>NC_140338.1:11340485-12575319 GCF_963514085.1 Chelon labrosus
AGATGTGCTTGACACACATTTTCAGTTATACACCGACCAGGCATAACATTATGACCACCTTCCTATTATTGTGTAGGTCTCCCTTGTGCCTCCAAAGCAGTTGTGACTCATCAGAGAATGGACATGGGCCTTCTGAGGGTGTCCTATGGTGTCTGGCAACAGGATGTTGTTAGTGGGGGCCTTTGGGTCCTTTGGGATGAGGGGAGGGGTCTCTGTGGATCATTCCACAGATACTTGATCAGTTTGGGATCTAGTGAATTTGGAGGACAGGTCAACACCTTGGGCTGTTCTTCATGTTTTATTAGTTGTTCCTAAACCATTTTTGTGTGTGCGTCTGTGTCAGGCTGCATCCTGCTGCTGCCACCAAGGAGTGTCATTGCTATGGGGTGGGGGTGCCTGGTCTGGTCTAGGTGGGTGCTACATGTCTAAGTGACATCCACATGAATGCCAGGTCCAAAAAGTTTCCCAGCAGAACACTGTATTGTCACAAAATGGTCAATGTTATTTACTTGTCCTGTCAGTGGTTTTAATGTTGTGGCTGACTGGTGTATAACAGTGCCAGTACAGCCAGCGAATATGGCTTAATATTCTGTCTTGAAAGGTAAGATAATTCAGGCAGCCAGAGCCTAAAAATCAATCAAAAGTAGATTTTATTTCATGATTCTGCAGTTTCACAACTTCTCTCATCACTCATTGGTAACAAGTGAAACCTCGTCTTTAAAACATCTTTTATGAATTTTAACATCAACAAATAGGCTAATTAATTGAGGCAGCTTGGTCCACTAGGGTAATCATATGATGAAAAAGCAATCTGTTTGAATAGTGAAATATTAAGTATGTGCAGGCCCAGCGATGGAAGATGCTTCAATGATTTTTGTCATAACAGATATAATTCGCTGCTCCTCATCTGTCTGGACATCAAATTGCACAGTGCAAAATCGATAAAATGTTTTGATAAGTGAGGAAACAATGGCTGGAGTTTGTCTTCGAGGGAAACAGGCACAGCCAGTCAGAATGCAAGTTTCTAAATGTCGTTGTCCCTGTTGCTGCGTCTTTGTTTTCAGTTGAAATTTCTGTTTTTTATTACTCAGAAAAAAATGTTTAATTTTGTTTTCTCTTGCCTGTCAGAGATGCCATCTGCGCACGCACGACCTAACAAGAGTTTTCAGAATTTTAATTGAAACTTTCTTCCTTTTATTTGATGCACAATTAAATTTCTGTCATCAAAGTATGCAAAGTGGCATGTCTGTTGTGAAAGACTGCATCTTACTATCTGTGCTTCAGAGATGGGCCCTGAGAGAACCATGCAATCTCAGCAGAACCAGGGGTACACCTTGCCTTGGACAGGTCACCAATCTATCACAGGGCTAACACAAGCAACCATTCACACCCATATGCACACCTAAAGCCAATTTAGAATCACCAGCTTACCTAACAAGCATGGTCTCTGGACTTTGGGTGGAAGCCGGAGTACCCAAAGAAAACCCTAACTGCTGGCCATAGCTGGCAGGCGTGAACCCAGAACCTTCTTGCTGTGAGGCGTCAGTTCTAACCACTAGTGCCGCCACAGTCTCAGCAGATGCTTTAGTTAAATGCTTTGAGGGTTAGGGTTAGGGTTGGGGTTTGATCCATGGATGGATTTTGCTGCCCACAAAGCAACACGAGATACTTCTTTGGTTTTACCAAACCTGGCGTGACTCCGGAGAGGTCTTTTTCTTGACCATCGAGTCAACGACGCCCTCGCCTTTTTTCTCCGTCGTTCAGTTTGCAATTTTAATTGGAAATCACCTTTTCTGTGTCTCAGCACATTATCTTCAGCATAACGTATTAAGCCCTTATGAAATGCAAAAGCTATACTCTCACATAATGCAGCATGTGCAAACCTCTGATCTATTATCTTATTATCTGGTACTTGCCTAACAATGTTGTGTTTTTTTTTTTGGTTTTTTTTTTCACTATCCAAGGATCAATTAGGGGCAGAGCTGCTAGATCAGGCAACATTATGAGTTTAAGTGGGCCTCAAGCAGGGTTTAAAAAAAGAAAGTTTCTGCTAAAGTGGTTACCTAATGAATGAATAAGGAGCCGCTTTAAACTTCTGGCTGCGCTACGTGTACAGGCAACGTTATAGTCTAATAAATATGATTTAAGTAGTCAATTAAAGTTTAGTGACCTATAGACAAACACTAACTATGAAATTACTATCGGAAATACACCGATCAGCCACAACATTAAAACCACTGACAGGAGAAATAAATTAACATTGACCATCTTGTAACAACACAGTGTTCTGCTGGGAAACTGTTGGACCTGGCATTCATGTGGATGTTATTTAGACGTGTACCTCCCACCTAGACTAGACCAGGCACCCCCACCCAATAGCAATGACACTCCTTGATGGCAGCAGCCATCCCCAGCAGGATGCAGATTGACACAGGCACACATGGTTTAGGAACAACTAAAAAAAAAAACATGAAAAACAGCACAAGGTGTTGACCTGGCCTCCAAATTCACTAGATCCCAAATTAATCATGTATCTGTGGGATGATCCACAGAGGACACTCCCCTCAACCCATAACAGTCTGTTTCCGGACACCACAGGACACCCTCAGAATCCCCATGTCCATTCTCGGATGAGTCACAGCTGTTTTGCAGGCACATGGGAGACTTATACAATACAAGCTGGTCATAATGTTATGCCTGATCTGTGTATGCTATAGGGCAACTGCAGTACACCATGAGACAAATGGCCAAAAACCACTCCTCTCATTACGTCATCCCATCAAGGTCAATCTGAGGTGCTTCCTCATCTCGCCTCAAGTGCACTGTGCACCTCATGTCCTGAATACACATTTTAACAACAGGGTATCAGTCTGTCAGTAGGACACGTTCAGTCCTCATGCGCCGCCCACTCGGCAGCCCAGAGAAGAGGACAGAGCAGCTCTGCAGCTGCTACGTCACTGTGGAGCTGCAGACACGTTAGATAAATTGGCCAAAATCATTCTCTGGGTGACTCCTTCTTTGCTGTTTTCATGCAGAGAGTCAGCTCTGAGCAAACACATGCACACACAATCGAAGAAGCATAGACCCATGTACTTCTGCTGCATAGGAGATCTCACACACGCTCGCTCAGTCATACAGCATACTCTCACTGCATGCCAAAACAGGGGTCACAGCCACTCCATGGTGAATGAGTGCCAAGCAGACTAGAGCAGATGAAGAGATGAAGGGAGTCTGAACACACACTCTCTCTCTCTCTCTCTCTCTTTCTCTCATTCTCTCAGCGCCACCCTTTGCGTGCCCCTGATCCCCCTCCTGTCTGTTTGTCTCTGCGCTCCAGCCCAAACAGACGTCGTTCTCGCCCATTAGCCTTATTAATCTTTTTAATCAGCAGAGTGTTCGCACTCGTTAGCGTCACAGTTAGCCAGTGAGGGATTAACATTCATCAGGTTAAGTCCTGATGTTGACCACGGCCTCGGAAAAGCTAAACATGTCCCATTAGCAGCCGATAGGTGGCTTGTTCTCAATTACTGACCAATACAAGATAATCACACTTAGCGACGTTTCAGAAAAGGGGCTCGGGCTGGAATATGCACAGACGCTCAAACGTTTGGACACGCACGGACACTCGTGCACAGACACATGCACGCGAGCACACACACAAACACGCACAGAGCGAAGAAGTAGACCGGGTTAAATGAAGCAAGGGAGACGAGGAGGGACGAGTTAAATGAAGGAGAGAAGAGGAGCTTTCCCCTCCACCTCATCCTAATCTGTTGTGATCGTATCCATAGTCAGGTCTGTCCATGGCCAGATGGTCCACAACACACACACACACACACACACACATACACACACAGAGGAAGATCTCCAGAAGCCCAGATTCTCACAGGAAAGCAATCTGAAATAAAATTGCTAAACCTCAACACACCACATTAAATTTAAACAGCAAATTGGTGGAAATAGGAAAAAAAGACAGACGATATTAGAAAAGACTAAAAGATATTCATGTAGGAAAAGTGAAAATGAAAAATTAAAGAGAATTAAACAACAACAAAAGAAAACATAGATGGGCCAGTGCAGGAAAAAAACAACTAAAACAGGATAGAGAGAAAGGACAAAATAAGACTTCTGCCTTTTTTTTTTTATATCTCCTCTTGTGTTGTTGCAGCGTGTGACTGTTTTGGCCCGCTGGCGAAAGTGTTTGTGTTCAATCACACTTTCCTCTGAGACGGAAATTAGAGTGCTTCGGAGCCTCACGGCACACACAATCGCACACATGCGCAAAGGACCCGGACTTGTGCTCATACACACAAAGAGGCACACATTCCAGCTCTTAGCACATGGGCTCACATGCGTGCACACATACTGTGCTTGTCTTTCCCAGAGACTGCCTGCCTGTTTGCCTGTTTGCCTGCCTGCCTGCCTCGCTGGCTGGCTGGCTGCATGCTCAGGGGCAAGTCTGACATGAATCCCGACTGATGCCTGTTTTTGCACTCCGATAATTCAATTAGGGAGGGAGGACGGCCTGTGCACTGCTGCACACGCTGATCAGAAGTTGTGCCAAAAACCCCGGGCCATAGGGTTACGGTGAGAGCGGGGATACATTACATGATGTTACCTGCATGCACTGACGAGAAGAGACAAGGCGTGACCTACGGGGGCGTCTTAGCCGGCTCAGTGGCGATATTACTAGGCCAACCCTGCAGGAAGGCCGTTTGGATCCACTAAACCATGGACACTTACAAACAAAAAATAAGAGTGCTGTAGAAGAAAACAGTGTGCATTCATACGGTATCAACAGCATTCTGCATTTAGATTCTTATAACTTGTATCTATAGCAACACAGAGACAGTGCACAAGTCAAAGAAAATAAATGAAGTAATTAGAAATATAACAAATGCAGTTGTGTCTAGGTCTGGCACAAAGGGTCAGGAGACGGTGTAATTAGCACAAACACGATTGGAAGCACATGCTTTGTCCCTCACTGTCACGAGATCACAACTAATTTAAACACTAAACGTTTTGGACTGCCGTCGTCAGAAGGCCAAATGAGGACATTTCCTTTGGAAGAGTGGCACGCATCCCTCCAGTAGAGTGCCACACAGTAGTGTCACCAACAAGAACTGAAACTGGTTCAACGGACGTGAGTGTGAATGATTGTCTGTCTCTCTGTGTTAGCCCTGCCCTGTCCTGGGTGTACCCCGCCTCTCAGCAGGGATAGGCTCCAGCAACCCCCCTCTGCAACCCTTCACAGGACAAAGCGGTTACAGAAGATGAATGAATGAATGAATGTTTCCTTCAGATGGGGCATTGATAGAGGTTGACAATTGACAGGTTGACATATTGCTTTTCCTATATTAATGAAACTGCCTTTTTTCTTTTTTGCTCCTGCTATACCTAAAATGTTGTGCGATAAAGGCGATATATGACAGAGACAGGCGACAGCGAAAGCACCACACAGCGTTTGTCTGTTGTTGTGTGGATGTCATAACGTGTGCGCTCGTTGAAAACCTAGCCTGTTTGTGTTTTCGTTCACACCCTTTAATGCTGTTGTGTTTCCCTGTCACCTTACTGAGCTGTCATGCGGCAATGTCAGGTTCTTTGTATTCTGAATGGGAGAACAGCTAGGTGTGATCCGGTGTGCGAGAGAGCTAAGCTGGCTGCTACCACTGGGCACCTTGGTGAGATGACGAGGGAGTTAACAACGCTAGAGAAACAGCATAAAGGACTTTCTTGCAGCTTAAAATAATTTCCAGTGTTGCCAAGGAGTTATCCTACTCAGTGCAGTAAGTGAGGCTGTTTTCAGTAACATCCGTCGACAAAGAGAGTGAGTTTCTTTGATGGGCTAACTGTTAGCTATTACTAAGCGAGGAAGCCTTGAGCTACCACTCAGCGGCCTTTTGTTAATTCGCCGTCAAGGGAAGCATCGAATTAACCCCGGGATTGTGCTTTAGGGACACTGGACTTGAGCTAGCACTCTGTGGAGACTGCAGCTCGGCCGGTCGTAGAGGAAGAGAGACGCTCATCTCCCATTGTCAAGGACAGGTGAGTGTGGCCGTCATCTCTTTGAGGCCCAACCCACGGCTGCTTCAGACAGACATGCAACGTGGGGTTAAATTTACAGACTTAACCTTTGCTAGTCTAGGATCGTGCAACGTTTTCGAAGCGCCGTAACAAGAAGTTATGCCGATGGACCATGTAAAACCAGAATTATGGTAGTTTAAATTTGATAGTGCAAAAATATTTGCTGATAGTACTCCTTCTGCGTGATGAATATACCAGAGAGGTGTGACGTACATACTTAGTGTTTGGATTTAAGCAGTCTATATGCAGGGTTTAATTTAAAGGATCTATATGTACATTTCTGTTGTTGAGGGAAATCCACAATAAGGACGTTGTCTGGTTATTTTATTTCTGGGAGCTACGAGATTTTGTTTTTATATTACCAACAACCTGTTTCGTCAGTTAATGTTTGGAATGTGATAACTGTAAAGTTTGGTTAAGATGGGTTTTGGTCGATGTGCTTATCACTTAGAAGTTAAAGGAAAGTTAAAGGGGAACTACTGTTTTTTACAACCTGGACCTTATTTCTAGCATAAAATACGATTGTTTACTCACCCATATAACTTTTGTGTCATTTGCACTCGTTCAGGAGATAATTAGATCTGCATATATCCATATAGCGGGAGTGAATGGGGCACCGAAACACAGCCTCTAAATAACACATTATCTGCCGCGAAACTCGTCAGTTTCACCAATATTTTGTTAGATAGATTGACCTACAGACCCCGGATGATATCTTCTGACCTGGATGATGTCATCTCTGAGCGCTGCAGGTAAACAAGCCGACCGTTGCGGGTGTGCGTGGCACTCAGAGATGACATCACCCGGGTCAGAAGACAACATCCGGGGTCTGTAGGTCAATCTACAGACCCCAGATGATGATAACAGGTAACTCAACAGGGAATAGCACTAACGTATCATAACAAATTATTGGTGAAATGAACGAGTTTCACCATAAGATAATGCGTTATTTAGGGGCTGCGTTTCGGTGCCCCAGTCACTCCCACTATATGGATATACGCTGATCTAAATATCTCCTGAATGAGTGCAAATGACTCAAAAGTTATATGGGTGAGTAAACAATTGTATTTTATGCTAGAAAAAAGGTCAGTGGTTCCCCTTTAAAGTTGCAGTACACAAACATAAGGAAAGTCTGTATTCTACGTATTACATAGTAGACTGTCACGCGCTCTGTGAATATGAGATACTGAACTAGCAAGACACTACAGTAGCACAGTCCTTTAAACAGATGGTTCTCAGCAAAAAACACATTTCTAATCCTTCTTTTCTTATGTTTTAGATTACCAAATAAAATAATAATAAAAAAAATCAGCACAAGGATTCATAACAAACTGACATGCAGTTATGCATAGCTCACACACGATTTAAACACGATGTGCACGATTTGAGCACACACCCATGAACAAATCACATATGCTCAGCTCCATTCAAAGAGGGAAACACAGAAAACCCACTCACCCATTAAAGAAAAGAAATCTCTTCCCCCCGCAACCAGACATTCACACACACACACAAATGTCTTGCATTCCTTGCCCTCCTTCTACTCCACTGCCCCTGCTAATGCCATTCTTGACATGACACCAATGTTTTTTTTTTTTCCTCCTCACACATGTTAAGGAACAGTGAACATCATGTCCTCTTAACTAGGGCAAGCAGAAGGACAGTGGAAGCGTTTGCTTTCTCTGAGAATTTCGTGTGCAAGTTGTTGCTCATGGTGTCTTTAAAAGGGTGCACTATTGTTGGAGGGTGGAAGGGGGTTGGGGTGAGGGTGGGGAGGGGAGGTGGGGGAGATTGCGCCTCTGAAAGCAAAATTCACTCAGGAAGCATTTGTTCCGGGAGGAGATGAGTAAGGAGATGAGTTGTTTTTCTTACACACACAAGTGGGAGCACACTCTGAATTCATATAAGATAAACACACACAAAGATGCACGGGCTAACGGCTCTCACACACCGCTACATACATAGCTCCCGAGGCAAAGAGAGCGAGGGAGGAGCTGATGCGGGGTTGCAGGTAGTGGGTGATAGTAAGGCTGTTTTATTTTTTGGGGGGGAGGGAGGCAGAAAGCTTGGACTGCACCCTCTGCACAGATGAAAACTACACAAGAGGCATGAAAAATAGATGAACAGAAAGCCCTCCTTCCATAATCACGGCGAGATAGAGGTGGCGAGAGACAACAAAGGGATAATGAGCGAAGAGAGAGGTTATTTACCCTTCCGCTGCATGGTTTCACTTTGACCCCCCCTCAGGGCATTTTGCCTCCAAGCGCAACTGAAGCCACAAGCACACGCGCAAACACACAGTTCACAAGTTTAATGTGAACCCTTTAACATGTGAACTGATCATATACGCCGTGCTCTACAAGGTCAGGCATGCACAGCGTAAGCCTGTAACCTTTATTTTAGCTGAATATTCCCATTGAGATAGGATGGAAGCTTGAGCTGCAAACATGGCAGGACATACAGATCACGCTCTAAAGAAATGAAAGTGAGGAAAAGCATGCCGGAGTGATAGAGAGTGAGGCAGAGACGGAGCGGGCATACAATCTAAATGCCATTCACACAGAAACTAATTCAAAGCCTTAACAACTCCCAACAGAATCATCTTTCATAGTTGTACCCACTGCTTTGAACTCAGCGAGAAGAGCTCGTTCTTCAAATCTGAAATCTTCCTGCAGGCTGTTCTTCACAGTGAGGGCAGACATCGAGATGAATTTCTAGCCCATATTTGTTGACAAAGCTTTTGGGACAGTCAGCAGAAGGGCATTTAGGGAACTCCTGCTGCAGCCATCTCTTTAGTTTTCTGCAATCTAAGTACATAAATAAGAAACTGACAGAATGAACTCATGAATAAAGATAAGATACCACAGTGACTGAGCATTCACATGAACAAAAGACAAAAAAAACTGTGCGTTCACTTCGGGGGTTTTAGTATTTCCTTTCGTGCAGTTCCCGAACAAATCTCAGCGCTTGGGATAAATAGTACCTAATATGCAGAGACACTTAGCACATGTGCCTACCCAACTGAAGTATCACTACGCTCACAGCCTTCTTCCAAACTCAAAATGGAAAACTTTCGTCCTTAAATAAACTTTGTCAACTTCTAACATAAACTTTAGGAGATGAAAATCCTCTGAATTGTCTTTTTGTCATTATCACAACATTTTTAACAGGCTGTCTCTACCTGGCTCCGTTTGTTAAATGTCTTTGTCAATGGATGCATGGAATTAGGTACAGAGAAGCAAATTTATGTTTTATGAGATTAAAACATCAATGATTTTTTTTTTTTATTCAACTCAGCGCAGGATACTGTAAATCCAGACCCAACAAGACTTGTCGCTGGGATGTTCTTTGGTGCGCCTTGATGAAAAAAAAAAAGCCAGCTTCAGGCACAGTTCAAATAAGGCTGGTGCCATTAAACTAAATCTGCAATGATCCTTTTGCTGAATCTTAGCCAGTAAGGCGAGTTCAGACACTGTCTACATTATGTCTAACAATCTGTACATGTCCCTTTAGCATGAGTTAATTTCCATTCAGTTAGCCCAAACCAGGGGTACCAAATATGCGGCCCATGGGCCAGAATCCGGCCCGCCAGAGGGCCCAACCTGGCCCCAGCGGGATGAATTTGCAAAGTGCAATTTTTCAATACAACTGGCAATGATTCCTAATTCATCCCTTAAAATTTGCATAGTTTTAGTAGAGGACCAGTGTTTTCCACACGATTTTGTGAAAGCCTAAGTTCATCTATAAGTTACCGTAATAACACGAATTTTGGATTTAGTTCATCTACAGGAATACTAAACATTATGCTGTTGAGACGTAATATTCTATGGACAAATGTATGTAAGATTAAATAAAGTATCAGTGAATAAATCTAATTTATAGTAAACAGTTGACTAGCAAGCTAGCGCTTACACAGTTAAGCTAGTTCGCCTTACGTCTGGAGTTGTTTCCTCCGGGTTTTGACCAACTCCCTTTAAACAATTTAAAATCTCCATGGTCTTAAAATTCAACTGCACAAACATCGGGTTTGAAAAAGTGGTGATAACATCAATTTTTATCACTGAACAACACAAAGCTTCACATGCTACATGAACTGACCATGCCGTTTTCTCCGTCAGGTTAAATTCAGTATAGAGCAGGTGGTTTGGGGGAGGGGAGGGAGGGAGAGATGCTTTGGGGAGAAATAGGAAAATCAACGCAAGCACAACATTGTTTGAAACATGCAAAGATATTTCCAATTCGTTCCGAGACCATGGAGGAGTAAATTAGACCCCAGCGGGCTGCTATAGTATTAGCATTGTATGGGAAACCCCGAGGACATAACACAACACAGAGGCCCAGAACTAAACAACAGATGGCAGCAATGTCCTGAAATTTCACTTATTCTGCTTAAGAAATTTCAGGTTGTTCATTGAATGTTGTGTAAATTTGTTGTGAAAAATGTGTGTTATAGGTTATATACTGTTATGTTACTGGTCAGGCCCGCGTGAGATCAAATTGGGCCATATGTGGCCCCCGAACTAAAATGAGACACCCCTGACCTAAACCATCTCTAATTTGTGAACTTTGCCAGTACCTGTTTGGATACAGGATTACGTTAATTATTCTGACTGGCCTCAAGGTGTGTTTTGTACATCCCATTCTAATTATACCTCCTCCATGAGGAAGAAGCTGCACACGCATGGTCAGGAGTGCTTTGACATTTTCAATATTTACCGACCACATTCTAAGCCTGGAAGCATTTGTACACAGAACTGTCTGTACAAATTACTAATAAATGAGTCCCCAGCAATGAAAAAAATGCAGCTTGTTTTTCCACCCAAAGCAATGCGCATTTCTAAAATTTATATAAAAAAATAAATAAAATAGTTTGATTAAAAACCAACCCTGACATTGAATGTGAGAGTGTGAGAGTGTGAAGTGAATCATTTAAAAGTGAACCCATTCAGCCGGTGAGAGCCGAAAGCCCAATGTACAGTAGATTATAAAAATAAGTGTCTTGCCTTTTAACAGTAACCTGATATTTAATATGATATGATATGTTCTTAACCTCACATGTTAATATCCCAGTGATTCATCATGTTTTATCTGATGTTCAGTGTAGAACATCAAGTTCGTCAAATGAAATGGTGACACATAGCATTTTCTGATGTGATCATGGGCGTACGGTATTGAGGGAGCCGGATACGTCAGCTCTTGCGTAAACAGCAATTTTCCCTACAATTTTAAAACAGATCTCTGTAAAACCGCTGATAATGCACTGCTACTTGAAAATAGGTAAGTTTTTAACCTTGATTGTAACCAATGGATGTTTTTTATCTTTTATTTTTAGTAGCTAGCACCTTAGTACCTGAAGTACCTGAAGTACCTACAAAAGTATGATTTTTATAATGATCCCAATGGAGAGTCATTGGGTTGAGTACCTTGCCACAGGCAGGGCTGGTGGTAGAAACATTAATGCGCCCGTACCATGTGCTACACACTGAAGGGATCCCTGAAGCTAGTACACCTTTTTAGCTCATGCACCAGAGGAGCAATTTTCATCCAAGAGAACGGGCGCTATCTTTGAGTTTGGAATCCAGTTCTCCTCAACCCACACATGGATCCAGCAGGATTACCCAGTTTATTTCCAAGCTTCTTCCAAGCGTTGAAAACAAACACACTTTCAAGCCAGATACATGATTTGCAAGATGACATACCCCTTACAACAATATCTGCCTTCACCCGCCCTTCTTCTAGCCTCAAGGTCTTTGATAACACTAACCTGACAACATGTACTAAATGTGCGGTGTACATCCTAGCAGACACCCTGTCTCCGTATAGCTGGTGGCAAATTAACATTGTCGAGGCTTTCCACAAACACTGTCCTCGGAAAACGCTCAACCTGTCCTCGTACAGAAAGTCTGTCAGCCACCAACACCCCTGTGTGGCGCTAGTCCTTGCCAGGGACCTCCTGCGCTGGCATTGTCAAGTCATTCACATGCCTGCCCCCTTGTATGCCCGCCAAATCCTCTACGGCCAGCTCGGTCCAGTTAAAATTGCTGCTGTTGGACAGAAGAGAACTCACCCTGAAGCAGTATAACATTGACCCCCAACCTCCAAAAAACCCCCAAGCCACTTACAGGTTTTTCTGGCAGGACTCCTGCACTCGCCAGACCAGCTACAGTGCAATATTCAACAATGGAGGACAAAAGGGTGGGTATAATACCCGCTATTTCTAAGCTCCTGTATACAACATGCAACAAAACATACACCGATCAGGCATAACATCATGACCACTTTCCTAATATTGTGTATTTGTGGGATTTGGAGGCCAAGTCAACACCTTGTGCTGTTTTTCCATGTTTCTTTGAGTTGTTCCTAAACCGTTGTTGTGTGTGTGTCTGTGTCAGGCTGCATCCTGCTGGGGATGGCTGCTACCATCAAGGAGTGTCATTGCTATGGGGTGGGGGTGCCTGGTCTGGTCTAGGTGTGTGCTACATGTCTAAGTAACATCCGCACGAATGCCAGGTCCAAAAAGTTTCCCAGCAGAACATTGTATCGTCACAAGATGGTCAATGTTATTTACTTCTCCTGTCAGCGGTTTTAATGTTGTGGCTGATCGGTGTATGGATCATGAATATCCCTGCGGATGACCATTCACCCACCACCGCACAACTCCATCGAATGCCCTCCACGCCCTAACCCCTCAAGTAAAAGTCAACATCAGTCACAACAGAGAGCTAGAGCAGAGATACATAAGCACAGTACAGTGTGTGTCATTTGGCTTGTGTTAGCACTTTGATGTGATCTGATCACTTGTGACCTGTGCTTGCGGAGTCGGCCTATGGGATAAAAAAAAATAAATAAATGGTGTCATCATGTTTTAAATCTCTTCTGCTTTCCTAATTGGTAAGAGCCACAAGCCCTACTACAAGACAAACGCAGCACCATCAGGCCCACAGGTTCTCCAGAGTGTGTGTAGTAGGTGGGCAGCTGCTCAGGTATTCAAGAGTGGATGTGTAACTGTGTTCATGAGTGAGCCTGTTATTACTAAATGCAACGCTTTTGTCACTGCTCAAGAATTTCTCCGCCTGCCCCTTTGCTCAGCCTTAACCGGCCTAAAATTCTTGACAGCGCGCTCGAGGTGGGCATGGCCAAACCTCTCCAGTGTGTCCAAACAACAATTTATACTCTAAACGGTCCCCTCCGCGGATCTCACATTGTCCGCCTGGCAGCCGTCCTCCGCCCTGAGCCACCAGTGTCTCTCTGACGGGTTCAATGGCTGCCTGGCTGTGGGTCATGCCTGAACACACGGGGCTGTATCTTGTCAGGAACCCGATGGCTCTACACTGGGGCTGCTTATCTCGCAGACAAGCCTCCCTGGCAGCACTGCGGCAGGCAAAGGAGAATGAGTAAAGAGACGGAGAAATGGGAGGGAAGGGAGAGTCAAGGGGGCATGGGAGCGGCCAATGGAGACGAGGGGAGGGAGGATGCAAGCAACTGGAGATAAAAGTCGGATGACTTAGGGAAGAAAAGAGAACGGGGAGGGCAAAGTTTAGAAAGGGTAGCAAAGCCGAGCGACAGATGAACCCCGGGAAGGGGAGAGAAAAAAGGGAGATTTGAGATGAATGAAGGGAGAGATTTAAGAGGGAAATGGGGAATTTAAGAGGATGAGTTGAGGTGAGAGGGGGCAGAAGGAAGTGGAGATGAGAGAAGGACTAAAATGCAATAGCAGGAAGCAGCAGGAAGGAATGAGGCCGGCGAGAGAAGGCTCGAGACTGATGGACGAGGAAGACGATGTCACCTCTTTAAGCTAAATTAGAAGAGGGGTAAACGAGAGGGAAGTAGAAAATGCTGATGACTGGACAAAAGGGAAAAAAAAACTGTAAGATGGGAGATCTTAACAGGAAGCAGAGAGTGAAGGCAGATAAGGAAATAGAGAGAAGACATGCTGATAAACCTCCTCTGGGTCCTCTGAGTGAAAGGCCTGGTGGAGGAGAAGGAGGAGGAGGAGGAGGAGGAGGGGGAAGCAGCTGAACAAGCGAAACAGAGGTGAAGACTTACGCATTCAGGCATCAGAGATACAAGGCCGATAGAGTGGAGAGATACATATAGGTCAGAGGCAACTGTTGCCACCCAGGCCGATGCTCATTTCACTTCTGCTCTCTCTATTTAGAGAAAGGAAATGTTTTTTTGTTTTTTTATAACTCCATGTTCACATTTTTGAAAATACAGACTGCATAGAAAGCGAACGCACTAATAGGACAGACACAACGGATGACACAACCATTTACGCAAGCGCCGAAACTTTTTTCCCAGGCTGGCGTGCGCCGTAAAGCCGTGAGCGCCTGTAACACACAAGCACCGACATCACGGGTGACCTTTTAAAGCCGGATGGTGTGACTTTAATTTCTCGCCTCCACGTCTTCTTCCCTCCGCTCTCCCCTTCTCGTCTTTCCCCTCTTTTCTATAATAGAGGCAATTACCTCTCATCTTCCCATCTTATCTAGAGCCTCCTCCTCCTCCTCCTCCTCCTCCTCCTCCTTCTCCCATTTACCCTTTTTTCTCTTTTTCCTTTTCTCTCTCACTTTACGTCCCGTCCGTCTCCTTTCCCTTCCACCACACCCACCTAACGGTCAAAAGCCCCCGCTTGTCTAAAAAAAAAAAAAAAAACATGAAGTTGATTTCCTTAAAAGCTGACAAGGAGGTGCTGATGGTGAACTGGCAGCGTGTCATTGCAAGTAATGGTGTTTGGAGTTCCCAGCTTCAGTGGACTACATTATAAAGTGTTTGATCTATACTCACCCTTCTTAACGCACTTTTTCTTTTTCTTTTTTCACCATAGAGATCTCTGACAGGCGTAGAAATGGGAGGGAAGACTCTAAGAGACTTTTCAATCTCTTCTGAAAAGAAATTGGAGCACGGGGGCGGGCGGGCTGGTGGGAAGGGACAAAAACTCATATTTCAAGAATCTCATAATTCACAAGTTTTTTTTTATTATTATTATTTTTTTCATATGACAGAATGGTAGTTTTAATATTTCAACTCCTCGACTGAGGTGTTATGGTTCTGGACTGCATTAGAGCTTCTTCACGGCCTCCCTTTGTGCGAGTGACATCCCTTTTGCAAAGCAGAGAACACATTCGGAGCTGAAACCTGTTCCTCTGTGGGGAATATGTGCGATGCCGGAATATCTGTTGATGTTGCTACCTTCTAGTAGAGAAATGGGAAAAATATACAATGTCCATACTAGAGGCAATTCTGGAGTCTACTATCGCCCTAGGCAAAAATGTAATATTTAACTAGCATTACTAAAAAAAAAGAAAGTTATTTCTGTCTCTATTACTTCTGGTGTCTTATTTGACTGGTTATCAAGTGTTAACCTTTTTACTTTTAGCTTATTCACATTCATTTCAGTCTCCTAGCTAAGCTAACAAGTTGACTGGCAGCCATAGTTAAGGTCACTGGCTTTATACAGTTACCCAGTTAGTATTAGCATACACTGATCAGCCACAACATTACGACCACTGACGGGAGAAGTGAGTAACATTGACCATCTTATGACGATTTAATGTTCTGCTGGGAAACTTTTGGATCTGGCATTCATGTGGATGTTACCTAGACATGTCCCACCCACCTAGACCAGACCAGGCACTCCCACCCCATAGCAATGACACTCCTCGATGGCAGCAGCCATCCCCAGCAGGATGTAGCCTGACACAGGCACACACACAAAAACGCTTTAGGAACAACTCAAAAAACATGAAGAACAGCACAAGGTGTTGACCTGGCCTCCAAATTCACTAGATCCCAAACTGATCAAGTATCTGTGGGATGCACTGGAACAAGCCTGATCCACAGAGGCCCCTCCTCTCAACCCATAGGACCCAAAGGCCCCCCACTAACAACATTCTGTGGCCAAACACCACAGGACACCCTCAGAAGGCCCATGTCCATTCTCTGATGAGTCACAACTGTTTTGGGGGCACCCAGGAGACCTACACAATATTGGGCAAGTGGTTATAATGTTATGCCTGATAGGTGCAAATCGTCTCTTTCACTTATTAATGTCATGGTTTCTTTTCTTCTCTTCCTTTTTTTGGAATTGGGCACCGTTGTCATTCTCAACCACCCTAAAGCCTCATGCCCACAGCCTGTAACAGGACTGACTGTGCAGAGTTGTATCAGGTTGGGGTGCCTTAGGGAGGTCTCCCACTGTAGTGTCACTGACACTGCTGTACTTCAAAGTTTGTCAACCTTCGGGGCCCCCAAGCAGTTGCCTGCCTCGCCTGTCGCCGATCTGCGCCTCTGGTCCACGCAGCAGTTTCAGCAGTGTCTTGTCGTACCGTGACTGAACGCACTGGCTTGTGGAGGCTTCGCGTCGGTGTGCGACGGAGAAAACGCGATGAAAAGAAGGGCTCAAGAGAGTCGGGTTGAGAGGGACAATCGGAAAGGAAGAGGAGCTTTTCAGATGTGTTAACCTATCGTGCTGTAATGACTGCGTGCCATCTGTCCCTGCACCTCTATTAAAAAACTTCTTCAGAGGAACCACAATCCCGTCACATACGCACACACTCATACTCTCTCGGCCCCTCTAATTGCTGCGTGGGCAGCCACCTTTGACATCCTCAATCAAAGGATCTTCACACTTACGCATGCAGACGCGCACTTCTCATGTACAGACGTACACACAGCCAGTTCTACACAAACAACAAACATGCACACATACAAACTACATGCATTACAAAACTGGTATAATGAGAATACAGTAACTCTCGTGCAGTTCAAAATCCCTCCTTAGTGAGACTGTGTAAAAGTGCGTGGACCCGCGGATGGCGAGAAAGCAATCATCTGCAGTGTTTGTGGAGCTGTAAGTGTTGGATCAAGCTAATGAAGTTAGGAAAGAGGTTTGAGGATGTGTAGGCGGATGTCTTGCTAGCAATCTTAATAAACATCACATGCACTTTTAATTAACTACATTCTCATGTGACGACAAGGTACTAACAAGACCACCGACACTCAATCATGCCCGAGGAAGCACGTTTCGAATGTGTGCATGCCTGCATCAGTGTGTGTGTGTGCGTGGGTGTGTGTGTGAACATGCGAAGGTGTGTGTGTGTGTGTGTGTGTGTGACTGTGTCTCTGCGTTGATACACCACACCTCCTCCTCCTCTTCAAGCTCGGTGCCTGTGTGTCAAGAATCAGTGGAGACTCGTAATTGCATGAAAACTAATTTCATCTCTGAAAACCCTATTTAATGGCTGTGATTTTATTGCCTCATCCTTTGTGGCTATAAATTATGTGAATTACTGTTCTTTTTGCTTATAAGTGCATGCAGAAATTAAGCTTCTCCATGGATAATAGATACAGTTTGAATAATGGTGTCTTGTAATAATACTTTACAGGATATCCCCATTCAGCAACAGATCCTGCAAAATGACTTTCAACAACAGTTTGTATCATGAAACAGGACCTGGTTCATAATTTTGGAAATTCTACATTTCCACTGTAACCCACAGACTGTAGGCCGACAAGACAAGCTAGAATATACACTAGACTTATTTTATTTTTTTAAAGCAAGCACCATGATGGATTCAGACTTGCCTGGAAAAAAAGGTATTAATTAATGCATTAAACTACAGATTGCATTAATTCACTTACAATCTCACAAAACAAAAGTTTAAGTTACCGAAGAAAATGCAAAGATCCCTCAGATCCTTGAGGTGAGTTAATATAGTACAGCACAACTACTCATTTAGCACGTCTAAAATAGATAAATGGTTACTCTGATATTTTTAACTCTCGCGTTTCTTAGGGACTGCTTCTTAGGGAGTGGTTGTCATTGGCAGCTGTCAATCACCATGATATGACATACTGTTTTAATGGCATCAAATAAAGTAAAGTAAAATTAAACTTTGCAGGAAAATGCACACGTACCTCAGCCTTTTGTAAGACATAAGGCATTGTTTATTTATCCCAGGTATGGGGAATATCCTTGTCACAGAGTGCAAAATTTGACAAGAATATATTGGGGTGGGACTAGATTAAAAAGATGAATCTAATTAATTAGGAGCTTTGTAATTAGTCAATCTTGATTAATCGCATTTTAATCACATAACAGTATTTGCCACAAAAAGCTAAATTTTTTTATTTAAATGGATTTTAGTGGACAATTGAATCAAATAATAGACACAGACATGAATATTGTAAACTCAAGCTCTTTTAATGTCTGGGAAAATGCATTTAATTGCATTTCAATCCAAAAAAGAAAGAAAATATTCCTGGTCAAAACTGAACAGACCTAAAGTTACTGTCATTTTAAGTACTTTAAGTACATTTTCAAAACCTTATTGACTTTAAATGGTAAAAAATAAATAAATACTCGGACCGGGACTGCTAGCACTAACAACTCCGGCGGTTTCTGTGCTCACCACAACATTAGATGGCACCATAAGGTTGAGCTCTGATGTGTCCAACAGTCTAATCGGTGTACCAGGAAATCGTGCACTGACAAAAGTTCTGTGTTTGTTTGGAATGTAAACTGCAATTAAATGTGTTATTTTTTTGGCAATTAATTAATTGTAATTAACACGTTAAAGTCCCACCCCTCGAATATATACAAAAAACAATAAAAATATATGTAAAAAATAACAACACTTATTCATAAATTATATTATATTTTATATTATTAATATTTTATCTACCTAAAATGACAGAAAATCAAAGAGCCACCAGGGGGAGCTCCACATGCTTTGGCTTCACTTTTGAGGAGGTGTGTCATGGTGTCCACTTTTTTTACAGTCTATGGTCCAGCTCCAGTCATGCTGACTGTTGTTTAGGAAAATGTCTATGAGGTAAGAAATTGCCTGTCGGTTTACGAATTGCTAAGCAAACGCACAATAATTCTCTGCAATACATGTTATTTATGAAAGTAGCCAATTACCCATGGTGGAGAGACAAACCTACACATTTAATGATCAATCATGTCACAGCCATTACAGAAAATGTATAAAATCACTCGCCACAGGAAGGCTGAGTCACAGCCAGCACTCTAAGGTACCTTAACTAGACTTTTTTTTTTTTCTTTTACCATTAACTTTACCATTAGAAATAATAATGGTTATGTAGCCCCCAACTTAGTACAAACTTGAAAGAACATAAGCTTGTAGGTCTGCTCATGACGAATTCTTTCTCAAATATTACTGCCATTTCTGAATTAAATCTGACGCTCTAGATCTGATAATTAACTTTGATGCTGTGATTCTGTTTATTTACTTATTAGTATACAAGTGCACAAATCCTGTTCTTTTTTTCACTCCAGCATCAACATCTATTCTACTCCAGTAATGTTTTAATAATGAGATTCTCTGCCAGCTGCCCAGCTCCGCATTCACTACACAGAGAAATAATCATGTCTCCATCACAAAATCCACAGTGTTCCCAAAATCCATATTCTTGTTGGTTTGTTTGTTTACTTTTTGTGAGGGGGATAAAGTTCTCAAGTCGTCTCCTCGCTGAGCAGTTTTGTTCGAGTGACACGTCGTTGGCAGAAACGCTGAGCGGCATTTGAATTGTTGGAAGTTAATGTCTAACCCCCCGCTGACTGCCTCTGTGTGTGTGAGAGAGAGAGACAGATCAAGCGACAAACAAAGAGAAAGAAAGGGGAGAATCAAAGCCAAAGAGAGAGCGAGTTTAAGAAGCCGAGTCGGATTGAATGCATTATGCGAATTACAGAATATGCACAACATGACTTGATATTTGGCTCTGACATCGCCACTTCCTGCAGGAATACATTACGTTTAGCGCAGCAGATAATTATCCACTGACATACATATTAAAAATGCATTTGCGAAGAGAAGACGGTCTCTTCTTATCAAATGTTACGCAGCGTGACAAGATGATGATGACCATTAGTACATGGATGAAAGCCTAATAGCAATAAGTAAGGTTGAGTGTAGCAATGGCGTAAACAGTAAAATGTGAGTGCAGGCTCAGCTGTGGCTGCTCAGCAACTATATATCGTTGCTGCTAGATAGATCGCTATTAGAGCTGGTTAATATAACTCTCCCCTCTGTATTTTTAGGCTATAACTTCTAAGCTATAACTGAGGCTGACTGAGACAGGTTGAAGTGATAATGACCGTAGCCATGGGGTGGCATAGATATCCCTCTGAGTGTGACAGCTGCCCTGGCTACACTTTGGTTGTAATGATTACGGCCGTGACACATGGGTGTAAAACTAACTAACCTGCAGGGACTGTGCTTCTGCATTGTCGAGATAACTGGTCATTGCATCGGAGGTACTGGATTCTGCAGGCGGATTGGCGCCAGACCTGTCATATCTGATGCCCTGGTAGTTCAGATCTCGCATACAGTGCTTTCGTTTGCTATAGGAGGAGTAAAAAGGACTTGACGAAGTATAGCTAATATAGCCATAAATCTATTGAACCGCAAATGCAACCAGAGTCTGAGCATTAACCACATCCGTGGCTGCAGTTTCAACCACAATAGCTACGGCGAGCTGCTGCAGTTATTGGAGCATTAACTGTACACTGTCAAGGCATAACATTATGGCCACCTGCCTAATACTGTGTAGGTCTCCCTTGTGCCTCCAAAACAGTTGTGACTCAGCAGAGAATGGACATGGGCCTTCTGAGGGTGTCCTGTGGTGTCTGGCAACAGAATGTTGTTAGTGGGGGCCTTTGGGTCCTATGGGTTGAGGGGAGAGGCCTCTGTGGATCATCCCACAGTTTGGGATCTAGCGAATTTGGAGGCCAGGTCAACACCTTATGCTGTTTTTCATATTTTTTTGAGTTGTTCCTAAACCCTTCCTAAATCCCGCTGGGGATGGCTGCTGCCATCAGTGAGTGTCATTGCTATGGGGTGGGGGTGCCTGGTCTGGTCTAGGTGGGTGGTACATGTCTAAGTAACATCCACATGAATGAATGCCAGGTCCGAAAGTTTCCCAGCAGAACACTGTATTGTCACAAGATGGTCAATGTTATTTACTTCTCGTGTCAGTGGTTTTAATGTTGTGGCTGATCAGTGTACATGCTTAGCAAACCGCGACGACATCACCCGCTGTATTCCTAAAGAATGGGACTACCAAATTCGGCACTTAAGTGTTGACTCAATTTTGCAAATTTTCACACTTTGTTGGGACACGGTCTTTGAAAGAAGATAATGTGCAGAAAAGCTTCTTTTACTCAAGATAAACTGTATTTGTCCTCAATTACATCTATTCAACTAATTCAACTATATCCATTTGTTAAAATGAACTGTTAATTGGAGTCTTTCCATAATGTTGTACAACTGCTTTTACACAGATTCCAAGCTTGTGAAGAGAAGCGGCTATCTTCATCCAGCCCCCCCCCCCCCCCCTTAGAACAGACTCTCAGAGACAATACGATCCCAAGCCATTTATTTTGCCCGCAGCTATTATGAATTACTGTACATCTGTTTGCCGGTGCTGCCATCTGATATGGCGAGACTCACGGAAGGAACTCTAAGCTTTCTGAAGGTCGCTAATTTAGATAACGGCGGTGGCATCACAAACCCCCAACAAAGAAAGCTGCATGTATCACCACTGCTTTTATCTTCCATGTGTAAAGGATAAAGTGTTTGTGGAGAACTGGTGGGACCAGACTACGCTGTATACAAAAACACTTTGTATGCATTAGTATTCAGCAGGTGGAGTGGAGGAGGTCAATATCCTTCTTGCCTTCTAATACTTGGATATGGCATTATCCATTCTGGAGTGAGAAGTGATTATCTGGACTATCAGCAAGTTACTACAGCATCTGAAGTAACAATTACCGTAGCGACGGCACTAGCGAATGCCTTTTATTCAAGGTATCGAGATTAATAAGCTTGTTTGTAGCATTTAAAGTCACTTCTGGCGTATTTATCCGCCGCCAAAACAAGAGAGCAACTGAAAAAGCACTAAAACTCGCTGCAAAGCATCCGAACGCGCACATTTCCCCCGCACGGCCGCAGCCTTTGAATTCCGCCGCGACACATCTCTCACTCTGCAAGCATGTTGTCATGGGAGAACGCCATATTAAGGGTAAAGCAGGAGAAGAGGAAGTGAAAGCAATAAAGAAAATGTGTTAGGTCTTGATGAAAAATGAAAACCCCGAATGTTTCAAGAGGCTGTGAGGCGTGTCTGTGTGCAGAAGTGTGAGGCCCGCAGTTTTATATTAATGTTTAAATCTGTGTAATAAAGTCGCTCTAGATTCATCTTTTTTTTTTCCCCCACAGCTTCCTGTGTGTGATGACTTCTCGACTGTAATAGTATCTAGGTAATGTGCCTGTTACATTTGGGCTCGATTTTATTTTGTGCTGCACAGTTGTTCATCTTTATCATGGATAAAATATATTCTCTGCCTGCTCCCCACTTACACTTTTATCTACTATTGATATTATTTCTTTTACAATAAATAAAAGTCCAACGCACTTTTTCCACACATTTTCTCCCCTTGCATTTCAAAGGCTTTATAGATATGGATGACAGTGATACTCCTAAAAAGGTGCGGATGAAAGCCTTGCAAAAAGATAAAAGTTTTGTAGAGAGAAAAAAGTTTTCTTTGTGTAGCTGCCTCTGTAACTGTGGTTTGCTTGATGGCAGCAGTAAAAAAATATAGATATATATATATCAAGCTCATGGGAATGCAGTATCACAAGATTCAGCTGAAGACACATCTTTCTGG
Organism: Chelon labrosus; assembly: GCF_963514085.1. NCBI lineage: Eukaryota > Metazoa > Chordata > Actinopteri > Mugiliformes > Mugilidae > Chelon > Chelon labrosus. The sequence continues at coordinate 11,363,260 of NC_140338.1, forward strand.
CTGGCGCTTAAAGATTAAAAGGCTGGTACAAAAATGTACCACCTCTGGCCATCATAAAAATAAAAAAATATATAAAACAGGCTAAAAGCCATTTGAGCAGCTTAATATCCCACAATAATCCCTTTGATTTAGTGCGTTATAGATAGCCAGTTATGCTGATGAGGCTATTAATCAGGCATGTTGAAGCATTAATTAGCATGTGTAATATCTCAATACACTTGTCTTCCCAAGCAGCCTTACTAAGAACACAGTAGCTTTGAGAAATCAATTATCATGACTAAAATGCAAATTAACGGCGCTAGATGCTTCAAATGTAATAAGATTAATTGACGCGTCCAAGTTTCAACCAGTCTTCAGCTTGCTGTGCTCATGGGTTTTTCGTCTCAGACAGATGCTACCGTGTTGATGCAGTGTCTCACATTTAATGTACGTGACACTGAGGCTTCATCAACACAAATTAATCATGCAACCTCACAGTGAAATATGGCTTGGCTTGGCGTTAAGTTAACTACACAATAAATTTAAGCAACACAAGCAGAAAATTATTATTATTATTTTTTAAATATATGCATGACATCCCCATACCTCCATTGAAAATTTGTTAATTTTTGTGTCATAGCGCCAACATGGCATAGTCGAACACTTGGGTCTAGAGCCCAACTTTTAGATTGTACACACATCTCAACATCTGTACCCAGTATGGAATAGAAGCACCCAAATCCCAATGGGCCGCACCACAGAAGGTGGCTGAGAACAACAGGGTCAAGATGCTGTGGGACTTCAGCTTCCATACTGACAAACAGGTCCTGGCTAACCAACCGGGCATAGTGGTGGTAGACAAAGAGCAGAAGAAGGCGGTGGTGATAGATGTGGCGATATCAGCAGACGCCAACATCAGAAAGAAGGAACACGAAAAGGTTGAAAAGTACCGAGGGTTGAAAGAACAACTGGAGCAGATGTGGAAGGTCAAGGCGAGCGTGGTCCCCGTGGTAGTAGGAGCACTCGGGGCAGTGACCCCCAAACTGGGGGAGTGGCTCCAACAGATCCTCAGAAGCCTCAGTCCAGAAGAGTGCAGTCCTAGGAACACCTAAGATACTGCGCAGAACCCTCAAACTCCTAGGCCTCAGGGAGTATATATATGCTTTGCAGCAATGAAATCTATATTCTTGACCTGAATACATATGCTAAAAACAGACAGCTCATCTTGTGCTACATACTGTGCGCTGCAGATGTGTATAGCCTGTATAAAAACAGGTAGCAACTCAGCACCATCAATAGCATTTAATAGCACTCCACAGCGATCCACAAGATTGGGATAGTGTAGCCAGTTTAAAAAAACGCTGTACATCTCTGCAGCTAAAGGTCAAAGAAATTCACCGGCAAATTGTTGATTTGCAGCCTCATTCTCTCTGTTACTGCAGGGCACTGAAGTTGTTAATTGACTGCTGTAGAGAGGATTTGGACCGTTGCTCTGCTAGCGTTAGTGGATGCCCTTTCAGATGAGTGTGCATTGCCGTAGTACGTTTGTTGTATTTCAGGACTGACTTACATATTCTGCATGTCACGGTCTTTAGTGACGTATTTCCACACACTTGATGAACCGCTGCTAGTTTGCTGCAACGACCCACTGGGCTCCTCGCCTGTCTTCTTGGAGGCATCACCAGTGACTAGTTGAATGCATTCTACAGATTCATACCGGTGCCAGAGTAAAATGATCTACTGCAGGTACTGTACATTACTTGTGTCCCGTAGCGAAGGGATTTTTGACAAGAACACGTTGACTGTGGAAGGGTAGGATGCCCTGTTAAATACATGCACAACGGCAACCTATATCCCCAGCTATATTCAGAATATAGAGACTCAAGCAGAGTGTACACCAGTCTCTAGAAAGCAATAAGTATTAGTTCTGACTCCTGATCACATCTAGTATCCAGAATACTTCCAACTACTTTGTTGAACTTGACTCAGCTAATTCAGTGATTATTATGAACTTGCTACCTGAAGTTCTGCTGATGCTGTTGCAGCAGAAGGCAGGTTTTTATATGTGTTGTCCCTGCCAGATTGTTGGCCAGCAGTAAAGCTGTAGGCATCTTTCCCTTGCAGACAAACTGCTAGATCTGCGGCCACCACTTTTGAGCTTGTCTCATGTGTTCAGCTGTCTGAAATGGATGCTCATTGCCGTGTCAACACACATTCAAATCGCCTCATCCAAGTCATCTGGACCCTTTTTCACAGAAATGTTTGCTTGAGCAGAAAGCAGGCGCCGGAGTCCCCGAGGTGCTCCAAATGTAACAAACCAAATGTGACCAGAAAAGTGTATAAACACTATGAAAACGACCTGAACACAGCTGGTAGTGGCACTGAATAAAAATGTTTATCCTGCGACAAAACCAATTGTCTGGGGTTTGAACAAGCCAGCTGTGTTTTTATTTAACTTTATTGTGTGCGCCTCTACGTGCCTGTGTCTGGTCGTGTTTGCTGCATGATGGCCTGCAGTGACAAAATGACATTTTGAACCGATTTAGAGAATTTTCTCCGGGGTGATGGCAACAGTACGCATTCAAAAAGACCCATACACACACACATACACACACACACACACACACACACACGCATGAACGCACAAACACAAACGCGAAGTCTGACTTTAGACAAGTTTGACTGAGGGGAAATGAGACACTATTTCTGCTCAGTCAGACAATAGTGCTCCTTTTAACTCCATGGCACAGACTATCTCAGCAATCACCTTGAGATGGAGCCTGCAGATAAGGCCAGATTAGATGGGCATGGAGATGTGGGAGAGATAAAAGTCTTAAACAGACAGCGAAGGATCTAATTAGCACAATGAAGATTTCTAGCGTCTGGCTGAGTCAGCCGCGGTGTCATCAACCTTTTGTGTTGACGGAGGGAAAGTATTGCCGGGGATAAAAATTCAGTTTGTTTAGGGAAGTTGCAGAGGAAGGTTAAAAAAAATAAAAAATAAATCTCCATTCATCCGAATACTGTATGTTTTCAACTGGAATACCTTCCGCCCACACGCGGCACTTTTAACGTTTAATCTGTATCTGCTTGCTCGTCCATGCTTGTAAAAGCATCATCCCTCGAGAATAGAAGAAAATTAACATTTTTGTGAGATACGTTGTGTAACAGTGTTTGGCAAGTGCATTTGAAAGACAGGGAAAAGTTTCAGTGATGAGAACTTTAACAAGTTAAGGTCCAGATTGTTGAGGCACCAAGAAAACTGCGGTAGAGTAACCACTGAAGGTCTTCATGTGCTGTTCATTTGTCAAAACGATTCTGCAGCGAATAATTTGTATTTCTGTTCAATATGTATTTAAGAAAAGAAGAACATCTTTCAGAGTGTCAGGTTTGCCGGATCATTTACACTTCTCCTCATGCACTGTCAAACCCACTACTGTCCCACTTGAGCCAAATGCCCTTAAATGAAATGATGTCAATTTGACACCGAGCTGAAGGTGACATCTTGGAGGGATTATTTTGTGGTGCAGTGCTTTTCGTCGCTCCTGTGGATGCCAGGTGATTGACAGTAAGCACAGCGTAGGCGTGGGAAAAAAAATAAAAAAAACTCCCAATGAAAGAAAAACAGCAGCTATAACAAAACCAAATTAAGACTTTCTGTACGTATATGTGATGGATTATTAAGCATTAAGCAATTTTCACGTCTGCGGAAGTTGTTTTTCAAACGGCATAAAAATGAATGAATCCTATTAATTTTCCACCACAACTTAATTTAAAACCAAAAAAAAAAAAAAAAAAAGAACCTGATATCTTAACTACACACCTTCTGAAACACAGGGAGCCGCACAGATAACTGACAGAAGCTCACAAAAATATGCTTTTAAGCCGAGGTTAAAAGTCTGGGAATGAATGTAGTCACAGAGGGTCCTCATAATTCCGGTAAGCTCCGCTTTAACACTTCCATTCACATCTGCTGTTATTCCGTGACACAGTGCATTGTGCGTGTTCCACAACCAAACGTGTCAACAAGGCAATTTCCTTGGGTTTAACTTGTGACGAAATGAGACTCACAATCTCAAGGGATCACATGAGGATCAGTTATATATGACAAATGCTGCGGAGTGACTGAATATGTGTCATGGTTCAACATGGTTAAAATACAAAACATGGAGAAGTGCATTTAGTTGCGGATTCAACCGGTGATGATCAGAACAGAGTTGCGTGTTCTCCAGACTAACACATTACTTAGGGGATTACTTTGTTGAGATTGAGATCCTGATTTAAAACAAAGCTCCGGTGTGTAGCTAGTGCGAGTGTATCTACAAGGTGGTAGGCTGCACATGGCATAGCCCGGCAGTCCACATTTACTGTATGTCGCAATAATATTGTGCAGAGCAGCTTAGCCTTACTATGAAAAAAACATTCTGCTGCATCCAGAAACTAACTTGTAGAAACACCTTAAAGGGGAATTACCGTTTACTCTGGATTCAACGGGGAATAGCACTAGCGTACAATAACAAAATATTGGTGAACTGAATGAGTTTCACGGCAGAGTGCGTTATTTAGAGGCTGCGTTTCGGTGCCCCAGTCACTCCCACTATATGGATACACGCGGCTGGAGCTAAATATCTTCCGAACGACTCCAAATTACACCAAAGTTATATGGGTGAGTATACGGTCGTATTTTATGCCAGAAATAAAGTCCAGGGTGTAAAAAACGGTAATTCCCCTTTAAGGTAAGTCTGTCTACGTAGCATGCTATCTACTTTTGCTAACTGGCTGCAAATCTGTCTTTCACAGGCTTTTTTTTTTTTTTTTTTAAATAAAAAGCCTGTGAAACTCACAGGTTGGATCTGCTTTCACTGGCTTTACTGTGCATTCTCCCTTCTTGTACTCTGGGAAGTTCACTGGATGTCCAGCGTTTTCATCAGAGTACACCAGGTAGTGTCTTTGGACCTTGGACGCTGTGAATAAGGTAACGCACCAGCTCTTAACAACTTGTCCTTGTCCCTTGAAGTTAGTAGTGGATGCAAACACGTGTTTACTGCGTGTTTACCTTGGCCGTGATAAAGAACTGAAGTCCACTGAGTTCCTCAGGAGGAAGAAGCTGCTGTCCAATATCCTGCCACGTGAGGGACGGCCAACTTTTCTGATGCGCTTCCTTAAAAAAAGAGAGCAATAATAATTAAAACAACAGTTGCAGTGGTGTTGTCGTTTAAGTTTTACATGCATGTTCAGATAAGATGAGACTTTATTGATCTCTATGGGGAAATTTAGGTGTCACAGTGGAAAAATACAAGTCTTATGTATGAAGAAAATTACACAAGAGTAAAATATTAAGGGTAAAGATATTTTCAGACTGGATCAAGTTACACTTGACTATTACTTCTACTACAGTTTGGTTTAAAACATATCTTTCGTTTTCAAATGTCACAGTTTTAGATAGTTTGCCCCATAAAAGCCCCCAATCTCGCAATTCACGAGCAAATAAGTGATCGTGTAACATAGACAACTGTCGCTGTAGCAGAAAAAAGGTTTGAACAGAGCGCTGTAAGCCTTGAATCACAGGGAGCTGGGGGCTGTTTACACCCTCGCCATTCCCAACACAAAACCTTTTCACAAAGTAGTCTTATGGACAAAAGAACAAAAAAAAAATCACAAAAATGCCAAGACGATCAGCGACAATATTAAAACCACTGACAGGAGAAGTAAACAACATTGACCATCTTGTGACAATTCAATGTTCTGCTGGGAAACGTCACCTAAGATGACATGAGACATTCTGGTCAGTGTCTATGCACGAAGCTACAGAACAGATACAGTGTGTGCATGCAGCGAGAACTAGTTGTGTTTTTTTTACTTTAATGAAAAGGTATTCTTTGCATTCATTTTGAATTACCTGTGTATTTAGGAGTAAAGAAAACACACTTTTATTGTAAAGCATTTCATAAAAGCAACAGTCTAGCTACTTGCATGATCCTCAGAGTACCCTACAATAAACCTGTTGAGGCCATGACGGATTCTGAGGACATAAAACCTCATAAAAACCTACACAGAGCGTCTTATAGATGTAAAGAAAAGCCCAGAAGGTCAATACACAGCACAATAAACTTTATAGCCCCAGCATTTTCCTAAAACTTTAAAAACATCTGAATGAAAGGGAACAAGTTCACGTTTTATCACAAGCTTAACAAATACAAGTTTTATTGCCATTTTTTGAAGCGGTAATGATTTTCAGTTGAATACGTTGAATACGCTGAGTACTTGAATCTGTTTATTACTTAAGACCTCATCAAATTAAGTTTCTAAAGAAGCACTTTGGGATTGTTTGCAGATTTACCAGCATGCTTTGGTTGAGAGTTAAAACGTTCTCTCTTTTGTGTACCCCACCTCCGGCCGGCCTCAAGCACATGGACCTCAACCATATGAGCTGGGTTCTGCTCAAGGCTTCAACCCGTTAAAAGGGAGTACCGTTGCCTTAGCGCTTGCTTTAGAGATTTCTGACTCTGGGTCGTGTAGTGACAATTTTGATTGTGCCTTGGGTTGAATTTTGTAGTTTAAAGAAACCAGACATTTAGGATTTGTTGCCTTGAATATCGTTATCGCTATCGCAAGAGATCACGAGTGAGAATGGACCCAACCCGGCCGGGCACTGGGTGCAAATGGGGCTACACACATCCATCTATTCCATAGAGTCTATGGCATTGACAGCATAAAGATGGGTGGTGGAACAGCTCCTCAAAAATAAAGCCAAAGCAAGTAGAGCTCCCCCTGGTGACTGGCTGGAGAATAGGTTATAAGCTCCACCCCCTCCATGTTAGTCGATGGGACTTGGGCCAACATCAAATACAATTTTCTCAAGGATGGTTTCAGTCATTTTAGGGAGTTAATATAACACTGATGCATATTCATGTGTCCATTTTTCTGGGAAGTTTCATTTTAGTTATTTGACGCTATAGAAACAGGATGCGACATCATGATGACTACAACTTGCCATGCCAACCGCTCCGTGAAGCAGTCCTGTAGAACCGTGAGAGTTTGCAAAAAAATAATAAATATAATAAATAAATAAATAAGTATACTGTATAATCCAGAATGTCCTTGTAACTGATGGAGAAACAAAACACGAGTGAGTCTGGCGGAAGTGTGGGCGGGTCATCGATATCACAGCTTCACGTGGCTCCACTCTCGGACCGTACGGAGCAGACTCTGGCACCAAAGCCGCAAGATGGCGCCGCCAGTATCACCGGGAAAATGGCGTCAGTTTGGCCGATGCAAGGAAATGGTGACGCTTTGTCCATATTTACATACAGTCTATGGTCCATACTGACAACAACAGTAAGCAGTCGTAACTCCGGATGCAGTCAGCAGGGATGGGAATTATCAGAACATTCAGTTTCGATCCAGTATTGCTGGAGCAGGAGCAATGATATCAATGCCAACGTCAGTACTCTTTATTGTTAATGTACTTTAATGGAGATAAATAATGTATGTCACAAATAATGCACTAAATTCATATGGATGAAGGCATATGCAGTCTTGGGTCAAACGCAATCTTCACGGAATAATTAAATATTGCATTAAAGTGATGTGGTTGTGGAGGGTTGTGTTGGGCGACTATTAACACTGGAATTGATGGTCAACATGATGAGTCAAATCAAAAATTGGGACAGGATTGATAAACCAATAACTGGCTGGCGGTCCACCAGTGTTCTGGTGCTGGCTCATTTAAGCTCATCAGACTTGTACCTCCATTTATCTAATGTTCTTCCTCCTTCTCCCTCATCACTCTGAAGCTCTGCCAGCCGTTTTGCAAGTAATGTGAATTGATTGTACACGGAAATATTAATTATTTTAAACCATCCCGAGCATATTTATATAATTTTTCGGTCTGAGACAAAGCCCAGATTCTCTTTTTATCTATAATGAACACAATCTCGGGCCCAAATTGCCGCAGCAGTGTTGTAATAACAACAGCAACATCATTTTGTCTGTGTCCTCCTCGCATGCCACGTTCAAGGGCAAGTCAAGGTAAAGGGTCTAATCATAGCTCGTTAGCATCTGAGTCTCATTCAGCGTGTTGTTGTTCAACAGCATGGGTAGTTAATGACGTTGTGTAAATATTTATTGGACAACACTGATCTTCGGACGGTCTGGTCGGCATTTTCCACAGAATGCGACTGACGGTAATAGACTTTTTCTCAATCAAACACAGCCAGGCGACTACGGAAGGAAAGAAGGGGCACACACATGCACCGGCCAGCCACAACATTATGAACATTCTGTTGCCAGGCACCACAGGACACCCTCAGAAGGCCCATGTTCATTCTCTGGTAAGTCACAACTGTTTTGGAGGCACAAGGGAGACCTACACAATATTAGGCAGGCGGTCATAATGTTATGCCTGATCGGTGTAGACACAAACACATCTCACTGAAAACTGCTCCCCAAAGCTTTTATTTATTAATTTTTCTCCTGAGTGCCATGAGTCACTTTTGCAATGAGTTCACCAAACAGGAATTAACCAACTTTTTCAACCAATAGTCGGACGGCGTTCAGTTCACATGACGTCAGCTCTTCCAATTAGCCTTCATTTCCCACCCAAAATAAATAAATAATAAAATAAACAAAATAAAAGCCCTCCACGAGAAAATTAGACAACAGCTGCAGGGAGAGATCAGAAGGCGATGGCGCACTCCTTCTGAAGTGTAACATTTAACAGTTTATTGAGCACAGCTATGTGATTTCATTACAGCGTATTTAATCCAAAATTAATAGGGGTGGTTATTAACCTTTTCCAGGCTTGTTCCTTATTAGAGTTTTATTTCACTGATGTTTAGAGAAGCATAATGAGCCCGCAGGATGCATTTCGCCCACACGCGCAGAATGAATGCGCGCCCGCGCCGCGTATTTGTATCGCCGCTGTGTGCATGTGTCGCCAGACGTGTGCGTCACCTTAAGGTCGCGACAAAGAGAATGTGCAGGTTTTAATCAGAGGGTAAGGATAGCTCCGTGCCACCCTGTCATTACTGTCATTGTGGACTGAAACGGCGCTTCTTTGTGCACAGCTGGCAATCATGGAGGACAGGATCTTCGCCGCCCGCCTGCACAGCACGCTACTTATTTTAACACCAGGTCTTGTCCTCAAACACGTGCACAGCAAACACATTTATGATGATCTATGGTCACCTGCCTGTCGTGTCTTTCTGTTGGTTTTCTTGATGTTTCTTTGGATTATTCTGTCTGTAAATTGCACTTTTTGGCTGGCATACTTGATGTTTTCTGTTGCATTACTGTCACAACTTATCTTAAATTTGAAACTTAACGGTCACGTTTCAACAGCAGTCCATGTTACAAACACAAATATGGTGTATGTCCAGGTTGACGAAAGAATGACCTCAAATCACTGCTATGGTTCGTCCACAACCTCAGAATCGGAAAAATATTCAGCCACGTTGCAAAAAACTAGCAGTAGCAAATTACAGGTAATCAAGCCGACCGTCGCGGGTGCAGGCGCCGTTCAGAGATGACATCATCCAGGTCCGAAGACATCATCTGGGGTCTGTAGGTCAATCTAAAGGCCCCGGATTATCATAACAGGTACTCATCGGACTCTACAGGGAATAGCACTAGCGTATCATAACAAAATACTGGTGACATGAAAGAGTTTCGTGGCAGATAATGCCTTATTTAGAGGCTGCGTCTCGGTGCCCCAGTCACTCCCACTATATGGATATACGCTAATTAGCTCCTGAACGAGTGCAAATGACACAAAAGTTATACGGGTGAGTAAAGGATCGTATTTTATGCTAGAAGTAAGGTCCAGGTTGTAAAAAACAGTATTTCCCCTTTAACCGCTAAAATGTTGGGTATTATGGAACACCTGCAAACAGTAACATCTGTATGTTTGAATAAAGGCTGGATTTACGTACAAATGTCGCATATGCGCTTTTGAGCAATGTTCATTTTCCTCCTTTTTCCAATGGGGGTTAGGGTTAGTTCTCTACTGCCGCAGAACTGTCCAACGTTTTTGCAAGTTGAGGTGTTTGTACCCTAAATTCGTATATATCGTCTAGGATCAGTTGAATTGTGGGGGCTGGCTCTGCTCCCTTTAACCCTTTATGGGGCGAGGAACCATATACGGTAACTTTGGCACACATTTTAAATTGCGTCCCGGTGCCTCTCAGTATAGTTGAGAAGCACGTGGTTTTCACCCAGGCAATCAGAGAAGATCAAATGTGGTCTGCAAGGTCCACCTCTGCATGAACGCCGAGCGTAACCACTAATGTGATAATGTTCACAGAACCATAAGGAACAATATATGGTAGTTTCACTGACCTTGATTTTCTACATGAACATTAAAAAGCACTGATTTCTCACAGCAAGAAGGTCCCGGGTACGAGTCCATGGGCCGACTCGGGCCTTTCTGTGTGGAGTTTGCATGTTCTCCCTGCGTCTGCGTGGGTTCTCCCTGTGTACTCCGGCTTCCTCCCACTGTCCAAAGACATGCTCGTCGTCGTGATCATGCAGGTCGAAATTTAGAATTTCCAGGTATTTTCAATGAAATACCCCCGTGACCCTTCACAGGACAAGCGGTTCCAGAAGATAAATGAATGAATGATATTCTTGCCGCTTGATGATTTCATTCATTACATACAGCGAATAGAATAGTAAAACATCCCTCCGTGTGTAAAGTTTCTGTGACTAACAAACAGATGGCGTGCGGTCTGCCTTTGCATTGAACATAAGCTGCATCAATTGCTCCTCATCCAGACAACTCTCGGCGCGCCGCCTTAATTTGATTCTGCAGAGAAGAGCTCCTCACTTGGAGAGTGCAGAACGCGGGCAATTTTTTTTTTTTGCCAGCGGAGCCCAGTTGGATTACAGCTCACCGAATACACGAGCACTTTGCGAGCGGCTGCGAGTTAAGCAGCCCCAGCTGTGGCCAACTTCGTTGCCGCTACTTCTGGTGGTAGCCTTGCTTAGCCACACCGTGTGAGCAGTTTTAATGAACGGCTCTGGTTTGCGTTGCTGCTCCCTGCAGCTGTCAGAAACGTCCACCGGCATTTTCGTGCACACAGAATAAGACCTCATAAGATCTCAAAATTGCTACAGTTCAGGTTTGTTAAGGTTTAGGTGCAGGCAGCTTCGCTCGGATCAAATTGTGCTTGCTTGCAATGACAAGAAACTGACTTTTCCTGTTGGTAACTACACAAATTTAACAGCAATCTCCGCATGTGTCAAAAAATCTGAATGAGCGAGGATGTGAATAACTTTCCAGAACCATGTGGCAGATTGCATCTAAAAATGCAAGTGCTAATTAAGTGTTTTTGTAGATGTCGACATCTTGAGTAAGGAATCAAACTCAGTTGTCAGACTTTAAAGGCAGATGAAACAGTAAATCCCCCCCCCCCCCCCCCCCCCCCCCCAGCAGCCTAAAGGCCCGAACAATTTACTGAAGTATTTCTGTCCATCTGTTACCTCTTTCACCTCTGTCTCCTCTGAGCTCCTTCACATAAATCCCCGCGCGGTATTAAGTGTATTTCCTGCACTGACTGTGTGCTTGTTCCACGAACTTTCAGGAGATTAGACTACCGTTGTTTCCTGAGCATTTCGGTCTCGTGTTGTCAACTTTTCATGTAATGTCCCTTCCTCCGTTCCACATGACAACACTTTTTTATTGTTCTTCTTGCGCTTTTCCTTTTAAATTCCGTCCAGACCCGATCTCATTCTCTTTTTCTTTTTACCTCATTCTCCTCGGTCCCTCAACAGCGCAACCTAATTATAACAAATTTTTAATCTTTCATTCACTTTTTGCTTGCACCTTATCGTTTTACTTAACCTCCCTTTTGTGTGCCGACCAAATCCCTGTGTGGCTCCTCTTCAGCGCGGACCAGAATTACGGACCATCCTGGATAAGGTCGTGTTTTTGTCACTGTGACGGTAATGCCTGGTACAGACTAATTATGTAGGAAGCGGTCCTCCACATTGGGGGCGAGGGTGCCAGAATTCATGGGGTTATGAACAAATTGGTTCCGGTGGGAGACAGAGGACAGGAAGCGCGCTTTGATGAATGAACCAATGAGATACAGCTGCTCGAGAAATGGATCGGAGTGTGCGGGAAACAGCCTGTTTAGCTGACGGATATATGGCAAAGGCGAACAGTTCATTCAAAATAGACGGAACAATGTATGGGGGCACAGTCTCCAGGTTTCCTCATCCTGAAGGTTCTTTGAGGGTTTTTATTTCCGTGTTTAAGATCTGAGTCACCTCTGAGTGCACGTGCAGAAGTGAGTTTGTGTTTAGATACAAAGCAGCGTGACCAGTGGAGCCACTTTTGTCCTTTTTTAATGCTTTCTAAGGGGTAATATAGCACCGCAAATTTTCCAACCTAGATATATCTTATAAGAAATCCGTTTTGGGATCTTTTTCCGCGCCTCTTACGCTGTTGCAGGGGTGTACAAAAATAGACAGTAGTTCCTTTTATTTTAAGATCTCAAAGATCGAGGTTTATGTGCATGTATCCTAGATTTGGGTGTACGGTAAGATGCTTTCGTCACTATTAAACTTCACTCCCTAGCAAATATCACCCATCTTTTGAGCAGTGGTGATAGGGCTTGGACAGAAGCATAGCTGTCATAGATCATAGAGGCCGAGTGTCAGTTATCCTGGACCTTAGTCGGCCGTTGTTCAGTGTATTCAGACAAAATGTTTGTTCACGAGCTGCGGAGCCAAATAAAGTGAGCATTATTTTGGCAGGGCGCCTCGCCGCCGCTGTGGAACTCTGACTGCAGGAGCATCATCACAATGACAGCAAAACCTTGAAAGTGCTAAGTTCCATTAACAACGACGAGAGCGCTGTCGCACACTCCGATTGTCACAGAAACGATGGTGTTTGGGAAACTGGATAATCGATGTTAATTGTTCGCCTGCACAACTCTGGCTATGGTTTATTTTTCACTTGTATTGCTGCAATACAACATCTCTGAAAGAAAATTGTGTATTTTTTTTCATGAATCATGAATCTGTTGACATGTACATCTATCAGCCACAACATTAAAACCACTGACAGGTGAAGTAAACAACATTTGCCATCTTGTGACAATACAGCTTTCTACTGGGAAACGTATGGACCTGACATTCATTCATGTGGATGTTACTTAGACATGTAGCACCCACCCAGACCAGACCAGGCACCCTCACCCCATAGCAATGACACTCCTTGACGGCAGCAGCCATCCCCAGCAGGATGCAGCCTGACACACACACACAAAAACGCTTTAGGAACAACTCAAAAATAATGAAAAACATCACAAGGTGTTGACCTGGCCTCCAAATTCACTAGATCCCAAACTGATCCAAGTATCTGTGGGATGATCCACAGAGACCCCTCCCCTCAAATAACAATATTCTGGTGCCAGACACCACAGGATGATGCACAGGACAGTTGTACGCACCAATAAGAAACTAGTCCTCAGACCTCTGACTATCTGCAGCTGGAAGTTACTTAAACTCACTTTCTAACTTTTCAGTTTAAACAGGATAAATGGTTCCAGGGGAGCATTTACAATGGCTGCCAGTGATTTAATATGTGTGTAAGAGACAGAAAAGTTTGTACTGTCCTAAGAATCACCAGCTTAATAAGCAGTTAATTGCCATTGCTCCAAACACCCTATAGGCTTTTATCTGATGAAAAGGTTTAAAACCATTAAAATGTTCTTTTTCTCTTCATCTGGCATCTTTCTCGGTGACTGCGCTTCCTGCTCGTAGCAGTGACCTATTCACAGCGACCTGCTGGGGCTTATGGGTAAGCAAATTCAGCAGATCTTAACACCTTCTCCGCATTGCACCTGATTGAGGGGGGAGAAAAATCCCCACCACATGCACTTTTCCAATCCTCCCGCACCCCCTCTAATCCGCCCTTCCCTCCCCGCTTTCATCTATTCATCCATCCCCTTAACTCTCCTCCCTCTCCCTCTCCCTCTCTCTCTCTCTCTCTCTCTCAGCAGGCTAGAGCAAGATTCATTTAGAGCAATCAGCACGAGACATGAATACAGAGCAGAGCTGTGTCACACACACACACACAGACAGAGGCACACAAACACTCTCTTCAACCTCTGAAAGTGATGATGAGCTATCCGAGTGAAAGTTCTGCACACACACACACACACACACGCACGAATGCGTGCACACACAAGGTGATGCACACTATCTTTAACCTCTGGAAGTGATGATGAGAAGACAGAGTGCAGAGAGCTCTATAACACTATGTGCCGTTTCCCGCAAACTATTTTTAAACTGCTACTTTATTCCTTAAACTCGTGCACCGCATTGTGTACACGGCTACACACACGCGGAGATGTGCGAACCCTGAATCCGGGAAGCGTGCAGTGCCGGCAGGGGTCACCTTTACTTAACGCCCCTGCGCTTGCTGCTGCAGCCAGCTCGGCAGTATTTACCTTATTTACCCTCCAGTAGCTGGAGCACATTTAATTAACTTTTTCTTGCATGTATACATTGATAATTAATAAGTCAGACTGAGGCCGGTGGCGAAACTTGAAAAGACCTAGAGTTTTAAAGGTCGAGGCTTTGATTGGTTGGCAGGAGTTCGGAGGCAGAAGTATAGATTTGCTCTGCTCCGCTAGGCGTCCCAGCGGTTTACACGCTAATGTTTTTGTGAGAGCGTGTCTTTTAGGACAAAGAGTAATGTCCTGATTCGTTTGTGGTGGGGATTAAGGTCAAGGTCAGTTTGGCGCGCGCATGATCCGAGCCATTTTGAGCCACGCTCGTGGATTTGGCTCTGTGGATCAACAGTAGATGATTGGTCGGTTGGCTTTGTCGGTCAGTCCGCTGCATGGGTTTAGACTGAAATAACAATTATTTTAAGGATGGGTATGAAATTTAGCAGCTGGGCCTCAGCTGTTCTGAGCCAGTGGGCTAAACAACAGCACGGAAGCATTTCAGTGGTTGGAGACGCAGCTTTGGGACAGAAGGGTCGCAAGTTCTCAACCCCACATTTGCCAAGGCTCAGGTGCTTTGGGCAAAACCCCCAAACTGCTCCCAGGGTGCTGCCCGCTGCTCCGAGTCTACACATTACTGTGCAAACGCATGAATGAAATGCAGAGAAGGAATTTCCACATGAGGAATCAATAAAGGAAACTTATTAGTATCATCAGCTAATCTGCTGGGATTAGAAAGGAGCCCGAAGCCTGTCTGTGCGTAAGTGTATCCTCACAGAGTCGCCAGCATGTTTGTTGACTTTTCAGCTCTTCAGCTTCTCACAGACACTGACCAGGAAGTGAAATTTTGAAACTGTCTCTACCACAGTGTGCTGCATTTTACCTGTGACATGTCCTCCCCCGTACCTGTCTTGGCCGGGGCTGTTTAATAACCTCATTTCAGGATGTTTGACAGATATATCATCACCAGATTCGTCTAATTCTTAGACATCAGTATCGCCATCAGCTTCAGAAATGCATCATGAGTCAGAGAGCATGAGATTCTAAACAAACGTCTGTTTATGATTCCTGGTCGTATTAACTTGCAAATGTACATCTGCTTTCCTGTCAAACAATAGTCTAATGAGGCACTTTGCCTGAATCTCCCTGCAGGTGTCGCAACGGCCAAGACACGAGACCTTCGGCCTCCTGTCACATTTGTTTATCACCGCCTGCATTTGTGACTCATGAACATCAGCTATGCCGATTTGTGTGCCAAAGAAGATCACAAACACGCACACACACACACACACACACCCAAACAGAGAAGAGCCGCCGACACGGTACTTCATGTCTTACCAGAGATCAATATTTCATTTGCTCTTCTCCTCTGCTTAGATGCTGACTGGCATCCATTCCTAAGGGGACAGCTCAGGGACACACACAGACACAGACACACACACACACGGTTGTGCGCTTTTTCATAGCGCCGCCGCACACACACTAAACTGCTCAGGGCCGGTGTTTGCTTTGACTGACGCGCCGGCCGCGCAGTGCTGACACCTCGCTGACACTCTATCCCTTTCAGACGCACATCACTGTTTACCGACTACTCTGAGAAAAAAAGGAAAAATAAAACGCCACATGTTTCGGTGTGTGTGTGTGTGTGTGTGTTTGCACGTGTGTGTGTGTGTCCTCGGTCACCCGGCCCTCGTTCCACATTTACACTCCTGTTTACACATTTAATCAAAGCCAAACCGCGTGTGTTCGCCCCCCGCCTTTGTGTTTGCGCGCGCGTGTGTGTGTGTGTTGTCTCTTTGGTGTCTTTTCTTTTTTCTTTTGCTGGATGGTTGTTTGCTGTTGCGCTCAGACCAGATCAGGGGAGCAGTGGTGTCATTGTAACCAAGTGAATGGGCACCGCGGTTTAAATCCATGTTTAAATGCAAATTCGGAGCGCCGCAATGACAGGGACCGGGAATAGAGGACTGGCAGAGCAGGGAAGGGCAGTGACAGGTTGAGGTGACGGAGAGGGAACGAGGGACTTAGTGAGGAGGGGGGGTTGAAAGACGGGAGATGAGGGGGGATTTGGTAGGAGGACAAGACAAGAGGTCAAGATGTAGAGAGGAGAAGAGAAAGAGAATGAAAGAACAGTGCTAAAGTGAGTCACTTCGACGGTGTACTGTATGACTGCGCTATGACTGAACCAACACTGCTGTTTAGCGTCACTGGATATTAGTAAATGTGCATTTGTACACGATCTTGAGTTAGACCATCATGATCATCATGTGTAGACGTGGGCGTTCTCTACGCGGCACTCTTAACATATGTCTCCAAGAAGCTTCACCCCATTCACAGCTTAAAACTGAAGCCTCTGGCTGATAATGGGTCGTTAGAGCACCCTTCATTGGGGAAACAGGACAGGGACAACGACAGGTAAGTATCTAGTCATTAACGGACACTAGTCAAGTAAGTTTCTGAAGGGTTACACCCACAGATGTTCCTTTTTAAACCTCAACCTCCCACCAGTCCCTTAAGGCTGTTGCATACTCCGCAAGGAGCGAGAAATTAATTCCTGCTTCTGGGGCTGCGAGAACAAATTTCTCGCCTCTCGCAGAGTATGTGACAGCCTAAAGCTGTTCTCGACACATCAATCTGACAACTATTCTGTGATTGGTCAGAAATTGGAAGTGGGCGGGGTCAATGCGGAAGCGCGGAAATACTAGTGGTCACTCCCAGATGCTAATATTCGCAGTGACAGGCCGACACCCGAAAATGATAAGAAAAATGCATCTCGTCGCAATGCTTAGCGCATGTGACGTATGCTGCAGTGTTCAGCACAAGTTTCTCGCGAAGTATAAATGACCTGGCCATAATTCTTGCTCACCTCAAGAACAAGAAATCTCGCTTCTCGCAGAGTATGTAACAGCCTGACGCTGTTCTCGACACGTCAACCAGGCATAACTTTTGGTCTTATGTGGTGTCTGACAACTATTCTGTGATTCGTCAGAAATTGGAAGTGGACGTGGTTAATGCGGAAGAGCGGAAATGCTAGCGGTCACTCCCAGATGCTAATATTCGCAGTGACAGGCCGACATAATAAGAAATAATAAGGAAAGTGCGTCTCGTCGTCCATCTCCCGTGTCTTACACAATGCTTAGCGCGTGTGATGTATGCTGCAGTGCTCGGCACTTGAGTTTCTCGTAAAGTATAAATGACCTGGCCATAATGAACTTTGTTCTTGCTTACCTTGAGAACGAGAACAAATTTCTCGCTACTTGTGGAGTATGTAACAACCTAAAGTTGTTCTCCACACCTCAACCGGGCAGAACTTTTTTCTTGTGTGGTGTCTGACAATTATTCTGTGATTGGTCAGAAATTGGAAGTGGGTGTGGTTAATACGGAAGAGCTAGCGGTCACTCCCAGATTCACAGTGACTGGCCGACACACAAAAATAATAAGAAAAGTGCATCTCGTCGTCCACCTACCGCATCTTACATATGCTGCAGTGTTCGGCACTTGAGTTTCTTGTGAAGTACAAATGACCTTGCTATAACGAACTTTGTTCTTGCTCACCTCAAGAACAAGAACTAATTTCTTGTTTCTTGCAGACTATGTAACAAGCTTTTTAACTGAAGGAGCTACTTGAATGAGTGGCAAAACGTCTTCAAGAAACTCCAGGACTGGAAAGTCCAGTTGCCTTTCTTAAACGTTTTTTTTTTTTGGATAACCAGTGAGACATGTCTCCATTGAAAGTGCTTTTCTAAGTTATCAAAACCAAGCCAACATGTGTTAGTGTGGGTCTTTGAGTAGGTTGTGCAACAGCTGTCCACTCGGTTTCACATTATCACAAAGTATCTGATGAAATTGAAATACAATTTTAGCGTCCATTGTGGTCGCACGAAGTCAAGTGTTTGGATGTCTCAGTTGCAGCGGTGAAGTAATGAACTTTGGCGCCACAAATTGTACCACGAAATTACATATGTTTCTCCTTTCACACCGAAGAGCACGAACAAAAAAAAAACAAAAAAAAAAAAACTTCCGTCTCACAAAACAGAGCCACAGTGACAATTTGCGATGCCAGTGTTTGAGATGCATTCTGGAGGAACTCCATTAATAACAGCCAACTTTTCCATGAAATGAGTGTTTGAGTTTTTCTTTTTTTTCCCTTCCTCCCTCCATCACAGCTGAGCTTTGTTTTATAATGCCACCATTAGCTCTGAATCAGAAAATGTGGCCAGAAAAAAGGCGATGAATGCCATTATGCCCAGTGAGTCGGCTTTTCCATCAGCTCTCAGCCTCACAGCTATCTATTTGAAGAATAAAGAAAACCATTGATGACTTTCTGACGTTGAAAAATGCAGTTTTGCTCCATTTTAAGTGAAATGCAGTTCATTGTTCCAACATTAGATCGTGTCTATCGTGTTCACTTCGGGGCATTTTTGATGCGTCAACTGGCACTTCTAACAAAGGTCACAGGTGATGTGAGAGTTCTGCCGCCACTATGACTGTGCCATTACCCTCCAGCTATGACAAATGGCACAGATTGACACCCCCCCACATAGACACATGCGCACATTTCCCACCTACACACAGCGATGTTTTTGTCATCCATCCCTCGAGTGGAGCTGTGACTTCTATCAAGCGTGCCATTGTCAGCTTTTCTTTGGGATGGAAAAAGGAGCTCTATCTCGCAGCTGATGTATGGCCCACCCATAGAGGCGCGCGTCTCTGCCCATCCATGTCAAAATGCATCTCTAAATGGATCTGCAGTGCATCACGTAGTGTATTATATGTATGTATAATGAAGAGCTATATCACTGCTGTCAGAGTGTGAGTGCATCTAAGTGTCACTGCCAGCTAGCTGGGAAATAAGACACTCATTTGCCAGCCCACGCACAAAGCAATGGTGTTCTTGTCAGTGGAGTCCATACATATGGGTGTATGAGTTTATACAGTGGATACAGAGAGGGTATTCTTTTGTACCCATGATCTTAAATATTAGCCTATTTCTGGTTGAAGTAGTGCTTCTGTGGCATGAGTGTGACTGCTTTCACACAAGCTGCCAAGTAGCTCAACTTATTTTACGTCCTTGGTTTATTCTTCCTGGTGCCGGAGTACCGGAGTCGTCAAATGTTCTCTGTGTGAGCTGTCTCTCCTGATGGATAGTGATGAACCTGTGAACTCTATATTATATGTCGAGATGCTGAGAGAGGGCTTAGCAGGGCATTTTGCGGGGAGGGAACGTGGGAGGTTACAAGTGTTATTTTTTTTAATGTTATATACGTTTCATCCCCTTAAGCAAGTCAGGGTGTCTCATCACTTCACTGCTTTCAGTACTGAAATAGAACAGGATTGTACATTTGGACGTTCTGGCTGTGCTCTTGTCTTATTTTTTACCGTAAAGAAATACGTTATTTTTCCTCAACATTGCAGTAAGTCAACATTCATTGACACTCTTGTAACATTTTTTATAATATTACTTTTAACAAAATAATGCTGGACTGAACAAGGATGCCTATAATGAAAGCGACCTTGTTCGGGTCCTTCAGTAAATATCCACTAGGTAGAAACCGATGTCCTGTATTTAAACTAACTGAAATAACCCTACTGAGTTACTGTCAGCAGAATGTAGTTCAAGTGTAACGTAAAACTGGCTTAGGGGAAATATTTTTGGCATCCCTGGGCAAAAAGTTTAAGGTAAGTGCGTTGGGAAAAAGTAAAGAAATCAGGTATTTATGAATGCCAACCTGCACTAAAGACTTTTATGTATCATAATGTTAAGAGTTTGGCATTTATTTACTTGATTTGATTGCTGAGGATGCTGTGGTTCTGTGCTGAGTTGTTCATTTAAGGGTTTGATTAAAATGTTTAACATAAAAGCCTTTGTGTAGCAAGGCTTTTATGAAAACTGAATGAAAAATTGCTTACCAACACACAAACCATTCATAATTGCTAAATTAGGCTGAAATAGAAGGCTCCGAGTCATACTAAATCAAAAGGCATTTGGGAGCCGTTTGGGAGACGAGCCAAAAGACACGATTCTTTGAAAAGAGCCTGACCTCCCATCACTAATTAATAGACCTAAACCACTGACAGCCGACTTTTCCAATTGCAGGTCTTTTCAGAGAGACGGCCTTCCTATAGACTTCCTAAAGGTTGTTCTACAAACACAGATAACATTCCCGTCAGATGGTGGAAAACTTGAATCAATAGCAGGAAATATTACAGGGAAAGCTGCTATTGCAGTATAAGCAACAATAACAACAACACCAGGCAGAAAAGCAATGTTTCACTAACCTATAAGAAAAGTGGTTTCTTATAGGTCTGGTTCAGCGTGGTCAAAACCATAGAGATGTTACACAAAATAAATCGTGTTTTAAACTGTCCACATTAGGTTTTGACTAATGTCTACTAATGCGGAAAAACAACTGTGACACATTCCTTTAACAGCCTTTGCGCAATTATGTTTCGACCAAAGGGAAGTCAGATGAACTTTCAACAGGATAGAACAGCAAAGTCTGAATACAGAGGAGGTCAGGGTAGATGGATGGGTCAGCAAAACGTGTTTTGGGGGATTTTTAAAGCGTAACTTTAACCACGTTCTTAATGACAATCTGACAACAAAATACCGCCTACCCTTGTGGAAGCTGTAACTTTAAAGTGAAACAAACAACCTCACCTTAAAGGGGAACTACTGTTTTTTACAACCTGGACCTTATTTCTGGCATAAAATAAGATCGTTTACTCACCCATATAACTTTTGTGTCATTTGTAGTCGTTCGGGAGATATTTAGATCTGCGTATATCCATATTTTTCCGATTCTGAGGTTGTGGATGAACCATAGTAGTCCGGGGTCTGTAGGTCAATGATGATAACAGGTAACTCAACGGGATCTCAACGGGGAATAGCACTAGCGCACGATAACAAAATACTGGTGAAATGAATGAGTTTCGCGGCAGATAATGCGTTATTTAGAGGCTGTGTTTCGGTGCCCCAGTCACTCCCACTATATGGATATACTACGATCTAAATATCTCCTGAACGACTACAAATGACACAAAAGTTATATGGGTGAGTAAACGATCGTATTTTATGCCAGAAATAAGGTCCGGGTTGTAAAAAACAGTAGTTCCCCTATAAGTACTTATTTTAACCTGATCTAAGTTCCTCTCCTGCACTTAACCAACACCGTTTTATGTCCAAACCTAGTCAAACCATGTTGCTACCACGAAAAAAACGATTTATTAGTCAGTAGTGATTTTAAACAATTAGAATGGAAGTAACAAAAAATAGTTGGGTAGTTGTATTTGTTATGCATTGTTCATTTATGCAGTGATGTGGTAAATTGTCAGTCTACTTACTTGTGTTCCACTGCAGACTATATTATCCAACATTCCCGTCACCTCAGTCACACACACACACATTCAAACACAAAATGAGTGAGAAGTCTGCAACTTAAGGCATTAGGATCTGATCAATACAGCGTGAAGATATCAATATCTTTGATCTAATGATCTGACTTGCTGCCTAACCTTTTCACCCTAAATTAACGCAATGACACCAGGTCTGAAGGGAAATTGACATGCAAAATCTTTACAAAAGGGAGCCTTTTGCCAGCAGTCATAGCTAAAATAAATGTCCTCAAGGTACAGCAGTTTGTCACATTACAAGGGCTCAATTTCTGCGCCTTAACTGTGTTCATATGCATCATTTCTCATCACTGTAACGCAGCACAGCTTCCTATATTGCTCCAAATTGGCAATATACAGTATCTCTGAGCTGACGATAGAACACCAGTATTTAAATACCACAAGTACTTTGTAGCCTGCAAGCTTTCATAATATCCCATTTCCACTGAGAGCACTGCAGTAGCGAGCGAAGGGTCTATTTTAAGAGCAGGGAGATAGCTATATGGCGGCATGGCTATATTTAATAAAAGTCCGCCGAACACTGCACCAATCCCCGGGGCTATTGGGGTTTGACTGGCCATGTCTGCTCCCATTTAATGTGAAGTGGCAGATAGAAGACGTGTCATTCTCTTCCCCACTCTCCTTCCCGGGGACATGGATTGTGGGGAAGCAAGGGACGAAAGAGGAGAAAGGGGAGGATGACGGCAGTTGTGAGGTGAACGGTACACGTTTTAAATCTTTTTCGTGGTGGGTTATTTCTTTCGATAATGCTTCCCAACCGTCCCCTTTCGCATCAGTCGTTCTTCTCTTTCCTTTTCATGTGTGCTCCCCACAAGGTGCTTTATCTTAATATATGCGTACTGTATACTGCTCTTTTCAAATTATTAACGCTGCGCAATCAGCTTCTCCGTGAAACTTAATAGATTAGAGATCGGCCTTTTTAATAATTAAAATCTTAGGATGTGTAGGAGTAGTTTTTTTCTTTTTTTAAACTCATTGGTCGTTGGAGTGTGGGGTATTCCACCAGCCTCGGTAATTTTATTTCTGTCCTACTACTGCATAACCCTTTTCTAAGCCCAACACCTTCCTCCTCACATCTGCATTCTACCTCAAGGCTATACTCATGGTGCATGAATGTACGTATATAGAGCACCAGTATGCTACTGCAGGGCAGGGCAAATGACTCAATTGCAGTAGCTGTACAGACAATTCACAGCATATATATATATATTACACCGTGGATCTTCACAGCATGGGTGTAATTCCAACCGAGCAGCTTTGGTCTGCCTACTCGCAAAAGCGCGCCGTAGTCCACCACCGCTCCCCACCATGAAATATCCATGAGTCAGGTTGGGCGTACAGATGCCACTGTACCCGCTGAGCCCCTGAACGGGGAGGGGGCGAGTGTGCCTATGCTGAGGGGGGAGCTGGGAGAGATAACAGGGGTAAAGGGAAAGTACATCTGTCATCTTGCACCCCTGCCGGGCGAGGTGGCGGAGAGGTGGAGTGCTTGGGTGTGCGCATCTGTGGAAAAAAAAATATGAAAGTGCTAGAGCGTATGTGTGCCGTCAGGTCTTTAATCAGGTATCACAGAAATAATATATAGAGGGAAAACATGCCAAAGAAGACAAGAGGACAGGTGTTGAGTACAAAGAGTGCATCTGTAACGCTTTTAATGCATGCATGCGTGTTCGCGCTGCACGAAGCGTGTAGCTTTAAAGCGCAGACGCAATATGTTTCATATCAAGTGACAGACGACGTAAGTGGAAAAAGGGGAGATTGAGGACAGCAGAAGGATGAATAAGGATAAGGAGAGATAGGAGAGATAGCTGGCACGGCAGAGAGGTAGACAGGAAGGGTAGAGAGTGGCAGGAGGTGGAGTGAGCAAGAGAGTCGGTTTGCAAGAAATGCAGAGTGGAGGATTCATGAGGGAGGATTGCAGGAGGGGAGGTCAGAGGGGAGAGCAGCAGGTAGAGTGTACATCTGTCACCTTCTGCTCCTACAGGCCAAGAATGCCCGGGAGGAACAGGGGAGGAGGAAGAGGAGCAGGAGGAGGCTAGTCAGGGCAGAATGCCACTATCATGAGAAGCATCACTAAGCAGGCCTATATTTATTTTGAAGCCGAAGTCGAGACATTTCTTAAGCGCTCCTTATATAGCTCGGTAATGCTGAAGAGCGTGCCTCTAAGTGGAGTGTAATCCATTTTATTTGGTATCTCAGAAATGCATATGGCGGCTGAGCACTTTCTCTTTGAAATGTTAGTCTATTGTAAAGAGAGATAGGGCACAGAAGGAGGTGAGAGAAAAGGACCCGAGGAGACGAGGCGAAACTGAGAGAAGAGAGGAACCGGCATCGGTGGGAATGGGAGTCACTTAGGCGCTGTGTTCATAACTCTACCGAGTCTGACATTGTCCCAGAAACTTATGAATAACATCCCTCTGTGTGTCAGCTGGTCTCGAAGCATGTGTGTGTGTGTGTGTGTGTGTGTGTGATGAAGCAGAAGCAAGTCAGGGGCTTAGCCACTGCCTATCGTGCGGGGCCTCGTCTCTGCGGAGTCCACAGGGATTGGGAGTGAAACAGAAATGACCCAGAAAGACAGGACACACAGCTGTACAGACGTCAGAATATCAAGGAGGCAGCTCACTTGACATCAGTCTCTGCAGAGGTTGACTCCGTCCGCATGAGTCATTTAAACATTCAGTGCGAGAGCGACGATAGACGAGCGAGCGTTTGACATTTGCCTTGTGACTTAGCTGCTAATCTATTTACCGGAGTCCTCGTGTGTGCCGTTTAATCATCTAAAGTAGTACACAACCATATGTATAGATTATATATACACCAATCAGCCGCAACATTAAAGCCGGGAGTGGTAAATAACATTGACCATTCAATGTTCTGCTGGGAAACATTTGGACCTGGCATTCATGTGGATGTTACTTAGACATGTAGCACCCACCTAGACCAGACCAGACACCCCCACCCCATAGCAATGACACTCCTTGATGGCAGCAGCCATCCCCAGCAGGATGCAGCCTGACACAGGCACACACACAAAAACGGTTTAGGAACATTTAAAAAAAACAAAACATGAAGGACGGCACAAGGTGTTGACCCGGCCTCCAAATTCACTAGATCCCAAACTGATCAAGTATCTGTGGGATGCACCGGAACAAGCCTGATCCACAGAGGCAACTCCCCTCAACCCATAGGAACCAAAGGCCCCCCACTAACAACATCCTGCTGCCAGACACCACGGGACACCCTCAGAAGGCCCATTCTCTGATGAGTCAGAACAGTTTTGGAGGCACAAGGGAGACGTACACAATATTAGGAAGGTGGTCATAATGTTATGCCTGATTGGTGCAATTGTCAGCATGCCAGTAAACGTCCCCCTAGTGCAGACAAATCGAGCATTTCAATCTTCCAATAAACCAGAATTGATCCGATACGAAAATGAATTTAAAATGTAAATGCTAAGGCGTCTGCAGTGGTATTACAGTCTTTAATATTTTATGAGACCTCGGTATTGTTCACCTCGAACAGCAGATGTGCTAGGTTTAGCAGATACTGAAAATAAACACACTGACTGAATGAATTGCATGCATCTAACCAAGTAAGCTGCTGTGAAATCCACGTATATAATGCAACCGGTTTAAATGTTTCACTGAAGCTACAGATCGTCTCCTTGATTCATCCGAGCGCGATCGGAGTAAATTGTTGTGTGCGGTTACCGGGGGATGGTGAAGGAATACCATCTGCGTTCGAATATGTTTGCTTGCGTTTCGGCATAAGGTGTAACCAGAGTGTTTATGATGCCTGCGTAGCAATGTGTGCATAATCTGTTACACGCCATTAGCTGTCAGAGGTACGCACGCCAAAGTGAGAAAGCTGAACTGGAATGAAGAGACTCGGTCTGATCGTCGGGTTACTCGAAATGTTGAATGATGAAGTTCGGCTCCAGTGCGCCGGCTGCCTCATCGCGCGGTGACTGATGCACCCTGGGTAGGAACTGAAACATAAAAAGTATAAATGAAACAGACGTTTAAGATGATCTGTATTGGTATTCGTGATTCATCGTCTGCTTTTTTTTTTTTTTCCTTCCCCTCCTCGCTGCAGTCCTGTTTATTTATTTGCCTTTATTTTGTTCATTCACATTGTCATTTCTGCAGGCATTCGTTCTAACTAACTCGGGAAAAATTAATGATGCAAGGAAAGGCAATGGATTGGCTTCAGTCTCAGCGGAACGCGGAGGAATACGGCTGAACAGATCAATATGCCGATCGGTTAATTGATGGCGGAGGCAGAGAACCACATCGCTAATTTTTCCAAACAGTCGAGAGGACTGAACTGCACGGAATAATTGAAAGATGTTGTCATTTAGCGGTGATGGAAGTTTACTAATTCACAGGATCAGAGACATACATTTGCTAAAGTACCTTTGGCACCGGTACTTCACGCTGACATGCGTATTGATTCGGGGGCGGGATATGGAAGTCAGCACTAATTTCTAACAGCATTAGAACTCAGTCTTAGCACCACCTGCTTTGCAGTGCAATCCTGTCCAGCAAAATGCTTACAAGCTTTCCGATAGCCACTGACACATGTCTGGGAAAAACCTAAAATCAATATAACGGTTAATTGGGAGTGTGTATGTGCGCGGGGAATTCTTTACAGTGTAAATGCAATCTATCCATTGACGGATTTAGCTATCCAATAACAGGTAGTGTGCAATAAGGGCTGCTGCCTCAATTCTAGTAAGGAGAAATTAGAAACGTAGAGACCCATGTGCATGAAAGAAGCCAGCAGCAGCCAGCATGCCTGTTGCATGTGTGCGAGTGTGTGCGCATGTGTGTGTCAGTGTCAGGGTCCCTTGATAAAAGACCTAAAGGCCTAATTGAAGACTTCGGTTGTGGCTAACGATTGGTACAAACACATCCATTCCATTGTAATTGATGACATCACTTAGACCCCTTCTAGTGTCTTTAGAATAGAACATAGAATACACCGATCTGCCGCAACATTAAAACCACTGACAGGAGAGGTAAATAACATTGGCCATCTTGTGACAGTTCAATGTTCTGCTGGGAAACTTTTGGACCTGGCATTCATTCATGTGGATGTTACTTAGACATGTAGCACCCACCTAGACCAGACCAGGCACCCCCACCCCATAGCAATGACACTCCTTGATGGCAGCAGCCATCCCCAGCAGGATGCAGACTGACACAGGCACACACACAAAAATGGTTTAGGAACAACTAAAACAAAACAAAACATGAAGAACAGCTCAAGGTGTTGACCTGACCTCCAAATTCACTAGATTCCAAACTGATCAGGTGTCTGTGGGATGCTCTTGAACAAGCCTGACCCACAGAGACCCCTACCCTCAACCCATAGGACCCAAAGGCCCCCCACTAGCAACAGTCTGTTACCAGACACCACAGGACACTCTCAGAAGGTCCATGACCATTCTCTGATGAGTCACAACTGTTTTGGAGGCAAAATGGCAACCACCACATTAGGCAGGTGGTCATAATGTTATGTGCGATCCGTCTAGAATAGAATATAATCTGTTTGCGTGTAGCTTATCATCAAAGGAACAGTGCTTTGTCATCCTTACACTGCAGCGTGTTTCTTAGTTCAACCTTTATCACCTAATGTAGTCCAACACAATCACCATATTCTCTTTTCCAGGTGAACGTAACTGGTAATTGGACAACTTCAAAAATGGAGGTGAAAGAAAACGCGGCACGACTAATCGCAGAATTAGTTCACAACTAAACTGGTAACTCAGTTACTGGCTGACTTTGTGTGACACTGCTACACAAGGCAATTAACTTCTTTGCTAATTTAGTTTGGTTGGTTTCACATGACTCAAGTGCACCAAGTTTTAAATCAAGCGTGCGCTGATTTGCATTTGCTAATTGGACAAATGATACGAGTCTGCCCAGGGGTCAGGATTTTGAAATGTTTGTTGTACGTGCCATATGCACACAATACAGCGCTGATATGTGGCAAGAAGAAGGCAAGCTCCGATGCCGTGCTCCTTCAGATAACTCCGCGGGCTGCGAGCGGGCCTCCAGCAGCAGCCGTGGCAAAGACCGTCCTCCCGTGATGAACGAAGGCATTAGCTGTGTCAGCGAGGGCACCGCCGCAACATATGTTGACATTCACATGACATTCAGCGGCGTTGGTTTAACGGCCAAAGCCGGAACTGCAGGACGCAGAAATCCTTTTGGCACGCATGTCCCCGTGCTAAGAAGATTAATTCCTGACAGCCTTCAATTAAGAATTACTCATTAGATAATTTACTACAAATTCTATCATATTTAAACCATAATATCCATTATTCCGTGCTTAAAAATGCCACCGTGAGTCATAATGTGTTATTTTTCTGTCAGCTGGTTCCACTGAGAAACACACTTTTGCAAGTTTAATGCAGTGAGCAACTTTCACCGGAACTAATGATTCACAATAATTAGAAACCTCTTGTTTAATAAATTATGCAATGGCTCTAAAGTTTAATTCCTCATTGTGTCACTATTAGAATTATACATTTATATGTATTCGTCCCTGTGTATAATTTTACCTGACCTTATCAACAACCCTGTGCCTCAATTCCCTATAGGTTCCCATAGTGACACAGCATTCTGCACCAGGTAAAAAAATAAATAAATAAAACTGCACTGTGGCTTTCTTTGGCACAGAACTGCCACTGAGGCGTGCAGCAGCAACAACAATCACTCGCCGTGGTTGAAGCTTCAGCTTATTTGCAAAGCCAACACGCCGGGGACACGCTTAAATTCCCATTTAATGATAAAATGCTACATAAAATAACTCAATTATGCAAAAAAACAAAGCGTGAACAAAGAAGCCGCTATCATCAGAGGGTGTGGGCACAATATACTGTATGCTTTCTTTATTTACTGCTTGGTCTGCAAAAGAGCAGGTGGTGATGCTATAGCCGTTGCAGATATCTCACCCTATGTATTTACTAGTGCTTTATCATTGTTCCCCGCTGTCTAATATTACACATTACCCCTGCAACCGATGTTTTTTTTTTCCTTGCCTAGTGTGCAGCATAAATTAAAGAATAAAGTTGGTTTCATGTCATCCCTGTGAACTTTTCGGATTATCTATTAGTGCGCGATTCCAGCGCGGCAGAGCCTTAAAACCTTGTTAGGCTTCCCGCTAATCTATTAAACGTAAAGTATCCACGGATAACTTTTGATTTATTAAATTCCCTCCGAGAAAGTCTTTGGAGTTACATCATGAAATGGATGTAAATATCGTCACCGCGAGGCGACTCCTAGGGTGCAGGCAAGGTAATGTGTAGCTAACGAGAACTGCCTGGAGCGATCACCTCTCCCCTGCTGTTTTCTGTCCTTGTCTGCAGCAAAATAAAAACATGTGTGTGTGTGTGTGTGTGTGTGCGTGTGTGCGCGTCTACAGTACATGAATCAGCAGCAGCTTTTAACCTGCCACGAGAAGAGGAAGGGACAGAGAGAGAGAGAGAGAGGAAGACTTGGTGAAGTTTAGAAGGACCAAAGATGGAGGGAGCACAGAGGAGCTAAACCGTATTCAAAAGGGCAAGGAGAAAATTGGATATAGATAGAGAATCATGCAGTAGGCAGTTTTTTGTTGTTGTCCGTGTGTATACGGTGGGGAACGGGTTATAATAAGGTGAGAGGAGCTGTGAACAACACGGGGACATTTAAGCCGTTTAAACATTAAAATCTGAGCCATGATGAGAGTTGACTTAAATCTGTTTTTTTTTTTTTTTTTGTCACAGTTAGGCAGAGCAATCACAGCAGTCATAATGGGTCAGTCTAACGTGTCATTAAAGCCATAAAGCCATCATCCTAATCACGCTTCACTGCTACAACTAGCATTCTAACTCTAAAATAATTCTGACGGTAGGAAAACCACATTTTTTCTCTATTAAGTAGAATTACCACCTTGAGAACTAGCTAGCCATATTGAAGTTTTTTTTAGAAGACTAAAGGCCTGTTTAGACCTTGCATTAAGATCTGATCTTGGCGATCTGATCACGTACTGTAAAAGGCAGGTGTGAACATCCCCAGGACGCATTTGAGAGATCGTATTTGAAAGTTCTCCGCCCACATTTGGAGGCAGTCTGAGTCGCATGTGTTCGCATTCCTTGGGTAGTGTGAACGCAATCCGTCCTGGGTCGCATTAAAGGCCGCCTATCCTCCACAGCGGTGCTCCTGTGTCAGCAGAGTTTTGCCTCATTCATTCGGAAAAAAAACATATGACTGTTATTATAAATGATCGCCTGAAACGGAAAAAGCACCGTAAGCAAACTTTGGTCATTAGCAATTACAGCCTTTTAAAATAGTCTGACCTTGTAGCTGTTCACTGAAAAATAAATACATCTAAGTAAGAATTTATAAATGAAAGTATTTAATATGAGTGCAAAGCGTGATTCTGTTAAGTCATGTTAACAGAATCACGCTTAACTTTGGTGTCATTTGGAGTCGTTCTGACGATATTTAGATCGCCTTATATCCATATAGTGGGAGTGATTGGGGCACCGCAACGCAGCCTCTAAAGAATGCATTATCTGCAGCGAACAGAGATGACATCATCCAGGTCAGAGGTTAGTAGGTCAATCTACAGACCTCGGATGATGATGACAGGTAACTCCGGACTCAACGGGGAATAGCACGTAACGTATTATAACAAAATATTGGTGAAATGAACGAGTTTCGTGGCAGATAATGCGTTATTTAGAGGCTGCGTTTCGGTGCCCCATTCACTCCCACTATATGGATAAATGCAGATCTAAATATCGTCCAAATGACACAAAAGTTATATGGGTGAGTAAACAATCGTATTTTATGCCAGAAATAAGGTCCAGGTTGCAAAAAATGGTAATTCCCCTTTAATGCTAGGTCTGAACAGGCCCTTATGAAAGTGTTTTTTTACAGAACATCATGTTGCCACAGTGAAGTTGACCTTCAGGACACAAAATGCCACCACTTGATCATTTTATTTTATAGACTTTTGTGTCAAATTATGTCCTGATCAGAGTGTGATTTGTTGATTTATGTGTTAAAATTGTGTTTGAGAGGTGGCAGACATTTGACCACCAAAATTGAATTGTCCTCAAGTCCAGTTCTGTTCCTGGGGATGGTATGTTCATGAATTACGGTCAAAAACAAATGTTCCCTGACGTCACATTGACCTCAACATGTGAACACCAAGTTCCAATAACTACATCCTTCAGTACCGGGGGAGGTCTGTGCTAAATTTGTCACGCTGTCCTTGAAATATCCTTTCACAAGAATGGGAGAGATGTGAGTCGCCAGCAACCTTTACCTTTGACCTCTGATTAATTAGTGATCCTTTGTGCCATTTGCAAAGAAGTTCAGGCAAGGTTTTCCTGAAGAGTTTTCTCAAGAATGGGTCGAAACAGACGGAAAACTCAAAAATGTAATTCTTTTGGCTGCGGCAATCAAATATTAAAAGAAACTGTAAGTTGGACAAACTCCAACTAGTGACTGGGAAGATGTGGGGATTTTTGATTACAGTAATTTGCACAAAAAAATACCTTTGTTACCAGATCACCTGTAGCTTTTTTGTTTCAGAAGAATGGGATACTCCTCTAGTTTGCCTCCAGACTTTTGTTGATTTTGTCACCTTTGTCCCTTGAAATTGAGATGCATCTTGAGAATAAAGCTATGTAAAGTGGCTGTAATTATACATTTTTATCATGATAACATACGAAATGAGCCGCCGTTTTCCTAGAGACAGACTGAAGATGCTGAACCTGACGGCAGCACTGTCTTGGCTCTCATCCATCTTCTGACTTTTATGTCTCACCACTGAACTCGGAGTTCATTCAGCTTCAAGTTGACCTTGTTTACTTGCAGCTTTCTCATGTGCGGCAACTGTATCCATGCGACAGTCGTCTGCAACGCCTTCCCAGAATCAGTCTTGGCACCGACACTATGCACAGCAGAACGCCGGCAGTCCAATAAGCCCACATGGTTTTTCGAAAATTCCCAGTGGCTCCCCGCTTCTTAGTGACGTAAGCGCCTCTCCCGCTTAACCTCTGCATCGTGCTCTCTGCTATTCATCTTCGGCGAGTCCCTGCTCACACCAGTGATCCACTCTGATCAGAAATACACTTAGGTAGGAGGCGGCCAGGAGGAGGAAGAGGCAGAAAACAAGGAGACGGGCAGATGGAGACGAAGTGGTGGGCAGGGTAAGTTGGTGATTGATGAGACTACAGGGGAGAGCTGGACTTCTGACGTGGTGCGATTCCACTGATTTATATTTAAGGGAGTGCTCTATCGCTCTCGGAGGGGTGAAGGAAAGAGGAGAGGGAGGAGTGAGGTGAAAGCGAGGACATTAGATCACCCTGGCAAACCTATCCGTCAATCAGATGGGTCCTTCTCCAGCCGGCCGGCGGGCTCGTGTGTCTGCATCTGTGCTTTTTGTATATTTGTATTTCATTTTTTATTTATTTTTAAATCAAATTTTTTTCATTTGTGGCTTTCTGTTCGTAGCCACATTCTCTGCCAGTGAGGCGTTTGTGTTTGCTTGTTTGTCTGCGTGCGTGCGTGTGTGTGTGTGTGCCACTCATGAGTGTGTGATGTGCTTCTCGACGGAAAATGACGGAAAATAAATCACTGTAAATAATCACTGTGTATCTTCCTTGCAGTATTCTGTGTGTGTGTGTGTGTGTGTGTGTGTGTGTGTGCGTTCCTGTTTGTGCGTGTGGGTGCAGGTGTTTGTGCGCGGGTGCAGACTGGATAAAGAAAGAACTGACTCCAGCGTTGAACTTTTCAAAGGTAGCCACACTTGTACAGTAGCTGTGCCTACACGTTGCAAACACACACGCACACACACACACACATAAAGAAACTCCCTCGTGGCCCAAAAGACACACGCACTAAACCCTTCAAGCAATTAAAGCACTTCAGCAATATCTCCGTGTCCAATCACAAGACTTAAGATTACGGCTGTGACCAATGAGGATAAAACGCTTTAACTCCGTGTATCTGTCACATATTCAGACACTCGTGTTTGGCTAACGGGGCATGGAAATCGCAAATCTCCATAGCCAATCGCGAAAGCATTCAGGTAAATACAATTTAAGTAATTTGCTCAGACACAAACTGACTCACTGATTATATAATGTCTAAATCCATTTATATTCGGAACTGGTAAAATAAGAGCGAGGGGGAGGGGTGGGGGGATTAAATACACAAACGGTGTAAACCTTGATGACAGAATAAAGAGAGATAAAAAAAATAAAAAATACATATTCCTGTCACTAAATGACAAAATATAACCAAAGCGACAAAAGTAATTAGTGCGCGGCAACTGGCATAGACGGAAGTGATTATGAACAAAGAGAAGCTCCAGGTTGCCAGAGGTGTGTGTGTGTTTTTTTGTTATTTTTTTTGCCGGTTTGTGACGATCTGATCGCATCAAGCCGCTGTTATGAACCGTTTTATGACGGGGGGGGGGAGATAACGTCTGGGGTTGAACATTTACCACGCGAGTCTTGCGCATCAGTCACGCAGGCTAACACCCGTGCACGCACAAAGAAGCAGGCTGGAGTGGCAAGGAGATGAGCGCACACACGCACAAACAGACAAACACACACGTCGAGAGTAGACATCAAACAGAGAGACGCAGACAAAGGCAAAGGCACATGCAGAGAGGCACATGGGAACCAGTCTGTGATCACGACCAGGGTAACAGCGAAGCCTCAGAGGGGAATTGCCCCGGGCTTACCTTAACATGTATGCCAAGATCAGACGGAATATATTCATGCTGTATACAAAAAATAACAATAACAACAAGCCTGGGAGAAAAAAAAAATGTGGATAACGCGCATGTGCCGGTATAAAATCTATGCAAGTGCTTGTAAATTTATGAATGTGTGCATTTTATTTATTATTTTTTTTCCGTATGACTGGCTGTGCGTCTTTACTGTCAGTGTGAGTGAGTGACTGAGCGGCTTCTCTACAGTACGGCCAATGCAGGTCAATTAATAATGTAACACTTGCAGAGGTAAAGGAGGCCTGTGTGTCTGGTGGAAGTGTGGAGGAGGAGGGAGGAGGAGGAGGAGGGGAGAGAGACAGTGGGAGACAAAGAGAATGAGGAGATGGGCAAGAGATGGCACAACAGAGGGACAAACAAGGCGGGCCTGCAGAGGGATGAAAAGAAACTCAAACAGAATGCAGACTCTGTTTCTCTTATTGTTTAGATGTTTTTTTTTTCTAATTAAAGGGAAACCGGTTGGTGACTTAATTTAAAAGTTTCTAAAAATGCCCACTCTGTCTCATAGCAACAAACAATGAGACGGCAGGAAGAAGACGTTCAATGTCGTTCATGAGAGATCTCCGGTAGAATAGATCTGAACTTTTGAGTCGCTCCCAATTTTCTCCGATCAGGCATAACATTATGACCAGCCAAGTCATTTTGTTCCGAATGCCTCGCTACCATGCAGCCTATTGCATATGCATGCACCTATCAGGCATAACATTATGACCACCTTCCTAATATTGTGTAGGTCTCCCTTATGCCTCCAAAAACAGTTGTGACTCATCAGAGAATGGACATGGGCCTTCTGAGGGTGTCCTGTGGTGTCTGGCAACAGGATGTTGTTAGTGGGGGGGCTTTGGGTCCTATGGGTTGAGGGAAGGGGCCTCTGTGGATCATCCCACAGATACTTGATCAGTTTGGGATCTAGTGAATTTGGAGGCCAGGTCAACACGTTGTGCTGTTATTTGTGTTTCTTTTAGCTGTTCCTAAACCGTTTTTGTGTGTCAGGCTGCATCCTGCTGGGGATGGCTGCTGCCATCAAGGAGTGTCATTGCTATGGGGTGGGGGTGCCTGGTCTGGTCTAGGTGGGGGCTACATGTCTAAGTAACATCCTCACAAACGTCAGGTAGAAAGATTTCCCAGCAGAACATTGAGCTGTCACAAGATGGTCAATGTTATTTACATCTCCTGTCAGTGGTTTTAATGTTGCGGCTGATTGGGGAACAATATGTCGTTCAAAAGGTACACCAGTGGAAATTAATGCATTCTAATATAACATTCCTGCACTAAATCTTATCTTCATGAAGGTTATTCAACATTTGTTTGAAGTAACTGTCATGTTGGAGGCCATGGTTTTCAGTACTATTGAACTGTATTGTGTCGCACCAACCCTGCAACGCTGGGCTCAAATGCAACATCTCCAAAATGATCACACGGCTGAATTACCACCTTTCTGACACCGTTTCAACGTAAACCGAACATTACAGCAGTCACGAATAAGGATTAATTGCAGGACCGCTACGTTAGAAAAGGCATTTGTTTTCACTAGAGCGCCTAATGAAGCGACAGGTACCGTATGCATCTACCTATACCAATATTTATGTTTCCATTTCCGAAATTTATGTCTTACAGTCCGTGCACTTTCATATTGTTACTTGCGTTTCCTCCTATTTCTCCTTGCTCCTCTCCTGCTATAAAACAAAGGCGCTGGAAAACCGGAGCAGCTTGTCTTTCATTAACGCGGTCAGCGTCTAAATAAAGGAGGATAATTTGCTAAAAAACAAGCCCCGGCTCAGCTTATCATTAGAGAGGCCGCTGCAGAGAGAAGTGAGAATGATTGGGTATATTTTCGCAGGGACGAGGACAGGAAGAGAGAGAAAAAAAATATATAAAAAAATAAATAAAGTAAAAAAAAAAGGATCTGCAGTGTCAGCCCTCGGGCTTTGCAATAGTTGAGAAGATGATGTTGGAAGAAAAGTGTGACTGTTGGTAGGCAGGTTAATAAGCTAGACTCTGTGTGTTTCTCTTAAAAAAAAGAAAAAAAAAGAAAAGAAAAACACTGCAGACGAGAAATGTGTTATTAAACTCCAGCCATTGTGTTTAGGATGATGCGTTTAGGGTTGAGGTGGGGACAGAGGTAGAGACGAGCTGGATGAGATTAAAGAGGTCAAGAGGGAGACAAGAAAAGGAGGGTGGGGGGGCTTTTTTTCTTTTTGTGGGTGATGCGATGGTGGAAGGTGGAAGTGGTCAGGGGTAAAAGAGGCGTGAAGGTAGAAGGGAAAAAAAAAAGTCTTCGGGGAGATAAGAGCGGAGCAGTGGAGGGACGCGTCGGCGCGCGGCCGCATCGCTGGAGACGCGGCGAAACCGCTGGCCCCCCGAGAGGAGGGCGGCGTGTAGCCAAACGAGAAGAGGTGGAGAGAACATGTCGGCGTGCGATTGTGTGCATGTGTGCACACGGAGCTAATAGACAAAGGGGAGGTGCGGTGCGGTGTGGTGTGGTGTACCAAGGTGCGAAAGGGGAAGTGATGAGGATGAATGCGAGTGTGTGTACACGTGAGCAGAGTGAGAATACTAAGGCGGTATGCGCTTTTCTGCACACAATAGGGCCAAAGGTGGGTGGGTATTGTCTTCGGTGGGAGGGGGGGGACACTCCAGAGGCCTTAGAGTGGGGAAAGGGTTGCAAAGGCTCTTGCTAGGTGTGGGAGAGGGCAGCTGCATGTACAGTAAAAAGAAGAAAAACACCACACAAGGCGTCCTGATTGCGGGGGAGGATAATAAGGGGGCAGTAGAAAAGAGTGGGAGGAGGAGGACGGGGGAAGGGAGGAGGGATGGATGGATAAAGGTGGGTTCATGCAAGGCAACAAAATGCGAGACAGATAGGGAGGAAGGGAAAAAAAAAACCGCTGCAGTAAAGCTCCTCACCCACAAAGGAACCCCATGCAGCCTCAGCTATCGAGCCAGAACCACTGCAGCTGCTGGAAGTTGTGTGTCTGGGTGTGTGTGCGAGTGTGTGTGTGAGTGTTTGCGAGAGGGCAAGTCGGAGGCCAAGTTAAAGTGTGCGTGTGGGTATTTATTTCAACCTGCGGTGGGTACTGTGGCTTCGAAAGCCTGACCACATGCAAGACTGAGGTCTGAACCTCTGCAACACACTGCAGAGTGGCGGTGCAGAAGTGGGTTAGAGACGGAGACAGAGAGAGAGAGAGAAGGAGGAGAGAGAGGAGGAGAGAGACCTGAGAGGGAAAGAGAAATAGAGACAGACGGGGGGGAAAGAAAGAGGGCGAAAGAGCAGGAGATCGAAAGCGCCGGAGAGAGTCAGAGAGTAAGAGACTAAGAGATTGGGAAAAACAAAGATTAAACAGAGAGGAGATGAGGTCAAAAGGAGGAGGGAAACGGTGAAATATGGACGCGGCGGAGGGCGGGAGGGAGGGAGGGGAGCGACGGAGGCAAGTCATGATGGAGACAAAGAGTGATAAGGGGTGGGCGGGTGGCAGCGCAGGAGACAGGAAGCCGAGCAGAGTTGGGAGATGTAAAGTGAAAGAAATAGATGGAGTAGCTGTGAGAGAGGGAAAGGGGATAGGAGAGGTGGATTAATGAAATAAATGCAGAGGAGGGCTCTGGAGAGAGAAGAAAAAAAAGGGGAGATAGGAGAAGAAGAGAGGCAGGAGGAGAAAGAGGGTAGAGATAGAAAGAGGCGGCTGGGGGGGGGGGGTTGGGGGGGGGGGGGGGGGGCAGAGGAAGAGATTAATAGTTTTGTAGATCTGCTCCTGTGTTGCTACCTCAAGAGTAATGCCTTTTTTCTCCAATCCTTTCTTCCGTCCTCCCAGATTCCCTTTTAAAAGTGCTTTCTGGAATAGACACAGACGCGGCTGCGCACACATTTTTTGTACATATATGTGTGCGTGTGCGTGTGTGCGACACATGTACACAGATGCACACACAATGAATATCTGCTGTGATTCATGTAAGCTGTCTCCATTCCAGTGAGCATTTGCCAGCTCACTAATAGGAGAAATTCTTTAATACCGCGCCGCTATGGATTTCAAAGCCACTTACTGTGGTTCGCATGTCTCTGAACACATTCAAAGACTTGGGCCTTCAATCTACCGCCATAAATAACCGGCAATACGCGAGCAGGTTCCTGGGGGGACATCCGTGAAAGGGGCGTGCGCGGCGGGCGCGTGCACCGTGCGCACCGTGCAAGTGCGCGGCCATTGTAGCCCAGGCACTAAATAGTCCCATCTGCGAGAGTTTCTAGAGAGGAACTTTGATCTCGGTGCTTATGATTAATTACCTCAGCACCGTATCTGTCAGTGCCACTGAGGCTCCCAGGCCATCCAGCTCAATATCCGCCATGTAAAACATCACCATGTTCAAAGCTTAAACCAGAACCTATTGTCTGGGGGCTGCCTCCTTGAGCGAAGAGGAGGAAAAAAAAAAAGAAGAAGAAAAGAACGGGGATAAAATACAGCAATTTATGACTTTATTGTCAAATCCGCAATGATTAAGAAAGGTTTCTTCGGCAATTTAGCCCGGCAAGACTTGGATTTCGGTGCCACACACACGCACGGACCAAAAAAAGAGAGAAAAAGCCTCCGTCAAATTATGCTAATGATGTTGTAAAACATTTATGGCTTATACTTCTTAGTCCTGAAATTTTTGCATTTCTGTTCCTCTGACTCCGACTCTGGGCGCCAACCTGCAGTAGCGCCGTGTTCCTGCGGCTTAAGCCGAGCGCTGCCGTCATTAATATTTAGCTGTGGAATGCTAATGATCTCCCTGAATCATATCATCACGCCGCAACCTCCAATTAACCTCTCCAGAACGCTATCGTGTCCCCGCCCCCAACTCCCCCCTCACACACCTCCTCCTCCTCCTCCTCCTCCTCCTCTCCCGCACCCCTCCATCTTTCTCCACCCTCCCCTCTTATTCTTCCCGACTTTCTCTTCGCCGTATTCCGTCCTCACTCTCGGCATCTCTCCCTGGGACTCTCCGCCTTTGCATCCCTCACCTCGTCTTCATCTCTAACGCTCTTTGGCACATTTTGCCTCTCAAAGAATGTATGCCGAGGCAAGTTCCACCCTCTCATGTCGGCGCGCCCCCGGATCGGCGCCGTCCAAACCTGAAAGACAGCTCCTGCCTTTCGGAGTTCATCCGCTTTCCCCGAGAGATCTAAGGCCCGTCCTCCGTTTGTCCTTGGTACATTTTTAATAAAGCTAATCGGGGGGGGGGGGATCGGTGGATGAACCTCGTCACCTGCCTGTCACTCTTTCACTTTTCATCCTCTCTATAATACACCTTCTGTGTCGGCGGCGGAGCAGGAGCTCTCCAAGGAGTGAAGGTGGTGAAATAAAGATGTTTTGCTCTTGAAGTCAGGAACTCCACAATGCTATATCCTCGGGAAATTGAGTACAAGGAAGTGTAGCTTACCTGCACGCACGCATACACAGATTCAAAACTACACCTCCACCGAGTTTTATCAGTCGCACAGTGAGTCATTCTTTGTTGGGAATGGTATGATTATTAAAGGCAGGGGCAGGGAGTGAACTTGACATTTCATTTTCACTTTTTAAATTTTTTATTTTTTTTCAAAAAGCCAGGCCCTCTTTAAAGTTATTAATCTTTTCACTTGACTCTGTCCAGTCTAATAAAGCTAAAACATTCCATGCAAGCGCTATGGGGTTTTCACGGATCAGTTTAAACCCTTAACACGGAAATTAGTTGCCGGAAAAACTGCCCTGATTTTGTTTACTGCATTAGGAATGTTAGGTAACAGTGTCAGTTTGTTTAACTGTAGAGACATAAGTAAAAATGTTGAATAAAAAGACTCAAACGCAATAAAATGAAACTAAATTATGATGTGCTGAAACATTTGGAAAGATATAACTTAACCAACGTGTTAATGAACACATGCAAAAACACTGTAAAACGTAACGGAACACAATATTGCAGAACACAATGCAGAACATAATAATAATGGCAACAGCGCCGATCAGCCACAACATTATGATCACCAGCAGGAGAAGTAAATAACATCGAGATCTTCTGACAGTTCAGTGTTCTGCTGGGAAACATTTGGACCTGGCATTCATGTGGATGTTACTTAGACATGTAGCACCCACCTAGACCAGACCAGGCACCCCCACCCCATAGCAATGACACTCCTTGATGGCAGCGGCCATCCCCAGCAGGATGCAGCCTGACACAGACACGCACACAAAAACGCTTTAGGAACAACTAAAAACAAAAAAACATGAAGAACATCACAAGGTGTTGACCTGGCTTTCAAATTCACTAGATCCCAAACTGATCAAGTATCTGTGGGATGATCCACAGAGGCCCCTCCCCTCAACCCATAGGACCCAAAGGCCCCCACTAACAACATCCTGTTGCCAGACACCACAGGACACCCTCAGAAGGCCCATGTCCATTCTCTGATGAGTCACACAATATTAGGAAGGTGGTCATAATATTATGCCTGATCGGTGTATGCATACGCAATAGGCTGCATCGTAGTGAGGCATTCGGACAAAAATGACTTGGCTGGCCAAGACACCTAGTTAAGTTCCACAGCAACAGCTCCGGCACAAACACAGTCGTCGTATTAATTTGACAGTATAAACCTACCTGCCTCCGCTGCAAGGCGTCCGCTGGTGTGAACAGCTTACTTAGTCAGCTACCAGTAGCCCACTACAGCTCAAAACTGCTACTGACATGGAGCTGGCTAATTATCTCCCATTTTACACCATCCACCAGAAAAAAAATCTTTCAAAAACTTGTCACCTTGACAAAAAAACTTGTAATGTTGCTCGGTATTGTCGCAGTTATTTAGCTGCTTGTGTCTTTTCACTTGTCTTAATACAAATGTTACACCACCTAGGAGAATATTACAAGAAAACTATTATTATCATCCATATAGATATGCATTTGAACGTAGGCTAAAATGACTTTATAAATATCACTGTATAATGCTTTTTTGTGGCCAAGTTTCCATCTGCATATGAAACCTAAAATACATTACATATTCATTTTGATACCAATATTACACTCTGCCAAGTGAAAGTGCTGCTAATACCACTGATCCAACTGAGAATCACCATCAGACTCTGCAGTTTTGCCTCTTCACGACTCATAGTTGTGCCCCAAGTGCTGGCTCCATCGCTAACTCCCAACAGATGATTGTATGCTTCCCTGGTGCAAAGGGCTATTAGTTTAAAAAAAGAAAAACACCTAGAAGACACTCCGATGTTTGACCCAGGAATACAAAAGTGCAGGGGGATATTGTCTGTGCTGCAGCTCGGTGCTGGCTAAACGTTTAGTCGCTCATTAAAAAGAACAGGATTAAAAATTAGTATTTATAGCAGCATTTTTTTTTTTCTTTTCTCATTTGCGCACACAAAATAATGCTGCGGCTGTCTCAGGTCTGGAGGTTGTTTCCCCAAAGTATCTTACTCTTCACTGAAGCACGCCTCATTAAATTAATACAGATTACTTTCGCACGGTGTTTTTTTTTTTTTTTGCGGTTTTATTTTCATTTTTGGGAAGATTCTAACACCGAAACTTCTCGGGCTTGCGCGCGAACAAACAAACCAACAAGTAGGTGCATTTGCTCGTGCCAAGTCCTGTAATTCACCATAGAAAATGGAACAGGTAAACAGAGAGGAAAATGTAAACCGCCGGAGTCACAGCGGCTTACCTCGTGCCCCTAATAAACTTACTACTGCCTTCCCCGAAGCAAAATTAAATATTAGAGAGGCGTCACTTTGAGCCCCTACATCCCCCCACCTTCCAATCCCCTGTTAATATTTGTACAGTCCTTTTATACTCGAGTCTTTCTAACGTATTGCTGAACGTGCTCTTGTTCTATTTTGCATCTCTTCCTCTCCATTTTTCTCCCTCTCCCTCCCTCTCTTGTAGCA
Source organism: Chelon labrosus (assembly GCF_963514085.1). Taxonomy (NCBI): domain Eukaryota; kingdom Metazoa; phylum Chordata; class Actinopteri; order Mugiliformes; family Mugilidae; genus Chelon; species Chelon labrosus. The sequence goes on from NC_140338.1 coordinate 11,404,808, forward strand.
GTGATTGTGATGAATTGAGTCATCTTAAGTGTTTCCTCTCTGTGTGCATCCCGGGAGGATTTCAATCCCCCTCTATTTTCCCTTGCCTCCCCCCCACCCCCACCTCCCACTGTTTCCCTGTACTTTCTGCGCACTCATCTCCCCATCCTTTACCTCATTGCAGTCGTGCTCTGTATCCCTCGCTCCCTGTTTTATTCCTGTCCCCCTTTCACCATCATCTCTGCCTAGGTCCCTTCCTTCCCTTCCCTTCGCTCTGAAAGCATTACTAAAATCACAATCATGCTCTCAGACCACTCCACCGCCACCCTGCAGTAAATAGATAATTTGCAGAATGGAGAGTGAATGGGTATTAATAGAAGCAAACAAGGAATTGTGCCGCGCATCAAATCAAAGCCGCGGCGGCCCGCGATGACGGCTCTCGTGCACTCGTGCACGAAGAACCGGGCACACAAAGCGACGCGCCGGCACGGACGGATCCGCGGCTATTTCTTACAGCCGCGCTGCCGCCAAGGTCGCGACCTCCGGTTGTCCTGCATCATAGCGTCGGCGCTGGCAACATCATCTTCTGGGAGAAAATTAGGGCAGAGCTTTAATCAACTGCTGAGATACGGCGCAGTGTGTCATCAGCGATATGGCGCCGCCGCCGCCACTGGTGCGTGACGATTTAGTAATATATCACGCTCACATTAATACATCACAAAGACGAGGCGTTTCTTGATCGCTCTTTCGACTTCGGGAGAAGGGTCATTACATCAGCGCAGATTAGATCACAGATCTCTCTGTTTTAAGTTTAGGACATCTCTGTGAGCCACATTTTTATGTAAATCACGACAAATATTTCCCCAGCAGGCCCTAAAGAACTCATACGTCCTTATCAAACCATTCCCATCAGGCTGTCTAAAGACATAAATGTTCCACTCGCGTGTTCGAAATGTTTTGGAAAACTAGCTGAGATATTAAACCTCAGACGTGTACGGCAAATAAATTAGCAAATAACTAAAACACATTCTTTGAGTCGAGAGCAGCCAGTCACGCCCACACTCCCTTCGTAGCGGTTTTGTCACGCCCTTGCCTCGTGGGGCTTCGCTTAATGGAGGAGAGAACTTCCGTATGAAATGCATCTGCAGTACAGCGCTTGGCGGCGGATGCCTTTGATTTGCCAATCAAGATGGTGACTTTTGAACGACCGCCACTCTGTGGCAGAGACAGCCAGCCAGAGGGCTGTCAGCGTTCAAAGCCAAGGGCCCTCTCAGTTTAACGGCCTCAGTGCGCCTCTACGCCCACATTTGAAGAGACGGCACATTAAGGGGCCGCTGCGGCTGGTTTGTGTACAGATGTACACAAACCTGATCATAACGCCGAACAGCATCCACTTCAACACAGACGGAAGATACTCACAGATACTGTACACACACACACACACACAAAGAGACACACACGTAGTACAATACAGCTTTCAGGGCAGGATGTGTTGGCAGATGACACTGTTTAACACCGTCTCATCTGCTCTCTGCTTTTCCAGCACCACCATGGGACGCAGCCAGGTGGGGGAAGAGAAAGTCCAAAAAAGAACATGAAGTAGTACCTCCTGGCATCACACCAGGGCTGGGAGAGAAAGAACGACAAAGTGACGGTGTGAATCAGAGGTGGCGGCAATAACAGCGGAACATAAGCGAGAGTCAAAAAAAAAAAAAAAAAAAAACATGCAACAAAGAAAGCGAGGCAGAAAGTGTGAGGGGGGAAAAAAAACGCGGAGAAGAGAAAGGCACGGTGATGCACAACGTCTAAAGTGGAAGGAGAAGAACTTGCGGCTGCTGCTCGACTAAGCAGGTGTTGATGACTGTGAATCACTGCCACTTCAGCTGCTCATAAAGGCTGGTGTCGTCGTAAGCACTATTTTAAAGCACAGCAAAGTGTGAACAAGGGAGAAGCATAGAAGAAAAAGGGTTACGGCGAGAAGAAAACACACAGAAAGTTCACATAATATAACTGTAGCTGGTTCAAGAGCAGAAGAGAGACAAAGAAAGTAAACGAACAGGACGTCTAAAGGAGACAAAAGACGTTCGGAAAGACGCAGAGATAAAAGCACGAGTTAACCGTCATTACTGTTAACATGTTTAATGCTCTGAGCTGGCATCTGTTTTATCACAGCGTTCACAACAAATTGAATACCCCCGTGGCCTGCTGTCTTAACATCCGATGGCTTCCAGTCTTGACGGATCCTCCAGTAAATAGAGTCAATAAATACTGTTTCAGCTGTTCAGCTACGCGACCAATAAAAATTTGAATAATTCTTGCTTCTTGTTTACTGGAAGACCATACTGTGGGTCAGATTTTTTTTTTGACTGAAAGTGCGTTTTGCAAAAGCCAGATTGCCAGCAGCCCTCCTACTATTTCACTCAGCGTACAGCCAGTGAGTGCATTTCAATAATTAGGCCAAAACTGCTGATTATTTCAATACATGAAGTTTTTTTTTATTCTTATTATTTTCTAAATGCTAAAAGGGTTTGTGGGAAATTATAACTCAAAAATAAGTACAGAGCTAGCTGCCTTGCAGAGGAAACTAAAGGCACATGTTTTTTTTTTTATTTGTAGGGCCAAGTTGATGCAACATTGCGGACAATGCCTGATGTTCAGACTTCGTCCTGTGTGCAGAGAAAACCTGTTAAGTAAATTTGTTTTTTGCATAATGGCGGTTTGGGTTTGGGCAGCAGGAAAGGGCAATACGGAGACTGACGCAAGCCGAAAGTTGCCTTCCCTAAAACTGAATAGCTATTGTCTCTTTTTTGGTTAATGTATGCATTTCAGAATCCATCTTTTCCGAGTTTTCAATACGCTCACCCACACTGTTTTTTTCTGCCTTGCCGCAAGGTAATGAGATTGATGGCAAATCAGCTTAGCAAACTAATGCACGAACAGGAAAACTAACGGTCAAAGGGCACACACAAGGGCTTTTCTTATGTTTCATTTCTATCTCCTCTGAACATTGATATACACAAATATTTTACTGCAGATCTACTCATCAGCATGATTCAGGAGAAGCCAGATAGGTGCAAGGGTTTGCAGCTCTTCCTTGCCTCCAGGCTAATAGTAGATTTTTCAGTTTCCTGGTTTGAATGACAAATACTATCTACGCCCACCTGCTGGTATGAAGAGTTATCTCCTTTAACGCAGGTGCAGAATGCACGTCGCCGGCTGTCCATTAGCGGCAGCCTCATTGTGCGTTCAGGGGTAACTTTTCGGTCCAGACACAAGCAATGTCAGTGTCAGCCCGTGTTGCAGACTGTTGTTTCATGTCAACTTTGGCGTGTGGTGGTCTTTCGCTCTGTTCACCTACTAGAGCCCGACCGATAAAGGATTTTGAAGGCCGATACCGATACAAATATTTGTTGGTTTTAAAAACCGATATTCCGATATATCGGCCGATATTTTTTTTTTTCAGAAACGCGCAACAAAACATTAACAGATATCCCTAACATTAGTTATTTGTAGTTATTTATGAGTTTTAACTAAAATAATATGATAATGCATCCCTTTACCTGCACTTTTTAAATTCTTTCCATCAAGCTACATCAAACCATTTTCAATCATCAGTTGCTGCCTGCCTTCTAAAACCTACTCTTTAGCGATCTAAATCCATTATGTGACTCGTTAATGCTGCGGCTGAACGACAGTCTGCAACGCACACTTGGTGTCACTGGATTTCACACACGTGTAAAAGAAAAGCTGCACAAGCCGTTTGATACTTTTTCTCTATGTCTAAATGTTCACTCCTCGCAAGTCTAACTTACATTTTACAATGCAGGGACTGTACCTAGAGATATGCTAGTTATAAATACAGTAATCATTACAGTACTTTATTTAGGCAGAATAAGTTCGTTGTGGTTTCCAAGCTCATTAATGTTAACGTTAGCGGTCTTCCACTGATAGTGGCATTAGCTAGCTTTGTGGTTAGCTAGTCTATGATGAGCCATAATTTAGCAATGGATAACGTCATACTGCAAATTGTAAAACATACATTTTCAATATAACAGGCCAAGGAGAGATGATACGTCTCATTGCTATAACTGTCACGCTATTAAAGAAATACTTCAGTCACATTGTCAAAACTTAAAAGGACAGTCACGTCAACTACACTGTAACAACGTAACGTAATTAGCTAATTCCGCTTCACTCTCAGCTTATTTAACAGCAGTAAAACTGGACATGATAGTCACGAATTTTGTCATGCTTATTTGAGTTAAGAGAACTGATGGGGATGTTCTTTTAATTGTTATTCAAGCAATGTATGTCTCGTGACCAACTCACCATGAACACACTTCACCGATGATCTTACTCGCGGATAACTGGTTCTCTCTGCCCGACTCTGGCTGGATCAGCACGAGTTATACACGAGTGTTGCCAACAGGGACGGTGTAGAGTGCCCTCTGGTGGACAAACTAAACTATACAACGCCAACACTCATGACATGGTTGAAGTGTGTTTCGTTTTTATTTTATTTTTGAAATATTCATTTATCGGCCATTATAAATGCCGATACCGATAGTTTTGAAAATGCCTAATATCGGCCGATAATATCGGCCGGCCGATATATCGGTCGGGCTCTATCACCTACACCAGTGGGGAAAGGATGGGGTAAAAAGCATGGCGAGCGGATCACCCCAAAGCAAAGATCGTCTTTAAAGACACATTTATTGGTGCAACACAACAGGAAACATTAAAGGGGAACTACTGTTTTTTACAACCTGGACCTTATTTCTGGCATAAAATATGATTGTTTACTCACCCATATAACTTTGGTGTCGTTTGGACGATATTTAGATCCAGTGGAGCGCCGCGTATACCCATATAGTGGGAGTGACTGGGGCACCGAAATGCAGCCTCTAAATAACGCATTATCTGCCGCGAAACTCATTCATTTCACCAATATTTTGTTATGATACGCTAGTGCTATTCCCCTTTGAGTCCTATCATAGCAAAATATTGGTGAAATGAACGAGTTTCATGGCAGATAATGCGTTATTTAGAGGCTGCGTTTCGGTGCCCCAATCACTCCCACTATATGGATATACATGGCACTCCACTGGATCTAAATATCGTCCGAACGACTCCAAATGACACCAAAGTTATATGGGTGAGTAAACAATCATATTTTATGCCAGAAATAAGGTCCAGGTTGTAAAAAACGGTAATTCCCCTTTAACCTTCCAAGGCCAGGCTACAATAGGGAAAGCATATTTACACTCGTAATGACTTTAAGTACATGTGTCAGAAGGAAAAGTATTGGACTGGGCAACGGCATAATCCACAGAAAACAAGTGGTTCTGCAAAGAGCAGAAACTAAGCTCAAGAGGATTCACTTTTAGTATGGATGAAACCAGCAGCTAACCCCTTTTTGTGTTTTGCTCTGGTTTTATGTCGTTATTCATGTGCCAACAGTGCTGGCAACAGCTGTGCTCTGCCTGTCTGGGACAGAATACTGACACATCGGCCTCCAAGGAGGATGAAGAAAACCACAGAATTCTTACTTGATTCCTTGTTTTATGTCTTCATCTTCACCCGTTATCTCTTGGAGAAAAGTGAGCGGAAAAGAGAGGAACACGCTCGGTCGCACAGCTCTATTAATAGTTAAAAATACAGGTATTTTAACGTGGCTATAATTGCTCTTACTCACAGGACTCTGAGTCAGTATTTCACTCTTACAGTAAATGTCTTACGAGCTGAAGTGACAGGCCTGGATAAAGGGATTAAGGCATTCACATGTTATAATGGTGATGTAATTCGGATGTAAGGAGGAAATGCTTATTTTATTTTCAATACTGAATGAAAGGGGAAAAAACTGAAGATTAAAAATACGAGCTTAATGTTATTTGACAGTTTTCATCATGTTGTTTATACTTCAGAAAGAATGCCTCAGATGTTCAATTTGTGTTTAACAATTACAATAATTCAGACTGAAGGACAGCACTGATCTCTGTGAGGCTGTTCTACTGCTTCTGTGAAGTCCTTTGTGTATCTATAGTATATTAATAGTATAGTATAGTCTATTTGACAAGTGTTCAGTGCACATATAAAAACATATATTTTGCAAGCATGGTACATATTTTATGTTATATCTTACATCACTTATTAAAATCACTTCAAAGAATTGCAAGAAGTCAGGGAAACCATCTTAATTGTCTGACTCTATTGTACGCATTAAGCCACGGAGCAATTAACCTTTTGTACAATGTACTTCTGGACTGAGGGCAGAATTAGCACTGAACACTAATCCATGCATTTAACTGTTATACTGACGTGTACTAACGACAATGATGCATTCATACTGACCTCAGAACCGAAGGGTATTTGAACGCTGACAAACTTAGCATAATCACTGACACAAAAAAACTTGAAACTGAACTAAAAACTAAATTGTCGAATCAGCAAAGTGATTCAGCCTTTAAAAAATGCCATTGCACTCTCTGGACTGAAACGTCGTTTGGCTCTAGGTTGGTTGGTCATTTGGTGGACTGATTTATTCCAGACTTTAGCCTGTATGTAAAAAATGGAAATGGAAAGCCACTGGTTCTGAAAAAGAGACACCGATGCCACAACCAGTCGTCGCGAGGTGTTGCCTCCAAAAACACTGTGGCGCCAATGGATTCCCTTTGAAGGTCGTCAATTTCTTTCATGAAATATTAAGCTGAGCTTGTCTTCTGATCAATGCCCTGGTGGTCCTTTTGAAATGGTATCATATTTAGATATAAGGCTTTAAAGAGAAGTATGCTTGGTATGCGTCTGCCATGTCTGGTTTGGAGTGACTGACAAGTTGTCCTCAAGTTCTCCAAAATAATAATCCCAACAATGGTTCAATGGATGTACAGAAGCAATTTCAGACTGAAGAAGCAATTAAGCAATTTCCCCTGTGGATCAATAAAATGTATCTAAGTCTAAGTCTAAGACATCCATCCTAACCAGAGGAAGAATTCTACGAAATGTAGTGAATCACTGACTTTTTCTAGGGCAACAGGAAGGTCAAACATTTGTACAATAATCGGGTAGACGGTTCCTTTGGTGAACCACCAAAACACTTATGAGAGGGCCAGAGGTTGCACTAGACTTTTTCGTTGTCCGTCATTTTGACTGACAGGGTCATAAAAATCCTGTCATAGTCTATTTTTACCCGTCACTTTAATTTTTTTAAAATGATAATAAAGACATATTCAATAGCATTTAATTTTCATTAAAGTTTAATTTACTGTAAGTACTTTTTTCAGAACAGTATTGACTTTAAATGGTACCAAAAACGACAACAACGACGATAAAAGTTCCGGCTGCCAACAGTCAATACTTCCGACACGTCTTGTCTTTCCTCGGAATGGGACTGCTAGCGTAAACAGCTCTTAGACGGTACCGTAGGGCTGAAGTGCTTCGGTGGTATGCAAATTCCATTTGGGTAGCTGTTAGCTGCATTGACGTAGACCATTGACTGTATATACTAGACGTAGACATATGGTTAGTCGCATGGTTAGTCGAGCTCTGACGTGTGCATCAGTATAATCGGTGTACCAGGAAATTGTGCACCGACAAAAGTTCTGCGATGTTTGGAACGCAAACTGCGATGAGATACAAGAGCCAATTAATAAGGTCACTCGCCACCAAGTGGTCAGGGGTGTGAATTGCAATCTGTCAAAATGCCGGATGGCCCTCAGATTTTTCCGTCACATTTTAAAGAAAACGGTCAATGACGGAAGATATTCAGTTAACGCGACCCCTGGAGATGGCCCAAATTAAGCAATGGAGACCATGATGACAGGAGTCAGTAAGAGCCAATGGTCTATCAGCCCTCAGTGGCATTGCAAGTGGTTTGCATTTGTCAATACTTTACAGAATAAAGAAAAAAATCTTGAATATACTCCCCATTCACTGATATTGGCAAGCGTACAGCTTTTGTACAGATTGCCAACTGTGAGGCGTGTAGTGCCACACTGTAAACTACTATTTCCCTACGGTGCACTGTGGTTATTTCTGCCAACGCGGCAGTTCTTTCATTTGGTAACTCATGTAACTTCATGCAATTCAGTGGACAGAGAAAGAAGGCATGAAGATGACAGAGGAAGAAGGCGTGAAGATGCCAGCACAGCGGCGTGCTGCCATCTTGCCAGCAAGAGGAAGTGTGTCTCATGTAGCCCACTGCTTACCTGCTCACAGGGGAATAAAGCTCTGCACACCTCTGTTTTATAGTATTTTATTCACTTTATCTGGTGAAGTCTTAACGATGTTTTTGCCATTCTAAATGCACCCAATCTCCCTCATTGAAGTTTTCTTTGTCTTTCTACTTTTATTGTACATTTTACAACTAGCTAAACAAACAGTCGTGCTCCAATTATGTCATTAATGCCCGACACAAAAGAATAGCGAGTGATTTTTTCCAGCTCTGTACTCCGCGACAGTTTGTATTCCACAGTGAAGGCTGTTCCTTTCCTTTGCTGTCTCTTTTTTTTTTTTTTTTTTTGAAATATGAAGGCATCACGCATCCGATCCATCTGCACTCTCCAACTGGAAAGATATTAAACACTGTCAAGCCACAGTTACATACGACAGATCCACCAGTCAACACTGGAACTTTGCGCAAACACTGCCTCCGTGATTGCTATTGAACAATCACAGGAAACTCCCACTAATGTCTGCGTTCAACGTGTCATTTTGATTAATTAACCCACAGTTTCTCAGCAGGTGTGTTTCAGACTGACAGTTCAGTCTTGTGGAAAAAAAAAAAAAAAAAAGATCAATACAAACTTTTTTTGTCTGCAAATAGCTCCCTAGGAGCTGTGTGTTTCCACCAAAGCTTCCCAGTTGCCTCCATTCGAAACGCTAGGGGTAACAACTTGATTGCATCATGTTGTTTTTAACGAGACTGTGCTTCCTGAAACTCTGCGTGTAAAAATGTAAAACAGAAACCTTAAGAAACATTTTTTTTATAGTGATGTTAGCTACACAAAAATCTAAACTGGATAAAAACCACCGAGTTGTGGGAACGTTTGCAGGATCACATTCCTTAGACTTTATTGACAGACTTTATTGACCCACAAGGTAAACTGCTTGGTTACAGTTGCTCAGTTGCACTCTTAAACTAGTAAAAACATAGGTGTAAGATAAAATAAAATGTCAGCAACTAAACAGTCAAATCTAACCGGAATAAGGCTTCAAAGGTGAGCAGAAATACGAAGAAATATCAAAAGAAAATCAGCAAAATCCAATTTTTTTTCTCCCCGCTTTCATTGTACATATTGAACTGCGGTGGTATTAAAAGTAGCTGGCCGCTGTGTGAATCATCGCGATATTAATAAATAAAAAAAACGTGCAGTGCTATGGAGAGAAAACACAATGGGAGCGTGCCAAGGAAAGCGGTTTCAACTTTAAAAGAGACATCGCCTGCTCTTGGCTGTATGTTTGAGCTACGGCGTAGCTGAAGCTCTCAAGGTTTTCAAAGCCGCAGACAATGAATTTCTGTGAAGAAGAATAAATAAAAGAGAAAACAAAACGAGGGGAACGTGCTCGATCGTCAAAGCCTCAAACGCGCCCCCCAACTGTAACGCGCTCGCTCCGATCCCGCCCTGTTTCCGAGGAGGAAATCCAGAGAGTGGACTTGGCACGCTCGCAGCGCACTGGGCAGGGTGCACGAAAAAAGTAAATCTCCATCATTAAAAGCCTTATGAATCAATCTCAATCAGAACTCGCCCGGCCAACTTTTCTTCCTAACTTCCTTCCCCGTGTAAACAGAACATGTTATTGTAGGGCTGAAGTCTCCCGGGACGAGAAATTTCTCCCACATAAAAATGAACAGTTACTGTTGCATTCTAAAACAAACGCAGCCACATGGCATTACAATAAATTTTAACTCGGAGAGCCGGCCCGAGACGCGCCAGGAGTTATAATTTAATAATGCATGTCACCCAAAGTTACTCAACAAACACATCCAGCCCCGAGAAATTCAACAAAGTGCTCGGAGTGCATCCTTGGGCGCGGAAGGCTGCTGTGTTTTCGCTGTTTGTTATGGTTAACTCCATCCATCCGGAGCTCTTTCACAATCCCCCCTCGCTTCAAGGCCGAACCGAGTGCGCAGCGAGTCAGACGGGGAGGCAGTCGGATACCTCTGTGAACGTTTTTTAAAAATTTTTTCATAGCTGACATCCAGGAAACGGTGGCTCCGCGGCATCACACGTCTCCACGCTGGCACACATTCATCTGCACACTTGGACAGACACTTGGGGCTGACATTTCAAACTGTCAGAGAGGATGCTGTCAAGCCGTGCGTTGTTGTGGGACGCGCCTGCATGTGGCTGTGTGTGTGTGTGCGTGCGTTTGAGCTGGCTCATGTGTTTTGTGGGGAAGTGTTAAGTGGATATAGTGCTCGGTTTTGAAGCCCCGGGGCCGATTTATGTAATAATGTTGATTCCTTTTTCGAAGTTTTTATATAGATACAACCATCCGACTCTTGCACACACACACACACATGCGCAATTCTGGCAGCTTAAATGCCAAAACACACACAGACTCCTCCCACCCCCTACACACACACACTCACACACATGCCCTCACCCCCTCCCCTCCAAACACACACTTATCGAATTAAATAAAGTCAGCGTTTTGCAGCCAGTCGGTTGCAGGGAAATAAAACACCATGTCATTTAGTGCTGATGGGATGGAGCCTCTATAAATAGTCATTTCCTGCTTGGCTTTAATTAAGTGGCGCTACTGTCAGCTGTCACAGAACACAATTATCAAGCAGACCCATTTAGCAAACTAACCCCTTCGTTGTGTCTCTGTCGGTTTATCCCCCCGTCAGTGTGTCACTCTGCCCCGCGTGCCGTCTGCTTTAAAGCCCGCCGTCCTATCCCCGTTTCGCCGCTCCTGTGTGTCCTGTCCTATCCCGTTTCTGTCTGCTTACGCTGGTCACTCTGCCCGGGAGTGTTTACCTTGTTTCATTTCTCTTTATTTTCTCTCCGGGCAAGCCGTTTCCCTGCCTCTGTTCGCTTTGCTCCCCGCTCCGTCTTTTTTCCCCTTTTCTCTTCTAATCTGCTGCAAGTTTTCTCCTCTGACAGCTTGTTTCATCTCTCCCTCTCCCCGTGTACTGGCATCTGCCCCGTGCTCCAGCTTTATAGGGCCGTTGTTGTTGTTTTTATTTTGGGATCACATGTAGCCGAGTTTTTACCTCCCCCCTTTGCGGCGCGTTCAAGCACACGCGTGCATGTGTGTGCGCGAACACGGCCGCTGTGTTTACTTAAAAGGTCTGGTGCAGCTCTGATTGGAGCTACACTTTCTGTTTCCATCCGAAAGCTCTGAAGCATGCTATTCCCCTGGTGCCGAAAGTTAGACAGAAAGAGAGAGGGGAGCGGGGAGGAGGGGAGGAGGGAAGGAGGGAAAAGCAGAGGGGAAAAAAGAAAGATGAGGGGATGCGCGCGAAAGGGGAGAAGGGGGGTCGGCGAGGAGGGTGAGGAGGGGTCGAAGAAGACATAGATGGAGAGAGAGAGGCCGGGAGATGGAGATGGCGGGCGAGAAGGATAGAGAGGCAGAGAGAAGGACACTGCAAGGACAGTGCAGAGGAAAGAGAGGGGAGTAGGAGGAGGGGGAAAATGCACTCAGGGACGCACAAGAGGGAGAGAACACATCTCGTGGCACAAACACAGGCGCACAATTTTGGTATCCATATCTCCGGCCACACAGGACCGCCCCACACATGGCTGGATTTATGCCAGGTCTCACACATATTGATAGACAATCAGTCTTCATCACAAACATTCCCGGGACACACTAGCCCCCATTTCCGCTGACACACTAACACCCATACACAATTAATCTCACACGCGCTCTCCCCGGAGGGTTCGGGGTGGGAGGGGGGGAGAGTAGAATGTTTCGATTGATGCACAAACAGTTTTATTCACACATGTATGTGGATACACAACGTGTATTGTCTTTTTTTTGTGTGTGTGTGTGTGTGTGTGTTATTTTAACACACAATGCTGGGGTTTAACACACACAAAAACAACACACACATACTCAGGGGAGGTGAAGCCTAGAGTGAACCATGGTTTGTCACAACTGGAGCGGATTTATCACCCTGAGAGTGCGCGAGTCGACTACAGCAACAACAGTTTCTCCCGGGGAGGAAGGACATCAGATGCACACGCTTACACACACGTGCACGCATACACACACACGCACACAAACTCTCCTGCCCACTCAGATGCAAGCACAGAGTCGTACAACATCTTGCAACTTAAGATGGTGTTCATCCTCGTGTCCGCATGTACGCAGACATGAGTGCCCGCACGCGCCTCCTCTTACTCCCCCTTTACCCGTACACACACACACACACACACACACACACACATGCACGAAGATGAGAAAGTCCAATTATCAGCTGGCATTCCTCTCTCAGGGTAATTTAATGCATTGGGTGAGAGCTTCTCATTTATGTTTGGTAATTACACTCTCTCTGCTTTACACTCCCTTTAATAAGCTCTAACTTCACTGCATAAACCATTAGATTACATTCACACGCACACACACTCACACATACAGCGGCATACACCCGCCCACGCATGCAGATGAACATTTAAAGGCACACCGTCTGGAAACCGCGCTCGCACTTTGGCGACACGTAAAAGGCATAAACGCCGGGTGAATGCACACGCGCACACGTGTGCAAGCCCGCGCCGAACCCCCCGCGCCTCAATCGCGACTGGCGCGGCTCCTAACTGCTGACCTCCCCGTCATTTTGCCTCGCATTATCATTCATTACATTACTGCGCTTGTTTTGCTTGGCTGTCTTTTCCCTCTATAATTCATCTCTTCTTTTGAATTTTCATCAGGGATTATGTTTTGTGCTATGGAAATGCCTGTGATTACTATTCATTATGTGGTTTCATGAGTCTTTTAAATTTATGTGAGCGTTTGTGTTTATATGTGTGTGTCGGTGTGTGTGTGTGTGTGTGTGTGGAAGCTCTTTAACTCGGAAGGTTTAAACAGACTCTAAAGTTATGTGTGCGCGTGTCAAGTTTCAGCGAGTGGGTGCGCACGCGGCAGTGTGTGCTTGCATATTTCTTCGACTTGAGGAGTCGTGACTCTCCATCAGTGACAGAGAGGCAGAGTGTGTGTGTGCTGAGACTGTCGATGGAGCATCTGAGAGACCAAATTATAGCTGTGTCATCTGCTTCGCTTCCCGTTTGAGAAACCCACTGCATAATCATCCAAACTCCTTCCAGTTTCTGATGAAAACATATACATCAAATTGGTCTCTAATGACCCGGTTCCTACGCGATGATGACTTGAACGACCAGATCAGAATGAAGTCAGATGACAACGGCGGTTTCCACCCAGGTCATCTTGGTGTTTATTAACAGAGGAACTAAAAAGCACATGTTATTTTGTGTCCCAGTGCTCAGCATCTTGTCAGTTTAGAGATGCAGTGTTAGGATTTCTCCCCCCCCCTGCAGCACAGCTTTTGGATTCTCCACAGAGGAATACTTCCTTTAAAAACTATAAGCCTGGATTACCACATGATGAAAGACAGCACACATACGGTGCTTTTAATGGAGAACTTACTTCTGACGCAACTACTTGGCTGGATGCCCCTATAGACACAATATCAAAAAGTCAAATCTGGCATAACATTATGACCACCTACCTAATATTGTGAAGATCTCCCTTGTGACTCCAAAACAGTTGTTACTCATCAGAGAATGGACATGGGCCTTCTGAGGGTGTCCTTTGCGTCCTATGGGTTGAGGGGAGGGGCCTCTGTGGCTGGGGATGGCTGCTGCCATCAAGGAGTGTCATTGCTATGGGGTGGGGGTGCCTGGTCTGGTCTAGGTAGGTGGTACTTGTCTAAGTAACATCCACATGAATGCCAGGTCCAAAAGTGTCCCAGCAGAACATTGGATTGCCACAAGATGGTCGGCTTTTACATTAACAAGGGCTTTTAACCCAGGTTACCGTTCAAGGATTTGACTGGTTGTGTTGTGAGACGTACGAGATGCATTTAAAACTCACTGCAAATAAACGCCACACTTGGTTTCCAACCTTTTCCAATGAATGACGATAATGGAAAATTGAAAAGACGGCTGTACCCGTCACATTGGTCCATTTTAGCTGCAACAACCAGAACTGGATGTTAATTTGAATCTTATATCCACATACTTCCAAACAATGGCGTATATTCACAACCACAAGTTCAGAATAATCTTGAAGTGTAGAAGACAATCCAGGCGATCAGAGTTAGCAAGAAAAGGAAAATTCTGTTTACATTTGGTTAAATGAAAAGAATGCCCTTGATTTAATATTCTAACTCCACTCCAAGGTTCATAGGTTTATAAAACACAAGTTAAATCATCCTGCCGGTATGTAAGAGAGTTTTATTTTACTGGTAGTTTTGCACAGTATTTAAAAAAAAAAAAAAAAAAAAAAAAGCCTGAGGGCAGACTAAAACTGTCACTGATTATATAATTAATGAAGTGAAAAATTAGACATGTCAAAGTAAGATGTTGGCCCAGGTACAGGAAACACAAGCCCTAATAGAGTCATCGCGTCCCAGTTAAGCATCTCAGACATTTTTTTTGAGATTTGAGACTTCTGTTCAGCGCACACAGTGAACCATAACCTAAGCCGCTATCAACTGTCAATGTCCCCAACGCTCCATTACCATAACTGCATATGTACCATCCGCTGCAGTTTTAAGTGCAGTACATCTGCCGGAGACGGAGTTGATTTTCATGCAAATCCGCTTCTCGCTCGTAGCCCCGACGTCTGATTTACCCTACTACTTCTGATTCACGGAGTGATGGAGTTTTTGTGCTTTACGAAGCAAAACATTTAGCCGCAATGTTGCAGATGCGTGTCACAGTACGCCGACGGCGCGTCCCGGGAAATTGGTTAGGACGTCGTTTGGAGCTGAAGTAAAATGCAACATGGAAGGAAGCTGCGTGTCAAGCTAACTGCTTCACTGGTGATATGAAATCCACAGGATTCTTTATTAAGGTTGACTGAGACCAGAATTACCCTTTGCACTGGGAACACCCACTCAAATCACACACACACACACAAAAAAATCAGAGAGAACTGACTCATTAACTCCTTTGACACATTTCGTATTTTGAAAACCACTTCTTGAGGCAATATCGACAAAGGGTAAATGCTGTTTTTTATGACTGCAAGCACTTAAATATAGGCTAAAGAGTTTCGCTTATTTTCGTTCAATCTCTGCACACAAGTCCTCTACATTCACTCATTTATTCACATAATTATTACTCTAGATTGCCCATTCACGCAGTACGTCCATCAAATACGCTATTCAAGCAAACATTCCATCCAAACACCCATCCATTCTTTCAACCATTCATCCTCGGCCGTAACAGCTTGTAATGTCCTTCTGTTGGAGCTAATTATAGGCTATTAATACTGGAAATAAAAGACAAACTATTTTCGCTTCTTTAGAACGGGCCAGCATAGACACAGTCCACACACACACACACACACACACACACACACAACGTCATTAGTTTTTTGGCACTTGGTGACGCAGTTGCAGAGGGAATCACCTGACTGGATTTGAACAATGCAATAATTTACCTCCCGCCAAACCAACCTTGGCTCTGCGCCTTCTCGCCGTGCTTCCTCCCTCAGACGCTCTCTCCTCTCTGTAACCGCTATTTTTATCTTTGACATTTAACATACTGTTTTCCGTGTTTTCCCTGCTCTTTAACTCACCTGCCTCGCTCTCTTATAGCTCCGCACATACATACACAGCAATAACCCGCTCTGTTCATGGAAACCCAATCTTTTAATTTATTGAAGTTCATAAATAATTAATAGGTTATTCATGAACAGCGCTGTCAAATTAAAGTTGAAGGTATGAAATTTAACCCACTTCAGTGTGATGGGTTTTTTGTCTGCCAAAAAAAAATAAATGAAATAAATTAATAAATAACTGCATGATGTGCAACTGGACTCGTCCCCTGTGCACACATCTACACATTTCACAAGCACTTGTGTGCTCAGTGTCTAAACGTGTGCTCCTGTGGGAGAGGGTGGCTAATTCAGTCTAATAGCGTGGCCACCCTTCATCTTCCCACTGGGATCCTGGTATTCAATTACCACCAGTTTATGCTCTTGCTCCTCTGCTACATAGTGCCAGTGGCACTGACGAACTAATGGAGCATCTTATTACAGTATTTCCAACTGCAGAGTAGGCACAATTTTCATAAATAAGCGTGAGCACATGCCGTGCATTATTTTTTTTCCCCTACTGCATATTTACCACTGTCAGAATTGATTTCAGTGAATTTTTAATGCGACAGAATCTTAAACCTGTACATGGAAAGGACTTGTGAGTGGAAACAAAGTTCAGCCATGTTCAGGTTGACATGGTTGAGCGGAGTGCTGCTCAGCTGAAAAATAAATACAGACAGGTACCACAAAGAAGTGGAACTACTTCCAGCTGTGGGCGGTGCAGATTCACTTCTGTGGTCTCTCTCCCTCTGTCCCCCCTCCAACCCTCTCCATCTCTTGGGAATTGTATCTTGATAAAAATCAAACACACACACATACACATGCACCTGTAGCACCATACTGACAAACGGAAGTCCTCAGACGAGGGAGCTGGCTTCCTATTCACTGTTTTCCCCTCAGAAGGAGTCCAAATGGCCTATCAAGTACAGAGTCCTCACTCCGTGGACTATAGCGGTACGTATGAAGAGCGATGTACCACCGTGTGAGTGTGAGATCTTTGCTCACCATTGTTCTTTGCTTTACAGAAACCAGCTAAACCCATTACGTCAGGGGTCTTCAGCGTCTTCCACCCCCAAACTGATGGAGAGATGGAGCAGGGACCCCCTACTTATGTATATGTGTATTTAAAGACATTTAAATTTGTGGAAAAAATTGCGGGGGGAATATAAAAAAAAAGTCTAATCAACCAAAACCTTTGCGATCCACCTGCAGTAACTCCACGGATCCCCTAGGGGTCACGGACCCCCTGTTAAAACACCCAGAGCGCCCCAACAGCAGCATTAGATTTGGCAAACTTCTTAGAGTTTGTTAGAAACAGAGAAACTTTGTCATAAATAGGAGAAGCTTTTCATTGTTTTTGGTCCATTGTAATGTTGTAAAATACTGTCAACTTCACATAACAGCCACCGTGGTGGAAATTAAGCGAGTCAAGAAACAATAACGGGAAAAAAATATAATTAAAGAACAAATGAAGTCGGGGATGTTCGATCATGTAACGACGAGCGTGCCATCTCCATGACAACTATGAACCACATGAATTACATCCCCAGAGGAAGGCTGTGAATGCGATTCCAACAAATGCTACCATAGATTCCGAGCCCTACATGTGTAGGATTATATGTGCTCTGAGTTGAAATAATGGCCTTTCCCACATCTCTTGCAAAAGGTGGAAAATTGCTTCTCGAGAAACCGACACTGCAGAAACGCACATTACTTACATGGGCAAACTGCAGCTGAGTAAAAATGAAGAATCACCTTTTTTTTCCCCCCCTACTTGAAATAGAATAACCGTGTATTTCCATTTGAAAACCACTGGAAAAAAAGGGTAAATGAGCATCGGAAAAACACGTGCAACCAAATAATTCTCCTAAAACCTGTTGCATGGTGAGTATAACAATCCTTTCGGGCACACAGGAGAAAATAAATTGTAAATGTTACCTTTAGACAGACACAAGTAGCCTACAGTTTCGTGTTGTCTTTGTTTCAGCCTTGTTTTTTGGATATACAGTAGTCCCTCGCTATAACGCGGTTCACCTTTCGCGGCCTCGCTGTTTCGCAGATTTTTTTTAGTGCAATTTTGCATGTTTTTTTTTTTTGTTTTTTTTTAACAGCGCATTGTTTTCTGCGTCCTGATTGGCTAAGGGAGAGCCCGCGTGTCGTCTTCTGCGTCCTGATTGGCTAAAGGACTGTAGACCATTGTCAGTCAATCTCCTTGTACAGTACAGAATGTGTTCAGCTTGCCAAATTTACATCCTATACAGTATCTTTGATTGCTGGCAATGTGACTGAAGTGCGGTATGTTTGCAAGTTATTGAGAAAAGTGTATAAAGTGTGTAGTGAGGGGTTTTGCAACCTTAAAACATTTATAATCATTATAAAAAATAAATCTGACTACTTCGCAGATTTCGCCTATCGCGGGTTATTTTTAGAACGTAACTCCCGCGATAAACGAGGGACCACTGTACCATGTCCTGCATGACTGAAAACCTTCACAGACATCTTGAGTTTTAAATTGCTGTACTTTATACGCTGCTCATAAACATGAAAGGAACACTTTTTAATCAGACTATATGATCAAGACAATTAAACTTCTGGGATATTGATCTGGTCAGTTAAGCAGCGGAGGGGGGTTGCTAATCAGTTTCAGCTGCTTTGCTGTTAATGAAATTAACAACAGGTTCACTAGAGAGGCAACAATGAGACGACTACCAAAACAGGAATGGTTTTACAGGTGGAGACCACTCACATTTTTCACTAGTTTTGTATTTGGCTAGGGTCAGTTTCACTATGGTTGCATGAGCCAATGCCTGGACTCTAGATTACACAGGCAGTCCAGCTCCTCCAGGATGGCACATCAATACATGCCATTGCCAGAAGGCTTGCTGTGTCTCTCAGCACAGTCTCAAGAGCATGGAGGAGATTCCAGGGGACAAGCAGTTACTCTAGGAGAGTTAGACAGGGCCGCAGAAGGTCCTCAACCAATTAGCAGGACAGGTATCTGCTCCTTTGTGCAAGGAGGAACAAGAGGAGCACTGCCAGAGCCCTACAAATTGACCTCCAGCAGGCCACTGGTCGGAATGTCTCTGACCAAACCATCAGGAACAGATTTCATGAGGGCCTGACATCCTCTAGTGTTCTCTTGTAGTCTGTGCTCACTACCCGGCACCATGGAGCTCGACTGGCTCCATGGTGCGCCCTGGGACACAGGTTCACCCTGAGCACATTTGATGGACGTGAAAGGGTCTGGAGAAGCCAAGGAGAATGTTATTCTTCCTGTAATGTCGTTCAGCATGACCGCTTTGGTAGTGGGTCAGTGATGGTCTAGGGTGGCATATCCACGGAGGGATGCACAGACCTCTACAGGCTAGACAACGGCAACTGCCACTAGGTATCAGTATGAAATCCTTTGACCCATTGCGAGACCCTACACTGGTGCAGTGGGCCCTGGGTTCCTCCTGGTGCATGACAATGCCCAGCCTCATATGGCGAGAGTATGCAGGCAGTTCCAAGGAATTGATACCATTGACTGACCCCCACATTCATCTGGCTTGAATCCAATCGAACACCTCTGGTCAACTTTATGTTCTGGTCCATCCGACCACGCCAGGTTGTACCTCAGACTGTCCAGGAGCTCAGTGATGCCCTCATCCAGATCTGGGAGGAGATACCCCAGAACACCATGTGTTGTCTCACTGGGAGCATGCCCAAACATTGTCATACAAACTTCTGGGTACAATTTTGAGTTCCTGCAATGACATTTCAGCAAAATGGACTATCCAGCCACAGAATTTTTTATCAGCCCTCTGTAGGTTGACCATTTTCATGTTCATCCATCGATGTGGCATGTTTTTTGAGAAGTCTACATTAAGTATTTATATTGCTAGACAGGCAAAACATAAATAAGAGGCAGTGGTGTTAATTATGTGTGTATCTTTTTAAGTATTTCCACCTCCACGGAGTATTTCCACCTCCATGGCAAAAATAGGCCACTTCGGAAAGCGTGAATATCTCAAGAACCCAATCCGTGTTTGAATTAGATTTTAACTGCCCGGGCGCAAGAGTAGTTTAACCTTTATTTCCAAGATTAGAAAGGTCTTAACACAAAGAGTTCATTCAGAGTGTATTCCACTGCGGGGCACCCAGGTGCTCCGTTCTACTTCCTGCAGAGTCGTAATTACAAACACAGAGGCAATTAAATCCATGCAGGGAGGGGTGTGCGCGCGTGTGTGAGTTTTGGTTCATACCTTTGTGTGCTTTCATTTTCATTTCTCCGAATCCATGCGTGAGTGTTTATGCAGATATGCACTATAGGACTGGGTGAGTATTTGACTGAGTGTGACTGAGTGTGTGTAAAAGAAAGAGAGAGAGACAGGCATGCGGAAAAGAAGATGAGTGACGGTAATACTGCATCTTCAGAGGCAGAAATAAGAGGGGGAGTGGGAAATTTGATTCACACAAGAATTTCAACTCGTATCTTGTAAGACTCTAAATCAATACACTCATTTCAAAAAATGGATTCTTATGCACCAAACAGTCTCAAAACAGAAAAGACAGGACTCTGTAGATCAAAACTGTTTGCTGGGTAGTACGGAAAGAAGTCAAGTAAACTTGCTACCTATGATGTTACTGGAGAGGAAAAAAATCAGTTCAATCAGCCTGGTCTTAAATGAAGGCAGGTGCTTGGACTCATTGTGGATTTAATCTTCTGGGGATTATGGAGCTTGACATGATTCATAAAACATGATTATTTCGAGGGGGTGCTATTGTCAGATTTTTAGTGTATTGCACTGTTCACTAATACATAAAAGGTTTGGTTGTGCAGTACTGAAGTAAAACAAGCTGTGAGTACAAAATTGGGATATTGTCTCCACATGAAGACAACATGACAAGCTAGTTTTTGCATCCAGCCAACACTGAATTTGAACCTACAGTGCCACTTCAAATTATTTGTACCCCTCAGAATTTACTGCATTTAATCAACTAAAAACATCAGAGGACTTTCACAACTTGGAAAGTTGCAAGAGTAGACAAAGAGAACTTAAACAAATGAAACAGAAATAGTATACTGGTACATTTATTTATTCAAGAAAATGAATCATGAGGTGAGGTGCAAAAGAAAGTGAACCCTCGTTTTCAGTATCTGGTGTGATCCCCTTGTGCAGCAAGAACATCAAACTTCACAGTAACTTCCGAACAGTTGTCTACAGCAGTTTGGAGGAACTTTAGCCTGTTCAACAGTACAGAGCCACTTCAGTTCTGAGATGCTGGTGGGTTTCCATTCCACATGGCTTGCTTGAGGTCCTTCCACAACATTTCTATTGGGTTAAGGTCAGGACTTCGACTTGGCCGCTCTGAAACACTGATTTTGTTCTTCTTTTGTAGAACGACTTTTGCTCGGGCTTGTTGTCTTGCTGCATGAACCCATTTATCTTAAGATTCAGCTCACGGACAGACGTCCTCACATTTTCTTTTAGAATCTGTTGGTGTGTTTCAAATTTCATTGGACCATCACGGGTGGCAATCAGTCCTGGCGCAGATGCAGCAAAACAGGCCCAAACAAGGACACCGCCGCCTCCATGCTTCATGGACAGGATGAATTTCTGATGCTGGAGTACAGCATTGTTTCACATCCAGACATGAGCCTCTTATTTATACTAAACTATTCTATGCTGGTCTCATCTGTCCACAAAACATTTTCCCAATAGTCTTCTGGCTTGTCCACGTTATGTTTAGGAAACTGCAGATGGAAAGGAATGGTCTTTTTGGAGAGCAGTGGCTTTGTCCTTGCCACTCTGCTCCACACACACCATGGGTGTTCAGTGTTCTCCAGATGATGGATTCATGAACATTAACATTAGCCAATGTGAGAGAGGCCTTTAGCTGCTTAGAAGTGACCCTGGGTTCCTTTGTGACCTCTCGGACTATTACGCCTCTTGCGTTTGGAGGGGCCTTTGTTAGTTGACCACTTCTGTGTACGGTAACAGTCGTCTTAAATCTCTTCAATTTGTTCACAATCTGTCTGACTGTTGATTCCAAAGTCTTTAGAGATGGTTGCGTAACCTTCTCCATCCTGATGATTAACAGCAACTCTATTTCTGAGGTCCTCAGGAAGTTCTTTTGTCCGTGGCATCATACACTTCTTCAAACATGGGTTGTGAAGATCAGACAGTGACCAATCCTTTATTTTTTTTAAACAAATCAATCACTGAACAACATCTCAACCATATAACATTAAATTGAAACATTTCTGAACAGTTGGACGCCAATTTGGCCTTGAAATTAACTTGTAATCCGAGAGCTGCACTTATGTATGCACCTCACAGACATGTAATATCGTCTGAATTTACTGAATAAATAAACAGCAAAGCATAATATTACTTTTTCATTTGTTTGATTGGGTTCTCTATGTCTACCCTCACGACTCGTATAGAAATTCACTGATGTTTTGAGATATTCTTATGTGGAAATTCTGAAAATACTGCAAATACTTTTAAGCAGCATGCCCAAGACACGGTGATGCAATACCTAATAAAGATCGATTTGGACTTGCACAGGCGGGGTGAAGATGTTCTCACAGCAGCATTGTCTGTTCTTTCAAGTGGACTGTTTGTCTTTGTAGTTGAGAAAGAAAGATGTGGTGTTCTGACAGTTTAGCAGTGTGTGCCGGAGAAAAAGACGACGACGAGGGCAGCATGAGAGAGAGAGACAGGAGCAGGCAGCATGAGATGAAAGAAGAGGGGTCAGTCCTTTTCATAGAAAAACAGACCTGTGATTGTCTGCCTGTGTGAGTCAAGAGGTTCCTCTCGGCCTCTGGAATGACACGTGGACCTCTTCCGGCCACGTGAGCACCTCGTGTTCTCACTTGTTTTCCCCTCATCCTTGTTCCCAGCCATGGTGATAAGTAGCATGCGCTGAATTCCAGGTACAACACTGCTTACTGAAAGAAAACCAGATCATTAAAATGTGTCCCCTTGGAGAAAACTCAGTGTGGGGGCATTATATTAACATGGTGTTCCTTATTAGGAGTATGATGCTGCTACTGAAGCAGTGTTGCACAAGCTGTGCTACTGCTTGGAATTTGAAGTTAAGTCTTAAGCCTCTGCATGACACAACAAATATGTGTCATTACCATAGCTGTTTGCTGCTTTGAAACCTTATCTAAACCCTCCTGTGTATCCAAGTACATTTTAAGATCGCCAGAAACGACTGTAAATTAAATTGTCCAGCGAGCAATCCATAGATTTGTGCCTCAGACGGTTTTTTAGTAGTGGTAGTCCACACTCTTTTAAGAGTCCTTGAGATAGTCTAAAGGAGAGTGTGTTATCTCCTGCAGAGTGAGATGCCCCTCACTACACCCATTCTCACATACCTGCCCTGTTAGCAGATAGATAGAGGTGTCTGCACGAGTGTGTGTGTGTGTGTGTGTGTGTGTGTGTGTATATAAAGTGTGCAGGCGTCTGACTTTCAGCGTATTTAAAGACTGAAAATGAGTCGATGCTTTGAGGAATGTCTCCAAGGGTGAATGTGCGAGTGGGCAGAGACGCACACACAAGATAATTCAGTCTTCTACAGCGGGGAAAAAAAGTGTCACAACAAATTAAATTCACCAGAGGCTGAAACTCCTGGGCTCAATTTCAACTCGATCCTAAATCCATGAAGGAATATGTAAATATATGCGACACGCCGAAATATTACAATGCCGCTCCGCTCCATCCAGTCGCAGAAGACGGTCGCATCCGGCATCAAAGCACGTTTTAACGCAGCAACCCAATTAATTTGTGCGGTTCAAATAATCTACCACCACTGCAGTAATGTTAAGTTTCCCGCAGCACGCACGCAACAACCTACTTACAAATTCCGCCATCACAGCATACAATTTATGCCCTTTTTGTACTTGTTTGTTGCTTAACTGCTGCACTTTAAACGATATCACCCAAGCCGATAATGCGGTTGACAAATACATAGGATGCATAGGTGGAATAAGCTTCACAGTGGCTAGTACTGGCTGCTTTGATGTCAGCTAATTGTCTTTGCATGTAGACCTCAAAGGAGGTTGTCGGAAAGGAGAGAAAAGGTCTAAAAAGTAAGCTATAATTGAGCTGAGGCGCCGTGTGTTCAGTGTGTCAACTTTGGCTTCGTAAATCAAGCCCCCCGACAGGTTTAAAAGACAAGATGTGGCGCCGTCGCCTTATTGCGCCGTAGCTGTGCATTGTTGCCTGCATTGACTGCATTAAGCCCAGTTCCAACGAAGCCCTTAAATCATTGCCGTATCATGTTTTCCTAATGACATGAAAAGCTGTCCACCCTCCCCATCTCCATTAACGGAGCGGGCGTGCCGAGATAAAACGTGACAGTGTTCACAATAACGGCATGATAAATCTCCGCAGAGTCGTGCCGAGGCTGCGCCGCCAATACAGCTGATTAAGCTCGCACTCAATCAGGCACGCACGCAGAGCACATGTTTGAGAAGCGCACGTATACAAGTGAATTAAAAAAATTACAGTAGGAAAGACACAAGCGCACAGATCAACAGGCATAACTCCCGGCTCCCTGCCCACACATTCAATCTATGAACTGAGAGCTATAAAATGTTAGTTAATCATTCACAGTTAATTGGTAATTAAGCACTAAGATAACACTTGCCGTTTAATATGTGATTGATACAATTGATTGCATGAATCTAAAGTGCCTGCACGCCTGCCTGCATGCACGCGTGAGTGTGATTAATTATAACCTGTTCTTCTTTATCATTCCTCACTTAATGATAGCAAAACCTTGTGCCTTTGCTCTCATGACTGACAGAGCTGTAGAAATATGTGGGGGGTGGGGGATATGACACAAGAAAAATGAAAGGGGATATTAATGTTTAACACAAAGAGAAAATAGTGACAGATTCAGAGACTGATAGCAGGAGGAAGTTCAAATTAAAAAGTGAAGCACCAGAGAAGAAACAAGGAAATAGGTGGTTTGAGGACAGTGGTGGGAAAAAAAATGAGACAGGGAGGAGATAGAGGGACAAGGAGGGGAGTTCAATTAAGATTAAAAAAAAAAGAAATAAAAGATAAAAAGTGCTGCGATGTTTAAAGAGGCAACAGCCGAACTAACAGCAGGAAAACAAAATTGACCCTTAGGCGCTTTAACTATTCATGTATGCGGTCTTATATTCAAATGAATAATCTGCAATATTCCCCGCAATTATATAGGAGGACGATTCATTTAACATTTCCAGCAGCGGCAGGCGGCTTATTTGGAACAAACAGAGGGAGAAGAAGTGGGGTTATTAGCATGAGCGGTGATAGCCACAAGAAGAACAAAAGAAAATAAAAAAATTAAAAAAAAGGAACATCTAAAGAGCGGTAATTTTCTGGATGTATTGCCTGACTGACAAGTGCCTGAGTCATTCAGTGCAACGGACGCTGCAAACAGTTTACAGCTAGAAGACAGCAGGCAACGGAGGCTCTAGGTAATTTGCCCAGAGGCAGAGAGGCAACAGTGGCAGCCTTAATAAATAATCCCGACCAAAAATCTTTCGCTAAGTCAAGCAAGGCTGGGTAATTGTTAGATGTTAATATTTGATAAGCCAGTAAACACTAAAGTGACCAATGATAGCCACAAGCACCGCTGAAATGGATGGGTCAAATGCACTCTGCGGGGTATGAAAATTAGAGGGGAAGGTTGTTTTGTTCTTTTTATGCAGCCGAAAATGTAGTGATTTCATACGAATAGGAGTTTGTTTTTCGTTCCTTTTCTTCTCCAGGCGGAGCAGGGAACCATGGCTGTGCGTGGATATGAAAGCTGAAACAGATGTGCTCTTTTTTTTACAAAATACCTAGGTATTTTTCTGTGACAATTGGCAAAAAATAAAGAATAAAATAAAATGAACAACCAGCCTTCTCACAGATGCCTGTTCAAACCTAGGCTGAATAATCAAGGTAAGTAGTTGAGCTGTGTTCAACAGCAGGTCCAAGAAAGTAACTTTTACAGCGGCTCTCAAACTGAAAAATGCTGACGTAAGAAGCAAGAGAAGCCAACGTCCTTATAGGAAAGTTCCGGTACTTAGCAGCCATCTTTGTAACTCCACTGGGAAGTTACAGTATTTTGGCCCAGGTCAAGACCAGACAGGACCTTTTCTATTATAGATTTACTATTGAGGATATTTTAAGTGGTCAAAGAATTGTTTGGGCCTTATAACATCCCTGGATGCCGTAACCCTAACCCCAGCCCTAACCCTAAGCCTAACCCTACCCCTAGCCCTAGGAAAACAATTCTGCCTGAATACGTAGTCTATATTTACTGGTAGTACATTGTGCTGTTCGTCTTTGGTGCATCACAAACAATGTGCAAATGCTTATGACCGTGCATGAATACTGGCATTAATAGTTATTACACCATAAAGTCCTTTGTTGTTGTTCATGATAATTACAGGCAAGGGAAAAGGGTCTGGTTGTTGTGACTCTCAGTGCCCTGTAGTGCCTGCTAGAAGGGAGAAGCTGGTAAAGTGAGTGGACAGGATTGAAATGGTTTTCCTGCCCACTTCCTTGCCCTGAGATAATAAATATCCTGTAGAATGGGGCAACAATGATCTCCTTAGCCATTCTCACAATCTTCTGGTGTCTTTTCCTTTTTCTTTGAGGGAGAAGTCCAAAACCAACTGGGATCAGGCCCAGTGCTGCGCAGAACTGCACAAGGAGCTCTAGAGGGATGTTGGAGTTCCTGAGCTAGCACATGTACAGTATACCTACTCCTTTCTTTATGAGGTTTGTGTTTCACTTCAGGTTTTGGGAGATGAATAAACCCCTGAAACCTGAAGGACTCAACTGTTGCTACATCGCTGCTGTGGTTGGTTAGGGGCGCAGTGCTGGGGGACGTCGCCTGAAGCCCACTGTCGTCTGCTCTGTTTGCCCTTTGTTGCAGGTTGTTTTCCTCACACCAGAGTGCCGACCATTGAACGTCCCACCTGTGCTGCTGACTCGTCACTGTCACGGAAGAGACCGACGTCTTTCGAATAACCGGCAACGTTCGGGAATTTGTTTTCAGGAAGGATCGCAGGTGTAGAGGGAAAGGCGTATTTAATCTCCATGACACAGACTCAGATGAGCAACAACGGATGCTTTAAACCGTGCAACAATTCCACCAGCTTTGCTACTATGAAATATTTCTTTAGATGTTTGAATTCATGTGTGAAAAAAATAAATAATAAAAACTGTTGCCAATTGGGCAAATACAGACACAAGGAGTGCCACCTCTGCAAACTCCACAGGAGACAATGAGGCTGTTAGACAGCATGAGTAAGGATCACTCTGATGGAACATTGAGGACTCAGTAGTGACACACTCCTGTTAAGCAATTGGAGTCAAACATGCATACACAAGCCCACCCACAAGCAGCATGCACACAGACACATACATTTGCTCATCGCCTGACACTCGAAACACTCATCTGACACTCAAACACCGCCGACTGACAGCTAAGACACGCTCCTCTGACAGATCAGACCTGATTTACAATGCATGCGTGTCTTCTGTGTGTGTCGGTGTGTGTCATTCTGTGAGAAAGAGACGAGCGGAGGGAATTAGGGGTCAGAATTGTGAATTTAAAAGTGTCACATATCATGTCATTTATCTAGCCAGCGCCACATCCTCTTCTCCGCGTGCACGTGCACACACACAAACTAACGGCGCCCACATATATTCCTCCCACACATTCATTCCAGTCTCTAGGATAATCAATCAGCTCATTCTGTCTTATTCTGTGTCTTTTCTCGGGGTTCTTTTTCATTTGTGAGCTGCATCTTTCATCCACTCATTGTTAAGCAGCGGAGTGTCTCCCGTAAATGACAATAACTGCCAGCTTTGCTTTTCAGTCCAGTGCACAACCATGGATTTTTTTATTTTCTTTTTCTTTTTCATTTTCAAACTTGGATTCAGCGCCGACATGATGCTGACTGAAGCGAGTTAACTTGAGGCAGTTTATCAGACTTTTACACAGCTCTCTCCAGAGGCATAAAAACAATGTGTTGCAATACTTGTGCATAGCGTTGGTATGAAACATATGAAATTACAGCCAGGATGTGGTTACTTTAGTCTAGCACACACACTTAAAGGGGAACTACTGTTTTTTACAACCTGGACCTTATTTCTGGCATAAAATACAATCATTTACTCACCCATATAACTTTTGTGCAATTTGTAGTCGTTTGGGAGATATTTAGATCTGCATATATCCATATAGTGCGAGTGACTGGGGCACCGAAACGCAGCCTCCAAATAACGCATTATCTGCCGCGAGACTCTGTCATTTCACCAATATTTTGTTATCGCTATTCCCCGTTGAGTCCGGAGTTACTAGTTGCTAGTTTTTTGCAACATGGCTGAATATTTTTACCAATTCTGAGGTTGTGGACGAACCATAGCAGTAGCAAATTACAGGTAAACAAGCTGACTGTCGTGGGTGCACGCGGTGCTCGGAGATGACATCATCCAGGTCAGAAGACATGATAACAGGTAACTCCAGACTCAATGGGGAATAGCACTAGCGTATCATAACAAAATAATTGGTGAAATGAACGAGTTTCACGGCAGATAATGCATTATTAGAGGCTGCGCTTCGGTGCCCCAGTCACTCTCACTATATGGATATACGCAGATCTAAATATCTCCCGAACGACTACAAATTACACAAAAGTTATATTATTTAGAGGCTGCGTTTTGGTGCCCCAGTCACTCCCACTATATGGATATACATAGATCTAAATATCTCCCGAACGACTGCAAATGACACCAAAGTTATATGGGTGAGTAAACGATCGTATTTTATGCAGAAATAAGGTCCAGGTTGTAAAAAACAGTAGTTCCCCTTTAAAAGGAGGAGGAGAGAAAAGGGTAGCCTGTTTTTCCCTACCAGCTACCCATGATACTAAATAATGTACATTTTGTAAGTGAAGTGCTTATTTGTACAATGGATACACTATACATCATACAATGAAACTGCATGGTTGCATGGAGGGTTAGTCCTGAGCTGCTGCAACCAAGTGCGCCACCTGCTGTGTGTTTACTTTGTAAAATAAATGAGCAGACATGTGTCTACCCCAACCGTCCATCCATTGTCTATAAACACTTATCTTGTAGGGGAAATGGAACTGGGCAAGAAGCAGGGGACACCCTGGACTGGTTACCAGTCAATCAAAACCCAATTTATAGTCACTAAATAACCTAAGCATACCACAAAGGCAAAAAGAGGACATGCAAAGAACATGTTGTGAACAAGCAAACCCAGAACCTTCTGCGGTGAGGTGACAGTGCCAACCACTGCGCCACTTCTGTCCCAAACAGCTACACTCAAATCAGCATTTTGAAACCCTTTTGTGTGCGTATCAGCTGTCACAAAGGTCAGCTGTCAACGGATGCCAAGTTTGACACCACCTGTCACGTTGTTGATGCGCAGTAGGTAATTCATTTAAAATACTAATCATTTTGCTTTTGGCCCTTTTTGAGTTATTGTTTTTAAAACTAAAACTGAATAAGAAAAGTAGTAAAAATATGTTTACGTGCCTTAGATTTTTTGGCTCTGTATGTTTGGATTTCTGAGCCTCTATGGTGTGTGTGTGTGTGTGTGTGTGTGTGTGTGTGTGTGTGTGTGTGTATATAATGTAGCCTCAGGGCTTTAACAAGGGGTACTACCACGGGAATCCCCCTAAAGGCAGAGATACTTAGCCAGAAACGAAACATGCATCCCCCTCAGCCTCTCATCTCTTGCTTTCCATGTCACAGACACACACTGTGCCAAAGCCGACCCATACACCATTTGCACATTCATGCATTTCTTCAATGCGGTCTTCTGTCCTTGCTCCTTGCACACAAATTCAAACACACTGCAAGTGTTCCTGTAGGCGTTAGCATAGTAAAGTGGTATTGCCACATGATGAGCCATGAAATATTGTAAATGACTCGAGGGAAGAGACCCAACATACCTTTTGAACATTTAACATCCCATTTGCCATGGTGTGTTTGTGCAGAGTGAATGGTGCCCATTATGGCCAGAATGTTATCTTGTATAAAACCATTCATTCTATCCTCTAATCACTATTTGAACATTACCCCTTCCTCATGTTTTAGTTGAAAGGCTCAGACATCACCCACAGATTACAGCTTTTTCGAGTGGAGCGCACTTAGTGATGAATCAAAATCTAAGTAAAGTGAGGACGCTTTCAAAGGCAATGTGGTTTATAGCTTTTAGTCCAATTGCCTTCCTATAAAGGAAGCTAAAACCTAAATCAAATCAATATTTGGAGAAAACACACTTTCCCTTTAAAAGAACGCCAACTCTCCAAGATGAACATGCACGTGGCAAACAGGTTTCCAAGGTATTTGTCGAGGAGGATGTTCCAAGGTTCATGAACCACTTGCCACAGTTTTTTCTGTACAATGAGGCTGAGATCAAGGCTTTGTGGGGGCCACATCAATTGTTCAGGACTTCTTCTTGTCAATACTCCTTTATAATTGTATGTTTGGTGTTGCCGTCATGCAGCAGAAAGATTTCAGGACCAAACAGACACCACTCTGGAGGTATTGTCAGACACAAGTTCCCAAAAAAATTGTGTATCAATTATTTGCCAGGGATAGGCTCCAGCCCCCCCACGACACTCCAGAGGACAAGTGGTTACAGAAAATGAATGAATGAATGAATTATTAGCTTGTGCTGTTGTTGTGCATTAGTCACTGTGGGGTCTGCTGAGGCGTCACAATTGAATAACCCAACAAGAATTCAACCAGTAACTATTTTTAATTCATAGCCACTGGTCAAGATGCAGATTATTGTTCTCACAGGTGCTCATTTAAAGCAAATCAGGTGGAAATATTGAATAAGGGCAACAAAGCCAGAAGAATGAAAAAAATAAAAATAAAATAAAGACGATGACTTGTAGATAATGGGGTGTTGATATTATAGCCAGTTGAAGGCTCTCTTTTTTTGCTGCAAGTGATGCTTTGGACATTACACTATTGTAATATTGTAATAAGTAATATGGGAATCTGTTGGACCCTGACAGCTCTAGGTAATCCACAGTGCATGCTACAGTTTTTAGCACCTCCTTTCTTCTGCACACATGAGTAAAGAGAAAGGATCAAACAAACATACCGCTGCATTATTTAATCCTGAAGGTGAGTTACCCAAAAAGTATGATCTTAGATAACAACATAACTTTTGTAAAAAAGCTATACTGCAACACTGTGCAACACAACATAGAAATTAGGGCTGTAAAAATAACGTGTCAACAAAAATTATTTTTAACGTCAATTTTTATTTTTTTATTTATTTTTAAACTTGGTCAATGTGCGCTATTATGACCTTGGGACCATGAGCAGAATCTAGTTCGGGTAATATTAAATTATTTGCAGTAATTTGCCCTGTAGCTTCAAAACTGCACCCAAAAAAATCCCAAAACAAGCAGCAGAAGAAGAAAGGAAACTGAAACCTTATTGCACAGTCTATGTTTGAAACAACCGAACAGAAACTGATAAACGTCACGAGTCTTTTGAAGGGCAAGATCAGGTTCAAAGTCCTGTCAGATGGTTCTTTTGACAACACCAAAATAATTTAGCAGGCGTTTACTGTTGATGGGAGTTTTCTGAGAAGCTGAGGTGTTGATAAGAGTAATACAAACTTGAAAAATAAGGTACAGTTTCAAGGTATATTAATGGGAGATCTAAAATAAATAAATAAATAAATGCAATTCATTTCCATTAAAGGGGAACTACTGTTTTTTACAACCTGAACCTTATTTACGGCATAAAATACGATCGTTTACTCACCCATATAAGTTTTGTGTAATTTGTAGTCCTTTGGGAGATATTTAGATCTGCGTATATCCATATAGTGGAAGTGACTGGGCCACCGAAACATATCGGAGTAAAGTTTTGTCTGACTGACTAAAAATTACACCAAAGTGTCCAAGTGACAGCCATGATTACAGCTGATCACATATTCTTAAATTAAAAGTGCATGGGTGCTTCCTTTCAGGTCTCCTTTCACCTAGGATACATTGGATCATCCTTTACAAAAGGAGGCGATATTACCAGATTCTTGCAGCAGCAACATTCAAAGCCATGCACCATCCGACCAGCAGCGTAACCTGTGTCTGTTTAACCAGTAACCAGTTCAGTCACAAATGTTGAAACCCCTTCCTTAATGAATGCAATAATGTAATGAAGTAAGATTTTTGTTTTCCTAGATCGATTAATGTATTGATAATTTTCCTAAATTCTTCTATTGACTGTGTTCTGAGTGGCTGATTGATCATTTGGTTCATCTATTGAAACCCGTATCAGGTTGTCAGACTCAGCTTTTCATATCTGGCTCAGTTTATACGAGTCTTAGCTTCAGTTTACCAGTTTGATCCCCACTCTTGCCTGCTTCCAAGGATAAGCTACGGTCAGAATTTCAAGCTCAGCGCTGTCGATCCATTCAGGGTTGAGCATTGACTAAGCATCAAACCGAAAGGCACAGAACTTCACCAATCAATACTAAAGACATTAAACTACAGATTTATGGAGGAACAGAAGCCAAAGTCTAGACATAAAACAAGAGAAAAGTAACCTAAAAAAAAAAAAAAAGAAATAGCTTCTGACCCAAACAGAAACACCGCACTGTTACACAACGTTCTAGTTACAAATACTCACAAGTGTCAAGATTGCTGCCTTAAGCAGTGTAGTACCTACACACAAAGCACGGGTCAACGCAACTTGAGCTTCACTGTGTGATTTACCAACATGCAATATTTTGTGTCAAAGTAATTCACAACACTGAAGACACAGTGGAACTTGTTGGAAGCTGGGATGAGAATTGAAGCCTTAAGGCTCATTTAAGGTACTGCAGGACATAGAAGCTGTAACCTATGCACATAGCCTACGCTGTGAGTCTTCTTCCACATGATACCATTTGGCTTCACCACCTCACATTTAAAACATATACTGATGACCACTGACAGAAGAAGTACAGAAGGTCCCATATGGTCTAGCGGTTAGGATTCCTGGTTTTCACCCAGGCGGCCCGGGTTCGACTCCCGGTATGGGAACAACTGTTTTGTCAATTTCCCTGCGGGAACCTCCCAAAAGGATCAATAAAGTTGTTTATCTAAATAACATTGACCATCTTGTGACAATACAATGTACTATTGGAAACTTTTGGACCTGACATTCATGTGGATGTTACTTAGACATGTAGCACCCACCTAGACCAGACCAGGCACCCCCACCCCATAGCAATGACACTCCTTGATGGCAGCAGCCATCCCCAGCAGGATGCAGCCTGACACAGACACACACACAAAAATGCTTTAGGAACAACTAAAAAAAACAAAAAAAACATGAAAAACAGCACAAGGTGTTGATCTGGGTTTTCAAATTCCCCAGATCCCAAACTGATCCAGTGCATCCCACAGATACTTGAACAAGCCTGATCCACAGATCCAATCTTGAAAGCTTCAGGCTTTCAGTTGTAGTGAGGAACTAAGTCAGCTTAACAGTCACAAAAATATGTTCTGTATGTTCTTTTTATAGACTGTACATAAAAGATGGATGTATCCCATTGGTTTGTGGACGACCATTTCTCCAAGCTCTGTCTTGGTGTTTTATTCTGAGCTGAAAGTGGCCATATTCGCACGAGCATGAGCAAGGAGTGGATTTGAATGAAGACCTGAGGACAGCGAGACACCAGACTTTGAGGCCAAACATCTAATTAATTATGGACTTGTCTTCAAAAAGGTCATCAGCACAAGAGAGACTTTGCCAATTTTAATTTTTTTTTGAATAGGAATCCACTGAGGCTAAAGACGCTTAGTTTGGTATCGGCATTGCATTTTAAACCACTTCCACATTGGTTTATACTTTTCAAACCCAGTGCCAGCATCCGTCTTTTATAATGTAGTCCATGGTTCAGTTAAAAGAAAAAAAAATGTTAACATAGCCATTTAACAACACTACTTGAACAATCTCTTCTTCTGAACAAAAACAGATGTTCCTAAATAACTTGTAATACAATCTGTTTCATAACACATCATGTTTTTTTTTACATATTGAATGCATGATAGCAATTGCTAACTATTGCCTGTTAGGCACTATTTATATCACAACAGCTGTCTGTCTTCTATAGACACTATAGAAGCGGTCATGCTGTCTGACCACGTTTGCAATCAATGTTTTGTTTTACTGGTTGTTCATAGGTAGTCAAAGTATTAAAAAAAAAATATATAAAAAATGATTTCGTAGAGAAGAGGGGTGGATACTGCTCACATTTTCAGACATTCTCTCCAGGGAGACACTGATAGCTCTGCATTGGACTGTACACTTGAAAGGTGCCACAAATAGTTCAGAAACGTATGAAAAAAAGCGAGAGCTAGAGAAAGAAGTACAAAGCTTCACTCCTCTTTCAATATCACGCAGCTGGCTAGTCACAGTGTGAAGTGGCTGTGATTGTTGGATTGTGGATTTCAGAAAGTTACAGATAGTGGTTACACACACCGCCGCACAGAAGTTGGAAAGGTGGTGCTGTGTGTGTGTGTGTGTTTATTAAGTTTTGGCAGCCAATTTTTCATGGAATACTACTGTTGTGGGGACATTTTGCCACAGAGTGTGTGTGCAACACTAACAGCAGAATGTTAGCAGCAATTATCTAAAGCTAGCATTCTGCTGCTGATTTTAAACCAAAGTACAAATGCACGAATAAGTCGTAAGGTCTTTTTAGTCATCAGCATTTATCCTGTCGGAGCAATGGATGTACCGAATTCTATAGCAATCTATCTGATAGCTGGATCAAAGTGGCGAACTGACAGACAGGAGGTACTGCGTTCCATTGAAACATATGCAATCAGCAAGACAACATGCTACATGCGAGACAGCAATGTTGAGGTTATGCATCTGAAAAATACAAGGTTATTAGACTGGTTTGTATCTTTACTGGGGCATGACATACACCAATCAGGCATAACATTATGACCACCTTCCTAATATTGTGTAGGTCTCCAAAACAGTTGTGACTCATCAGAGAATGGACATCGGCCTTCTGAGGGTGTCCTGTGGTATCTGGTATCAGAATGTTGTTAGTGGGGGCCTTTGGGTCCTATGGGTTGAGAGGAGGGGCCTCTGTGGATCATCCCACAGATACTTGATCAGTTTGGGATCTAGTGAATTTGGAGGCCAGGTCAACACCTTGTGCTGTTTTTCATGCTTTTTGAGTTGTTCCTAAACAGTTTTTGTGTGTGTGCCTGTGTCAGGCTGCTGGGGATGGCTGCTGCCATCAAGGAGTGTCATTGCTATGGGGTGGGGGTGCCTGGTCTGGTCTAGGTGGGTGGTACATGTCTAAGTAACATCCACATGAATGAATGCCAGGTCTAAAAGTTTCCCAGCAGAACACTGTATTGTCACAAGATACTTGACCTGTCAGTGGTTTTAATGTTGTGGCTGATCAGTGTATGATCCGTAACAAGTAGGGGAAAAAATCAGCTAATGCAAATTCTGAGTAACAGATAACTATATTATTTCAGGTCAAAGGTATTCTGTGAAACAAAGAACTCAATTCTAATTTATTTATTTTTTTTACAAAAACTGACCTGAGGATGAGGACACCACTGCATCGCAGTGTGCCAGTGAATTCATTGATTCACCCATTTTCGGAGCATGAACAAAATCAGTCACTGTCCTGAGTGTCTGTGGGTCAATGGACCCAACTAATGTGAAAGATACAGATTTTGGTGGAAGTCAGAGCTGTACAGTACGCAGTAATAACGGAGAGGAATCAGCACCATTGCTCACTAATTAGTTGCTTGGATGCAAGATGAGAAATATATGCAGGATAGCACAGATTGCAAACTGTGTTGACACAGAACACAGAGCCAAACAATCCGTGGTGTTTCTTGTTGTGATTGTTAGAATATTCATCAGCATCTTCTGTACAGAAAAATAGCCTCCACGCACGTTACTCATCTAGCGCAACGGCTCAACGTGACTCGTTTTTGCTATAAGGGAATTGTTCAGTGAATATTTTTTTAATTTTTCTCTAGTTTGCAAACACATTAAATTGAGGCGTTTAATGGATGTTTTAGACCAATGGTCCGGGTGCGTTTTTAATATGAATGTCGAGATGTGAGGAACTTGTATTGTGGTGTGTGGGAATGATTCACGCAAGTGCGTATTCCGTGTGATATAGCTGTACGGGTGTGTTTGCTCCGGCTCGGAGATCAGCCTATACTTCTGTCTTTGCATATCCCCTAGAGCTCTGAACAAAGACTGCTCACAGCCCAGATCAAAACAGGCCTCAATTCCTTCAGCCTGACATTGCGTGTGTGCCCATGTATATCTTTTTTTGGGTGTATGAACAGGCGATGTGGTGTGTATGTTTGCGTGCACGAGTGTGTGGGCGTGGATGTCCATGCATGTTTTGCCGTCACGCCGGCTTGCCTGACCAGCCGCACTCTGATCAAAATACATATTCAGCACTTTGCGCTCATTTTTTTTTTTTCTCCTCCTCTTTTTGCTTCACTCCCTGTTCTCTCCATTTTAGGGTGTTATTAGATAGGACAACTCTTGCCGCTGGCAATTCTCCTCTCAGCACTCTACATCCAAAGGCATGTGGGTTTTGGAAACCAGTGTGTGTGTGTGTGTGTGTGTGTGTGTGAGAGAGAGAGATAAGAGAGAAAGAGAGAGAGAGAGTGAGAGAATAGGTACTTGAGCATGCTGTGTGTAATAGCGGCAATGCGTAAATACCTTTGTGTCTGGCTGCGCACACATTGATGTATGTACATTAGTCTACACTATAATAAATGTTAAGTGTGTTTTCTAAGAACTGTTAATATAAGGTCAGTATTACATTCACATCGCCTTTTCCCTCTCTGCCTGGCCCTCCCTCTCCCATCATGCATTATGCTCCTCACTAAAGTGACAGGAAGCCCACTCTGACTTTGACC
The DNA here is from genome assembly GCF_963514085.1 of Chelon labrosus. Taxonomy (NCBI): domain Eukaryota; kingdom Metazoa; phylum Chordata; class Actinopteri; order Mugiliformes; family Mugilidae; genus Chelon; species Chelon labrosus. The sequence goes on from NC_140338.1 coordinate 11,441,535, forward strand.
CCTCTCTCTCCCGACACACACACAATCAGGCTCATAAACACGGCGAAGCCCTCACGTAGCAGACCCACACACGCGTGGTGTAAGAGCCCAGGGGCTCCATCTATTAAAAGGTCCATCCATCATTACATATAATTTTAATACGGTAGGAATAAAGAGTTGCTTACGCAGCTAAATGAGAATTTTCAGAGACCTGGAGTCTGCCTGGAAACCTGTATAAGCATTAAACAGAGGCACGCGCACACACACGCGGAAATAAACCGAACAAGGTCGAAGCGCTCTGCCGAATACGCCTGTCTGTTGTGTGTGTGCGTGTATTTTTTTTTTTAGACGACCAACTTGAGCATTAGACCTTGACAATGAGACTTTGGTTTAAGGGTTCAAGTCAGAATTAGGTTTGAGGTCAGGGTAAAGACCGGGGCTCGGCATGCACTCGTGATTGCTACCTTTAAAGTGTAAGGAGCCATCTCAATCAGGCGGCTCCTCCACCTGCATTCATGTAGTCGATGCAGCGTGTGACATGACTACACGAATGCTCAAGGTTTTCTGCAGCTCCCTAAGCGCATTTGCCATAATGCATGCATCCGGCGTATTTTGATCTCACGTTTATCCTTTCCACTTCTTCTCTATTTGTCACCCCTTTTCTCACATTTTCTCCTCTGGGATCCTGGTTGTGGCTGGAAAAGTAAACAGCTCCTCAGTCCTTGCTTTGCTGCGCGGGATGAGGCAGAACCAGACAGAGTCATCACATATTTATGCAGTTCACTTAAAATAAGCCCAGGTCACAATCAATAAAACATTTTATGCAAAAAAAAAAAAAATCACAGTGGCTGAGGACAACCCTTTTGGGGGAGGGAGGGATTAATTTGTAACTTTATGTCTTCACTGCTCATGCTGTTAAATTCCTAGGACTACATTAAATTTAATTTAGTTAAATTATGGCATCAAAGTAAAAGACTTGCCAACATTGTTACAGCCTCATACAGCTCAGCTCTGTTCACTTCATCACTTCAGCAGAAAACTTGCTCTATCTGTAACAGTAACGTTTTACCCAATATATATATATATATATATGTATATATTATTTACAAGGTTGTATTGAACTCTAAAATTCAATCAATGCCCACTTCATAGCACTGCTGTCAAACCACAAGCTTCTTTTGTTGGTTGTTTTGTGTTGACTGTTGATTGTCAGCAGGGATCTTGATTGTTACCATGGAAACACAGCTCTTAGCTCTGAGGTAGCCTGGGGGTTGGTTAGCTATGACTTTTTGGATTTATTTTTTTTTCTTTCCCAGGATATATCTAACTCAAATCACACTCCTGCTGATTCAGATTAAACCGATGACTGTTCTAACCAAATACCCATCAGTCTTTGGAGAATCCCGCTCTGTCTCCTGCGCAAGTTCGGATTTTCAAAAGTCAACTGTTACGTGCTGAAAGTCAAGTTGATGCCGACTAGTCGCTGGTGACGTCACTAATAAGAAACAGAGTAGAAAGTAATGCTTTGCATCAGTGAAATCTATATTCTTGACCTGAATACATACGCTGAGAACAGACAGCTCATGTGCTACATACTGTGCGCTGCAGATATGTATAGTCTGTATAAAAACATGCAGCAACTCAGCACCGTCAATAGCATTCAATAGTACTCCACAGCGTGTTGTAAGATGGGATAGTGTAAATCGGCATTTCTCTGAAGTCTTCTCCGTGCGCTGCAGCTAAAGAAATTCACCAGCCAATTGTTGATGTGCAGGGTGTTACTGCAGGGCGTTTGGTGAAGTTGTAAATTGACTGTTGTAGAGAGGATTTGGTCCGTTCCTCTGGGATCATTAGCGGATGCCTTTTCAGATGAGGGTGAAATGAAGTAGGCAAGGTTCAGTTCTACCTACTAAGGGCCATGGTACAGGAACAAAGTTAACAAACCGTCTAGTTGACTAGTCTATACAACCCCGTAACTGAACCATGCCTACTTCCTTTCACCCTGTGCATGGAGGCAAAGCTGGACTCAGGTTCACAGCAGCTCAATACAACATTTTTCACGAGGAAGTATTGGAATTTGAAGGGTCAGTTTCAGTTTTCATTTGACTATTTTCATAACCTGAGATTCCAGCCCTAAGCAGTTTTAAAGACTTTGGTCTTTGCCCACAGTTTTGTTGAGTACATCCTGAAATGGTAAAATCGTTAACTCCTGGAAGGCATCTGCAGCAGCAGCGAATTAGAAATGTCTGAGCGTTGTTTTCTCCCAGTAAACAATATCTGCACTCGTGTTAAGCTATTTGAGTTAGAATCAAGACGAGAACAGACTGCAGCGTGAAACATACCCAAACAGATCTATTATAAGCCATATTGATCCACGCCCGACGATGGACACCTCAGAGCGGTATGCCGTGTCTCAGCATTGCAGCGTGAAAATGGAATTTCCCCAGAGAAGTTTAAATGTAGTTAAGCCAGCAAAAAAAAAAAAAAAAAAAATGATAATCTTTCACCAGCTTCGTTGCTGCTGATGACAATAGCCTCCTTTCTGCTGTTTGATACTGCGCAATACAGCTTGGATAAAATAAAATAGTGACTCCCTTGTTACATCTGCTTTTCCACTGTGTCCTTTTAATGAAGCAAGTTAGTCAAGGTCATGCTATTTATCACAGCAAAAGAGTGTAGGAGGGGCTGTAGAAAAAGACAGTTAGCACACAAATAATCTCACCAGAGAGCAGCCGCAAAAACAAACACACTCCATTCACACACAAATAGCCACTGAGCGGACCACACAATCCACCACGGCAGGTAAAAAAAGAAAGGCAATTGGAGTTCTCGAAGCTTATTATAAATCCATACCAAAGAAAAAGAGATTAGGATTTTGAAACCAGAAGCCTTGGCATTTCAACGCAGCAAGGGACGGAAAATTGAAAGCCTCCAATATGATGCGTGAAGATAGACCATTATATTATGACCTGACATTTACAGGGAGGTAAATTATACTATAAAGGTACACCTGTGCATTAAACAGATATTAAGGAACAATATCAAATCGGAAAGCTAGAAGTCAAGAGAATATGCATCAGGATCATTCAGCTACACAAAAGTCTGCTCTATAATCCCTGGTTCTTGAGATCATTTCACATTTATAATTTTTCTTATTGCGCGTTGGGTCACTCTAATGAAAGGACAAAAAAACCTCAAGGACAGACTACTCTTTCTCGTTGCCGGCGACGGCATTGGTAGTGTACCATTGCCACCTTTAACTGACTACACTGTCATAATAATCTTAGTTTTTTCAGTTCCTTTAGACATGTTTTTCTTGTATTTCTTTTATTTTAAATCCAATAACGACAAGACAACTCCATCATTAAGACATGCACATCTCCTTATCTTGCAGGAGTGGCATAAGACCTGATCAGTGTCAGAAGTTCTGATTACAGAGGGAATGTTCAGAGCTTCAGCATTAAGATCCGATTTGGGCAACCTGATTGCAAGTGACCAACTTTAGGTACGTGTTTTCAGACCTGGCATTAGCATGCGATCCAATCTCAGTTTTGCGCTCTGTATGCAAATAAACGCCAACATCATCTGGGGAGCAGCAGAAGAACAGCTACTGTCTCCAATGGATCTCCACCGCTTCTCCAGAACCAAGAACATCTCTGTTTTATGCGTGTGAGTCATGACTTCGGCACATACGTTGAGTTATTATTTATTGATCTCAGCCCTAACGTTAGTTAGACCTGCACAAAAACTCAGATTATAACTCTAACCCTGGAAGTTTCCATACGCACCGTTGATGATTGATGAAATGTTTTACTTAAAGGGGAACTATCGTTTTTTACAACCCAACCCGGACCTTATTTCTGGCATAAAATATGATCGTTTACTCACCCATATAACTTTGGTGTCATTTGGAGTCATTCGGACGACATTTAGATTTGTGTATATCCATATAGTGCGAGTGACTGGGGCACCGAAACGCAGCCTCTAAATAACGTATTATCTGCTGAGAAACTCATTAGTGTCCTCAATATTTTGTTATGATACGCTAGTGCTATTTCAGGCGATAATTTACGATGGCGGTCATGTGTTTGTTTGTTGAGTATAGGTGGTCTTTAATGTGACTCATTGCGTCCACACCACAGGAATACGGACACATGCGTCCCAGACCACCTAACGTGGCCAGCGATCGGATCTCTCGAATGTGATCTCAATGCGTCCTGGGGGTGTTCACACCTGTTTTTTATGAGACCAGATTGCCGAGATCGGATCCTAATGCAAGGTCTGAACAGGCCCAGAAATCCGTAGCAACATGTTGGTTTGTTCTTCAGTTGACTTCAACCCAGTTTGAGCCATTCTTTCCCCTGAGCTCTTTACAGTTAAGAGAGTTGGGCACAAGCTGCTTGTTTTTTTCTTGAATTCTCCCCCAAGGCTTCCAGTTGTTTTTCCCTAAACTGTTTTTTTTTTCTTCTACAGTGTTCAGAGGCATATTAAATCTGCTTACTCCCCAGAATGGCCTATTACATCCGCTCTTTGTGGGTGTACGGTTTTTCCTAGGGGTGACCATGAAAGTGCAAAGCCTCAAGAATGAATGCTGGCAACCAGGTCCAATTTTGCTACACTCTAGGTTGAAGTATTTGTGCTGCACTTTGCACCGTTTCTGGAAATATAAAATTATTCTCAGGTGCAACAACGTAGGTTTTAGTCTGCACAGCAATTGCTCGCCATTTCCATAGATTGTGTTATTAGATTGTTTTGACTTGTACATAATCCAACTAAATCAAAATGTTGTTAATAATGCTGGGTTTCCAAGATGTTTGCATACAATGGTAAATCCTAAATTTAAGGAGGTTTAGGAGCCCTAAAGTTAGGATTTACCCAACACCTACTTCTCCTAACTTATCCAGTAAGGAGCTACTTTAAGCTTTAGGGTTTAATGTTTACTGATGCAGATTCAAATTCTGTCCTTTGTGACTGCAAAGCCTTGACTCTCTGCTTTTCCACCAGAGCAGTCCTGATGTGAAATGGCTTCTGCAGAGGTTGCTGGCAACACCTGTAGTTTTGCATTTATTCCATCATCCGGAGTCTATCTTCTTTTGTTTTTGCCATACATTTGTTTTTTTCACCTGCTCCGCTGCACCTCTCCGCCTCTCCGCTGCCCTTGGTGCAGAGCGATAACATCCAAACAATTCCATACGGAACAATGGGTAATATTCCACTGCCGCTTCTTCTGCTGCTGGCTGGTGCACCTCTGTAAATAGCACCATCAGCAGAGCAATATCAATCATATTCCAGCTCCCGGTGAAAGGCGGAGAGGTTTTCTTTAGCATTCAGTGACAGTTGCATTGTCCACCGATAACAAACAGTTAGTGTTGCTAGCAAGGCTACCAAATAGTAGCCTTAGACGCATTGTTCTGCCCCATGCTGTACATGACATGTAGACATGATCACTTTCTGTGTGATTTAACAGTTTAACAATATTTGAGCTGCTAATTTGGTATTGTTTTGTTGCATCAAAGATAATACTACACAACATCCTATTGGCACCAGATTGAGTTTGATATTTAAAATCTAACTCTGCTATTTCAGTTTCTCAAATGGAACTGCCAACATTTCCTTAATAACTGCTGTGTGGCCGGGCTGCTTGCTTAAATAGTTGGACTTTTCGTAAAAATAAAGTTATTAGTTTTTTCACTTCATGAGTCTAGAGGAGCCTTGAGCTTTTGCATGCAGCCGGCAGGACAGAATTTACGTGTCCAAAGCTTCCCCCTTATTGATTTCGGATTTGTTTGCCAAAGTACATGCCTGTTTAAAAAAAATAAAATAAGAAAAACCTTTTCTCCTTTACATTGAAATGATTAATTTATCTTGTTTAAGCTCGGGCACTTAAAACCCCCAGCTGAGACGATGGTACTCGATGTGAAAGCACAGCAGGCTTGTAGATGAAGGTGAAAGGCAGACCAGAGAGGAGTCACATGATGGTTGGCTGTCACAGTCTCTCTCCCTCCATCTCTCTCTCCCCATATCTCTTTTTCTCTTTCTCTCTCACTCTGCCTCCACGTCTTAGAGTTGCTGAGTAGGTATTCTATAATGAGAGAACGGTGACGTTGACAGGGAGAAAAAGGGAAAACTAAGCAAAGTGGGGTGGGGGGGGCAGGATGGGTGGAGGCGCTGAGAAAAAGAAGTCAGGAGATCAGGATGCTGAGAGAAAATTCTTGGTCAAGGTCTTTCCTAATGAACGAATTATCATGCAAAGGTCTCACTCTCCGATTCCTCCCCCAGCCCTCCCTTCTATCCTTCCTCTCTCTCTCTCTCTTTCATTGTCACTCACTCTTTCCGTCCCTCCTTTCCTTCCTTTTTCACCCACCTATCTCTTTCTGCTTCACTGGCCTGACCTTGGTTCCCACCTTACTCAAATCCCTTGTTCGTTCCCTCCCTCCCCATTTCTATAACCTTGTTTATTTTCTGCCGCATTCCTGTTTTCTTTATCTCTGTTGCTTCTCCTCCTTTCCACTGTTTGCCCCCCCACCCCCACCTCCACCCCCCAGCCCCTACTCCCATTTCCCGAGTTCTTCTAGGCCTTAGGCTGTAGTCTGCTGCTCTAAAACCTCTCTATCAGCACATCCGTGCAGTAGTCGGGTCTGACAGTCACTTTCGCTGCAGAATTGGCTGATTTACCGCAAGCACGCACACATGCACTCGCACACACCATTTCGTGCATGGTGCTCACACAGCGTGACCAGGGCGCTCGGCGAGTGCATGTGTGCACGACCGTGCGTTGAGTATCTTCTGCATCGCCAATAACGACGTTAGATCCTCACACATGAGCGCCTCATTTTTCGAAACGCGCCTGTGCGTGGGTGTGTGCGCGCTCATCTGGGTGTCTGCTCTCCCAATTTCTTTTCCTCCGCCTCCTTTGCTCGCTTTTCATCTCCGTGTTAGCCCTCCAGCAATGTAAAGGTCACACACTGCAGCGGCGTTTGACTCTGCAGTCTGTTAAATAATGGCGTTGCTATTTACTGTTCTCAACCCCGGCCTGACGTCTGTGTGTGTGGCCCGGGGGGCTACACCGTCTCCACAGCATCGCCTCATGTGTCAGCGGGCCGAAACATGGTCCGATACACGCTTTGAACTTGTTCAGCCGTTCCCAGTTACATAGTGTTTTAAAGGAAACATAAGAAGCGGTGAAGGAATGAGATCAGTAGCAGCAGGAGGGGGGGAAAAAACACTTAAGTAAACGTACTGTATTCATCATGTATGACATCAAATCGCAGACAACTTAAAAACAAATGTGCGCGCTGACTTTACACTGCACACGCAGTTTGACTGCTGTCAAGAGAATATTGACTTTCCTTGTTGTGTACACGCGCCGTCTTTTATTTATAGTACACCTGGTGGCCCTAAAAGCAACCTCAAACCGCCAGCACAGGTGACAGCTGCATCCTCTATTTCTGTAACATCTGAAGAACTGAGAGTTAAGTTTGTGACAAGACAAAAGACGCAACACAGGTTGGTTGGTTAGTTAAGAGTTTGTAACCGGTGCCCCTCTGTATCAAAGCACCTGTGTCGCATCGTTTTTAGTTGTGATTAAGCTACTGTACTTCAGAGTGTGTTTTTTGTTGTCTCATCTTCCCCTGTGGAATAATTAATATGCACTTATGAATGAAAAAAAATGCACTGCAACTTATTCTGAAACGTTGACTGTTTGGTAGGCAGTGTTGCGCATGAACGGGATTCATGCACGCGTTCGTATTTTTGTGAACTGTGAACTCATAACGCATAATTTTTCCAACTGTGAGCGTAGACGTGATTTTCGCTCAGTCTGGAGGGAAATATGGACGTCCACCTCCGTTCAGGAAAAAAAAGTTTTACGTCTTGGGGATGGATGGGCAAGTCAGTCTACTGAACAAGAATAGCTCAAAGCTTCTCATTTAAAAAAAAACGAACAAAAAAAAAAATGAAAAAATGAACGTGAACTGTTCATTTTGGTGTCTATGAACTTAGTTCAAAATTAAAAAATGTGAACTATGAATTTGAACTAGTTTTTTATCTGTGCGAACTGAACTAGTTCTTGTTTAGTGTGAACTTGCACAACACTGTTGGTAGGGATGTCTTGATCGGTCCAGGAGATGCATTTGTTGACGCCAAGTCTGAACATAGGCACAAAAGGCTGGTCACTTGCGTGAAGATTGCCTGGCTCGGATGTTAAAGCGCACTCTTAAACAGGGCATGGTGTTTTTAAAATGATCAGATCGTATCTTTTGTAGGCATTTGTTTTAAACCAAACCACATCCCTATAGCATGACAACGGCCGCCTGTTTTAATGGCAGTTGGATAAAAAAAATAGAAGAAGAACAATCAACAACAATCAAGAGCATGTGACTAAACATTTCTGTTCTGTGGAAGTACTTTACTCTGGAAAATGAAGCTAGTCAGAAAGCAATTTGTAAATTGTGCAAAGTGGATGGGGTAGAAGGAAATCCTGATTTAATTCTAACAACTTAATTCGCCACATACAAAAAGCAGAACATATGGAGTACACTCAGGCAAAGGCTGCACTGAAACAACAACAAACACTGAACACTCTGTCGAAAAGGAGAGAAATGCTTATGGCGTTTATGTTTGTACGGTCCATTTCTGTAGTTTGTTGTCTGATGGAGCTTCTGAAGCCAAGGTACAAGCTAACCTCTCAACACTACGCATCAGAACTTTACAACTAGAGATGTGACGTTCGCAAACGAACCGAATCTACTGAATGGCTCTGTAAAACAGGCGATGGGAACCGAGTCGCATTTGCAAACTGCATGACAAAAACAGTAAAGCAAAGGGTGATGTTTGCCAAAATACTGTAGCGGTATAATGGTGAGCATAGCGGTCAGTACAGGTTCGATTCCCAGTCAACACAAAGGTCTTTACCGAATTCCCCACAGGATAAATAAAGTACCTATCTATAAGTCTGTGAAGGTTCTCAGTCATCCAGGTCATGGTATATCCAAAAAGAGTTCAAAAAAGGCAACTGGACTTGTGTTAACAACCAGAAACCGGTGCAGCTAGTTGCCATTAACGGTTGGGTACTTACCTGTCATTGATGGGGGACTGTTTTTGTCCCTGTCCTCCCCGGTTTCTGGTTGTTAACACAACAAGCAAGTTTCAGTAGGAGTTCAAATTTAAACCTCAGACTTCCCACCAGTCCCCTAGAACTGAAGAAGCTACTCGGCTGAGTGGTGAAATGTCTTCTCAAAAAACTCTACAAGTCCAGTTGCCTTTTTTGAACCCTTTTGGATATACCTATCTATAAAGAATTAATATTTCAGAATAATTCAAACTCAGTTAGCCCACCAATAGAATATATACTGATGGGATGTCTAAGTTTGAATAATTCTGATCCAGATACCACCCTATCATTCGTCCCAGTGATCATTTCCCAGATAAAATGACGTACCCCCTGGCTGGCATCTTAAAAATACATAAATTTCAAAATGAGCCAGTCTTTTGAACGGATCCACAAGATCTGGCTCCCTTCAAAGAGCCTTAAATCCCATCTCTATCCACAACAGGAGTTTGGGTTAAGCGTTACTATCACTCTGACAGCCCTATTTATTGTACTTAATACAGCTGCACGGGGGAACAGGTGATCTAGGAGAATATATGTAAGATAAGAAAAGCAGAGGAAACTTTGTTTATTTAAGATTGGATCGAAAACTCAATTAGGACTTCCCTACTGTTTGGTCTTGAAGTCTATAGTCTATAGTGTCTTTATCGAGACCACACCGTCGGGACATATGTTGAAGATATTAAATCCGCTGATTTCTAACAAACACGCCGTCTTATCCAGCACTGACAGGAGCATATTGTTTGACATTTCTTCAGATTAGGTGAACACAAATCCCTACATGTGGTTGAAATACATGACCCTTATCCATCCGCACATCATCAACCATCAAATCTTCTGCTGCTGAGATTTTCTTTGCAAACTTTTTGATCTCGTCGGATTTAAATGTAGTTCACAGAATGCATAAAAGTGACAGATTAAAAAAAAAATAAAATAAAAAAGAATGTTTATGTTTGCCATTTCTGACGACATATCGCCCTACGGTACGATTCCTCTCCCTTTTTGTGGATGTTTGTCTGAACTGTTTCTCTGTCAGTGAGTGAGTCTTTCACAGAGACTGCAGATGTTCCAAGCCTGTAAGGCTTCATTTAATGAGCCTCACTCATAATTTAGAAAAAAAATTAAATCTCTTTTTTTTTGCTGTAATTAATCACTCTGTGTGAGCTCAACTTCTCTGCATCCTCTGTGTAAAAGGTCTAGGGCATCCATGCTGTTGATTCCTTTAATGACATCAACGCTCTGCAATTCTCCTTTCACATGTCGCATTTGAACAAAAACATTCCTTTGGTCAAAGGTTTTTCAAATAAGTCGGCTTTAAAATTGCTTGGAAGAAAGTGGCATTTTCGTACAGAATAAAGCCATGGGGTTTTACTCGTTTACACTTCCAGCCTGTGCAAAACTGGGCGCCCCATGGCCCCGTTCAGACCTTGCATTAAGACCTATTTGGTGTAAAAGACAGGTGTGAACACCCCCAGGACACATTGAGATCACATTTGAGACATCTTATCTCTGACTGCATTTGGAGGTGGTCTGATTCACATTAGTCCCCATTTGACGACATTCCTTTGGTAGTGTGAACACTCAGCGCGTCCTGAGTCACATTAAAAACCTCCTACGCAACAGGGGTGCTCTTGCGTCTTGCCTCATTCATTCAGAAAAAAACACACGACACGCCATTATAAACGATCGCCTGGGAAAAGCAAAACGCACCATAAGTGATGTCTGTTCATTAGTAACGGAAGGCTTTAAAAATATTCTGTCCTTGTAGCTGCTGAATGACTAATAAATAAATAAATATGAACACGAATTAACAAATGAAATTATTAAATATGAGTATACTGTGTGTGATTCTGTCATTAAGCGACGTGTCGGCATGCAGTTTATTATTGATGCATATTTCCTCATTCACTGGTGGCGTTTTATTTCCCTTTATTACCGGAGATTACGGTGCATTTGGAAACTTCCAGGGTTCCATTTCTAATCTGAGTTGCAGGTCTAACTAATGTCAGGGCGGATCAATACTTTACAACTTAACGTGTGTGCCCAAGTCATGACATATACCCAAAAATCAGTACTGTTCATGCTTCTGAAATAGTAGGGATCCTTTAGAGACAAGCTGCTGTTATAATCCTGTACTGGGCCCAAAGGATGTTGAGAGTTTATTTGCATACAGTGCACGAAACTGAGATCGGACCTGGAGAGTTGGCCGGAAACGCATTTGTTAATGCCAGGTCCGAGGACAGGCACTAAAAGCTGACCACTTGCAATCAGATTGTCCAGGTCGGATGTTAATGCAAGGTCTGAATAGAGGCTATATATTCCATATGGTTGCAACTAAAACACTGTAGGTTCAGACTTCAAGTCTAAACATAATTTTATCAAAAAGACTGCTGGCAGAACTGCTCAGGCACAACATTATGACCACCTTCCTAATATTGTCCAGGTCTCCCTTGTGCCTCCAAAACAGTTGTGACTCATCAGAGAATGGACATGGGCCTTCTGAGGGTGTCCTGTGGTGTCTGGCAACAGAATGTTGTTAATGGGGGCCTTTGGGTCCTATGGGTTGAGGGGAGGGGCCTCTGTGGATCATCCCACAGATACTTGATCAGTTTGGGATCTAGTTAACCTGGAGGCCAGGTCTACACCTTGTGCTATTTTTCATGTTTTTTTGAGTTGTTGCTAGACTGTTTTTTTGTGTGTGTGCCTGTGTCAGGCTGCATCCTGCTGGGGATGGCTGCTGCCATCAAGGAGTGTCATTGCTATGGGGTGGGGGTGCCTGGTAACATCCACACGATTGCCAGGTCCAAAGGTTTCCCAGCAGAACACTGAATTGTCACAAGATGGATTTACTTCTCCGTGGTCATAATGTTATGGCTGATGATGTATAATGTATATGGGCTTAAAGTGCCGATTTAATTTGAATAATTTGAGGGTATTCACATGCATATTAGAGGAAAGCTATTACATTTGAGAGATGGATGATCTCAGGATCCTTTTCATGGTAAAGAAGTTGAATCTTCTGCAAAGGCCAAGTCAGTCACATGATCTCAACCAGATCAAGCGTTCATTTAAGTTGCTGAAGATAAAACGAAAGGCAGAAGAACCCGTAAACAAACAGCGATTGAAGACGGCTGCAGTAAAGGCCTGGCAAAGAATCACAAAGGATGAAGCCCATTCTTTGAGGGGAATGAACATATAGCCCATATGAGCTGCATGAGAATACTGAACCATGTATAAATATGGCTGGAACTCTCACACTTCTCTTCAAACTTGGACGTAACTAGACGTAATGGACCAAACTATATATTATGCTTTCGTATAATTGTGCAGAGCATATCAAACATTCATATTAAAAGCTCTGAATATTAAATGCAATCCCTTGCCAAATTCAACTGACATGAATCTATTGCAAGTCTATGCGTTGCCTTGGGGTTTGATTTTTCTGCAGATAAAATCAGAGCTGATTTAGATGGTGCAGGCTTCCCCTAAAATAAAAATACATCACCGCCAAACAGGGAGAAGTGCAATGTAAATACACGAAACGCTAAAGTGTCCCAATCTAGTTCCAGCCTCTGGGCTTGTCATTTGCCAGTCAAGAAGAGGTATTTTATCTTTGTTTGAATAGCGCTCTCTTGTTTCCCCACGCCTGCGTTCCCCCACGTCTCAGAAGCAGCTCCGGTTCAACATGTGTCGCGCCTATGTTATCTTAAGTGCCTTTTCTCCCTGGGGCTTGCAAAAAGGGAAGACAGAGACTGAACCTTTTTCCCTCTAGCCAAGGGAGGAGGAAAAAGGGGAACGAATCAAAGTGTACCGCATGTGTTAAGTGAGAGAGCTCATCTGGGTCAATGTGTGTTTATGCTTTTGTCATCTGCGCGTCGGTGTGTAGCGTGTGTCAGCGGTGATACGGCGTCTGAGCGTGTGCAGTAATGCAACAACCTGTGTGTGTGAGCGCATCTATGGAAGCGTGTGCCCAGGCCGTATGCTACCTGGCCAAGATGACTCTGGGTAATTGCTCCTTATCTGGTGGCCTGTCAGTTCACATCACTGTGACTAAGGGATGGGGCCTAGAGGAGCGATTTATTCCACCTACGTGCCCCCCTCCCCCTTCCTTTTAATGATCATTATGAATGATTTATGCTCCCATCGCGCGCGCATGTGTGTGTACTCATGTCACAATAAGAGGATAATGCGCATTTGAGCGTGAGCCACAGACCAAGTTAGTCATCAATGGACAGACTGCGCGCACGCACGCTTTTGACCGTGCACCTGCTCACCTCTCGCCGTCCTTGGTTATTAATTCAGCATTCACAGAAGACACTTTTTTCTTTTTTGTACGTTTTCTTTCGGGAGTGCAACATTTGGTATGTGGGTCTCCGCGAGTGTAACTGTGAAGCTTTCGGGCTTTGGCGGAGCTGTAAAAGACAGAAGGATCATTGTGTTTATTAAGAAACCGAGGATCACAGAAGAGACACAGAAGCGATGGGAGGGATGACAATAAAAAGAGAGAGAAAATTGAAAAAAAAACAAAAAACGAGCGTGAATGTGTGGGCGTGCCTGCTGCACTGTACAGGTGTTCGCGGCACTGAACGTTTGCACACATGCATCAGTTTTACGTGTGCACTCACCGCATCCCTGTGCATTGTTTCCTTTGATCGAGCCTTTCATCCGTGCCTCAGCAGCAGATGTAATTGGTCTCTGATGGGACTGACCCACTGGGTACTGAGTGAGTGAAACAGGCTTTGGATGGCTTCCTTAAATATTTCAGGCCAGTCAAACGTGAGGTCTCCCCCCCCACTCTCGCCTCCGGCTCTGCCAATATTACCACTTAGCCAGCTTCCCTGCCTTCACGGAGAGAAAGAAAAAGAAAGAGAGCCTCATAGACATAAAGAGTGTGCCTGATGAGGATGGCCATTAATGTGTGTGTGTGTGTGTGTGTGTGGTGCTCACATAGATTTGAGGGTGTGAATGCAAGAGCAAAAGTGGGGAAACTTACACCAATTAGCCACATTTAAACCACTGACAGGAGAAGTTAATAACATTGACCGTCTTGTGACAATACAGTGTTCTGCTGGGAAACGTTTGGACCTGGCATTCATTGGCGTGGATGTTACATAGACACGTACCACCCACCTAGACCAGACCAGGCACCCCCACCCCATAGCAATGACACTCTTTGACGGCAGCAGCCATCCCCAGCAGGAATTCACTAGATCCCAAACTGATCAAGTATCTGTGGGATGCACTGGAACAAGCCTGATCCACAGAGGCCCCTCCCCTCGACGCATAGGACCCAAAGGCCCCCACTAACAATATACCCTCAGAAGGCCCATGTCTATAAAATGATGAGTCACAATTTTTTTTTTTTTTGTAACGGCCTACACAATATTAGGCAAGACAATATTAGTCTTAATGTTATGCCTGATTGGTGTATCATGAGGACAAGATGTCATTAAACCACCGTCTACTGTCAGCTGCATCTAAACCCGCATCTCCAGTTCATAATCTTCTAACTGCAGCTTGTTAAATGCACATCTTACTCTGCACTCCAGCACTGCAGCACCGCACTGTACATTATCCCAAATATTTGTCTTGCCTCAACGCTTTACCAGCAGCCTCTCATCCGTGGCTCCTCGTCCCACCTCTTTTTTCTTTCCCCGCACCGCACTCTCTTTCTCTCTCTAACTTACTTCCTGTCTGGCTGTCACTCTTCCTCTTTCAGTCGCTCCTTCCCTCTCTGTGTACCCACTCACTCTCATCCTCTCTGTGTGTGTGTCATTCTCTCTTCTTTCTCCTCCTCCCTCTTTCTCCCTCTCTCTCTCTCCGTCCTATTCATGTGCCTTCCGCGGATCTGAGGCGGAGTGAAAAAGATAATTCCCTGGTTCTCTGCAGAGAGACAGCAAGTAAAAATAGAGAAGGTTACCTTTCATGTTCAATTTTAAAGGCTAGTTTGAGATTTCCCCGAGATGATTAAATAGGAACGTTCCTGACAAGGTCACGGAGACTTACGCGTATGGGCGCGCGGAAACTCGTAGGCCGCGCATGAAGACACACACGCAGAGATCTCGGTCGAAACACCTTCGGGAGGGAGGAGCTGCCGTTACAACATGCAACCGCGAAGCTAGAACTGAAGAAAAGAGGAAAAGAAACATCCGTGCTTGGTTAAAAAACACAGGAGAGCGTGTCTGTATTTTGAATTGCTGCCTGAGAGGCTAAACGGCAAAGGCTGCAGAACTGATTGACTCGTTTCTTTATTACTCTGGCACCTTTTATTCATTGTGCGAACGCAGACTTTCAGTGATTTATACCCCCTCCCACGTTTGTGTCTACGCGCGCTTTTGCATGCCTCGGCCCTGCATACGTCTGTAACATTTATTTTTGTGTTTGCGTGTGTATTTACAGCCTTATTAAGGTTTAACTTTTAGCTCTGAGCAGCATTGTTTCCCGTGAGACCAATTATCCGACAGGGTTAAGGAAACTCTCTTGTGCCAGAGAAGGGAGATTGTGCGTTTCTGACAAACACTCCAGCATGTTTCCTCGGGCATCCCGATTGTGTTTGTGTGTGGGTCCTTGCGTATGCTTGCGCGTGTATTATTTATCATCCGAATCCCCCTTTAGCTTGCACATTAGTAACGAACATGGCTTTCCAGAGTTTTGCTCTGATCGTGTTTTATTGCCCCCAAAACTTGAACAACAGCGCGTCAGGAGCCCGCAGAGTGCGTTGTGTGGTGCGCGTGCGCGCCATGTGGTGTGTGCACGTGTGCGTCGCATACTGCAAATTGCTGTCAGTCATGGCGTTAAGGTATTCTGGATGTGTCCCAGCCACTTGGTAACTATAGCAGAGACTGACAGAGGTGTTGTGGGACAAAGTGGAGTTGGCGTTTTGAATGAGTTATCCTGAATTCAGACTGCGTCCGTCTCCAGAGGCATGGATGAATGGCCTGATTCTCTCTCCACTCCCCCCCTTTTTCTCTACGACTTTCCAGCCCCCTCTCTCTCTCTCTCTCTCTCTCTCTCTCTCTCTCTCTCTCTCTCTCTCTCTCTCCCCCTCCTCCCCCTTCTTTCAAACTTCCTCACCCTCCCCTCTCTCTCTCCAAATCCTTACATTGTGTCTTTTTTTTTTTTATCTCCCTCTCCCTTTGGCTTTCCGCTTTAGCCGTCCCTTTCTCCTGTCTTCTCTCCCCTCCCTCTTTCTTTTACTCCTTCATCTCCCTCTGCCCCCACACACAATTCTCTCCATTCTGCCCATTTCTCCTCTCCACTGTTTGAAACTTTCTATTCCCAACAATGACTTGCAGTCAGCGCGCTCCAACTCTGTTTCCATAGTGAGAGGGGGTCCGTTTAATGCTCTTTGCTAACCAAACTTTCACCCGTGACAGTTTTCCCTTCCAACAAGCCCCCCCCCCTTCTTCTTCTTCTATGTCTTCCTCTATTTCTGCTTCGTCCCGTCACTCTCTCGTGAAGGTGATTTTAGAACGAATACACAGGTGAATCCAATCTTGTACAAATGAAACTGCAGGAGATTTTTTTTGTTTTTTACCCAGATCCGATCATTTTAATACTGATTCAGGCCAATTCGTGTCCCGAGCAGATTACGTGTCAATCAATCCAATGTAGCTCCACATGCTTGACAGTTAAATAGCTCGGCGATGCGGAGGAAATAAAACCTGCCTACAGGCTACTCCTTTGAGATTTTCACTTTATTTTATGCTTTGTTGTGCAAAATAAATAACGGCAATGAAGACTATATTGTCCTTAAAAAAAAAAAACAGTAAAAATGTCAAATATCACTATTTTTCTTCTAAATGAAATGCTGACATTACAAAATGCACAGTTTTGTACTGTAATGGCAGTGAGATTTCAAAAAAATGTGGTTTTAATGGAAGTCAATGAGGCATTTTCGGTATTTGGCACTACATTAAAGACTGCAACGCAATCAAATCAATTTTGTTGCTACTCTTTGACATATCCAAGTCCCCAAACACTACAGAACCACAATTCCCCTACTATTTATTATATGTAAATTAATACATGTTTTGTGGGGGGTTTTTTGTAATCAATTATTAATGATACGAATAATTAAACTGGCATTTAAAAGGGTTAAAATCCTGAAAATGATTTAATGTTTGGTAGTTTTGAGCAAGTTTAACATTGTGCGACTTATGAAAAAAAAAAAAACAGAAATAAATACTGATGTATGATGATTTAATAGCATTTTTGTGTACGTGTACAGTTTTGTCACAATTGTGCAAAATGCATCAATAGAATATAAATGACATGTAAGAGTAAAAGACTTAAAAGATTCTTGCAAAAATTCATGCCACGAGGTGTAACACAAAATGAACACCAAAACAAAAACTGAGAACGTACAAATGTACAAAAATGTCCAAGAGGAGCCCAAGGGTTAACTTAGCTGTATGAGACCTGCAGAACTGACCAAGCTCTACAATGGATGTTTCACTCAACTTCTACCACCTTGTTAAAAATCCACTATTTACCAATTGCTGCTGGACTGCCTGGACAAACCTGACTTACCCTAACCCTGTTTTACAGTTGTTACATTTCCAGATTCACGTCTCCGTACTGTGGTAGGGATACCTGTGGTTCCAGGCTAGCTTTGCTTCTGCAGCCTGGCTCGTTGCCGCTAACTAGCTTTTCATCCAGATAAAACTCTGGAGGGAGAGTAACACCTTCAAACATTTAGTGAACCGGGCCCTTTGTTTTCCCTTCATAGACCATCAGATCAGCATACTGGCTTTGGAAAGCAGCTCAACAATGACAACAACAAAGCTGCCACTGTTTGGCGCAAACATTACCCTATATAAAGACAGCAGTTTTATGAAGCTAGCTTTAACCAGACTTGGCTCTCACACACTTCCCAACAACTACACATTCACTTACGTCACACAAACGTTACACAAAAGACCTGGTCTAGGGCTGCAAAGACTTATCAACGTCATCACTCGCATCACTCCGATTCGCATAAAATACGTTAGCATAGCAGTGTTTACTACACCCTAATCGCTAGCATGTCAATGCAGAAGCAGATTGTTTCAATCATCAACGTTGGGCTCAGCATTAAAGCGGTGTTCACAGTACCTAAGACGAAAGAACAGAAGAAAAAATATGCTAAGTTGCATTTTGTCCTCTCCTCTGATTTCTGTGTTGAGAGTTTCAACATGGGTGGGGCTCAGACTGCAGCCCCTCCTCAAAAAACAGCAAAGCTTGGACTTATTCAAAGCAGCACTCCACAGATCCATGGGGGAACATCTTGGGTTAAGTCCAAATGAGAGAGGAGAGCCCATTAATGCGAACAAACTGTTTCAGCCAATCTTCTCTTATTTTATAAGTGGCATCACAAGCCTCAACATTACAACACAAGTACATTACACCCATGTAATGTTCTCAGTGGTGCGCATAGCAATAAAACCTATGTGCAAATACATAAAGTCAGAAAATGGTAAGCTAAAAGATATACGGTGAAAGCTGAGTTCAACAATTTCCACAGCCATCCAATCTGAAAAACGTGTGGACACGAGTGTCCACCCCTCAACCTTTCTGCTTCACACAATTATTTCCTTACCTCTGTGTGTGTGCAGCGCAGCACAAAGAACGCCTTCAAGGACTGCGGTAAGAAAGTGTGCACTTGTATCCCCATTTGAATGATTATCACACCTGGCCTCTCTCTGTGACAGCAGACTTTTCACCCTTTCTTCGAGTGAAGCCATTCAGAACGGCTAAACGAATGCTTTTGCTTTTAGACATCACGAAGAAAACACTTTGAACAAACTGCTCTCCCTCTGACTCCTGCTGGCGGTTCTTCTTCCTCTTTGTCTTCCTCTTTATCCCGATGCACCCCCACTGTGCGCGCAACTACCTCTCTTTACACTTCTTGCTGTCCTAAATGATCCGCACGGCCTCTTTTAAACTCCTGGTAAGTATATTCCCATCTGTCATCACTCCCTTTTTTTTTTGCCTCCTAATCCGATACCGATCTTTTATTATTCAGTATCAACAGATCCAATCTTAAATAAACAAAATGTGCTCCTCTGGAGATGCATAAAAGGTTTTCTTATCTTACTTGTATTCTCTTAGATCATGTATCTAAAGATGCTGTCCAGAATAGCGCTGTCAAAGGTAATTTAGCAAGGAGAAGCTAGCTCCTCATGGCTCCAGAAGCTCAAACAGGCAGTGAAAACATGTGCTCTCTACTCCAGAAACGTCCTGGTCATGCCAACGCCATAAACTCCATAGCCATCTCTGTAATACTTTTCACCTTGATGTTGTCTCCAGGAAACATTTCCCTTCAGTGTTTGTTGCTGTTTTGGTGCTGCCTTTGCCTGAGCATACTCGCCGTACTAGCTTTTTTTTGGTAGTGTTGAGTGACAATCTCTTACCACCACCTCGCACAACATCCACGTTGCACAATTTACACATTTCTGTCAGACTAACTCCAGTACTTCCACACCCAGACACGTTTAGTCATGCGATTTAGTCATCTTCTTCAGTGTTTGGCAGCTTTGACGTTAGCCACAAAAACAAAAGAAGAAGAAGAAGAAGAAGAAGAAGAAGAAGGCCTTTTTGGATACACCATAACCTGGATGACTAAGGACCTTCACAGACAGAAGAAGATGTTGTCTTATTCTTCTTTGTTTTCTTTTTGGCAGCTCTGCTGCAAGCCGCTACTAAAACAGATGAGGACAAAGATGCTTAGACACTACAGGGGCAGGGTTTTGGTTTATGGCAGACTTGAAATAAACAACTCCAAGAATCCGATCATTTTAAATGATCGTCCCTGATACCAATCAAGACATCCCTACATTGCACTCCCTTTTTTTCCTCCTAAAAGTCTTTATCGATTTTTCTTTCTTTCTTTCTTTCTTTCTCTTTTTCTTCCCTTATAGAGGCGTTCTTTTCTTTTAGTAAATAAATATTACGTAAGAAATAAAACAGTCTGTAACTCAGCGGCTTATATAACAGCGGATTGCAAACACAGAGAAATGTAGTACAAAGTCAAGTGCATATAGGAGAAAGTAAACTTCATACTAAGCCATGGATATCCTTCGCATAGAAATGCATGTATTTGGTACGCAAAGTACACAAGACTGTCTCCACACAAGTCACAAAGTCCAACACATTCACGTGCAGTCTATATTTAGAACACTGGTCGATGTAAAGCTCAATGCTAAGTCAGCAGCTTAGACACACACACACACATCTATATAAGCGCATATACAGGCAGAGGTATCGAGTCAGGCACAGGAGAAGGAAGTGCAGTTACCTTTATGCATCTTCTGTATTATTAGCAATTCCCTTTGGTTCCAAAAAAAATTTAAACAGATCATATCAGACTGTGACCTCTGAGGTTTCCTCCCATTATTTTCCCTTTGCTACATGAAACCATGACAGAACTACTATATCTAGAACATTAAGCTACTAAAAATATAGCTGGTCAGTTGATTAATTAGTTGATTTATCCAGCTTGTATTAAACACACAACACTTTGACAGACAGGTCTGAACAGCTAATATGATATTCTACATGCTCTGCAGGTAATGAGTAAAAAACAATCAATACCGCCTTAAAAATTCAATCTACAACCACAATCGATCTTGTTTTCTTTATTCACAGTGTTAATATCCATGAAAATCCCGATGTTTACTCAAAATTCACTAGACCCTGATCATTTTCCACGTATCCTGTTGGAGCTGACTGTGAGTGCACTGGCTTTTTTCACTTTTCTCCCTGACAAATTACCACAGTAAGAACTAATCATTTTTCATTGAAAGGCATCATTTTACATCTCTAGCAGCTGTTACCACTTAAACACTCCAACTGATCAGCTAAATGATGATCACAGAGACTTAGCGGTCTCCAACGCTCTCTAACGCTAGCTTGATATCCCTAATGTAGTTTGATGAACATTTTGCAAAACTGCATTAGATGATAGACTTGATAGAGATGGCAACATTTGAAAAGTAAAGTCCCCAATTGTGTAAAAACGTGGCTTCGGGTGAAATCATTCACACATGTAACTCACATGGCTGAACTCTGGAGAAGAAGTCTATGTTTTGTACCTATAATTTTTGTGCCCTGTTATCATGGAGTTCTTGCTGTGTGCTTGGGAATTAAATGGAAACACATTCATACCCCTTCATTGCAAAAGAAGTAACCACCTTAACAGAGAACAGGGATCAGATGACATACTGACAACTAAAACCTGATTAACCCCTCAAGCAATGTTCTCATTTCTCCTGAGTTCTCATTCAAATGGACGTTGTTGCCATTGCCCTATGGAATGGATCCCTGGCCATTTCTTGATCAAATGAAGGAACGTAAAATGTCAACAGACCCACCGAACTGATGGTGTGCTGTTTGACGGTGTCGGGCCACTGGTTAGCGCCAGTGGCCTTAGTTTGGAAGTACCCATGTTGGCCTCTTTTTATTCAACTCAGCATGTTGGTTAAGATTGTCCCGGTCATGTTGCCTGAGTGTACTCAGTGTATTCTGTGGTGGTATTAAGTGACGATCTCCAACTACTACCTCGTGAAACATCCAGATTGCACAATTTACAAATTTCTGTCTGAATTCAGGCACAGTGGCGAGGTGGTTAGCACTGATGCCTCACAGCGAGAAGGTCCTGGGTTTGAATCCATGGGCCGACTGGGCCTTTCTGTGTGGAGTCTGCATGTTCTCCCTGCGTCTACATGGGTTCTCTACGTGTACTCAGGCTTCCTCCCACCGTCCAAAGACATGCTCATTAGGTTAACTGGTGATTCTAAATTGGCCGTAGGTGTGACTGTGAGTGTGAATGGTTGTCTGTCTCTCTGTGTTAGCCCTGCGATAGTCTGGCGTCCTGTCCCGGTTGTACCCCGCCTCTCGCCCGATGACAGCTGGGATAGGCTCCAGCCCCCCTGCGACCCTTCACAGGAACAAGTGGTTACATTTGAATTCATTTTCCACAGTAAAATACTTCCACACGGCAGAAATGTTTAGTCATGCGACTTTGGGTCTTCTTCAACTTTTGGCAGCTTTGCCGCTAGCCAACTGCAATTTAAACAGAAGAGGACGAAGAAACGTTGACACTACAGGGACCTGGTTTTAGTTTATGGCATACATATATAAGATCGGGCTTGCCTGAAGTCCGATTCTGATCCGCTCATTTTAAAAATGCCTGGATCGGCCCCGAGACTGATTGGGACATCCCTATTGTTGGCAGAGCAAGTTGGTTGCCCGGTAGACCTGGTAGTTCTACTGGTAGTTCTTTGGTGTTGGTTTAGCGTGTCCACACATTAATATATTACACCAGATCGTATGAAGCATCTGCTCTAAATTCATGGTCACCAAAAAGGTCAAAGAAAAGTAAGAAGAAACAGGAAAAAGTACATCTCCTACTTTTTGGGGCCATTTTATGTCACGATAAATGTGTAACACAAAATCTGTTTCGAGCTTTCAAGTGCCATACTTTTCCCTAATGCATATTTCAGTACATGAAAGCTAACAAGATGGAGAAAGCCTGGGATATAAAAAAAAAACAATCATATGGTTATTTTCATCCTCGACAAAAAGGAAAATCCACTGGTGAAAGTATCACACATGCATCACAGATCACTGCACTATACTGTACTGCACTATACAGTAATACTGTGGTAAGAGTAAAATACACTATATACAGTCACTAGGCAGTTCTTTAGGTACACTAGTGAAAACAAATGCATATTATATAACAGTGCTGCACTAAATCTTAGCTTTACGAAGGTTACAGTATTAAAAACTCAACATAAACTGAACATTACAACAGTCATGAAGCTAAGATTTAGCGGCCAATGGCAAATGAGTGTGTGTACTTCAAACCAGAGGGAAATAGTATTCTTTAACCTTATAAAGTTTCAGCCTCACTGGAAATGTTAGGTAGAATTCAGATGTACGGATAGACAGAAGAGCAGGAGGAGAGATAATATGAGTGTCTCTAACAGAGTCGTAAACTTCAGCAGACACTCACAAGAAAATAACTGCACTCACATAAGCCCCTCATGCCAATCAAAGTGTTGACCACGTGGTTATACCATATAGCAAATACAAGACATGCCTACTTTTAGTTTAGTCATCCAATCTAACACAGAGAACTAACTTCTAGCGCTGTTTGTTTGTGCCAACTTAGTTTGAAAAGCCTATTTACCCGGAAATACTGTATTGCCAGGGTAAACGTTAAGCATCAATCTATATGTCATCAATTTTTTTCTCACTTTTGACTGAGATGAGACGCGGAAACACTCCGTCTCAGCATTTTAGGCCAAAACTCTGTCTGGCAGAGGCACAAGCTCAGAGTGGGAACATGATCCATAATTTATCTCTACTTATGAGCCGACAGCCTGTCAGGGTGTGCTGTGTGTTTGTGCATATGTTCTCGTGCATGTGAGCGAATGTGAGCGCTCGTATACGTGTTTTCAGGATTTTCTGCATATTTTCTGCCTCGGCGAGGTCTGGGAGTGACATTTTAAATCATCGGTTACACCGTGTCCTCTGAAAGAAACGTTGAGCATCATTTATTTGACTTTACCTTCTCGATACGTAGCCCGTTGCCAGTGGTTTTAAGGTGGTCATGGCAACGTTGTTACCATGGCTTTTGTAGATATCATAAAGACGGAGGAAGATAGACCTGAAGTGGAGAACGCTGATGTGTGGCTGTGGCATATTCCCCTGATATAGCATTTAATTGACTTGAGAATCATGATGAATTATTGCTTTGTCTTGACAGGAGTGTTTTTTTTTTTCGTTTTTTTTTAACAAAAAGAAAGTAGGTGGTAAGTTTGCTCTTGTGCAAAACCATAATAATCAGAGGCCAGTGCAAAAAATTTTGCTCCGAAATCAAAAACACAAAAGAGCCCAGGTAAAAGCCTCTGCCACAGATAATAATGTTCAAGTAGTGATGGAGCACTCTAGACACCCCCTTACTTTTTCGTTCTTAAGGCGATGAAAAGTAGACATAATTAGAAAAGGCTCTTACTCTACCCTTTTACATGTTCCTTGTCTATTGTCGGAGACCGAACATATGTACGCCTGTGCGTGTCTGTGTGTGGTATGTGGCGAACGCAGCGACGTGTCCAGAGGGCCTCAAGAACACGAAGCCTCAGCAAAGTCGCTCTACGCAGGGTGAACTACACAAGCCCACGCAGCAAAACGATGTGAACACATTTTGATAATTAATTGAGTTGAATTCAATTATACTGATCGATGCTCGATTAAAGTGCAAATGCAGATGCAAATAACAGCGTGTATATCTGACGGCGTATACTTGACCCGCTTATTTCTGCTCTTCTTTGTTATCCATGTTCCCTATACCCATGCAGGCCACAACCCGTATGATCCGCACACACAAACACTTAAACACAGGCAAACTCCAAACTGATGCATTACAGCTCCACCCATACACACCAAGACGCACACGTGTCCGAGAACAATAGCTTGCACTTGCTCGGCTAGCTCACACGCGCGTGCACACACATGCGCGCGCACACACACACAGAGTGAACGCTCTGCCACCCACGCTTAGGTTGTTGTGGCCGGGAGATTCTGTCATAACTCAAAGGCTGACCTTTCATAAGCCACTGCTCCAGACAGATGAATAGCCCTATAGCACTGTGTCTATGTGTTGCTGCGTGTGTGTGTGTGTGTGTTTGGTAAATGTCCACGTGTGTGTGTGCGTGTGTGTGTGTGTGTGTGTGTGTGTGAAAGAGAGAGAGCAGGGGCAGACCTGTAACGAGTGTGTGGTGCCGTCACGGGGCGGGAAAGGTGGAGGAGGAAGAAAATGAGCGGCGCGCTGCAGAAGTGGGTTTACAGAAACAGTTTACTTCGGCGCGCGTGATGCAAAAGGACAGGCTGGAAGAAAGACAAATAGAGCGGAGGGCTGGAGAATTTAATATGAGGCGCAGAGAGAGCGCTTATGAGGGACAACGCCGTGGCGGGGACGGGAGAGGGGAGATGGAGAGGGGTCAGCGGCAGAGTGGGAGAATGATGGAGAGAGCGCCAGGAGAGAGGATAGATTGGCACAAGAGACCGAGGGGGGGGGGGGGCTGGGGCTAAATGAGAGACTGTGAATTATCTACTGTGCGTCAATACATGCATGTCAATCTGTATGAGTGTTGATGCAAAACCACGCATGTGAGTGTGTGTGTGTGTGCGCGCGCGTGGATGTGTGTATGTCTTTGGCAGAGGCGGAGGGGCAGATGCTGCCTGCGCTCCAGGCCTACTGCTTTACGGCCTTCTGCGGAAATGTTGCTGTGCCAACCTTAGCTCTCATCCGCGGCCAATCACACGCCTGGGCCCACGGCGGAGGGGAGTTAATGCATAGACACACACCTATATAAGAAGAATGAACCAGCAGGAATGCACGCACACACACCATGACACACATACACACACACACACACACACACATAAGGACAGAAATTCCATAATGAGAGACAAGAGTAATAAATGGAAAGTGTGTGTGTCAGTGGTAATTCTGTTCATTAAGGTGCAGAGAACAGAGTGTGCCTATAATCAGCAGGGGGCTTATGGCGCACGCAGACACACACTCTCTCTCGCACACACACACAAACACTGTTACACGGGCTGCCTAAAGAGATATTTAAGGATGTTTTATGACGGGCAATATAAAGCCATTCCAACCTTTGAAATTCCCTGAGTTGTAGCAGCTTTTACCAGGAAGAACTTTACATATAAAACACTGCATAAGCACACTCTGAGACAACGGCTCTCGAAACCCTGTCCCCCACCTCTCTCATTTGCTGAGGAGGTCACGGACCCCGGCCCTAGATGTCACTCTTTTGTTTAATACGAGGCTGTCGCTTGACTGCTACCGCCGCCTCGATGTAGAGGTCCGTCAAGCGTTGGACAGGGAGTCCTGTAACGCAACGGGCCATAACAGAACACTGACAACGACTCAGATTCTTTCTCATAGCTTGTCTCACCGTTCATCATCTTATCCGTCTTCACAGTCCAGCAAGTATGAATACAGCTAGGAGCTAGGGCTTTCACCAATTATTATTAACCCTTTGATTAACTAACCACTAAATAATAACTATAGCATAAATGTATTCACTAGGGATGCACCGAATATTCGGCCACCGAAAGTTTTCATTGTTGTCATCACAACATCCTGTTTCGGCCGTGTTGTTTCGGCCAGTGTTAATTTCGTTGACGACAAATTTTCGTCATAGTTTTAGTCAACAACCTTTTTTTCCTGACGAAAACGAGACGATAACCAAAATAAAAATATGCTCAAAGACTAAAACTATGATGAAAGTTATTGACATTTTCGTCAACGAATAAAAACGAGACTAAAATATTTGAGGACGAAATCCAATCAGAACGACTTTACATGGTGAAGCTGGACGACTTGGAAAGAAAACCAATCAGAATAAACTCTGGGGAGCGGTAAGACGCTCATTGATGGTCGCTAGACTGCTACAAGGGTCATCATATGCAGGCACTCAAAGTTTTTTTTTTATTAACACCGCGATACGTCACAGCCGGGGAGAAAACTGAGGCAAGATATATGGACTCATTTCCAGTTAACCATTACTGAAAACAAGACGCATTGCAAACTGTGTGGACCTACTATCGCCGGTAAAAACACAACGAACTTGAAGCGACACTTGCAAACGAGTTATCCTGAAATCCATACGAAGGTAAGCTAGTTAGCTCGTTAGCTCCGAAATGCATGTCATGGCTGTCTACGGTATCTACTACTATGTGCTGTTCAGTGTTTTAAGTTTGTTAAGAGTTGCTACCCTCGCTAGTTTTGGTTTATAAAGTGCAAATAATCGAATTTGGTCAGGTACAATAACTAGCAGCTCTGGTTACGTTAACGAGCTGTAGCTCAGCATGTTAGCATATTAGCCATAGCAGTTTGTTCAAATAGAATGAGTGAAATCTATGCCAATGAGCATTGCACATTTAAACATTAATACTATTCCATAACAGATGTTTTTTATTTTATCTTCAGAAATACAAGTTCATCTAAAAAACACAGATTACTGTTAACACTTTATATTTTAGCCGACTAAAATTACTATATATTTAGCTGACTAAAATCCTATGATTTTTAGTCGACTAAAACTAGACTAAAACTAAAATGATTTAGATGACTAAATTATGACTAAAACTAAAATGATATTTTCGTCAAAAGACTATGACTAAAACTAAATCAAAATTTGGTGTCAAAATTAACACTGGTTTCGGCTGAAACAACAAGGCCGAAACAGGATGTTGTGACGACGCAAGCAACAACCACAGCCAGCACGGGCATGTCTGCCGTGTGGACGTATTTCAATATATAAAGTATTACATAAATATTATATAAAGACCGACTGATAGCAATTT
Organism: Chelon labrosus; assembly: GCF_963514085.1. Lineage (NCBI taxonomy): Eukaryota > Metazoa > Chordata > Actinopteri > Mugiliformes > Mugilidae > Chelon > Chelon labrosus. The sequence continues at coordinate 11,469,007 of NC_140338.1, forward strand.
GCAAAACGTGTTATGCGGAAATTTCAAGAGGGGTGCATCTGCAAAGAATTTCTCCATGTGGGGTTTAATTTATCACCTGAAATCCAAACATCTGAGCAAGAAAGTTTCCCGGTGATGATGCCAAGGCAGGGGTGCATTTTGGTGCATATTAACACAGCTTTTCAAACTTTCTTTTTTGTTTTTCAAATTTTTACCTAATGATACCATTTGTTACGAGTTACAAGGTTTTCAGGGTGGATCTAATTAGGAGAGGTGTTGTTTACTATATTCTGCCATTAATTAGCAGATATAGCGTGGAGTGAGATTTCACTTCAGTGGCTCATGTTGATTGTAATTGGAAATATTATCTGCATAAGGTTGTTTATACTTAAGTACTGAAGCTGCAGTCTCCTCATTTTGAGGTGCTGCAATTGTGCTGCTGTGCTACATCATTTCATTACAAAACGAGCACGTTGTTAGTTTAAAGAGTTATCACACTTCAACCATTCATTCATTCATTCATTCATTCATTCATCTTCTGTGACCGCTTGTTCCTGTGAAGGGTCGCGGGGTCTGCTGGAGCCTATCTCAGCTGTCATCGGGCGAGAGGCGGGGTACACCCTGGACAGGTCGCCAGTCTATCGCAGGGCTAACACAGAGAGACAGACACTTCAACCAGTCAAAGCTAATCTATCAAGGTAAAATCTATTTTTCCAGAGTGTCTCGCACAGAGAGTTGCCATAATTGGGGATGAACAAAGTTCCTGTTCAGACCTTGCATCAAGATCCGATCTGGGCAACCTGATCACAAGTGACCAGCTTTAGCATCAAAACCGCGTCTCCAGATCCGATCTCAGGTTGGCGCTGTGTGTGCAAATAAACGCCGACATCATCTGGGGCGCAGCAGAACATTATAACAGCGGTTATCTCTAATGGATCTCCACCGCTGCTCCAGAACTGAGAACAACGGCTGCTCTATGCGTGTCACGACTTTGGCTTCGCACGTTAAATTATTATTTATTGGGGCCTTTCTCTGTGGAGTTTGCATGTTCTCCCTGTGTCTGCGTGGGTTCTCTCTGGGTAGACATGATCGTTAGGTTAAGGTGTGAGTGTGAATGGTTGTCTGTCTCTCTGTGTGTGAGCCCTGCGATAGACTGGTGACCTGTCCAGGGTGTAACTTGAACCCTGTACGTTTCCATACACACCATAATCTTTATCAGGTAATAAAGGTAAATAAAGACATCGGCGATTGAGGAAATATTTAACTTGCACTCATATGAAATATTTTCATTTGTAAATTGAAAATATTCAATATATTTTACTTGGGATGCACCGAAAATGGCATTTTCGGTTTTCGGCCGAAAATTTTCGGTGCATCCCTATATTTTACTTAGACTGATTTATTTCTTCGGTTAATTAACAACTACAAGGACAGACTATTTTAAAAGCCTCTCATTACTAATGAACAAAGATCGCTCACGGTGCTTTTTCCGTTTCACGCGATCACAGTGGTGTGTGTTTTTCTCTGAATGAATGAGGCAAACCTCCGCTGACACAGGAGCACCCCTGTTGAGTACAGACAGTCTTTAATGCGACCCAGAATGGATTGCGTTCACACCACCAAATGAATGCAAACACATGCGGACACATGCGACCCAGACCACCTCCACATGTGGTCAGAGATCACACCTGTCTTGTATGTGATCGGATCTCCACGACTGGAATTTAATGCAAGGCCTGAGCAGGCCCACAAACACTGCAACACGTTAACATATTCCATGGAACAGGACATATTTACATAACGGACGTCACTGATTACATCAAAGCCAATCCTTTCAGGCCTAAACACATCAGAGGAAAATCCTTTTAGAGAAACACTTTTATCACATTTTGTTTTCACATGAACTATGTATTATTCAAGGAAAAGCCAAGATTTAAAAAAAAAAAAAAAAAAAAAAGAAAGAAAAAAGAAATTCTAGGAAGCAGATTTTAACGCAGAACAGCTGAAAGGTAAAAACAACCAGAATGAAAGTCATGCAGGTGGGGGGAAAAAACGAGGGGGTTGGGGTGGTGTTGCTCAAAGGGAGGAATGAAGAGGGCGTTGAGGGAGAGAGGCAGCTAGATGCTGCGGAAAGGGGGAGGCAAAAAAAAAAAATCAGACAAGCAGCGTAGAAGAAAAGATACAAAGCAACAGAGAGGATGCAGAACAGAGGGATGCAGATGAGAAACTCTGAAGAAAAGAAGAAAGAGAGTGAAACAGAAGGAGAGGTTGAAGGTTGAGAGGTAGACAGACAGATCACAACCAGGCTGAGGCTAGCCGACAGCTGCGAGAGCAGAATTTGATACTGCGGCACAAACACACAAGAGCGGGCGTGCATATGCAGACGCGCTCGTGTGTGTGTGTGTGTGTGTGCGTGCGTGCACGGGCACAGGAACAGGCTCGCGGGGGCCACATACACATGCTCACGCTATCCAAAAGAGCCACATTACACATGAAATATTAATGGTGCAAAGCAATCGGCAAAAATGGAGAGGGAGGGGGGGGCGGACAGACGGAAGGCGAGAGGGAGAGACAGAAAGGTGGGGGGGGGGGTAAGAAAGACAGGCGGATGACAGCAATATGTCTTTATTACCAGACGTGGCGCGACATTTGGACCATCAGCAAAATTATACGCATTTTCGAATCATCACTTTTACCCCGGAGCCTGATCACTGCACATGGAAACTACTCAGTTTCTTCTTCGGTGGTGTTGTATGTATGTATGTATTCCAACAAAGGGGCAACAAAGCAAGGTCATCCCCAGTGCCATAACTCCCTAATGCGGATCCGAGCTGACAACAATAAATATATTAAAAATGTATACGCGTCTATGCAATTTATATATATGTGTGTGTGTGTGTGTTTATCTGTACTTAATGCTGTGTTTGAAATGCAAAGCTTAATTCAGCTTCCCAAGCATGGGCGGCTTGTGTGGATCTCAATAAATCATTAATGAATAATTTTCACAGGTGAGAAAGAAAAAGGTGAAAACAAATTCCAGTGTGAATGTGCAGACTAAATGCTAATATTTCCCCCCCAAAAAAAAAATATTCTATATGTTGGATGTGTGTGTGTGTGTGTATCACCGCGAGTGTGCGCGCATCCGAGCGTTAATTTGTGGTGATAAAGCACAAACAGTCAGGTGTGTTTGTTCTCTTAAGCACCTTTCTGCCCCTTAAAAGCTTCAGGTAATAACACCATCCATCACCGGCTCGTGCGAACACGTGCGCATGTGATGTGTGAGAGCGTGCGCGCCGGTTCGACAGAAAGGTCAAAAGCGGGAGGAGTTTTGCGGAGACGCGGGAGGTATCGCTTCGCTGCAGGAGTTTAATCAGGTGGAAGAAAAAAAAAATAAATAAAAATATGCCAGCGTGTACGCAAACATGCGCAGACACACGAGCCACTCGCACCAACACACACACACACACACACAGACACAAACACCCAGGACATGAACATCAGCCGAGTACATGCATTAGCGCACAGCAGTAGCTCTTTGCTAATGAAGAGGGGAAACATTGTGGAACGGCGTGTCTGGGCAGGTGTGAGGAGAAATAAACAAATAATGAGATCAGCACTGCCAAGATTTCAGCAGATTCATTACAGTGTTTAATCTGTTCCCTTCAGCCACCGACACTTTCCTTTATAAGACGAGATGATCCTTTCCTAGCAGGTGACTTTCATCAACGTCTCCCGTCTTTAATTTCAACAAACCTGATGTTTGCTGCTGCTGCGTCACCGGCTGCAGTGTCACGTATCATGCGCCTCTTTTTCTTTCATGGCAAACTTGACGGCGGAATCACTGAAACTGAAACAGTGAAGTTCAAGAGAAAAATGGCATCACTCACGCTAGCTTATAAAACCTGACACCAAGGCCTACTTACTCTGTCTGTACTGAATGTCATCTCACTAGTTGACACAGTTTTTCTTTTTTTTTCCCTCCCACAAGTACTTGTCAAAAGGAAATCTGCTCAAATGCACTTTAAATTGTCTCCAGGTTAAGTGTATCAGCTGCCGGCATAAAGGAGAGAACTGATGATCTACGTTCTCAGAGGACTCTCATAATCCAGGAGTTTCTTTTCCCTGAACTTTGTTATGATTTATGTGCGGCTTAAAGTGACACTATTAAAGATTTCAATTTAACTAAATCTCCATTTATCACTGAATGAGGTAACACAATGGTGATCGAGCCCATGGCTCGCCGATGGAAGTATAAAGATATTTATATATTTGCATAATTATGAATATTTGCAGGGAAAATCTTGTATTAGGTTACTTCTAACGCAATGTTATTTAAATATATATTTGATTACGAAAGCAGAAAGCAGAGCGTAGTCGTCATCAGCCAAGGTTCTGTGGTTGCTGTTAATGGAAAGCAAGCACTGGTTTGAAATACTGCAGGGAGTAATGAAAGAAGAAAGAGCATCCGCAGTGAGCGGTTAGATGAAGAGCTGCAGGCAACAGGCTGCACACCTCCAACGGACTTCTTTCACTGTTTCCCTGCTGTTTGCAAACTTGTGCTATGTGCTGCATAAAATCAGATCCTGGCTGCTCGCAAGAATAATGGAGAGTAAGTAAAAAAAAAAAAAATTAATATTTAACGACAAGAGTTTGTTTTGCTACCTCTAGAATTCTGTGACCCGTTGGCCTGGCAAAGACATGTTTAATTCTTTTCAGAATACAAATCTGGTAAAAAAGCCAGTGGGCTGTAATCTGGGGACGTGTTTTAACCCCTTAACGCCTGAACTGATTTTTCAATTATATAAAGAAATGAATTATTTGTATTTTTGCTTACCACTCTGACCGGTCCTACGAGAAACTAGTGCTTGCAAAAGGTTCCTAGGAATTTTTTGAATGTGCACAAACCGACATTGGAGTATCACATGCGTTATTTCGGCTGCAGTCTGAGCGGAAAACAGTGCGTCGCAAATTCGCGACACTAGGCGTTAAGAGGTTAATAGATAAAAAAAAATAAAAAAAATTATAAAATTCTTCTGCATGCAATCCATCTATCCAGTTAGTCCTGTAACTAATAATAATAATAATAATAATAATAATAATAATAATACATTTTATTTGTGGGCGCTTTTCAAACACTCAAGGTCACCTTACATAAAACAACAATACATAAAACACCATAAGAACAAAACATACAATGCAATAGCATTAGAGTACATAACAATGAGTGGGTTAGATGGAGTAAGCTATTTTAAAAAGATGTGTTTCGAGTCTGGATTTGAAATGCGTCAGAGAATCTATAGTTTTAAATGTCAGGTGGGAGAATGTTCTAAAGACGTGGAGCTGAATGACCGAACCCATGGTAGACAGCCGGGCAGGTGGTGCAATAAGTTGGGTGGCCCTGCCAAGTTGTTGGAAACAAATCCAACTCTACAGCGCTCTGGTGACATGTACTACATCCCTATTACGCTTCTGTCCATCCCTGCTTAAGGCCCACCCAAATGATTTGACTGGTCCAACAGACCTTCGCAGGGTCATAATCGGTTCCCAGCGGAGAGACTCCAGACCAACTTTTCCCCACAAACATTTTTGTGGGCTGGGGGAGTTAGGGTTGACGTCCAGGCTGGTGACCTGCACTATCTTGAAGCCTGCCACCTTAAGAGTGACAGTTAGTGTAGGTCTGCATCCAGGATGTACCATCTAATTAACAGAATGTCAGAACTTCGTAGGTAAAAACGCAGGAGAGTTTCAAGTCACCACGTTTGAGCAGACAACATTGTACTGTGGTATCATTAAGTGTACACAGAATCCTTTTCTCTCAAGAGGTTGCGGCTCCAATAAACAACCCTGAAATTTTTTGACTCCACATCCTTGCGAGATTTTGCACAGTGCAAATCACGTACTGACATCCGTATAGGGGAAACCCTGTTGGGACAAATGAAGGTGAAGTGCGAATGGTTAAAAATGTGTTCCGGTTCTGCCTTTTATTTGCCGACGGCCTGTAACTTTTTGACAGCTAGTGCTGTAGCTGTAAATTTCCAGTGGGGTAAGCCTATGCTGTCTGTGCCAGCATGCTTGTTATTCTGACGATGGAGGCAAAGGGAGGAAAAGCTTCCTGATCTTCATTAAGAGTGACTCAGCGGCTTTTTCAGTCCGTCAGCATTTCCATAGCTGATGACGTTCCAGGGGCGCTGCTGGGGGAGCTATTCAACACAGCAATCGGGAGTTTAAGACTAAGGCTGTCGCTGCTTGAATTTAACAAGTATTGGCAAATGTAAGAGTGTGTGAGTGTGTGTGTGTGTGTGTGTGTCCTGTGGCGGGGAGACCGTCAAGGCAAAGTCAGAAACTAAGTACTTGTCATAAGCGCTTTATATTAATATTCTTACATTAATAAGAAAAAGGCTAAAACATATTTAACTCTCAACTTCTTAAATTGATGTCAGTTTTAATGCTACTTCTGCAGGAAGTTAAGGATTTGATGAAAACTATTTTTGTTTTTCAGAAAAAAAGGGAACTTATAGAAAATGTGTAGCATTTCGATTCTGTAATTTAATAACATAAGAAATAACATTGATAAGAAAACTAAATATGGGCATATAGTGACATTACAACACAGTGGTAGTATTATTCTTTTTTTATTTAACCTTTATTTAAGCAGGTTTGTCTCATTGAGGTCAAAGATCAGAGACTTGGCCACAGTTTCACCAGGAAATAACATAAAACCGTGGCATAAAATCAGAGTTACATGACAAAGAAGAGCTCAGTTAAAATGTTTGCAAAGAAACAAACCGGACCCAACAGATTCCACCATCCTTTTAAACTCTTTCAGGGGTACTACATAGTGAAGTTTTGCAGAGATTAGACTAGGGATGCGCGATATTTCATCGTTTACGATATATCGTCAAAAACATTCCCCGCGGTAAGAATACGTCATCCCGCGATAAAAACGATAAATTCCCACTGATGACGTATACACGTGTGCGACACACTCGCAGCCCGACACGTGTGGAATATTGACAAATTGACAATGGCGGAAGGCGGTGCAGATACACCGGGCAGCGAGGAGCTCGTTCCTAAACGAGGCTCCACCTCCAAGTCTGACGCGAAGCAATTTACAACATGCAAGGTTTGCAAACAAATAGTGCATACAAAGGACAGTAACACCACTAATTTGTTCCACCACCTCAAACACAAGCACACACCAGAATATGAAGAAACAGACAGAAAATGCGCAAGGATGCAGAAGCAGCGTCGACTTCATCCAAAGAATCCGGTAAAAAAACAACAGCTCAGACGAACTTGCCGATGCATTTGCTCTTTCCACACGGTATGATCTCACATTTCAGACTTGTTTGTTTGGTGTCACTCACTTCATTTTTGCAGTAGGTGTACTACTTGAACTTAACTGATGTAGTTTATAGCCTTTATTATTATTTTGGTGATAGATGTATAGTCAAAAAGATTAGGCTTTTTTTTATCATTTTTATCCTCATTTTTATCGTTACCGTGATAAATACCAGAAATTATCGGGATAAATTTTTTAGTCCATATCGCCCATCCCTAGATTAGACTATAGGTTGTCCCATGGAGCAGGAGCAGAAAACCTAAAAGCCGTCTTTCCCAGTTCAGTTCGTACCTTAGGGACCACAAACTGCAGTATGTCCTTAGAACGGCGACTGTATTTTCCACGTTTCAAGCTTAAAAGAGAGATTTGTAAATAAAAACATACCACGTACACAAAGCAGGCGAGTCCACTTTTGAATATAATGATCATAATGATGATTTGTCTTGCAGCATTAAACATAACAACACTTTTTCGAGGAAAAGCATCAGCCCAAGGAGATCTAGTTGTGCCTTAAGATCTACCTGGCTTTGTGCTTTAATTGTATTAACGGAATAATTCACAGTTTCTTTGCACTGTTGTTTAAGATGACACAAAATGTTTAATTCAGATTGAGTAAAACTGCAGATACGTAGAAAACACCGGTGTAGTCCGGACTGTCACAGTAATGCTGACAGTTTTTCTTGGCATTATGTGTGTGCCTTTTTATTTTTTTGCCTTCCACTGCAGCAAAGCTGGCAAAATTACAATGCATTAACAAACCAAAATGGCCACTGTAGCGGATAAAGAGGGGTTTCTTATATATACATAGGGAGAGAGAGCCATAAAATGCACTTAACACACGCAAGAGTGTAAGGAGTGAGATATGTGAAACCTTTTTCAATATCTTGTCAGGAAATGGTTGAGAAAAAAAAAAAAAAAAAAAAAAAAAGGATGCGAAACATCTTCATAGACCGGGAGGATTTGGAGGGAAGCCTTGCAGAGGGATTCAGAGAAAGGAAAGATCACAAGAAAACAAAGCAGTAACAGACTTCGAGTGTGTGTACCTGAAAGTGTGTGTGCGTGCGTGCGTGGGTGCACATGCATTGTGTAGGCCCTCTGTCAAGTTTTATTTGCACATATACCTTTCTTCTAGACCTGAAAGGTGGATAAACAAGTAACGCGCACCCGCATGTGTGGACGCTTGCTTGTCTGATTTGAGTGAGAGAGTGACGGGGGGGGGGGGGGGGACACGACAAGGAAACAAGGACGGCAGGTGTGCAATTCTGCACGTTGTGGATCCGTGCTGGACTTCCTGAGTGTGGTTTGATGCACACACATACAGAGGTGAGGGTGGGGGAGAGGAAGAAGAAAGCAAAGCCAAAATTCATTCCCTCTCCCTCTATTTAGACACACTTCTCATATTTATTCCCTGCAATATGACAGTCTTCTTTGCAGGTCCATTAAGCAGCATCTGAATCCCAATACCCTATGTTGCAATGAATCAGAGCCGCAACGTAAACTGCGGTGAATTAATGAATATGGGTGATGGAATTTCTAGCTCACAACCAAAGCGTGCTATCCTTACTGTGGAGAAAGCGGTCAAAGGGAAACTTGTGAGAAAACGCATTTCGCTGAAAGATTATTTCACTAAAGAACTAGCGGATGAAAAAGTGGGAAATTATGTCTCAGTAAACACAGAGCCAGGAGGAAATTATTCAGCCCCTTGGAAAAAATAAATAAATAAATATGAGAACATTATGTAGAACAGAAAGGGTGGAGGATGAAGTCAACAATAAAACTTCTTCTCCCTGAAAAGGTTTCTCAAAAGTTAAGAAAGTTTTCTTTCTTAACTTCTGAAAAACCTTTTCTGTAACTGACGTCTTTATTTATATTAGAGCAAATCCATGCGAGTTCCCACATTAAAGAGTGAGCTTACTAGAAGCAGTGCAGCTGAATCTGTATTTATTTATTTATTTTTTAAGAGAATGTATGCCTCTATCTGACAGCAGCTACGGTCCAGAGAGATCTGCAGGTATGACCAGTATGCGTTTCATTAAAATTGCATGTGAATGGGCTCACTGTAGTGACATAGCTGCAGAGAATCTTCCCCCTGAATCTGCTGCACTTGTAGTCCTACAGTGCTGCATAGCAACTTTCAGGTCATTGTTTACAGCCCACGGATTCCACTTCCTGTTCACCCTTTTCACTCTCGTCGCTTTGTTCTAGGTGCGGCAGACAGCCGCACGCAACAAAAAGGGGCTCTTAAAACCAGGTGTCCGTTACCTTTACAGACCCAAATGTCATGCAAGTCTGTCAGAGTCTGGTGCACGGAGCTGAGTATTTACCACATAAAGAGCCAGACTAAATGGATAGCAAATATTGAACTCACATTCACCAGGTGGTCAAGGATGCAGCTTCAAATGAATTAAATGACTGCAGAGTGTCTGTAAGTTCAATAAGCAGGTATTGACAAGCACTCGGAGCATCTTGAAGCATTCATACTGATGATCTGAAATGACTCATTCTAGATATGTGCATCCTTAAGAACTAAGGGGGCACAAAGCCCCAATCGATAACATTATGGCAGCTAAGCTTCTACTTGAACATAATATGCATTATGAAATGTTCAGACCAACAGAATCAATGCACGTTTGCTAAAACTAATAGATCTTCAAACCACCACAACTTGATCTTAGAGATCCTGAATTCTGCACGGAAAATATTATACGTATCATGGAACTGGTTAAACAAAGACACACGAGACGCTGAGCTTGGGATACCAGGGGCGCAACGCTTCTGCGGACTATGGTTTGGCTGCAGTAGTGGGTGGGAGCTTAAGTGTGGGACACCTGGGTCCGGCTGGGGGTTAGGGTCAGGGCCACCAGGGGCAGGAGAGCCTGAACTTGTGCCACAAAGTGCCGTGCTGCTTTTGTTACCGGGGAATCGAGACTCCGAACCTGGAATACCAGGGAAAGGAGAAGCTGATCTCGGGGTACCAGGGGCAGGAGACGTTGTGCTCGGGGTAGCAGAGACATGAGGCTTCTGCAGGCTGCTGCTTGGCTGTGACAGTTGGTGGGGGCTTAAGTGTCGGACCCCAATGTATTCCCGTTGATTATCGAGTGAAGAAGGAGTGCTTATAGTGCAGTGCTCAAAATAAGCTTCTCTCGATGAGACTTCCAGGGACCTCCGCGAGGACTTTTAGCCCGAGATGGGTGCTCTCTTGGTGGGCTCCATTCCCTGCCAGCTCCCCTACCTCTCACGGAGGTTAAAAATATTTTTTGTCCCGCGTTAAAAGTCTCGTTTAAGACTTATTAAGAAGAAACCACCTTTCATAGAGCTAAAGTGAAATTTCACATTGTCTCACAAAGCGCTTTCCTTTAATACAGAGATAAACACAACACTGCAATCTTTCAGAGACCATCAGTGTTAAACATGTACAGTATCAGTTACCTTATTAATCTACCAAGTAATGATGACAAGTAAGTTCCAGCAGGTATAACATATGTTCCTCCTGCTTTTTGGTGCTAGACCCACTTGAAGTTTGGTCAAAACAAGAAAAAACGTTTAAAATAACACCTTTAATTGCCAAAACTCATAATGTCCATATTTAATTAGGTCAACAGCTGAGATACCTTTAATTGGGGGTGTTCCAATGGGCCTGATCCCATTAAAGTCCTATCAGATACTTAGGTTTATATGAATTTTGATCAAATATGTTTCAAACAGGCAGAATAACGGGTGTAAATTTGGCACACTTATTTTTTCACAGCCCACTTGATTCAGCTGATGACCATAAACTATATACACTTTGAAAAACATGGGAAAGGAAGACGCACACTGAAGTGGTTGAGGTGACAGAAAAAGTGGACAAATTGTTTTTGATTTAATCTGATAGAGTACCAACAATCACAAAGTTTTACTTATGAGCCATCAGTGTGGAGCCAACTCAAGGCCAAAGGTTTTATTAACGTGAACAAAAAGATTTGAAATTGAAAGATCAAATTTTGATCTTGAACTTGATCTCTAAAGATACAACATTGTTTAAGCGTAGGGAAAGTGTACTTCAGTTTGAATTTAATTTTGATTCAGTTCTTTTGAATAATTCACTTCAGTAATTCATAATTTTCATTTTTTACTTTTTATTGATATTTTGACATTTGAACCTCTGGGTGACAGCATGACAAAGATTACTAAGGACCTTCCTCAGTCATGAAGCCTCCAGGGAATATGGGTTTTACTGAGATATTTGTCTCAGCACTTTTGATAAAGTCATATTCGTGTGAATAAACTGAAGTGATAAAGTTCAGTTTAGCAAGCCGTTTAAAACCAAACTTGGCAAAAGTCACAGTGAGAGCAATAAATGGCTGTGTGGTTCAACAGCCACGCTTTAAGGTTTGACGTTTCCCACATCCACACTGTCACTGTGAACGCAGCGTAATATTGGCAACATGGCGCCATTGGGACAATCTGCTGAAGCTGTCGCACAGGTAATAAATGTCACCTATTTTTAAACAGATATTCCTAAAAATCATTCCAAATATTATAATGACGGGTAATTTTACTGTAACACTGGGGCATACCTAAACGGGAATTTGCCAAAAACTGAAAATAGCTTCATGCAATTAGCTATTTTAAACTCCTGGCTGTGTCCAGACTGAGTTATTACTTACATATGTATTGTCTTTGCCAGAATGACGCTGTAATTCGACTGTAGCTGCAGCTGCACAGAAACTCATAAATGTGCTCACACAGAACCTCTCCCAGGGACAGCAAGAGCAAGGAAGAAAGCAAGAAGAGGGATCTGACTGAGGCAACCCAGAGCTCCTGGTGTTACCTCAGATATTGCAGATATTAATCTTTTATTAACATATATTGTATAGCAGTTAGTTTTGCTATTCTATACAGGTATGTATAAAAACGAAAAGGTTTCTAGGCTTTCACAGTCTGTATCTATCGCTTTCCAAGGCAAGTTTTTCTAGGAAAGATCTGCTGAAAGGCTCGGTGCAGCTGCTGTCAAATTATAGACAACATTCTGGAAAACACAGACATTAGATACTTACATATATAAGTCAAAAACCTGGTGGACACAGGCAGGAGTTTAGAAAAGCTAATAGTTTGAAGCTATTTCCAGATTTTGCAAATTTCTGTTCTGTAGGTACGCAGCAATGTTACAAAACTAACCCATCATCATAATATTTGGAATGATTTCTTAGAATATCTATAGTTGACATTTCTTACCTTGCTAAACGGAACTTTATCCCTTGCGTCAGTTTATTCAAGTAAATATGATTTTTATAGAAAGTGCTGAGACACATGTCTCAATAAAGTTTCCCGGAAGGCAACCTTGATTAAGTAAGGTCTTCAGCCATCTTTGTCATGCTGCCATTCACTATTCCACGCCCCTTTCAATGTGTGCCACGCCCCCTCGACTTAGGCCACTCCCCTCACAACCAAAAAGAGTGCAACTGAAAAAAAAAAAATTCTGAAACAAAAATCTACATCTGAAAACTCAAAAACTCAAATATCAAAATATAGATGAAAGTGAAAAATTAAAATAATATACTCAAAAGAATTCCAGAACAGAACCGACATTGAATTTAAACTGAAATAAACGTTCCCTACATCGAATTGTAGTTTGAGTACAATGTTGTATTTTTCAAAGTTCAAGATCAAAATCTTATCTTTCAATTTCAAAGATAGTTTTTTTTTTTCCAAGTCAACAATCTTCGGCTTCATAACTCAGCATGGACTCAAGGATAACACGCCACCTTTGACATTTGTAATTTTAAACAAGTGTCGATCATTACTGGCTAAGATGGGAAGCTTCATGAATGCTTTGTACAGACTACAGAGAAATTGGCAGAGAGTGAGTCACTCGCGAGTGTGACCAAGGCATTTTTTTCCATTACCCCACTGTAATTTCCTCTGTCATTCAGTGTCAGGGCGTCTAGTGTAGTGGGTCCAGATGTCATTAAGAAGAGCAGCACAGCACCAGCAAAGGTGGACAATCCACAGTGGAGTACAAGAAAAGAAAAAGGACTGGATTTTGATCCGTTCCGCTTTAGTCAATAACGAGCAATCAAAATATGTCTGGATCCTTAGGATGGCCTCAGAACATCTCTATTTTTAATATCCACAATTTCCAAATATATTACCAAACGCTCAAGCACCTCGAGTACAGAGACACTCCAAATATCTGCGAATGTGTAAAAAGTAAACCTGCATTATTAAATGCATTTTATACACGTGCACATTTACTCATCTGCACCAATAAAAGAAGTGAATGCAATATGTGCATAAAGTGCACTTTCCCATAGCTCTCGGCCCACACTGGGGTACACAAAACCATAAAGCCGTCAGTTCAAATAAAATAAAACAGTATTGTGGTCTTAATAGCGCCTTGATTATACGGACCATAAATATGATGAAGAACAGAGACCGGCCAAAAATAAAAATAAAAATAAAATAGGTTACTCACCCACCAGCAGGTTGACTTCTCATTGTCTAGTGGTGCAGCTGTTTCCAAAGGCTGTTTCCATCAGAATCAGTGTCTTGGCTGCTGATTATTCACCTACTCCCTCTGTGAGATGACAAAGGTGCTAGCGAGCTCCACAGCTAGTCCAGCCTCAAACAGAAGCTAATTTTGTTGTTAGCATCTTAGCTTAGAAAGCCAACACAAAAGTTAAAGCATTCTGAAAACACTGAAATTCGAAAAAATAAAATAAAATAAAATAATAGCAACTGTCTCTCAAAGCTGTTACAAACTCTTGATCCCTTATTATCCTGACCGACTGAAGGCCTGACCGTCCCAGGACCGGGCCAGGTCATCGTCACCTGTCAAACAAACGCATCTCTGTTTGTTTGCGCTTCCTCCCGCTCCAGCCAATCAGGAGCCACGGAACTTGACGTTTGCTTCTGGACTGACCAATCAGTAGCGGAATGTAAACAAACCGGAAGTTTTAAAAGCCGAGACAGAATTTATGCTCGGGTTGGCAACTTCAGCGAATATTTCATTCATAACACTTCAAAGACGTCGGTAAATTACAACACACGTGTCAAAAATAAATAAATAATAATAATAGTAATCGAATTACATCCAGAACATCATGGAAAGTACAGGAAATACCCAGTATGATGAAGATAGGCCACAGGAATCCTAACCTTGGAGTCAAATGTATTGACAGCACTATCAGTGGTAAGTGTAACAGTACAGCAGCACGTAATGCACAAGAATGTTGAGCTAGCTATTATTAAGTATGCAATGTATGCTCCATGCAGCCCTCAAAATTCTTGACATTTCTGCATAAAAATGGCTCAAAACATCAGTGGATTCTCCCACAAGTCCTGAAAATAGACGAAAAGAACCCAGTCAAACAGAAATAATATCCTTTTGGATTTGCTCATCCAGGAAAATGAGCCAATATTACATATCTAAGAGGTGCAAAAGTAAGTGGACCATTGTTTTCACTATCTGGTGTGAGCCCCTTGGCCAGAAAGAACAATCCCATGCTCACCGTTGATCAGTCCTCTACATCGGCCTGGGGGAATTTTAGCCCATTCCTCTGTATGGAAGCACCGCAGCTCTGAGATGTCGGTGGGTTTCCTGACATGAAGTGTTTGCTTCAGGTCGTCTGGAAGGTTCTCAGTCATCCAGGTCATGGTATATCCAACAAAGGTTCAAAAAAGGCAACTGGACTTGTAGAGTTTTCTTGAGAAGATGTTTCACCACTCCAGTTGCCTTTTTTGAACCTTTGTTGGTTTGCTTCAGGTCCTTCCACAGCATTTCCATTGGATTAAGGTCAAGACTATGACTTGGCCATTCAAAATTTCTTGAATAAGCAAATACAAAGCATAATATTTCTATTTCATTTGTTTGTTTGATTGGGTTCTTGTTGTCAATTGTCTGAACTTATGTGAAAATCCAATGATGTTTTCATGTCATTTTTATGCCGCATACATACTTTGAAGTAGTAGATGGGAAAAGACAGAATATGATATAGTACTGTCCAATCCGATTTGATATAAAAGCTACGGTTGATCTGATGCAAGCCATAGGCTGTGGTACAGATGCCGGTAAGTTTAGATGTCAATAGAAAAAAAAAAAAAACAGATAACGTGGTAATTAGAGTCAACTGTTCTGTGGGTGTTACCTTCTCCAAGAGAATTTACAAAAACAATGTATGGGGAGAAGTTGACCATGGGCAAAGCAGACAAATATGTCCCATTTCGACAAAATTATCAGCATTCCCTGTTTCTGTTTCAGTCTGTGTCTGCTGCTCCCCTTTGTAACTGCAGGTTGTCTGTGTTGGCATATGCCTTAACAATTTCAGAGAATCCTTCCCCTGGACACGTTCAATATTTAAACAGTTTTTCACTGATACTCTTGCAGCTAGAGTGCGGATGATTAGGCCTCTTTAGAGCTCTGTTGTAGGAGTTGTTTCATCGTGCCTTGAAAAGACATCAAACTCCTGATTACCAGGCCTTATCTGGCTGACAAAAGCAACTAATTGGCATTCCATCTAATACGGCCCACCTCTGTGCAGTTTCGATAAGCTACTCCAGTGTCCATTTTAATGGAGTGTTTACATTATTTTAGCCGAGATTGTGTGTTGTCGTCCAGCTCTTTGTTACTATGACAATAACATATAAACTGAAATATATTTTTTATCAGCACACACATGCACGTGCACATTAGCCTGGCATAGAATATGATCAGAATATGAGTCTGGTAACACGTTATTTGGATTATTGTTGTAAAATAATTCAACTCAGTGGCACTACTCTTCTCTCCATCATCCATCACCACATCACCCAAACCTGCCCAAACCATTTGACTGGACCGACCGACCTTCCCAGAGGAAGGTCAACTTCCAACGGGGGTGGGGAGTTCGGGTTGGCTTCCATGCTACATATGCATTGCACTATAATATGTAATTAAATTACATATGGCCTTTGTCTCTGACAACACACGCTGCATATCTATTAAAAACATGTGGCAGTCGGGTGTAAACATTGAGGCAGTGTATTACTGTATAGAATGAACTCTCCATACAAGCCATTAAAGGGGAACTACTGTTTTTTACAACCTGGACCTTATTTCTGGCATAAAATACCATTGTTTACTCACCCATATAACTTTGTGTAATTTGCAGTCGTTTCGGGAGATAATTAGGTCGGCGTATATCCATATAGTGGGAGTGACTGGGGCACCGAAACGCAGCCTCTAAATAACGCATTATCTACCGCGAAACTCGTTAATTTCGCCAATATTTTGTTATGGTACGGTAGTGCTATTCCCCGTTGAGTCCGGAGTTACCTGTTATCATCATCCGGGGTCAGTAGAATGACCTACACATGATGTCTTCTGACCTGGATGATGATATCAGGTAACTCCGGACTCAACGGGGAATAGCACTCGTGTACGATAACAAAATACTGGTGAAATAAACGAGTTTTGCGGCAGATAATGCGTTATTTAGAGGCTGCGTTTCGGTGCCCCAGTCACTCCCACTATATGGATATACGCTGATCCAATTATCTCCTGACTGACTACAAATTACACAAAAGTTATATGGGTGCGTAAACGATGGTATTTTATGCCAGAAATAAGGTCCAGGTTGTAAAAAACAGTAATTCCACTTTAAGGGAAGTCCTTGATAGAAGCCGGAGAACAGTGGCAGAGGATGAAGTCTCACATCAGAGCTGGAACTGCTGGTCAATTTGTCCTATCATCATTACAAAGAGGGTGAAGGTTGTGCACGATTGATTCAGCCTTGATATTTACGCCACTCTCAGTGACTACGGCCAAACAGTGTGGATTCAGTCCCACAACAGAGCTTTCCTTCTTGACTGGCATATTGAGCTTTTTGGCTTCGACAATATTTATGCTGCCTCTCCGGCAAATCATAAAAACGATTGTAAACTTTTGTGCTTTGTGGTATTGTTCACGGTGAAGGTCATGAGCACCCAGACTATTCTGCAGATATACGTGTAAAGGGTGATAAATCGGTGCAGTTGAATGCGCAAATGTATGTTAACTGTAACTGTTTCCAAATAGCGTTAAGCCACGGAGGTGCTACTCTGACCTTAGCCAGCCTTTTATAAGTTGACAGTACATATACATGGAACAAATCCATTCTGTTGCCTCACCGCGTTGGTGCTCCATGGTCTGAAACACCTGGTTTGAGGGAACAAATGATTTAAGTGATTGGCTACCATTCAAGAGATTTTCTTCTCTGGAAAAAACTTTGCCTTAAGACTGCTTCCAAACATGTTGCCTGAGTCACCCTGAGTCATATCTAGCAGAGTTCCTTTTCCATCTGATCTCATTATTTCCATACCCCAGTCGTCGTCTCTTGATTATAATTCAGTAATTATTGGCATAATTGAGCTGACCTATCGTTTTGAACTTAACTTCTTTATCTTTTACAGAACAGACGGCTTTTCGTGCCCTTTTTTTGGTGTCAAAGTCAAACCAGGCAGAGAGAAGTGGTTAACACAGACTCAATAATTCAGGGTAAAGCAAAACCAACGGATTCACTTGCATTTTACATTTGGCTTTTTGCACGATGGAATATTTCCCAGCTTTCAATTTTAGAAGTCAAAGTTCATCACTCCCATCTCAGTTCTGGTACAAAGCTCCTTCTCAAGTCAAACCCTGTTCTCGGTTTTTGTTCCATGACGCTGAGGCTGAAAGAGTTTCTCAACTTACCAGTATGTAAACTTGCCATAACAGGCTGCTTGTCCTGTGATACATGGAGGTTGGCAAAGAGAATCAGGAGAGCACGGGTTGAGGCGGTTCATGGATCAGATCATTGAATCCTGAGCTGAAGCCCATCGCCACACAAAATGGCAAAACATATTCCTGGGCTTGTAGCTGCGTGGGAGGTGGACTGCACAGGGTCAAGTGTGGTCTGCAAAATGATTCAGGTGAGTCAATGCAAGATTCTTAAAAGGCCTTGTGACCACTTAGGTCACAGTGGCAGTGACTCAGGCCTTTTTTGTAGAGCTTTCCGAGAATAGAACAAGTGTTCCACTAGTGTCGTATAAGGCATTGCTCAAAGCATCAAACCTGTCACAAATACACTGCAATTAGTGTTGTGTCACCAGACAACCTCTCAAGTCTAAGACCAGCAATCAATAAGCAGTTAGCAATGCTCATTTATGCGGTAATTTGTATGGAGAAAGGTGAGGGGAAAAAACAAGGATATTGTAATAAATAAGTGCACTGCAGCAAATGCGATGAACCTTTTAAGGGGTGGTTATGTTTCAACTTAGCCAGAGCTACAGTATGTCTCAATTCTGGACGGATATCAGTGAAATCTGAATGAAAGCAGTTATAAAGTATGTCCTCGCTCATTTATTCCAAACCAGCCCATTGATCTGTTTGTCTGCGGGCTATCGAGTAAATGTGATCCATACTTCACTTGAAAATCATTTGTTGCTGCCAAATGCTGTCGAGCGCTCTTTTCTTTTCGCACTCGCGGACCACAGGACGCGCAAAGCTGTGATCTTCTTTAGTGGTGGCGGCACAAGCAGTAGATTGGGCCTTCGGGCTATAGTGGATGACAACCCAGGCGTGTTTCTCCAAAGAACATCCCGTCTTTAACGGGAACACACACGAGCGCGGTGTGCACGCAGGCACACACACACACACACACAAACAGTTCACTTTTCATTCAATATGCAAATTGAAGCCGCAGTTCATTTGCTGATGAAAGAGGATTCATGCTCAATTATATCTTAATGGGTTGGATATAACAGCATGCTCAGACCAACAGGTTTCGATTAGATTTTTTTTTTAATTATTATTCTTTCACTGGGTCAAATCTCAATCTTCCTAAATCAGTTAAAGTAAAAGTGATCTGACCTGACCCAGGCAGCAAGACTGCACACAAGCACACATGCATATCTTTTTGTTGTTGTTGTTGTTGTTTTTACTCCTCTAAGCTGCTTTTCTCAGTGACTCCCTCTAAAGTTGTTATGAATGCAGATGCATGCACCAGCAGATCCGCAGGGCGAAATCCTCGATTGATTTCGGGGTGGAAAAATAAAAGCCCACTTGGGTGGAACGATAGAGGGCGTGAGTGCGCTTGGAGCAGGCGCGTGCCGATGCCTCTGAAATGTTAAGCACTTGGGCTTACGAGCACACAAACAAACACACAGGCACACACTTCTTGGTGCAGCTGAGAGATGGAGGGAAAGAGGGGGGGCAGAGGGTGAAACAAGAATATGTGACCCCCTCTCTGCAGTTTGTCAGTCTTTGTTTACTGTCTGCCAGCCATAAACTGTTCACTAATGGCTTTTGCGCGGCGCGCTCTCCGTCAATAACATTATGTTAGGGGGAACTCCCTTCTTCTCGCGGGCCGGGCAGCCTGGTTGGTTGGTTGGTGCCTGCAACGACCTGACTGGCTTGAAAATTAGAGATGCAGAGGCGGTTTAACAGAGCGGCAGCGTGGAAACCCCGGTAGTGTTCAATAGCAGCAGACCGATGCTGCATTGCGCTCCTCACCGAGCAGGTCGGTCCGCCGAGAGACAGCATCCTCGCAGCGCCGTGCGTGCGAGTGCTGTGCACGTTTGTGAGAAAGTGAGAGGTGGGGAAAAAAAATGTCTATATATATAAAAAAAAATAAAAAGCTATGAAACAGAAAAAGTTATATTTGTATTTGTTTATTTATCTGTCCATAATAGTTGCAGTAAGGGAATAGTGTGCGAGGAATGCTTTCTAGGCATACCGCAGGCCATAAATATTACAGCAATGTCCCATTATGTGACAATCTCTGCCTTCTCTGAAAAGAATGAATGAAGCTTTCTACACTTGCCCTGGTATTAAAAAAAGAAAAAAAAAAAAAAAAGCTGCACCAGCAGAAATATGACTGAGCACCGGGCTGTGTTGAATCAGGGATCACACTCTTTTCTTCCCGTCCCTCTTTGTCCTCTTGTATGAATATGTGAATAAAGATATTTCCCCCCACCAGGAGCTGTCAGCGGCCGGGACACCGGGCCATTTAATCTTCCTATATGACAGGAGGATGGGGGGGTGGGAGGGGGGGGGGGGGGTCCGTCCCCGGTAACCGACATACACACAGAGCGACCCAACACCGCCTCTGCTGCCTCTCCCGTTACAGCTCAGCGATCGAGTTACGCGGCCGGGGAAAATGTTGCAGTAGAGGAGAGAGAGAGAGAGAGAGAGAGAGAGAGAGAGAGAGACTGCAGCATCGCTAGAGACCGGAGGCAGCAGCAGCAGCAGTCCCGAGCAGTGCAGGTGAGAGGAGAGAAAAAAAAAAAAAAAAAAAGAGCCAGAGGAGGAGGAGGCGCATGTGGAGGAGTGAGTGAGAGAGAGAGAGAATGCGGGACTCTTGGAAAAAGACGCATCTACGCTCGGTCCATCACCAAGGCATCCATCCCGAGCACGGGCTGCACAGGATTATGCCGTACTGATGCTGATGTCGGGATTTCCCCAGTCAGCCCACCAAGAGAGGCTCTAATTTCCCTTCTTTTTGAGATAAAAAAAAATATATAAATATATATTACAAAAACTCGTCCTGAGAGCACTCTTCTCTCCTCATAACTTGCGTAAAGGAATCCGACTGCTTGGCACGTTGCTCCACTGCAGGGGGAGGGAAAAAAAAAGAGGAAGAACGCAGCTGGATCTGAAGGTAAGAAAAAGATCCACCAGCAGCATCCTAAAGACTTTATTCAAACTGCTGATTTTTATATTCTTCTTTGGAGATGCTGGTTGATTTGCGTCCGGAGAGCTGAGCAGTGTGTGTGTGTTTTTTTTTTCTCTCTCTCTCTCCCTCTTTCTTTTGTGTAGTGGTGCTGCATTGCAGTTTCTAACTGTGAGAAACGCGAGAAAAGCCGCCGTCCCAAATGTGACTGGAATTAAAAAGAACTTACAAATGGCATTATGAACTGATAAGCTTCCCCTTGTGCCGACGGGATAGCTCTGCTTTTTTTTGGAAGAAGAAAGGAGAGGGGAAGACTGAAGTGGATTAATCAAAAAAAAATCTGATGAATTAGTTTTTTTTTTTTACTTTCGCAGCAGCATGGATTTTTTTATATCGTTGTGGCTCGAGCAGCGCTGGAAGATAGCGGAATTAGTGTTGTAGAAGTTGGAGAAAACCCGCTGAAGTGGAGCTGTGAGCGCAAGAGCTTTTCCCCGGACCTCAGGCGTCAGTCCGCATCGAGCGGTAGTGAGAAGGTAAGGAAGGATAAATCAAACACCCACGCTGTGAGCTACACCAGACCCACAAAACACCAATAAAGAAGGTACTTGCTGCCGCGGCTTGGAGGCAGACGGAGCGGGAAGGGGAGAGAGGCGAGCGAGAGGAAGAAAGGAGCCATGCAGAGGCTTGGTGCAGTGCACTCCTCCGCGGCGCAGGCTCTCAGCCTCGTGGTCTTGGTGCTGCGGCTGCTGACTCAGCTACCGGGTGCCGACTCAGCTCTCCGGTACCGGGTGGCGGAGGAGGGCCCGCCTGACGTCAAGATTGGCAACGTGGCCGCTGACCTGGGCCTCACCGCGGGCACGGGCAGCGGGGATGTCACCTTCGCCCTGGAGAGCGGCTCGGAGTTCTTCAAGATTGACAATGTGACAGGTGAGCTGACCACCGGCCCGCGGCGCATCGACAGAGAGAAGCTGCCACAGTGCCAGATGATATTTGATGAAAACGAGTGCTTCTTGGATTTTGAGGTGTCCGTGATAGGTCCGCTGCAGAGCTGGGTGGACCTGTTCGAAGGCCGCGTTGTCATAACAGACATCAACGACAACACACCTTCCTTCCCCTCACCTGTTCTGCAGCTCTCGGTCGAAGAGAATCGCCCAATAGGAACCCTTTACCTGCTTCCCACCGCAACAGACAGGGATTTTGGGAGTAATGGCATCGACCGCTATGAGCTCATCCAAGATGGTACAACTGTGTCAAGTTCAACGAGACGCACAGCAGGAGGAAACCCCATTAGTAGAGTAGATGGACTTGGAGACCGCAGGGGTAGAAGTGGAGATATTGGAGGAGGACCTCGGAGCACTGTGTTTGAACTGCAAGTGGCCGATATACCAGATGGTGAGAAACAACCGCAGCTCATTGTGAAGGGCACATTGGACCGAGAGTTGAAAGACTCATATGAGCTCATCCTCAAGGTTCGAGACGGAGGGAACCCACCACGTTCCTCGCAAGCCATGCTCCGAGTTTCCATCACAGACGTGAATGACAACAGCCCACAGTTCGAGAGATCTACATATGAGGCAGAGATGGCGGAAAATGCTCCTCCAGGTACACCTGTCCTCCAGGTCAGAGCCTCAGATCGCGACATCGGAGTCAACGGGCAGGTGGAGTACGTCTTTGGAGCTGCCACCGAATCCGTCAGGCGACTTCTGCGCCTGGACGAGGCAACCGGGTGGCTGAGCGTCCTGCACAGGATCGACAGAGAAGAAGTGGCACAGCTGAGGTTCACGGTGATGGCCAGGGACCGAGGTCAGCCTCCCCGCACCGACCGAACCACGGTCATTTTGGCCGTCCGGGACGAAAACGACAACGTCCCCGTTGTGGAGATCCGAAAGATCGGGCGGATTCCTGTTCGAGACGGAGCGGCGTTGGTGCCAGAGAACGTCCTGGTGGACACACCGGTCGCTCTGGTTCAGGTGTCAGACCGGGACCAGGGAGAGAACGGCGCTGTGACTTGCACAGTCGTAGGAGATGTCCCATTCACGCTGAAGCCAGCTGGTGAAACAGCACTCCCACCACTACCTGCAGATGAAGCCTTTGACAGGTGAGATACACCAATGGTAACAGTTCACACCAATCCTGAGTCAATATCTTATATATATCAATAAGTTATTCCTGAAAAACTCTGAACCAAGAACACTGTATTAGATAAGTTTCTTAAGCACACACAGTTGGATCAGTACTTGTCTAAGAATAGGAACGCGCTATTTTTCTTAATGGAACACAAAGCCTAAGCGATGTGAGGCTCTTATAAAAGTAATGATGCATTTCAAATAAAAGTTCAGAGTCATTCACTACTTTACATGAACATTAACTAAAAGACAGACACAAATCAAATAATATTCGGACACGTGCCATTAAGCATCTGATTGCAAGTTGCAAACAACAAATAACTAACAACTGACTGTCATTCATTAAGAAAATGGATTATCAGACACTTGTTCATAAGCACTGCACTGGGTAATCTGTTCTCAGTTATCTACTAGTGTAAACCATAACTGATTACACAGGAACTACCTGTGAACTGCATTGATTTGGGGATAAGCTGTGACTCATCTCTTGGTATATCCTCAGTTATGGGCTACATTTCGGCGCCGGTGGCACCATTCATAAGCAATCAGTACATACTGTGTGAGTCATACAGTATGTATTCTAATCTTGACATCTGCACACACAGAAAGCAGTTCTGGCAGCAGCTAGCTTTTACATTTCCTTTTTTCCACAGAAAAGAAAAGTCTTGTATGCAAATTTCTTTTAAACTTGGTTCAAGTGGTGCCACTTGGAGTAGAGTAGTTAGGCAATCTTACAATCTGCGGAGCTGAGGCATAAATTAACGAAGTCAAGGGTTTTACTGTACACTTTTTAATAATGCCATTCAAGGAGTGCAGACGACAAATGTCAATGCTCAGTCAATGTTCAGTCATTGGTAGGAATATTTTCTGTAGCTATTGAATGGACAGTGTAACAAGAGAATGAGGGAAACAGATAAGTCCTTGATATCACTGCTACCACATATGACACCTGTGCAATGAGGTTGGCTGCTGTATTTAATTCAGGCCTGTCCTTGCCTGAAGAATTTATTCGAAGCAATAATCATGAGAGGTCTCTAGCAAATCGATAAGTGGATTTAATTAAAATGTCACAGTCACAGTTACTCCGGTATTATTGTCTCTCTGCAGATCAGGGGAATCTCTTCAAATCTAATGTGCATTAAAGGAAAGCATATTAGGGCTGAAATGACACAAGATTAGTAATTGCCAAATAATTTTGTCAGTTGATTAATCGTTCCAGTGAATTCTCAAGCAGAAATGTTTTTGAAATGGAAGTTCTTTCTGCTTTTTGTCTTTGTTTCCAATCACTCTACACATCATTCGTTGGCCGGTTGGACGGCACGAGAAATGTGCGGATGTCAGCTTGAGTTTTGAGCTTTGTAAAAGGAATAATTTTTTTAAGTCATGTAATTGAACATTGCCCATGAAAAGACTAACATAATGACTACCTGCAAAAGAACCCTTACTCAGTCAGCACCTTGTGACTGATAGGTCAGCTAATTTGGGGCATCACTATAAGCTTTGTTTTACTACACTAGTGACAAGGCCTTTGTTATTTCCATTTAAGATAGCTACCGAATTAATGACTTGCTTAATCATTTTCACAGGAACAAGAAAAAATTCTTCTTGCACACGTCTGCCTTGCTGGACTACGAGGCCACAAAAGAGTACAGTGTTACCATTGTGGCCGTGGACTCGGGCAGTCCCAGTCTGTCCAGCAACAGCTCGCTGATGGTGCGAGTGGTAGACATCAATGACCACGCCCCGGCCTTTGCCCAGAGTGTTGTGGAGGTCCACTTCGCTGAGAACAACTCACCTGGCGAAAGGGTGGTCACTGTTGTGGCTACCGACGCAGACAGCGGTAAGAATGCAGAAATTGCATACTCCCTGGACTCCGCCGCCAACGGGCCGTTTTACATCGACGCAGACAATGGAGATATCCGTGCCACTGGGATCCTGGACCGCGAGCAGCGAGAGAGATATGAACTGCGGGTTATTGCTAAGGACAAAGGAACCCCCTCTCTGCAAGGCTCTGCGACGGTTGTCGTTCAGGTGACCGACCGCAATGACAACCCGCCGAAGTTTGTTCAGGAAATCTTCACGTTCTACGTCAAAGAGAACCTGCTCGCCAACAGCCCGGTCGGCATGGTCACTGTAACCGACGCCGACGAAGGTGAGAATGCCGAACTTAGCCTGTTTGTAGAGATGGATGGAGTTGACGAGAAGAAGGATGGGGAAGGCGGCGAGAAAGAGCGAGACGAGGTGTTCTCCATCGAGAACAACACAGGGACGATATTCTCATCCGCGTCGTTCGACCGCGAAAAGCTGTCCACCTACACCTTCCGTGTCCGGGCTGTGGACGGAGGAGAGCCCCGCAAAACCGCCACCGCCACAGTCTCACTTTTCGTCACGGACGAAAATGACAACGCCCCTTCGGTCACCTCCCCGGCCAACGAGTCCTACACCCTCCTGCCGCCTGCCAGCAGTGCTCGCACCATTGTCAGGACGGTGACAGCCCTGGACTCAGACACGGGCCCGAATGCGGACCTCCGCTATGCTTTAGTTGGAGGAAATCCCTTCAGGCTGTTTGAGATCGGCCACACCAACGGAGTGATCACGCTGGCAGAGCCTCTGGAGCGGCGCCACAGAGGTCTTCATCGTCTGGTGGTCCGAGTCAACGACAGCGGCATCCCCTCACTGTGTGCCACTGCGCTGGTGCATGTCTTCATTAACGAGAGCCTGGCTAACGCTACACTGGTGGATGCACAGGTAATTCTCACGCATTCATGTCCGTCTTTCTAACTGATTTCACCCATTCAGACGAACCAAACTTGACTGAAAGAAATATTAAGTAAAAAGAATAATGAAACCCACACTCCCTCCCATATATTTTAGTGTGCGCTGACCGCTGTTGTTCCAGACATTTGGCAATCATAACCAATAATGACAGTGATTACACTGTCCTTTGATCTATTCAAATAACGGCCACAATGATAACGCATTACGGTCGAAGGGGGCTTGTAATGACCGATTGTGGCTGTTTAAACCAAACTGGTAAAAAGATTATTCTCCCGATAGAATGAGATAAATGCGCAATTTCAGCAGGCTGCACGGTGTGGCAATTTTCTCCCCATTTTTCGGTGAAAAAATAATCGTGTCTATATTTGCCCCAGATAAAGAACCCCATTTCTCATTTGAAGGCCATTGGCAATTCCAGCTTCTTTGTAGTTTGGGACCTACTGGAGTGTGTTCTTTGTCCAGCATGCATTGTTATAATGAGTATGTGGTTAAAATAACAGTTATTACTGAAGTGGTTCTCCTTTTATGGTACATTGAACTCTGAGAGCATTAGGTACGTGTGTGTGTGTGTGTGTGTGTGTTTGCACATGAGTGTAGGTGTGTCTCTGTAGGTGTGTGTGTTTATGTGTGTGTGAGAGAGAGTGAGATACAGAGAGAGACAGCATTAGGACAAAGTGTGTTAGAGAGGGGGGAGAGAGAGAGAGAGAGAGAGAGAGAGAGATGGGTATGTCCCAGTTTTGGCCTTGTAATACAGAGTAGGTTGAAGTATATTTGAACATTTGAGTAGAAAGTGTACTCCAGTAGTGTCTCTTCACCATAAGCCTGAATATTGATGAGATTTAGGAGTTTGTGTTGCGTTGCTCAGCATGATCTGAGCAGGACAGAAGTGGTCAGACTTTGGGGGAAGTATCTTTAAACCACTCTAAACCTTAAATGAATAATGTTGACACGGGCAATACAGAGGAAATGTGAAATATGTGTGTACTAATGGCGTCTGCCATAACCGACTAAATCTGTGTGGTCTTCTGGAACAGAGGACTTCGCAGCGAGAGCAGAGCTGGCCTGAAAGATCTGCACCGAGGTGCAGAGGTAATTGACTAGACTCAAAGACATTACTGAGATACCAGAAATAACTACGGCGGTATGAGTCCAAATTTAGGCCGTGGTATGCCGGTGGAAACCTCTCATTCCTCTCTGCCCGTGTATTAATCAAGCCAACTTCCCATTATGCTTTTAAAATGTTCAATTAAGCTATAAATGCTGGCAGGTAATAATTACTGAAACTTCATCTCTGGTGAGAACTAAATAACTCGTATTGACTAATAATTAAAGCATCTCAGTGGGTTTGTGGTTTCGGTGTTTGCTCTGAGACTAACAGCTTGTGGCTTCAGCGCCTGCTTGAAACCCGGCTTGCAACACATTCTTTGAGGAAACCGTCTCAAGCTCTCAGGTCTGAACATGCAACATGATGTGTAAAGTTTAACCCCCAGAGAGCTCTGAGGTTTTTAAGTGGAAAAGAACAGCCTGATAACTAACAGGCACACGTCTGGGAAAAGGCGTCAAAGCACCGGCGGGGTCATTTTGTGTCCGAACATGCACAGGAAAGAAAAAAGTTGCCTAACCTGAGCAGGAAAAATAAAGATGCAAACTGTGCATCTTATTGTTGTGTGTTTCTCCCCTGGGTGGGAGGAGGATAAAATAAGATGCACCTGGGGAATATATGTGTTTGAGGTATATATATAGGATTTTTCCGAGTGAATAATGTAAACTTCAGCTAATTTCTCATTTTCAGTTAAGTCAGTCTAGCTATTCTAAACAGTTGCATAGCAACTACAATAAGGTTGCGCTTTGTGTGCCCTCTGGGTATCCTTGTTTTGAACGAAACTTAAAGATAAATAATGCTTTTAAGCGAGAGAAAAATGGAACACCCCCTATAATCACAGCCTGAGAGTTTTGACTCACCTCGTGCGGAGACAGCTTCCAAAAAAAAAAAAAAAAAACGGAGCGTTCCACTGCACTACTTTCAAAGAAAGATAAAAACAGCTGGGTGCAGATAGAAGGATCTGACCAGTGGCGATTAAATGGACCACCCGATAACAAATAATGCAACAAACTGAAAAATCAGGGAGGTGAGGAATAGAACAGAGCATGTGGCAGAGATGAAACAATAGCGTTGACTGGTAGAAATAAGTGCAACTTGCCTTAATGGCGGAGGCCCCTGAATCAAACAATAGGGTGTTATATGTCCAAGCAGGTATAAAAGCCGCCTTTGATTACAATATGCACAGTTTAGTTTGATTGTAGGGAGGAACTTGGCGGAGTAATTGAGTAGAAGTCATTGAAGTGAGAATACCTCCATCTCATAATGAAGTCAAACTGAGTGGTGGATGGATGCCAGATGCAATTAGGGAACGAAAACGGCTGCTACTGCTGCTGCTGCAGCATCGCAGCAGAAAATTACTCCACTCTTTCCCATCCAAGAGTACTGGGTGAGCCACATGTCGGGGTAATTATCTGTAATATTTTGCCGCAGAGTTTGAGGTGGAGGAAGGAGGAATGCGGTTGTCACATTTCAGACACGGTTGTCCTTTAAGGCGCTTTGTACATCAGAAGCAAAAGGCTGCACTCTGAAGCCGATTCAGACTTTTGCTGATAATACGCGAACAGCGTTTTATTTATTTCTTTTTTTCTGAAGTGCAGTCAGGTTTATGTTTATATAAAAGTTCTGTTGTTACAGCAGACTGCATCTCTTTGTTGCTATGCTGGAGTGGGGAATGCACTGAAGATACGTCTGAGATCAGGTACTTTCTAGGCTTGGGTCAATAGTGTGGTCGAGGGGAGAACTCCCTGCCTTGGCATCTGCGGTGACGTACTGATGAAGGAATCCTTGGAGAGTGGAAAAGACAGATGGTGATGTGAAGACCAGCCAGAACAAAGCTCATGCAGAAGAATGCAAGTTTCCACTGGGATTTTGGTGACGCATCAGAGGGTTTGTGGGAAAGGTGTTTGCATGTACTGTCGTGCACTTGGAAGTGTCCCGGGTGTGCTCGTACACGCACGACTGCATGCATGCCTACACTTGGATGTCTATGCAGGATGTCTATACATTGGTTGTAATGAGTCGGCTGTCCGATGCTTCTTTTTTCCCCCACGTATTCCTGCACGCAGACTCCCAAACACACACACAAACGCAGAAACTTGGCTGTTGCACTGTCATACGGCGCGTGTACATATGGCACCGCGTCGCTATCTTCCCTCTGTTTTTTCGCGCACAATACAGCAGACAGTGCTGGGACGCGCTTTTGCCAGGGATGCCCTGCAGAATGAGAATGGAAAGCAATACTGCGGGCAGGCAGGCAGGCAGGAGAAGAAGAACGGCGGGGCTGATGGGAGAGCGGCGCCTGGCAGAGAGAGGGCCTCTGCAGTGGAAGCAGAATAATGGAATAGAACCAACACAACTCAGTGAAAAACAATGAAACTTAACCCGCAGATAGATGGTGATGAAACAATGAAATATAACACACTCTTATTCTTAGCTTGGGGGTAACAAGAAGAGGGAGTGAATAATGCAGCTGTATACGCTGTTCGCCTTGGATAATGCAATAAGCAAGTTACACAGTGCAGCTGAATGAGCGTAATTCTCTGCAGTATTACAGACACTGCAGGTTAGTTACTGAGGTTATTTTATTTGACTATTTCAAAACATCAGGGCTCACATTTTACTTCTCTGTCTCTCTCTCTCTTTCTCTCCCTCGCTCCCATTTATTCCTGCAAGCTTTATTACCCACCATTCTTAAGGCGGCAGGGATTACATGAATCTGTAATTTCCAGCCTTGACGGGCCAAAGAAATTGCCGTATGAGCTCTGAGACAAGGTGTCGGGGCTGCAGAATGAGATGTCTCAGTAACAGACGGCTTAGACGCAGCGTGAGCTCATGTAGGTGTGCGATTTTGTGTTACGTCTGCATAATGATTCCCCCGGCAAAGTTGCCGTTTATTGATTACCTATCCTCAGACTCCCGCCCCGCGTTACCAGCCGGGGGCCTGCAGACGAGAACTCTGCAGCCTCATTGTCTCCTGTCGAGCAGACCTCCATAACCAGTAATGGCTGCATTTGTGCTTCAGCATAACCCACTTTCTTGTAATGATCCTTTTATTAGTGTTCAAGCACAGAGCATGTGTGCGTGGGCGTTTGTATGACTGCCCACAGTCGACCGTAATGGAGCAATATTGTTGCTCCTGTCTTAAAAACACAAATATAAACCTTTTTTACATGTAAGATGTATTTAATTCTGTATAATTTAGATTATCAAATCATATTCATTGAATAATTTAATGTGGATTAGCATGGCTTTGCCTTGCAGGAACCACAACAACAACAACAACAAAAATCCTCACGTCGACCGTAAGAAACTCAAGATCCTAAAGAGACAAAAAGAAACAAGCATCTAAAAATTATTCCACAGAGCACACATATTTACAGTAGCCTTCTATTTGTCTATCCATCAAATTCTCTGTGCAAAAATTGTGGTAGCAAATCCTTAACAAATCCACGCCTACGCTATCATTTATAATAGAGACATTGTTCATTGATGAGACAGAAAATGTGTCTGTGTTCTGAGGATGTCGACATGGCGTGTCTCTCGCCTTTATTTTCCACATTTATCGACTGCTTTCCCTCCCTTCCTTCTCACTTCTAACAGGCCCTGACCTGTGTCTAAAGTTTTATTCCTTCAGTCAGCCGTAAACTGTGTGAGCCTTGGCATTTCCTGCGCCGCGGCAGATCAGATGATGCGGCATCACAAGTGGGGAATTACAGGCGCAACTCGAAATGCTGCAACTGGGAAGCAAGAGCAATTATATATTTAGTGACACGATAAGTCAGGGAATAATGGAGAAGCTCCCGTACTAAAACATAGTGAAGAGTTTAATTAAGATGAAGATGCTGTTTGATGTTTCTCTGTGGCTCACACCCACTGTGTCATCTTTTACAGTCGCTGATCTGGACTCTTTTTCTTACTGATGATTTTTCTCTTTTTTTACTCTGTTTCTTCTCTCTCTCTCTTATCTCTCTCCTCTCCGCCTCCCACCCCAGGTGGCCCGAAGCCTGATGGCTCCACTATCACTGGACATTGCCGGGGACCCAGACAGTGAGCGGGCATTAGGGAAACAGCGGCTCAGCGTAGCCATCGGCGTCCTGGCGGGAGCCGCGGCGGTCATCCTGGTTATTCTTCTTGTAGTCACGGCGCGGCAGTGCGGCGCTCAGGGCAAGAACGGCTACGAGGCCGGTAAGAAGGAGCCAGAGGAAGACTTCTTCGGCACATCTGGGGCCCAACCACAGGCCTGCCGCGGCGGGGGGTCTGACCGCGGGCGCAAACCTCGACGGGACAAGCGCAATGGGAGCGGCGGTGGTGGAGCTGGAGGAGGGAAATCGGACAGGTCGCTGTACAGCGGCATCGTCACGGTCAACGGGCTGCGCCGCCACGTCAATGACGACGACGAGGAAGACCTGAGCAGCGCCAGTGAACGCGTGGCAGCCCGTTACTGCGCCGTGGACGGTGACCCCGGCAGCCCGCGGATGAGCGGCGGCAGGAGGCACCAGTCGAGCCCTGATTTTGCGAGGCACTACAAATCCAGCTCCCCTCTCCCTGCAGTGAACCTAGAGCCTCACTCGCCTCCGGCAGAGGGAAAGAAGCACCAGGCGGTCCAGGAGCTGCCTCCGTCCAACACCTTCGTGGGCAGTGGTGGATGCGTGGGGAGCGCTGGCTCCAGCAGCAGCAGTAGTGGAGGCAGCGGCAACGCAGACGCCATGTCCCTGGGATCTGACCAGTGCTCAGACTATGGCTGCCAGACTGCAAACAAGTACAGCAAACAGGTAGGAGCTCTGCAAATTAACTCTGATTCTGCGGGTCTTCAATATAGTGTTGACCTCTTTCTTTAATCAGCTCTTTCTGACTCTCTGCCTCTTTGTCTTCTCCGTGGCTTCTGATC
Source organism: Chelon labrosus (assembly GCF_963514085.1). Taxonomy (NCBI): domain Eukaryota; kingdom Metazoa; phylum Chordata; class Actinopteri; order Mugiliformes; family Mugilidae; genus Chelon; species Chelon labrosus. The sequence goes on from NC_140338.1 coordinate 11,500,871, forward strand.
TCCGTCTCCTCCTCCACCTCGCCTTCATGTCTTCGTATTTACACATCTGCTGGCACACTGTGCGGCGCACCCTGCCGCTAATGTCTAAACGCTATTTTATCTGCACAAAGTAGCTGTCATGCGAGTGTGTGTGTGCCGGCGTGTACACGCGTCTGTGTCAGCATGCTAAGCCTATGAGCGGTGTGACGGTGCCACGCTGTCAGAGCGTGTGTGATCTCAGTGTCAAACATCAGTCCTCTGTGTAGCTCGATCTACTGCGAGGCACATGAGTCAGGCCCACACTGTAGCCAAACAATATGTGAACGTGCATTTGTGTACACATGCATGTGTATGTGTGGGACCACATACATGAACCCCTGAGGAGTTCAGTTGGCGTAAAGACACAGACGGAGTGGGCGAATATAGATGCTTCCAGCAGGGTAATTGGTCATTTTCCTTTTCTGCTTGCCTTGTCAAGCTGTTAACGTTATGCCATTTAGCACATATCATTCATTCATTCATCTTCTGTAACCGCTTGTCCTGTGAAGGGAAGCGGGGGGGCATGAGACGGTCTAACACAGAGAGACAGACAACCATTCACACGCACACCTAAGGCCAGTTTAGGATCACCAATAAACCTAATGAGCATGTCTTTGGACGGTGGGAGGAAGCCGGAGTACCCGGAGAGAACCCACGCAGACACAGGGAGAACATGCAAACTCCACACAGAAAGGCCCCAGTCAGCCTGGAAATCGAACCCGGAACCTTCTTGCTGTGAGGCATCAGTGCTAACCACCACGCCACTGTGCCGCCCCATTTAGCTCATATGTTTATGTTAAACAATATCAGTTCCATGGATAATGGAGTTCATTTAGGAAGGTACATTTGAAAGCTGGAGTCCTGCTGACAAATAAATTCTGCACAGGGACGGTCACTCACCCCGCTACCCTACACCAACACACACACAAACACACGCGCTAATGCACAAATCCAGGCACCATCTATCATCGTAGACACACTGACACAGCAGGGTCTCTGTGGTCCCAGGGGAGTGCTCCCAAGAGTGATATTTGAGTGACAGCGAGCCCTTCTTAAAGGGGCGGTGTCTCATTTCCCTGACAGACAGCTCCACATTTATCCTCCCCGTGGTGAAAAAGTGCTGATGTGGTCATTAAAAGGGAAGAAGAGGAGCTTCTTAGGCTAATCAATTCATACACGGACTCTCTGATCCTGCTCAACACGCACACATCCGCATGAGCACACCAACTCCAGAGGTTAATCCATTACGGAGTCAATCCTCTTAATCTGCCATTCCCTGGGAAAGAAAATGCTTACTTGGAGAGTTTGGTGTTCATGCTAACGTGCACTCAAAACATGCCAGCACACATAGAGAGCCATGCAGACACACAATCTGACAGCTTAATGAATTATTGATCGTATGCGGTAATTAACTCCTCTGCTGCAGTGGGGTGGGCCGCCCCCTCTCCACCAGAACCCTCCCCCAAAATATCCAACAGCCAGCGGTTTCATACACCACTCAGTGAGCGTGCGTGCGTGCGCGCTAAGACTTTGGGCGCTCATGCGTGGCTGCGCTCGCGTACATGTCAGAATTTGTTAACTCCAACAGTTTGGCGACATGAGCAGGTTTGTGTTGGTGGGTGCCTGTCACAGGGGCTCGGGGGACTGCTTATTTTCGCGAAGGCATATGCATTTTATACGTGAGTGCCAGTGAGAGATAGACTCGGGGAGTGAAAGGTGGCAGGGATGCGACAAATGTAGGAAGCGGGGCGCCAACAGAAATTGGAAGAGCATTAGATCGTTGAGTGGGAGAGAATTATGGAAGGTTAGGAGGGGAGAAAGGAGGAGTAAATGAGATGGGGAGGGGGGGTTTTCAAAGCTACTTTACTGGGTCAGTGAAAACATTAAAAACTGTTCATTTGAAGTCAGCACATCAGCAGACCAACTACGGTGCCCAGAATATGAAAAAAAAAACCTAATGGAAAAATGAGAGTAATGCAGAAATAGGCGTCGTAGATGAGATTTAGAATCGACAAGTTGAAAAGACAGTGAAGAAGGGAAGGATATCTTATCTATAAGAATGTGGGGTAAGGGCGTAAAGGGGAACTACTGTTTTTTTACAACCTGGACCTTTTTTCTGGCATAAAATACGATTGTTTACTCACCCATATAACTTTTGAGTTTGCAATCGTTCGGGAGATACTTAGATCTGCGTATATCCATATAGTGGGAGTGAATGGGGCACCGAAACACAGCCTCTAAATCACACATTATCTGCCGCGAAACTCGTTCATTTCGCCAATATTTCACGCACTCGCCACAGTCTGCTTGTTTACCTGTAATTTGCTACTGCTAGTTTTTTGCAACATGGCTGAATATTTTTCCAATTCTGAGGTTGTTGGCGAACCGTTATTTAGAGGCTGCGTTTCGGTGCCCCAGTCACTCCCACTATATGGATATATGCAGATCTAAATATCTCCTGAACGACTACGAATGACAGAAAAGTTATATGGGTGAGTAAACGACCGTATTTTATGCCAGAAATAAGGTCCAGGTTGTAAAAAACAGTAGTTCCCCTTTAAGGGAAAGCAATGTGTAAAGATATGTGCAAGAGACATAAAGTTTGTATGAAACAATAAAAGGAAGAATGTCAAAAATAGACCGAATGAAAGAGTGTGGCTATTATTTGAAATTATTTTGATAAGATAAGATAATCCTTTATTTATACCACGGTGTGGGAAATTTGCAAAACATTCACCCGACAGGCCCCGGTGAGGTAGTTTTTCAGAAATTTTACTTTTTTTTTTTTACTTTGAGGGATAAAAGTATGTTTCTGTAAAAAGTTCAAGCAAAATGTAGTCTTAAACAAGCAAACACATGATTAATGGATGAGAAACTAAGTGTACAGATCTGACCGTGCATTCGCCGCCAAACTTCGGCGCTTCGCCGGTTTTGAACTCGCGGCGCCGCAGGCACATTTCGGTCAGCGCCAGAAAAGTATAGGAGTTCGGTACCAAGTTCTAATGGAGAGAGTGGAAGGGAGGAGGTTTGGAGTACGACGTGCATCCAAGTAGGGAGAGGCGAGAGGAAAGTGGGTGAGCGAGCGAGAGAGAGAGAGTGAGCGAGAGAGAGAAAGAGGTCTGGTTTGGGTGGCAGCCAAAGAGTGAGAGTGGACTGCTGAGATGTGGGTCATCAGGATACCCGTTGGCATCAGGACACATTAATGATCACAGCAGTCACATGGCACTGCAGTCAATATGGGCAAAGTGGCCTCGTTCTACCCTCCAACTAATACCACACACGCATAACACACACACACTCCGACCATGAAACTGTTTTTCCTGCCTGCTGCCCTCACACGACCACAACAAAGGTCACAAAACCGAGTATTTACGCAAGTTAAGTTTGTCTTATTTTGCACTTTCTTTTCTACTTCCCCTTTTGACTCTCACCCTTTGTTCCTTTCTGTCCGTCTACCAACTTTCTTTGCCATATGCCGGGGCCATACTTCTCAACACTCCACCCACCGCTACCTTTGTGTCTTCCACGAGCCGCGCTGACCTCTGGGAAAGAATCAACTCAGCATTTTTACTAGTGCCACTTCTTTTACTCTAGCGAGCACTTTCTCTCTCGCTCTGTCTCTCTCTCTCTCTGGACCCAGCGGGGGTGGGTGTGTGCGGGGGCGGGCGAGGGCGCGGTGCCACAAAGGCTGAATCGAACCAGACGCACACACACACGGGTTCAGTCCAAATCCAATCAATGCCCCGTTAACAAGGCCAAGACTGCAGTGGAACAGTGGAAACAGGTGGGTTGACGGCGCATTTTTTTTTTTTCTTCCTGCATTGCACAATCCTGCAGCTCTCGGTGAAGGTCAACGCTTGGCTCTCACGACACGGGGGCTCCTCAGTGTTTTGGCGCACAGCGGGGACGGGCTGCGAGTTTGCGGCGAGCAGGACTCATCCGGCCAGTCTTGTTCTTGGTCTAATTGGACTGTATGGACGGGCGCAGGCGGGCGGGCGGACAGATTAGGTATACGGGATTATAAAATTGAAAAGCAGCTTTTCATTTCAACAAAATCCCCACTGGATTAAATATGATGAGCGTCTGTCATAGACTCACACGCGCTCAAGCATGCCGCACGAATTCATCCACACGTACGCCTCCTGTGATAACATGTGGCGTGCATTTGGGTCACAGAGGTGACAGGACTGTCGACTGGAAAAAAAAATAAATAAAGCGAGAAGAAACGCACACGCTCTCCACTCCATCTTTCTCTCGGTTACGCTCGAACACTGTAACCGACCCGTGACCTCTGTCACGGTGATACCTGCGCGCTGATGTGTTTATTAAAGCCGCGGCGAGTTCAGGCCACGCAGCCTGCCATATGCTCGAGGGGCGAGGAGGTGGGGGTAAGCGAGAGGTGAGAAGGACCAGGTAACCAAAGCGGGGATCGTCCGACGAGCCAGACTGAAAGCTGATCTACTGACCCGGCGGCAAAGAGCGAGGGGAGGGGGACAGGGACGGGGTGCGAGGCGCAAAGCGCAAGGCGGCGGACATCAGAGAGGGAACACGAGCCAGACAGAATGGAGTGAAACGGAGTGAGAGAAGCATAAACGATGAGAGGAGATGAAGAAAGGCTCAGACGTTACTGGGAAACAGAGACAGATGTGTGTTTCTGTTCGATGCTCCGTCCTGGAATGGGAGCACGTGCTTATCCTGTAAACATTGATTTTCTGCTCAACCAGGATCCTATGGATATAAATACTCTGCGTTTGAAGGTGCTTTCACATCCGCTGTCCAGCTTCGCACTCACAATCTGAGCCTTTTTTTTTGTATAGATTTGTGTTCAATTTAGCACAAGCGAAGACTTTAAAAAACAAAAAAGCGTTATATTGCATGAACTGACCAGCTATGGGCAGTGTTCTTGACCTGTTGTGGAGCAGTGCTATGTGGACCTGCAGCAGAAACATGCAGCAACATTTACTGACCACAAGTCGTGCCGCACTTTGCACTTGGCAGATTTATTCTTGAGGTCTCAAAGAGCCCTTTAAAGTAATAGCCAGATGTGAGCATTATTAGGTACGACTGGTGGGCCTCACCTGTCATAAATTATCACTTTAGGTCATTACAAACATGGGGGGGAAAAAACGTTTGTTCTACTCTTGCAAAACGATTGAATCAATTGATACCTTTGCAGAAAGTGGATCATAAAGATAACTCTTTTAGTGTTAATTTAATCTGTGCTTCAGATTCACTTCAAAGCTGTGTAGCTGCTTAGTTCTGCACTAAAATTTGAATGACTGCATTCGTGCAAGCCTAAAGGAAACCAGCCGCTCTTAACTCAAGGTCCATTTAATAGGTTTTTATTTATTTATTTTTTATTTAGTGACGGTGTATTTGGGCACGAGTCCCGTTCCGAACTTTTTAGATTGCACAGCAGTGCTGCGGCTTAACACAAAATGACGGAGGACTGCAGCACTGCTGCTGTGCTGACATGCTGCTTTCACAAAGTGGCCAATGTAGACGAAGCGCACGTCCTAATGTCCCCAGTGGGACGAAGATGAGACCTCAGAAAGGATGTTTTGCTCGTGGCTTGAGATCCAAATAATGACCAGGTGAAGAGAGACATGTAGCGATGAAGGTTAGGTTCAGGGTGGCCGTGGAACAAAAGTCAGTGGAACATCCTCGCCGAATTATTAAATAAAAGTTGCGTTTCCATTTGAGGGAGTCTGGGACAGAAAGACAAAGAGAGGAGGGAATCAGAGGGAAGGCGATTGTGGGAGGCAAAAGGAGAGAGATTGTCTGTTTCCTTTCACATCAAGGTCGCACAGAGCTGGAATGTGATTGGAAGTCCCCCGTCTGTCTTAGCTGTTTACCGCACGAGATAATACAGACAGGCTGTTCGGCTGATAATGTTACTGTGTTAACAACTCCTCCCTTCAGCTTTTGTTTCAACTTCTCTGTGAAATGGCAGGAATGTCATACCCACACACACACACACACTCACCCACACAGGCAAGCTGAGGCATGGACACACGCGGCAGACACCACCAGACTTGTGATTGTAACGCATGCAGACGTGCCCACCGAGACGCCCTCTTGTGTGCGTGTGTGTGTGTGGACATAATAGCACATAATTACACACCCTCCCAGATCCTTATGCATATACACTTTCCGCGGCGAGCAAATGAAGTTTGATGAGAATATGACGACACACAAGCGGATAGGAAAGTTTTCCATCTCTTACATCAGGTTCGTCTTCCATTCCCTCCGGATCGAATCACGAGCACAAGCCCAGGCACACTCTGTCTCCTAGAATCACACACATCCACGAGGCCTACAAACACACTCCATCTTAACTCCCTGACACACACACACACGCGTGCGCGCGAGCACACACAAAGACCTACATAGCAAGCCCCTCGCTGAGATGCTTCCTTTTATTTGCTTCTTGAAGACTCTGCTCTGCATTGTACTGCTCGGCATTGAGCTCATCTGCCTTCCAGCATTACCTTAATGGCTGTCTGTGGGTTGAGCAATTTTGCCCAATATTGCTAAACAAAAGCGCTCTTTCTCACACTAGACATGGATTCTAGGCTGCTTAGTAGCCCCCGTGACTGGTTTTATCCACCTACACAAAAGAATCTTCAGTGCATTAAGTGGTATTGAGTTGGTCTGAATGATATCGACTTGAATGGATATTTGAATTGAATTGGACTGAGCCCAAGTCGGCCAAATTGGATAATTCCGATTGTTTGGAACTGGAGTTGGACTGAGTCAACTCAAACTGAATCAAGCCGGAGCGAGTCGATGTGATTAAATTTGCTTTTGGATGTTGCAGGCGTCGGCTTGATGTGCGAGTCACTGATTTTATATGTGGACTGACAAAATATCGACGTCGATGCTGGAAATAGTTTTATGAAGTTTCTAGCTGTATGACCAATCTAAGCCTGGAGCAATTAAGGTATATGCATGGATTAGTATTAGATTACACAGGAAAAAAAGAAATCCCGGCATATCCGATCTCTCAAAACAAACTGCACATACAAACTTGCAAAACAAAGGTGACAAGCAAAAAAAATGGACTGGACTTGATAATTCCAATTGTTTGAAACTGGAGTTGGACTGAGTCAGCTCAAACTGAATCAAGCCGGAGCGAGTCGATTCATTTTGTCTGCTTTGCTATTGGATGTTGCAGGCAGCACCTCGGTGTGTGAGGCACTGATTGTAATTGTGGACTGACAATATATAGACGTCGATGCTGGAAATAGTTTCTAGCTGTGTGACCAATCTAAACTTGAAGCAATTAAAGGGGAACAAATTTTTTTTCAACCTGGACCTTATCTCTGGCAAAAAATACGATCGTTTACTCACCCATATAACCTTTGTGTAATTTGTATTCCTTTGGGAGGTAATTAGATCAACATGTATCCATGTAGTGGGAGTGACTGGGGCACCGAAACACAGCCTCTAAATAACACATTATATGCCACAAAACTCGTTCATTTCACCAATATTTTGTTATTGTACGCTAGTGCTATTCCCCGTTGAGTCCGGAGTTAGCTGTTATCATCATCCAATAGATTCGCGGCAGATAATGCGTTATTTAGAGGCTGTGTTTCGGTGCCCCAGTCACTCCCACTATATGGATATACGCTGATCTAATTATCTCCCGAAGGAATACAGATTACACAAAAGTTATATGGGTGAGTAAACGATCGTATTTTATGCCAGAAATAAGGTCCAGGTTGTAAAAAACAGTAGTTCCCCTTTAAGATATACGCATGGATTAGTATTAGATTACACACAAATAAAAGAAATGCAGGCACGTCCCAACTCTCAAAACAGACTTTACAGATACAAACTTAACAAAATAAAGGTGACAAGCAAAAATCTATTTCATCAGTATTAAGATGTATTGAGATGATCTGAATTAAATTGACATGAACGGATATTTGAACTGAACTGAATTGGACTGAGCCCAAGTCGGCCAAATTGGATGATTCCAATTGTTTGAAACTGGAGTTGGACTGAGTCAGCTCAAACTGAATCAAGCCGGAGCGAGTCGATTAATTTTGCCTGCTTTGCTATTGGATGTTGCAGGCGGCAGCTTGGTGTTTTTGAGACAGTGATTTTATTTGTGGACTGACAAAACATCGTTTTAAAAGATGCTGGAAGTAGTTTTATGAAGTTTTATGAATAGTTTCTAGCTGTATGACAAAAATAAAGCTCAGAGCAATTAAGGTATGTGAAAACTGAAAAAAAAAAGGAATGCAGTCACGTCCCGGCTCTCGAAACAAGCTGCGGATGCAAACTTGCAAAACAAAGGTGACAAGCAAGAACTCGATCCCATCAATATGAAATGATTATTATTAAGTATGCACTGTCTCCTTTTGAAATCAGTGCCGTGTAACTCGTCCAATAAAAAAAGCATCTCTTTCCAATCCTCCATCCCTAATGTCTGTCTGCCACCCCATCCCCCCCCATACGCACACAACCACATCCTCCTCCGTCTGTCTTCCTCCTGATTGATCTCTCTGTTCTCCCTAAGTGGTTTCATCTCTTTTCATCACTCTCCATCTGGATCCATCTTTTCAAAACGTGTTTTTAATGGTTCCAAACTTCTTTTTTCCATAACACTTAATAGTTTCTTTAAATTTTACAAATGGCTCTTAACAACCCTCTCCATTTTCCTCTCCGCCTTTTCTTCTTTTTTTAGACCGTGGTTAAAGTCGGCTCTTCATTTCCTTTTTTTTTTTCTCCTCCTGATTGGATAAAATTAAGCATGCTACCAAGGAACAAGCCTCAAGTGTGAATATCTGCACTGTGCAATATGGTTTATGCATTTTTGCTACCGGCGAATCTGAGCACATTTCTCGACGGATATCTGCTTATTAGATCTTGCGTGAGTGCAGAAAAGACTGGCCCTGGTAGCGCTGTAGTCCGAAGCCAATGTTTTCGCTCCAGGCTAAGTGTAGCCATCTGTTTAAGGATTGTTGGTGGAAGACGGATAAATCGGAAGATCGAGATGGAGATAGCGGAAGAGAAAGGAGAACAGAGGAAGAGGCAGAGAATGGGCAGAAGAGGAGAAAAGAAAATCCTGGTCAGTACCCAGGGCTTAGGAGAGAGAGGGAGGAGGACGGTGGCGGATGAGTGGCTGGAGATTTGGGTAGGCAGGTGAAGAGAAATGAAGTAGCTGGAAGAACAGGCAATGGTTCAGTGAGTGGTAGGGGGAGATGTGAAGCTACGGAATGAGAATGCGTTCATAGCTATCGCCTAGGGATGGAATACGGATGGGGGATAGTGAAGGAGGAGATGAAATGAAAAGGATAGAAATGAGGTATTTGGGTCTAGGGTTAGAAGAAGACCAGAGAGGAGAGGAGGGGAAGGAACTTCAGTGAGAGTAAAGCCAGCTCAGACTCTTCAGGCTATTTTGGTGTGTGTATGGGTGTGTGTGTGTGTGAGAGAGAGAGCGAGAGAGAGAGAGAGACAAAGAAATAAGAGCTTTCTACCTGCCCTATTGAAGGAGTTACATAAATCTGAGTGGGCAGGCCTCTGCCTGCAGCGATGCTCCATATTATACCACTGACCCCAACCTCTCCCAATGTATGTGTGCATGCATATACGAGTGTATGCGTGCGTGTCTTTGATCCTTGTTTAGTCCCACTTGCCTGTTCATGTCCGAAATAGATGGATAGATGAAGATGCCCACACAAACACACTCACGTATACACAGACACACAGACGGACAGATGCACCTGAGCTACTCGGCATCTTCAAAACCAAGCCATTACATTAGTTTGTGATACACACTCACATGCTCGGGCCGTGTGCTCATATCAGTTTTAACTTGCTCCCATGGACATTAAAAATTAATAACTAACATGATTTTCTTTTCCCCCCCAAACACAGACTCTCCCAAACCAAACAAACCGACCTTTGATGAATCCAACTAAAACTTCAAATCAATGGCTTGCTCCTAATACAGCGCAGTAATTGCACAGCATTACCATAAAGCTGGCTCTTAATGGGTCAACACTGCACAGGTACAAATCAGACATACATAATTTAAGAGGCTCTCCTCTCCCGTTTCAGAAATACGGCGATATTGTGAAGATGGAAACTATAACAGCACTCGAGGCAAAAGGGAATACAAAACAACTTCCTTTCATTGAACGTTACTTAGATTGACATATGCACAAACTTGAATGCAAGCGCCTTTAAAAAAAAAAAATTGTAATCAAAGTCATGCAAATCCATCTGCCAATTAGGGCCCCAAACAGGTTTCCATGGGGATGAAATAGCAACCCCTAATTGGCTGGATAAAAGAATGCTCACATCTGAGCCGACAACCTGAGACGGTTTGGAAAACATACACATCCCTGCGTGCATGCATGCATGCGTACGCACATGCACAGGTGTACACAAAGTAAGTGGGGATCACAGGCAATTTATGCACGGTTAGGCGAGTCACACACAGTATCACCGGTAAGATGAGAAGCGAGGATAGAGTGTGTTGACACAGATATGGTGCATTGTCAGGTGCAGACACACGCGCACAAACGCTCGTTGACCGGCCAGTCCCTTTTAAGAGCGTGAATAAAGCTTTTGGTCGTGGTGTCGTGTTAACATGAAAGCTTTCACGGCTGTTAAAAAGAGCAGGCTTTGATTAGAATTTGATGCGCGAGAGTGTTTCTTAATGCCAGCCTTTGCTGACAACGGCCCTTTTAAATCCAGCAGAGCCGTTGCAGGGAGCCTTCCGTCAAAAATATGTTGAATCAACGATTTCACCTCTGCGTGCTCTCCATTGGTTGCCACCGCCACCCCTCCCCCTCCTCCCCGTTTATTTTTCTTTTCTTGTCTTGAATTTTCTAAAAGGCAGAAGTCAAGCGTGCTTGGCTACATTTCAAGTACGCCTCAATCACAATGCAGCTGCACCATTGTACTTTCAACACGGATCAAACATCCAATTCAAAATTATTGACTAAACTACTAATTGAATATCTAAAAAAAATAAAAAACCTGATGTTATATTCATGAGACCATTGAGTCGCTCCTGCAGGAAAATGCGTGACTTTTACAAAGCAGTGTGTTACTCTCACATGGCGTGATCATTATGAATGGTTTAATAATTCATTCCCAACTCCCATATGTGGATTTATGTAGAATGTGAGTCTGAAATCGGGACTGTGATAAAACTAATTTACACACAGCACGTCATGACTGGTGCAGACGGTAGCTGGTGTGCTCGCATCTATAAAGTGCTTGACTCAAGGCCTAAGCTCAGCATATATAATTAAGTTATATAAACACTGTATACATTAGAGGCCTTGTTAGAAGCCTTGTTGCTGACATGCAGTATATGTATGTATAGATAGATATATGAGGATAAGGCAATGCAGGAAATTCCTTTTCAGTAAGTTAAAATGTATTCCTTTTCCATTGATACGTATAAAAAAATAATTGGGTTGTTTTCCCAAAACTTAAAACTTTGGACATATGTAGCTGTCTGCACATGAGCAGAAGTCTGCAACAGTTTCAACATTTTGTTAATCATTTACAATGACAACGGACAAAGTTTTGGACTGTTTGTTGAATACAACAAGACATGTCTGTGATGCTATTGGACTATTAGAACTAAACTGTTAGTCTACTGTGAAAAACAATCTACAGAAAAAGCAATAATGGTGATATTTCTGTGTCCCCGTGTCCCTCGTGTCCCCAAATGAACCACTATAAGTCTATGCGTTCGGCATGAACATTAATGTGCTAGTCAGAGGGAATATACTTTGACACTTTATTAGTAATTAGTGCAGTATACGGCTATAGTATTAGCGTGCAACAAACATATTTTTCCAGCTGCAGCCTAACTATTTTACTGAAGTAGCTGTGAACCAATTTGCATTTTTTAAGACATTTCTTTAATGCCACGGGTTGCATAATAATCAGGCTGAATCCTGAGCAGAGGATCAGCCCTGTGAAACTCTGCTCAAGATGACTCCACTGAAGTCATTTCTTAACCCTAATGCTGAACCATAATTTTCAAAGGGGATTGCAAAATGGAGCCAGCGCACAAAAAAAATACGCTTGAAGTGCGGTTGCGAGGTTATCGATGATGGGAACGGCTCGGATTCTCCCCCGCTTTCTCATTAACTCTCCTCCTTCCTACTCCTTCCGCTCAGTGGCCCAACTTTGCACTCGGTCCCTGGTGTATCACGCACACGGTCGCACGCACACACATACGTACGCTTGCATGCAAGGAGTCTGTTTGCATACCAAAAGCATACTTCATAGCTCAGAGAAAATGAAAGCCCTATTAATTATACAGTCCACGTTGGAGCATGCACGCACGCACACACAAACACAGAAAAACGAGAGAGAGAGGGTGAGATAGAGTCAGGGAGCAGTTATTTTATGTTTTTTCCTCTGCGTCAAAGGAGACAGAGTGTGAGAATGATTGAGTCTCTCTGCGTCAGGGAGAGAGGGAATGAGAAATGGCGCAGAGGGAGAGAAAGAGTGCACTGTTTCACCTCTTTAATGTGTGTGTCTGCTCTTCGTGTGTGTGTGTGTGTGTGCGTTTGGGTGTACACGTATCTGCGTGCGTGTCGTCTACCCAGTATAACGCCCCCTCTGTGTCCCCGAGCCACTCTCTGTCACTCACACACACTGAGACTATTGTCAAGACATTGGGCGATGCGCCCCAAGACATTTCTGTGGCACTGTGTCTGTCACGGGGGTGATAGGGCTGGGATGGGGTTCACACACACACACACACACACACTGGAATGTTTCTATAATTTTAGAGGACATAACATTGTCTCATGCTCATTGTCTTGGACAGTTACCCTAACAATAAGCTTACCCTTACCCCTTTATAAAGCACTCATTGAAATACTTACTAAATTTCAACCCTAGAGTGTTATTGTAGGGCGTACGATATTTTTTTTTATATTTGTGAAAATTTTTGAAAATTTTTCATTTTCGTGTAGAAAATCAAGGTCAATGAATTGGCCATATATGGTTCCTTGCCCTTAAGTGGTAAACAAATGTAAATATGTATTTTAGACCATTAGAACATAAGTGCAGATTGAGACACTTGTCAACATACACATTATCACATTAGACAACATTAGGACACTTCTTCATGGTGCGTAATAAAGCAGTTAAGCTAAGCGTTGGTGCAGAGGTGGACCTTGCAGACCACATTTGAGCCTCATTTGACCTTTTGAACGTTGCCTTGATCTTCGCTGACTAGCTGCGCTAAAACCACACACTTTTAAACCTCACTGAGAGGCACTCGGATGCAATTTAACACGTGTGCTGAAGTTGCCAAATGTGGTTCCTCGCCCTATAAATTGTTAAATCAAAGTCTTCCCTCAAAAATTTAACAAGTTGCAATTTGGGGACTGTGTGCGACTGTATTAACAGAGTCGTGTCCCCACAACGTGAGTAATACATGTACACACACACACACACACGCACACACACACACACTCAAACTTATCCAATACTCAAAAATGCTGTCTTATCATTTTTAGGTCATATTTATATCTTGGTAGGTGAGTTAATGCGCTGCCCTCCTGGAGTGCAGAGTGTGTGTGTGCTTGTGCATGTGTGCGCGTGTGTGCGCATGTGTGGCAGGGTTCAAGTGCACTTTATAGCTCGCACCGCGCGCCCCCCCCCGCGATTGTGTATTTGTGGCAGCCGCACGCGTTTGTTTGTATCTGACAGCACATTAGGCAAAGCTATCTTTAACCTTGTAAAATGAGTGACACTGATTCTAAACTGACAGGATGGATTTCAGTTTGCCACGGCGCTCTGTCGTGTCAGCCTCTGTCAGCTCAGCCCGTCCGCCCATTTCGCACAAAAGACAGGAGCGCCACAAAGGAGACAGCGTGTGTGAGAGAGAGAGAGATAGGGAGAGGGCGAAAAACAAGAAGAAAATGAGAAAGATACAGAGAGAAGGCGAGGGCCAGATTTGATAAACAGTATAGTTTGAGAAGTGGGGGAGAGAGAGGAGGGGGTTTTTGGCGGAGAGAGGGGAAAGAATGGGACGCAGAGAGAGGAGAAAGTGTAGAGGATGCTGAGGAGAAACTGGGATAGTGAGTGAGGTGGTGGAGGTGGTGGTGGAGGTGGGGGTAGAGACCTTGCTCTTGTATCCGGATGTCTCTGAGGTCCTTTATTGACTCTGTCTATTGTTCACAGCAGCACTCCTAATCACTCTCAACAGGGAGGTTGTGTTGGGGTGTGTGCGTGTGTGCGTGTGCTCTTGTTTTCCAGCCTTGTGTGTAAAATACGTATCTTTAGCTTCATCCTCACTTTCATAAACTGCCCCCCACAGAGAAGCCATTGTTCACTCTTCATCTGGTCAACCTTAATGGACAATGGCAGTGGGTGGGAAAAGCCTGTTCCTAACACGCATACTATTAGTCTAATGGTTCAAACACACACACACGGAGAATGGGCAGTAAATGCCATCTCAATAGCAGGCATACATATGTATGGTCTCGCTTGCTCACGCATGCACACAGTAGGCCGCTTGTACTCCACCATCCTGTTTGCATCTTTCTTAACAATGACCGCTGTCATGGATATTATAAGAGATGACTGTTTTAAGGACTGGCAGTGGAAAGAGATGAACATCACCGTCACGCACAAACACACACACACGCACGTACACAAAGGGGGCTAATCTGAATCACGGGCATTTGTCCTGTAAGCCTCGCTTTACATCTCAACTCTATGAGCTTTTGTTTCTGTTTTGTCTCTGCCCCTATAGACGGCCACGGCTGCACAAAAGGATAAACATTTCAAAGGCTCGACGCTGTGAATAGAGTCAGTGATTTTCAGTGTGTATCTGCAGGGTGGAGAGCCCAGATGGAGACAGGGAGAAGGGAGGAAGCACAATGCCAGAGTGGACAGCTTGATGGTAACAAAGCTGTGGTGGATGGCGATGCAGCAGATCCACATGCAGCGAAACGGACTCTGTGCCTGTCACTGCACAAACAAACACACGCCGCACCTGACAGACGCACACACACACACTCACTCTTACAGTAACTAGTTAGGGCTGCTATGATGCTGATCAACGGCCGTGGCATTTAGCTTTATAGTCGCCCACATGAGACAAAAGAGATTTATGCCCGAGACGCTTGGGCAAATTGCATACATGCATTTTACGGTGCATAAACTGCTCATCGAGGCAGGCGTGCCAGCAGGCAGCAAGGCTGGTAGTTCCAGAGATGGCCACAGGGGGGCTGGCAGCAGACTGCAGCAGTCTGAGGAGGAGTATAGAGGGAAAGAGAGAGAGAGAGGGAAAGGGTCCGCATAGTGCCGATCAGATGACCTCGCTGCTGCAGTTAATGTTCTCTGGTGCTCAGACACAAGGCTAAGGCTCTCTCTCATTCCGCGGGGCTGCTGTACTACAAGCTATTGTGTTGGTAGTGGTAGTGTTGTTAGATGTGTGTGTGTGTGTGTGTGTGTGTGTGTGGGAAGAGACAGATTAGGGGAGCGGAAGAGGAGAAAGTGTTCTTGTGAGGGGAAAGAGGGAGCATGACACCAAGAAGGTGCATGTTACTAAAGCAAAGCAGCAGTGCTCCATTTCTGTAATCCCGTCTTCCTTTCCGCCTCACTCTTTTACCTCTTTTGTCTTCTTCTGCATCTTTTCTCTTTGTCCCGCTCGCTTGTCCTCCTCGCCTCAGCCCCCCTCCCCTCCGCTTTATTTTGCCCCCCCACCCCTCAATTTCTACTGCCGCACTTGCCCCCCTTTTCCTCTACCTCATGCCCCCTTTCCCTCCCTCTTTCTCTCTCCCCGTCTCTCCCTCTCTTCTTTCTCTCTCTGCAGTGCAGCACAGTGATTATCATTCCTCTCACAGAGTCAGGCCTGATAGTCAGATACTGCTGAGCACCCTTCTACATCACCTGCTTCTAGAGGGAGCAGTGGAGAGGCGAGAGGCAGAGGGAAGGGAGAAAGGGGAATGCGGAGAAGACCGGCGGACTGCGGAATAAAAAGAGTGAAAAGGAGGAAAGAGGAGAGGAAAGCAGGGGGGATATATAGCAGGAGGGGGGGAAAGAGAGAGGGAGAAGCGGGAGGGTGCAGAAGGGAGGACTGCTCTTACTGCAGAGGTGGTCCCACCGCAACAACATACACGCTGCATAGTTATGTGCACATGTGAAAGTGCACACCTGCAAGTGTGAGCATAAGCACGCAGGTGTGCCTAATGTGTGCGTTTACGATATCTGCATGGAAGATGTGCGTGTGTTCAACGTCTGTGAGTCAGGCAGCTGAAGAAATGCCGTTCATATTGCTTCATCCCTCTCTGAGCTGAGTTTCAACCTGCTTCAAACCATTTTCTGCATTCTGCAAATACCACAACAAGTCCACGGTCCCCCCCACCCACCCCAAACAGCATTCTCCATCTCTTCATTTCTACTTCCAAGAGTTTGTGGTCATGCGGAGGTTTTTTTTTTTGTCTTTTTGTCTTTTTTTAATACGTTACCCTGCTGACTAACACACTTTTGGTCCTTTCTTCGATTTTTTTCCTCTCGTTCCGTCATTGATTAGTCGTTCTATTCATCACCCGTCCAGCTCTCTCTCTCTTTCTCACTCCCACTCGGCTTCTCACCACATGTCTCTACCTGTCTGACTGACCCTGCGCCGACACTGCCGCGTGAGCAGGACGTCTCCTCTTTTTTCGTCGTAGCCTCAGGAAGCTGCATTCCAACACTGCAACACATCCCCCGATTACAGCACCGAGGGCCTGAGTACACTTTTAGGTCAGTTCTATATTTAAATAGCCGGTGTAAATATATCATCGTCAAATGAATTGTTAACCCGTCTGTCCTGTTCGCGCGGCAAACCGCGAGAGGCGTTCTGTCAGCATATTCCGCTCTTCCTTCCCTTCGCTGCCTTTGATGCGTAACTTCATTTGACAGCAAAGGGGTTCAAAAGACTTTGTAGTAACCTCTCAGAAATGTTATTAGCACATGTAACAGCGGAGAGAATTTGACCAGCTGACGCAATCGCTTAGTAGAGATTTTTGGATTTTGTTTTATTAAACTTATTGCCATGGTGACGTGTCGTATGAAGCGAGACATCAGGAGTGGGTCTAAAGGGCAATTAAAATCGTAGAAAACAATCATAAAGAAAGGCAAGGTAAGGTGAACTTCCAATTATGAGTGGTGGAGTCACGTAGTGAGAATCTGTTGTGAAATTGTTGGGGAAAAAAAAACAAATGTCAAGCTACATGTCAAAATGACAGCATTCCTGCTTTAAGAGTCGTATTATTTTCCCATAATAACTGAATTTCATACTCTCACAGCCGTTGAGTTGCTCATTGCTGCCTTTCATTCCTGACTTCAGGATACAGCAAAAGGCTTCTAAATATTTTCTAGTAACCTCTCAGAGATTTATATCAGCACATGGAATAGCAGAGAGGATTCGACCAGCTGACTCAGTCGCTTAGTTGAGTTGAGTTGTTTTATTGAACTTATTGGGAGAATAAGTTTTGCAACCAAATGCTAAACATTGCAAATTTCACACTTTAATGTGCTTAAAGCTTAAAACCTGTGTGAAGCGAGACATCAGGAATGGGTCAGAGAGTCTAAAGGGCAATTAAAATGGTGGAAAACAATCGTAAAGAAAGGCAAGGTAAAGTGGACTTTCAATTATAAGTGGTAGAGTCACTTCGGTAGTGAGAATCAATTGTAAAAGTTGGCCACTACACACAAAAAAACTACTACTTGGCAAAATGAGAGCATTCCTGCTTGAAAACCATCTCTACGAACAATTTTCCAATAATAACTCAATTCTAATTGTCACTGTTTTTCAAGGAGAGGTAGGACTCAAATGCTGGACAATAGGCGAGGGGGCAGGAGTAGGCAAAAACTGAATTTAATTAAACAAAAAGGAAACAAGACCAACACAGCAATTATTGCAAAAACAAAAATCAAAACTTTCAGAAAGACAAAAAACGTAACATTACAAGACTAGAGATCAAGAACACTGGAAACACAGAGAAACGGTAAAAAACAGTATGACGCGACAGAGGACAAAAGGGAAAAGCAGGACTATATATACACACAAGGGCAGAGGAGACACAGGTGAAAACAAGTTACAAAGGTGGGAAATCACAGGATAGAAAGGTGACGAGAAACAGGTGAAACTAATCAAGACGAGGAAGACAATCACAAAGGCGGGAAGGGACACAAGACAGGAAACCGAGAACTTAACAAAATAAAACAGGAAACTGGAAAACCTGAAACATGAACGAAACTCAAAACATGAACACAGGAATCAAAAAAACAGAACCATGACACTAATACTCTCACTGCCATTGACTTCACTTATTCCCCTCTTCTCTTCGTTGTTGCCTTTGATTCCCAACTTCAGGATAAAGCTCACTCAGTCCCCCAGCCGAAGTTTGGCTTAAAGTCAGTGGCATGATGATAAAACTCAAAAGAAAACCAGCGGCAATAGCGCTGGAACAGAAGTGTCGAAAAAGTCAAGTGAGCTTTTTACAGATGGGACAAAAATAAACGATGCAAGGCATGTGAGTTTTTCCACCACCAAATTTCACACTTTTAGGTGCTTGTTGGAAAATCTTAGAAAACTCAGACAAAGCAAGACACCTGGAGAGAGTAAGAGGGTCTGACGTGCAATTAAATATATTTATAAAACCATACTAAAAAGAAAGGAAAAGCAAACTTTAAATTAAGTAGAGATGCCAGTGTAATTTTGAACGCATTGTGATTTGCCAGTACAAGTTCACTCTTTCTCCTCATCGCTGGCTTTTACGCGAAACTTAAGTTGACCTCAAAATGTTTCTAAATATCTTCTAGTAACCTCTTAGAGATTTTATTTGCCAATGTCATGGCAAAGAAACTTGACTCAATCTCTTCGTCAAAGTTTATTTATGTTTTATTTATACTGTTAATCTCATTAGCGTGGTGCTAAAACTCAGGAGAAAAGCGACAGAGAACAGTGTTAAAACAGAATGCTAAAAAATTCAAATCAACTTTTTGCAGATGAGCTATAAAAAAACTACCAACACGGTTCATGTGGGTTTTTTTTTTTTTTTTTTAACCACTGAATTTCACACATGAGGTGCTTGTTGAGAAATCCTTGAAAACTCATATGATGCAAGACGTCTGGAGTTGGCACGAGACTCTTAACGCGCACCAAACCAAAGAGAGGCGAGGAGGCGCAAACTTTAAACGAAATGCGGTACAGACATGTAGCGGCAGCCCGCAGTGGAAAAAACACGCTCATGCGGCGGTTTAATCATGCAAAGTGACGGCATGGCTGCTTTGAAACAACAAGAGCGTGTGTATTATTTTCCAACAAGATGAGATAAGATACGACGAGATAAGATAATCCTTTATTTATCCCACAGTGGGGAAGGAATGCGCTACCCACCAGGACGATACGGTGTTTCTCCAACAGCAAGCCGTGCATTACACCACACATTAAGTACATCGAAATATGCTCACTGCCATTGACTTCACTCAATCACCCCAACACTCGCTCCGCTCCCATAGTATGAGCACATTCACATCTGCCAGCTGCGTTAGTGCAAACATGATTTTTAAACGGCGAAGGCAAAACAAGAGAGCGGAAGCAAAGGTCATTTTGACTGATCAGCATTCCAGTTATGGAGTCTGGTCTATTCCTATGTGGTGTCAACAGAGGCATATTAGTTTTCATTGTGTGCTGTTGGAGCACAGTCCAATATCACCTTACTTATTTTGCACGGTTATGGCTGATGTGCACAAGACTGACATTTTATCGGCTCGGTTATTTTTGGGTGGTAAATGAGCCATGAGGAACAGGATGAGGTGATATAATTTGATGATACATAGTGACTGTTATATTGATCTGGCATCATATATCAGATGTCTGCTTGTCCGGAGCTGTTGAAGGCTGCTTGAAAATGTCCTGTAAACGCTTATTTTCTTGTAGAAAAAATTAAAAAAAATAATTCAGTTACTACACAAATTACATTTAATTGCTCGGGTCATGGGAATCATTCAATAGGTCACACTGCTAGAAGGTTAGCGCTGCTAAGCTTCTTAAGGAATTCCATAAATCTGGCCTTTAATTGAGACTCGCAGTCTCCCATGAGGGTCACGCAATCCAATTCCAGGCGTATAAAATAATCATATTGAAAAAATATTTACACTCGGCGTCGAATATAATGTGTTCTCGGGTGTGACTCATCAGTCAGGGACAACTGGCAGGAAAATTGCAAAGCCACGGGGAAAATTTCAGATGTCTGGAGGGAGCGATTACAAACAAATGTCAGGTGTCTGCCTGATTGACGTTTTGCCTCAACAAAATTGTCTGACTTCTGTCTGTTTCGACACAAAAACATAACCCTCACTTTGAAGGAAAAATAAAAAATCATTTTCACTTCCAATTGCTTATTTTCTGAGCGCGGTTACCGATGCAGCCAAGTCCGACTCAAGTCCAGCTATGACTGATGAAGGGGAAAAAATGAAAACCTCCCAATATTTTCTCCGTCTAAGGTTATTAAATGAATAACAAAGTCGGTTACTTTTTTTTTTTTATTTCATTAAGGATGAACAGAGGACAACAGAATGGAGCAAGGCAAGAATAAACACATCTTTTATTAAATTAAATCTGTTTAGCCCAAATGTAATTATTGAATTTCCACTCTGAATTAATTTGATAACATTCACTCTGATTAAACATGAATCCAGGAGGAAACAAAACTATCAAGCAATCTCAGTGGATAAGGATTTAAAAACAAAATTTGGCGTCAACCGAGGTTAAGCCATACCTCCCGATACAGTCAACGCAGGATTGTTATATGTTAATTTTGTCCGTGTTTAGTATGCTGAGTGGCAGCTGTAACGTATATGTTGTGGTATATCCGAGATGGGGGTAGAGTAGGTTGATGCACTTGGTCGGGTATGGATTATTGATGACATCCTGACTCTGGTTGCACGCAACGTGACTAAGGTTAGAGCTTGGAGGAGCAAATTTGTATGTGAGTCCATCCTCCAGTCTGATCTTGTTTAAACCACCATACACTGCCTGGCCAAAAAAAAAAGTCGCCACCTGGATTTAACTAAGCAAATAGGTATGAGCCTCCTATTGGATAATTACTGCATGGGTGATTAATTGTCAGCTGTCAACAAGCTATTTAACACCAACTGATGCAATGAGTAGCTTCTCATTTTTTAAACAACCATGTTGAAAGACACATCCTGTGGTTGTGGAAAAGATGTTAGTCTGTTTGAGAATGGTCAAATCATTGGCATGCATCAAGCAGAGAAAACATCTAAGAAGATTGTAGAAACTACTAGAATTGGGTTACGAACTGTCCAACGCATTTTTAAAAACTGGAAGGATAGTGGGGAACCATCGTCTTAGAGGAAAAAACGTGGTTGGAAAAAAATCCTGATCAATTAAAAGTTTGGTGAAATCAAATTGAAGACAAACAACAGTAGAACTCAGGGCTATGTTTAATAGTGAAAGTAAGAACTTTTCCACACGTACAATGAGAAGGGAACTCAAGGGATTGGGACTGAACAGCTGTGTAGCCTTAAGAAAACCACTAATCAGTGAGACTAACTGGGAAAAAAGGCTTCAATTTGCTAGGGAGCATAAAGATTGGACTCTGGAGGAATGGAAGAAGGTCATGTGGTCTGATGAGTCCACATTTACCCTGTTCCAAAGTGAAGGGCGCAACAGGGTAAGAAGTGAAGTAGGTGAAGAAGGCAGATGAAGTGATGCACCCATCATGCCTAGTGTCTACTGTATAAACCTGTGGGGGCAGTGCTATGATCTGGGGTTGCTGCAGTTGGTCAGGTCTAGGTTCAGCAACATTATGTGTCCAAAAAATGAGGTCAGCTGACTACCTGAATATATAGGTTATTCCATCAATGGATTTTTTTGTTCCCTGATGGCACGGGCATATTCCAAGATGACAATA
The DNA here is from genome assembly GCF_963514085.1 of Chelon labrosus. Classification (NCBI taxonomy): domain Eukaryota; kingdom Metazoa; phylum Chordata; class Actinopteri; order Mugiliformes; family Mugilidae; genus Chelon; species Chelon labrosus. The sequence goes on from NC_140338.1 coordinate 11,522,827, forward strand.
ACAGGATTGTGAAAGAATGGTTCAGGGAGCATGAGACATCATTTTCACATATGGATTGGCCACCACAGAGTCCAGACCTTAACCCCATTGAGAATCTTTGGGATGTGTTGGAGAAGGCTTTGCGCAGTGGTCAGACTCTCCCATCATCAATACAAGATCTTGGTGAAAAATGAATGCAACACTGGATGGAAATAAATCTTGTGACATTGCAGAAGCTTATCGAAACAATGCCACAGTGAATGTGTGCTGTAATCAAAGCTAAAGGCGGTCCAACGAAACGAGTGTGTGACTCTTTTATTTTTGGTGACGACTTTTCTTTTGGCCTGGCAGCGTAGTTTCTCTTTATGACAGAGGAACTGAATGTACAAGTAACTAAAAATCATGCTCCCTCGCCATACCTATGATGTCAAACATAAATGCGAGCGAGCGGAGAGTCAACGGGAAATGTGGCTTCGGTCCTACAACCATATTTGTAGTTTTGGTTTATGCATAAGCCGCATCCTGTCAATTCATTATGCAGACCAGAGTGTAGCGGGGCATAGACAAACACAAACAGACACTCACGCCCAAGTGTGCTCGCACACGCGCCAGCAGTCAGATGTGCAGATCTGCACACACACGTGTTGAATATGCAGACACATGTAACGAGAAGAGAGGGAGACTGTTAATTAACTAGAGCTCGTTAATTCTCTTTGAACCGACAGCGAGGAGGTTTACACACTAATTACCTTGATGACTGAGCCAACCTGTGCACGCACCTACACACACACGCTTGTCCTCGCACTGCAAACACATACACACACGTGTACTCTCGCAGGCTGACATCGCACATCTCGCAGGCTTTTGAGAGTCTCGCGCTCATACACTGCCATAAAACACAAACATAAAGGTGTGAAGTCTCACTCGCACGCGTGAGCATATGCACACACACGGCGCACCGCAACACGCTCCTGCCCTGAAATGAAAGCTATATTGGGAACGCTTTCTTTATTAATTTATTTGTCTTGCATCCGAGCTGCAAGATGGTTCCGTTTATTCTTAGTTCAGACCCATCACGCTTTTTGTTTGATTCCCGTTGATCTTCTAGGAATAACTTCACAACAGCTCCCATACAATATCAACACGCTCGTATGCTTTGACCTATGTTGTTGCGATTACATGCGCGCACGTGCAAAAACACAATCACGTCCTCGCGTGCTCTCGCCGTGGCATTCGGAGGAATGAAGCTCCCATGTCAGTATTGAACATTAATGGCCCGTGTCAGATTAGGCTTTTTTTATTTCTTTTTTTTTATGTCCTCCGTCAAACTCAATTAATATTCCATCAGGCGTGAATTCACAGGCCACGCTGGACCTCCGCCAGTTTCATCCATATGGGGCGCGAGCGTGTGCGATCATATTTATAAATGTGTGTCGACGTTTAGTGGATGTTTGGGATATTTAGCAATCAGCCTTTATTGCCGTGGCTCAGCCAGACAATGCACGTGCACACACACACACAAACACGTATTGTGAGTCAGGTTGGAAGACATCAAGGAGTGCTTGCAGAGAGATTTCTCTTTATAAAGAGAAAGCTTGTAAAGCAGAGGGCAGATAATAGGAGATATATTTCACGTATAAGCAAAGTAGACAGAGATGTAAAAAGCTTTTGAAGACGTTTACAGGAAATATTTTAGTTGCTGAGTAGTAAATGTATGTATGAGAAAGTTAAAAAGACAGATTTTTTTTTGGAGGAGGGGGGGTTAAAGACTGAGTTAGAGAAGATGGAAGATGTGAGAAAAGGAGGGAAAAGCGGGTTTAGGGAGTGTAGAGGAGTTATGGGTCAATAAAGCCTGCTGTGGGGAAGTGGAGAGGGACTCATAACGAGGTCAAGGACACATCATCGATCGCCATATCATAAAGCTGACTGGCAAGGAGAAGAAGGGATGAAGGAGGAGGAGGAGGAGGAGGAGGAGGAAGTGAGCGGGAGGACCTGAGAAAAGAGGGAGAGCTACAGCTGTGAAAAGCAGAGCTGACTGCAGGATCGGCCCGGAGGAAAGAAGGGTTGAGGGAGAGAAATAGAAAATAAAATTATCAGGGTGAAGGAATTAAAGGGGGCAGCTCCGGCCAGAAAGAGGTTTAGAAGGAAATTGAATTAGATGGAATCATGGCTGAACAGATGAATTCTGTAATAGAGCACACACAGAGAACACGCAGCACCCGGCCGCCAATAGTAGTAACTCAGTGTTTGTCAATCAACGCCCGCCCTGTGGCGCAGCCTGGATCTTTACATTCATACAATAATCCCAGCACCTGTTTCGCAATACATCCACGCACGACACAGGCTAAAGAATCCAATTTTGCAAAGCGTGTAACCTATCTGTTAAAAGGTTTTAAAGATGGGTGGACTCTCTTCTTACCCTGGTGGACTTGACTTGTTGTGGCCAGATGGTTTGTCACACAGGCCAGTTTGAGGGACTTGTCTTTGGAGCATTTTGGATAGGGAAAGCGCTTTCAAAGAATTTCTTTGCACGTGACCGGCCGAACCATCTGTCTGTGTTGTAGGCTAACATGAACCAATCACATCAATCGACCATATGACATGGTAGGAGTGTGCCAAAGAGGAAGCACACGGAGGAGCACTGAAAGCAAGTAAGCAGTCAGTCTACCTAGCTATGTACGCACGTAGGGTGTGCTCACGACTAACACCGTTGCCACCATCTAAAGAGCAATCTGTGCATAAAAGACATTATTAGGAGTAACTGTTGTCAAACATAAGACATGTCCATAACTGCCAGTAGTTGGACAGGAGACTGATTGGTCCGTGTCTCACCGGATCAGCCTCAAGTGCATACTTTGAAGCCTGGCAAGATAGACTTGTCGTGTGATCTTGTGATCTCGCAAACCTCTTGAGTATCCACCTTCCTTGCAAGGTAAGGCCGGTCTGTCAAACACTTTGGTCTAAAGTGAAATAGCTGAACCACTGGATGGATTCGTTTTTTACAGTCCTAATAGTAGGTCTCAGAGGATGAGACCTACTGATCCCCTGACTTTCTCCTGACAATTCTGGCTACCTGATGGATTGCCATGGAGTTTGGTACGTAGGATGAGTTGTAATGTCTTTGGTTATGTAAGTGCCATCTACATTTTAATCAATCTAATATTCTAAGTCATGACTGTATTTAGTCAATTCTAGTGACGCGTTGACTTTAGCTGTGCTTTATGCTTGGTTCTGATTTAGCAAAGCTTAGACTGGCTTTGTAGCTAATGTTGGTCGTTAGTGGTCTTTGCGCTTTCAGTGCCTGTAAAGCCCTCTTGTATATTTCCCACCCCAAAAAAAACAAAAAAAACTGAACCTGGTGCCTCTTCTTGCCAACCACCGGTGTCTATTCGAAAGGACAAAATACCGTTAATGCTGCTGCTGCTCCATCTGTTTCCACCAAACACTCCCGGTATGCCGCATGCACGGTACAACTGGTTGCTAGGAACCAAAGTTATGGATGGCGTTTCCTTATACTAGTAGACGTTTGATGAGCTCTGTTTTTGCGTCATATGTCAATCAACTGTATCAGTCGTTCCAATCGGTTGTTGCCTCAATCTCAAAGTTTAGATTCAACTTGGAACCAGTTCGCTTTGCGCCGTCGAACGCTTTTTTTTTCCCCTTTTGTCGGTGCGGCTCTCTGACTTTCATTATCATTTCATGATCTCCCGTCTCCACACCGCTGTTAGTCTCTTCCTGTGTCTATGCCCCTTTAGTTGTTCTTGTCGAACATCATTAGCCAGTGTTGGGAAAGTATTTCCAGAATTCTCAGAGACTCTTCTAACCTCCTTGAGGAAAAAAAAAATAATCGATACGTTGCACAAAAGAATGATTTCAGCTTGTGTATTTCCTAATTCATATTGCTAAAAGTGACTTGATGTGTTTTTTGTTGGTTTTTTTTTTTTGATTTTTTTTTTTGCAAGAACACTAAAAAACTGATTTTTTTTTTTTTTATTAAACTTCTATTCGCATTTTACAACTTGTGTCAGCCATGCAATTACACGGGTTCAAAATCTTTTTCTGTTGTGCAAAATGTGGAGTACCTTTTTTTCTCTCAAACGGTTCAAAGAAAGTCTTTGAGGAAATACCTTCAGAACAGGGTGTTCAGGGGGCCAAGTGTTGTTAAGTGACCTTCCGGCTTTTTCAAAGACATCTTGAAAATTGTACGCTTAGCTCTGTGACAGAAATGTCACGGTAAAACCTGAGCACGAAGCGGGGCTCAAACTTCTCATCTAATCTAAATCTTTCTTTGTTTTCCTGTTTCATTATGCGACCCGAAGGCCACGGAAGAATCGTGCTGTTGAGGCCACTTTCATGTGATCAGAAATAATTGCGATTTCATGTCATTATCATTGTAAAATAATTACTCTGTGATCACGAAAACACACGCCACGGTGCTGATCCCGGGGAAACGGTTTTGACAGGCTGTTAATTCAAGAAAGAAAGGATTTATTTGTGACATGTCGACATCTCTGATCTCGCAAAACAAACTCATTAAGGCGAGATCACACATCTGACTTTTTTCATGGCAAGAAAACAAAAATCTTTTTTTTTTTTTTTTTCATGCTCTGACACTTCCTCCTCAGCCTCTCGTACTATGTCGCCCACTTTTCCCTCTCTGTGCCATTGCCCCTTGTCTGGAGAGTGGAAAGGAGGTTGGGCCGCTCCATCTAAGCTAATGCTCTAAAAATACATTTCTGTCTGTGGAGGGTTAAGATGAAGCCACTGAGATCCCATGAACTGCTGGTTTTCCATTAGTCTCTAATATCTCTTCTTCTTCCTCTGCCCTGCCATCCCCGCTTTCCCTCATCCTCCTTTCTCTCGAGCGTTGTTGAGAAGTGGCAGAAGAAACAAGCGCTCCCTTAATTTCCCCCTTTCTGCTTAATTAATTTTGCTCTGTTCCTCTCTCCTCTTGTCTTAAGCGTTCAGCAGGCGAACTGTTCAAATGTTTCTTTTCTCTGGAAGAAAGAGAAGAATTGGTACAGTTCTTTTTTTTCTTTCTTTATCCCAGCCGTCCATCAGTTTCCATCCAGATTATCCCGAGGTGACAGTCTGAGCCGAAGTTTTTCCGCCCTAATCTGCTTCTTCGCCCCGTTCCCTCGCTTCCTCTCCATACGGCGCATGTGTCAAAGCACATCTAGATTGAAAGGGCTGTAATTTTGTGTGCCGTTAAATGAGCATGTGAGGAGATAGGAGGGTCGTTGTATAGAAAATGGGCTTCCTGGTGCAGAGCGATCCCTCCAGGCCAGATTGAGTCATTTAACTCTCTCTGATATTCTCTCAGCGTGGACTTATTAGAGTCTTTTTTTTTTTTTTTATCCCCCCCCGCTCCGCGAAGTGAAAAGTGCTCCGCTAACTAGACCGGGGTGAATTGTGTGTCATAATCACAGCAGGTGGGATGTTCGGTTTGTCTGAATGACGTAATTCATTACTGAGGACTTCCACGTGGCTGTGGAGGGTTCACTGGTTTGTGCTGATGGTGATTGGTGCTGCAGACTTTTAAAAAAAACCTCATGGATGCTATGTTAGCTTACACAAGTAGAAGACGTTCTTCTTTCTTCATTTAGCCACTTCATTCATGCTCAAGGAACATAAACATAATAATAATTGGGCAAAGGTAAACAGAAAAACAGCTACAGCAATATTTCAAGAAAGGACTAACGAATGCGATGGTCCGTGGCTCTCATCTCAAAGCCCAAAGCACTTCTGAAGATGTTCATCTTTAAAAACCAATGGATTGATGCATATTTTGGTAACTAAGTGTGCATACAGATTTCCGTGTTACATACACAGCCGGGGCGGCTTGACTGGAATAAAAGACAGTGCTTTTGTTATAAAGGAACGTGCAACGGTGTCCTTCTTTGAAGAGTGGAGCTGTTAGGCTTTGTTCTCCGTTTGGAACAATGTATCACAGGACTTATCGTTTAACAACCTTCACTTATTTCAATAGAGCACTAAGTGTTTTTGAGAGTGGACTCTGTGTCAGCCAGCTGCTGCTATTAGGCACCACTCCAGATGAAAAGTGAGTGTCTTCGGGCCAGGCCGGCGCTTTTGTAAACATCCTCCTTGTCCAGCAGCATTAATCTGAACCGGGATTAAACGCCATCTGAAAACTTTGAAAGACCACCGTGATTGGTTGATGGCTATTACCCTGCATTGTAGCGGCTAAGCCCATAATCAAGGCGAACACGATCAGATTATCCCAATTGCAGACCCCTGCCCAACAACCTAATCCCTCAGATTTAGAGTCTCAGATTAGGAGTCCTGGATGATTAATCCCATATTGTGTGTGTATTCTGCCTGCAGGGGACCCTTCGCCGGGTGACCTTCTCCGTGGTGAGCCAGCCCCAGGACGGCGGTTGCTATGACAGCGGCATGGAGGACTCGGAGACGCCGAGCAGCAAGAGTTCGTCGGGGCCACGTCTGGGTGCCCTGCCGCTTCCGGAGGAAGGCTACGAGCGGACCACACCCGAGGGCAGCGTGGGCGAAGAGGAGCATGTGGAGAACGGTACGCAGAGCCACACACCAATCACACAGTAAATCATGAAGTTGCATGAAGAGGCTGATTCATTATGTGTCGTCTCTCTCAAGGCTTTGAGGACCGTTTACTGTGAATGGCTTAGGCATGTTTCACATTTTCAAAACCCACTTTCACACACAAACACGCACACACAGAAAAACACTTTCATTAGAGCCTGGACTAGGCCTGTCAAGGTCTCTGGAGGCTTTTCTGTCCTCACATGATGGGAATGTGTTTTATACAAATAAAGAAGTCCTCACTGTGTGTGTGTGTGTATACATGTACCCCACATCCAGCATGTTCATGTGTGAGGCTCCTGTGTATTATGAGTTTTTTAAAATTTTTTATTTCTGAAAAAAAAGCTAATGTGTGGCAGCATTTTGTGCCAGAGCCTCATCTGCGGCCTTGCCCTAAGCCTCCGCTTCAACGACAAAATTGTGTTTTTACCTTTTTCAAACTGAGTCTTTGTCAAGGATGTCATGAGGCAACAAAAAAAAAATAAAAAATTTATTTTAATATTTCCGTTCCTCTTTCCTGCAAAACGGTCATACTGGAACATCAGCGGCAGGCAGCACACCAAGGTCACAGCAACCTTGGCGACTGAGTACTTCTGGAGCTCTCGCCGCGCTCGCCGGTTAAATGCCGCCTTTTCACCGACGTGTGAAATCTTGCGGATTTTTGTGGCGTTTAATAAGTTTTTGTCACGGTCAGATGGAGAGAGGAATTGAACATAGGATTCATTGTGTTGCTTATAATTATACTGCATAATGATGTGCTTGTTTGGTTTCACATGAGTTGTGCTGCCGTCGCTGTGTTCACAGTCGAGAAAAATTAGTTTTCAGGACACAATGGAAATATTGTTGTGTTAAATTCAAGTAAACCCGAATTAAGAATATCAAACAGAAAACGAGTGCGTTGCTTTCATCAGCTCATTAGTAGCCTGTTTCATCATGAGTATATGTAACATGACGACTGCGGTGTTTATATATGTGGCAGGAAAGTCCCATTTATCTCATCTGTCATCATCATAATAACTGTCTCCATATAACTCGCTGTCAGGTATTGATTCATGAATGATTGGTTTACATAGATAATAGCAATAACCTTTGACCCCACAGGACATCAGCGTTCAGTCTCTGGTGGCCTCACTAACCTTTTGAACCAGCACTCGAGGGATTTAAAAAATATTTAACTTCATCCTTTCCTCGCAGAAATTGAGATCCGTCATTCAAAGATCTGATCTTTGGCATCGACAGTTGTTCGGTCTGACTTCACCTTTCGCCCTTTTACGTAACGCTGAGCACTGCTGGGTTTTTATTTAAAACGTTCTTCAGAAGTCAGCAGTTTTCACTTTGCACCTGCAGCACTTTTCTTACCGTTCTCATTTCCTTTGCTTTCCGTCCCCTACTTTATAACCTTTGTCCTTTTTTTTTTTTTTAAACCTATTTTTAACTCATCACTTCTACGGTATTTTTTTATTTCCTCCTCTCCTCATGGGGCGTCTCGGCGGCCCTGTTGATATCTGCGGTGACTCATCCCTCCTTTGTCTTTGTCTGTTTGTGTTTTCTGCTTATAACTATCATGTGAGGGCTTGGGTGTCACTAAAAATGTCTCTTGTTTTTACCCCTTTCCGTTTCCAGACGCCAGGCAGCTGCCGGATGTTGCTCTGACAGGAAAATGTACGAGGGAGTGTGATGAGTTTGGCCACTCCGACACTTGCTGGATGCCCGTCCGCGCCTCGCCACGGCAGCGCCAGCGCCACGGCAGCGACCCCCCTCGGCTGTCGACCTTCGCCCCGGGAGACGACAACAACAACCTCCGCGGCAACGACCACGAGAGTGACAGCGAGAGCGCCGGCAGCGCGGGGAGCTCGGAGCCCGGGGTGGTCGGCGGCGGAGAAGGTCAGAGATTAGCCTTAGCCAACGGGGATCCTCTCGGCACCCTGGGCAGAGGAGACCGCAACAGGAACATGGGCGACCACAACCGGAACCTTCTGAACCGCAAGATGACGTCGGCGTCCTATGACACGTTCAGCAGCGCGGGCTTCGGGAGGCGCCAGCCGGAGGATCAAGGGGGAGAAGGCCAGAACCCACCTGAGGTCATACCGCTGACGCGGACAGGAGGGGACCACAAGACCACATCCTGCCTCACGCTGTCACGCCGCGAGGTCTACCTGTGACGGCCTCGCAACGGAGCAGTCATCGCAGCGCCACTCCCTGTTTCTGAAAAAAAGGGCGGTGTTTAAAACTTTGAAGATGGGCAAACGTCAGGAAAATTGGAACTTTTGGATTCTGACTAATATTTATAGGCACCTAAACAAGTAAAGAATCAACTCTTCGGAGAACTCTGACCAGGAGAACTTTCTAAGACTTCTTTTTTAAACTACTACTGACAGTTACCGACAGGCAAAGAGCCTGTTATGAACAACGCCTTCTCTTCTTTTTACCTGAATCCAATGCATGCCTGACCCTTTGTCAGGGGGGGATCTGTGTGAAAAAGAGAGAGTTTAAGACGGTGTAAATACTGACGTTCTAAATACCTGGCTGCATCTTAAAGAAAAAGAAAAAAAAACTGAGGCTACAGATTTGGCCTCAACTGATGAAGCATCTGGTTAAGAAAAACCCGCTGAGACTTCATCCAGTCAAAACAGATAAATAAGAGGTTAACGGGTATTTGATTGGGTTATTTGGATGTAATTCAAACCCATCAAACTTTCTTACACCTAATCGCAGCGGAAGAGGCGGATACAAAACAATCAAAATCCCGTGAGAATTCATGGTCATAAAGTGCGACTGCTGTACAGTGACACAACAGTAGAAGAAGACGAAAAAAAGTCCTGATCTCAAAAGTCGGGTGTCGCTCTTTAAAAAACAGAAGCAGCAACGATTTTTTTTAAACAGTGACCCAATGTAACTATCCAGAATACAAGGTCCTCATAGAGTGTCAGTAGTGCCACAGTATTCCGGCGTGTGTGAAAATACCTGTTTCTTATTTTGCCTTCACGCCCGGTCTGTATGTATATATCGTGTGTGTGTATTTGATAAAAAAAAAAAAACAACACGGCAGCGTTATCTCTCTGAGGCGGCCGCCGTTTCAGAGTAGACTGAGGTCCTGACTCCATTACGCATCTACAGTATCCTGACAGTGTTCATGTATGATAAACCTTCTTTCGCACACACACACACACACATGCAAACACACATGCAAACACACACACACAAACACGCATGCAAGCACTTCTTACATACACAGACCTTCGCATGTGAACACAAACCCGTACGGTGCATTTACAGAATGTGAACATGCATAGGGCCACACAGTTTATGACATGACTCCGTGGCTGTGTAACATAAGTATATGATAACTCGCATTAACGTTCATACAGAAACAGAGAGCACACATAAGCACACACACACACACACACACACATATTAAAACATTAGTAATTAAGATGTACGCGATGCTCAGCTCATATGCACTACGTGTGTATGTGCTTTTTAATCATGATTTTTTAACATGTTGCCTCATCGAACTAGCTGTAGCATTTTGCCTGCTCCCCCCCTCCAGCCAGTATTTAAACATGAAATGTATTTAAATAATTACTCATCTCTCTGACTGACGTATGAGGTTACATTAAAGGGAATTTCAATGACATCTACTGTAGGAACTCATAGAAAAAATAAATAAAAATGTCTGTAATTTCTGTAAGAAAAAACAAAAGAAAGGAAAAAGACTCTGCATGAAAGAAAGATAACTAACTTTTTCTCTCTCTCTCTCTCTTTTTTAAACCACATGCTCTTCTTTTTTGTTTTTTGGGGATACCGCGCCTATTTGGATACATCAGTACTAAACGTGTGTGCGCTTACGGCGGGGGGGGGGATGGAGATAATGATGGCAGCGAGGGAGTTAGCTTCAGCGGATGTTTATCGTGGAGCGAGTTTCGGGGTAACCTTGGGCCTCGCCCTCACTCGGCTGGCACACGGCGTGCCGGAGGCTGTAACAAAAAAAAGTGCAGTCGGGAGCGCGGAGTTCTTCCGCGACCCGGTTCACCGCGCAGCGCTGACCTGAACACGCCCATACTGCTGTGCTGAACTGGGCCGATAACAGACTCCTTCGCGTTCGTCCTTCCCATCAGCTACTGCTGCTGCTGCACGACTTCCTGCACACTCTGCTGCATCGGGCTGAAGGGTGGTTGTGGATCGAGGCCAACGCATCTTAATTCCCATCATCAGTGTGTGGCTCAGTGGTGTGATAGGGATAATAGGGTTAGGTTGTCCCTGTGGTCTTAATGAGTTTCCTTTCTCCTCTCTTTCCCTCCCTTGATCTGTACTGATCTCATTAACGTCTGGATAGGCGAATGTAACACTGGAATTTGCCAGTAAGTGTGTCTCTTAATTCTTCTGGTTGTTTTGGATCACGCGAGGTGGTAGAAACGTCCTTTTTTGAGAAGTTAAAAAGCAAGAACAAACGTGCAACAGTATCATACCTACTCAGCACTGTTTCTGCTCGAATAAGGTGGTAATCAGGATGAAAAAATGTTCTATGCGCGTGATTACACTTTGTATACCTGTATATACTTTCCACTTAACCGTGTGAACGTCAGCTTTGAGCCCACTGTTGTCCCTAAGCCTTCATTATCCCCAGGTCCCCCAACGTGGCTGTTTTACGGAGCTCTGTTATTGATGGACTGTGCTGAGGATGTGACAAGATTCGAAGCCTTCAAACGTTCAGAGTTCCTCTCTTTATGGACACCTTATGTTGACAAATGCGATTGGTGAAAACAGTCCCAAAAAAATAACAATCCTGCACTGTACATATATATACTTGGAGACGAAAGGACGTATGCTCATTCTCTGGTAGAAAGAGCTGAGATAAATGTGTCTCAGTACCTGGAAGGCCATGAAGAAGCCATGGAGGAACCAGCTTGCGTGTTTTGGAAAGAGACTCTCGACACGGCCCTGCCTCCAAATTGGCAGATATCTCTTCAAGCTGCTGTTTTATGGCAGTTCCACGATGGCACCTTTCAAACCCTCAAATCTGGATTTAAGGGGAACTTTCTGTACAAGAATCTCTGTGGGTGTGTCTTTTTTGTTTTCTTCTTTTTTTATACTGCACGTTTAAACCTGAATCTATTGCGAAACATGGGGGAGAGGGGGGGAGGGACGGACAGAGAAGAGCGCCATGTCTGATATTTGCTGTCAGCCGCTAATCAAGACTTTTCTAAAATCAGACAACCTGTCACCCGCCTCCCCTTGTTGCTGTTACTCTAGCCATGTACAGATAAAACTACACTGTAGAACAGACGACGGGAAACCATAACAGACTATGGCATGCTTAAGGTTCAAATCTGCACTTGATAGACAAAAAAATGAGGAAAAAAATGTGTTTTTTTGTGTTCTTTTTTTTCTTTGTTTTCTTTTTCCTAAGGGACTGACTCTGTTTTTTGTTTTTTTATTTTTATTTTTTTTGCTGCTCCCGTCCTGTAATTACATAATGAACTAATTGCATTTGCTATGACGAGGAAGACGAGGAGCTGTCAGCGAACGGTTTGGTATGAAGATGAATCATGTAAAAGTTTGACTTTGACATTAAAAACTTCAAACACTCTTATTGTGCTTGTTAACTCTTTTCACAGATTACTCCGCAGGGTAACTATGGCAGCGGCAGTAGCTGGGATTCTATATTGCGACTCCGAACAAAATAATTGCCTCAGGAGCAGTTTAAGATGGTGACAAAAATAGTGGGTAGACCTTTACACAAAAAATTGTAAAAATAAATAAAAAATAAAAAATCTGTTAATGAGGAACTCTTTTAGGATACCAGGTTGTGTTAAAAAAATAAATAAAAAATCTTCTAGTTCATCAGACAGACACCTCCAGTGAACAACTAATCAGAAAAGCGCTGAGCCTTTATTCATGCCTGCGTTTCTAACTGCAGATGTGACGTTCTTGTTATTTGCTTGTATTATCTGTTAATAAAGTCATTAAATACGGGCAAATGGAGCCTAATTGGAAAGTGACAAGACATCTAAACTTTTCACCGTCTGAATTTACACTTCCATTAACAATTGAGCCAACATTATCTCCTCAGGAAATGCGTGCAATGCAGTCAAAAGCTCCAGAACAAGCTATTATGAAGACCTTGAGTTGTTCTGACATCTACATTTTCCAAGGTCGAGAGCATTAATTTTTTAGCTGTCTCCGTGCCATCACCACCAAATCCTCCCATTTAGCAAAATTACACATTTAAATGCTTTTTTATTTTTTGAATCTCTAATGTCTATCTGCAACGGGCTGTCACCTGAATGTATTATGTGGGACAATCCAATCAGCATTATCTGTGAAAGGTGAATTTTCTGAACTTGATACAAAAAAACTTGTAGAAAATGTAGAAGCAATTTAGACTTTGAGCTATCTGAAAATACTTCACAGGTGTTAACGGCTGCAAAGATTAGTGTGAACGACTCTAAAATGTCAAAATAAAAAATAAAAAAAAGTCCAGCAATCTGTGCTGTTTTCTCCAGTATGCAACACTGCCACCATGTGGTAGTGTATCTGTACTATTCCCCCTGTTCAAAGTTAGGGTTTCAGATTCATTTTGAAGAGGGAACGCAAAGGAAACGAAAGACGTAAATAGGAGAGAATGAAAGTAAAACCAAAGAAAGACGAGAGATTTTCTTTCTGAAAATGCATTTCTTAGCAGCCAACACAGTTGCAGCAGATTGCTTCTGTTTTCCTAAAACAAAGAAATTCAATGTGAAATAATCTGTAAAATTGTAATCTATGAATAGTAGGCCCTTTGTGGTTCATATTTAATGTCATATCGGATATAAAAATGGAAAGGTTTTCTATTGTAGGTGTAATTCAGAAGTACAAATCTAAGTATAAACTGAAAGAGTTGTTATTTTATGAATGGGTTGGTTGTTACATGCCAGATAAAATAATGACAGATACAAACACATCAAACACATTTTAATGTCTGATTACTAATTATCTTCATCAACATAACCTAAAACTACTGTACTCTGTTTTCCCATTTTCACAGACCCATATTCTGGTCTGCACTTTGGTCTCATGCAGGCACTTAATGCAGATCCGCTGCAGCCTCCTAATTAGATTTTTCGAACAATTACAACTTAATGTTCACATCACAGGCCACATTAATTGTGGTGTTTGAGAAAAGGACTAAAACAAATTTCCAGTTAAATTTCCGTTTTTCTAGGCTGCCGGCTTATAACTATGCCACGTTTGATTTAGTGTTTAGTTAAAATGTCAATTCATGGATTCTAAAGCCATATAATTATCCCCCCTCGTCATCTTCAATTAGTGTAATCGCTCGCGTGCAAATGCCAGCACGTGTCATGTCCAATAAAAGTCTGTCTTCCACTAAGAAAAATAAAATAAATAAAAATTAAAATGACTGAACACTGTTTGAAGTCTTCATTCCAGATATTACCACCCCCAAAGGAGTGATTGTTCTGGAAGCTCACAACACAACTAAATGAAATATCAGTGAACCACAGAGTAAAAGATATTAGCAGCCTTCTTTGAAACATCACAAGCATCAGGTATTGTATCAATCAAATTATAGTTGTAAGTCATCTCATGTGAGTAGCCTTTGTACAAGGCAGATAAATTACATGGTTTCACCGGGTAAATGGACAAGAAATTGTTTGCAATGAAAATTAGAAAAAAAGAGAACGAATGTCTTTGAACTGTTAATTAAATGCAAGCGATAGAGCATTGTATTGATTTTTAGATCTCCCTCTATCTTAGAAGATAGAGGGAAATGTTGTGAGGAGGGAGGTGCCTGGTGAGGTAAAACCCAGAGTGTTAACCTCCTCACACATTGTCCAGTATATCAAATGGTTTGTGGAGGTGTGAGATACTTTGAGGGGCTTAAGTGGAGTCTTTTTCTGAGTGACAGCGAGCTGCAGTGAATTGCCTTTGAATTGCCTTTACATGCATAGACATCCTTGGGGTCATGGCTTCAAAGCAAAATGACATATCCCTGAAATATGTTGAAAATCCCCTATCTTATTCATTTTGTGCTATCTGCCGATGTCCAGTCGGTCAACGTCTATAACACCAAAGCAACACTCCCCGGCATCACACTCAAAGCCGAGCTTAAAGCGTCGCAGATGTGAGAAATTCTGTCGTTGCCGTGTTCTTCCAATCGGAAAAGCCTTAGGGCTTGAGTTGAGTTGTAAACATTCTTTCTCACCACCACCACCACGCCAGACAGATGATGTGAGATTTGATCCTCCCCGTGCTCCTCCATGGGCTGTCATTTGTGTCTTTTCATCTTTTCATGGTCACATCAGCCGGAACTCATCAAAGCCGTGCCATCAGCATTCCTGTAATACCACAAAATAACATGTACACAAGATGATTTTAAATGAAAGCATATCCTTAAGGAGGATGTGATCTATCTGCAACTACACAAAGAAAGAATCTTTCTAATTAAAAGTGTTCTGTCCACGCATTTTGAATGTTTACAAGTTTTGACAACTAAAAAATGAGTCTCATGAATTATATTTGGATTGTGTCTTGCATCTCTAATTCCCAAAAATCAATAAAATACAGGTGTTTGGCAGTAGAGTCTAAATGGTCACATTGGTTTTGTTGAATGTTGAATATGTTTCAGTAGGGGAGAAAATAACCAATGTGGTATTTCTGGAGAAATGGAACAGGTGAGACTTCTTTAGGGGGATGGGGCAGCTAAATCTAAATAAACATGTCTGAATGCAGATGGGTGCAAACAACTTCACAAGTGAATGTATTTTAATTTAAGCCTTGAATTCTACCCACGTTTCTGATGAAATTAGGATTTCCTCCCGGTATTCTGGTGGAGTCTTATGAAACCAGTCCACAGCTCAGTTTTTATGTAATGGTCCTGGGATTTTGGGACATCAAACTTTAATGCTCACTAGAAGTTACTGTATTCAAACTAAATATTAGATTTGCTGGATCCTAACATCCTTGGTTTGAAGATGTTGGGAGGCGATTACTTCACAGTCCTCACAAACAAGTCTATGCTTGTAGTCCACAGAAAGTGACAAAAACATGTATGTGTGTGTGTGTGTGGCTGATAACCTGCAGGTGGTGCCATGTCATTTGCGGTTTCAAGTGATTGCAGAGGTGTGTGTCATTTGCTGATTGACCAATAGTTGACAGTGTCTGGTTTCCAAGTGACCAGAGACAAATCACTCTGCTCAGCTCTCTTGTTGTGTCGTTCCCTTTGAGCTCGCAGCTCGCAGCTCCGTCAGCTGTTGTGTCGGTTAACCACCAGAAAGTTTCTCACTTTCGTGCGGATAATTGACAGCTTCAGTGTGCAGTTGTGACAGTAGTGATTTGTTGGTAGCTATGCTATTAGGCAGCACAATGCTGTCATTTTGCAACTTGTAATTACCTGACTATATCTGCAAATAGTAGTCACAATAAATAGTATACTTGGTTTCAATAAGGACATTCATATGTTTCTCTTTTTGCTTATATGCAATTGGCGCTTATTTCAAGGAATAAATAAACAAATAATCCTCATTTGAACCTTGATTTAAATGGGTCGTCCTTATAACAGATGGTGAGTTTCACAATCTCCTACAAGTCCAGGTTCACTTAGGCCAAAGGGCCCGGAAGATTCTGTAATGAATCATCGTCCATTTAAGGCTGAAGGACAGGCTTGACCTTTCAACAAAGCTCAACGTGGACACCAACAGGACGAAGGAGGGCGTTACAGTCAAAGAAAACACGTAAAATGTTTGAGTCTCCGCAGCTGACTTGGTTTACGTCATTTGCTGAATTCACAGGAATAAACATTTGATAAACAGGACCTAAATACATATTTAAATGAATTGAATAAAAACGTGATGATATAGAAAGAGGCTTTTATATCCTTACAAATACATTGCGTCAACTTACAGTCCCACCAGTTGAACATAATATGGTAATATTAATATGAAATGCACTGTCAGTGTTGCCCAAGAGGTAAATGAAACCAATCATGTTTGTCTTTTAGATAAATTTGCTGACTACATCCTTTTAATTGGAATGGAACTGAAGATGGTAAAATATAATGTTAAAGGAACAGTATGTAAGAAATGTATTTCAATTAATCATAAAATGGCCCTGATATGTCACTAGACATGAAGAAATCATGTTCATTTCAAATACTTATATCACTGACAACAGTGGTCCGGCCAGGATATTGTCATTTAAAAGTGAGAGTTGCAGCCCTCAACTGATGTTATTGTTGTCATTTTGTGTTTTGGTCTGAGGCGCCACCCTCCACCTATCTACCAATCACGAAGTCAGTAGAGTTTCGTCTTCCGGGTTGCCAGCTCTGCTCTAGTTACCGCAGCTGCAGCTACGAACGTGTCGGATAAAACATGTATAACGTTACGAAACCTAAAAGACCTCGTTATGAATCCGAACTACGTCGTGACAAAGTCCGAAATAAAACAAGGATTTGTATAGGAGATGCCTTTGAAAGATGGAGACGGCTGAAAACGGAGAAGAATTTGAAGACAGACGCCAACGCTGCTAATTTTCTCCTGGCGAACTTACTTGTACATAATGTAAATGGACATTTCAAATATTCATGACAGTCGAACAAAGTTATGCATGTTCGTGCAAAGTAACGTTACGTTAGCGCATACAGAGGAGGTGGCTCATCGAATTGAAAAGGTAAGGAATTGTTTGGGAAATAAAAACGGCGAGTCGTCATTGCTAACATTAGCAATGCATTATGAGCCCGTTTCTCTGTCATTATGCTGAAACGCCGAGGAAAACAACATTAGCACGTCGATTATGGCAATGTGAAACGTAATTGAGACGTATTGAGTAGCCTAACGTTACCTCGGTAACCTGGCAACCTCGAGTCAGGGGGGAGGTTGGAGGGGATACACCATTCTACAGTATTTTGAAAGTGATTGCAGTACCAGTTTTGGCCAGTTTTGGCCACAATCTTACATACTGTTCCTTTAAGTATTTAATTCCTTCAAAATACTCCATAATGTGGCTATAGTCAGAATAGAACTATTTGGTTCGTTGCACCGTGGCTGGATGCGGCTCAGATATGCACAGAGGTGCCCCGGTGGGTCCATCAGCGGGAGAAGAACCTCACAGCTGGCTCAGTAATTTGCCTGGATTCAGTTGAACCTCTGTTATTCCGTCTATACCCCTTCAAGACACGGGAGGAAGTCGCTGCGTCGTTATGGCACCTTTTCAGACTTCTATACACCCCACATACACCCAGCTGCTGTTTTCCATTTCTGTGATTTCATGACCCGCTTCAGAAAATGAGGGGAAAAAAACAAAAAAAAAAAACATGCATAATTTCAGCCTCAAAAGCTCAATATTGTATCTCCTTGGTTAGCTCCCAGAGCAGATGGCAGCGGCTGCGTGCTGGTCTCTGTTGGTCTCTGTGAAGGTGATGTTGTCTGCGTTTCATCTGTACTTCAAGCCAGAAAAAAAATGCTCTTTTGACACACGCGGTCTGCATGTTATGAATTTAAAATGGTTTCACCGGAAAGATTACATAACTGTAGAAATGTAAAAATACTGGATGTGCTGTAACTAGCTTTTCCAGAGCTTGTACCATTTTACCATATTTACAGAGCGCTATCTGCTTCACTTGAAATATAAAAAGTCTTTATATTGGAAACTCTCAAGTTCTCATAAAAAATATTTTTCTTGTCATAGAAAATAAAATGCTGCTGGATTCAATGCAAAAAAAAAAAAGCCTCGGCACTGCATGTCAAGGTAATGTTTGAAAAAAGGTATAATGTATCAAGGATTAAAGGTCAGAATTACACTGTTTATTAAAATTTCAAATTTTCTCTGCTTGGTCTCACAAAAATACACCGCAATGTGGAGGATCTTAGCAAAAAGCCACAGGAAATACACCTTTCACTGTGCCACGGTGTATTAATGTTAATATTATTCTGATAATACACTGCATATGCAGCTGTTGCATGAGGTGCGTAAATAAACAATTTCCAGCATCTGCCAAAGAATTGTCCTTTGAGAATACACTTTAACAAGTGATACCAATCTCTGCCAGATCAAACTTGAAAATTTAGTAAATCGGCTGTTGTTGCCAAGGACATCAGTAAAAGGAAGTTTTCCTCCGGGAGCACAGATGGGCTTAGATATACTACAGCTGTAGCATAATTAATTATAAACACTATCATGAAAAACTGGAAGTGAAAGCTATTTAAAAAAAAAATAAAAAAATCTGACAACTATATAGCAAAACAAATGATTGTGTCCAACTGTTAAAAAAAGAAAAAAGAAATTTTACATGTACACAAGACAACAACATACTTGAAGTCCAATCTGTTAATTTTGAGTTTTCTGTTCATATCGCTCAAGAATCGTTGCAGAATTCTGGACAAGTTAAAGTATTTCATCAGTGCACAATGAGACTCATTGTTTCTCTATTACTGTGAGTCTATTACTGAGACTCACCTCTTCCAGGTGTATAAAGGAACATTTTATCTGGTCTGGGCTTCTGTGGGAATAACACAGTGTACATGGAAGATCTAACAGAAACACAATGATGCTTGTAGGTGACTATATATCGATAAAGACGTAATTATGGATATATGTCATTTGTGCCAGTAAATCAGTCCAAATGCTACAAAGTGGACTTCTAACTGAATCACTGGGCTGGGTTATCATTTCTGTTCACGAGTCCACCGCACACACATCCTCAAAGAAGCTTCTGCTGCTCTCCAAAAACGATTGTGATCTTGAAGTTTGCCGAGGAGGCAGCGCTATTGGAAAACACGTCATGTCGACTCGTGAAATCAAAGTTTAACTGTGCGGAAGAACACGCAGCACTAACATCAAAAAATAGCGTGGGCTGGGGCTGCTTTGCTGTCTCAGTTTTCTGTTTTTCTTTATTTTATTAAGTAAATGAAAGCCTCACGCATTAAAGTACATTATTTACATACGGTTCACCGTGCAAGGCCGTGCCTAAGCCTTCCTTGTAGCTAACCTTGCAGTCTAAATGCACAAGCCCCATTTACACACCCGTGAATGAATGTAGGAACATCCTTGAACATATTGATACACAATTTATTAGAACTGCTAATTAGGAACGAAAAAAAAAAAAAGAGGCACAGATGAAGTGCAATTAAACAGACTGTTGAATCAGTGAGCAACTGTGATTGCGGGTGACCAGCTGTGGCAATGTAGCACCTATAATTCATCACTTACAGTATAAAGTGTCTGTATGAATGGTATCTTATCGTCATTGAGTGTAAGAAAGACGATCGGTGACTGATTTATAGCTCACATTGAAACTTTCTAAAGGCAGGAAACATCTTTAAGTAATGCTCTACTCTGAGGTAGCAAAGCTCTCCGGCACACCACGAAAGACTTGACAAGAGGAGATGCACACTGATATATATAACACTTAGAACGCCCACTGCTGACTTTTTCCACACCACACGCTGATGCTATGGATTGGTCTCTGGTGGTGCCACTAGCAGAATGTAATGCAATAATAAAAACCTACAGAAACAACCGAATGTCTCTATATACACCGTTTTGTGCCTCCTAAAGAGTTGTGACTCATCAGAGAATGGACATGGGCCTCCTGAGGGTGTCCTGTGGTGTCTGGCTACAGGATGTTGTTAGCGAGGGCTTTGGGTCCTATGGGTTGAGGGGAGGGGCCTCTGTGGATCAGACTTGTTCCAGTGCATCCCATAGATACTTGATCAGTTTGGGATCTAGTGAATTTGGAGGCCAGGTCAACACCTTGTCCTATCAAGGCATTGATATGGGGTGGGGGTGCCTGGTCCGGTCTAGATGGGTGGTACATGTCTAAGTAACATCCACATGAATTCCAGGTCCAAAAGTTTCCCAGCAGAACATTGAATTTTCACAAGATGGTGAATGTTATTAACTTTGCTTGTCAGTGGTTTTAATGTTTTGGCTGATTGGTGTAGTTAAATAAACTGACTGCTAATATTTATCCAGTCTTCATACTCTTATGTAATGCTTGTGTATTTGGTCTTTTAAACCCTCCTGTGGGCCACAGTTTGATTGACACATTAAGGCCAGGAGGTCAAAACAACCCTCATCCTCCAGGGTCCATGAAAATCAATAGCAAACTCACCCTGGCAGGTAGTTTGTTAAGACCTCTCTGTCTGAGAGTTCAACAGAAGGTTGAACAGGTTTTGGCTGCAGGCTCTGTTGTGACCTTCTTAAAAAAACAGCAAGGAAAATTTCTCTGCTTCATAAGATGCGTAAACAAACTACTACACAGACCTCTGACAGATGTTTGAAAGAAATACAAAATGAATTCGGAGTGCTACGTGAATGGATTAAAAATGCATTGCTTATCTGCACATTAAAGTTAAACTGCCAAGTTTTACCATGTACTGAAAATGTGATCTTTCTAAGAATCTCATTGCTGACGAAGTTTAATTTGCTACTTCTGAACTAAAGGAGGTAAACACTGAAAAATAACTAATAACTAATTAATTCTTCCCCTGACCTTGCCCTCTTCATTAATTTATTTACCCAGCCACAGATAAAAAGCATTTTCTCTAAAGTATTTTGCAATTAATCAGATTAAAGTTCTGAAATGAAGCGATAAATAGACAAAATTAATTTACACCAAAGCCTGCAATCAGTCTTGATCAATGAAAAACAATCACACATTTGTGCTTCTTCTTTTTTAGGTAAAGTTTCTTTTTACTTTCATTATATTGGTAATTATCCATTTGTTCTTATATATGCCACTTTACTGCAAGTATCTCACTAAATCAGCATACTTTGAGATGGAAACATTGACTTCAGTTGTCATTCTGCCAATGATGCGTTCATCACGAATGTTCAAAGTTTTCTTCGACACCTTTTTCTTGCGTTCTAAAAGACTGGTGCATATGCAGTACATTTCTACCTACCTGTATTCAAAGCGCTTCTTCCCATTCGTTCACACAAGCGCTCACCACAACTCAGGCTTCAGTGTCTTGCCCAAGAAGACCTTGGCATGTGGTCCATGTTCATGCACCGCAGGTGAACCACTAGCTTTGTTGGTGGACAACCCAACCCACTGTACCTACTGATCCGCGGCTAATTATCGGCCACTAACTAGACAGTCTTAACATCTGTCCCCAGAAAATTTCATCCCTATTTGCTTAATGAGTCTTCTGGTTCTGTCCATTGGTTGGTCGTCATAACACAATTCATTGTGGAGAAACTCCACACAGGTTAATCTGAACAAATTCTTCTAATTGCAGGGGAGCGTTTGGGTCGGTAACAGACTGTAGTCATGTGAGTCTGAGGTAGGCACCGGCCACACACACCGATCAGGCACAACATTAAAACCACCGTCAGGAGAAGTAAACGACATTGACCATCTTGTGACAATTCAGTGTTGGACCTGGCATTCGTGTGGATGTTACTTAGACATGTAGCACCCACCTAGACCAGACCAGACTTCAAAGAACATGAAAAACAGCACAAGGTGTTGACCTGGCTCCAAATTCACTAGATCCCAAACCGATCAAGTATCTGTGGGATGATCCACAGAGGCCCCTCCCCTCAACCCATAGAGCCCAAAGACCACCCACTAACAACATTCTGTTGCCAGACACCACAGGACACCCTCAGAAGGCCCATGTCCATTCTCTGATGAGTCACAACTGTTTTGAAGACACAAGGGAGACCTACACAATATTAGAAAGGTGGTCATAATGTTATGCCTGATCAGTGTATGTTCCTGATAAAAAAAACCTAGACTCTGCACTAGTCATTTAGAACTCCCTTAGTTATGCTGCTATAGGCCTAGGCTGCTGGGGGGCGATGCACTGAGCCCATATCCTCTCTCTCTCTCTGGCACCGAGCTCCTATCCTCTGATTTCTTTTCTCTGGCACCGAGCTCTTGTCCTCTAACTTCCTACCTACAACTAGTCATGCAATTCTGTGCTATTACTGTTTAGCATGCTGTGTGTCCGTCTCTCCCTTGGGTTCTGCTCAAGGTTTCGTCCTTGCCACCGTCGCCTTCAGTCTTGCTCTGGGGGTTTCAGGCCGGGTTTCAGACCGGATGTTGTAAAGCATCTTGAGACAATTTGTATTGTTATTGACGCTATATAAATAAAATTGAATTGAATTGAATTGAAGAAGCCACTTGGATGAGTATTTAAACACCAAGAAAAGTTACAGAAAACTTAACAATTTAATGGTGTATAGAGTGTATCTCAGGAGTTGTATGTTGAACTCATACTGTCTTAACCTAAGCACCTGGATTCCACCTGACTTAATGTATTTATAAATTATCTGGGCCAAAGAAATTCAATTCAGCAGACAAAGACAAATGTAGTAAAAGAGAGGACCGAGGTATCTGTATTAAAATTGATGGCAGCATTGCGCGTGGCATTAGCCACATAAAGCTAGCATTGAACTCAGAGTGTCATTGTTCTACCGTCATCTTTGATAACAGTCAGTCTTTATTGATTGATTAGCGGTTCCACTGGAGACACCGGACAACAGCATCAGAAACAAAGCGCCACTGAAACACTAAATGTACCATAAAGGAGTAAACACCCAGAACTGATCAAAAGACATTTAACAAAAAACAAAAACAGATTAAAAAGTTTTAAAAAGCGGTGGTGGTGAGAGCTGAGGTCCTTTTACAACAGTGAGTTCAGCGCATGTCACTACAACGACAAAGATCTATTTCTGGCAAGAGTGATTGGCAGCAGGAGACTATGACACACATCGTGAAGTCTTTTATTGTGAAACTCTAACATGTAGGTACACCAATCTAGACCTTAAATTAGCTGTTATTTCTGCCCCAGCTCTACTTTCACACATTACAGGAGAGCATTGAAACATTTGCATAATAGTATGATGTGCATCGCTTTTACTGAAGTGCACAGCAATGATAAAATGCATGATTTAAACCTGGTATCAACTGCCTCTACCCACAGTGAATATCATTAAGTCTTCAAAGCATATGGTGAACAGTGTGAGAATATGCCTGTGCCGCTGAATACGAATGTGCTTCGATAGAGTTCCTCCACTGCAACAACAAACCACATGTAGTGTGCAAACATCTAAAAACGTGTCCATGCAAATATGTGTAATCGATCCACTTGAGTCACACTGAAATCTGTATTGCAAAGATGTTGAAACCAGATGCAAAAAAAAAAAAAAATAATAATACAAATCTGTTATTTCTTCAGCTGTCCACCAGATGGGTGGAAAGGAGCACCATGTCTGAGAGCAGACCCACATAGTAGGACGTGGAAAGTGAGGAAGTATAAGTAGGAAGTCATGCTCACGGGGAAGCAAATAACAACATTATGACATAATACTGGGGTCACACTTGGAAGAGGGGATCCAACCAACACCGGATCTGTGTGTGTGTGTGTGTGTTTGTTTGTGCACGTCACGATCATGAGTTTGACATAAAGATCTAGTTGATTGTAAATCACACTTTTTTTTTCTTTTTCTTTTTTGGGCTGGAAGTATAAATGTGCTTCTAAAATGCAGCCTAAAGCGTGTCATGATTGTACCACATTAAAAAATAAATAAATTCATTCATGCCAGTGTGCATGTGACCACACCCTCAGCCACACACATACACTCGTACACACACATTTAAGAGCTGGAACCCCCAAAACCATCCACGCTTCGGTGCACGGTCAAGTGTTCAGCCAAGGCTGGTGATGTTGGAGCGACCACCGGGGGGTGCTACGATGCGGTGGCCAGACCGACGGGGGATATTATCATCAATCTGCGCACCTGAGAAATAAGTACAAAATTAACATATTATATATATTCACAGAAATAGGTTCACCCATGACTTGTGTATAAAAGTTAATTTAAAGGGGAACTACTGTTTTTTACAACCTGGACCTTATTTCTGGCATAAAATACGATCGTTTACTCACCCATATAACTTTGGTGTCATTCGGAGTCGTTCGTCAGATATCTAGATCCGCGTATATCCATATAGTGGGAGTGACTGGGGCACCGAAACGCAGCCTCTAAATAACGCATTATCTGCCGTGCAAAGCGTTCATTTCACCAATATTTTGTTTTGATATGCTAGTGCTATTCCCCGTTGAGTCCAGAGTTACCTGTTATCATCATCTGGGGTCTGTAGACTGACCTACTAACCTCTGACCTGGATGATGTCATCTCTGTTTACCTGTAATTTGCTACTGCTAGTTTTTTGCAACATGGCTGAATATTTTTCCGATTCTGAGGTTGTGGACGATGAACGTCCTTACAAGTAACTCCGGACTCAATGGGGAATAGCACTAGTGTATCATAACAAAATATTGGTGAAATGAAGGAGTTTCGCAGCAGATAATGCGTTATTTAGAGGCTGCGTTTCGGTGCCCCAGTCACTTCCACTATATGGATATATGCGGATTTAAATATCTGACGAACACCAAAGTTATATGGGTGAGTAAACAATCGTATTTTATGCCAGAAATAAGGTTCCAGGTTGTAAAAAAAACAGTAGTTCCACTTTAACGTAGCTGGATGTATGATTTGTGTTACCTGAAAGGCTGAAGTTGGACTGGTGAAGGTTGCGTACTGGTGGCGGCTGGTGTGTGGTGGGGGAGGTTTTGGCTGATGGAGCAGGAGTAATGTATTTGGGGGTGGGAGCAACATCGTACACAGGGCCGTCGTATATCCCACGAGTGACGCCCTGCTTGCTCTTTACCTGGACAGAAAATACACAGAGACACACACACACACACACCCAAACGAACCTATTAGTCATTCTTTAGGAACAAATTGCCGCCGGTAAAACCCGCTGATCACAACAACACCGGATTAATTGGCTCATTTGTATTTTGTTTGAACACACTCACAGTGGGAAGGCAATTAGGGCTGCAGCTAATGATTATTTTTATAATCAATTAACCCGTGCATCCTTTTTTTTTTCAATAAAATGATGAATTGTTTTTGTCTATGAAATGACAGAACCATGAAATAGTAAAAAATAGACACTGATTGTTTTGTGTGAACAGTTAACAGTTATATAAAACAGAGATGATCAGGAAATCCTCACATTTAAGCAACTGTTGGGATTCAGGCCTAAAACAGACTTGTGGCATTACTTAATTACCAGTGGCATGTGTATTTTATTTTGGTTTTTTTTTGCTCTCTTCAACCAGTGATTAAGTCGGTTCAGACAGATTATGATGCACAGACAGCTGCGTAATCACAGCATGAGTGTGATGTGGTGATGTCCTGCCAAAGGAAGGAAGGAAGGGATTTCTCCACTTCATTCTGCCAGGGTACGTGCCTCCGAATACAGCGCAATCAGCATCAAACTTTGCTCACTGAGCCCATGTCTGGAGAGTCTACGAGCCCACCTATACTCGTAGACTCTCATATAAATTCAATTTATCTTTTTTCAAACTGCTGACACTGCAATGCAATCTGAATGTGTTCCTGGAGGGCTTGCACTAACTTGATTTTGTCATACGCAACCTGATCCGATCCCCGGGGGAAGCCAGAGAGCCAGTCATTTCAAAATAAACAGTAAGATGTGTGACTGTGCCTGTTGTTTAAGTGGTACAATGGTTGCACTGTAAATGTTTTAGTCCACTGCACATTAAAAACCCAGGTGCTCTTTGTTTGAATTTGCAGAACCTAAAAGGGAATGTAACGCAATGAAGCAGCTGAGTGTGAGGAGTCACTTTATTTTCCTTTAATGCTAAAACAGCTGCCATCCAAAGATAAACGGCTGCCACCTGGTGGTTACTGGTGATGTTGCTACCTGAGTTAGACAGCACAGCACCAAAATGTTCAGTGCAACAAGACAATGTCTAGCTAGCCTGCAGAAAATACTAATACTTATAATATGTGCTGATGAGTAGGCAAATCTTCATGTGACTTAAGGTTCAGGGTTTTATTTCAAGGTATTTCTGAGTTCTGTTAAGAGAAAGTGGTGAAAGTATCACTGTGTATTTACTGAACATCTCATTCTATAAGAGCTGAGAAACTGTCACATCCCTACTGCTGCTTTAGAAGTGTTTTTAAAGTCATCCGCATATTGTACCTGATTCCTGAACTTAATGCGCTGGTAAGCAAAGTCAGGGAAGGGCTTCCGTGGGATAAATCGACCGGTGCCCTGCTGAGCGTGCAGCTTGCCTTCTTCGTACACAACCCGACCTTGACTCAACACCAGCGCGGGACCGCCCCGGCACTCCAGACCCTCAAAGATGTTGTATTCTGCAGCCTGTGTTTGGAGAGGGAGAAAAATACAAGGACAAAGGAAATCTGGATTAAGCAAAGGCACAATAGAGAGCTTTTTCATTTCCCCCTGCCGCCGAGGCCTACTGTGCCATTTGAGCAAGAATTCTATCAGAGGGTTTCATGGACGCAGTTGAGAGGATGGGGGGGTGTACTAGTGAGAGGCTCGGGGCACAGAGTAGAGAGACGGCAGTGTTAATACAGGGGGATGGGTGGAGATAGTGGCCCAGAATGGGTGAGGGGTGAAGGGGGATTATACCCTAAAGCCGACACCAGTCTGGATAAATGCCTTTGAGAGTGGCAGAACAGACCGAATACATTAACCACTGTCTAATATTTTCACTGAATTATGTCACATTGCCTGGGCACATTTTTTAACTCCATTCGCTGGAATTTAAATGCATCATGTTGTCTCGAAATGTGTCTTCATCCAATCTGAAAGAAACGACATACTGTATGTTCTTGTTTACCTACAGCATATATTGTCGCATGTAGACATAGTTTGATTATCAAGGCTGTTCTATAGCTGTCTGTAACGCAAAGGGGTGCGAATGGAGCTTCATTTGCGGAGCTCAAAGGACTACACCAACCATGTCCTGGATTATCCACAGTCCACACTGAGTGAGCACCGGAATGACTTTCAATTAAATGTGCTGCAATTTTTCAGCGTCATTTCCAATTAATGTCAAAGGGAATTCCATTTGTCTTCATTATTCGTATTATTCATCATAAGTGGCAGTAGAAATGTTTGATTTCAGATTTGCTCAGAGCTGAGTGCATCTCAAACCCGAGCCAATCAAGGCAATCTAAGTGGACAGCGCTTGAGACAAATGAGACAATACATTTATTATCGTTTGGGTGAACTGCCTCTTCAAATATAAATCTCATAGTCGCTTGGCACATGTTTTGTCGGTGTCCTTCAAAGATGTGACCTTAATAAACAGAGGTACAGTGTATGTATTGCAATATATGCCTTGTGTTCTTCTAAACCCGCCGCACCTATGCAATAATGTCAGACTTGACTGAATATCACTCCGACCTAAAAGTAATTTTCAGGTTTCTCTTCACCTCGTGTGATCTTTCACTTCGCTTTTATCCTATTTCACACTCATGTCTCCCGCAGTCTCCCTTGAAACCTCCCTCCTGCCCCCCCCCCCCCCCCACCTCAATCTTTCCTTTGGTTCCGCTCGGATTTCTCTCTCGTCGTGTTTCCTCTCCCTCAGCCCTGTTTTCTTTTTGTTCTCACCGACTGCTGAAGTTTGGCAGTGATGGTTTTGACGCTGTCTGGGTCCCAGATGACAATATCTGCGTCAGAGCCCACAGCTATCCGGCCCTTGCGTGGGTACAGATTGAAGATTTTAGCGGCGTTGGTGGACGTGACTGCCACAAACTGGTTCTCATCCATCTTCCCCATGGCCTGCGAGACAAAATAAAAATGACGTTTTGAATGACACACAAAAACTTCGCAGCTACACAAAAGACACACGTGGCCTCGTTGCTCACCACAGCCTTGTCCCAGACGAAACCCATCCTCTCCTCTATTCCGTTGGTTCCCTCTGGGATTAAGGTGAAGTCATCTCTTCCGATAGCTTTCTGGGAAGTGCTGTAAGCGCAGTGAGAGCTGCCCACCACCTGCAGGTCCCCACTGTCGAAACAAGGAAAAAGATAAGAAATCATTTAATACATAAATAATTAACCTGTCAAGTGTAGGGCTGAACTATTGAATACAGGGAACTCAGGAAAGTCTGAAAAGCAGACAATGTTTACGTTCAAATACAAAGACATGCATTTCAACAATTAGCCACCAGGTGTCCTCTTTGAGCGAGCGTGAGTTAAAGTTAAAGTCATGTTGTGGCCTGAGGCAGAAAACCAGCCAGCTGAACTAGTCAGAATGGTGCAACACAGCTGCAGTACCAAACCCTGAAGCATCTACGAGATTACATAAAGCTAAACTGCATTTTTTTTGTTGTTAAAAAAACTGCTTAACACACAAGAGGCTGCATCTGAAAGATAAGGAGCTACGATTATCATGATTTGCGATATGAGCCCTTTTATTTATTGGCTAATTACAGTGATTATTCAGTAATATGTGAGCTGTGGGATCATCACCCGAATGCCAAGAGACTGCTTATTAGGCAAATAACGGGCCTCACTGGAAACCGAGAAAGAGTGTTGTTCCTTTGTTCACGTGTCTGGAAAAAGAACCTAGAAATGCACCGTGTCGTTTCAGGAGAGGCAACTGCGGAATCACACCACCGCCCTGACAGCGTGGACCCGCCTTGAGAAGAGGGAGTTGCAGACGAACGGGTGGAGGAAAAAGGGAGGAGGAGGAAGAGGAGGATGAGCAGGAGGGAGGCACTTGGTAGCCAAGGAAACGGATGATGAAGGATTCTAGTTCTTGTGCTATTTTTGGAATCGGGGACAGTCAAAAATGTACAGCTGGAACTGCTGTGCATTGCATATGTGTGTGTGAGAAGAATTTAACTAACTATTACCATGAACTGTACTTTACACTCCGTTTAAATGGGTTTCTAAATCATTACACAGTCGTTTATTTATAATTAAGTCTTCCTCACCTGTTTCTTTTTCTACACACACACACACACACCTTCACCTTCTCTCCATCTGCTTTTCTTTTTAACTGAGCCTGACAGCAGTAGTGTGTGACATGAATGCCTAACGAATGCGTGGGGGTATAAGCAATGAGGGTTTCTTGCAGATGCCTCCTTTCATGTCATCCGGCTGATTTGCATTTCACATTGTGCAGAGGTTATAGCTAAATTAAGCATTTTATTTGCCCTCACCCTGCATTAATCACGAAACCTTTCACAAGTTCTGGTGGTTATGAAATACACTGTGGGCAACGTACTTTGTCAGGCTCCACAAAGTGTAATAATTTGTTATTGTAACATGTATATCTTGGATTAAAGATTGCACAAAATAAGTTATTGTAACTTAAGTTCAGGAACTAGTCCCATTCCCTGGGTTCCTCTGCCATCGTCAGTCTACACATTCCTCCCCCTTTTCATCCCATCCCCTTGAACCCCTTTTCATCCCATGCCCTTTTCATCCCATCCCCTAAAACCTTTCTCACCCCTTTTCATCCCTTCCCTAAGACCCCATTTCATCCCATCCCCTCAAACCCTTCTCACCCCTTTTCATCCCTTCCCCTCGATCCTTTTCATCCCTTCCCAAGACCCCATTTCATCCCATCCCCTCAAACCCTTCTCACCCCTTTTCATCCCTTCCCCTCGATCCTTTTCATGCCTTCCCTAAGACCTCTTTTCATCCCATGCCCTTTTCATCCCACCCCCTCGACCCCTTTTCATCCCATCCCCTAAAGCCTTTCTCACCCCTTTTCATCCCTTCCCCTAGACCCTTTCCATCCCTTCCCTAAGACCCCTTTTCATCCCATACGCTCGACCCCCTTTCCTTTTCATCCCATCCCCTCGCCCCCTTTTCATCCCATACCTTTCGACCCTTCTCATCCCTCCATCCATTTGTCTCACAACCTGTCTGTCAATAAACTTATTTGCAGCAATTAAGGTGTGGTCTTGGTTGGTGTTAGTGCATTTATTGTTAAACAAACTAGAGTCGTACCAGGCCAGCAGTGTGTGGAGATGGTCTGGAGTTGTTGGGTCAGGACTCAGAGGCGGAGACGTCACATAAGCAGCCGCCTTGGCCCAGTTTTTGCTCCAATAGTGAGAACCATCAGTGGCCAGGCTGGCTGTAATTGGCTCCCCGAAAACTACAGAACCTGGATGAGACGATGGTAGGACAGTAAAATTCAGACTGAAAGGAAACTGCCAATAAACATAGAAAAGGGTGATAATGTGATAAAGAAAGGTGATAAAGAAAAGTGAGAAAGGGAATGCCAACCTTTCCTCCGGGCCTGAGTGATGGTTTCAGCTGCACTCTTGCTCATCACCTTTGTGATGTAGACAGGACAGTTCACACGGTTGCCAAGAGTGATGGCACGGAACACCGCCTCAGCCTCCAGCTGCACAGAAACGACATGAAGAGCTCCTCAAACTGACACAGTAATAGGCGGACTGAGATAAATTGCGCGTGAAAATCACCTCTTCAGGACGACTCAGAGGATGGCCTTCGGGGCCGGTAATTCCCATTCCGAGGATTTTTCTCTGTTCCTGAAAAGCAAATTAACACAATTCAGGCAACACCATTCTCTTCACACGCTCTACAATCACTGTCAGAACCACATGCAGTACCCGCCAAGTCACATTTTGGTGCCTCTGATTGTATCTCAGTCTTGCACAATGGAAAAATCTCACAGCCTGTCAGGCTATCAAAGAAAATAAGTGTGCATTGTAATCCTAGAATGCCAGTGCACGGTGGGGAGCCTGTGCTGGCTTCGGTTACTATGCCACAGCCTGCAGCACAGCAAAATTATGATGAAAACCACCGCCCTTCCTCTTTTTATTAATTGTTTTAGTTTGTTCTCTAAGGGTTTGGTACGATTTTTCATCCCCTACTTCCCCATTTCAATTACAGTTAGGTTAACAAGCATGTCATTATCATTCATTACCCTGATTAATCTTCACATACATCATGTTTTTTTCCCCCTTTATTTGTTCCTTTAATCTACACCATCGTCACCATGACCACGATTAATATTGTCGTCACTGCTGCTTCTGCTGCTGCTGGCAATATGAGCCGCCTTCACCCCCAACCACATTAATCATCATTACATCATCATCATTACTCCAATAATGGTCAACAGCAATGGTGACCCAAGATAAACGCGTCATCTTCAGAGGCTGCAGCGCCAGCATTAATCCCTTCATCTTTCTGAGGGCTGGAGAGTTATGTAACACGAGCAGCTCTCTGCTGCAGTGGAGGCTGGACGCAGCTATAAAGTCAGAAGACTGGAGCACTTACCTGAGCGATCAGGTCTCCATTTTCGGCGTGAACTAACACCACAGCACCCAGCTGCTTCAGGAAGGAGAACGCCGAATACAGCTGCGGATGTGATGAGTAAAAAATAAATATGGGAAAATAAAAGTGACCACCTTTTATAGTAATTGGTGAATTAGTGTATTATTAGAGTTTAGTGCAATTAGTGATCACGAAACATACCTGAGAGTCTGTCATCTGATACACGTCCTTATAAGCCATGTACACTTGAAAGGAGTTGACACCTGAAAACAGTGGAAACAATGAAAAACTTCATAAGACTAACTGAAAAACTGATTAACAAGCTTGTTTGACATACAAAGCAATGCATGTTTATGTCTAACATCTGAGCCTTGGCTCCGTTTTCTTTTAGCTGCCCCAAAAGAAGAACATTTCTTTTACTTAAACCAGATTACAAGCAAAATTTGTACATTGCCACCATGACAGCGTCATAATGGGAACAATGAATCTCCACTGTGGCTTCACTGTAAGAGGATTCAGCACTTGGCCAAATTGTTTCTAAATCGGTCCCAATTGTTCTTGTGAAATGTGTCCAAACAAGGGATTGAAACAAGAATTACAGCAGCGACCGCCTCTCCGAGATATTACAGACCAACCAAAAACTGACATACCTTTCTCCTGTACCAGCAGCTCCAGCTCATCTTTAACAGTTTCATTCCACTGGGGGATGTCTACGTGCAGAGAGTAATCGCAGCATGCCTTTTTATCTGCAGCCTCTTGCCAGTATTCAAACGCCTCCAGCAAACTGTCTCCAGGCTGAGGGGTCACGTGGTCGACTTAAAATAGGGAAAGGTCAAAGGTTAGGACGGGAAAGAGAGCTGACCTTTATTTTGCAACTCGGATGTGGACATGATAAGCGCTGCATATGCATTCACACTCACTGATCATGGTGGTGCCACCGGCAATTGCGGCTTTAGTGCCCTGGAGGAAATCATCAACAGGCTGCGTTCCCAGGAAGGGTTTCATCAAACAGGTGTTGACATCTATTCCCCCTGGTATCACTATGCGGCCGTCGGCCTCGATCACCTTGACATCACCGTGAACAATCAGATTCTCCCCCACCTGCCTGCCACGGATCAGGCACACGGAGGGAAGATGAAAGGGAGGTGAAAGCAGAAGTGAGGAAGTACAAAGATGAAAGGGGATCGCAGAGGTTGAGGGGATGACAAAGACAATTCAGCATTTATATTTTTATGCCTCTGCCGATTTGGAAATAATACACTCCTGTATTCCCCCCACATACGCACTTGATGAGCCCATCCTCAATGTAGACATCTGCATAGAAAGACTGGTCATCATTGACCACTCGCCCTCCTTTAATCAGCAGCCTTTCACTCTGCAGGGAAGAAGCACAGGGAGGGAGGAAGAGGAGGGGAGGGGAGGTGAATTTAGTGCTGACATTTTGATGTATTGCACAATCAGTTATGTAATCCATGACTTTATAGCGATACTGACACGGTGCAGCGGAGGGTCGGGCAGAAATGCATAGCCACACACAAGTGCTGTGCATGGGTGGGGCCTGAGAAAAGTTGACGCTGTTCCCTCTCTTGATTAATTATATGTAGAGTGGGGGGCAATTAGACACATCAACGGCTGAATACTTAAACACATGGTGCTAAAACAAGCACAGTTTTGTCGAGACTACAATGAGTCCACACCCTCTACAGAGTGCCACCACAGAGGGTGCCTGGCAACAGCA
Organism: Chelon labrosus; assembly: GCF_963514085.1. Lineage (NCBI taxonomy): Eukaryota > Metazoa > Chordata > Actinopteri > Mugiliformes > Mugilidae > Chelon > Chelon labrosus. Next base: position 11,556,239 of record NC_140338.1, read on the forward strand.
TTAGGGAGATGTTAGGTCTCCATGGTAACCACTGATCATCCGTGGTTGCACATGACGACAGCTGACAGCCTGCTGAATATCAGCATCTTTACCCAATAAGGATGCTTACAAAAAGGGAATATGTGCATGCATTTCAGTGTACAGCTGTATTAAGTAGTGCTACTGCTTACTAGTGGTTGACAATGGAGTCATTTGATATTTTATAATACCTTAAAAACAGACAATGCATTACGTAAAATGGACGTTTTAACATCAGTGAAGAAAAAAATGGATCTGCACAAATCCAGTCTCACGCCTCGGTGTTTTATGCAACCAATTGGTTCGAGTGCGACTCCTGACTCGACCGTCATGTCAACCGACTTAATCCCTCTGACAGGCGGCGAGATTACACAACACTATCCGACCGGAACCGAGAGCCCGCGCTCGATTTGACACAGACAGGGAGCCGTCACCTATCTCGGGGCTGCAGTTTCACACGGGCGCAACATGAGAGGGCCTTCTGCTCTTTGTCGTTCGCTAAGAATTTAATCCCCCTTCTGCCTGGCGTCGGCTGCAGGGATTTGCATACAAGAGAGCTCCTCCGGTTGTTAGACCGTCGCTGACCAGGCACCAGGCCGGGTCTCTCTTACCGTCAGGTGGGGGATGCTGTTGTTCTCCTGGTGACTGGTCCCAGACATGCTCTCTCCGTCGCTCTGCCCCCTGGCAGTCAACTCGAAAGGCGAAATACGGTGACCCCCCCCCCCAGCGCAGGGCTGCGCCTCCGTGTCACCCCTGATAAGAGTTGGTGATTGTTTCCTTGAGTATAAGACGGGAAGCGATGAATCCGCCGCCGTACGGCTGCGTCAGGTTGCGTGGCGCGCGCACGGCGAAGGACAGGTGACTACCCCCGTGCGTGCCCCGCGTGCCCCGCGTGCCCGGTGGCAGTTCACGTGAGAAGGCACAGAAACAACACAAAGAGGGGACGTGCTCTGTCGCTGTCCGGTTCAGCACCACACAAAACACATGCCACTGTTTGTTTTCGCTACATTTGCGTCTTTTTGGAGCATTTTGTTTGAGCTAGATATCATCTAAACCAGAACCAAAACAGCTAAACTGCAATGCAGCACATAAGTTCATCATTTATGCAGCCTGGAGCATTTGAATAACAATTCACGGTGGGTAAGAAACGGGTACGGTCATCAAAAATTAATACAACAAAACATTTTTTTGGCCACTGTCAAAAATTGTAAAAAAAAAAAATTGAGGCTGTTTTCAGAAAAATATGGACTAATCTGTTCTGACGTGGGTCAACAGTTGTCCATCAGCTGTAGTTTACTGCTTCACTCAGTGAGGTCTATTTTAAATTTAGGCCTAGTGGAAATGACAAAACCAAGGACCAGAACCATCAGTCCTACCTCTCCATTCTGGCTCTCCTTCGCCGATGAATATCTGGCCTCAGCACTTGTGCGTGTGTCGTCTCTCCCGGGCGAGTCGCCCTGAGACCCCTCCCTAGCCTCGCCGGGCGTCTTACCGATGGGGTCACCGGCGTCCAAAAGCCTCTCCCGGCTCCCGCTTCTCGGGGTGCGGCTGCCTTTCCTCCCCACCGCGTAGTTGTCGAAGTCTATGGTCTTGCTCTCGTACGCCCCCTCCACGGAGCTGAACATCCCGAACGATTTTCGCTGGTTTGGCCCGGTGGTGATCGGTCCCGCCAGGTAGACCGGCAGCTCATCCTCCCGGTTCCACTGCCTCCTGCAGTCAGACATTGTGGCTTCGGCGAGAGACGCAGACTTCCCCGAATCGGATGCGATGGGCACAGCTTTGCCTGTTTTACGTCTAATAACCGGGTCACGGTCCCGCCTATCCAGAGAAGCGTACGCATCCGATGCTGCGATGAGTAAAAAGCAGCTCCCTTCAGGCAGCCAGGGATCCTTCCTCTACACACATGATGCAGTGCTCCAGTTTTGATAGGTCTGCTGATGGCGTGTTAGTATGAACTAGTTTTAAAGTGCTGCAAGAGGCATTGAGTGCACCTATCTGCACGGATGAAATGAGAGCAAGTCTGGTGTTTTGGCCTCTTTGTGCGCCTCTTTGTCTCTCTAACCCTCCTCTCCCTCTCTCTCTCTTTCCTTAACGTTTGATGTGGGGGCTGTGCGTGAGCTGGTCACAGCTTCAGCGGATTAAACAGGCGTGTGCCATCTTTTAACCCACATCTGGGGGGTGGGGGTGCACGCAGCATGTCCATGTGCCCCTGGGGTTATATAGACCTATGGAATGTGTCATACGGGCAAACAACACCCTAGAGCAGAGGTCTTCAACAGGGGGTCCGCGACCCCTAGGGGGTCCGCGGAGGTACTGCAGGGGGGTCGCGAAAATGTTTTGATTGATTAGACATTTTTTTATATTCACCTCAGTTTGAGGTATGTTTATAAATGGCAGTGGCACGGCCACCCATACCACTGTACCTTGCATGTTCAAAATAAAAACATGAATATATTAACCTGTTTGTTATTTTAATATCTTAGTATTGAATGCAGAACAACAAGGTACATTTCTACAAGGCACTATAGGACCGGTTTAATATAAAACACAATTTTATACAATATATATATATAAGTAGGGGGTCCCCGCTCCATCTCTCCATCAGATTGGGGGTCCTTGGCCTGGAAAACGTTGAAGACCCCTGCCCTAGAGTCTAGACGTTTCTGTTCATGTGATTTCAACAGGCTGCCCGTGGGAATTCTGGGAAAGAGAGTTAAAGAGAGAGAGAGAAAGGCAGAGAAGCTGCCGTCTTTCAGTACTCTAGCAGGTGGACAGCTCCCACAGGAAACACCGTGAACGAAACACAGCAACAACACATGAGATTCTGATCATTCATTGGACATAAGGCTAAACATAGCTTTGGCACATTGCTTAATAGATTCTTCTTCTTACTGTTGTACTATTTTTTATTGTTGTTTTTAGTGGAGGTGGTGCTGCTATTATGCAGTACCATACTAAGGGAAACAAATGCCAGGACTTTTGCAGGATCATTAATTTAATTGTGTTACTCACTAAAGGATCAGATAAATACACTGTCAACCATAAAGTTGGAATCTTTTGTTTTCAGACACATTTGTCTTTTTATTCCTATTTAAGATAAGATAAGATAAGATAAGACAAGATAAGATAAGATAAGATAGGACTTTATTCATCCCCGTGGTGAAATTAGGGTGTTACAGCGGCAGGGAACAACAGTGCAGGATACAAAAAAGATACAAAAAATAGAATAAGGCAGACGAGAGAAACTATATAAAAAAGTAAATATGTTATGGTACAAAAAATATTTACATATTGCATCAGGTTTTCAGTGGCTAACCAGAAGTTGAAATAACCAACTAGTGTCAGCAGAGGGTTGAGGTGGTGAGGAGGCTGAATATACATATTGACATTCATGAATATCATGAATAAAAACAAACTCCAATAGGAGTTGCACCAAGTATTGCACTAGAAAGACGTGAGATAATGACAGGTGGTATATACTGTGCTCTTGTGGGTCCTGAAAAGAAGCTCAGCAGCAGCAGAGCTAGGAAATGCTGATGTGAAAGAGTCTGACTGCTGAGGGGACAAAAGACCCCCAGAAGCGTTCCTTCTTGCACCGTGGGTGCAGCAGTCTCTGGGTGAAGGAGCTTCCTAAAGTCCCAACTGTCTCATACAGGGGATGAGAGGGGTTGTTCCTGATATTTGACAGTTTAGCCATCATCATCCTCCTCTCCCCCACCTGCTCCACTGAGTCCAGAGGACAGCCCAGGACGGAGCTGGCCCTCTTGATCACATCAATTATACGTTTGGAAGAGACCGATCATTAAGTTTGGAGAACATGCACACTTAATCCATCAAGAATATATCACATTGTCGCGATCATTTCATGAGAAGAGGTAAAAAATATGTGTTATTCCAACTTAATGGGCAACACTAATATTTAGCCCACACTCTTTCCCGATCAAACGCAGAGTCCAGATCTGAAACATCTCTCCTCCATATTGTGTCCAGCGCCAGAGGGTCTGTAAGAGTGTTGCAATAAGAACCAATAAAATCTTGAAACAAAGCCACTTGTGCTTCCAGCAGAGTCGAACAATTTGCAAATTGGATGTGGTAGAGGGGGCTTCGCAAGGAGACACCACTGCCTTTTAAATGTTAATTAATCGTAACTAAAATACATCAGAGTAAGGCTGGACTGAATCTTCTCTCGTAGAAATATGAGTAAACACCAACACTTAACACTGGTTAACACAATTTAACCTCACAATTTAACCATATTACCATATGTCTTGCCCAGCCTCTCAGTGGTCTGGTGCCATATGGGAGAGACACATTCAATTAAGTGTAGGCCTGCATAGCTTTTGACCTGGAACCCCATAATCTGCTTAAAGAGAGAGAGAGAGAGCTTTCTGTAGCTGTAGCTTAAACACACCACATGCAGCTTTACTGGACACCAATTGTCGACTATATTATAATATATTCAAGCTTTTGTTTAACTATATATATATATTTACAGAATGGTGAAAATGCTCGAAGAGGCAGCACAGGTGGATAAAACCGTTTCCAAAGCGCTTCCTCTCAGGTTTACAAAGCAAATATCATTAACCAATCCAATCATTGGTTCTTTTGACTGACAGCTGTTTCCCCTATCGCTGGGAGTCTATTTTAAGAGGGCGTGCCCTAAAGTTGGCGTCGTTGTTTATAGACCAGAGTTTGACGGCAGCAAGTGTGCGTCTCTGGTTTCGCTCGGACCTGTCTGGTGCGGATTAAACTCCAGCATGGGACGCATAGGCTGCTTTTAAATCCAGGAGGACCCTTTGTCTTAATCCTCGGGGAATCCGGTCTTTTGCTGAGTAAGAAAAGGCTCTCACTTGTTTGTTTAGTTTCCTGAGTGCTGTTTAGGTGCAGGTTAAGTGTTTGCTCGGCATGAAGTTAAAGAGTTCATGTGTGTTCACTCACTGTGGCTACATATCCTGGACGAGAGACACTCCATGCAAGTCTGATGCGATGCTGTCATGCTGACTAATTACAGATTTATTTTTGTATCATATTTTCCTTGAAGAGTTTAAACTTCTCCTGTACCAGCGCTTATTTGACAGTTTTTGCCTAATTGTGTAACTTTAATGATCCAACTTTTTACCCATTTTAAGAAGCTTTCACCAACACTGGTTCTCTTTCTCCTTTCAAGTGGTCCTTGTCATATTTTAGGTGTAAATTATCTGGAGAAAAGGAGCCAGTGGCTCCAACAAGTGTCAGGAAGGAGTCCCCTGTCCATATCTCTTCCACTTATGATTCACTTTTGGATTATTTTTTGTTGCAGGGTGAAATTATCTTTACCTTGCATGACTGCGAATTACTCTCACCTTTTGTTTATTCCAGGAACGATGGACAAAGATTTCCCATCAACGCCCGCTGCTGTCAACACCCAGGGGTCGTGCCCTGTCCCGGATGGACCTCCTCGTCCCTCCCCCTCACGGATTCCTCCTCCACCCGTCTCCGATAACGTCTCGGCTGCGCCCTCTCAGCACGACAAATCAACGTCCCCATCAGAGCCCAGAAAGTCATCTCATTCCTCACCAACATCCGCACGTGGCACCTCCACAACGACGGATCCCTCTTCCTCTGTGGATGAGAAGAAGCCCTTATCATCTCCTGCTGTGTCTCCCAAGCCCACATCTAAAAGTGTTTCCGCTGAACCTGTTTCCAAACTCCCTGCACCTCAAATCTCCAAAAGCCAACCCTTTTCCAAGCCCGCGTCGGCCTCCTCTTTGTCAACAAACCAAACCAGTAACGCCCCGGTGGATTCCCCTCCTTCTTCCTCCAATAAGGGTTCTGCAACTTCTTCCCACAAACCCACCTTTGCTTCACTGGCCAAGCGGGTGATTATACAGGAAAGACTTAGAAAAGCAGAGGAAGAGGATGCCAACGAAGAAGAAGATGGTAAGAAAGCGTGCTTTTTGAGTGTGGGCTTAAATTCAATTCGATTCGATTCAGTTCAGTTCAAATTTATTCATATAGCATTAGTAACAATAAAAGCTGTCCCAAGACGCTTTACAGAACCCAGCCTGAATGAGACATGGCGAGACCACGGAGCGGAGGTGCTAAGCCTTGTGTTATGCTCTGTCACGTCTTTCCGTGCGTAGCAGAGTTACCCTACCTTCAAATAAACATCACTGTTGGACGGAGTAGAAAATCACTTTAGCTGACTTTGTTCCCTCATTTAAATCCTGTGTTGTCATTTGATCAAAACACTGTACATACTTCAGTTAAATAAACCAAGTAGCTTAAGTAATCGTGAGGCTGTGGCAAATTCAGATGCCTGCATGTTTGGTATTGCTGAAATTTTTTTGTGTGTAAAGAAGTTTTGCTGCGAGATAAAGGCAAATCCATAATGTTACCGCGGATGGGGCAGAGCAGTGAACATGCACACACACCATCTGTCACTTTAGTCTTGACTGAAATATAATGCCATAAAATTTTAACGTAAGCTGCAGTTTGACATTAATGGATTTCACTTAATCTACGTCTCAGCAGCTATGCACAGACGATCAATCCTAATCACTTTGGTGATCACTGACTGCTCATTTAGTGCCAAATTTACGTTCAAATGTGTGCTGGTGTTATATATATATTTTTGGTGACTTTTAATTGTGCACCATAATTTTATTTGTCAACTACACAAATTTGACTAACAAGTAATCTGTAAAACAAGTCAACTTCCCATTAGTTTAAGCTACTATATAGGCTACTTTGTCTATCATTAAACTATTAATTAAATTTGACCCATTCGTGTTACACTGTTTCATTAATATTGTGATTTTAACATATACATATATTGCAAAGAGGATTTAAAACAGTAAAAGGTATGTATACACAAAAAGCAATGATTTTCGTCTCTAAAAAATGATTACACATGACACATTTGTGGTGTTCCAGGTCCAACAACCATACTCCTAGCCGTACGGGGAACATGTTTTCCAGGTTCCCATTATGTGCTATACGGTGCTTGGGAACACATGACTCCTCTGAGATTAGCATTTCTGCTCGCAGAGCTGCTACTATGACTCGTGAATTCTCAAGCTCTGTTGCTGTTATGACAAAAAGACTTCTATCAATACTTTAGAAATACTTTAGAAAGAAATTACACTATTAATAACTCATTCAAACTCTGTTATACTTCACTGATATTATATTTCAGAGTTGCTGGAAGTGACACCAACACGATTCACTGGTAGGAGATACTGCTGTGTATGAGAAACCGTGACATTGAATTTAGGGCCTAGAAGCTGAACCGCTTCGCTTAGAGGACACTGGGGAAACAGTAAGAGCTATGAAACTTCATGCAATTTGCAAGTATGGGCGTGTCACGAGAGCTGGGAACAGGATGTCTTTATAGCCAGGCAGCTGCAGACATGTTTAAAAGACAGACTCGGTCTCTTCTACCCCATAATTTGACTCCTTGTTGTGCTTAAGTTACATGTTAGTATGCAGTATGTCGGGAAGGGTTTTATCACCGCAGGCTGTGAACTCATTGTATTAATCAGCACTGAGTCACATTGATCCTTTAATAAAGCGAGGATATTATGTAAACCACAAAGTGAAAGGTTTTTGATTGATCTCCTCCAGGTGAAGAACCGGAGGAAGATCTGTCTCTGGAGCAGATGGAGGAGAAAGCCGAAGCTGGAAATGCCAGAGCTCAGACCCGGGTGAGTGGAAGCACATACACAGACTGGCGCTTGGCATTGTTCAGCTCAGTCCTGCTGCTTGACTCAGTCTGGCTGTGAGGGTGTGGTTATTTTTGGCCTCTTGGAAGATGATCCCAGCATTTCTTCAGTGTTGTATACCGATATACTGTCACACATGCAAATCATTAATGGGGACTATTAGAGCGCGTTACAGCGTATACTGAATCAAAGCCAATGCATGTGCATACGTGTGACCACATATGTTCAGTTGTTAAATGCATGCAATGAGGAATGATCAGACACTCCAAACTCATCTCATCTTCTACAAATGGGCACATTTAATAATAACTGTTTGAGAAGGGAGTTATGAAATCACAGTTAAGATTAGAAAACAGTCACTCGATACGCCACTAGGTGCTCTGCCGTCGCCCTTTAGTTAACTATGACAGAGAGACTGAAACAAGAACTGGCTTCTGTAGTCATCTGTTGGTCTGCTGTTTTGACTGGAAGCACTGGCTACCAAAGAAGCAGCTCCTATAAATTAAATGAGCACTGCAGATTATTTTAAGTAATGAACAACTTTCTGTTGAATTTAAATATTCACTTCTGTGAACCTATAGACTGTAAATAAATATGGACTAGGGAACAGCTCCTCAAAAGTGAAGTCAAAGGAAGTAGAGCTCCCCCTGGTGGCTGGCTGCAGTATATGTCATAAGCTTCACCTCCTCCATGTTAGTGGGTGGGACTTGCTCCAAACCAAAACACTAAAATCCATGTCAAATAATTTTTTTTTCAAGGATGGTTTCTCTCTTTTTAGGTAGTAAATAAAATGCTGATGCATGTTCAAGTGTCAGTTTTACTGATAAGTTTCATTTTAGTTAGTTATTAGACTCTATAAAAACAGGATGTGACCTCATGATGAGTACCAGTTGCTATGCCAACTGCTCAGTAACCGTGTGACTGTGAGAGTAGGAAAAAATAAATAAATAAGCACAGTGAATAAACCAACATTTATTTGTAACTGGTGGAGGTAGAGCAGAGCGCAGTATTCAAAGAAAACGCGAGTGAGTCTGTTGGAAGTGTGACCAATGCAAGGAAGTGGGGATGCGTTGTCCATATTTATATACAGTCTATGCCGTGTACACACTCCAGCCATCACATTGGGCTGGATGCAGAAACCAAAGCTACGATGATGAGAAAATCAAATCAAACGAACTACATGGACAGATTTTTATTAATTTATTAAGTTTCTTACCTGCAAGTGAACGTAAACCAACCTGTAAAATCAATGTGATCAGATATTCTAATACAGTTTATGAACTAAATCACCATGCAGTTTTTCTACCAGAAACTAAATGTTTTTGTAAACTTTATGTCACTTTAAGTCAAAGTTGGATTAATCCATCTCTCGCTGTGTTTCAGTTAGGGCAGCACTACATGATTCTTGCAGAAGAGAAAGACACAGAATTAAATAACCGCCTGGCTGTTAACTGGCTCGTCAAAGCGGCTAAACAGGGAAGAAAAGGTGCAGCGAGGGCCCTGCAGCGCTGTTGGATCCAGAAAAAAGGTTCATGTCACGGATTCTACTACATGCGTCCGCGTGTCTTTACGTTTGCAGCTGTGTCACTGTCTGTCATCTCCCACTAGGAATCACTCCAGAGAATGAGGCTGACGTGCGCAAGTTGTCCACGGAGAGTAAGTTTGAACTGGCAGTACGCAAAGCAGCCATGATGATGTACTGGAAGCTCAACCCGGACAAGAAGAAGAAAATGGCTGTGTCAGAGATGCTGGGAAATGTCAGCCAGGTCAACGCGATGCAGGGTAGGAGGCATACACACACACACACAGCCACAGATATGTGGATAACGACACTATCAATACCACAGCAAGTGACAACAATTTTAGCTGGTGTACCACCGGCTACCCATAATGCATGTTGTCATCTGATAGCTGCAATTGCTGTTAAATATATCATATACTGCCCTTTGTGATTTCAGTGTCTGCAGCTGTCACAGTCAGCAGTATCACATTACATGCAGGCACCAAGGGGGAATTTTTGTACCTCACTGGTGCTGTGGTAATTCCTCACCAACAGGTGGCACTGCAAGCAGGATTCCCGTCCCGACTTCAGGCCAGACCCAGAAAGTGTTGGAGAGCATGGTCAGCAGTGAATGTAGGTGTCCAGTTAGGAGTGAAAGAGAGATAGAAAACATAATGCTCTCTTGTAATACTGCCTGCTTTTTTTGTCCTCTTAGCCAAAGAGCTGGTGGACCTGGATGACTTTGTTGAGATGACTAAGAAGTATGCACAAGGTATTGTTCCCCCTGTTTCCCCAAATGCCAGCCAGGCCAAGGCCAAGGCCAAAACTAAAAGCCCTGCACCCCTTGACCAAAGCGAGGAGGTAAAATAATTTATAATCATAGCAACACAGGCATTCTCAAATTCAATAACTTGATATACTGCATATGAGTAGTAAAGAACTTGTTCGTGTGTGACTCTTTTGATTAAAAAGGACAAGACTGACCTAGTTTCATCAGGATGCAGGAAGCCCCGCAAGAGTTCTTGGGGTTTCGGCTGCAGTGGGATGATCCTGGACACCACACCGACCGGTGCCATTAAAAGAGCAATGGACATGAAATCACAATTAATGGTATCTTAGCCTGAGACTCCGTTACAGTACATCGTGTTTTCACATGTAATTGTCAAATTTGTTTACACTCGTCTCCACATCTGCCTCCCTTCCCTTCAGATGCTGCAGTACCCGTTGCAGGGAGTCGTTGAGATGAAGGAGCACCTCGTCGACTGGGCCTCGCGGGCCGGCGTCCAGTGGCTGAGCACGATCATCCCCACGCAACACGTCAACGCCCTCATCTTCTTCTTCATCATCAGCAACCTCACGGTCGACTTGTTTGCCTTCGTCATCCCTCTCCTCGTCTTCTACCTCTCCTTCGTCTCCATGATCATCTGCACTCTGCGTGTTTTCCAGAGCAGCAAGGTGAGTGGAACGGTCCCAGCTTGAGTGTTACGGCTGGTCCCAAGGCACGTACAGTGATACATTGAATTGTCTTTTTGCTAACGTAACTTAATTCACTTTATTCACATTTTAACTATCAGTAAAGCAAACTATTATTCTGATATTTTAACATATTTTATCATGAATGTGTTATGCTATGAATGAAGAAACCATTTAAAACTTTAACTAACGATACAATAGTTGAGATTTACGCCGATCAGGCATAACATTATGACTACTGATTGGAAAAGTAAATAGCACTAACCATCTTGTGACAATTCAATGTTCTGCTGGGAAACTTTTGGACCTGGCATTAATGTGGATGTTACTTAGACATGTACCACCCACCTAGACCAGACCAGGTACCCAGACCCCATAGCAATGACACTCCCCAGCAGCACACACACACAAAAATGGTTTTGGAACAACTCGAAAAAACATGAAAAACAGCACGAGGTGTTGACCTGGCCTCCAAATTCACTCAATCCCAAACAAGTATCTGTGGGATGATTCAAAGAGGCCCCTCCCCTCAACCCATAGGACCCAAAGGCCCCCACTAGCAACATTCTGTTTCCAGACACCACAGGACACACTCAGCAGGCCCATGTCCATTTTCTGATGAGTCACAACTGGCGAAAGGGAGACCAATATAATGTTATGGCTGATTGGTGTATACTGGATTTGACTTTGCCATGCCCTTTGTCTGTTTCTCTCATTTTTTCCAGACTTGGGAGAATTTCAGAGCGCTGACTTCTCTGCTGACGCGCTTCGAACCCGGCCTGGACGTGGAGCAAGCGGAGGCGAACTTCGGCTGGAACAACCTGGAACCGTACCTCTACTTCATCTTCTCCGTCTTCTTTGTCATTTTCTCCTTCCCCGTGGCTGACAAGAACTGGATCCCCTGTTCCGAGCTCTCCACCGTGGCCATCTTCTTCACCGCCGTCAGCTACCATAGCCTCAGCCCTACCGCCGCGACATACGCGCGCAGGGCTATAGTCATAGAGGTCAGTGATTTCTTCTTCCTTATAATCAGGATTAATTCTGACTATATGTAGCAAAAACAAACAAACAAAAAAAAATCTCATGTATGTACGTCTTTGTTACCATTTCAATCCAGGTGGCATCATCTCTGTGCTGCTTGACCCAGTTCCTGCCGGAGCACATGACAGTGCTTCGTTTATTGGGGCGCACCTTCACCACTCTGCCACTAGGGGAGTCTGTCGTCCTGAAGCTCAGTCTTCCCTGCCTGCTCTACCTTTACCTTTTCTACCTGTTTTTCAGGTGAGCAGACTTTTGACTGTCTGAGAATGATTGTGATCTGAGAACATTTACTCCTTGACTGTCTTTCTTTCTCCTCTCTTAGCATGGCAAGGATGCGTGGTTTCCACGGGACCTATTGCTTCCTGATTCCCTATCTCGTGTGCTTCATGTGGTGCGAGTTCTCCGTAGTGCTCCTCCAGCATTCCTCCCCTGTGGGTCTAATCCGCACTTGCGTGGCCTACTTCCTGTTCCTGTTTGCGCTGCCCGTTCTGGCGTTCGGCCTCGCCACCATGCTCTTCATCCAGCTCTTCAAGTGGTTCCTTGAGCTGGAGCTGACAAAGATGATTGTGACCCTGGTGGTATGTGCGATCCCAGTCACCCTGCGCCTCTGGACGCGTTTCAGCATGTCTATTCTGGACGTCTTCCGCTCACTGACGCACCGCGGACCCGTCAAGCTCATCTTACTCTGCATCTCCATGGTGGTCGTGTTCTTCTCCGTCTATGTGTACCATGCAGAAGGACAGAAGTTGTACAACTCCACCCTGACTTGGAATCAGTACAGCCAGGCTTGTGGGCCCCCTGCCTGGGAAACCAAAGGCATGGCCCAGACGCAGATCTTCTGTGGCCACCTACAGGGCCACAGAGTCACCTGGACTGGGCGCTTCAAGCACGTCCGCGTGGCAGAGACGGAGAACGGGGCGCAGTCCGTCATCAACATGTTGCCGGTGTTCATGGGGGACTGGCTACGCTGCTTGTACGGTGAGACGTATCCCAAATGTGAGCCGAAGAACGCCACAGTTGCAAACCTAACAGCTTCGAATGAGGCAGCCGGTTCTGTGTCAGCCACCCTTTTGGTGCACATGCTGCTTCAAATGCAAGAAGAGGAAGAGCTGTGCCAGATCAAGGCTCTGGCCAAACACACCTGCCACGTCAAGCGCTTTGACAGCTACCGATTTGAGGTGACAGTTGGGATGATAGGGTCAGAGGACGCAGCCTGGGATATACTCCTAATGGCCAGCCACGAGTTCAGGCAAGTTCTGCTGAATCTGAACCCTGGTAACATGGTGGAGTTCAGCACCAAGCTGGAGGGCCGTCTAGGAGCCAAAGCACCCGCCTTTGAGCTGAAGGCCATCCACTGCCTGGACTGTGTGTCTTCACTACTTACTGGAGGCAGGCAGGTGAAGATAGAGAGAGACTGGAGACGTACGACAATGAGAGCGCTGAAGTTTGCATTCGATTTTTTCTTTTCTCCGTTCCTCTCTGCAAAAATCACTACCTAAGAAACAAATGGAGCCTTATTCTTTTGATGTGATGGTCACATTACTAATGCAACTTATGGTATTGTTTACAAAATGATCTAACATGGATCTACAGTGTTTATGTACCAGCATTTCATGGTTAATCTTTTCTTAATATTATTTAATATTTTCGATCTTTGTAGTGCCTGAGTTTGCAAAGACTTTACTATTTGAGTTTGTGTATAGCAGTTGGAGAACGGTCAGCTGCCAACTTTGGCTACAGGCACTCTCTTTTAGGTCTTTTAATCGTTTTGATGGATGAAAGCCTGTAGTTTAATTGTGCCAAATTTTGTGCTGACCCCCTCTGAACGTTATCTTTAGCATTTGTTAAAGGTAACATATTTGCCTAAGCGAAATCTATCTCTGATGGAGCCAAGTTGTTGCTGCTACTTTCGTAATCACCATGTGTGTTTTTACATTAGTGCATATTTAAATGCACAGTTACCGTATTTATTTGTAGGTGTCCAGGACACATAGTGAAGTGTGTGGAATAATGCTGTATTCTGTTATTTCATGCTATGTGGTCTTAAAATGTTCTGTTCTTAAGATTATTTATTTAAATTAAGGATCAGGATCAGATTTTCTGCCCTGAGCAACAATGCATGTACACCGATCAGGCATAACATTATGACCACCTTCCTAATATTGTGTAGGTCTCCCTTGTGCCTCCAAAACAGTTGTGACTCATCAGAGAATGGACATGGGCCTTCTGAGGGTGTCCTGTGGTGTCTGGTAACAGGATGTTGTTAGTGGGGGCCTTTGGGTCCTATGGATTGAGGGGAGGGCCCTCTGTGGATCATCCCACAGATACTTGATCAGTTCGGAGGACAAGTCAACACCTTGTGCTGTTTTTCCTATTTTTTTGAGTCGTTCCTAAACCGTTTTTGTGTGTGTGTCTGTGTCAGGCTGCTGGGGATGGCTGCTGCCATCAAGGACTGTCATTGCTATGGGGTGGGGGTGCCTGGTCTGGTCTTGGTGGGTGCTACATGTCTAAGTAACATCCACACGAATGCCAGGTCCAAAAGTTTCCCAGCAGAACATTGTATTGTCACAAGATGGTCAATGTTATTCACTTCTCCTGTCAGTAGTTTTAATGTTGTGGCTGATCGGTGTATATGGCAGTTTAAAAATAAAACACTGACTGAGCTTTTTGGGTTTGCAGTTATCTTCCAGACTTTTCAAAGTATGCTTGTGCGATTGCAGTTTCATCCTATTCAAAACTCAAACACCAAAATGCCACTATTTACATTAAATTAGGGAATTCTTAATCAAATCAGACAAAAAACTGAGATTAAATTCTGATATTCCTAAAAATGCATTGTAAGAAAGTTAAAAATGTGGTGTTGTTTTTTTTTCCCTTAAAAATATGTGATATTTTTATAAGAGCAATAAAGGAGCAGCGGATGTGAACACTCTTAAACCCTTAAACGAGTATACTGTGAATGTGAATGCCTTTTTATCCAGCGATGGAGTTAACGGCGGGGGTGTCAATTACCATTAAAGTGCTTGACTTTGGAAAAAAAAAAAAAAAAAAATCCTTTGTGAAAGGTTTTATTTAAATTGGTAGACTGAGGGGGGACAAAAAGCCAGCCTATTGACAGACATTAAAAGACACATTTTTTGTTAGATTTCATATTATTTTATTAATGCACATTCCTTTCATTCGCCTCATTTGAGTTATGCTTTTGTACTGTTAGATTATTATTTTTTTTTCTAAAGTATGATAGCTATACACGCTAGTAGCATTGAGTAATGGCAACATGCTGCTGCTGCTGCTGCTGCTGCTGCTGCTGCTGTGCACCTGAACACAAATCCTCTCGCTGGTTGTTGTGTGGTGACGGTGGTTATGATGTGATTACAGCCGACTCGCTCTAAACTACAGTTCACCACTGGAGCACTGAGCCCTGGAGCACGTGTAATGCGTTAGGTGGCCCGTCACTATGTATAACCTTGTGGGATCAATCGTCGTGGATGTTGCAGTATGTTGCTAAACCAATTAGTGCAAGGTTGTGTCTGCATTCAACAACAGAGAAGACCGGAACGTAACGTCTCGGGCCGCAGGCTTTGAACAGCGACTTTGAAAACGACAACAAAAAAAAAAAAGGGGGGAAGGATGAGGAGGAAGCAGACACATGGAACGGATATGATTGCTATCTGTTCTTTTCTTGGGGTTTAAGGTTTACACAGTGAACTATCATTGATCCATCAGATTTAAAAAAAAAAAACTAAGTGCAAAGGGACGTGGTACATTCCACCTCTGCACTGATTCCGTTGCTCCTCCCGCTACTGTACACATCCAGACCCCTTACAACAGTCCCATCGGGGCCAAGGTCACTTGAAAAGAAAGTTATTCCACCGCAAATAATCAAATCCTTTTACGAAGACGTTAGCTTTAACTCTAGATCCTATTCTTTCAGTGTTGCACCCCAGACTAGCATGTGGCACTGTGAGGTATACACGGTATATACTGACATTTAGAACCTGTGATATGATAAACGTTATTGTTGTTTCTGAGACTATGAGACTAATGAGCCATTGCACCGATGGCAGCCACTGACCTTCAAACACACTGCACACGAACACCAGTCATTGGTTAAACTTTGATTTGCTGAATCTTGGGGGGGTCTCGTTTGCGAACGGTGTGCTTAGACTCCAACTTTATCTGGATTGAAAGAGCAAAATGTGCTTTTTTTTTTTAAATGAGCACACTTAACATCAATTAAACTTTCATCTATTTAGATCCGATCACTAATCAGCCTCTATTGGAGCACACGTGTGAGAGATAGACAGTAACGCACTGCCTCAAATGCAATGACTTCCCATGTAAGCACATTAAATCTCCTTGATACAGCAATCAAAACCCGATACAGGCTTATTGTACACAATTCAACCCCAACTTTTTTTACAGCCAGCAATAACTACCTATGTACTGGTACAAGAAAATATCTGAAATAGTGCGATTCCACAACCTTTCTATAAATAACATTTTTTTTTTTTTAGCTCTCTGGAACCGAAATTGGTACCACCTTAAAAAAGAAAAAAAAAAGAACACAGACTATTTACAGACTATTTACTGCACTGTGTTTTCTGTTAGTGCTGTTATTGCAAAGTGAACGGGGTGAAGGTGGCAAATAACATGGGTCGGTTAACGCGTGCAATCTCCAGGAGCACTGCTCGAAAGGAGAGATTCAGTTGCTGCTGTCACCCGAGAGAAAAACAAGTTTCGGGATGTTTTTGCGAAGGTCTGTACAGTAACGTCGTCCCTAATAGTCCACAGTGGTGACTTGGGTTTAGATGCACTGTCTGCTGAAGTCATCCACCCTGTGTGAGAGACCTGTGTGTGATTTCCTTCTTCCGTTGCTGCCTGGTGCACATCTTCCATTTGTGTGTGAGAGTATATTAGTGTAACGTTGTGTGATCAACAGCACTGAGTCATTGCAGATGGAGAGGTGTCCCTGCACCTCTTTTACTGCCCCTACAGTGGGGAAGTTACATAAACATCTCCAAAAAGTGGGAGTGCAGAAAATAAAACAAACACAGTCCTGATGGGGACTAGAGATGTCGGTTTGTGTCAGTGCTGAAACACGATTATACACGTGGCTTGAATTGAATTGGACAAATCTCATCTCCCCGCGCCTTCTCTAAAACATCCAAACAATTTGAGTCACTGCCTGTGTGTCTGTGACGGTCTGATGAAAACACTGGCACCGTTCCCGTCCCCCGTCACTGCGCCTGCGTCTCGGGGTTGACACGATCCTGGAAGATGTACAGGTTGTTGGTGGCCGCTATGGCGATTATATTCTCGGACGGGTGCCAAGCCATGTGCAGGATTTTCTTGGTGAAGTCCAGGCTGTCCACGCCCACGTCGCCGCGGCGGCGCTTGCCGCCCGTGTACACGCGCCGGGTGCGCAGCACGGCCCGGGGCTTGCTGCTCTCCCGCCACGCCTCCAGGGTCACGCCGCGGCCCGTCTCCCTGTCGAACATCCGGAAGAAGCTGTTGTACGCCCCCGTCATGATCACACTGGAAGAGGGGAGGGGGAAAAAAAAGAGCGAGGTTCATCAGGAGGAAATCAGAAAAAAACTAAAGTGAAGCCAAGAGGATTGATTTGATGTCCGCAAAGCTTGTCTCCAGGATTGATTTAAATGCCAGATAATGGGAGTGCATTTAGAGAGATCCCTGCGAGCAGAAACACACTGACTGCCCACTGGCTGCTTACCTGTCTGAGCTGTTCCAAACACACTCAAACTTGTCAAAGATGCAGTCGTTTTCATAGAGGGAACACAGCTTACTCCTTAGGTATTCATGGACCTGGGGATGAGGCAAAGAGTCAAATGTAGTTTCTGGTTTCAGAATAAAACAGCTGAGCTACTGTGACCAAGCAATTTCCCCTGTGGATCAATAAAGTCTTTTTAAGTCTAATAACAATCTAACAGGAAACAGTGCTACCTTACCTGGTACGTCTCCACTGGTCCTTTGTCCATATTCAGGTCCCACACCTTGGCGGTGAGGTAGTCTCTGGTCAGCAGGTAGCGTCCGCTGTGGCTGAACTTAACATCCGACACAGAAGAAATGATCTCCGAGAAGAAGGACCGGCTCCCTGGATCCTCAGGTTCCTCAAAAACTGTAAAAAAAAAGCACAAACTGGTAAAGGTTATATATTTTACTTCTCTCTCGCGCCTCTCTTAACGTCTACGTCGTGCTCACGTTTGGTGTGTTTGTCGCAGAGCGCGGAGGCCCTCATGTCACAGAGGCGAAGCGTGCCCTTGCTGCTGCTGTACACGAACAAGTGGCAGTGGTGGGGGTGGAACTCCGCCGCCGTGATCACCTCCGTCAGGTCCTCCATGTTGGCCGGTTTGATGTCAACGATGTCTGAGGAGAAGGTCCGTCAAGGAGCAAACGGCTCAGAGATCCGTTGCTATGTTGCTGCTTTGTCCCGTCCACAGCAAAGCAGAGTGAGCTCATCCTTCTCAGATCCTCTCCGGCTATAGATGAATTTTTCATTTCCAACTACTCCAACCTCAGTTCACGATCACAACCCCCAAAATTCATTTCCCCCCTCCGACATGAACGCACGCTCTGTTCCCCTCACTGTTCTATTTGTGGTAGTCCTGTGTGGTTCGGCGGAAAGTGTACTGCTGACTGAATTATTTAAACTTGTCTTCCATAGATGCCTCTACGATTTTTCTAGGTCAGCTTCCATTTGAATGGGGAGTCACCAAGCCTGCGCCGAAAAAATGCACTATGGGGCAGTGCACAGCAAATGTAATCCCAGCATAACATAAACGCAGACATGGTCACATGCTGCTTGATGAAATATAGATCGGAAAACGGAACTCGGAGGATAAGGAATGCGGGATTGTGTTTATGATAAATGAGGTTTGACTTAAGGTGCTCGTGGAAGCATTAGACAGCACTAATAGTACTTGTGCAATAGATTTCAAAGGCCATTATGCATGTCCAGTAGGATCCTTGTGGTTTTTAAGGAAAGTGCATGCCTATACATTATATAACTGCACATACTGAGATGTGCATGGGGTGCCCATCAACGGTATTAGAGGCGTGCACACTACATATGATGGGATTCGAGGCAACAAGCATTCATTCAATTGAATGTGTCTGAATAAAAAAATAATACTTAGGCTCTCACTCACTAAAAAGGGAAAGTATGATGTGACTGATTGACTAATCGTCTATTCAGTCATGTTTTCCCCCACTGCTGTCGGGATAATACAGTAATACTTTTATAACGGTGATCTAAAGCTCAGTAATCCACTTTGTGCTGTGTACATTTCTGAGAAGCCTCCTCCGGTGAGAGATTAGGTTACACGCGACAATCAGAGGTTATAGAGTTAGAGAAAGCAGAGAGTGATGTATAGGAGGTCAGTGGACTTAATACTGAAAACAGCACGCCAACAAAAAAAAAAAAAACAGGAGACAAAACAAACCCCCGGCCCCAAAGGATACTGAAACTGCGGTCTGTGATGCCCAGGTGCCACATATTGATGCGGAGGTCGTCGGCAGACAGGTAGGTCTCCCCGTCGCTGTTGACCGAGATGGAGTTGACATGGTAGGTGTGTCCGTTGGAGAACACTCGCCTGGGACGGACTTCCACCATCAGGTCCGTAGGTTTCAGCACCGGCACCTTGGACGGAGTGATGCACGTGGTTGGAAATGGGATGAAGGACGACAGGTAAGACGACAACAAAGGACGGTATTAGGTGTACGTGAGAGCTGGGGGTCATGTGAGGGCAAGGCACCAAAGGGAAGCTCATGGTTTGCCAATGCAATGCCGTGCCTGTGTGTCTGTGTACCTGCAGGGAGGTGATAGTGGAGATGTCCTTGATCCGACCCTCCTCATCTTTCAGGTTGTATCCCTCTGGTCTCTTGTCTCGCTCGCTCACCTTCCACAGTTTAATGGTCTTATCTGTGACAGGCAACAGGACTTTCACGTCAGAAGGAGTTGATTATTTCAGAAAAAAGACAACCTTAACACTATGGGAATGAGGAACCGATAATAACAATTCCTTGCATTTCAGGTGGACAAATTTTTAAAGGGGATCCAGAAAATCAATCGCGTTCGGCTTCGTTCAAAATTCCACTTATGGAAGTTTGTAACCCGAGCTGCAGAATATGATCTTTGTGTCACAGATTTCAAAGCGATTAAATTTATTTAAAGCCCAGATTAAATTAAGCGGTTTTCGTACCGGCAGGACGGTGCAACCGTTTTACCAACAAGTGAGACTCCGACGACTTGGCTTGATGTTATTTCATCCTGCCTTGGTAATAAAAGAAGAAGCAAGGCCGGCCTTCTTTTGGCTACGACAGGAAGTAGGTTATACTTTGTAACTGACACCAGGGTCAATGGGAAGATCACTGGATTTGTCATTCCTGATATATATACATATATAATCTGAATTTATTGTACTTCATTCTAGCAATAATCCCCCCCCAATAATCTGCGTCATTCCTCACCGTTGGTGGAGAGGAGGAAGTGTGCCGCGTTCTGTTGTGGCAGCCATCGGATCTTGTTGATTTTCTCTTCTATCTCCAGGCTCTTCAGGTAGTCAAAGTCAGGCTCGTGACTCTGGAACGTGCTGTAGACATTGTACTCCCCGGAGTCCCCCGTCTCCCCTGCCTCCTCTGACTCCCCTTTAGACTACCCAGAGGGCAGACGGCAAAGAAAAACACAGCTTTTCAGTGGATGCTTTTACAGCATCTGTGCATGGGAGTGAACTGCTCAGACGGCAAACCGACCTCAATCTCCCTCTGGAAGATGACCACTCGGCCACCTTTATCCCCAGTGGCCAGCAGGTCCCCGGTCTGGTTAAACTCCACTGTAGAGATGACATCAGCTGAGAGGAAGAAAAGAAAATGGGAGACAATTAAGTGCGATGACGGCTGCTGGGATGTAAAAAAACGAGAGAGAGAGGGAGGGAGAGGCAGACAAACAGATGATGGAATAGAGAGGTAAGTAAGGACGGGGAAAATGAGGGGCAGAAAATTAAAAGGCCGTAACAAATGTGGGGTAATCTGTTCAGTAAAACCACATATTAATCCAGCGACAACCTCCTCGGACTCCGACCTATAAATCAAACATTTAAGTCACAGGAGAATATGATGTCTACAGCATATTTTCAGCAGATCCAGCAGAACAGGATGGAAGTGAATCGGTTCAATCACAGCAGCGTGTTATCTGACACCACGGAGACGGCAAAGACACACCGTCTGTTCTACCTTCAGTGACGTAGTCTCGCAGGAAGGTGTGGTTGATTTTGGGGCTCTCAGCGTCCTCGCCCATCTGAAGCCGAGGGAGGGTGACCCGCCAGCGCGCCCGTCCTGAGGGGAAGGGTCCGATCCGTAGTCTCTCTCCCCACCCAGGCTCCGCCCATGCTGCTGGGGCCTAGCGGAGCGGCCTGGAACAGGGCATCCTGGGAAACCAGCCGACCGGAAGGAGGAGAGGCGTGAAGAGGTGATGGAGACGGGAATGGGGTGAGATAAAAAAAAAAAAAAACAGGGTTTTTCTTTATAAGGGAGTCAGAGGAAAATAATATGCAGGAAGACAGAAGGGAGCAAAGTGGATGGATGGGTGGAAAGGCTGGTAAAGAAGATGGCTTTGAAAATAAAAAAAAAGAGGAGGGCTGTCATTAGGAAGGCTGACAATAACCATTATGCATACAGCATGCCAAATGGTGTGACCTTAGTTAGACATTCAACACAATCATTAGCAAAGAAACACACGTGTACACGCACAAGGCCTAGGCAGTGCTGAAGCAAACCCCAGTCCTTTGGGACGTGGAAAAAAACAACACACTACTGTGGAAACAGAGAATATGAATCCTCGTGTGTGCATGCAGAAATAAGTACAGGATGGAGATTGTGTGAAGAAGACACAACAGCAACATTCACTCCACACAGCTCTGGCAGAGGTAGTAAATGTTCCCAGGGTGTGGTAGTCCTCTCTGCCTACTTTCCAGATCCCCTGCTCTCACACGCACACACTCACTTCAGATAGTCCTGAGTCCTTGACGGAGACCAGAGGAGAATGCGATGTCTTGCCTCTGCTGCAGGAGGGAGGGAAAAAGGGCCTCAGCACACCTACCAGTCCGCCTGCTGCTGCTGCTGCTGCTGCTGCTACTCCTGCTGCTGGTGTGTACACGGCCCTCTGCTGCAGTGTGCTCCGGCGGGCCTGTGTGTGTGTGTGTGTGTGTGTGTCTGTCGAAGGAGGAGGGAGGGAGAAGGGACAGAAAAGAGAGAGAGCAAGGGTGGTGGTGGTGAGAGGAGGAGGAGGAGGAAGAGAGGCGAAGGAGGAGAAAAAAGAGAAAGAGAGAGGGATAGCGAGGAGGATGGAGGTCCGCTGCCTGCTGATGCTGTGGATGTGATTCTGTGCAGCATCCACCGTGTCATGGCAGCCTCCTCCTGGAGCAGCCAATCACGGCGCAGCTGTCACTGGCGGATCCACCCACTGCAGGTGATGAGGAGCGGCCACGGCCAGCAGAGGGAGCCCTTAAATAATGAGTGGGGACTGGTGTATTGTAGTTTGACATGCAATATCCTCTGCTGCTGAGGCTTCCTGTGTTTTGGCACAGATGGAAAGAAAGGCTTAATCCACCATTCACCAACTACACCGACCAGCCACAACATTAAGACCACTGACAGGAGAAGTGAGTAACACTGACCATCTTGAGACAATTCAATGTTCTGCTGGGAAAGCTTTGGACCTGGCATTCCTGTGGATGTTACTTAGACATATACCACCCAACTAGACCAGACCAGGCACCTCCACCCGATAGCATTGACACTCCTTGATGGCATCAGCCATTCCCAGCAGCCTGACACAGGCACACACACAAAAACGATTTAGGAACAACTTAAAAAAAAAACATGAAAAATAGCACAATGTGTTGACCTGGCCTCCAAATTCACTAGATCCCAAACTGATCAAGTATCTGTGGGATGATCCACAGAGGCTCCTCCCCTCAACCCATAGGACCCAAAGACCTCCCACGAACAACATCCTGTTGCCAGACACCACAGGACACCCTCAGAAGGCCCATGTCCATTCTCTGATGAGTCACAACTATTTTGGAGACACAAGGGAGACCTACACAATATTAGGAAGGTGGTCATAATGTCTGGGTATATGAGTGTATATGAGTAACCGTGGCAACAGCTCAGCATTGGTCTACCTTCTGTTGACTTTTGGTTACTTTTGGTCTCAGAGTCATTTTCACCGCAAGCATGAGTCTCTTCCTGTGGTTGAGGGAGAGGACAGAGAGACATTATGGAGAGTTGCCTGGCGTTAAGACGCCAGCCATTACAGGAACCAGTGTGTGTTTGTGTTGTTCAGCAGAAAATCAGATTTACTGAAAATGTGGAGACTCACACAGTCAGATGAGAGGCAGAAGATCATCTTCTCCCTGAGAGAACAGAGTTGTATCAGATTCCAAAGCACCTGTTCACACCAGAGTGTTTCATATGACCTCCGTTGACATTTGCTGCAGCTGCAGTTTAAATTAACAGAGTCTTACCTTACTGAGCAAACCCAATCCCTTAACTCTGTTGGCCAGTGACGTTTAAATCGGCTCCATTTAATGAATAAACCCGTGGCGCCAGTTCGGCTAAAAAAAGTTCAGAGGATTAACTCCAGGAAATCGTTTCCAAGAGCTCCTCCACAGACATCTCCTCTCCTCGCCTCTCCTAGTCATTCTCCTGCTGAACTGCCTCCTCACATGGCAGGCGCTTCTCCTAGACACGTCGGTCTGTGCGTAAAAAACTGAGTTTAGTCGATCTTTTTTCGCTTTACCTGTGGGAGGGGATGCCCTGCCTCCGCTCCGAGGCGCTGGAGTCAATGGAGCTTGGCAGGGCGACTCCCGGGGCATCTGATGCCGGCACAGAGAAGTCCTTCAGCAGGGAAACCGTGAGAGACTCGCCGATGGTGCAAGGCATGGGTTGGTTCTTCTCCCCGCTGTGGAGCCCGCCATCCAAGACGCGCAGCACAAGGTTTGGAGAGGATAGGAAAGGCGACCGAGGGGAGGCATGGTTGGACGACCACTCCGACTTTACGAGGGAGTACTTTTTACGCAGAGCTTCAGGGTAAGATTCGGGGTTTTCCCCTCTACAGCTGATTCCCTAAGCATGAGCTATTTTAAATGTGTGCATATCACTACAATTATCACTGTATAAGAGCAGAAAACATGGAAATGTGAATGTAATCTCTCTTAATTTGGATTTCAGGGCCAGTTGTTCACAGGCAGAGATGTCACCCCTGCCTCCACCCAGGAGCCGGTCTGACCACTCTGATCTGCTCATGAAGGCTCCTCATAGCAGAGTATCCCCTCCACCTACCAGTCCTAAACCTGACATCTCATCTCTATCAGACAAGCTCCGACCCCTTACTTTAAATGTCAGTGCTCCTGAATGGATGGATGGCCTCTATCCTGATGTTCAAGGCCATCACACTCCCTGCTCTCCTCGCTCTCCCCGCTCTCCCCGCTTCTCTTTTTATTCCAGCCATCCGCTTTACCCCATGTGCCCATGTTCCCCTGACTTGCCCCGCTCTCCCCACCTTGTGACACCCACTGCTGCAAAGGCTACAGGCTGCGGACACGGTGGCGCTTGCCCGTGGATGACGGGGCTCCTGGGAGGAGGCCTGAGTTGGATCGGTTCCATAGCAGAGCTCTGCCAGGATGCTGTCATGCATGTGGGAGAGGTGCTGTCAGCTGAGGCCGGTTCCCTTTCTCTCGTAAGGAAAGACTCTGGTGGAAGGAGAAACTTGGAGGCGGTGATGGCCCTGACGGTACTGGGGTCCTTGAATGAGGGCATCTCGTACAGCCAGGCCCACCTGGAGCTGGTGAAGGGCATCACGGGATGTGTGTTGTCTACAGGTTCACCAATGAACCTCAGAGATGCAGCTGAGGTAAACTTCCATGTAGCAGTAAGCAATCCCTACCTCACAAAAGAAAAAGACGTTTTTACACATCTGTTTGGTCTAGGTCACAGTTAGGGTGAATGAGGACTGTGCACTAGAACGCCTGTTCTTAGATTATAGTAATTTCTTGGAGCGCGTACAATAAGGGAATCCCAGATGGCCAACTTGCTCTTAATCCATTAGAGACCTTTTCCATTTATAAACCTCTGATTACTGAGATGGAGATGTTCTCTATATACGGCATACACCCACACAGTGAGGCAAGGTGGCACAGCTCACTAAAAGGCTTACAGGTGGGTGACTAGGAATGCGTGCCAACACATGGCACAGTTGGCCAGCAGGTAATCCCAAATTTAGCGGGAGAGTGGATGGGTAGCACTTAAGAGCTCGCTGGACTTCAGGGTTCTTGACACACGTGGATAATCCCGCCCGGATGTGATCAAGGCAGATGAGCAGCATTGGCCAGGTAACAGAAGGCCATGCGTCTGAATAGAGTACGGTTTGATGCCACACTGAAGATCTGAAACCCAAAATGGTCCGATACACATGTCTTTCAGAAATACACACAAATGAGTGAGTCTTTGTTCTTGTTCTTCACAGGACCCCAGATTCCACTTAGATATTGACCAGTCACAGAAGATCAGGTCTGTTCTGAGTGTTCCCATCAAGAACCACAGAGGAGAGGTACTCTTAATTATCTTTGTATTATTTTATTTTATTTTTTTATTATTCACCTATTATCTTTTTGCAAATGTTCTAATACAGATTGCATCTTTATTTTGTGGCTAGACGGTTGGTGTTGTGGTACTGGTCAACAAAAGAAATGGTCGTGATGGACCATTTTCTTCTTTTACCAACAAGGATGAAAAGGTGAGGTGTCGTGGCTGCTGTGTATTACTGACTGTGTAATGTTTGCTTGCATTTAATTTTAATGCGAGCCATATACATCCATCAGCCATAACATTATCACCACTGACAGGAGAAGTAAATAACATTGACCATCTTGTGACAGTTCAGTGTTCTGCTGGGAAACTTTTGGACCTGGCATTCATGTGGATGTTACTTAGACATGTAGCACCCACCTAGACCAGACCAGGCATCCCCACCCCATAGCAATGACACTCCTTGATGGCAGCAACCATCCCCAGCAGGATGCAGCCTGACACAGACACACACACAAAAGTTTTAGGAACAACTCAAAAAACATGAAAACAGTACAAGGTGTTGACCTGGCCTGCAGATTCACTAGATCCCAAACTGATCAAGTATCTCTGGGATGATCCACAGAGGTCCCTCCCCTCAAACCCCCACAGGACCCAAAGTCCCCCCACTAACAACATCCTGTTGCCGGACACCACAGGACACCCTCAGAAGGCCCATGTCCATTCTCTGATGAGTCACAGCTGTTTTGGAGGCACAAGGGAGACTTACACGATATTAGGAAGGTGGTCATAATGTTATGCCTGATCGGTGCACACGTTTGCCCATTTTCTTTAAGAACTGTCTGTTTTGCAAGCAATAAAGCTTCCATTGAATTTTAATGACCAGGTGCTGTGCCATCATATGGATGTGTTGGGGATGTTCTTGGATAACATTCAGCTGTATGAAAGCTCAAGACAGGAGGCCAAACGCAGTCAGGTAACCACCAGGAACATTATGAAGTATAATTTTCTTTGTATCTTAACTATTACCGTACGTCTGTGTAATCCATTCACACATATTTTCGTGTGCCAGGCCTTGATAGAGATGGCACAGGTGTTATCAAAAGACCACCACTCCTTCGAGGTTCTGCTGAGTAAGATGGCCGCCACCATCATGCCCTTCACACATGCTCAGTACTGCACCATCTTCATCCCTGAAAAACAAACTTTGGAAGACAAGGTGCGTCGTCCTGTTTGATTCCGTTTCTCTGTGTTTGTGTAAAATCCTATCTTTCCTACAAGACGTGCGTGGTGTTTTCTGTTCTTGTGGTGGCTTCATTGCAGTTCCCATTCTCACGAGTGATTCACTTAGAGTGTGAGGAGCTGGGTTCAACTTGCCAGATCTACAGAAGGTATCCCCTGCATGCTGCACAAGTCCTCATTGTCGATTTATCGCCAATTTAGGTTTTCTCTCTCTAATAAGCAGAAGCATCGTTTTTCAGGCAGCATGACATCAGCGATGTGGATCCTTCGTATGCCTGTCGAACACTGAGGGCTATGGAAACGCTCAATATGTCGGAGAGCTCCGAGGAATCAATAACGAGTCTCATCTGCTGCCCCGTTAGGAACGAGCAGTCTGAAAATGTTATTGGTGAGTTAGTCTCTTAAACTGCACTCATTGTTTCATATAAATGATTTATCTGAAAAGATCTGCCTCCGTCGTTGTTCTGGTTTCATGTCACAGTCTCATTAAACCTCCACATGTGCCAGTAGAAACTACCAGTAAACACACAGAATGTTGTTCGTCTGGTTTACTGCTAGTAGAATAGGAGAAGGAGTCTGTCCACCTTGAATCAGCCGTGCTTCTTTTATTAGTTCAGACTGTCCTCTTAACTTTGCGTTTTAGCTGTGTGCCAGCTGATGAACAAACGCAGCAGAGACTCAGATGAGATGGAAACCTTCAACAAGTACGATGAGCGCCTCCTGGAAGACCTGGCCGTGTACTGCGGCCTGGCTCTGCAGTACGCTCAGGCCGTCCAGATCACAGAGGAGAGGAGAGCCAGCATAGAGGTCACACAGGAGGTGGGGACACTGCCGTACCCTGTTAGTGTACGACCTTATCAGATCTTTTCGTGTGAACTCATTCAGATGGTTTTTTTTTAAACATTTGCGCTTGCAGGTCCTTGCTTACCACATCACTGCAGCCGAGCAGGAAATCCAGACACTGCAGGTGAGTCTCCACATTCTCCCCGCTGCACTTCCTCTGTAGCTCTCTTTTAATCACCCTCCTTCTACGCTATCATTGATTTTTATTGCTGTGCCACCAGTCATGCAATCACCCCTTGGTCAGATTAACCAGCTTTAATGCTAACGGTCAGCTAATTCACTAAGAACTTAAAGCTCTTGATCAGCTGCTATCGCTGCCTCTGATTGGCCACGGTGACCTCTGTGACTCTCGTTAAACTTAGATGGCTAACCCTTGTGTGCACGTTTGTGTGAGGGAAAAGCGTGAAAAAGTGTGTGTCTGCATCTGAATGATACGTTCCAGTGATCACTGGGGGTTTTTCTGATTTTCAGGAGGCCACTATTCCCTCCGCCAAATCGCTGCGCATTTTAGACTTCCATTTCTCGGATTTCGGCCTGCCGGAAGAGCAGACCACTCAGGCCACCGTTCGCATGTTCCTGGACCTCAATTTGGTGCAGGATTTTAACATCAATTACAAGGTAATTAACCCGCTGATGATGAGCAATTGATATTAACTACTTTAGATTTAGATTATATTTGTTTCTTCTTCTAAGGAATTTGATCACTCTTCTGTTATTTGCTGTTTTTTATACAGTACATGTTTCTTTCTTTCTTTCTTTCTTTCTTTCTTCCTTTCTTCCAGAGTCTCTGCCAGTGGGTCCTGACGGTGAGACGTGGCTACAGGAACAACGTACCTTATCACAACTGGAATCACGCGCTGAGCACTGCTCAAAGCATGTTCGCTATGCTTATAGCCACTGATCAGCTCCAGGTTTGTGCATGTGTGTGTGTGTGTCATTTTGTAATTTTTTTTTTGTAATTTTTCTCAAACTCAATGTAACAAGCATCCAAAAAATAGCATTGGCAACTGTCTGATGCATGCATGCGTCAATTTTATGCATGTTGTGGACGATTTTATTTATTTTAGCGTCCCATCTTGACGTCTGTTAGAGTCTACCGAGAATCGTCTGTTTGCAGAAGTTGCTGAAGTTCTGGAGTTGTTTGGCTTAGAGCACTCCCAGTTATATAAAAGAGGATTGATCTTAGTTAGACTTTTTAGCTGCTATCTGTGTGGATCGCACACCAGCCTCAATCTCTATTGAAATGATTTGTATAGGTAATTTTTTTAACTACTTTTTCATGAGTAATGTTCTGACTTGTATTATAGCGCAGGGACACGAGTCACTTCATCATGTTTAATGTGAGAACATTTAAATCGCCTTCAGGATGTCGGTTATCTTTCACCGTGTCCAAGATCGGCACGGCCCTTTATCTTATTAAGAGCATTACGGTGTAAGCTGTGACTTGCACGATCAGCACATCTTTTTTATTTAAATGTAAACAGACTTTGTTCAGTCTTGAAATATACAGTACAGTAAATGGAAAATGGAAAATAAATGAAATGATATTTATTTATGAAAATAGCTGCAGATTTTAACTTGAGAAACATGAATTATTGAATCAAGCTTTACCTGACTAGAGTTCACACAAAAATGCGAAGATGGCTCAAATGTACAAAATCAAACACATTTTCATGGTTTCAAGCAGGAAAATTATTTCCTTCCTCGGAATCAGAATCACTTTATTGTCATTGTACAGAATACAATGAAACTGAGGTAGCAGTTCTCCACATTCAGTACAATTTAAAAGTGCTGTAGCTCTATTTAACACTACCCCTCTCTCTGTCTGTCTCTATCTCAGAGCATTTTTTCCCGCCTGGAGATACTGGCATTGATGATAGCCACTCTGAACCACGACCTGGACCACAGAGGAGTTAGTAATTCCTACATAGAGAGGTAAACATTACCCTATCCTCACCCAGTTAAAATATGTAATCCGTGGTCATGTATATTCCCTGTGATATGTGCTGGCTGTTACGCGTGTTTCTCTCTCTCTCTCAGGACCCAGCAGCCTTTAGCTCAGTTGTACGGACACTCTTCCCTTGAGAACCATCACTACAACCTGTGCCTCTTCATCCTAAACAACACCGTAAGACCCGATGCTCCGGTCGCTTCGTTCGTTTTGACCTGTTTCGCAACACCTCAGATCTGTTTCAGTCATTACACTTCTGACTTCATTCGTTTGTAAATCGAACTTTGGATGGCACCCATCCACTCGTGTGATCATAGCAAAGACGCAATGAAATCACTTGCACAAACCAGAATTTCTACACTAATGACATAACATGTATGGAGTTGTGATCTTGCAAGGAAATCACAATATCAATTCTGGTGGTTCTGTTCTTGTTTGTAGTGCATGCAGAGTTGTTGTTTTTTTAATGCCTGATCATTTCTGCTTACATCTATGTTGCCATATTTAATTTACTTTGTCCTGCATCTCTCTCATTCTTTTTTCCAGGGGAGTCAGATTCTCAGTGGTCTGTCTAAAGAAGATCACAAAACTGTCCTGCACATGATCAAAAGGGCGATCCTCGCCACTGATCTGGCCGTCTACATGGAGTATGTTAAAACATTAAAAGTCAAAGTAGCTTCAAGGTGAAGCGTAAAGCAAGTTGTTTTAACCCTGACATCCTTGCTTTTAGGAGAAGAAAGGAGTTCTTTTCTCTGGCTAACAAAGGCAAAGTGAGCTGGAAGAGCGAGAGAAAAAGAGATCTGCTGAGGTGACAGTCAGATAATTATGAATCTGGGATGAATTAGAATGATGCGTGCGATGGAGCAGGGGCACAGGGCCGTCTTTTAAGCTATTAATTTACCCCGCAGATCGATGCTGATGACAGCCAGTGACCTCTCTGCTATCACGAAGCCTTGGCCCGAACAAAAAAGGGTGGGTCTCACAGAAGCGCTGGAACGCTTCGAGCTTTATCTCGCCGCATTTTCTCGAATCGCATCGCAAACCTTAACCTCCTTCTTCCTCCCGAGCAGATTGCAAACCTGGTTGCCATGGAGTTCTTTGCACAAGGGGACAAAGAGAGAGAAGAGTTCAAAATCAAGCCCGTTGTAAGTTGAGCTTGCCGGTTTTTCTCTCGGTGCACTTTATGAAATGCCAAGGATTTTCAAAATGTTACTGAGTGAAAATCAGACGATGAAATATTCACATATATCATAAATTAATTTGGTAGTATTGACCATTCAAGCACATTCACTGGTGTATCTTTTGAGGGGAAGGTCTGAATGTGTTTATAGCCTTGGCAAAAGATTTTTTAAGAGCTTCTCAGCTTGCACTAAGCCAAAACTAATAACATCTTTGACTATATCAGATTTAGTGAGCCTGGTTTTGGCCTGGAATATGGTTGTGTATTATGAACTATAAATTCATTTGACTGCCTTCCCCCCTGTTAGAGGAAAGGCCTCCAACTTTACTTCTGAATTATCTTGAATGCGGCTCGTCATGACAGTTAAACTGAAATATTCAGCTTTAAATTAGCTCATGTCCGTTTATAAAATATAGCTTTCCCAACCGCTCTCTTTTTTTTTTCCCACCAGGGCATAATGAACAGAGAAAACAGCACCCGACTCCCACACTTGCAGGTGGAATACATCGACGAAATCTGCTATCCGCTCTACAAGGTGTGTCATAGCTGCTCGTCTCTGTGTGTGCAGATGTACGCACACGAGCACGTGTCTTTGCATGTTTTTAAAGATATCAGCACCACAGTATTGACCCTACTGTTGTCTATTCCCATTCTCATACACTAATTTTACACTCTTCCATCGTTCGCCCACACTCTGTCATCCTCAGGCCGTGTCGCGGCTGTTTGACACCTGCTCTCCGCTAGTGAACGGGTGCAAGAAGAACAGAGAAAACTGGCTGCACCTTGGCGAGGAAGAAGAAAACAATGAAAGCGTCGAAGCTCTGGAAACGCACAAAAGCAGTGAGGAAGAGACACAGACCGAGGAATAGATGATGAAACAAGCAATCTTACCTAGCTATGTGTTGCTCACTGTCCGCTCAAGACACATCTTAACTAAATATTAACCTGGTGGGTACACATTAGAACTTTTATGACAGGATGTTTTCAATGGGTTATACAGTAATCTTGACTAATACACAGTATGTGGTGCTGCAGCTATGTCCCAATCCAATATTTCGCAGTATATCCAGTGTAAGCGCTGGCCTACGCTGATCTGTTTCCTCTGCACTGAAGCTGCAAAGGTCTCCTACATGAATTTGATGATTTTCATGCAGTATCTTTGCGTGTCTTTTTCTACACCCGTATCCATTGCCACATACTTTCTCATTAGTGCAATCTTTTTGAGACGTTTTATTCAGCATTTGATGCATTAAGGGTTTAGATTTGTATAGAGACCTACTAAAATACCATTTGTGCAACAATAATGATTATTGTGGATATGATTGTTATCTTGTACCTTGCAATCAGCAGTCAGAGACCAAACAATTTAAGGATTATTTTGTGAAGGATGTTGCACACTGTGGTAATGCTCAATTGCAGACAAACCATAATGAAAATCATGGGAAATAAAATGTTTCCAAGAACTTAATTCAACAGTTGCTCTTAAACTGATCTCACTATTGTTTTTTTTTTTTAAATGTCTTTAAATATTTTAAAATGACACCAAGGATAAAGCGCACTTTATTTTAAAATGCTCGGTCTATATCCTGGAAGAAATAATTTCTTATTGACAAAATACGTTAAATTATATCCATTTATTAAAATAGTTGCATATTCAAGGATTCAAGGATTCTTTATTGTCATTTCAACACATGTTGGTACATGGGATGGAACGAAATTAGTTTCTCTGGCCTCGATTCAAGCCATAGCAGAAATAGAAAAAGTATAAATATATAATAAAATTATCTAACTAAGTATTGTATAAAAATAGCAAGAAGTGTAGGCAGTAAAAAAATATGTTAATGTTTTAACGTGATAAATTTGAATTATTAAAATGTTTAAAAATAGTTAAATTATGTGGATAGTTTAAAAGTGCAAGTTAAGCGATTTGCATTGTGGGATATGTATTGCAAACGCAGTCAGACGTTAATTGCGTTGGGAATCTGCATTTACCCCCACCGGCCTCTGGGGGGCACTGATGCACTTTAACGCGGCGCACTCGATCCGGATGCTGACCCCCCACCTGCAGAAGAAGACGGCGAAGGGGAGACAAGAGGAGGAAAATGACAGGGCGCGCAAAAAGAAAACCAAAATCCATTCAGGTAAATTCACCCTGTTTTCGGGCACCTTTGCCGGGTCGTTGAAATGCCGGGTTAAAATCATGCTACGAGCAAAGCCGTGTGAGCATATCGTGCTAACAAAGCAACTGTTAAAGGCCATGGGGAGGATTGTTTGCACGCTAACGAAGCCGCAGTGACGGCAACATGGCAGCAGCACCGCAAAGCTGCTGTTTAGTAACGCTCTCCATACGTTTTAATGGGATTAGCATAGCTTAAATAATAAGTACTGAACCACAAGAGAGCATTTATTTAACCTTGGTAATGATTTTAACGTGTCTCTCTACCGTCTGCTCCATGGAAACATGTGGCTGTCTTAAGTTTATTGGTGTTTTTGTTCCTAACAGCTAACACGGGATGGCTCAGGCTTCACACATTAATGAAATGAAAACATTAATCCTTTAATAAAGAAGAGCTTGATACTTCCACATTCATCATTTGGGTCAAATAATTCAAAATAACCAGCCAGGACTGCAGAAGCCATTACTATACACTTAATACACCGATCAGCCATAACATTAAAACCACTGAAAGGAGAAGTAAATACCACTGACCATCTTGTGACAATACAATGTTCTGCTGGGAAACTTTTAGACCTGGCATTCATTCATGTGGATGTTACTTAGACATGTAGCACCCACCTAGACCAGACCAGGCACCCCCACCCCATAGCAATGACACTCCTTGATGGCACAAGGTATTGACCTGGGCCTATATTCTTAAGGTTTCTGAGAATCCTCTCAGAGAGCTCCTAACTCAGCCAGAAAAATTCCTAGCAATGGGTTTTAGCTTAGGATGGATTACAGGACATTCTCAGAGAACTTTGGAAGGAATTGACATAAACTCTTATCTTAGTGAGGAGGTGTGGTTGACCCCGTGGCTAGGTGTGAGTCATCCTCCCTGCTCTTAACAGATCTCATCTTAGGAGCTAAGATTCTTTAGGAATAACTTTTATTTTTACCAGGAATTCTTAGAAAACATCATGATTCTAAGAATTTTCTTAGAATTTGGCCACTAGGAGCAACTCTTTGCGCTAAGAATCTTTAGGAATACGGCCCCTGACATTCATGTGGATGTTACTTAGACATGTAGCACCCACCTAGACCAGACCAGGCACCCCCACCCCATAGCAATGACACTCCTTGATGGCAGCAGGATGCAGCCTGACACAAGCACACACACACAAAAGCATTTTGGGAACAGCTCAAAGAAACATCCGAAACAGCTCAAGGTGTTGACTTGGCCTTCAAATTTTCTAGATCCTAAACTGATGAAGTATCTCTGGGATGCACTGAAACAAGTTTGATCCACAGAGGCCACTCACCTCAACTCATAGGACCCAAAGGACCCCACTAACAACATTGCGTTGCCAGACACCACAGGACACCCTCAGAAGGCCCATGTCCATTCTCTGATGAGTCACAACTGTTTTGGAGGCATAAGGGAGACCTACATAATATTAGGAAGGTGGTCATAATGTTATGCCAGATTGTTGTATAGGCTACAGTTTGTCATGCAGTTCATTATGTCATGTTCATAGGTGTATCTACTGATGTAAATTGGTGGGATTAATGTATTTCTGGAACTCATGTCCATTATAATGACATACAATACAGTGTACTGCCTGTATGACAGAGTTGGTTCTCCTACATTTTATTTCTTTAGGAGTCGGACAATGGGAAGTTGAAGAAAGCCAGAAACGATGAGTCAAATGCCGCTCCGTTGTCCGGAGTGGATTCAGAGCAACGCGATGAGCTGGCGCAGCTGTACAGTTTTCAAATGCCAGAAGATCTGTTCCACTTCTGGGACTTCTGCAAGGAGCTTTGTCCAGACAACCCCCGTGGTACGCTCTAGACACCAACGCTGTGTCTTGTTACAATCATACCGATAGGATAAAAAGTGCATCTGATGTTAAATCAATTTCCCTGTCTGTGAACCCAGTGGAAACAGACGTGCCGATGCTTCTTAGCCATTTAAATGTCTGATTTGATATCTGCTGAGGCTTGCTCAGAACCAGACCTCGCACAGGTATCTTTGTTAGCTGACGGCTTTACTGTAAATTTGTGCACTTTGAACCTGTTTCATTGTCCGTGTATGTTCTTCTAGGCACTGCTAACAGTCATGGATCCTACAAGACAAGCTCAGATATTGTCTACATTATGTTCTGTTAAAGTATTTCTGTAAAGATGTAGAATTAAAATAGAGTATATTAAAAAAAACATGAATTAAAAAAGAAAATAAGGTTCAAAACCATCAGAAATTTGTACTTGGCTGATGTTTCCATGTCTCTTCTTTAGGTGCACTGAAAGACACACTGGGTTTGCAGCTGGTTGGTCCCTTTGACGTTCTGGCAGGAGCTCATAGGAACTCCAAGAATCAACGGCCTAACTTCCACCTGCACTGGAGGTATTTTTATGACCCGCCAGAGTTTCAGACCATTCTTCGGGGGAGTGAGGACAGCCAGCATCACCTGGGCTACTACAGGTATGAAACTGCTTTTGTTTTCTAATTGCTGCTGCACCAACTACAGGGACAGCTAAATGAACACGAATTACTGAATTTTCTTGTTCTAAAATTCCACCAGAGACACTCCAGACTCCCTCCCTTCGTTTGTTGGAGAAAATGAAGCCAAGAAGGGCTGCGCTATAACACAGATGGGGGACAATGTGTTTGCTGCCGTCCAGTGAGTGTCAGCCTCCATATATTTACTATACATCTCTGTCAGTATTTGTGATCACCAGAAAAAAAAAAAGCATTTAATGAGAATAAAACTAGGAGGCAGAGCTGATACCTTAATGTTAAAACCAAAGATTTATTTGCTAGGGTAAAACAACAGTATGTTCGCCATCGGTGATCCTAAAAGGTGGTGAATTTCTTACCTTATATAATAGTCTTTCCTTACACATACAGTATCTTCTACTGTCTTCTCTCCTCCATCAGCTTGTATCTGCTGAGGAAGAGGAAGGAGAGGGGCAGTAAGAAAGCCGGGGAAGAGGCATTGGAAGGCCTGGAGGCAAAGCTGAGAGACAAGGCAGAGACGCTGGGCTTGTCTCTAGAGCAGAAGTCCAAAGACATGAAGCTGAGGGACAAGAAGGTAAGACACATAGGCTTAAAAAAAGAATATATATGTACTTTACTAAAGTTTTCCAGTTGATTATAAAATGTTATGTAATGAGCAGTGTTTCCCCATAGGTTTACAGCTCCCCTGATATGATGGTAGGGGAAACACTGCTCATTACAATCTTGTTCATTAAATGTAAACCTTGTCATATTGCACTTTTTTTGGACTAAAACAAAGGGAAATATCTGGAGGTGTCGTTATTCATAGGGTTAGGGTTACCCTCCAGAACTAACAGCCTAAAAAACAGCTTCTGTTGTGCAATAACTCGTGTACATATCCCCCAGTCCACCTACACTCAGAAGGCACATTTGCTCTGTTGTTTACCGTTTAAAAATGCTGCTATTCTTCACTGTACTGATTACATTCATTTGTGTGCTTTTGTTGTATATATTGTATTTTATTTTATTGTGTATAGCTGCTATTGTTTTTTATTGCTTCCGAACCAAAGAGCTGCTAAACTGCGTTTTGTTGTTTGACAATAAAACTTCTTTAGTCTCATTTAAGAAATTGCGAGACGAGACGATGTAACCTACGCACGTAGCCGACCCCGGTGCGAGCCATTTATACTTGTTTCGCTCGTCAGTCTGTCTCGCTCTGTAAAATCGCCACCTAAATACTAGTCGGTGCCGTGTCTTTTTTGCCAGTCGGGTTAATTTTTGTTTCTACTTCCTGTTTCACTTTCAACAATGGCGACTGAAACTTTCACTGAAATTTCGCCGAAGACGAGTCCTACAAATGTTGTATCTCCGAACTTCCTCAGTTAGCCTTTTCTCGATGTGTTCCATCTTTATTGATGCAGAACAATCAATTCTGAAATTGCAGAGATGGAAAAGCAGACAGAAATAGTAAACCAGAAACATGCTACCATCAGGCGGACCAATGACAGCTCTTGCAGTCTGTGTCGCCGTGCCATCTGGTTACATTTCTGGGGAGGTGCACGTTAGGCTACGCCGTTAGGGTCTGCATAGGGTCAGGGCTGTCGCCATAGCTACAGCGTCAAATTGAAGCCTAAACCACCTATTATTATTCTTCTTCTTACTCTGTTACTTGTCCGGCCCGCTTGAGATCTGCTTGAGCTATATGTGGCCTGGTGAACTAACATCTGGCTTGGACGCCTGATAATAAGGAACTCTTATTGCACCATAGGTGGTCACCAAGACGTTCCATGGTGCTGGCATCGTTGTACCTGTAGACAAGAATGATGTTGGCTACAGAGAACTACCAGAAACAGATGGTGAGTTTTAAAAGCTTTTCTCACATGTTTCTGTTTCTTCCTGATTTATTCACTAACTTTTTTTTCTTCCTCCTGCTCCTAGCTGGTCTCAAAAAGATCTGTAAAGCCATCGCTGAAGCGCGGAGCGACGACGAGCGCGTCAAAGCCTTTGGACCAATCCAGGAGATGATCACCTTTGTTCAGTTTGCTAATGACGAGTGTGACTATGGCATGGGTTATGAACTAGGAATAGACCTCTTCTGTTACGGATCCCACGTGAGTCTCTTCATTCTTATATCAAATAATATAACAAAAGAGGTAAAAGTGGAGAATCACAGAGTAGACGTTGCATGTGGATAAGAGATATATTCCTAATATTTGGTTTCCTGTCTCTCCCAGTACTTTCACAAGGTTGTTAAACAACTTCTGCCCATGGCCTACAACTTGCTGAAAAGGAACTTGTTCGGAGAAATCTTGGAAGCCCACCTTTCCAACCGCAGCCATGACAACCTAGACCAACTCTCTGCACATTAAAAAAAAAAGAAAGAAAAAGACTCGGTTCAGTTCTCTTATAAGCTTTCCCACCACATGTCATTGTCTCCTGTTTGTCATTGTTGATGTTTGTTGGTGGTTTTGGTGCTGCTGTCACTGATTGGAACCCGCTCGGTGTCCGATATCTTGTTTGTAAAAGGTAGATGTCTAATAAAACATTTTTATATTTTTTACCTGTTTGATTTTTGTATCCGGCCAGATCTCACTGAATCCTTGCATTC
The DNA here is from genome assembly GCF_963514085.1 of Chelon labrosus. NCBI lineage: Eukaryota > Metazoa > Chordata > Actinopteri > Mugiliformes > Mugilidae > Chelon > Chelon labrosus. The sequence goes on from NC_140338.1 coordinate 11,594,062, forward strand.
AATTTCACTTTTTGATTCAGATAATCAAGGGAGAACGTATTTTTATGTTGTTTGTCACTCACTAGCTGTTAAGTAAACGTGTGACCCACTGCTTTTAGTGTAGTGTTTGGTTTGTGGATGTAATACCATGCCTTGGGAACAGGGGGCAGTGCTGTGCGTGTGACTATATACCGAGCAGGCATAACATTATGACCACCTTCCTAATATTATGTAGGTCTCCCTTGTGCCTCTGAAACAGTTGTGACTCATCAGAGAATGGACATTGGCCTTCTGAGAGTGTCCTGTGGTGTCTAGTAACAGGATGTTGTTAGTGGGTACTATGGGTTGAGGGGAGGGGCCTCTATGGATCATCCCACAGAGACTTGATCAGTTTGGGATCTAGTGAATTTGGAGGCCAGGTCAACGCCTTGTGCTGTTTTTCATGTTTTTTTTTTTTTGTTTGTTTGTTTTTTTGAGTTGTTCCTAAAGCTTTTTTGTGTGTGTGCCTGTGTCAGGCTGCATCCTACTGGGGATGGCTGCTGCCATCAAGGAGTGTCATTGCATGGGGTGGGGGTGCCTGGTCTGGTCTAGGTGGGTGGTACATGTCTAAGTAACATCCACACGAATGCCAGGTCCAAAAGTTTCCCGGCAGAACATTGAATTGTCACAAGATGGTCAATATTTACATCTCCTGTCAGTGGTTTTAATGTTATGGCTGATCAGTGTATGTAATAAAGCAGGAACTACTACTCTGCAAATAACTAACCGCCATCGGCTTTCAGGACTCTGGAATAATCCAATAATAATTCAGCTTCGATTAGAATGCCAGTGGTAAAATAAAGTCTTTGTATAACCTTCTCCACTGCTTCATCTTCAACGAAATTTCTTTGTACCAATAGAGGAATGACTGTGACGACTGCATTCTGCATATCACTCCAAGCCATGCAAGTCATATTACGTCTTCAAAAACCTAACCATGTGGGCTGCACTGCAGTCATTGTTCACGAGGCTGAGAAATGGCCTTTATCAGTCTTTTTCTGTTACACCTGACAGCTTTGCACACTTCTGTTTATAATGTACATTGTGCATTAAACCTTTAAAATGTCTCTTCCTGATGGAAAGAGCCGTCAGTAATCCAGATTATTAAATAATTAAGTAGCCTGCAGGGGTTGAGACAGAGGATCACCCAGAAGGACTCTTGATGGGTTTGGTACAAACACGATTCCAATTTCTGAAGATGTCCATCCCAAACACTGACATTTTGCCAGTTTAATATGATTTCTTAAATCTCCCCCCTCCACTTTGCCCTCCTCCATCGCTGTCCTGCCTGGTCTTCAGACGTCTGGAAGGCATCTTTATTGATTTGGCCCTGTCAGCCCCCATTACATTTGTAGCTTAGTGAGGAAACCCAGGCCAAGGTGGGGCCTAAGAAAACTAAGAAAGAGGCAACATTATTTGAGGCCAACCCCATTGTTTGAGGGCTGCGGTGATTTCATGTGTTTGCAAGGAGTCTTCCAGTGTTTATTTAATCATGGGACCACATGAGAACTTTCACATCAGAAGCTACTGGAGTACTGCTGCAGAAGAGCCGTATGGGTGGGGGCAAAATAGAAGAAAAACAGGAGCACGCTAACTGTTAGACGTTGCATTCAAATACAATCGGGAGACAGCTGTTTTCTAATGGCCACGCAGGCCAGTCTTTAGTGTTGGAGCGTCAGTGTAATGGCCGTTTAAAAACACACGTTTATTGTTATTTAGAGCCACACAGGCGTCATATTTCTGCAGAAACTGTGCAACAAATTTCCGATTTCGGCGATTGATCATCACAATCAAGGTGTGATGCTGAGACTTCCGATTGTCTCTGAAGGCAACACCGATCCTGCGGAGTTTCGGGGAAGCGCATGCGAAGCGCGTTCACGTGTCCATACACCTCACACAGAGACAGGCCAGAGCAGCACACCGGGAGCATCCCTGGAACCGGAGGGAGCGCTCGTTTCGGTTTGACACTCTGGAAGAAGAATCAGCTTTTTGTCACGTTTGATCACTGACGGCGCAGAATGATCCGGGGCCCCGCGGAGCCCCGTGGATTCTGAGGCCCGCACAAAAAAGAATCCACCTTGCACCGGCAGAAGAAGAAACCCCCCATCCCAGCCACCCCTCTCCTCCTCCTCCTTCTTCTCTTCCTCACCGCTGACCGCGTCTCTTCCAGCAGCAGCAGAAGCAGAAGCAGCAGCGAGCCCGAGACGGGATGTCAAGTAGCCCCGAAGAATGTCTCTCCAGGGGCGGCGGCTCCGACCGCGACTTGAAAACGGCCTCCTCGAGCAACACGTCCCTCGAGGGCGGACCTCCAGCGCCGCTGCACCAGAACCGTATACGGCAGGTGGGTGTCAATCTGTCCGCAGCCTGCCTGCTCTCTGCGCTAAGTGGCCCAGCCAGCCGTGAAACGAGCGGCACCACCAGAGCGCTGCTGCTGCTGCTGATGCTGCGCGCTTTTAGGCGCAGCGGTCAAAAGGCGTTGCCGTGCTTTATCACACGGGCGCAGCAGCAGCAGGAGCAGATCTGACAGATTTCCTCTGATTGTTATTGCATCAATTGCGCTCAAATTAGCCACTAATAAGAGTAAATAAATAAATAAACGAATTCTGCAGCGATCATGCCATCTGTTCAGATAAGAGACTTAGAGGGGCGATCCTCAGCGGAGTGTGATAATGCCCACACAATCCGACTGTGCCAGTGGTTATTATTATTATTACAGCCGTCAAAATAAGCACCACCGTGTCTGCAGGGACTGCTCCAGCCACTAGAACGGGCTTCAGTGAGGAGGAATGTTTACAACTTGACATGTACCGTCATATGTTTAGTGTGTTGATAGGTCATACTGCAAGCCAGACAGGGAGCATCTCCAAATGTGACTTTCTTACTATAGCTCTTGTTGATTTCAGATGGTCTTTGTCAAACACAGGCCAGTCTAGGCTGTGTGCTTTAGAAAACATGAAGTCTGCTGCCATGTGTGATTTAGTTCCAGCGTAATGGATTGCTGTAAAGTGTATATGTGTGACTGAACGTGCCCTGTGTGCCCTCTAAGTGCTCTCTCAGGCCACTTGTGGTCACCGGCGTTAACTTTTTTCTACCCTCATCTGGACTCCAGCTCTGATCACATCCTCCTCTGCCATTGGACATCAGCGTCATCTCGTGTCCTTATTGCTAAAAACCTAAAGGTGTGTTTCTTGGAAAACTGATGCAGGCGGTTCGTTTGGTGCGAGTCGGTTCTCGTGGAGCACAAACAAGAGAGTGGATGTTAAGTGGTACCACCTAGATTAGATCATGTAATGTGTGTGTGTGTTTGTGTATTCAATGAAAGTGAGTCAGGAGATGGTAGAGGGTTGTTTCCTGTCTCGGTGCAGTCTCAGAAGCTAATGTGATTTCAGTAATGGACTGTAGTGCTACCAACACACACACACACACACACACACTTCAGGCTCTTCTTTTAGGGTGGGGCCTTTGAGCTCCTTTACTTGGATGCAAGTGTCCCTGTTAAAAAAATTAAAAAGCAGCATGATTCAACCAGGTGTTTTTGGCATCCTGTGCAGGATGACTACTATAGTAACATCCTTTTTCTTGATGTGATCTCATTTGAACAGAGGAGGGGGGATAAGCAGATTAGTCACCGGTCACTGAACTTCAACTCGACATATGCGCGTATTCCTCTTGATCCGCCTCTTAATAAAAGCACAAAGGGAACTTCTCGAGTTCTGCTGAGTGCGAAGGCGTCTTGGGAGGCTGAACTGATGAAAGTAGTCACACTGGAAGCTAATCTCTGAGCACATATTTGTATCTGTACCACAGCTTCTCATGAGTACTTACCAGCATTACATGAGCTGAACCTGGATAAGCTTGTCTCCTCGATTCTCATCCTGTGATATAATTATCAGCAGCTTTGACACGGAAGAACAATCATGCTTTTACTTGAAAAAAAGCCTGTTCACCTCTAAAATGAAACCTATTTTTTGCTTATCTCATCCTTCATGGGTGAGCTAAAGTAAGATGACTCATGGTAATTCTTTAAAAGTGATCTTTTTTCTGCACGTTCACTTCTACGGTATCCAAATGTAAAAATCGCACAGATGGCCCGTAATGTGTGTAGTTTAAGGCACATATTTGTTATCATGGCAAACTCTCTGAGGCACCTGGGTGATGCAGGGGAGTAGTTATGTTCTCCTGCAGGGATCCATTTATAGGCCCGAGCAGCAGAACCTATAAATTGGCAGCGGCGGTGTGATAAATGATCACGTCCCTGTCCCGACCCTAGTGACCCCTAAATGTCTCATCATTCTAGGGTTCTCCTTTTGTCTACTCCCCCTTCTTTCAAGCCAAGATTTAAACCTAGTACTGACGGCGCTTAGAGATTAATTATCAGAGGTACCGCTCTGATTCTGATAATGCAATGCTTGCAATGATTGCCTTATGGTCATACTATTGATTGTAGGTACTCACCTACCAGGTTCAATCTGGGAATGCTTATTCTAGCCATACAACTCAGCTTTCTGTTGTACAGTATGTCTGCAAACATTATTCAAAATAAATGGATTTAGGGATAAGTGGCTTATTTCCTTTTTTTTTGCTATTTCGCCATGACATAGTATTGACAACAAAAGTTTCTGTTCCTAACTTGCAAATGTAACTTGATCATTCATTCTGTTTTTAGATTTGTTTTGATCTACTCCAATTTCTGAGTCTTGTGCTTGCTGGATGTTGGACTTCTTCCCCAAGCCTTCTGCTGTATTATCTGTCTTCAGTTTGGTGGTAGCATAACGCTTATCAAAGCTATCCTAGTTGAATTAAGTTTGACGAGTGCAACCAATGGCATTGAAGTAAATATGTGTGTAGTGAAAGGGAAAAATGAACTAAATGGTAAAAAAAAGCTACCAAATGGAGTTGGTTTATCCCTCAGAGCAAATCCACGTCACATTACATGTGGTAATTATTATCACGGTCAGTATAAAGATGTTTTTATCCTAGGGTACATTATGTTGACTTGAAAGAAAGAGAATGGCACTTCTAATAGGCGGTTTAGGCGTAGCTAGAGCGACACCGCAAGAGCTATGATTGGTCCACTTGGTAGTAGCGTGTTTCCGCTTTGTTATTTCCGGCTGCTTCTCCATGTCCGCAATTTTCCAATTGATTGTTTTGGATCAATAAAGATGGAACACATCGAGGAAAGGTTAACTGAGGAGGTTCGGACATAGAAACATTTGTACGACTCGTCTTCGGCAACATTTCTGTGAAAGTTCAGTCGCCATTGTTGAAAGTGAGGCAGGAAGTAGAAAAAAAATTAACCCGACTGGCGAAAAAGACACAGCGCCGACTTGGGTGGCGTTTTTACAGAGCGAGCCAGACTGATGAGCGCGCAAGTATAAATGGCTCGTACCGGCAAAGGCTATGTGCGTAGGTTACGACGTCTATGTCCCGCAGTACCCCAAAAGAGCCTTAAAGGATGCTATCTAATCAACGTGCTTTAAAGGAGAAGCACATCTTCTGCTAGTCTTAATTTTATTTGTCGAACATAACACGAAATACCCTTCCAGAAACAATAATCTGGTTTACGAACATAATATACAGACCTTGTTGATGGTTTTCTTACACTTGGCTGACAAAAGAAACAGGGACACCGAACCACTGGATGCAGTGATTACGTGTGGAAACTTCTTTTTCTGTGATTTGTCATTTGGGGGGGGGCAGTGACTTTAACCTGGTGGGGGGTTAAAGAGAAAGATAAAAAGTGTGACAGATGCAAGCACTAATTCATCGAGTAACAGGTTTGCAGTGCATGTGAGAAAATGACAAAGGAGATCATGCTAGCAAGGCTAAAAATACCGCCCGTCTCCTGAGTGATTGTCCTGGAGAAAAATAGCTTCTTTCTTGCCGGGTGGCTTTGTCTCAATGTCTCTTGCTCACTGCCGTGGACCAGTGTCACTGGGCCTTGGCTCTCAGCTCTGTGCTGGTGTTAAATGATTGCTCTCCGCAGTCTGCCTTCTCCTCTGTCTGAACAATACATAGACTGCGTCATAATATGTCGGCCCCCCGCCTGACTTCCCCGTGGTTAAATAATGGATACTTCAGACCTCAGTTTGCAGAGATCGACCGGGGATAAGATTTTATGTTGACTGCAGTCTGACACTGATAATGGAAATATTTGAACTTCAGTTTGGACTCGCTGCGACAGAACACAGGACATAACACATTTCTTTGTCTTCAGACACAAATACCTTCATTGGGAATGCTCTAATTTTAGACCTAGAGGTGATCTTTGGCAGTTTCCGTTTCTTAGTCAGTTTTTGGCAGGAAGATCCACTTTCAAGTAAACTTACTTGAAAGTGCTTCCGTTCGTTTAGTACCACATTCCTTCCCCACTTTTTCACCTTGCAGTGCCTCTTTTCTCTCCCAAAGCCTCTCTCTAATGTGGGGCCTTTATTCTTTACCCTAGTTCTCTCCTTGTCTTCTTGGCTGCCATTTCTACCCATCTCTCATTTCTCTCCAAAATACCTCCCTCCCTCCCTCTCCATCTCTCTCTCCCCCCCATCTGCCCCACACTCCTCCCCACCGGTTCCTACACCAAGGTCCCGATGTGCCAGGAGGTCAGATTACACTGCGGCCTTTGACATTTTCATCTCTCTCTTTTCCACCTCTCTTATGCCTCTCCGTATCTGCCTGCCTATCTGTCTGTCTCTCTTTCTCCACCGGGAGTGGTATGATGGGACTCTGCAGGAAGGGAGTCCTAATGGAGTCGCGGCCTTCATTGCATTACTTCAGAACAGCCCCATCGGCGCACACCCACGTATGACCACAGCTGTGCACGATGTCTGATAGAAATGTTGGGGAAATTTGGCTCCCTGTGGTTGCAGGTCGTATCTCCATATGTGCCTAAGATACACAGAGCATTACATATCTGTATTTACCAGAGCTGTCAGAGCACTTTCCCTGTTTGTAAATGCTCACGCAGAAACCTGCAAATGACCTCGAGTCAACCACTGCAGTACCTCTACTGATAGTTACCAAACGCCATTAAGAATTTATAATTGTTTCCTGTGAAACATCGACTTGGTACTGCATTGTTGCCGAATCATGTAAGGCCATGATTCAGCAAACTCTGTGTGTCCATTACACTGTGCAACACTTTACCATTAGTTGATGTTGCACCATAAAGTCCTAACAAGTAGTTTCGAGAAAACAAAAGTAACTGCTCAACCTTTCGTGATGCAGTCTTTGTATTTGAGATAAGTCATCACATGCCACATGCACCTATGTAAGTGAATAAGCTAATGCTTGGCTTTGACTAATTGTTGGTTCATTTTTATTTAGATGATGCTTGAAAATAGTTAAAATACTCATTCCTAGAATCAGAAGTGAAATAATAGACGTCAGAATTGAAACAATGAGTCAATTCAACAGCAAACAAATCAATTTATTCACTATTTTGATAGTCAGCAAAGATGCCAAGTGTTCGTTTGGTCTGAGCTTCTCAAAGGCGCGAACAAACCTAAAAATATTTTTGGGGTTTTCAACTTATTGTCCAGTGAACGTAGGACAAAGACCATTACTGAACATAAGCAACAGTACACCCCCTCCTATCCCACACCCACCCCACCCCTACAGCTCAGGGACCAACACATACATGCCGGAATAAAAAGGACATTGTTTTCTTAATATCGTTCACATCTTCAATGGAAGGAGAAGCCTCGAATGAAGTCTACAAAAACGCTTCAGGTTACGATAAACTTCCTGTTAATTTTGCATATCTTGTATCGGAGTTTCTCCAAAGGCAAAAGAGAAAGCACCTCTTTTAACCACTGTAGAAATGGGGCTACATTTGATTTCCAGCTAAAGAGATTTAATCTACGGGCAATTAGTGATGCAAATGCAAAAGCATTAGATGTAGATAATATGTTTCCGTAAGCTTGCCGTTGTGGGGTGGTATGCCAGAGATGGCTGTGTGGAAGTCAGGAGCTATGGTCTGTTAAGGCGGGACATGTACAAAACATATGCCCAACTGGGGCTGGACTGTATCTGCATCTTGGACAACCAAGGTCTGTAATGCGAAGACGATGGAGCACCTTAAACTGAACTAAACCTTGTCTTGCCGAGCCTCTTCCTAGAGCTCTGTCTCCAACAAATCACAGCTTTGTCTCTGGCACACGCGTTTAAAGTCGACCCGGGGAACTGACACCGAAATATTCCCGTCCCACTTGGCTGAACTCACCTCAAAGAGTGGCCATATTAGGCCTGGTACTCAGCCGGTCAAGTAACAAGGAGCCGCTTTGTAAATGATGCAATATACAAGCAACAGCCATTTGATCTTTTCTAGGCTAAGTACGAGCGTCCATACAGCGCAGCGGCGATTGGGCGGTAGTCCTTGTCACTGATCCAAAATCCATATGGAGAGTCGTCTATATTTGGGTACAAACAAGGTATTGACATTCCTGGTGTATCCTGGACAGTGCTTCCTGGCTGTCAAGGTACCAAATAACTAACTGGGGTGTCCTATATGTTTGACACCATCCGTCACAGGTGTACCTTCAGAGGCAGAGATACCATAACTTGATGAGTCATAGTTCCTCGTCATTGTGCTTCTCTTGCGTAGGTTAAAGGTTGTCCATTAAAATAGATGGAAATTAAGCCAAACACTTCTTATAAGGAGGGATATGAACTCATGGGCCACATTCAGCATCCACAGCTGCAGAATATGAGTGGTACGAGCTAGGCTATAGCAATATTGTACTGGCTTGAGTTGTGCCCTTTCCTCCATGGAGGGCAGGTGTTTTTGGACTAGGGGAGTGGGAGGCATTTAGAAGTTAATTATTCATTATGGCCTTATAACGCTGTTTCCCGTTAGACAGAAGCAGACAGGGGGAGAGAGAGCAGGGCGGGGTTGGTGATCAATGGACTTCTCAGAACACCTACATGTAAATGTGCTCTCTCTCTCTCTCTCTCTCTCTGTTTCTCTGTGAAGGCTTTCTCACAGGAAAACACATCTGAGCTCTTTGCCGTGCTGTCGAGAATAGCACTGAGAGTAGACAAACACGAACGTAGCGGCGAAACATCAAATTGCTTTTTTCACATGCTGAGAAAGATGCTGTGACGCAACCAACAGCAAGTGCAGTTTACCTAACAGAGGCGTGCGATTATAGCCCAAAACCGACGGCTAATTATCCGCGTGTTCTGCTCCCATCTGTTTTTTATTTTTCCTCTCGCTCACAGATATTACGTGTGACTAATTGTCTGCCTGGTTGTTCCTGTCTTTCTCTCAGTCTGATAGCATCACTCAGCATTCCTGGCATGACTGTACGCTGCTGCGGATTTTAGGTCACACGTTACATTATTCACGATAAATTCAACTAGGGGGTGAAACCAGTTTCTGCCCCGGTACCCTTCGTCATCTGACGGCGGATGAGATCAGCCGTCAGACGGGAGTAAAATATTCTGCCGGCATTTTTCAGCAGTGCTGGCACATGAGGAGAGGGTCAAAGTGGTAAAACAGAGTGTTTCTCTGTGTGTTATCTAAGAATGAGGTTAATTTGGGGGATCTTGTGGCAAAAACCTCGTAATTCCTACATGCTTTTATTTGCTTACAGGTCTCACTGGGTTGACTTTGGAAACATAAAAGATTTCTACTACATCACAGCCCTCTTCACAGCCCACTATTATCACCCTTACATCCGGATAATTGATATTGACTGACAATGATAGCATCAGCAGTAGGGTGGCCCACTCACTAGAGTATAGCAGCTACACCGATCAGGCATAACATTATGACCACCTTCCTAATATTGTGTAGGTCTCCAAAATAGTTCTGACTCATCAGAGAATGGACATGGGCCTTCTGAGCGTGTCCTGTGGTGTTTGGGTCCAATGGGTTGAGGGGAGGGGCTGCTGTGGATCAGGCTTGTACCAGTGCATCCCACAGATACTTGATGAGTTTGAGAACTAGTAAATTTGGAGACCATGTGCTGTTCTTCATGTTTTTTTGATTTGTTCCTAAACTGTTTTTATATGTGTCAGGCTGCATCCTGCTGGGGATGGCTGCTGCCATCAAGGAGTGTCATTGCTATGGGGTAGGGGGGGCCTGGTCTGGTCTAGGTGGGTGGTGCATGTCTAAGTAACATCCATATGAATGAATGCCAGGTCCAAAAGCAGAACAGCAGAACATTTTAGTGTCTCAAGATGCTCAATGTTATTTACTTTTCCTGTCAGTGGTCGTAATGTTGTGGCTGATCGGTGTTTTTTCCAGTAGGCCTTCATCACATCTACTTAACCAGAACCACAGGCTGACGTCATGTGTACCCAGGGGGGTTTGGCAGCGCTTCAAAGAGGGGAAAAGGGAAAGCAGTAAATTATCACGACGGCTAGTTAGCGGGTATATTACCAATCCGGTGGATGTATTGCTGCAAGCGTTGCATTTTACAGATCTTTAGACATAACACAGCATTAACCTGGTGTCAGTTACAGGAAGTTAATAATGAATTTATGCACATACTTACTTGAGTTGCTTACTCTGCATTTTTGGACTTACTGATTATTTTACAGCGGTCATAGTTTGCTATGGAAAAATGTTCGGCTTTGGCCTAATGTAACAAAAAAGTAATCAGTTAATGTGGCACTGCTGTGTGCCTGAGGGGTTGCTGCTTGTCAGTCTGCGGAAGCGGGTAGGGCTGTTAATATGTTCAAAGGACAAATGGAGCACGTCCTGCCACTGGCAAATCAGCTAAGTCACGAATCAGGAGTTGCCATTTTTGAGCGCTCGCTCCTGTTAGTGTGTCGACATGGTACTGCTTCAGCCACAACAGGGCGTGGTCCTCTGGACTTTCTCCAGTCGACTCTCTCTCTGGGCATATCATGTGACTGTATCAAGGTTATGTATCCCATTCACGATGCATCTTTCTGTCCGCTCTCATTTCAGCCCCTCCCTCCCAGTGTCTCAGCATCATTACTCACTGTTTTCGGGTGTGGTCTGATCTGGGTTCCTAACCGCCCGCTTTGTCCGCTCACTATTAAATTTGACTGCGTGATTTAGTTTTGTGAGAAGCAGTGATGGAAAAAGAGAGAGAGAGAATGAGAGAGGGAGCGTGTTTGTTGTGTGCTTTATGACTCTGACCTTTCCTGAGCAGTAAAATAGTCTCGAAAATGAGTTGACATTTAAATAATATCCCAGCCAATCCATTGCTGCGTCTGCTCTGCACTTTTAACAGAGCACACGTCATTTATGGGCTAGCAATTTTCATACTCTGCTAACTTTTGGGTTCAAAATCATTTGTTTTTGAAGCACTTCGCGCTGCTTGCAGAGATTGCCGTAGCCCACGGTATTGCCACACACTGCAGCGAATCCTGCGAAAACACTGTAGAGTTACTGTTTATCGCCCTTCGTTCAGTTGCTCAGACTGTATGGTATCATCCATACTGTATTTACCAGTGAAAGACATGGTGTCAGGTATAGAAATCGGGTAAAACTGCAGCTCTGATATCCTCATGTTACAACCGTGTGGTGCAGGGTTCAGCTGCATTTTAGAATCAATACCCCGAGGGGAAGGGGTGAGCAGTGTGCATATTCTGAGCTTCAGCGTGTGATTGGTGTTGTCTTGAACACAGATTGTACCAAAATATTCCTTCACATATCTGGATCTGTAAACCCTGCAGCCTGGGCTGTCTATAAGACTAAGATGTCGTTGTACTGTTGTAAGATATTGTACTTTTCTTTGCAGGAATTATGCACGTAATTGCTTTCTTGCTGGAAATTGGAGCTTCTGCGTCTCCCTGTATCCCTTGTGCTCACAAGATCACCTCAGTGTTTTCCCTTGTTAAATCCACTTGCAAACTGATATGCAGAATTGGCAAGCTGTGGCATTGCTGCCTGGGTGCTATGTCTTCCAGGAAACTCTTCTTCTAAGCCTCAGTAGATCCAGTAAGTCAGATCTGAAGTGAAAACAATATATTGCCAGTAATGCATTTGTGTTGAAAGCAAATTTGCAGATCTCCTTGATTTTGGCCTTTCAAGACGTCTGCCGCTTCTAGTTTACTGGCTGTTGGAAAGGTGTGAAGGAATTGGTCCATATCCTGTGTTGCTGTCGAGAAGACTTTCAAGTCATGCTCACTTACCGGGATAGCGTAAGTGTAACGCATTACTTAAACCAAATAAATGAAAACTATTTCTCAGTGAAGAGCAGTTGGGGCCGAGGGCCAATAGATTGTGGCCATGAAAAATGTATAAGCTTCAAGAAGTCTAAATGAGTTGTCTCAAGCAGAAAGATCCTCCCTCCATTAAACCTCTGATGCATTATGCGCCGCCTGACACTCATCACTTGGCCGAAGCTTACTAGTCAGCGTTGTTGCTCCATTAGCAAGGCGGACGATTCATAAACAACACTGGCAACGGTAGCTTCCAAAACAACAAACAAGTAATAGACAAGTTAAAGAAACACGGCCAGTTTACTGCAGAATTCTGCATTACAGATACATTTTTTGATTCGATTAACACGCGTTTCCTTCTACTATTGGTTCATTATAGTTCCTGTGTGTGCACTCGGACTCAGGAAATCAGAGTGAACATTTATTTATCCACTGTTATCTCATCTACTGCTTGGTAACTGTAATGGCTGAGCACGTATTAATCTAAAATTCCATTTTTTTTTTGAGAATTAATTGCAGATGAATGCTATTATTGTAAAGTTAAACTCAGAAGTCAAGGAATAACCATGATCAGTAAGAAACATGCCGTTTCTAGCCCTTTTTTAAATGTACCATAACACTTAAATAGGTTTGTGTGTGTCCAAGAGGTGGAAAAGAGGTGGAAAGGCGGGTGCAGGCAGGATGGAATGGGTAAAGAAAGGTCTCGGGTGTGTTGTGGCATAGAACAGTAGCAGCAAGAATGAAAGGAAAGGTTTACAGGGCAGAGATGCTGTGTGGATCAGAGACAGCGGCTTTGAAGAAAAGACAGGAGGAAGAGCTGGAGGTAGCGGTAGCTGAAGATCTTGAGGTTTTCTCTGGGCGTGACCAGGATGGACAGGATCAGGAATGAGTACAGTAGAGGGACAGCTGAGATAAAGAGTTGAGATGGTTTGGACAGGAGGCAGGAGGTCTGTTTGTGTGTGTTTGTGCCTCACTGATAGGTTTGTCATGGCTGAGGGTTGTCTGCAGACATCCTTTAATACTTTTATGCACAGTTTCCAGACATCGACTGAGTAAATTACGCCTAATTCATAGCTTTGTGACTTTATTCATGGATTTACCAGGACAAGCATTTGACAACTACCATACCCCTAATCGTCTCGATAAAGTGAGGCCCTGGAAGAGGTTCAGATCGTGCAGTTGATCCCTAAAGGGCCTTGTCTCTCTCAGCAGGTGACGTCAGTTCAGTCTGTAACTGTTTAGCGATTAGGCCGTAGCACGGATATTGAGATTGGGCCATACACTTTCCACTTGGCGATACTTGGACAGGCGCGTGCACAGATACATGCACAGGTCTCTGCGTTTCCCCATATCTGTCTATCAGAGAATCCTAATGGGTCAAATAAAAGCCTTTGGATCTATAAAATGGAAAGCAGGCCATTAACCCATCCCCTTGTACGAGATCCAGTAAACCAATAGAAGGAGGAGTTCACTTCGGCTTTCTTTCTAGCCCCCAGTCGATGTAACCTGACTCCTAAATGGACAACGCACACACACAGATACACACCCTCTCTTTGTTAGCGTATGATATATTCTCTTAATCCTCATTATCCTGCATGAGTGATCAATAGAGGTCGGTGATCGGTGTGCTCTATTAATAAAGACGCACAGTGACGGACTGCAGGCGCACAAGCAAACGTGGCGTTTAACCGTGAGCTCCGGATCAACTGACGTGCTGATCAGTAGTTTGAGATTTTATTTGTTAAATCTGGAAATCCGCATCTCAAGCAACACGGTTTTAAAAGATTAGAAGATATGTGCCGGCGTTTAACCGCTGTTAACATGAATGAGTAAACATCATTGCAGTTTCAACATCTAAAGACCATCACACTTACTTTTTTACTTCTGATGGCTTTGGAAAGCTGTTTTTCGGCTGGTTGCTTGGTAACAAACTTTGAGTTCAACTTAACTCCTAAGGGAGCAATTGTTAAATCAATTCCGTGTGCAAATAAATATATGTTTTACTTTATAAAAGACACATCACAAATATATATACATATATATATACACTGAGCTATGTTTTCCCTATGTTATTATGTCTTGCAAATAATGATGCAAAACTTTGATGTCTATTACTTCTCCCATATTTTATTTTATTCTATTTTATTTTATTTATGATTACTCCATTAAAAAAATAAATTAATAAAAATTGTGACAAGGGAAAATTACACTAATGTCCTTTTATTTCTTCTATACGTTGGTTTAATCTAAGATCTATCACTGTTGCATTTAGAAAAAAAAAAAGATTCCCTGTGTTACCAGCAGAGAGTGCCAGAGGAGCAGATCCTTAATCCTAACCCACAGCCATGTGCATTCCCTCCAACGGCAGGACTGAAACGGAACTAAGTGAAGCACTCAAGTTAAGTGCACCAGGGTGGAACGATTTAGACAGCATTGTAGTGTGGACTGATTCAGCGGATCTCTCCCATTCATGATTGCTAGCAGAGAGAAATGTTGCTGATGCTGATGCTGTTGTTGTTGTTGTCGACCGAGCCCGTGGAAACACATCAGGCAGAATGTGAGAACAGAAATAGAGGTGTGAGATTGTGTCCCTGTCCCTGGTGCTGAAATTTCAAACCCTTAACATAGCTGCATTGACAGAGAGAGAGGGAGACAGAGAGAGAGACCTTGACACCCGTCTGCTGCTGGTGGACACACACACACACACACACACATGCCCGAGCTGTCAAATTATATTCCATCAGACACGGTACTGAGGCTGCAGTGCAGTTGCGATCTGGACCGGCCCACTTTGGCGCCACCGCAGGGGGATGCCTGGAACTCGCAGGTGATTGGGTGCTACTGTGTTCTGTGCTCCCTGGTCCACCCCCTCTAGATGGAGTGGTTGTGTCCCTTCTTCTTTGCTGGCTCATAGAAGAACAGCCTGTACCCAAGTTCACCCTGATTCTCATCCTAAAAGCTTTCTGTCACGTGCCTTGCAGCTTATTGTTTTGATTTGTGCCGCTGAAACAACTTTTTCCTTTTCCGCTTTTTGTTTCACCCAGTCTGTTAAATGTCTCCGCACCTGCCCACTTAATGAACATATGATCTTGGCGTTAACTGCGACACACAAGAAGGCCGTCAGTATCTGCGTAAGTCTCACTGATGTGATGATATAAGTGCGTAACTCCTCCAGACGGTTTTGATGGGAATCAGTCCAAATAATTGACAAATGAGTGTTTAGCCAAAATTTAGCACAGACCCAAGTAGAATAAAATTAAAACTAGTTTGTTCTGTTGGCTTGGATATTAGTAAATACACAAATGTTAAGAAGAAATATCTGTATGTCCAGAGTTTGTGTGTGATTATAGAAAACTGTGACAAGGAATGTCCGTGTGTCAGGTAACACGCTAGGACCAGAAAATTCCTCATGACATATTTAATATTCAGCTTATTTTCTCCCATTCTCCCGTTTCTCTCCTCATTTAATCCTCATCATCCTTTAACCCTTTCTTGTCCCAGAGTGCCCCTGCTTCCCCTCACGCTAAATGGCCACTGAGAGGGTAGCTGGGGCTGCAGCAGTCAGCTGGCCGCTGGCATGCAGCCTCGCTAAACCCCTTACACAATAAACACTCTCTTGTGACTGTGACGCACACGCACATTAATACTCACATGCATGCACATGCACGTTCACACACACACACACGCATGCAAAACACACACACCTATTGTGCAGCCACATCTGTTCGCAAGGAATTGGGTTTTCGTGCACATCTGGACAGGATCATTCCCTGTGTGTTGTTGTTGTTGTGTGTGTGTGTGTGTGTGTGTGTTGTGGGATGAGTGAGTGGATGTCCCTTGCTCTTATCATTCACCAGCCCTTTTCAGTCACCATTTCCTTTTTTGAACAGGACTCGGCATATGTGGATGTATGATTTCATTTGAGAAGGGGAAAATCCTTCCGCTGCTTCGTGGTTTTTGAAGAACACTCACGGAGAGGAGGGGGAACAAGAGGAACCCTTTTTTATTATTATTTTATTGCATTTTGTTGTTGGGGATGAGCACAAATTCTAAAGTTGGTTCAGTTTTAATGTTTTCGGGAGAATTTGAAACGTCCCTTGAAGCTTTTTTTCCATTTTGGCGCAGTGCTTATGCAGCAAGGAAACTGAGTCATTTTTTTAAGAATCAAATGCAAAATACATGCAAAAATTTGATGTAGCTACTGCGCTTTAGATCCAAAGTTAATCTTAAGCTCCTCGTAGAAAAGCATCAGGCTGAAGTCATGGCTCATGCCGCAGCCCACCTGAAGAAGGCTCGTGAGCTCGAGCAAAATCCAGAGTACAGAGCTCTTCAAAAAGCCAGGGAGAGGAGGAGACGGCAGCGTGAAAGAGCTGAGCGAAAGCGACTGGTAAAACACATCACACGACCACTTAGGGTTGCCGCCCATGACACAATGGACATGCTTTTGTGGGGTTTTGCTGTAAGAACATACTGTGAACGCTGGTGTTGGTGTGAGAGTGGGTCGTAGGGGGTTGCACAGATGTGGATGCGGTTGACCGTGTATAGGGCAGTGGTTAAAACTATTACACTGGAATACTTTGCGTGTATTATTGATCTCCTACCATAAAGACTGAAGCTCTTTTTTTATGATCAATATTTATTTTTCACTTTCATTGCAATACTAGCCAAGACAGAGTTCATAAACTTCCTTTAAACTTAAACTTCCCTTAGTGACCTTGTGTACACAGACATGCGGCTGCTAATGGGATGTTTCCTACGCTCAGTGGAGATTTGATTTCCATCCAGTGTGAGCATACACTTGGACAGAGGTCAGTCTATAATCCAGTATGGTTCATTACATGACTCACTCCTGGTCAATCTACACAAATCCTGGACATGTGCAGATTACAGCTGGATCTCAATCAAATCAGCCTCTCGTCGTGTTTCTGGCTCGGCAAACAGATGAACGAGACGTGCAGTAAAGGCAAACAAGTGAAAACGCACTTTAAAAAAAACTGAAATGCACTCTGCATCACAGACACCTGACTCCGTCTGTAATGTCTTTCTGAGTGTTTGATACCGTGTGAGCTCAGACAGGATGGCCCGTGCCTCATTTCTGATGAGTAAGGTAAGTTTAGACCACAGTGCAGGGCAATGATCTTCCCCCAAATGCACATACACTCCCATTCACGTGCATTATCTTCTACCATTAAATTAAAAATCATTATTACCTTAAAAGCACTGTGAAGCTTCAGGAAGAAGGCTTTTATGAACTGAATATGTGGGTGAGGTGCAGTTAAAGAGGTTTTAAGGTTTGGCTCTTGATCGCGAGCCTTGGGGTTCCTGAAGAGCACCGCAGGCCGTGCAGTCTGCATTCTGCCTCAAACCCAGCTGTCACGCACCCCACCCGGGTCACACACAGCAAAGGGGCTGGTGACTTGGTAGAATTGCTGGTGTGGAGCGGTAAAAATAGCCAAGATAGGAGAGATGTTTATGGCTGCAGTTGTTGTCCGACAGAAAGAGGAGAGGTAGAGGAAGTACAGGCAGGAAGGACAGGGCCCTGACTAGATGGTGCACATACTCTTAAGACCGAGGCAGAGGTGTTTCAGCCGGAGGAGTTCAATGGATGAAAGAGAACAGTGACAGGATATAGTGGTGTCAAATAGAAAAGGAAGTAAGGTTTTGAAATGATATACTGTAAGTTTGGGCGGAAAGTAAGTACACAGTAACGCTTTGTGAGACTGACTGATGCAGAAGAACGATGGAGAGGCTTTTTTTCTGAGGTTGCAAAGTGAGAAGCTGCAAGGATTTTACTTTGGTGGATGATACTTTACCATACAGTCCTAAAAGTAAGTGAAGAAAGGCTACAGTATTCACATATAGCTGAGGAAGTTCTCATCAGATTTGGATGGTAACCATGGGGAATGCAGCAACATGTAAAGCCTGTGGATCAGATAACAATTTGAAGACCACTGGGAGTAACAGTGACGTAAACCAACACAGTGATTACTACAAAGCCGCTGGCTGTCGATCTGAAGTTGACTACTTACTGGTAAGAGTTGGGAAAAGACGTGATGCCTGCTCCTTTTATTAACTTTTTATATTTTCTGGTTCTTACGCTGCACGGATGAAGTGTCCTTTTCCACAACAATGTGTTAATCTCTGCTGGTTGTGTGTTTATGTGTGTGTGTGTGTGTGTGTGTGGTGACATCTCATGTAAGGGGCTTGACCCTTGATCCCACAGAGGGGCGTGTCCTCATTCCTGACATGCAGCGAGGAGTTTCATTGTGCTGATTTGGCAAGTTGACACCCAATGGTGTCTGACTGACACAGTAATACCTTAACCCCACTAATAGGAGTTTAAAACCCTGTCTACATTCCCTCAGGTCAATGTAGCAATGTAGGAATCTGCAAGTACTGTGACTTTAAGTTACAGTGTATTTACATTACTACTAAACTATGTTGAAAATGTCAGCTATCTGAAATGGACTCATGTTTGGCACCAAAGCTCATCATCAGCCGTTGATTGGTTATTTTCAGACAGTTAATTGAAAGCAATTTATTTTAACAATAATTAGCCAATTAAGTTACTATTCAATCAGAAATAGTAACTTAATTTAAATTTGTTTTCACTTTTTATCTAAATGGATTTTTATGTCAGCGGACTCACAGTACTGGCTAATATCTGTGGCTAATATCACACTGAATATATTGCTACCATTGCTTGCTGAAACAATAGGGTGGCTTGTGTCGTCGCTACCTGTGTACACGGAAAGAGGGGGCGGAGCTTATGTGCAGAGCAAACTCTTTACATCACTAGTTTGTCAAATTTGAAACGGATTTATTTATAGAGTAGCTATCCTGCAAAACATGCTGTCATGGTTATTGCAATTATTTTAAGATCAGAAACCCAGTATTAAAGGAATGCAAGATTATTTATTGTTAATAGAATTTTATATATTGAAATTGGCTTGAAATTGGGCCCTGAACTGTTGTGGTGAGCTATTTGTAGCTGCTGTGAGTTATGGTACAGTAGGTAGGCTCGGGTTGTGTTGAGGGGTGTTTACAGTTGATATTGATCCCGGCTCAGAGGAAAGGGGCGTGCGGACAGGGGCTTTCTTCTCTTACATCCTTAAAAAGAGAAACTGAAGTAGGTCAAGATTTTAAAGGAATTCAGTGTGAAACCTAAAATGCAACAGGTGCATGCATAATAAATCCAGCAAAACAATGGGATACTGTTCATAAGTTTCACATAATTGCTATCCAGGAAACGAGAATAAGTCAGAGTAATGTCGTCTGAAGTGATGGAAATTTGTGTGTGTGTGTGTTGCAGCTGCTTTGTGCAGCCCGGATGTCTAATGTCTAAAATTAGAATAGCCTACATGGACAGTGGCACAAGCGGTTGGACCTCAGAGACTTCAAATACTTTCTGCATCCTTGATTTTAGTTTTTTAATATTAAACTTATTGTTTTAAATGTGGATGTCTATGTAAATATAACTAAAAGTAAAATCATGAAAACATATCCAAATTAAAAAAGACTTTACTTTGTTTGTGTGTATCTGCTGAGTAACGTGAAACGCTCTCTGACTTGACTAGTGTTTACTTTGTACTTGCATACTTCTTTATACAGCATTTGTCAGATATGCTTCTAATATTGTACCCCTCTCTGTCTTCACCTCTCTAGTCCGACAGTAACACCAGTTTCCTCCGGGCTGCCAGAGCGGGGAACATTGACAAAGTCCTTGAATTCCTGAAAAATGGAGTGGACATTGGCACCTGTAACCAGGTAAGAGCACTTCTCAACACAAGCTGCAGTACGTCTGGTGGACCTTTCCTGGACTCTTCAGTTGTAGTTGATGTGTGTGATGAAACTGAACTGAATCAAGACAGCAGAACCCAGCGTTTTACATGATGAGATTTCAGTCTTTAAACCATGGAGCACCAGCGAAAATCAGAGTCAGACTCAAGTTGTTGAATAATTAGTAAATCTTCAGTACACAAAACTTTGACTTTGACCAATATGTTCACAGTTAAATTATCACAAGTTATCTAGCACAGAAGTAATGAAAAGACAAAACAGGAAGTGCAGTTCGTGCAAAATTCCATAAAGAAAGTATATGCTAATACGCTGATCAGCCACAACATTATGACCACTGACAGGAGGAGTAAATAACATTGACCATCTTGTGACAATACAATGTTCTGCTGGTAAACATTTGAACCTGGCATTCATGTGGATGTTACTTAGACATGTACCACCCATCTAGACCAGACCAGATGTTACTTAGACATGTACCACCCATCTAGACCAGACCAGATGTTACTTAGACATGTACCACCCATCTAGACCAGACCAGACACCCCAACCCCATAGCAATGACACTCCTTGAAGGCAGCAGCCATCCCCAGCAGGATGCAGCCTGACACAGGCACACACAAAAAACGCTTGAGTAACAACTCAAAAAAACATGAAAAGCAGCAAAAGGTGTTGACCTGGCCTCCAAATTCACTAGATCCCAAACTGATCAAGTATCTGTGGGATGATCCACAGAAGCCCCTGGCCCTGAACCCATAGGACCCAAAGGCCCCCACTAACAACATGCTGTTACCAGACACCACAGGACACCCTCAGAAGGCCCATGTCCATTCTCTGATGAGTCACAACTGTTTCGGAGGCTACACAATATTAGAAAGGTGGTCATAATGTTATGACTGATCGGTGTATACCTCACAGTAGGTCAGAACAGTTAACTAGTCTGGCCTGTCAAAGCTGCTCAAGCCGGCCTTCACTTTGTTGTGTCATGGTGGCATCACTCAACCGAGCTGGGTCAGCGCATACCTAAACCTGCCAGGCCCCATCCATACCTTATAACGCCCCACACATCGCCTTCTCTCCAGCACACCCACTAACCGGTCCCAGCAGCATTTGAAAGGTCTGTGTCCCTCTGACAGCTGTTCACACCCCCCAGTACCCACCCTTACCCACATTCCACAGAGGAGAAGGGAGCGGAGTGGGTGAAATCCCCACCCCACCCCACACACACACACACACACACCCACACACACACACACACACACACAGCAGCTCTGTCCACCCCTCTGCCCCATCTATGTCAATGTGATTTACAGCAGTCACAAGGATAGCTTAAAGGATCATGGTAAATGAGGCGACGTGAGTGTATGCGTTGTGTTTGTGGTCGCATATCAGATTTTCTACTGCCTCATTGCTGTTGGCCTTTTGTTGTTCTCCAGCAAATAAACAGCAACTAAATATACCTTGGGCTGTAATTGGTTGAAAACCAGGGAGTGGCATGTGCCCACTCATAGCTCTATTGTTTGTTGTCATTGGCACCATGGATTTGCTGTGTGCACCAAGCGTGAAGCCTGACTACACACACGCACACACACACACACACACCTCCTGCCCTGGAACAGGAGATCCCTGCCCTTCATAGTAGTAGTCAGATGATCAAATTTGAGAGCCTGTCGGGTGATCAACAACGTGAGTGACATTTACATATATAGCCCTCACTTAATGTGTGTGTCCGGGATGATATGTTGAGTCAGGATTCACAACACTAGCTCATGCAGATCAATTTATTTTTTATAGTATTTTATTGTCAATGGCCACATTCAAACTCCCATTGACGTAAACCTCTATCTGAATATTCCCGTGTGTGTGTATGATATTTCTGTTGTGGCGACGCACGTGTTTAAATGCATGTTCAGAATTACACACATGCACGTACACGTTCTTAAACGTCTGTTACGTCTATTCCGCCTCCTGGCATGTAGTTTAAACAGTCAAAGGCTTTTGGTTTTACCTTCATAAACAGTTAGACCTACTGGGACTTCTTGAAAAGGAAGAACATTTGGGGTATGGTCAAACTAAAGCATGCATCACCAGCGTTACCTTCTGGTAAAAGTGTATTGCCATGTCATAGAATTGCGTCTACTCATACTGGCGTAGAATTAATCTCCTTATACCCAATAGACTTAGTCACAGATTAACCTACAGCTGAGGACTTTTTTTTCCCTCTAACATCCGCTAGACACAATGCCATTTAAATCTTAATGAATTCCCACAAAGTAGCCGATTTCCAGAAATGCCGTAATAACAGACCATTACCTGCGATGATGAGTGGATCAGAGCCATGTCAGTGGAAAAGCACTCAATTACAGAGCCATTATCTGAAACAGTACTGTCAGCATCGCGTCCAGTAGTGGGGCTGACGATAAGAGCGTCAACCCACGTCAAATGAAAGAAATCTAAAAAGGGGCAGCCTGGTTAAATGGCTGTAACAATCGTTTTACCGGCAATCGTATACAGTATAGAGTGTTAATGTTTCCCTTTACTCGGTATGTATTTCTGCAAGTCACTGGGAGAAGCTGCGGTGCCACTCAGGAGTTTTCAGCACTGCCTTCAGCGGCGTGTGCATTAATAACCGAAGAGTGGAATCCTAGAGAGCAGCAGGAGCGGCGAGGGCCAGCGTCTGGCAGCAAAGGCAGACGGCTCTCCAAGTCTGTTAAAGAGAGGAAGTGAGAGATACTCCTGACTTGCCAGAGCCGAAGTCAGTGTAGGGTTCTCTGTTGCACAGATTTTATGAATGAGTCAAATAAAATATAATAAAATGCACATTTTCATGCCACATAACTACATCTCCCGTTTTGTAAAGTTGTAACGTCTTTGTGACTTTTAGAGTTTCAGATGTGTTTGTGTATGTGAGCTGTTTCATATCCTCGTACTGTAATAAAAGGCCAGACCTCCCCTCTAATCTACCCTAATGTTAATCCTTAGTGAGTGATATTACTGTTTAATCGGCATGCATTTACATTTATTTATTTTAACTCCAACATTCATCGTCCTGCGGCGCTCGGTCTCGTAAAACAGCACCAAATAAGCGTGGCCATTTATTACCGTGTGTGATTATAACAGAGGTCAGCGGTCAAAGGAGCTTGAGTACTAATCTGCGGAGCTCAACAGTTTTTTTGTTTTTTCCTTACCCGGGGAAGCTACACCCTGCTGGGGATCACCGTGTTGGGCTGAACGTCCATTAGCTAAATGAAGCTTTCACTTACAGCTCAGTACAGATGAAAATGAGATTTACACCACTTTGTGTGTGTGTGTTTCTCCTGGAATACACGGGAAACACTCTAATGAGATTGCATAATGTTTGCTGTTGCAGTGACATTTCAGGACTGGTGCGTAACATTGAAAAACGTTCTACTTGCTCAAACGGCACATCTCAGACAGTCTCACATTTAGACGTCTTTCCATCTCGTCCGTTAGCGAGGCCGTGAAAATGTCACACACCCGCCGACTACGTAATGATTCATAATTTTTGTGACAAGTGGTGACATTAGAAGCTGGGGCAGTGTGACCTGACTGGCATGATGAACATTTCTCATATATAGCATATAGTGCGGCAAGCATCTCAAGCTCAGCATATAGCTACAGCAATCACCTGAGGAATCTGGTGGTGCCGATACTCAGTCATTCATTCATTCATTCATTCATCTTCTGTAACCGCCTGTTACTGTGAAGGGTTGTGGGGTCTGCTGGAGCCTATCCCAGGTCACCAGTCTATCACAGGGTGCTGATACTGACGCTGAAAAAAAAACAAAATCCATTATACGGTCTGTTGATTGATCAGTTTAGCCATAAAAATAGATTAAAACGTAAATTATTTAGTTCTTCCAGGGAGGATTTAGGTTTGCTGCACATTGATTTTAGGTATGTTGGCTGTATAAAACAAAGCACGCCCAGGTTTATGCAGTGATTTTATGGACTAGTGAATTAATTAGTTAGAAAAAAAGAATAAAAAAACAAAATAAACGATTTCAAACTCAGGATTAGACTTAGTTTGAATTGAGTGTTGATTAATATCAATCACTTAAGTAAAATTGGTGTTTATTATAAATGAAATAACTAAATGTTTTAGAGATTTGGTTGGAAAATATATTACTATATACTTATGCTTGGATTTTATGGATGATTGAATAGACTGAATGTTTAATAGGTTGATTAATACAATGTAATTTAATAATGATAGATGCAAAATAGAAAATAATGGGAATGAAAGACTGAATTACGAGTTGACTGTTCTAGTGTTTTCACACTGCAGGTGTAAAGCTGATATGCAGAGGATTAGGATGTTTCAATAAGTTTTCAGGTGCTCACACGGATTTATTCAGGAAACGTAAGCGACACCTTAATCGAGGGCCAGCTGTGCTTCAGTAAAGCAGCGTTCCTAATGGAGGCCTTATAAAAAATAGGAAAATTAGAGCTATCTGCGGTGTGCCTTTTTTTAAGTCTTTTATTTTAGATGCATGTCGCTTTTTACCTTTTAAAGCCACAACATATATCACCCAAACAGACGCCCACTCACTCCCGCACATAGTTTGGCCTTTGAGGAATGCCCTCTTTTTCCGTTTTTGAAAGGCTGACATTTCCAATAGCTTCTAAATATGAGTATCTATGTTTGTATGTGTGTTTGTGTCCTACATACCCTCTATGACTCTGCAGAAACATGACACCCCATTGGCTGTTTGGCATTTGGAGACTCAGAGGGAGAGAGAGAGAGAGAGAGAGAGAGAGAGTGTGTGTGTGTTTGCCTCTGTCTATTTTTTGTTTGTGTCTATATCCGTGTTGTACGTGTGTTAGTAAAGGAGGAGGCCAATGATTGAGGTGTAAGCAACCAGCAGCTACAGCTCCTCTTTTACATGAGTGCCAGGAGAGCCTCCGGAGCTGTAATCTATCTGACTGAGCCCGTAGGAGGGGAAAGCAGACAGCAGACAGACCTAGAAAACCGGTTGTAAACCAAGCTGGCAGAGGAGGAAGGAGGCAGGATGGAGCTCCATCACCTCTAAGTTGGACCTGGAGAAGCTTTTAAGAAGGCATACAGAAGAAGACGGACGTTTGAAGGAACGGAACTCAAAACGAGACCATGTAGAGAGAGTGACGTTCGGTTTTAAAAAGGAGCAATTTGAAGGATAGAATCAAGGACAAGATTTGAAAGACTGTCTCAGTTTGGGCATTTTTAAGAGACACGGTGCAGAATGGAAGAAAACGAGGAGGAGGTGATTTTACGTACTTCTATGTGTTTACGTATGTCCATCTCAGGGGACGTATATGTGTATATGTGCATGTGTGTTATATGAATATATCGATATATAAATAGTGTTTATCAGCGTCAAACATTTACAATCTGTTCTGGTCCTGTGCTGCTGCTAACCTGCACAGTAGCTCTGGATGATGGATGTGAGGCTTCTGCTGAACTGGTCACACTGAGCTTCCCTGAGGGGAAATTTGGGCATTACTGCTTGCGTTTGATTTCCCAAAGATGGATAACTCAAAACAAGCCCACACATAAAGTATTATTTACTAAAACACTTTGATTTGTGTCTGATATTGACAAGAGACCTCAATGATCACAGGGTGGACATAATAGTGAAAATACCTGAACAGTATAATGAAATAACAGTTTGATTTATTGCCTGAAAACCTTCCACAAATGTTAATGAAGACTTCTCTACTGGTTGCATTGTATTGTAAACGCTATTATGTTTCGATGCATTGGATTGTGCAGTTGTTGTTGATCCATTCCCTACGTTACAATGCTGGTATGCATATTGCCCTAGGTCAGTAATCTGGGGCTTGATGTTCCGAGAGCACCATGCAGTCTCATAACAATTGCTTTATTGCATCCGTTTTTCTCTCCAGAACGGCCTCAACGCGTTGCACCTGGCCGCTAAGGAGGGACACAAGGATTTAGTGGAAGAGCTGCTGCAGAGAGGAGCACCTGTCGACTCTTCCACCAAGGTAACTGCGTGATTTAACGTTACGCTTAGGTGTTGCGCTTTCAACAGCTCGCCAGGCATGCAGATAGGATGGTTTGATCTTTGGGAAGATAAGGGGAAGATGAGGGAAGATAAGTCGGAAGAAAAGAAGCGGATCGGAGAGGCGTGGTGGCATAATGGGAGGGAAGGAAGTGAAGGTTGGGTGACGGGAAGATAGATAGGGAGATGATGTATGGAGTGCATATATACAGTGGTATCAGTCGTAAAGTACTATGTAAATCAATCTGTCTCTCTTGACCTATGAAACTTGATTCATAAGGGTGTTGGTGGATGTGAGGCTGGTTTATGGTGGAGAAGCTGTATATAAGCTTTATAAATAAAGTCTATTATTATTTATATATGTATAATTGTGTAACATATTTAAATGAATTAAGTTAATAGCAAAGAATAAACCATTTTCTTCAATTCTTTATGTTTGAAAGAGGTCGCTGTGTATTCATAGGTATTCTAGATTCAGTGGGAAGGCGAGAAAGGAGTGTGAGTGTGTAGCACGCCGCTTGGCAAGCAGCTCTCTGTGAATGTCTCACCCTTAACAGTTTGAATCTGTCACCCTGCTGCCTGTGCCCTTGGCATTAATCGTAACCTTCGCCTCCTGTAAATCAGAACTGATTTGCGGTGAAAGCACCTGCGTAGAATCAGCTTGCGCCATGTGACTCTGAAGGAGGAGGAGATGTTACTATCAGACGTTCGTGCTTACACAGGATACCCACCTGTTTGTATGTTTGTTTGTCTCTGCAGAAAGGAAACACCGCCCTCCATATTGCCTCGCTGGCTGGACAAAAAGAAGTGGTCAGACTGTTGGTGAATAGAGGAGCTGATATTAATTGTCAGTCACAGGTGAGGATGATCAAAACGTATCACATGAAACGGTTTGACACCCACTATTTAACATCTCACGTTGTATGTGTGTTTGTTTTTTGCCTCTCTAGAATGGCTTCACTCCACTCTACATGGCGGCCCAGGAGAATCACCTGGAGGTGGTGCGGTACCTGCTGGAAAACGAAGGGAACCAAAGCATTGCAACCGAAGTATGTTTGTGTGCAGAACACCTGTAAATGTGTTAAACCGTACAAACTGCAAAGATACAGTTACATAAATTTTTTTTATTTTTTTTTCTCTGCTCCTCCAGGATGGCTTCACTCCGCTTGCCATCGCTCTCCAGCAGGGCCACAACTCAGTTGTCTCCTTGCTGCTGGAGCACGACACCAAGGGCAAGGTGCGCCTGCCAGCTCTGCACATTGCAGCCCGCAAAGACGACACCAAATCCGCCGCACTGCTGCTACAGAACGACCACAACGCTGATGTCCAGTCTAAGGTGAGAGAGGGTGACTGGGAGAAGCTTATGGAAACCGGTCAATGGGGAGATAAAGGGAGAATAGAAGTAGAGCAAAGGGGAGAGTGTAATGGGATGTAGTGCGGTACAGTAAATCTGAATGATAATTGTCCATGTTTCTTATTTGCATGAACATCAAGGACTAGAATAAAAAAGTTCTTTGTCAAGGTCTTCCTCGTCTCTTTTCGTTTTCTAACTGTGTGACCGTAGAAACGTACCCTAGTTAGTTTAAATAAGTGTCATCCTTTCCTTAACAACCCCACCCCTGTTCCTCCTTTCTCTTTCCACGCACCCTAACCAGATGATGGTCAATAGAACCACGGAGGTACACCGACTCCTTACCTCTTCATCTGATTCTGTTTTGCCGTCTCTTTCAGCTCTTTTTGTCCTGACCTTTCCTCCCCGATTAACACTTTCCTGATATAGGGAAATCCTGCATGTCTGAATTATACACCGTGAATATGAATGCACGGAGTTGACTATGCTGTACTTCACACTGCATGGCTAAAAGTAAAACACAGTGTGCTGTATTGATAAATCAAAGAGAGTTTATTGCATTTAGTTATAAATGATTTTCACAGTTCTGGTTCTTTTTTTCTTTCAAAGTGATGAATAATTCTTTAAAATGCATTGCAGATTTTTATACTGAAAGTTGACTTCTTTGCGTATTACTCTGTTTCTCCTCATAACCGGCAGCATGTGTATTTCTGAGCATGTTGATATAATCGATTTTGTTCTCTGAAGCACAATCTTTAAGTTATCTCTGTTTCTTAATTAAATTGCACCATGTCTATCAGAACGGGAAGGTAAGGAGAGAACCCGCCTACAATTGTCTACTGTTGATATTTATAGCTCATATATAAATGTCCATTTGTCCGTCTAAGCAGATACACACAGTTGCGAGGCCACATGTAGTTGCTCTGTGTATTTGACTTTTGGTTTTTAACATTTTTCATTTTGATCTTTTTTAGTATCCAAAAACCAAAAAGTTTAGATTTCTTCACTTTATTTTTTTTTTAGCAGCCATGGTTCTTGCAGTCCAGCAAGGATTTCTCATGCACTATGAATTGCATGTGCTATTTTTTAATGCTTCTTCTTACACCAACGTTTCTTTTTTTAGCATGCTGCCTCATCATGATACTGCTTTCGTAGAGTCAGGCTTCTTTCTTCTATCTACCACTTTCTTTCTTTCTTTCTTTCTTTCTTTCTTTCTTTCTTTCTTTCTGCCTCACCTGCTGGTTCATAGATCTTCTCCTTTCCCTCTCACTCTGTCCCTCCCTCCTTTCTCTTTGTCTGTCCCAAACAGAGTGGGTTCACCCCTCTGCACATCGCGGCTCACTATGGTAACGTGAATGTCTCCACCCTGTTGATGAACAGAGGAGCCGCTGTTGACTTCACGGCCAGGGTAGAGCCCCATTTCTACTTCATAGCAAGCAAATATTCTCTGTCACACTCTCTCTGTTAAAAAACTGGGAGTGAGCGGCCTGCAGAAGAAGCTTTGCTGTTTACCATCACAATTTTCCATTTTTAAGATAAGCCTTTGATAGCTATACTCTAGCATAATTGCATTTCGTCCTGCATGTTTTCAGACCGGTACATGACATTAGTTAAAATACATTTACATGTATGAAGTCATTTATGTATTATATATAATAATAATAATAATGCATTAAGTTTGAGGATGTGACTTGTAGAGTACTTGTGGTCAAGTTCCTTTCCTGTCCTGCCAGAATGGGATAACTCCTCTTCATGTGGCCTCTAAGAGAGGCAACACCAACATGGTGGCCCTGTTGTTGGACAGAGGAGCCCAGATCGATGCTAAAACAAGGGTGAGACTCATTTTTGTTTATCACAGCTTTCAGATGACCAGCTTTCTCTTTGGTCACAAAAGATGTATAAATGTGTGTGCAACTTGTGTCTGTGCATGTGTCCTACAGGACGGACTGACACCCCTGCACTGTGCAGCTAGGAGTGGACATGACCCAGCAGTGGAAATTCTGCTGGAGAGAGGAGCCCCCATGTTAGCCAGGACCAAGGTAGGGTATGCCTGCGCCATTAACTGGTCTGAACACTTACGCACTAAATGAAGAGTTTCAAATGTTACTACAGGATACAGTTGTGCTACAATAAAAATAATCCAGTAATACTTTACTTGAAAGGCGCAAATTCCTCCTGTAATTTCTTCAGCGTGCCGCTGTTTTCTGACGTATTACATGTTCCAATGTTACAGAACGGACTGTCCCCGCTGCACATGTCGGCCCAGGGCGACCACATGGAATGTGTGAAACTGCTGCTGCAACACCAGGCGCCTGTTGATGATGTCACACTGGACTACCTCACGGCGCTGCATGTGGCGGCTCACTGCGGCCACTACAGAGTCACCAAGCTGCTTCTGGACAAGAAGGCCAATCCCAATGCTAGAGCTCTGGTAAAAGAAAAACTATGCAGACGTATACTAACCCTAACCCTGGCTGTAGATCGCACAGAAATATGGTACACACTTATTAATTATTCTCATATTCTCTCTCCCAGAATGGCTTTACTCCTCTCCACATCGCTTGTAAGAAGAACAGAGTGAAGGTGATGGAACTGCTAGTCAAATATGGCGCCTCCATACAAGCAATTACTGAGGTGAGATTTATTTATTTTTATTTTTTTATTGGAATGATTGCAGGTCTAAATGCAACACACCTTTCTCTTTCATATTCTTTGTAAATTTGGATTTAATGCTCTTCTTTTATCTCTCTCTCTTCTTTCTTCTAGTCTGGCCTGACTCCCATCCACGTATCTGCTTTCATGGGCCACCTCAACATCGTTCTACTCCTGCTGCAGAATGGAGCCTCCCCAGATGTCCGTAACATTGTGAGTAGTAATTGTCGTCAAATTTTCCTCAAGTGCAAACACTTGCAGCTGTCCTTGCTTCCTCTATTCATTCATTAATACTCATAAATGTTCTGTCTTTGCATCATATCAGCGTGGCGAGACAGCTCTCCACATGGCAGCACGGGCAGGTCAGATGGAAGTGGTCCGCTGTTTGCTGAGGAACGGCGCGTTGGTGGATGCCATGGCCAGGGTGAGTCAGCTGCCAGCATCAGTGTTGGAATTTATGGCTGAGAGTTAATCACTGTTGACAGTAAATAAGTAGATTTAATTACTTGATTGCATGCACATACACATAATTCATGTCACTGCCTCAGCTCTGGCTGCAAGATGTCTCTTTCTTCTACATGATTGCTTCATTTGTTTTTTTACTTCTTCCACCTCTGCTAAAACACAAACCACAGGAGGATCAGACCCCCCTCCACATTGCATCCCGTCTAGGGAAAACAGATATTGTCCAGCTACTGCTGCAGCACATGGCACACCCAGATGCCGCCACCACGAATGGCTACACTCCTCTACACATTTCAGCCAGAGAGGGCCAGGTAGAGACTGCTGCCGTGCTACTGGAGGCTGGAGCATCACACTCAATGGCCACCAAGGTGAGCCGAGGGTAGTAGGTGACGATGTATAGATAGACAAAGATTGGATGTGCCTCTGTCAATATCGAGCTTGAATTCATAACCGTTTGGACATATTTTAAATCTTAAATCTGCAGAAAGGATTCACTCCTCTACATGTAGCAGCAAAATACGGGAGCCTCGACGTAGCGCAACTTCTCCTTCAGCGCAAAGCTCTTCCCGATGATGCTGGCAAGGTGGGCTGAAAACATGCAGAAGCGGATACACGATGAAGGTCTGACAAAAACGCATAACAAAAGTGCACTTCTTGTTACAGAATGGTCTGACTCCACTACATGTGGCAGCTCATTATGACAACCAGGAGGTAGCGCTGCTGCTGCTGGATAAAGGAGCATCCCCTCATGCTACTGCAAAGGTTAGGAGAAGGATTTCAGAGGAGAGAAAAACTTGGGACACTCACTCTACCGTTTATACGTGATACATTCAGCTGTAGTTTACTTTTTAGTCAGCAGCTTCCTCAACATACCTCAATTTATTGAGCCATTTCAATGTTATCTTGTTTATAACAAGCTCCAAAGACTCACTGAACCCCGAACACCAACACACATTCTCATTAAGCACTCCTGTACTGTACAAGCACAAAACACCCAAAAAATTGCACAGTCCACGTTCAACTAAGATGGACAATGCACTATATAATCTTTGCCAAACAGTTTTCATATAAGATTATAGACATCTGCGGCACATTTGCACAGTAGTGTACAATCGCTGTGCAAATAAAAATGTCTCGTACTCAGTAAAATATGCATATAAAGTCAAACCTTGGACTTAAAATGATCTTGTACAGTTGTTTATATCAGTAACAGAGTACATCCACTACACAGGTAAAGTTTCCACTTGTATGTCTTTTGTTTATATATTCTTTTGTGTGTTTTGTTTTGTAATATAGTTGCAGTAGAAGTAGTTAGCGTAGTAAAGCGATAGGAGTTGTACAAGTACAAGCTGTATCTTGTCAGCATATGTGGAGCATAGTGGGACAAGGAGAAACAGTATTTCCCATCTCTGTAGTTCTTCATTAACAAATTGCAGAAGTAGCTTCAATCTTAAATCTTTCAGTTCCAGCGGTGATGGCCTGATAAAACTGTAAAGTGGTGTTAAGAAGCTCTTGCTCATTGATTTTCAGATCACCATCACAGTGCTTAACTGCTAATCTTTCTCTGCGTCCAGAACGGCTACACTCCTCTCCACATCGCAGCCAAAAAGAACCAAAAGAGCATCGCTTTAGCGCTGCTGCAGTACGGAGCGGAGACCAATGCGCTAACCAAGCAGGGAGTCAGCCCTCTGCATCTGGCGGCCCAGGAAGGACACGCTGAGATGGCCAGCCTGTTGCTGGGGAAGGGAGCTCACGTCAACACCCCCACCAAGGTCAAACAGAGACACCAAATTTCAATGCTGTCGTTATGTTGGCGGTTCGATTCCAAGTCACCCCTCCAGAATATGAAACGAGCGATAGGGACGTAAACAGTTCGGCTTATTTATGCATTCACTGTTTCAA
Organism: Chelon labrosus; assembly: GCF_963514085.1. Lineage (NCBI taxonomy): Eukaryota > Metazoa > Chordata > Actinopteri > Mugiliformes > Mugilidae > Chelon > Chelon labrosus. The sequence goes on from NC_140338.1 coordinate 11,626,408, forward strand.
TTTGTTACAGAACGGACTGACTCCTCTGCATCTCGCAGCCCAAGAAGACAGAGTCAACGCAGCAGAAGTGCTGGCCAAACACGATGCCAACTTGGACCAGCAAACTAAAGTACGAACACATACACTCATGCACGCAAACACAAAAGGCATAGACACGCAAAACCTAGTCACAAGTGATGAGAACATCATATCATAAAACACGAGCTAATCAGCGGGAATAACCCTTCCTGGGTGACGCCTTACTCTGTGTGTATTCACTGCACCAGCTGAGCCTATCTGCCACCTACTGTCATTTTAGAAGCACAACAATGTATGTATCTTTCACTATTTTAAATCTAGAGCCCTTATTAATATGTTATAACTGCAAATCATTTAAGAAATTATGGGAGATAATAGTTTATTTCACCCCTGCTCCTCCTCTACACAGCTTGGGTACACTCCTCTGATCGTGGCCTGCCATTACGGAAATGTCAAGACCGTAAACTTCCTGTTGCAGCAAGGCGCCAGCGTCAACGCCAAAACCAAGGTACTGTGTTTTAAAACTTGAACCTCTGCCCGATTCTAACCCAGCGAGCACAAAATACAGTTGAAATCCCTTTCATTGTGTTGTCTGCAGAATGGTTACACACCGCTTCACCAGGCGGCGCAACAAGGGAATACACACATAATCAACGTGCTACTGCAACATGGGGCCAAGCCCAACACCACTACAGTGGTAAGGCAGAAGAGCGTTTACTCTCATTATGTAAAATGATATTGCGAAATGGTGGGTGAGAACACAGATGCTACGTCTTCCCCTTCCGACAGAACGGAAACACGGCTCTGTCGATTGCCAAGCGTCTGGGTTACATCTCTGTGGTGGACACGCTGAAAGTCGTCACAGAGGAGGTCATCACCACGACAACGGTAAGCTTGTGATAACTTTAGACTCTAAATCTTGAGCCGATCGAGTTTTTTTTTTTTTTTTCTAAATTTCCCATTTCTCTTGTTCTGTTATTGCAAATGGGTGAAACATCAGACGGTCACAGAGAAACACAAGCTCAATGTTCCAGAGACTATGACTGAGATCCTTGACGTGTCTGATGAAGAAGGTGAGTTACTCCAGACAGAGAATTAAGTTCATTGTATTACAGGCAAAAAACACAGGAAACATATCAAAATTGACCTCCTTGGATGTTTTATTATCTCTTTTTTTCTTTGTGGAAAGCAATAGTTTGTGCAAATCATTCTTAGTTTTGTAGCAACGGGTCTGAAAACTGTATGTTTTATAGCTCTGAGGCTTGAAGACGAGCCATTGTGTGCGATGTCAGTGGCAATGGAAGGTACTCCAAAATGCCTGAATTGCTCTTCTAGCTTGGTGTGCAGTACTCCACTTACTTTTTGCACAAAGAAAAAGAATTGTGCAAGCTGTTTCTTTGTAAATCCCATATTAACTCCAGAGATAGTCAATAAAGTTAATATGGCTGTGTTTTGTTGTTACATCTTTAATGTAACATCTCATTGTTGTCAGGGTCTAATTGATACTCAGTGGAGTGTGTATCATTGGCACTAACTGGTGGAAACTAACAGCTTGAAGATTTTGGTGGACATGGACTCCAAAATGCAATTCAATCTTCCTAACCAAACCAGAGGATCTCAGGGTGTTTAATGAGCTGAGATACTCAGTAGCAAGGAAATCTGGGTTGTGTTTGAATAAATAGATCCTTAAGAGATCCAGTATTTTCCCTAAAACTGCTGATGAGAACTCCTGGTATTTTGCGGATGTTATGTTTAACGTTACATCTGTTTTCCAGGTGAGGACACTATGACAGGTGACGGAGGAGAGTATCTGAGAGCGGAGGACCTCCGAGAGCTGGGAGACGACTCCCTTCCAGGACACTACCTGGACGGCTTCAGCTACATGAGTCACAACTTGGACAGGTCAAAACAAAACAGCATTCTTGTATACTTTACTGCATTCACGTGTGAAAAATCCCTTCAACCACTTCTGTTGACCGACCTTCTATTTGATGCAAACCTACGGTCAGGCCGATACAAGCAGAGAAACTCATCCACCTTGGTTTTCCAACAGGCCTAATCTCACTCCCATTCACCAAAGTTTCCATCAGAGAGAGGGAGTTCTCATCGAAGACATGTTTTCAAGTCAGCAGGTGAGAGCAGAGCTCACCGGAAGTTTATGGCGTAAGCTGACAGCACTTTGGTGGCTCCAACCGACGTGTCAATGTTTGCTGCTTTGTAGGTGTCGGCGCTGTCGAGAGAGCACGATAAGGACTCGTACCGTCTGAGCTGGGGCGCTGAGCACCTCGATAACGTTGTGCTGTCCTCCAGTCTGCTACACTCTGGGTAGAAGAACGCACACACAAATCCTCAAATTCCTTGTGCAAAAGTGAATCCTAATTCATGCATTTGTAGACTTTACAGGCAGGTTTCCATCAAGTCTGCAGGTACTGGGGGTTGTCCGCATGAACGATTTATTAAATCCACAGCAGCGTAGTTTCTGTGGACTTCAAAGGAGTCCACTTTTGGACTTTTAGGAAGTCACTCACAATCCAGCTAAATACATGGAAAAAATAATGTTTCACTGGACATTCTGTCCATATGTCTTATGACTCCGACAATGCCTCGACTTCGTAGTGAGATCTACTATCTACTTTAGCAGCAGTATTTGAACTTAAGGTCAAAACATGACAATGGGAAAATAGTAGAGACTGGCTTAAGCTTCTATGTCATGTTGTTTATATCTGTGGGCATTCTCCGTAATGTAGTAGACCTGTGAATTGCCAGTAGCATTACCGTTAAGGACCGTTCAGGAATTTAAGTTCAACTTCATGGAAACACACGAATGCTTTAAGTCCTGTCGCAAAGGTGAGTTTGATCCTCTCTTCACCCAGCACCCATGCAGATTCGACGTGTCGGCAGGGAGCACATTGTTGTATGTGTGAAAGCTCAGTCTGCATGTCTGCAGGGTGGAAATTTGGATTTAAGGGCCCTATTTTAGTGTGCAAAGCTGCACACCTCTTGGATGCATAGACTATGGGATTGTGTCCAAATGCGTCTGCTGTTTTTTGTTTTTCTCACACACTGTATGTGCAGCGCCTCAATATGTCAAAGGTGCATATACACTGAAGGGTGTTAATGGATTAACTCTCAGCCAGTCACATCACTGGCCTCACTGACTCTAAAGTTGGTGCACCAATTGCAACGTGCATTTATTTAAATGGTTATTTAAATATATCAAATATATCAATGCATATCCGTGCAAAGTTGAAGGCACATTCTCCACCAAAATAACAACAATGCACTTTTCCAGTGGCCCATTTCAGAGAACCTCCTACCTGTTTGCAGCTGCCCTCCTACCTGTGCACCCTGCAACAGTCTGAGCATGCAGGTCATTTTACTACCACAAAAATAGGGCCCTAGACAGTGTTTATTATATCCTGACATGGAGATTCCATATTTCATATACTTTTCTGTATTGTTAGGTGTATATACGTGTCACTTCCAAGTCAAATTTAATTTTTCCTTACATTATTTTCCACTCCTTCACATCTGTGTTTTCAATTCTTCTTGCTTGTTTTATCTTTACTGCTGTGTATTCTTCAGTCCGGTCACGTTTGTCTCATCTTTACTCACTACTATTTATTCTCTCTTTCTCTTGGTGTGTATTCTTGTGTTGCTCCTCTCTGCATTCCCTCCTCTCGTCTGTGTTTGTGAATGTGTGCGTGCCGTCGTGTGTTTGCGTCGTTGTCGTTGTGTTCTGCCACTAGCCGTTCCTCTCCATGCCTAGACCATGACAACAGCAGGTGATACTCTTTATTTTGGCTTCTCTACTTTGTGTTCTTGTTTTTTTCCCCCTCAACTGCTCTTAAACAACCTTCTCATTCTCACCTTATTTGTCTGCATGATTTCATAAGGCATGACTTCACCTTTTATTGTTCACTAGAGAGGCTCTAACCAAGTATTTTTTTATTTTTGATGCAGTTCTGACTTATTTAGTCTTGAGCATCAAAATGAAAACATGATACAACAGCTGTTATGTGGTAGTGGGAGTGCAGAGTGGGCTATTTATTACAGCTTAATACTGGATAGTCCTTAAAAGCAGAGGTTGTTACTCTTTGTTTTATTGTTCATTTAACATGTTATAAATCAATAATGTGGCAGTCCAACTTCCTCATCGAGCCAAGTCAGCTTGTTTCTCCTGGAGACTAGCATCTTTATGAAACAGCAATTCACAGTATATTTATTTTGTCGAATAATACATATTTGGTGCACCAGTGAGTATTTTTATGGACCAGAACAGTATGCGGACCAGACAGTCTATTAATAAACTACCTGTAATAAAATCAGATGTGACCCTGTGACACAGAATAATTACCTAATCCAGTTCTTATTGCATCAATAAGAAGAATTTAGAATACCGACCACATTATTATCCTTTGTAGATCTGATAGCGCTCCATTCCATGTTGTGACCAGCTCCCATATTTCTTAAAACTGAACACACTTGTGAACATTTCATACACAGAAAGTCTGCACAGAAATCCTGCTTGCCTGAAGACATGCAACCATCATTCATACCTATTACCGCTCTTTGACTCATGATCTCCTCTATATAGAATCTTGTTCACTGTCCTCCTCCTCCTTGCTTGCCTGTCTTGCAAGTTAAATCTGAAACGAATGAACTTGAATTCAACATTATTTACTTTCCTGTTGTTATCTCTACTCAGGTAAAAAAAAAAAGAAAAAGCAGCCCTTCTTTTTTTTTGCTTCAATTGCCTTGCCTGCATGGAGGTTCATAGACAGACTAAACCTCTGTGGCTTTAGAAACCAATTCATCCATTGCTGGGTATCTTTCTTTAGCTTCCTGGTGAGCTTCATGGTAGACGCCAGAGGCGGTGCTATGCGTGGTTGCCGCCACAATGGCCTGCGAATCATTGTGCCGCCGAGAAAGTGTTCAGCGCCTACGCGGGTGACGTGCAGGCTGGTGAAGAGGCATCGGCTCGCCTCTATGCCCCCTATGGTGGAGGGAGAAGGGCTGGCTGGTCGCATCATAGAAGTGGGACCCACCGGAGCCCAGTTCCTGGGGTAAGTGTGGATTTGATTGTGTGTAGTAACTTTGTGTTTGAGTGTACTGTGCGTACTGGCTTGAATGTATGAATGTGTTTACACAGTTGTGTGGTGTGTTCATACTTTCTTCTTCACTCCTCCTCTGTGCTGCGTACGGATCAGTAAGCTACACCTTCCCACAGCTCCACCCCCTCTGAATGAGGGTGAGAGCCTGGTCAGTCGCATCCTGCAGCTGGGTCCTCCAGGAACCAAGTTCCTCGGGTAGGACCATGGAACCCTGAAATCCTGGTCACCCATATATTTGCCAGTGTCCACCTTAGACTATATGCTTTTTAAGCTTTTCATGATATACTTTTAGATTTTTTATTATTATTATTTCGTTACTCCCTTTGTTTCCTGGTGCTATATTAGTTCAAGTCTTAATCTGAACCCACCTGACTTGTGTGTTTTTGAGTTATTTTCACACTTTCCTGTCTCCAACACCTCTTCCCCAGTCTTGTTTCTAATAAGGTTCTGTTTTGTGATGTGGAATGGATGTTCTTGTTACTTTTATATGTTTTTCAAATTACTCGGCATGAGTTGCTCACATTTAAGGTTATTTTTTTGTTCTGCTTGCAAGGTAATGCATACGTCAATCCAAACACCATATTATTTTCTCAGATTTTCTCAAGTCCAAATTGTATTTGACTTTATCTTGTCCCCCCTTTTAGACCTGTGATTGTAGAAATCCCCCATTTTGCTGCTCTGCGGGGCACAGAGCGAGAGCTGGTGATCTTGAGGAGCGAAACAGGGGAGAGCTGGAAGGAACATCATTGTGACTTCACTGAAGAGGAACTGAACCAGATACTTAACGGCATGGACGAAAGTAAGAGAATGCAACTGGACCATGATCCCGAACATTGACATCAAACATGACCGATAACTTAAGAAAACACATAAGAACAGAAACTTTAGGACAAAATCTGATCACACTTAGCTGTGAAACGGGCTATAGTACAGTGGTGACACAGCACTGGAAGTATATGTATTTATAATACTTTATATATCCATCTTATTTTCCCAGAACTTGATTCCCCCGAAGAGCTCGAGAAGAAAAGAATATGCCGCATCATCACCAGAGACTTCCCACAGTATTTTGCTGTGGTGTCAAGGATAAAGCAGGACAGTCATTTGATTGGTCCAGAGGGCGGAGTCCTAAGCAGTACTCTTGTGCCCCAGGTCCAGGCTGTCTTCCCTGAAGGAGCCCTTACTAAGAAGATTAGAGTTGGGCTACAGGTACTTACAGTGCATTTCTTGACCACACATGTGTCAATAGACTACTCAAATTTTAGGCAGATTACATAGTTGATTCCCTTTTATACCTTGTCCTAGGCTCAGCCAACCGATGTCGATTTGGTGAGGAAGATTCTCGGCAACAAAGCCACATTCAGCCCAATCGTCACATTGGAGCCAAGAAGGAGGAAGTTCCACAAGCCGATCACCATGACGATCCCTATTCCCAAGACCTCCAACAGTGACGGGCAGAGCGCAGTATTCAGTGGGGAGACGCCCACTTTACGATTGCTCTGCAGTATTACAGGTAAATATGGGGATTAATGAATCACTATATCAGCAAACAGTATAAGCTGTCGTCAGGTTGTTGATGTGGTTTTGCTTCCATCAATCTATGACGGATTAGCAACAATGTAAACTGTTGTTTTTTCCCTTTCTAAAAAGTATGACAAATGTGTAAATCCCTGTAACAGGTAGGGTAACAAATCACACTTTTGTGTCTCAGGTGGAACCACTCCTGCCCAATGGGAGGACATCACCGGCTCCACCCCTCTCACTTTTGTTAACCAATGTGTTTCCTTCACAACAAACGTGTCGGCACGGTAAATCCTTTGTTTTATTTCTGACAGGTGTCCGACACTTAATGTTAGCTCTGCAATCCTCTTTCAAGCTCAGTATTTTATCCGGTGGTCTATGTCAGTCACTAACCATGAGTCTCTTTCGTATTCGTAGGTTCTGGCTGATAGACTGCCGACAGGTCCAGGAGTCTGTTAGTTTTGGCTCTCAGCTGTACAGAGAAATCATTTGTGTCCCATACATGGCTAAGTTTGTCATTTTTGCTAAGACTCTGGACCCCATTGAGGCACGCCTGCGCTGTTTCTGCATGACAGACGACAAGATGGACAAAACCTTGGAGCAGCAAGAGAACTTCACTGAAGTGGCCCGCAGTCGAGATGTTGAGGTGCAGTTTGATGAGGGGGGAAAGATTATAAAAGGGAAAATTCTTAATGTAATTCTTAATGTCAGTACCCATAATGCGGAGGTAAAAACAGAAGCAGATTATAAAGAAAGTGTAGCGAAAAGTTAGGGGTGAAGTGAAATTTGTATCTAGAGAGTTTAGAACAGACACAATCTACCAATTCATTCCTAGTAACAGAGGTTCTTGTTTAAATCTAAAAACAATATAGGGACTAGACTATAATGATTGTTTTTGTGCTGCAACATATCAACATACAGGTACTGGAGGGAAAACCTATATTTGCTGACTGCTTTGGAAATCTGGTGCCTCTTACCAAGAGTGGACAGCACCACGTGTTCAGTTTCTTTGCCTTCAAAGAGAACAGACTGGCCCTCTTTATAAAGGTAGCCCTGTACAACCACTGTGTCCACATTCTTACATTTTATAATTTCAGAAATCCAAATATATGCAGTTCATTGACTGATTTGTTGCATTAATGAACAGATAAGAGACACAGCGCAGGATCCATGCGGTCGCTTGTCCTTCACCAAGGAACCACGCACATACCGCAGTCTTAACCACAATGCTATCTGCAACTTGAACATCACCCTCCCTACATACTCAAAGGTTAGTCTGAATATCTTGCATTTGGGTTTCTGTATTTTATAGTAGGTTCTTTTCAGGTGCATTAACTACACCGCTGTTTGCTATTTGTTTTTTCTTTTCTTTAGGAGTCTGATTCAGACCAAGATGCAGATGAAGAGGTAAATAAAGTTTATTTGATACAATTGTACATCAAAGAAAGACTGTTGTAGCTAACTCTGCAATATTTGATATTGTATTTCATTTTTTTTGCAGAGTGAGAAGAGTGACAAGAAATGTAAGTTGTTATTTATATCTCATGTTTGGACTATTAGTTTAGATCCATTCATTTTACAAAACATTTTCAGTATTTATAATTAAATAAATATGTAATTATCTTTACAAATCAACACAGTCTAAACTGGAGATACATTGCTTGATTGACATACAAGTACTGGTCTTAAAGTTTGTGAACTATTAGTTTAGAAATATGACAACCTGTATGTGCTGATCTATACGTGTTACCTTTCCTTTACTTTAACCCTGCTCACTTATTTTGCTCTACTAACACTATGTCTAGTTACATGTTTGGTACTAGCAGCTATGCTATGGCTCCTCTCACTTCAAACTCCACTGACTATTTCCTTCCCATTAGCGTTTTAAGTTTCTGCATTTACTGAGACCTTCTTCTTTTTTTATTAATTCTAAATGGTCAAAACAATATTTTTTGATTCAAATCCACTTGGAATTATTTGGATTGTCACGGTCAGGGTATTTGAAAAAATAAAAAAATGAAAATATGGTTTTGTATGTAAGAAATATTCATTTTGACCATATATTATTTTCTCCAGTTACATTTTTACCATAGGCATGCTAGTTGCATGTTGTTTTTGTCATCTATTCTCTTAATTGTCATTGTCCTCATCATTCATTTAGTATTTACTGCAAATACACCTTTCTTTTCCTGTCAACCTTCATAAGTTGCATTCATACACAGTTAAGTTGCACTTTAAGAAAACTGACTTAAAGTGACCTAAAGCATTATTTTACATCACTATTTTATTTCTGTATGTGAGCTAGTAATACAATGTTAATGCTAATAATTTTAAAGTAGGTTTACAATTGCTTACAGATACTAATTATTGTAAAACCTGTTAAACAAATAGACAAAAACAAGTAACAAAAAACAGTAACAGGTATACTGTTATTTGACATTTATTGCTCACCTCAAACCTCGTCAGAAAGTTTAATTTGTGGGCAGACATGACTATTTATAACTTCAGCAATCTTGAGAAGTTTTGTTTGTCTGGTATCCTTGTCCCTTCATTCCATACGTAGGTTTCTCTGTTCCATTCGGTTCTTTGAATATTTTGTATTGAGTTTATGAATATGTAGTCAAACTAATTAGATTAAATATAATTCTTGTCTACATTCAACCCGTTTTTTTACTCCTCCTGGCTTTGCTTGTGCTGTTGCTGCTCTACTCCCCTTCAAACTCTTCTGGACTACTTTATCATCTTCTTTTTGGCCTTCTTTTCGAGACTCCTCTATTCTCTGCCTTGTCAGTCTTCTTCTTACTCTGTGAACTGAAGATGGATTTTTGATGGCATTGCCTTGATGACAGTTTTCTGATGTCTCTCTTTCCCACTTCATTTGTCCCTTGTGTTCTTTACCCTTTTTGGTTATGAAACTTTTTTCATTGAAGATGATGAATCTGAATCAACATTCTCCCTGGGAAATAACCAACCTCTTGACCCAGCCACACTTGCAAGCCCAGATCTCCTGTCAGACATGTCGGACATTAAAATGTCTGCTGTTTTTACCGCAGAAGTATATGAAGAGAGACCTGGTGCTAGGAGGTTGGGAGAAAGAGATTATTTGTCTGAACAGTTCAAAGACAGGCTAGAAACGTCTGGAGAAAGTGAAAAAGACTGGGTGAACACCAGTAGACAGAAGACGCAGCAAGATGCTGCTAAAGATGACAAATGTTCATTCTATGATGCGAAGGCTGGTGAGGAATCAGTGTTACGAGAGATTAGCATTGAGACACATAATTTAGGTAGATCTGACACAGCGGTCAGAAATATGACAGGCATGGTCTCACAGCACAGCATGGACATGGACATGGACGAATACCTGGAACAGAGACCGGTTGTGACATGTAGTTCTCAAGAAGATCTGGTCCAAGATACTTCTGAATATGGTATTGTAAAGCATGATGGCAAACGGCGACCCCCTGATATCAAAAAACCTATTAGGAGGAAAATTAGAGACAGAGAGCGTTCTGGGTGTAGCAGCTCTGAGGGAGAGTTGGAAAGGATGAGCTCTGTGGAGTCTTTGGATGACGATGCCCTTCTTAAGGAGAACAGCCTTGTACCCATCCCAGTCATGGATCCTCCAGCTTCTCCTTTAGTGGTGGAAACACCTATAGGATCTATAAAGGACAAAGTTAAAGCTTTACAGAACAAAGCTGAAGAGGAGATGCAAAAGAATACTAAATTGCCTTATGAGACAAAGTCTTCTATCACAACAAAGAAGATGGTTGAAGATGTCATGCCGGAACTTCCCAGAGTTCCCATATCTCCAAGATCTCAGACAGAAAGACTAGAGGAGACTATGACTGTGAAGGACCTCATGAAAGCATTCCAAACTGGGCAGGACCCGTCAAAAAGTAAATCTGGACTTTTTGAACACAAAGCAATGGATTCACCTTGTATTTCAACATTGAAATCTGAATCAGAAGATTCTGAAGAGATGTTGACAACTATACAGAGACCTACCCAGGGGCCAAAATCACAAAGCCAAGCTGAGAGCCTCATAAATGTTCATTCACAGAGCGATGCAAACATACACAACAACACCGATTTCGAAGATAAACCAGTTAGTATACTCAGAGAAAATTCTCGTGAATCTTTGTTAATTTCAGATGATTTACGTTTGACAAAGAAAGTAAAGTTTGTTCAATGTGAAACTGGAGGCGTTAGTCCACAGAAAGAGGTGCCAAGGAACGAGTCTGCTTCTGTAAAAGAGCTGATGAAAACATTCCAAACTGGGGAGGACCCATCAAAAAGTAAATCTGGACTTTTTGAACACAGAGCAATGGATTCACCTTGTATTTCAACATTGAAATCTGAATCAGAAGATTCTGAAGAGATGTTGACAACTATACAGAGACCTACCCAGGGGCCAAAATCACAAAGCCAAGCTGAGAGCCTCATAAATGTTCATTCACAGAGCGATGCAAACATACACAACAACACCGATTTCGAAGATAAACCAGTTAGTATACTCAGAGAAAATTCTCGTGAATCTTTGTTAATTTCAGATGATTTACGTTTGACAAAGAAAGTAAAGTTTGTTCAGTGTGAAACTGGAGGCGTTAGTCCACAGAAAGAGGTGCCAAGGAACGAGCCTGCTTCTGTAAAGGAGCTGATGAAAACATTCCAAACTGGGGAGGACCCGTCAAAAAGTAAATCTGGACTTTTTGAACACAAAGCAATGGATTCACCTTGTATTTCAACATTGAAATCTGAATCAGAAGATTCTGAAGAGATGTTGACAACTGAACAGAGACCTACCCAGGGGCCAAAATCACAAAGCCAAGCTGAGAGCCTCACAAATGTTCATTCACAGAGCGATGCAAACATACACAACAACACCGATTTAGAAGATAAACCAGTTAGTATACTCAGAGAAAATTCACGTGAATCTTTGTTAATTTCAGATGATTTACGTTTGACAAAGAAAGTAAAGTTTGTTCAATGTGAAACTGGAGGCGTTAGTCCACAGAAAGAGGTGCCAAGGAACGAGTCTGCTTCTGTAAAGGAGCTGATGAAAACATTACAAACTGGGCAGGACCCGTCAAAAAGTAAATCTGGACTTTTTGAACACAAAGCAGTGGATTCACCTTGTATTTCAACATTGAAATCTGAATCAGAAGATTCTGAAGAGATGTTGACAACTGAACAGAGACCTAAATTTGATGATAGAGTTCAATGTGATAGTGGGACTGTTAGCCCACAGAGAGAGGCAGAATTGCCAGAGAAGCAGACTGTATCTGTTAAGGAGCTGATGAAAACTTTCCAGACTGGGAAAGATCCCTCAAAAACTGAGGTGGGGCTTGCTGGTCACAAAGCTATGGCTTCTTCTGTTAAATCTGATTCAGGAGATTCTGAACAGACCCAGCTGACTAAACAAACTCCAACAAATATGCCAGAATTACACATCCAAACCCAAAGCCCCACCAGTGTCCATGAACCAAGGGAAATTTACGAGAAACGTGACCAAACAGACCTATATGATCAAGCAATAAGCTTAATCAGAAATGAGTCACTGTTAAATTCTGGTAGTGCTTTTGGAAAGACAGTAAAATCTTCTGATACACTGAAGTGTGATGGAAAAAGCAACAGCAACATGCTCGGGTTGTCAGAACAAGACGCTATGTCTGTGAAGGAACTGATGAAAACATTCCAGACAGGACAGGAACCTTTGAAAAGTGAACTGCTTGAAGCAGTTAGTCCTGATGAGATTCAGAGAACTGAACAGAGTCCCACGCCTGAGCCAAAATTGGAAATCCAAATACAGAATATCACAAATTTTCAGCCACAGGGAGATTTTGACCGATGTGGAACGTTGGATAGAGAGGCTCGGACACTAAGCTTGGAGAGAAATATTTCTGAGGAATCACAAAACATTTCAGATATTGCTTATTTTGGAGAGTCAGTAACAGTTTCTAATAGATTTCGGTTGGATGGGGCAAGAGTTATCCCTCAGAAACATGAATCAGAGTTGTCAGAGGACAGCTTAGGCAGGATGCAGTTAGAAGAACAAGTCATGGGTAACGTTAGGAGTTCGTCTGAGGATACACAGATCAGTCCTGATCGCAGACCATCTGAGGACTTCAGTGCTGACATAAAGGCTGAGCTGGAGGAAAGTCCTGAGTACCAGCTGTTCAGACAGACATCAACACCTGCAGATGACAGGTATCAGTTGGATCCACCTGAAGAGGAGATGTTGACTGATCATTCAGATAAACATCCAGCATCAGTCCTTAGCCCCTGTTTGAAGTCTTATTTTGCAGAAGACATCAGTCCTGAGAGTCCCAAGCATGAAGGCATGGCTGAATCCTCAGACACAAGTATTAATATAAGAACCTCACATTCCAGCTCAGAGGGGGAAGAGAATTCCGAAGGACTCACAGAGACGCACAAAATGACCAATGAAATGCATGCTTACTCTACAAGAAGAGAAGAAAAGTACATGATACCTTCACTGGGAGAGAAAATTCATGAAGCAAGTAAAGGCAATGTACCATTTGATCATGGCAGCAAACAATTCTTTACACACACTGAGACTGAAGTAATAGAGGTCAAAGTCAAGGAGCCACCACTTCAAGAAATCCACATAGGGAAGAAAACTTCTAGCCAGGCATCTACAGCAGAAAAAGATATGTCAGGAATGTTGTTCTTAATGAACAGGGACTTGGATGAGTGTCTAAACACTAAACCTGTGGAAAGGCAGCCATCAGAAGGGGATACAGTTCAGGAAAAGTTTGAACAAATTATTTTAACAAGGGACAAAAATGAAGAAATTCTCACGTTTTCCACAAATGAAAATATAGAAACAATTATGGATGGAACCCAAGATGCAGATCATTCAACTATTGAAGACCATACATTTATATTTGGAGATGAAAAGGCAGTGACTGGGATAAGTGTAGAGGCACATGAACAGAATAATGTGGTTCAAGTCAAAGAACTTACACAAACTTCTACATTGGAGACTCCATTCCAAGAAGTTTGCATTGAGAAAAACATAGATCAGCAACAGCCTGCAACTGAGAAGAATATGTCAGGCATGTTGTCACTCCTCAATAGTGACTTAGATCAGTATCTCAAAGAAAAGCCAATGGCAACAAAATGCCACGCAGACGAGGATCTAGTCCATGAGACCTATGAACAAATGATACTGACAAGTGAGGATTTAGAAGACCAGATAGGGGAAGAAGCAAAGGAACACCTGCCAAAAGATGTAGTGGGAGTCAAAGAACTAACACCAACATCCATATTGGAGACTCCATTCAAAGAAGTTTGCATTGAGAAAAACATACACCAACAACAGACTACAACTGAGAAGGATATGTCTGGCATGATGACACTTCTTAGTAGTGACTTAGATCAATATCTCAAAGAAAAGTCAATGGCAACAAAATGCCACGCAGACGAGGATCTAGTCCATGAGACCTGTGAAGAAATGATGCTGACAAGTGAGGATTTAGAAGACCAGATAGGGGAAGAAGCAAAGGAACGCCTGCCAAAAGATGTAGTAGGAGTCAAAGAACTAACACCAACATCCATATTGGAGACTCCATTCAAAGAAGTTTGCATTGAGAGAAACATACACCAACAACAGACTACAACTGAGAAGGATATGTCTGGCATGATGACACTTCTTAGTAGTGACTTAGATCAATATCTTAAGGAAACACCAGTGGCAAGACAATGCCACTTAGAAGAGGATCTAGTCCGTGAGACCTGTGAAGAAATGATACTGACAAGAGATAGTTTAGAGGATGAGATTGCCAAAGAGGCACAAGAAGACCAGCAAACCGATGTAGTTGGGATCAAAAAACAAACTACCGATTTGGTAATGGAGACTCCATTCCAAGAAGTTTGCATTGAGAAAAACATAGATCAACAACAGCCTACAACTGAGAAGAATATGTCAGGCATGTTGTTACTTCTCAATAGTGACTTAGATCAGTATCTCAAAGAAAAGCCAATGGCAACAAAATGCCACTCAGAAGAGGATCTAGTCCATGAGACCTGTGAACAAAGGATACTGACAAGAGAGGATTTAGAAGACCAGATAGGGGAAGAAGCAAAGGAACACCTGCCAAAAGATGTAGTAGGAGTCAAAGAACTAACAACAACGTCCATATTGGAGACTCCATTCAAAGAAGTTTGTATTGAGAGAAACATACACCAACAACAGAATACAACTGAGAAGGATATGTCTGGCATGATGACACTTCTTAGTAGTGACTTAGATCAGTATCTCAAGGAAACACCAGTGGCAATAAAATGCCACTCAAAAGAGGATCTGGTCAATGAGACCTGTGAAGAAATGATACTGACAAGTAGTAGTTTAGAGGACAAGATTACCAAAGAGGCGCATGAAGACCAGCATACCGATGTAGTTGGGATCAAAAAGCAAACTACCGATTTGGTATTGGAGACACCATTCAAAGAGGTTTGCATTGAGAAAAACATAGATCAACAACAGCCTGCAACTGAGAAGAATATGTTAGGCATGTTGTCACTTCTCAAAAGCGACTTAGATCAGAATCTCAAAGAAAAGCCAATGGCAACAAAATGCCATGCAGAAGAGGATCTGGTCCATGAGACCTGTGAACAAAGGATACTGACAAGACAGGATTTAGAAGACCAGATAGGGGAAGAAGCAAAGGAACACCTGCCAAAAGATGTCGTAGGAGTCAAAGAACTAACACCAACATCCATACTGGAGACTCCATTCAAAGAAGTTTGCATTGAGAAAAACATACACCAACAACAGACTACAACTGAGAAGGATATGTCTGGCATGATGACACTCCTTAGTAGTGACTTACATCAATATCTTAAGGAAACACCAGTGGCAAGACAATGCCACTTAGAAGAGGATCTAGTCCGTGAGACCTGTGAAGAAATGATACTGACAAGAGATAGTTTAGAGGATGAGATTGCCAAAGAGGCACAAGAAGACCAGCAAACCGATGTAGTTGGGATCAAAAAACAAACTACCGATTTGGTAATGGAGACTCCATTCCAAGAAGTTTACATTGAGAAAAACATAGATCAACAACAGCCTACAACTGAGAAGAATATGTCAGGCATGTTGTCACTTCTCAATAGTGACTTAGATCAGTATCTCAAAGAAAGGCCAATGGCAACAAAATACCATGCAGAAGAGGATCTAGTCCATGAGACCTGTGAACAAAGGATACTGACAAGAGAGGATTTAGAAGACCAGATAGGGGAAGAAGCAAAGGAACACCTGCCAAAAGATGTAGTAGGAGTCAAAGAACTAACAACAACGTCCATATTGGAGACTCCATTCAAAGAAGTTTGTATTGAGAGAAACATACACCAACAACAGAATACAACTGAGAAGGATATGTCTGGCATGATGACACTTCTTAGTAGTGACTTAGATCAATATCTTAAGGAAACACCAGTGGCAGGAAAATGCCACGCAGAAGAGGATCTGGTCAATGAGACCTGTGAAGAAATGATACTGACAAGTGATAGTTTAGAGGACAAGATTGCAAAAGAGGCGCATGAAGACCAGCAAACCGATGTAGTTGGGATCAAAAAGCAAACTACAGATTTGGTATTGGAGACTCCATTCAAAGAAGTTTGTATTGAGAGAAACATATACCAACAACAGAATACGACTGACAAGGATATGTCTGGCATGATGACACTTCTTAGTAGTGACTTAGATCAATATCTCAAGGAAACACCAGTGGCAGGAAAATGCCACTCAGAAGAGGATCTGGTCAGTGAGACCTGTGAAGAAATGATACTTACAAGTGGTAGTTTAGAGGACAAGATTACCAAAGAGGCGCATGAAGACCAGCAAACCGATGTAGTTGGGATCAAAAAACAAACTACCGATGAGGTGTTGGAGACTCCATTCCAAGAAGTTTGCATTGAGAAAAACATAGATCAACAACGGCCTACAACTGAGAAAAATATGTTAGGCATGATGTCACTTCTCAGTAGAGACTTAGATCAATATCTCAAAGAAAAGCCAATGGCAACAAAATGCCACGCAGAAGAGTATCTAGTCCATGAGACCTGTGAACAAAGGATATTGACAAGAGAGGTTTTAGAAGACCAGATAGGGGAAGAGGCAAAGGAACACCTGCCAAAAGATTTGGTAGGAGTTAAAGAACTAACACCAACTTCCATATTGGAGACTCCATTCCAAGAAGTTTGCATTGAGAGAAACATAGATCAACAACAGCCTGCAACTGAGAAGGATATGTCAGGCATGTTGTCACTTCTCAATAGTGACTTAGCTCAATATCACACAGAAAAGCCATATGTAATGCAACCCCACCCACAAGGAGATATTGTCCATGGGACCTGTGAACAAATGATACTGACAAGAGTGGATTTAGAAGACCAGATAGGCGAAGAAGCAAATGAAGACTTCCATATACAGTGGCCTAAAGATGAATGTCCCAAGAGTTTCTCACCTGGGGAGGGTAAGTCTAAAGCCTTGCCAAATGTAGGGACATACTTAACTGAGTCTACAGAAGAGATGGTGGACATAACAAATTCAATGGATTCCAACAATGTCACTTTAGTTTCTTCTAGTTCAATTTTCAGAACCCATGACTTTTTGGAACTACCAAGTACTTATAAAACACCACAACGGCCGGTCGATTTGGAGAGCCTAAACACTGTGGTATTTGAAGACCCATCTAAAGAACCATGTCAACGAGATTCACTTGAGGCAAGTCCTCTCATGGAAGACAGATCTTCAAATAAATCCCCTGATTCAATTGAACCAAGCCCCACCAAAGAATCTCCTTGTCCAGATTCCCTTGAGGGAAGTCCTACTCAATCAAAGGACATAGAACTTAAGGTGCCAGAGAAGACAGTTTTGTATGAGGATTATGCTTCCCAGCTTAAAGCATGTTTAGTTTATGAGGATGTTGAGATCACGCAAATGGATAGTGAAATTACTGAAGACAAATATTCAGACTCCACAGAGAGACAGAGTGGTGACAATGAGAGTCTTCACATAATCATTAGGCGAAACACTCCTGACATGGATGATAGTGAGGATGATGCCACCAATAAACAATTTACTCCAGAAGAAGAGATGTTCAAAATGGCTGCAAAGATCAAAACATTCGAGGAGATGGAACAGGAGTCCCAAATGAAGAGAGAAAAGTCTTTAGAAATCACTGCAGTATCAGAGACAGATGATCATGAAAACGGTGAGCTATTTCAAACATCTGGCCCAGTTATGCAGTCTTCTTCAGAAGATGCACTACAAAACAAATCTGAAAAATATATGACAGAAAGTAGTCAGTCACAATTTATAACTACTCAGTCAGTTGATGATTCGTTTTGTGTAACGGGAAATCACTTGCCCATGGAAACTGGCCATGCACAAGAGGATTCTGTGTCACTGTTATCAGAAAAAGAAGCACAAGAAGACACGTATAAAGGCACAATAGAAAGTGAGCATTTCCCAGTCACTGGTACTCATCTATCCTGCTCTGTGACACATGAGCACCATTTAGACAATGACAAAAAAGTTGAGTCTCCCCCGGAAGATGGTTCAGGTTCTGTGAGCAAACCTCTGGCTGAGGTTGAGGTTGAGGAACAAATTAAACTTTGTCCTGGAGAGGATAGAAAAACGCCAGACAAAACATTTGATCGGACATCAGGTGATGAGAGAACCACTAATCCATTTCAGTTTCAAGAGGGGAAGTTATTTGAAATGACTAGAGGTGGGGCTATTGACATGACAAGAAGTTTTGGTGAAGAAGGGGAGGGATATGCATTTTTTCATATTGGGGAACATCCAGTTGATGAAGTTGTGCCAGAAGAGATTGAGGAAGCTCAAACACATCCTCTAACTATACAGAGCAGTGATTCTATTACAGACACAAGCCCCCCTCGTCCTAAACCCAGAACTCTCATCAAACCCCCAAGTGACCAGTCAGAGAATGAAAAGCCACTTACTCAGACTGACTGTGGCGCCTTCAGAGAAGTTCAGCTTTGTTCCACCAGTTCTTTGGACAGTCTAACAAATATTCAGACTGAGGCTGAAAGTCTTGAAAGCCTCGGGCTAGACTATCTGGAGTCTACGATAGCTGACCTTCAGTCAGACACATCAGCAGCTGACTATTCAAAGTTCTCAGAGCAGAGCCATGATTTCTCAGACTCCTCCCCTGATGATGAGGATGATGAAGTGGAAGAAGATGATGAAGACCAGTGCTCAGTCATAGAGATGGTGTATTCCGTTCCACAGCCCGGTATTTCGGCATTTCATCCAGATTCACCCTCAGCCACCACAATGAAAGAAGACATAATAACCATGAAAGACTCTGAGGTTCAAAGAAAAGCAGGAAAAGGCTCAACCTCGGGTCTTAGGACGAGATCTGAGGCTAGTGACACACGTAAAGCCTCTCATAAAGACAGTAGGAGTTATTCTGACAGTGGTAGTAAAGCCATTCTTTCCCCCTCTAAACTTACCGTCATGATGCAACAGAAACCTTTAGCTCATGTGATCCCTTCATGCTCGTCCCCAAACAAAGACGTCAAACTCTCCAAGACTATAGAAACAACTGTTAGCTCATCTGTGGATACTGATGATACGAGCAGCGCTAGTCACAGGAGTCCAGATTCTGTTGTCTTCGCATATGACATTAAAACCTCACACAGTTCAGATTCTGATGGCAATATGCTGCCAGCTGTGCATCCATCTTGCGGGACAGAGGATGTATTTGAATCCAGGCCTGCCTGGGATGACACGGTGGAAACTCAAATGCAGAGAATCGTCGATGACCAAACTCCCCAATGTACACCAGGTATGGCCAGACCTACATTGGGCTTTCTTATCTCTTCTCCTCAGCAGCAAGATCTTTTTTTCCTTCATTTTGTGTTGTTTTCATACATTCGTGATTTGTCTTACCACATCACTGTTTTCTTGTTACTTTAATGTGTGTGCATGAGTGTATACGTGGATGTGTGGGTGTATGCTGGTAAGTTCGTTTTCATCTGTGTTTGTGTATATGCAATCTCAAGATTGAATGGCCATGTTGGTTAAAGATTTAGCTTAAATATTTGATGCAGACTTTGACTACTGTATAGGTGTATCTGTACTAAGGTTATAGCTTTACTAATATTAACATGCACATTGCTTTAATGAGCACATCAATGACATTGCTTGCACTAATGTTTAAAAAGCAGTTCTAATTGTGACTTAATAGTCATTGCCCATAATCAAGTAAACCTCCCTCAAATCCAACCTTTATGTTATCATCCATGTCATCGTCACAGGTGCATATTTACTTTACAGCCCATAACATAGTCTTGAAGAAACATCTACACTTATCTATATTTAACATGGCAGGCAGCTGCAAATGTGAAACATGTTTACTACGTCTTTTATTGGTGGTATTTTACAACTTAAGCAGTTGGTCATAATGTTATAATTAAATGTCGTGAATGCCGTGGCATTTTTTTTAGTTGATTGGCAGGATGATGCTGACAGAAAAGAGGAGACATTAACAATCATTGCAGATCTTCTTGGCTTCAGCTGGATAGGTAAGCAATTACTTTCTGCTTAAATGTATAGCTGTAATAAAGCTGTTATGTCCATGTTCTAGCAGCACACAACACACAATAGTAGTTGTACTACTTTTTTTTTTACTATTGCCTTTGTCTGTTTTCCATCTCTTCAGAGCTGGCAAGAGAACTGGAATTCAGTGAGGAAGATATACATCTTGTACGAACAGAGAATCCCAATTCCCTCCAAGAGCAAAGTCATGCCTTGCTGCAGCGCTGGGTTGAGCGTGAAGGCAAACATGCCACAGGTACATTGGCAGGGTGGTAATCTGATAGATTTTTAGATTTTACTTGATATTTTATTAGTACTGACAACTTCACATACATGAGCCATTGTTAATTTGTATGAAGACAAGAAATGCATGCTTTGTTTTTTATTCACTTTTATTCACACATTATGTGGAATTAATATATTTTATATTTGATACGGTTTTGAATCTACCAAATAATTTGTGTACATAGTGGTCCCAAATTCATTAAAAGTAATTTTCAGATTTTTAACTAAATTGATGTGAATGTTTCTCTAAATTTTGTTAATGACTGACATATTCTTCCACAGAGGACTGTCTGATTAAGAGACTTACCAAGATTAACCGCATGGACATCGTACATCTTATTGAAACTCAGATGAACAAGTCAGTCCAAGAGCAAACATCTAGAACTTATGCAGAGATAGAGAAGACACTGGATCACAGTGAAGGTAGTAACACCTCCAAAAACGTATGCTCTATATGTGTGTTTTCTTGGAGTCTTATCATCACATGTGCTTTACAGTGTCAGTAGCCCTTTCTTCAGTGCAAGATGATGCAGACAGCCCCAGAATTGTGAGAAGGGTGGAGTCAGACCGCAGACCTCCCCCAGCTGTTTCTGAAGAAGATCTTTCAGTTGCTTCCTTACTGGATATTCCTTCGTGGGCAGAGCCTGTTGGACACACCCACTCAGATAGCATACATGGGGACCTGTTGGAGGAGCTCGAGATTCCACAGTAAATGATCTATTTAAAATTATTCCCTACTGATTTTAGAGATAAAGACAGTAAAATAACACTGATAAAAACAGAGTTCATAGACATATTTAAAAAGCAATACAATAGATGCGATAGAAAATTCTGATGCACAGTGAAAATGTGTGCAAATGGAATGCATAATTTAAAGCTACAGTATATTGAAGTTATCATCAACGGATGTCAGTGTTTGTGACATAGCCTTCTTTTCGGTTTTACAGTGAACTGAATCCTAACCTATGGACTTCTGAGGATGTAATTACACAAGAACCTACAAGTCATGACAACTCAGGTGAAAAAGTAAGTACGCTACCCACTTCAAAAGAAGCAGCACCGGGGGCCCAAGCTTATGATCCCAAAGTGAAAGACCTACAGGTTTGCTGCAGTGGTGAAGTTAATTTCATCAGGTCTTTCCAAGATGACACTCACGTCAAAGATGACTGTAGCCAAACCTTGCCATTGAAGCAGTTTGGTTATGAAGCTGAGCAAGGGCACTCACCTGAAATTCAGAAGTTGCACTCCTCAATATCTATCAAAGACTTTAGTCTGAGCCTGTCAGAGTCAGACAAAGCTGAGATTGACTTCAGTGAGCTTTGTGATGAGTTGAGATACACACCACAGCTTCGCAATTCTAGAGTAATCTATGAGCCTAGCTTGTTAGCCTTGGACTCAGAGGACCACCCACCAACTCTTGCCATGAAGGAAGATGACACAGATGCATCTCAAAGCAGATTCTCTCAGAAGTGTACTGATGAGGCCACAGACCAATTGTACAAAGTACAATACGGTCATGACAAAATCCTGCAAGTTTCAGATGTGGACATGGGATTCAGACCCTTCAAGCCCCAAGTATACAGTGATGGCTATCAGGAAAACATGCCCTTCATTGATGATAATGATGATTTTCAATCAACAGAACCCATTATAGCTACTATTGCCCTGGTACCAAGGACTACTATGCCACAAATTTTCAGTGGCCCTAAACACATGGCTTGTGACTTAACTGATAAGTATTGTAACCGGTGTTCTTTTAATCCAGACAATGACCAGGTCATAGTCAATGCATCCTATGTCTCTGCCCCAAAGCCTGCCTCTTCCAGCTTTTTCCTGCCAATCTCCCATCTCACCCCAGAATCACTTGAGCAAGACATTACATCACCTTCTACTTTTATGGAATATAGCCCTTTGACCCCTGATTCTTTAACGTCTGAGGATCAGTGTGGTTCATTTTCCTCTGTAAATGAAAGGTATCTCTTCCCTGCAGAGGCATGGATATTAAATGAGCCCACACCTAGATTGTCATCACCTGAATCTGTCATGTCAATTAGTGATTACAGGGCAACATCACCTGACTCTCCTCAGCAGAAAAAAAAGGTTTTATCTGCAGACTTTTCCAGTATATTGGATGACAATCGGGCACTCTCTCCAATTTCTAATTGTTGTAGTTCACCAGAAGTTACAGTTAATTCATATGGAAATAAATTAAACAGCTATCAGTCACATACAGACGAATATAAACCACTGTTTGGTTCAAATGATTCTGTCACTGATCGAATTTCATGTGCTCTATGTTCTGAGTCCTTTAAGTCCTCTGATTTTGAAGTACCCAAATATAGTCAACCTGAACCTGAAAGTGTTCATATCAAGAGAGATTGTAGAGCATTCTCACCTATTGCATCAGATGGTGATTGTGAAGAGGTTTTTTTTAAAGATTTTTCTCCTGATAGAATAGCATTTTCCCCTCACACAGTTACATCTATTCATGGGGATGAAACATCAGATTTCCGACCATGTTCCGCAGGATCTCAGACTTCTCAGTGCAGTTTCTCATTTATTGAACTTTTGCTTTCAGAACCGATCCGCACCCAACTTATGAGTCAGCATTGTGATTATTTCTTACTTTATCCAGGAGGAAGTCCACCCTCTCCACTTCCAGTGTCAGCTCCGTACACTACACTCTATGGTGAGGAAGTGAGTAGCCCAGTTAGCCCATTGGCACAAGAATTATCAACTTCAAATTACGCTCCTCCTCTCCCTCAAGAATCTGTTACAATGTTATCACATTCTTCAGTTTCTCAGTACAGCTATGAGGAATGTGATAATGTTCCATGTTTTAGAAAATATCCTTCATCAGTCCTAAATGCAGGGTTGGATGGAAAAATCACAGAGGAACAAGATTATTTGCCATGTATTGGAAAATCAGGAAAGAGACCAACTGCAGATGTAGATGAGAAATGTCTTACACTTGGAGACATCAAAAGCATAAAATATGAAGATTCAGGCTATTCAAGTAAAGAAGGAAATTCATTTCAGTTCACATCACTGGCAACTCCAGTCCCCAAACAAGAAGATGATTCTAGTCAGACTTACATTAGTTACTGGTTTTCAAAGTTTGAGCCTGAATCCTCTAAGTACATGGAATCACAAGGTCAGTCAGATAATATTTCAACAAACAGTAGCAAAAACATCTCAGAGGACACGGAGATCCGTTTGTGTTTGGTAAACGAATCATCTAAAATAAGCTCTTGGCCAGATCACAAAGAAAACAAAAACTCTGTGAAATCTGCCCACATAATGGAACAAATGCCATTATCAAAACCAATGGTCTTTAACATGGTAGAGAGACCAAAGTACATTTTTGAGTTTCGAAAAGAAATAGCTGCAGTGTCTGACACATGCTTAAGTAAAACTGTAAAGAAAGATTCTCAACATGAAACTGGCAAAAGCATATTAGGACCACAGCCAAAAACAACCGAGGGAAATTTAGAGACTCGAAATAATAATTTACGCATTGAAAGCACAATAAATACAACAAAAGATGACACTCAGAAAACGGATGAAAAAATACCAAATTTATGTGACATAATTCCCACATGTTTTCAAAACAAACCCTTGTGTGTAAGAGGAATTGAAACCCACGTGCTATCAATTACAAGGCCTCTTACATATGTTGCAGATGTTGTACGGGGAATTCCACATGGGAAACAGAAAGATTCTTTGGTGAGTGGAAATACATCTCACTTGACAAGCTTTGGGAATCAATCTGTGGCATCAGAGGAGGAGTGCACCTTCCCCATTTTAAATGATGTGTTGGCCGAGTTAAGGCCGGGGTCTCCTGAGTCCGTGGAGTCTCAAAATGAACTTAGGGCCCTGTCTCCTGATTCACCTGTTCCTCAGTTCAGGTCTTCCCATATTGATTGCAATGTGGAATTGACAGGATACAGGTCATTTACACCAGAATCAGCATCATCGGACTGGGAAGGTAGAGATTTTTGCCTGGAAATTCTTTTTGATGGGGACAGACCAGTATCTCCGCAGTCAGTTTTATCAGACTTTGAACTGGATAAGCTATTTAGCAGCAGGGCATCAACCCCAGAATCACTGTCTTTTGTTGATGACTTTCCGCATTTGAATGCCTGGCTGACAGATTTAAGAGCATCCTCACCAGAATCTGTGGCATCAGTTGAACATTGCTCTTTGGGCCCCAGTAGTACATTTTCTCAGACAGCCTCTCAACACTGTAACTACTTTTTACAATATTCTGAAAATAGGCCACACTCACCACTCTCAACAATGTCAGATGGTGAGGAGTTTGAATTTTACCTTGAGGAAATGTTTGACCAAAACAGACCAGATTCACCAGATTCATTTGATTCAAGTGCTGAAACCAAGCACTTGGGTATAGGCATAACTGCAGCCCCAGTGCTGTTCACTACAAGGGCTCTTACATATGCAGATGTAGTGCGAGGCATTTCACATGAGAAACAGGAAGATTCTCTGATGAGTGGAAATACATCTCACGTGACAAGCTTTGGGAATCAATCTGTGTCATCAGAGGAGGAGTGCACCTTCCCCATTTTAGATGATGTGTTGGCGGAGTTAAGGCCAGAGTCTCCTGAGTCCGTGGAGTCTCAAAGTGAACTTCGGGCCCTGTCTCCTGATTCACCTGTTCCTCAGTTCAGGTCTTCCCATATTGATTGCAATGTGGAATTAACAGGATACAGGTCATTTACACCAGAATCAGCATCATCGGACTGGGAAGGTGGAGATTTTTGCCTGGAAATTCTTTTTGATGGGGCCAGACCAGTATCTCCGCAGTCAGTTTTATCAGACTTTAAACTGGATAAGCTATTTAGCAGCAGGGCATCAACCCCAGAATCACTGTCTTTTGTTGATGACTTTCCGCATTTGAATGCCTGGCTGACAGATTTAAGAGCATCCTCACCAGAATCTGTGGCATCAGTTGAACATTGCTCTTTGGGCCCCAGTAGTACATTTTCTCAGACAACCTCTCAACACTGTAATTACTTTTTACAATATTCTGAAAATACACCACACTCACCACTCTCAACAGTCTCAGATGGTGAGGAGTTTGAATTTTACCTTGAAGAAATGTTTGACCAAAACAGACCAGATTCACCAGATTCATTTGATTCAAGTGCTGAAACCAAGCACTTGGGTATAGGCATAACTGCAGCCCCAGTGCTGTCCACTACAAGGGCTCTTACATATGCAGATGTAGTGCAATTCATTTCACATGAGAAACAGGAAGATTCTTTGGTGGGTGGGAAAACATCTCAGTTGAGAAGTGTTTGGTCTCAATCGTTGTCATCAGAGGAGGAGTGCACCTTCCCCATTACAGACAATGTGTTGGCGGAGTTAAGGCCGGAGTCTCCTGAGTCCGTGGAGTCTCAAAATGAACTTAGGGCCCTGTCTCCTGATTCACCTGTTCCTCAGTTCAGGTCTTCCCATATTGATTGCAATGTGGAATTGACAGGATACAGGTCATTTACACCAGAATCAGCATCATCGGACTGGGAAGGTAGAGATTTTTGCCTGGAAATTCTTTTTGATGGGGCCAGACCAGTATCTCCGCAGTCAGTTTTATCAGACTTTGAACTGGATAAGCTATTTAGCAGCAGGGCATCAACACCAGAATCACTGTCTTTTGTTGACGACTTTCCGCATTTGAATGCCTGGCTGGCAGACTTAAGAGCATCCTCACCAGAATCTGTGGCATCAGTTGAACATTGCTTTTTGGGCCCCAGTAGTACATTTCCTCAGACAACCTCTCAACACTGTAACTACTTTTTACAATATTCTGATAATACGCCACACTCACCACTCTCAACAGTCTCAAATGGTGAGGAGTTTGAATTTTACCTTGAAGAAATGTTTGACCAAAACAGACCAGATTCACCAGATTCATTTGATTCAAGCGCTGAAACCAAGCACTTGGGTATAGGCATAACTGCAGCCCCAGTGCTGTTCACTACAAGGGCTCTTACATATGCAGATGTAGTGCGAGGCATTTCACATGAGAAACAGGAAGATTCTTTGGTGAGTGGAAATACATCTCACGTGACAAGCTTTGGGAATCAATCTGTGTCATCAGAGGAGGAGTGCACCTTCCCCATTTTAGATGATGTGTTGGCGGAGTTAAGGCCAGAGTCTCCTGAGTCCGTGGAGTCTCAAAATGAACTTAGGGCCCTGTCTCCTGATTCACCTGTTCCTCAGTTCAGGTCTTCCCATATTGATTGCAATGTGGAATTGACAGGATACAGGTCATTTACACCAGAATCAGCATCATCGGACTGGGAAGGTAGAGATTTTTGCCTGGAAATTCTTTTTGATGGGGCCAGACCAGTATCTCCGCAGTCAGTTTTATCAGACTTTGAACTGGATAAGCTATTTAGCAGCAGGGCATCAACCCCAGAATCACTGTCTTTTGTTGATGACTTTCCGCATTTGAATGCCTGGCTGGCAGATTTAAGAGCATCCTCACCAGAATCTGTGGCATCAGTTGAACATTGCTCTTTGGGCCCCAGTAGTACATTTTCTCAGACAACCTCTCAACACTGTAACTACTTTTTACAATATTCTGAAAATAGGCCACACTCACCACTCTCAACAATGTCAGATGGTGAGGAGTTTGAATTTTACCTTGAGGAAATGTTTGACCAAAACAGACCAGATTCACCAGATTCATTTGATTCAAGTGCTGAAACCAAGCACTTGGGTATTGGCATAACTGCAGCCCCAGTGCTGTTCACTACAAGGGCTCTTACATATGCAGATGTAGTGCGAGGCATTTCACATGAGAAACAGGAAGATTCTCTGATGAGTGGAAATACATCTCACGTGACAAGCTTTGGGAATCAATCTGTGTCATCAGAGGAGGAGTGCACCTTCCCCATTTTAGATGATGTGTTGGCGGAGTTAAGGCCAGAGTCTCCTGAGTCCGTGGAGTCTCAAAATGAACTTAGGGCCCTGTCTCCTGATTCACCTGTTCCTCAGTTCAGGTCTTCCCATATTGATTGCAATGTGGAATTAACAGGATACAGGTCATTTACAACAGAATCAGCATCATCGGACTGGGAAGGTGGAGATTTTTGCCTGGAAATTCTTTTTGATGGGGCCAGACCAGTATCTCCGCAGTCAGTTTTATCAGACTTTGAACTGGATAAGCTATTTAGCAGCAGGGCATCAACCCCAGAATCACTGTCTTTTGTTGATGACTTTCCGCATTTGAATGCCTGGCTGGCAGATTTAAGAGCATCCTCACCAGAATCTGTGGCATCAGTTGAACATTGCTCTTTGGGCCCCAGTAGTACATTTTCTCAGACAACCTCTCAACACTGTAACTACTTTTTACAATATTCTGAAAATAGGCCACACTCACCACTCTCAACAATGTCAGATGGTGAGGAGTTTGAATTTTACCTTGAGGAAATGTTTGACCAAAACAGACCAGATTCACCAGATTCATTTGATTCAAGTGCTGAAACCAAGCACTTGGGTATTGGCATAACTGCAGCCCCAGTGCTGTTCACTACAAGGGCTCTTACATATGCAGATGTAGTGCGAGGCATTTCACATGAGAAACAGGAAGATTCTCTGATGAGTGGAAATACATCTCACGTGACAAGCTTTGGGAATCAAACTGTGTCATCAGAGGAGGAGTGCACCTTCCCCATTTTAGATGATGTGTTGGCGGAGTTAAGGCCGGAGTCTCCTGAGTCCGTGGAGTCTCAAAATGAACTTAGGGCCCTGTCTCCTGATTCACCTGTTCCTCAGTTCCGGTCTTCCCATATTGATTGCAATGTGGAATTAACAGGATACAGGTCATTTACACCAGAATCAGCATCATCGGACTGGGAAGGTGGAGATTTTTGCCTGGAAATTCTTTTTGATGGGGCCAGACCAGTATCTCCGCAGTCAGTTTTATCAGACTTTGAACTGGATAAGCTATTTAGCAGCAGGGCATCAACCCCAGAATCACTGTCTTTTGTTGATGACTTTCCGCATTTGAATGCCTGGCTGGCAGATTTAAGAGCATCCTCACCAGAATCTGTGGCATCAGTTGAACATTGCTCTTTGGGCCCCAGTAGTACATTTTCTCAGACAACCTCTCAACACTGTAACTACTTTTTACAATATTCTGAAAATAGGCCACACTCACCACTCTCAACAATGTCAGATGGTGAGGAGTTTGAATTTTACCTTGAGGAAATGTTTGACCAAAACAGACCAGATTCACCAGATTCATTTGATTCAAGTGCTGAAACCAAGCACTTGGGTATTGGCATAACTGCAGCCCCAGTGCTGTTCACTACAAGGGCTCTTACATATGCAGATGTAGTGCGAGGCATTTCACATGAGAAACAGGAAGATTCTCTGATGAGTGGAAATACATCTCACGTGACAAGCTTTGGGAATCAAACTGTGTCATCAGAGGAGGAGTGCACCTTCCCCATTTTAGATGATGTGTTGGCGGAGTTAAGGCCAGAGTCTCCTGAGTCCGTGGAGTCTCAAAATGAACTTAGGGCCCTGTCTCCTGATTCACCTGTTCCTCAGTTCAGGTCTTCCCATATTGATTGCAATGTGGAATTAACAGGATACAGGTCATTTACACCAGAATCAGCATCATCGGACTGGGAAGGTAGAGATTTTTGCCTGGAAATTCTTTTTGATGGGGCCAGACCAGTATCTCCGCAGTCAGTTTTATCAGACTTTGAACTGGATAAGCTATTGAGCAGCAGGGCATCGACCCCAGAATCACTGTCTTTTGTTGATGACTTTCCGCATTTGAATGCCTGGCTGACAGATTTAAGAGCATCCTCACCAGAATCTGTGGCATCAGTTGAACATTGCTCTTTGGGCCCCAGTAGTGCATTTTCTCAGACAACCTCTCAACACTGTAACTACTTTTTACAATATTCTGAAAATAGGCCACACTCACCACTCTCAACAATGTCAGATGGTGAGGAGTTTGAATTTTACCTTGAGGAAATGTTTGACCAAAACAGACCAGATTCACCAGATTCATTTGATTCAAGCGCTGAAACCAAGCACTTGGGTATTGGCATAACTGCAGCCCCAGTGCTGTTCACTACAAGGGCTCTTACATATGCAGATGTAGTGCAAGGCATTTCACATGAGAAACAGGAAGATTCTTTGGTGGGTGGGAAAACATCTCAGTTGAGAAGTGTTTGGTCTCAATCGTTGTCATCAGAGGAGGAGTGCACCTTCCCCATTTTAGCTGATGTGTTGGCGGAGTTAAGGCCGGAGTCTCCTGAGTCCGTGGAGTCTCAAAATGAACTTAGGGCCCTGTCTCCTGATTCACCTGTTCCTCAGTTCAGGTCTTCCCATATTGATTGCAATGTGGAATTGACAGGATACAGGTCATTTACACCAGAATCAGCATCATCGGACTGGGAAGGTAGAGATTTTTGCCTGGAAATTCTTTTTGATGGGGCCAGACCAGTATCTCCGCAGTCAGTTTTATCAGACTTTGAACTGGATAAGCTATTTAGCAGCAGGGCATCAACCCCAGAATCACTGTCTTTTGTTGATGACTTTCCGCATTTGAATGCCTGGCTGGCAGATTTAAGAGCATCCTCACCAGAATCTGTGGCATCAGTTGAACATTGCTCTTTGGGCCCCAGTAGTACATTTTCTCAGACAACCTCTCAACACTGTAACTACTTTTTACAATATTCTGAAAATAGGCCACACTCACCACTCTCAACAATGTCAGATGGTGAGGAGTTTGAATTTTACCTTGAGGAAATGTTTGACCAAAACAGACCAGATTCACCAGATTCATTTGATTCAAGTGCTGAAACCAAGCACTTGGGTATTGGCATAACTGCAGCCCCAGTGCTGTTCACTACAAGGGCTCTTACATATGCAGATGTAGTGCAAGGCATTTCACATGAGAAACAGGAAGATTCTCTGATGAGTGGAAATACATCTCACGTGACAAGCTTTGGGAATCAATCTGTGTCATCAGAGGAGGAGTGCACCTTCCCCATTTTAGATGATGTGTTGGTGGAGTTAAGGCCAGAGTCTCCTGAGTCCGTGGAGTCTCAAAATGAACTTAGGGCCCTGTCTCCTGATTCACCTGTTCCTCAGTTCAGGTCTTCCCATATTGATTGCAATGTGGAATTGACAGGATACAGGTCATTTACACCAGAATCAGCATCATCGGACTGGGAAGGTAGAGATTTTTGCCTGGAAATTCTTTTTGATGGGGCCAGACCAGTATCTCCGCAGTCAGTTTTATCAGACTTTAAACTGGATAAGCTATTGAGCAGCAGGGCATCGACACCAGAATCACTGTCTTTTGTTGACGACTTTCCGCATTTGAATGCCTGGCTGGCAGATTTAAGAGCATCCTCACCAGAATCTGTGGCATCAGTTGAACATTGCTTTTTGGGCCCCAGTAGTACATTTCCTCAGACAACCTCTCAACACTGTAACTACTTTTTACAATATTCTGAAAATACACCACACTCACCACTCTCAACAATGTCAGATGGTGAGGAGTTTGAATTTTACCTTGAGGAAATGTTTGACCAAAACAGACCAGATTCACCAGATTCATTTGATTCAAGTGCTGAAACCAAGCACTTGGGTATAGGCATAACTGCAGCCCCAGTGCTGTTCACTACAAGGGCTCTTACATATGCAGATGTAGTGCAATTCATTTCACATGAGAAACAGGAAGATTCTTTGGTGGGTGGGAAAACATCTCAGTTGAGAAGTGTTTGGTCTCAATCGTTGTCATCAGAGGAGTGCACCTTCCCCATTTTAGACGATGTGTTGGCGGAGTTAAGGCCGGGGTCTCCTGAGTCCGTGGAGTCTCAAAATGAACTTAGGCCCCTGTCTCCTGATTCACCTGTTCCTCAGTTTAGGTCTTCCCATATTGATTGCAATGTGGAATTGACAGGATACAGGTCATTTACACCAGAATCAGCATTATCAGACTGGGAAGGTAGAGATTTTTGCCTGGAAATTCTTTTTGATGGGGCCAGACCAGTATCTCCACAGTCAGTTTTATCAGACTTTGAACTGGATAAGCTATTTAGCAGCAGGGCATCAACACCAGAATCATTGTCTTTTGTTGACGACTTTCCCGGTTTGAATGCCTGGCTGGCAGACTTAAGAGCATCCTCACCAGAATCTGTGGCATCAGTTGAACATTGCTCTTTGGGCCCCAGTAGTACATTTTCTCAGACAACCTCTCAACACTGTAACTACTTTTTACAATATTCTGAAAATAGGCCACACTCACCACTCTCAACAATGTCAGATGGTGAGGAGTTTGAATTTTACCTTGAGGAAATGTTTGACCAAAACAGACCAGATTCACCAGATTCATTTGATTCAAGTGCTGAAACCAAGCACTTGGGTATAGGCATAACTTCAGCCCCAGTGCTGTTCACTACAAGGGCTCTTACATATGCAGATGTAATGCGAGGCATTTCACATGAGAAACAGGAAGATTCTTTGGTGGGTGTTAAAACATCTCAGTTGAGAAGTGTTTGGTCTCAATCGATGTCATCAGAGGAGGAGTGCACCTTCCCCATTTTAGATGATGTGTTGGCGGAATTAAGGCCGGGGTCTCCTGAGTCCGTGGAGTCTCAAAATGAACTTAGGGCCCTGTCTCCTGATTCACCTGTTCCTCATTTTAGGTCTTCCCATATTGATTGCAATGTGGAATTGACAGGATACAGGTCATTTACACCAGAATCAGCATCATCGGACTGGGAAGGTAGAGATTTTTGCCTGGAAATTCTTTTTGATGGGGCCAGACCAGTATCTCCACAGTCAGTTTTATCAGACTTTGAACTGGATAAGCTATTGAGCAGCAGGGCATTGACCCCAGAATCACTGTCTTTTGTTGACGACTTTCCGCATTTGAATGCCTGGCTGGCAGACTTAAGAGCATCCTCACCAGAATCTGTGGCATCAGTTGAACATTGCTTTTTGGGCCCCAGTAGTACATTTCCTAAGACAACCTCTCAACACTGTAACTACTTTTTACAATATTCTGAAAATAGGCCACACTCACCACTCTCAACAATGTCAGATGGTGATGAGTTTGAATTTTACCTTGAGGAAATGTTTGACCAAAACAGACCAGATTCACCAGATTCATTTGATTCAAGTGCTGAAACCAAGCACTTGGGTATTGGCATAACTGCAGCCCCAGTGCTGTTCACTACAAGGGCTCTTACATATGCAGATGTAGTGCGAGGCATTTCACATGAGAAACAGGAAGATTCTTTGGTGAGTGGAAATACATCTCACGTGACAAGCTTTGGGAATCAATCTGTGTCATCAGAGGAGGAGTGCACCTTCCCCATTTTAGATGATGTGTTGGCCGAGTTAAGGCCGGAGTCTCCTGAGTCCGTGGAGTCTCAAAATGAACTTAGAGTCCTGTCTCCTGATTCACCTGTTCCTCAGTTGAGGTCTTCCCATATTGATTGCAATGTGGAATTGACAGGATACAGGTCATTTACACCAGAATCAGCATTATCAGACTGGGAAGGTAGAGATTTTTGCATGGAAATTCTTTTTGATGGGGCCAGACCAGTATCTCCGCAGTCAGTTTTATCAGACTTTGAACTGGATAAGCTATTTAGCAGCAGGGCATCAACACCAGAATCATTGTCTTTTGTTGACGACTTTCCGCATTTGAATGCCTGCCTGGCAGACTTAAGAGCATCCTCACCAGAATCTGTGGCATCAGTTGAACATTGCTCTTTGGGCCCCAGTAGTACGTTTTCTCAGACAACCTCTCAACACTGTAACTACTTTTTACAATATTCTGAAAATACGCCACACTCACCACTCTCAACAATGTCAGATGGTGAGGAGTTTGAATTTTACCTTGAGGAAATGTTTGACCAAAACAGACCAGATTCACCAGATTCATTTGATTCAAGTGCTGAAACCAAGCACTTGGGTATAGGCATAACTTCAGCCCCAGTGCTATTCACTACAAGGGCTTTTACATATGCAGATGTAATGCGAGGCATTTCACATGAGAAACAGGAAGATTCTTTGGTGGGTGGGAAAACATCTCAGTTGAGAAGTGTTTGGTCTCAATCGATGTCATCAGAGGAGGAGTGCACCTTCCCCATTTTAGATGATGTGTTGGCGGAATTAAGGCCGGGGTCTCCTGAGTCCGTGGAGTCTCAAAATGAACTTAGGGCCCTGTCTCCTGATTCACCTGTTCCTCATTTTAGGTCTTCCCATATTGATTGCAATGTGGAATTGACAGGATGCAGGTCATTTACACCAGAATCAGCATCATCGGACTGGGAAGGTGGAGATTTTTGCCTGGAAATTCTTTTTGATGGGGCCAGACCAGTATCTCCGCAGTCAGTTTTATCAGACTTTGAACTGGATAAGCTATTGAGCAGCAGGGCATTGACCCCAGAATCACTGTCTTTTGTTGATGACTTTCCGCATTTGAATGCCTGGCTGGCAGACTTAAGAGCATCCTCACCAGAATCTGTGGCATCAGTTGAACATTGCTTTTTGGGCCCCAGTAGTACATTTCCTAAGACAACCTCTCAACACTGTAACTACTTTTTACAATATTCTGAAAATACGCCACACTCACCACTCTCAACATTCTCAGATGGTGAGGAGTTTGAATTTTACCTTGAAGAAATGTTTGAGCAAAACAGACCAGATTCACCAGATTCATTTGATTCAAGTGCTGAAACCAAGCACTTGGGTATAGGCATAACTGCAGCCCCAGTGCTATTCACTACAAGGGCTCTTACATATGCAGATGTAGTGCAAGGCATTTCACATGAGAAACAGGAAGATTCTTTGGTGGGTGGGAAAACATCTCAGTTGAGAAGTGTTTGGTCTCAATCGTTGTCATCAGAGGAGGAGTGCACCTTCCCCATTTTAGACGATGTGTTGGCAGAGTTAAGGCCGGGGTCTCCTGAGTCCGTGGAGTGTCAAAATGAACTTAGGGCCCTGTCTCCTGATTCACCTGTTCCTCAGTTTAGGTCTTCCCATATTGATTGCAATGTGGAATTGACAGGATACAGGTCATTTACACCAGAATCAGCATTATCAGACTGGGAAGGTAGAGATTTTTGCCTGGAAATTCTTTTTGATGGGGCCAGACCAGTATCTCCGCAGTCAGTTTTATCAGACTTTGAACTGGATAAGCTATTTAGCAGCAGGGCATCAACACCAGAATCATTGTCTTTTGTTGACGACTTTCCCGGTTTGAATGCCTGGCTGGCAGACTTAAGAGCATCCTCACCAGAATCTGTGGCATCAGTTGAACATTGCTCTTTGGGCCCCAGTAGTACATTTTCTCAGACAACCTCTCAACACTGTAACCACTTTTTACAATATTCTGAAAATAGGCCACACTCACCACTCTCAACAATGTCAGATGGTGAGGAGTTTGAATTTTACCTTGAGGAAATGTTTGACCAAAACAGACCAGATTCACCAGATTCATTTGATTCAAGTGCTGAAACCAAGCACTTGGGTATAGGCATAACTTCAGCCCCAGTGCTATTCACTACAAGGGCTCTTACATATGCAGACGTTTTGCATGGTAGAACACCTATATCTTCTGAGAATTCTACTTCACTACATGTGTCTTTGCATAAACACACCCAGCTTAAAATGCTTTCTTCTGATACCTTCTCATGTCAATCAGATGAAGTATCATTTGCCAAGGAGGACAGGATAAAATCAAAACCTCTTCCTAACAACCTAATTTCCCATCTGTATGACCCAGTTTATAAGGGACAATGCTCTTGTTGTGAATCACCATCGTCTGAATTCACCCAAGATATTTAATCCTGCATTGTCGTTATCTTAAGAATTATCCGGATACAGTAAGCAGACAAACAGGAGAACAACAAAAAAAATCATAGCTAAAGAAATGACTAAAGTCAGATGAATTTTATTTATTTATTTATTTATTTATTTTCAGTTTTTGTAATAATAATAATAATAATAATACACTTTATTTATAAGCGCCTTTCAAGACTCGCAAGGTCACTGTACAAAAACATAAAGACACAAAACAAGACAAAATAATCACAGATTTTTTCACCTGCATGTCATTGTGCTTCCTAAATATATCAGTGTGAAACAGCTTAGTCTGGACTCACAGTCCTCTTTCTGTGTCAAAAAATGAAATCCCAAAAGCAAAATCCCTGTCCCTTTATTACACAATGCTTTAGAGATATTGCAATGATTTATGTTTCAATGTTTGATAAGATCATTTAGATCTGATCGTCCATTGAGTCAATTGTTTTGTGGAACTGCTGCTGTTGCTGTCTTTCCAAGTTTGCCAAATTTGGTGGGGTGTTGGATCTGTAGAGGGGTTTTAACAACTGCAGCGTTAATGCCTCAGACCACCCCTTTTTCATTGTAAATCTGGTTGCATTGCTGCAAGTTATTGGGCTTTCCATGCAAATATATATATTTATTAAGTCAATGTCAATAAGTGTGTATCAAAATATGGTTGGTAAAAAGTATAAGTTAAGGAAGAAGATGCAACAATGTGACATTATTAAAAGAGGTCCCCTCAAGCTCCAAATAGCGGAAAACTGCTTGGAATAGAGATTTTGTTTTTACACAGGTGAATGGAAACGATTATAACGATTATGCAAAAGGAATGCTGTCAGTTCAAATAACTGTGTTCAGACAATTTTTGTACTGATTATGACAGCCCTAGTATGTCTGTAATAAGACGTATTTCTTGAATACTTGGGGAAGATCTAACTCTGTATGGGAAAGCCATGTGCCTCAGCCAAATCTTGTCATTTTGAAAGCATGACACCAGGCTCCAAACCATTACAGAATTGCTCACTATCTCACACTCCAGAACTTACAGTAACAGATTTATATCCTGGAAGACTAATGAACTGGAAACAGCTGGAAGAGGACGCACAGCTCACAAATGATTGGTCTTTCTCTAGATCAGGTCAGGCTTTAGTCAGTTTTGTACAGTTGAGTCACATGCCATCTGTTGAAAAAAAAACTCTGCATGATATCATCATGCTGTCTGGCTGTATTATGTTTCTCATTAAAAAAACAACAACAAAAACAAAACAACCCTCAAACAAAGAAGGAATCTGTGAAATGAAGACTACATGGACATAAATGGACAGACCATGACTCACAATTAAAGATGACACGCCCAAGATTTGATTTCCCAAGAACATGAAAAGAAAATCCATGACCAAGAAACAAGAGAAAATGTTCCATGGTGTTCGGTAAGACAGCACAAGCTCTCGCTAATCAGTGAATGCAGTGGTAAAATATAAAGTGTGAGTGTGGAACTGTTCCTCAGGCTTCCACTATTAACAAAACAAAGGCTTTGCTGTCCCACTGTGGCATGTTTGCATCAGAGCAGACGGAGTGATTGTTTAGTGAAGCTAAACTAATCAAAATGACTTGTCTTTCTATGATAGTAACTTACTGTAGCATACGTTGCAGAGCGTTTAAAGACAGAAAAGTCTAAATCAAGTGACATACAGTACATGCATGTACTGTTTTTTATGTTTGTCTTGCTGTTTGCTAGTCACACGCTTCCAGTGTTTTGATAGCAAACATAAAAAAGATCACATAGATATTAAGTACCACTCAACTGGCGCCTACAGTGTTTAATAACTGCATAGTGGCCGATATAATCTCAACTGAGTTGCAAAAATCAGAAAGCATTAATATTAAGTGTGACAAATATTATAAACTGGCGGGTTTTGCATTTTTGAGGCAAGTGCAATGCTTTCTGACTTTACATTATGATGACAGTGAGCATGTACTGCAGATGAATGTAAAATAACACACATCCATATGTTACAACAAATCCCAATTTTGACTCAAGTTCATTTGTGCCCTGCTGTAACTTGTGTTGTCAGTGACAACATGATACTATGAGTATTATTTCAAAAGTAACGTATTGATCTTGATCATATAATCCTTCTTAGATATGTCATCTGTTATAATATGTTAACTATTATGACCTGTACACATGTGGGCTACAAGTGAATTTATTCATTTGAGACACTGCTATCATGTTTAGAAGGACAACCTGTCCTTGACAAATGCATGTTTCATTTTGAGTCTTCTTTTTGTCATCAAATAACCCATACATTGTATTTATTTTTAATTTGCCATTCCATTGTATCATTTCTTTCAGGTATCAGGTGCATCTTCCAAGACAAATGTTTCACAGTCTTCAAAACAAAAAAATGTTGATTTAGGACCGAGTCAGGTCTTCCCAACTGAGACCCTATCCATGGCGCATGATTCACTTCCCACAGAAAAGCTAGACTTACCAATGCTAGGTACCTCTGACCAGAGTAAAACACAAGACATCACATTGACCAATCAAAGTAGCTCACTGCCAGATCAAAAAATGTCATTACCCAAAGAAAGGGAAGATTCTGGGTTAGCGAAATCAAGCTCAGTGACCCCAGACTCGCTACATCAAGCAGAAAGTCCAGATGTTCTCACCATTATGTCCCCTGAATCTATACCATCATCACCAGGGTCTGGGTTCCCTCAGCTTGACCAGCTTCTCTCAGATCTGGAGGACATGAAGCCCACATCTAGACCAGTGACACTTGATCTTCCTTTGTCAGAATTCAGCTCTGAAGCAGAACAAATATCTGAATTTGAAGACCTTGAAGAGCAATGTCTTAGTGTTTCACCTGTTGTACAGCTTTCAGAAGATAACAAGACAAGTGTAGCAGTCTCTGAACCAGAACATTTTCAGGCATCCATTCAAGTTGAATCTGGAGCATTCTGTGCAAATAATGATGTTACAAAAACATCTGAGACAAGTGTACCATCAAGCCTTGATATTCATAAAGACAGCCAAAGTCAAGGAGGACACAAAACAGCTACACCATTTAAAGATTCCAAGAGTGTGACAGGAGAAACATCATTGCAGAGTATCCAAGAACAACATCTTCATTCACAGGAAGCCACCTCTGTTGAAACCATTCAGAATGAAGATTTTTCTTCTCAGTCTCTTTCTGATTTAACTCCTGAGACAGTTACAACTGCAAGATGTTTCAGCTTTGACGAACCAATGCTGGACCCATCCTCAGGGAACTTGGAGTTATCTTCAGATAAAGCTGGGCCAAGAACCAGTGGAGAACATTCAGAAAAATCCCTCACTCCAGTGGACTATGAATGCTTTCCCTCTCAGTCTGCTTCAGTCAAACTCAAAACTGAACTGACCTCGTCAACCTCTGATGAGGAGTACTGCATCCCACCTGGGTATGCAGAGGTCTCCTCGATCTGTACCCACAAACCTCCAGGATACATGGAGGTTGTGCACAGAGGTGCTGACAGCCCAATGTTTGAATATTCTGACTCAGAGCCTTTCTTTGACTGTAAGCAAGGTGCGTCAGATTTCTCTGAGACTGAGCCTGATGAACCTGGGACAAGAACTGGGTCGAATAGAGGTCCGCCCCTGGATCACATCGGCCGTCCTAGTGTGCCGGAAAAGATGAATCGAAGAGTGCTGTTGTCTTCTGGAAGTGAAGACTATGAGGACGCGTCTTTTGTCCAAGAGCCTCTTTATCAGTTACAGGAAGAAAGTGATGAACACTACTCAGACGCATCTGATGAAGAATTCAGTTTGTGTGAGGCTTCACAACTGCCCCCTGTCAGACAAATTGAAGCATGTGATGATACAGATAAATCTCTAACAAGGGTAAGATGAGATTTGTTAAACACCTGCAAGTCTTTCCCAGAGCTGAGCTTCACTGAATACTATATTTGCCTCAGAGAGGAATGACTGCTAACCCTCTGGCCACATGAATGGGATCTAAAATGCATAGAAACCCTTATTTTGTTTTGATTTCAGAATTAACCAGTCCTAACTTAGCATGTCACTGTGCTTCCTGTAACCAAGCAGTATTACTCACTTCACGTATAGTTTTGTTATCAGCAATAAGCGATGTTATTTTTTAATTAAGTAAAAGCATGGCATCTTTTCCAGATGTTTTTTGATGTTAAAGACTGCCATGTTGTACTTTTCAGTGTTACGTACAAAAATACATACAATACATTGGAAAGTGCACCATATCACTCTGCTTTTTGCTTGCTTTGCTGCAATCACAGCATTCAAATATTGTCATTCGTTACATCTTGATGGATTTGTGTTGCTTGGTCAGGAGATCATCGCAGAGCTTGGATCATTGTCAGAAAGTTCAGATGATGAAATTTTGACCACCAGAATAGTACGAAGGAGAGTTTTCATTCAGGTATCCCAATTAGCATGATTGATGGTGTTTTAAATTAGCATGGAGTCTACGTCTTAAAAAGGCTGAATAGTCTCTGGTAACCGTGTCTTCTGTCTAACAACCTTTAGTTTTACCAGAATGGGTGAAAATGTGTGTTTAAAGATAAATTTAATGCTACTTGATTTGCATAGATGGCTGAACCCCATCGAGGTGTGTTTTATGCTGCTGTGAACACTTCTTTGTTGGTTTATTTGACAACATAACCCTGAAAATGCAAGTTTGTCTCCCCATTTTCTCTGCAGAAATGCAACTTTTGTGTCCTTTTTTCCGTCTGTCTAACATGCGTTGCGATTGACGTGGAGAATTAACGTCTCACAAGTTGGCTCTGCTGACTACTGTTTGTCTCGTTTCTCTTATAGGCCGATGAAATGCCTGACCTCCCCTCTCAGTCAGTGACAGAAGAAAAGTACAAGGATGAAAATGGACACATAGTTGTCAAAAAGGTAAAGCAGGATTCTGTATAAGTCCTTATACACATATCAGTAGTTGTAGTAGTATTCAAGCTGTAGTAGACAACAGACAACATCAGTAAAGCTTAACAAAATAAATATGTTAGTGTACAACAAGACCTCCAGTTTTTAAAATGCTGAAAGGTCCTTTGAATGCATTATCTTGCCCAGGTTACCCGTACAGTTATTCGCAAGTGTGTTTCTGCGGATGGTACGGAGATGTCACCAGAAGGAGCTTCCCAGGGGTCCTTCGCCATTGCTGAGGGAGATGGGTACTCCAAAGTGGTCAAGCGAACTGTAGTGAAGAGTGAGGGAGACGACACAGAGGTGTGTATACTGTATACCATGCATGTTTTCATTCATTTAACGCAGTCTACAAATTCTCTTTTTAACAGTAAATATCTAATACAATACCAATTATATTAGTACAGTTGAAGTACAGTTAAATACGCTAATAACTTTTTGTTCTGATCTAGGTAACTTTTGCTGAATGTGAAGGTTTCTCATCATCGACACAGGAGAAGGTCGATGGGCGTAAGGTCAGTCAGACCGAAAGGACGACAGTGGTAGAAGGTGAAAGGACAGTGACACACCACGGTGATCCGTCTTTGGCCTCTGACCTCCCAACTGCCCAAGACGACTTCAAACAGGTTTGTCAACAACCGCCAGGATGCAGTCTGACACTGGCAGACACAGACACACACAAAAAAAATGGTTTAGTTAGGTTAGGAACAACTCAAAAGACACGAAAAACAGCACAAGATGTTGACCTGGGATCTAAAAATTATACTGTATATGTATTTTATGATATTAGCATATAACTAATGCATCAGTATTCACTAGCTGCTGCACAACTATACTCTACAGTGTTTAGAAAATTCTCACATATACATATGAAGTCTCCTATTTCTGTTTTCATGACTAAATGAAATAAAAACTTTTTTCTCCCCTCTTATGCCATCAGGCACTAGGTTATTTAAGTGGTTTTAGCAGAACAGAGCTCCCTCATGTGGTAGAGAGTGAGACTGTGAAAGGGGATGGAACTGTGGTCAGGAGGTGTGTGAGTGCTGAGCGCCCCTGTGTGTACTGTTTGGAGTGTGAATTTTTACAACGACTGATGTGTTGTGGATTTACTAACACTGACCAATATTTGTACATGTCACTGTTGCTCGAGTACTGTACTTTTTTTGTGCGAGGAATGAAACAAAAGGCCAATTGTTGTCCCATGCACGCTGTTGGCACACTTTATTTATTTGATTAACTAAATCATAGTCGTATTAATTACATCAGTTATTTATATTTTGTAGCATCATGTTGTGAGAGTGTCAGATAACCTTGAGTATTTTACGCAATTAAGGAGCTACACGGGGGACAAAGTGACCTAAATCTAGTTGCAGGAAGAGAAATCAATAGGTATTTCTGTGACGGTACTTTCCAGGAGATGTTAATCGCATGCCTTTGAGGCCGCAATTTATGACATAATCTTTAAGTTGCTGCAGTGGGAAAATAGTGATGAATTTTGTGTATATGTGACCACAAGTGAATGTTGGATTTGCAAAGCTTTATATACTTTGTGTGGTGTGTTTCTTTCCCATAAGGTCTCTTCCTTCAACTTGCACAGAGAGAAGTGCATTTTTTGAAGATACTAAACTGTCACGCTCCATTTCTAGGGCCCACGTGCGTAAAGATCGCACCCTCAGACGAACAGTGGTGAAGGGAGCTGGGCAGCATAAACGGGTCCTTCTAGAGAAAGTGGACAGCCCCAGAAAAGGGTTAAAGCCCCCTGGTCTCCAGCAGCATCTCCACCAGCTCTTTCACCGCTACTATGAAGAAGAGAAGGAGGACGATGATGAGGACGAAGAGGAGGAGGAGGAGTAGAAGAATGAGTATCACTCTCCCCCACCACTCACTGGCTCTCTGCCCACGCTAAAGTCCCTGCTACTCCTATGCATTAGCCACATGCAATCCCAGTGTGCACCGCGGCACCTCGAAGCTACCACAGTCTTCCCATATAAGTCCGGGAAGATGATTTTGAGTTTTCTTCCCTGGCTGCTATTACGTGTTCACGATTTTCTTTTCATGTTCCGATATTGTTTTGCCTTTTTTGTGACCAAAGAAAGCCTTCAGTTGTTTTCCTGACTCATTTTACTTTCCATGTCAGAATTGTCGGATAGTTTTGTCTTGATCCTGTGGTAGAGCAACTTAGAAAACAACAACAACAACAACAAAACACTATTCACAACTTCAACTAACACACAAACCTCCTGAAGGTAAAGAGCACTTTGCCTACGAAATACCGCCACCGCTCTCTGAGCAGGTGCTCGGGCTGAAAGACAATATTTCACATTGCACTGCCTCTCACAAGTTTCTCAGATATGATTCTGAATAACACTCTCGCTCACTGTACTAAGCCTCTCTGCTTTTTATTTTTTATTGATCCTCTTGATTCAGGTGTTCAAGATGTCACAGACAGGAAATCAGACTGTATCGACACTGAATTTAACTGCTGCTGTTGTGTTTCGTGTAGGCTATGTGTAATCTGTCTTTG
Organism: Chelon labrosus; assembly: GCF_963514085.1. Classification (NCBI taxonomy): domain Eukaryota; kingdom Metazoa; phylum Chordata; class Actinopteri; order Mugiliformes; family Mugilidae; genus Chelon; species Chelon labrosus. The sequence goes on from NC_140338.1 coordinate 11,669,268, forward strand.
GAAATGATATATTATCTATAATCTAAACATTACTGACATCTGTAGCCTAGGAATTAATAACCACTCACGTGAAGTAGAACAGGCATGACTAATCAACATCCGTCAGTTTGATCTTAGCTTTGACTGCTTCGTCGTTCTATGGATTGTCCGCCTGCCTTTTTGTTTCCCTTCTACGTATGTTATGTGATTAAGTTTGAACTCTATTACTTTTTTTTTTTGCTTTCTCCGAAATTGTTGTTGTTGACTCATTTTGTGTGAAGTGAATGCGTGAGTGAGGCCGTATGTCTGTGCACGTGTTGACTGCTGTTTTAAAGGGAGTTTGGTCAGAATTATCTTTAGATTAAACTGTTTGAAGATGTCTCATTTTAGAGTTTAGTTTTTTGTCTGTTTTTTTTTTTTTTTTAGTTTACAAGTTAGTATGTAGAACTTGATTTACAAGGAACTCCCTCAGAATTTGCCACCTGGAAACCTTATATGACGTTTGTGATAATGTGATCAGGTATGAACAGTTTTATTTAAGCTTTATTAGTTTGTATTTTTAACTATAAAGGGTTGGCGGTTGTGTTGACATGTTTGTGAGCGAATGAGTCGTCTATTAAGAGAGTGTGTGCAAGATTATGTCGGCGAAGAAAATTACATGTTTATTTTACACAGTTGAATTTGCACTCCTGAATGTCAGGAGGGAACGCCTCCATGTTTTTGTTTTTTTTTGTTCATTTGTTTGTTTTTTGTGCACATGATATGAGGTACAATATTGCTTAGTCACAGAGATAGTCTCATTTTAGAGGGACAGCTGAAAAATACAAGACAATGACGCACTGGACACATGCGCAATGAGGCGAGCGTGACAGCTTAAACGTACGACTACCCACAGCTCAGAGCATCGCTACTGTTTGTATCTACAACATGCAATGTATTTATTTCACTTCTCTTGTGATTTAGAAAAAAAATAATGTAAAATGCAAATTAGTGAAAGTTCACTGTGACAGTTATGCTTTTAATTTAAAGAATCAGCATCCCTTTTTCTGTGATGATGACAGTTCTATACATATACAATGCATATATATATATAAATATATATATAAATATCTATAAGGGCATGTGTTACTGTATCAAAATCCCAAAAAACAAAATGGCTGCAGTGTATCTATGACTGGTAGAGAATAAAAATCTACAAATGTACAGTGTTGCAGCTTTCTTCTTTTCTTCTCCATCTTTCTTCTCCTTCATCGTCTTCTTCTTCTTCTCCTCCTTCCACTCCTCCTTCCCCATCTTCTTCTTTCTTTCTCATTTTTTTCCCCTCTTTTTCTCTTCCTTATTCTTCTTCTTCTCCTCCTTCCCCATCTACTTCTCCTTCTCCTCATCCTATCTCCTTTCCTCCTTCTTCTTTCCCTCCTTTTTCTCCTCTTCCCCATTCTCCCCCTACTCCTCCTTCTCTTCCTCCTACCAATTCTACTTCACTCTTTCTCATTTTCATCTTTCTCCCTCTCCTCCTCCTCATTCTTTCCATCTTCCTCATCTTCCATCTCATTTTTGTCTTACTCCTTCTTCTCATCTCTTCCTTTTCCCCTTCTTCTCTTTTTTACTCATCCTCTTCTTCCTCCTTCCCATCTACCTCTCCTCATCCTCTTCTTCCGCTTTCTTCTCTTCTTCTCCTCTTCCTCATCTTGCTCCTTGGTCATCTTCTTCTCTTATTTTTTCTTCTCCTCGTTCCACTCCTCCTTACCAGTCTTCCTTCCTTCTCATTTTCATCTGTCTCTCCTCCTCCTCCTCATCATCGTTTGTCTTCCTCGTTTTCCATTTTCTCATTCTCCCCTCCTCCACCCCTCTTCCCCTCCCCCTATTCTTCCCCCTCCTCTTCCTCCCCAGTCTTTTTTCCTCTTTCTCATTTTCATCATCTTTCTTTCTTCCTCTCATCTTCCTCCTCCTCATCTCTTCTTTATCCCCTTCTTCCTTCTCCATTTTCTACTCTTCCTCCTCTTCGTTCTTCCCCATCAACTTCTCCTCATACTCTTCTTCTGCTTTCTTCTTTACTTCTCCTGCTCCTTCTCCCTCTTCCTCCTCCTTCATCATTTACTTCTCCTCTTCTTTTGCAAATTCATCCCGCAGGCCCAGATTTGACCCTCTTGTGGGTGAGTGTTGGCCCTCAGGCCCCATGTTTGACACCCCTGCTCTAGAGCGTTATTAGGGGACTGGAGCCTATCCCAGCTGTCATTAGCATAGAGGAGGGTTACACCCTGGACAGGATGCCAGACTTTCACAGGGCTAACACAGAGAGACAAACAACCGTTCATGCACACTCATGTCTTTGGACTGTGGGAGGAAGCTGGAGAAAACCCAACCAGGAAGAACATACAAACTCCACACTGAAGGGCCCCAAATCAATAAAATGAAAAGTAATGTAAAGTAAAAAGTAACAAAAAGTAGCGAAATTAACAAAAAGTAAAAAGTGTAAAAAGTAAAAAAAGTAATGAAAAGTAACAAAAAGTAACAAAAGTAACAACAATTTAAGTATTTAAGTGTTAGTGATGTTTTTACTCCACAGAATGAGAGGAGCTTTCTTAAGAAGCATAAAGTTCCCCAAAATGATGACCATGAAACAGCAGAATTCAGAGTTCAGAGTGAGTTTTAATACGAAAAAAAAAAAAAAGGTTCAGGGAAAATACACTCTGGCAGCAGTGATACTAGATGTTAAAGATCTCACTGGTTCCCAGGCCCACAGACAAAAGTGGCAGAATGCCTGGACACATGATTACCCTTTGGACTAAACCATCTTGAAAATGCAAAGGCTGAAATAAAAACAACCAAACCAAGAAACTACAAATGTAAACAATTTTCTAAAATTAAACCCTTTTACATACAATAACTTCACAACTAACATTTTAATCTTAAATTAATGTTACTAGTTTTGACAGAAGAAAGAATATACAAAAGAAAACAAAACCTCTCCTCTCTCCCCCCTCTAAATACTAGATGGTGCAGTCCAGATTGGAAGCACCTGGTGGATATGTGACGTTCAAGTTCCCTTGAGCACCAGCTCCAAACAGGAAAACCTCCAATAGAGAGAATGATTAGAAATCAAAACCAAACAAACTCAGTGAAACAAATATTTGGAGGAAAATATATTAACTTAAGCAAATGTATTAATCAACTAAACATGATCCATATTTAGTTAAACAACACAAAGAAACAGTCTAAATAAATGTAAATATTAAAAGAAAGAAAGAAAGAGCTGACCTGACAGGTGAGGGAGTGAGTGCAGCTGCCTCACATTAAGTCATTTTGAAGTTTGTTAAACTTTCAAAAGAGGTTCAACTCTTGACACTCACCACAAAGGACTTTGTGTCTGTTGTGATTACTACTTACAGTAAGTAACGGCTGAAGAAGGTTGGACTTTGAAACAAAAACGTCCCAAATGTTAAAAGCAGCTCATGTGACAGTTACGCTTGCACATATTTATATCATATGAAACGGCAGCAGCAGCAAAATTTCTGCCGGTATGTTCTAGTTTATATAATTGAATAACTATGCTTACAGTATACATTTTTACAAATGTCTAAATCTTAAAATAATGTATTGTAATAGATTTAATGCCAAGAAGCAAGGCAAATAGTTTCATATGGTTACAAATCCCCATATTTTACTAAAATCCCAAAGTAGGCCAGTTAAAAAACTTTGCAATGGCCAGTCGGTTTAAATTAAATTTATTTGCCGTATTTACACTCTTCTATTTTACATGACGGTTTAAAGATGCAGTTGTCAAGAGTTGTTACAGATAAGTATATTCTACAATCTGTAGTTCCTACTGGTGTCCACAAGATGTCGCCTCTAAGCTAGAAATTTTCTACAGGCAAAAAAATAATGAAACATAAGCGAATATGCTGAAAGCAGTGACTGTCCAATCTTTAAATTGTGTTTGTGTGGCTCAGAAATTGCTATAATTATCTGTTCAATACTAGATACAAGATTAGATAATCCTTTAATTCATCATTTCCACAGTGGGGAAATTAAGCCATTTTACTCTGGTGGTCTCAAGTGATGTTTCATTTGCACGACAGCGCTGTAATAGCAGTACACAATAGACTGGATGTATGCAATGACAGTGCATGCACAGAGTGTATTAGGATGGATTAAAGGTCACGAGGAAATATTTGCAGTAATTAACTAGAGCTGAAAACAAAATCTTGTTCGCCTGCACAACCTGTGTTCTACAATGACATGATATTCTATTCTAACAGCAGCTCTTCTCCAGCAAGAACAAGAACAACTCATACGGTACCACACCTTGTAGCTGATTTATTTATTTCTTAAACATGTTAAGCCATCCATTGCCATGCTGGCAACAGGTACACACCATATAAGGAGTGGTGCATTGCATTGACATCATACGTTTCATCAAAAGAAATGTTTAACATATTTTCCCCTTTCAAAAAAAGAAGAGACAGACCAACTGAAAAGACCAAACGGTAGGGATGACGAAGACACTCATCGTCCTGCAGTGGCAAGACGGCTGGGTAGCAGAAGCACTCATCGTCAAGGAAGACATCCAAACATTTATTCAAGTCCATTTCCCATTCGACTTCACCCACTCTCACGCCTCGCTTTCTTTTTTTAACCACACTCTTCTCAGACTGCAACACATTTCAAGTCGACGCCGTTGTGACGCTTCCGGACGCACCAATCCAACTACCGGGTTATTACTTGGCCTGACGGAGAGTAGAGACTCTTGTGCCTTTGCTCCATCTTCATCACCTGCACCTTCTCTTTGCAGCTGGCACACAACAAACACGCCGGTATGACGAGAACAAAATGACAACAGAAACCTTACATACGGTCATACGATACAAGTACAAACATTATGAAAAAATGAGCTTGTTTTTCTTCTCATTATTATACAAAATGGTCAAGGGGTGCTTCAGCAACCAGGGGTTTATTTTCCCTCCTCTTAGATATGAGATTTTGATAGTAGCACTGGTGATTTTTTATTTTTTTTGTTTTTGTTTAACAGTTCCATGATACGGGAGGACATTAGAAACATCTGGGACAGGACTGATGCACAACATTAACAAATGCAAACGAACAGGTCAGTGATTGACAAAGCAAACAGAAGATATTATAGTTTCATATGATCTTACTCACGATAACAGCCCCCCTCCCCCCACCATGCACTAGACAATAGTCTTGGATTTTCATATATTACATATATGCTACATTCTCTTATTTCTTATTTCACTGATATAAAGGCAAACATATCTCAATGCAAAGTGTAAGCTGCTCTGCTTTTCTTTACATTTAAATTAGTACTATAGGTTGAAATCTGACAATTTAAACAGTATGACTTAGCTCATAGCAAACATAAATGTAGCTCATAAACTGGATTTTACGTAAACTCTTAAGTCCTCTGATAGCAAGAATAGCAATTTCAGTGTTTTGTTTTTGTTTTGTTTTTTAGTTTTTTATCAACAATCACAATGTATATACATCACCAGAACTAAAGCAAGCTCAATTTTAACATTCTGATTCTTCCAAATGTTTTTTGAATTGCACGCACATAAATACACATAAAAATACGGAACTAATTCTTTCGGGAGAGGTTACAATAGTCGATTTTTAAACATCTCTATTTTATATTTAAAAGGCATACCAAAACATCTTAAAAAACAAACGAAAAAAAAGAAAAGAAAAACAAAAAAAAGGTCTCAATATGCTTTGTTTTCGTAATGTCCAAATACGGTGTGCAGCCACCCGGCGGTGGTTTTTGTCGAATGATGTCCATTAATAAAATGCCATAACAGTAAAATGTAGTAATACTTGTGTCCTGTGCGATGTCATATCCTTATAGGAGGGTCAAAGGTCAAAGGGCAGTCATGGGTTGGCTAGTAGACTGCCCCGCTAGATTTGCTGATGGGATTACTTTTTTCTTTCTTTTTTTTTTTTTTTTTTTCTGACGACATGTTGATATTCCATTAACTGCAACAAAAAAAAAAAAGAGAGAACAAAGATATGAGGCGACAAGTTCACACATTTCTTTGCATAAATAACAGTTATTCACAGAAGATGTGAACATACAGAGCTCGCGTGTCATTTATGGACATTGATTGAGATACCAGTGCTTTGTAATGCAATGTCTATTCTTTTTAGCCTGCCTACAGTACGTACATTATGGGTGCATGACATGACATGAATATTTATTCAAAGAAAAAAGCAGTATTTAGTTGGTAAACGGGTTCCCCTTCATGCTAGACTGCAAAGTTTGGATGGAAGAGTATAAAGAGGGTTGGGGCTTTGCTCTTGTATACACATCACTGTAGGTGGGAAATTTATTTAAGATCCAAGTTCACAAGTCGTGATGAAGATCCGACTTTGTATTTTAAAGGGGAGCTATGGTTTTTACAACCTGGACCTAATTTCTGGCATAAAATACGATCATTTACTCATCCATATAGCTTTGGTGTTATTTGAAGTCCTTCAGGAGATATTTAGCTCCAGCGGAGCACCGCGTATATCCATATAATGGGAGTGAATGGGGCACCGAAATGCAGCCTCAAAATAACGCATTATCTGCCATGAAACTTGTTCATTTCACCAATATTTTGTTATGATAAGCTAGTGCTATTCCCCGTTGAGTCTGCAGTTACCTGGTACAGGTAAACAAGCCGACTGTCGAGGGTGCGCGCAGCGCTCAGAGATGACATCATCCAGGTCAGAGGTTAGTAGGTCATTCTACAGACCCCGGATGATGATAACAGGTAACTCTGGACCAGCAATGGGAATAACGGTGTTAAAATAAACGGCGTTACTAATGCCGTTATTTTTTTCAGTAACGAGTAATCTAACTAATTACTATTTCCTCCATTACAACGCCGTCACCGTTACCGACAGTTAAACGCGGTGCGTTACTTGCACTGTCAGCCAGCCACAAGAGCTGCGCAGGTGTTTGGTTTTTTTCCCCCCTCTGGGTGGGGTGGGGGTGGTAGCCGCATAAGTGATGATGATTGGCTAAGGTAGGGTAAGATGTTAAGCCAATCAACGGCAGGGCAGTGTTCAGTTGGGCAGGTGTTGTTTACACACAAACGCGCACATAACAGTATCACACAAGCGATCAGAGGTAGCCTGCAGCAATGGCGAGTTCGGAGCATTTAGAGGTAAAGTTGCTGTTTTCAAGGTGGAAGTATAGGAACTACTTTAACCTCATTGAGGTAAAAGGCAAGGACGTACACGTGAAGTGTACATTACGCTCTTAGACGTATTTAAACATAAGTAACGCAATAGTTACTTTCCCTGGTAACTAGTTACTTTTATAGTGGAGTAATTCAGTTACTAACTAACTTTTTGGGAGAAGTAACTAATAACTATAACTAATTACTTTTTAAATGTAACGTGCCCAACACTGCTCTGGACTCAACAGGGAATACCACTAGCTTATCATAAAAAAATATTGGTGAAATGAATGAGTTTGTTGCAGATAATGCGTTACTTAGAGGCTGCGCTCCAGTCACTACCACTATACGGATATATGCGGCACTCCGCTGGAGCTAAATATCTTCCGAAGGACTTCAAATAACACCAAAGTTATATGGGTGAGTAAACGATCATATTTTATGTCAGAAATAAGGTCCAGGTTGTAAAAAATCGTAGTTCCCCTTTAAGAATATGTCAGAGTGGATACTGCCAAAGGCCTCATCCTTCCACTGTGCATATTCCATTTCCTAAATTAAGTTACCTAGTTGTTAGATAGATACAACTGTTAGCCCCTAATTGTTAATTTCTTGTCGCCAACAGATGCCTAGCACCTGTGCTCTCCTGGCTTACATCCAATGTTACACCTGAATGTCAAGTTTCTTTTGTGTACATACACAGGCAGTAAACTCATGTTTCAACTTGTTGCATGCTCCACCCAGTGCTCGTTGTTAGTGTCCTAACTGAGGGAAAGCCAGTGGAGAGTGGGAAGGAAGTTTGGCTCATTCTTCTTGTACCTTACAGGGATTGCAGCACTTGTTTGTGTTTCTGACCAACTTTTGTTCTGTTGTTCTTGCAGCTTTGTTGTCGTCGATGCCGGAACTGAGTCAATGGTCTGAGTGGCTTACACACATCGTCACACTGTTAAAATAATCGCCTAAGTCATTTTTTTGTCAAAATTGTTTTTTTTGCCGAAATGACGCCGGCCACCTATGGTAAAATCGCCAACATCCTCAGTTGATCAGTTCATGTGATTTTACCCCTTTAAGATGATGGCCTATGGCACGTGTGTGAGCCTTTTGGTGAAGTTTTTTGTGTTTCCTGAAAAACTTGAAAAAATGAGTTAGGCGATTATTTTAACAGGGTGACGACATCTTGTTCATTTTGGCCGGCCTACCAGCCTTCTATTGTTATTGCTACACTATTTTGTGCTGTGTAATGAATTGGAAGATTTTGTAGGGATCCCCTTTTTTGCTCGTAATACAATTTCAGACAATAATAAAATACTGCACGATGACCTGTGAGTCAGTGTTCTGCATAATAATTCAAGGCCTACTGCTTCTGCGATTAGTAAGATGCAGTAGTGCCTGCAAAAAGTGGAGCAACTCGAAGCTCACCCAACCCCTCTTGTGATTGATTTTTTTTTTTTTGTTGTTTTTTTTTTTTTATCACCCCTGCTGCAGAGAACCAGTGGAGCTGTCACTGGATAATAATAGCATGTCATGAGGATACTGTACCACGGATAGAACTAAATATAAAGAAGCTGGAATAGATGGAGCTTTAAGGCCCTCTTATACTGATATAAAACCTAATACAATGCCATATTTTTTAAAGGAATGAGGAAATTTTGACTTATTTCATGATGTAAGTTCATTTTAATTAACAATAAAAAGCCTAAAATTGTATTTCTATGTTCATCCGCTCCTTACATGTGAGCACACTTCTGCACAACTGTCTTATTTACATGGACACTAGTATTCCGAAACAAAATGTTCCCTGTAGCCATCTCGATTGGAACAGACCGGCCCGAACTTTAATTGGATTGAGACGGGTGGTACAACTTCTGCGTGTATGGAGCAAGGGACAGAAACATTATTACGTTAATCTGTACCCAGAATGATTTCAATTGAGTTGAAGAAATCCTTCTAATGTAAACGTAGCCAGCTGACTGTACCAAGGTCATAACTGAAACCAACTCGAGGTCAGGCTTTTCTTTCATGAAGGTTTTCTGCCGTGTACTTCTTACTGGGAGGGGATGCTGGGCGAGCCGGAGCGATGGAAGTGAATGTTCTGCCACTTTCCATCGCGGCGGTGCCACACGCGGGTCTCCTCAGACTGCATGGTGCGAGGCATGCCGGCGCCATCCATGTACTGGGTCAGCCGAATGTAGGCAATGCAAGCTGCATTTTCCCCAATAAGATGCACGTGTGGGTTCAAGAGGATGGTGTGCACCGGCTTGTTCCCTTTGGACAGTGCTGCAAGTGAGAAAAACAGTGAGGAGGATTTTGGAAGAATTGTTACTTGCAGCTGCATCCACCTGATTCTTCTGTGAAATTCCTGTGAACTGAACTGCTCATATGTTGATGTTGGACAGTGGACAAGCGCAAGGCTTCCCAAGTGATTGAGGTTTCTGGGACATATCTGGTTTATCTGAACTATTTTTACCCAGACTCAGAACATTCTGCAATTTATAGCAGTCATTATTCACCAGTGCATTTTTGCCCCAAGGTTGGTGGGTGACCTTGTAGCGAGGCAGCAAACACAACAAGACAAGACAAGTGTAAACTGATACAACTAGATATTGATATGGAACAAAGTATTTAGCCTAAACCCTCTACTGATCCATCTATACTCTCTGAACAACATTCTGAACGCCACTTTTGCTGTCACTGCAGTCATCCTCATCTCTTTTTTAACACTGCTTTTATTTCCAGTAATAAAAAAAGACTTCTGTGCAATCTTTTAGGTATGCTGACTCTCTATTTTGGCATGCCTTTTCAGCTTCAGCTAATAAGCACGTCACACATACATTATCTGAGTTTGAGCAATGAGTTACATTTGGCCTGAACGCCGTGATTGCATACGACTTCTTCCAAGTTCACTTCAGGAGCAAAGCATTGTTACACACAACTGTTTTCATTTGAGCCCAATATTAATTTAAAGCCCCACCTCCCATTCTCACTGACTCGGACCACCGTGCCAGAGTAAGCAAGCATGTTTATTCTTCTGCTGTTCTGTTTAAAGACTCGAGAGCTGCTGGGAAAAACTTCACCAAACAGACGAGAACGACTCCTAACTGCTTGAGCCAAGTTTTCTTTTTCAGAAGTAATTCTGCAGAACTGCCCCGCTCTTGCCAGTATTGGATCAAACTCAGATTAACATCTGTGAAAACTTCCATCTGCTCTTTTTTTTAATAAAAAAAATAAAATAATCACCATTCTCAAAATAAAAGCGGTGGAAGTCATGTCCTTCCACCAGGTTTCCCAGGGCCTCAGGCTCAAAAGAAGTCAGACCAGGGTCACAAATCTTCCTGTTAGACCAGAAAAAAACAGAAAGCATGATGAGCAAACATAATAAAGACAATGCCTATATTCAGTTAAATGTGGACAGAAGCAAACTTACGCGTAGGCCTCAAAGTCCCCGTTGTTGATAGACTCGATCAGCTGCTCAGTGACTTTAATAATCTCCTGTTTGCGAGCTACAACACAACAACACAGAACACCGTCAAGTAAGCTGATGTCAGAGCCGTGGCGTCACTTCATTTCAGGCAAATGTTGGTCTGATTGCAGATAAAGAAAGTCTTGGCAGCTTCAAATGGGTTCTAGTCTACAAATTTGCCGGACTTTCAGAGTTATTAGAAATGGGAGGCGCTTAAAATAGTGTGACGAGTCTGAAGTGGGGGTTTTTTGTTTTGTTTTTGTGAGTGAAAAGACAAAAAAGCAAGAAGCAAAAAGCAAGAAGAAAGCCTCCCATGACTAATAGTGATATCAGGCAGGAAAATGCAGGACGACACACTTTCTTTCACCCAACAAAGCTCAAAATGAACAAAGACAAACCAATGCTCAGATGCAAGGATTTGCTACAGAGGCATTTTTGGACTAAAATAATGTTGACAGTTACCTTTATTGTTATTGGTGCAGGCTGGGGGATATTGAAAAAATTACTTAATTTGTGCAACAGAAAGACATGCTAAACGACAAAATGAATACTGCATATAAAATAGGTCTTTCACATACAAAAGCTACAACACTGTATGTCTGTGTGTGTGTGAGTCAGCTCTTTACTGTGTGACACTGTGTTTGCGGTAAATCAGGACACAGCGCAAATGGAGTGAGAGTGAGAACAGCATCTGTATCTACACGACATGAATATGCAGGAGAGAGTCTTCTTTGATTAAAGAGGATTAAATGCGATGGAAATACTTAAACACGGGTTTAATTCACTAGAGAAGGGATAGTCAGTGTCGTCTAAGCCAAAGAAGTGATCTGAACATTAGGAAAAATAGTGGCTGACACTTTGCTATGAGAGATCACTATACACTACAGTGAAGACTGGGTAACATGAGGTAAACAACACAGGACATCTCCCCCATTGCGGAGGGACTTACTCTGTACTGAGGAGGTGGGAGTCTGTCTTGACTCAGACATCTGTGAGGAGCGGCTCTTAGAACTCAACACGCCCTTCACTAAGCTGCCCAGATGAAGGGCTGACAGAGGTTGCATGGATGGGTGCGTGATTGGGTGCCAAGTGTGTGCGTTGGGTGAAAAATGTAACAAAGATAAGCATGTATGGCAGGATAGGAATTACGGGAAACAAAAATGATATTCTCAAAAGAGCAAGAAAGGGGAAGAAAAGGGTAGAAAGGGGAAACATTTAATAGTAATGAAAACATAAGATGCCGGCGCGCAGAAAAAGTCACGTTCACCAGTTTCCACATTAACCTCAAGCACTATCAAGATGCAGTTGAGGGCGACGGAAAAGGAACAGGGCGGACTGCATTTTGCAAGAGGAGTTGGCGAAATTGCAGTAGCTAGCTTGCAATTAACTGCTTAACAAAACACAATGAAGAAAAATATACAGTAGTGACTGGAAATGATGAAATCTGTCTCTGGAGGTGTTAAGTCATTCCAGGTCATGGTATAGCCAAAAGAAAACAAAGCTGAAACAAAGGCGACTGGAATAGCAGGTTTCTTGGAGACGCTTCCACACTCATCCAAGTGGCTTCTGCCGTTCTAAATGACTTGGTGAGGAGCTGGGCACCACCCAACTCCTCACGCACCTCGGCTGAGTGGCAAAAACGTCTTCGAGGAACCCGCGTGTCCACTTCCTGTTGTTTCTGCTTTGTTTATTTGGACAGGCCGTTAAGGGCAGGTGAGGAGCGTGAGCAGAAAAACACAAAAAGGTTCCCGTACCTTTTACATCCTCATCCTCGATGGTGGTGTTGGCACTCTCAATCGACTCCTGACGAAAGAAGGACGCATGGGTTATGCATATGCATCTTTAATAAAACAGCTATGTTTGTTGTACCAAAAATAAAGGATTTAAGAGAAGCTTTGTCTTTATTCTTCGAAATGAGAGTCTTAAACCCTGAACCCACCGAAAGGCCCGGATGATCACAATTCACTGATGTCTGATTATATAACAGATAAGAACTACCGGGGACAGCAACTGTGTGCAACTATCAATTAAAATTATTATTTTTTTGTTTGTTTTTTGCTGTTATACCTTGTTTCCATCCACGGGGTTGTGGATCACAGTTGTCTGTGGTTCCTAAAGAGAACAAATGACAGAGGAGTTAACTAAACAAATAACGAAAGAAAGGCAGACTGATGTCTGAGTGTATTTTGAGTGGAATTTCCCAGTATGGGATTAATAGAGTATCTATCTATCTATCTATCTATCTGTCTATCTATCTATGACATCTGATAAAAAATGTCTTCAGTTGCTTGTGCCTTGTATTTTCTGTTCTATTTAATTTCTTCTTTTTTGTTGTCTTTGCATCTTCTTTTCTCTCATCAGCCCTCACCAGTGTCCTGCCCTGGTAATCAGATGTGCGGGCTTTTGTGGAATCGATCATGATGACCAGCTCAGTCCTTCTAATCACTCACCCAGATTACACCAGATTATAGCATCAACAGTCTATCTGTCTGTCTGTGTGTGTGCTTGTGTGTGTGTGTGCTTGTGCGTGCTGATGTACAGAGAAAGGAGGATAGAGATAGAGAGAGAGAGAAAGAGACAGATGTCATGTGCCTGAGTCCATGCGTAATCGACTTGACAGCAAATGGGGGGACAGGAAGTCTTTGACATCATGCAGAGAGCGGCAGTCATGTGGGCTGACGTAGGCAGCCAGGCAGCGGACACCATGCGCAAGCCAATGAGTGACAGCCGGGGAGCCAGTCATCCTCACATTCCTCAAAGACATGCGCAAGCAATCTATGTCGGCGGCAAATCGTAAAGAAGCTCACAAGTGGGTTCTCACCAGGTGTTGCAATTTCACATGAGTAACATTCGATGACTTGGAAGGAATTCATGCACGGTATAGGTGTGTGAAGAGGAAGTGGGGAGGAGGAGGAGGAGGAGGAGGAGGAGGGGGTTCTTAAAGAGGAGAAGAGGACAAGGAATGGGGTGGTCGAGGTAGAGGTTGCCCTTACCACAAATTTACTAGCCTAATCCAAACATGTGTGTGTGTATAAAGGCTCACTGCTTCAGCCTAATATTAACATTGCACAAATCCAGCAAACTTATACTGACCAAGCTCTAAATACCCCATGCATGTTCTGCTAATTCAGATGGATGAATCAGAATCATGAATAAATTTCATGGTTTGCTGTGTTGGAAATTCTGAAGCTGTGACATGCTGCATGGTGGCGAAGGCTTTTACACACTACTTCATTCAGGGATAGCCTAACATTGAGCTAGACACACGTTTCACCCCCACACTACTGCCAACGATTGATTTCATCAGTACCCTCACACACTCCTGGTTAAGAATTTAAAACTTAGCAAGCGAGGTTAAGATCAAAAAAGAAGATGATCTGAGCCTGTGGGATCGGTGAACCCGTACCTCCTCCACGGTGGGATGTGAGGTAGGAAGGTAGAGATGTTTTTGTGAATGAATTTGTGCGTGTAGATGAGTGTGTATACCAGTGCAGGGGCAGGGCCAGTGTCTTTAGGACTGGTCACTGTGTTGGCTTTGTTGTTGACCTGCAGGGGGCAGTGTAGAGGGCATATGACACACATACACACTTTTCAGTCACACTCTCTTTCTCTCTGGCTACCGTCCATTCCAAAAAGTTCATCCCGACTCGTGTGTCCCACAGATCTGACGTTATTTAGCGTCACACTGCTGCAAACCAAGAGCAAACTATGGAATCTGTGTATCTTGCAAATCACACGATTTAGAATATACTACATTTACGGTAAACACATATAGTGGACATATGGAGGAAAGCTATACTTCAGACACTGACAGAAGTTAAATAAGTCAATCAAACTGGGCTGTGCTAGTTGGGAATATATTCCTTTCTGATTCTTAAAACCACATTTCTTAAACATTTAAACCATTTTGTTTGAAGAGGCTGGTGGTTAATACATCAGCATCAGAAGACCGGGGTTTAAAATGATTTCCTAGTTAGAGAAGACAGTAAAATTCAAGAAAAGAACCAATCAGACAAAAGTTTCTATTAGCCCGATCGCAACATCACCTACAGGATATGAAGGTCAGCCTATTTCTGGAAAGCAGTCATTTCTGGATAGCCAAGACAGACGGGGTTGAGAGCAGTGTTCGAGGAAACCGTTTAACTTGGGTGGGGAGTCGGGGAGTGGCCGACATTCAAGTCAATCCTGACATCTGTGCCCAGACGGTTTCACAATGTTCTTGTCGTTAACACGCCTTTTGTCATGCAAGTTTCATGTGAGCTGCACGTGAGCATCCACCCACAGATGACCTAAATAAAGCTCTCCACATGTTAGTCAGAGAGGTTGCATTTCACTCAAAACCAACATGTTTCATCAAACAAATGAAATAGCCTAATGTTATTTATCTTATTTACACGACGGCATGTCATTTCTGTCTCTATATCGTTGCACGTTTACAATTCTGTGCGGCCCGTATCGCGCTCGGCCCAGATGCGCACGCACCGGTGGGCAAAATATGCCGCGTCCACCCCCTGAAACACGGACAAAAAATTGTCAAACGAGAAGAAATGTTCAAAAGTTCAAATAATTGTTCAGTTGTTGTATTGACTGCTGTCCTTAAAAGAAACAAATGCCCATCATGATTCCTATAAAGGGGAACTGCTGTTTTTTACAACCTGAACCTTATTTCTGGCATAAAATACGGTGTTTTACTCATTGCTAAATAGTATGATAACAAAATACTGGTGAAATGAACGAGTTTCATGGCAGATAACACGTTATTTAGAGGCTGCGTTTCGGTGCCCCAGTCACTCCCACTATATGGATACACACAGATCTAAATATCTCCCGAGGGAAAACGAATTATACAAAAGTTATATGGGTGAGTAAACGATTACATTTTATGCCAGAAATAAGGTCCAGGTTGTAAAAAACAGTAGTTCCCCTTTAAATGTTTATGTCGGTGTCCATCTGCACCCCCCCATGCACCCTCAAAGCCGTAAAACCTAGGGGAAACACTGATCAGGAAACACAAACCAAGAGGGAAAATCTGTACTGCTTGGTTGTACGTTCATTAAGCTTTCCCCCATCTTCACAAAACCTATACGTTTACAACTACAGACACATAGACTTTATCTTTCATCAGCTGGGGTCACACGGTGAGGAATGAACTCCCTGGAATGGATCTCGTATCATGATTACTCTGTGTCCCGTATAAAACCCAAACATGGTGACACCGGTTCAAACAGTGTATGCAGAGGTCCAATCTCAAATCAACACTCGCTTGTCTGAACAACAAAACAGGCGCACGTTATTAGTCACGGACACTAAACCCTTAACAATGTGACAAAGCGTGCCCACGCACGCACCTCTGCATCAGGCGTTGGATTTCAGATTGGGCCTCAAACACACAAAGAAAATAGGGTAGAGCACAACCGGGGGCTCTCGACTCAAGTGATTATGGAAAATCATGAGACATGGTAAGTTCAAGAATACAGGCAGGAAGAGAAACTAAAGAGGTCAGTAATTTTCATAAAGGATGATGAAACCAAAACTCACATATACTCAGTGTGGTTTGCGGTGCCACAAAGCTAAGAAGGAAGTAATAACTGCTTCCCACAGCTAAGAGTGACTGTCCCTGAATGATGATGTCGTTAAGTGCACAGTGCATAATAATAGTAATAATAATAATAATCAAGACACTTTTCAGGCATTTTCTTCGAATGTGCGAAGCAACTCACCTTAACGCCGTCTGACTTCTTGTTAAGCAAACTCTTGGCTGCTGTAGAAGCAAAGAAAGACACAACACTTCAGCACGGCAGCTCAGGAACAGGGTTCTGTGCCTGAGGCTACGCAAACTAACATGCAGCAAGCATATCAATCCGACTGTGCTTATCTTCAAACTCCAGGTGCAAAATTCAACTGCAAGGTCCATAATGCAATGCAACAGATGCTCTAAATAAAAATCATCATTTATGCAAGGTTGTTATCCGACTACATACTAGTTAACATGTGAGAGGCTGAAGGGTGGATGAGTAATTGTGTGTGTGTGTGTGTATATATATAGTAGCTGGTGAAAAGGGGGTAATCTACCTATCTTCAGTAGACTCTCACAGCATTCTTAAACTGACATTTGCACACATACACATGCACTTAACCATTAGCACCCACACATACAATCCACTCTACTCTCATCGCTGCCCTTTCTAGGGGTTTAAAGAATCCAAACTCTAAACTCTGCATTTTAAAATGCATGCTGCATCCTTATTTAAATTTTAAATTGGACTTATAGTTGCTCGATCAAAGACCAAATGCCTCATCTTCATGCATATGCGTTCGGCTAAGTAGGAAAGCCTAAACATCACATCTTAATAGCTGGGCCCAATCCCGCATACAGTATTTTTCCCTGCCATTCCAGAAATCTTACCTCCGACGGATACCACAATCCAAACAAAAATGGAAAGAAAAGTGAAGAAAGGAAGAAAATGATGAATAAAAAGAGACACAAATGCACTGATGCATTTCACTGTAGAATGAAGAAAGGACGTGGGCTCGAAGGAGCTGGAGAAATTAGAGATAGGTTCAAAGGAAATACATGCAAAAAAAAACGTATGGCGAAGTGCAAAATAGAGATAGGGTGGTAGAACAACAGCTAGAGATTAAGGGAGATGACTGTGTTCACCAGTGGCATGTATGTGCTAGGAAAATCTTTTCTCCATACAGAAACAGATTGAAGGCATCTGTGTTTTCCCAGTGTTGTAGATGCACTTTTCAAAGAGAACCAAACTATCTCCAGTATTAAAAGCTAAGAAACATGTCCAGCCACCATGTCCAGATTTTTATTCAGTTCAGTTTAGTTACGTATGTTTGGGCGAACCAGATCTTGGACGCCAGGCTGAGAGGGACATACCTGAGAAGTTTCTCGTGACCAGCAAAGTGGTCAAAATGGCTCCCTGTGGTCACAGAGAAGGAGGAAAGAAGGAAAGAAACGATGATGAGCAAAAGGAGGGAGAAAGAGGAAGGGACGATTGTTTATAAAGGTTGCAGCAGAAAAAGAGAAGCACGGTTAACTAGAGGGTAACTAGAAAGTTTTAGAGAACAAGTCCTAATTTCATTATAGTTTCACTGAGATATCTTAAAGGAGACAGACAGGGGAAGAGAAAGTCGGGTGCACAGATTGTTCTATATTCATAGAAACATTAAGGATAGCCAGAAGTCTCACCTTGAGTTTCCTCCTGGCATTAAATTTCTTCAGACACTCCACAGTCTCCTGCCTGTGCATCATGGAAGCTACAGTGGACCGTTGCTGCAGAAATAAGAAGAGGGGATTTTGGGATTAGGACAGAATGGAAACAGAAGGTGGGAGGAATATATGGATGCTGTTTATTCTATTTGCTGCCTATGGCATCTTATCATTATCAATGTGTGGGCATTTATTCCTGGGCCACGTACGCAGATCCAGGGGTGTTTGAGGGCCTCGGCGGCAGTGATGCGTTTACTGGGGTTGATGGTCAGCATCTTGTTGATCAGATCTTTGGCCTCGGGAGTTACAGTGTCCCACTCGGGGGACGGGAACTGTCGGGAAACAACAGGAGAGCGTCACTCTACACTCATTACACAGACAAGTGCTAACAAAGACTAAACATAGCAGACAGAAATGTTAAAAAAAAAAATCGGAGGGAAACGTAAAACACAGGAATTTTGCACGTGTGCGTATTAGGACTAGAAACATTTTATCATTTTATACTGAAGTGATTCACCCGGTGGTTTTGTCTTTTATGGGACAGGGTCACAGCATGTAGAGGTCCTCTTTAATATCCAAAGGGCCAAACTATTCTGTAGTGGCCCGACCTGATTTCTGATAAGTAATGTGTAGAAGTGTATTTTTAAGCTATAGTGCGGAACATCTGTTGCAGCTGGGTTTTAAATCCGGTGCCTGGGATGTAAATCCTGCACTGGTGCAATGGCAGTGACGCGGTGACAATGATTGGTTTGCAAGAGCTGAAACAATCACAGTAACAGATACAGAGAAGCCTACAGCAGCTATCTAAGAGTATGGTGGATCCTACGGATAAAAAAAAAAAACAAGAGGTGGTTTTAATATACAGCCACGTGGACTGCATGTGTGTGCACGCTTACATCATAGGCCCCAGCCTTGATTTGTTGGTAGAGGCGGTGTTGATCCTCATCCCAGAAGGGAGGGTAGCCCACCAGCAGGATGTACAAAATCACACCTGGGAGGAGGTGGTATATTAGTTCAAACTATGCACACGGCGTCAGAGTTGTCTTCTTGACACATCTGAGCAGGTCGGACGAGACCACAGATTGAAGTCCAGCATCTAATTCATTTGAACAGCTGCAGTGAAGAGGATCTGAATGTTATTTACCGCAGGCCCACATGTCCACTGGTTTCCCATATGGGTCTTTCCTCAGAACCTCCGGAGATAAGTAGCCCGGGGTGCCGGCAAATCCTGGAGGAGTAATATGAAGGGGTTTGGGGGAGGGGGGTGTGGAATGGTAGGTGGGAGTGGGCAATTCAGTGACTAAGCTGTTTGTCGACTAAATAAGATTGACTGATTGGTTGTTTGATTGACCAACTGTTTCAGGTTGAAAATGTGGATGGATGAATACTCACCAAACCATGCCTGCTGATCCCCCTGTACCTCGATAGCCAGCCCAAAGTCAGCCAACTTGACCGCCGCCCCCTTCAGCTTACTGGCCAATAGAAGGTTCTCAGGCTGGGGGGGGCGGAGTCAAACAGGTTAGAGGTGAGAGGTCACACGCTCTGGGAACAAGCTGCCCACAGACACAGATCTAAGATCAGATTAGCCAAACCAAGTCCTAATAAAAAAACACCATTAGGGGTCGATGACACTAAACTGCTCTTAAATCAGTGTCTGAGGCAACCCCCTTTCTGCCACACAAATGACAGAGAGACAAAGATGTGCACGGGACCAAATCTCTACGTGACCACGGACGTCGTTCATGCTGGAGCTGTGGACTTGCTCCCCGAGCCTCATGGATTTAGAGGGAAGTGACTTGGTAGTGGGCGTTGACGCGCCCGTCCACACCAAGACCAAATCCGCAGTTAAAATCCAGTGAGTGGGAACAAAGTGCACAGTGCAGGGAGAGGGATACAGGGGGAATGTGTGGCGTAACAGGAGACGTGGGTGACTCGGCTGAACACAGCACGCGTGACAACAAACGCACACTTGCACGCTAAACAATTTAGCGCAATCATAAATATATACCAGCCCACAGCATGCACCCGTGCACGCACACAACCGCTCGCAAACACACACACACGGACGCAGGTGCAGAAAGGTCTTCGCTAACCTAAGGCTAGTTAGACGGCGTGCTCTAATGAATAATACATTTCTTAACATTTAGAGACTCTAAACACAGACAGCCTGAGAGCAGTCAGTTTATGGCAGACATGTGATTCGACAGGACACGGACGCCAGCTGACAACTGGACACATCCTCATAATAATGATTTAAATAACGATGAATAAATCCTCCCGGTGAAAAAAACTTCACTTCAGCAAAGGCCATCTACCCTCATAAAGCAGCAGATGGAAAATCTCATGAATCATCCGGAGTTTTTCACGCTCACAATCCAATGCTTTCTTGCGTTATCTTGGGCCCTTTTTTTGTTTTTCTCCAAATCAAAGTGCTCACAGGAAGTTATGAGAACACAGACTAACATTAGAATATTCATGACTTTGGAAAATCTTTCATACCTCAACGTGATCTTTACAAAATTATGCAAATGTGATGATTTTTTTTGAGCTTCTGCCTCAAGATTGCTCCCGTTTCTGTCGCTGCTACACAGCACTGAGAGCATTACACAATCACGCACACTCTGGCAGACTCACTGCACCATCAGGTCCATATTTTTGACATTGACAAGGAGGGTGTACTGAAGTAACAATACTGACTAGCTTAACTACAGCACATGCTGCTTTAATATTGAAAATCACCCCCACTGTGGGATAAATTGAAGGATTATCTTATCTTATCTTATCTTATAACAACACAGACGAAGCGAAGCGAGAGAGAAGTAGGTGGTAAGTTTGAATAAGAGCTGCCGCAAATTTGAAAGCTGACGCCAAGATCATATCAGCTTCATCACGCTTGCAGTTATTATTGCATCTAAAAGGAATGACAAAGACTGTGAATAAGGACTTTTTTATAACATTAAGACATTTCCAGGTGAGAAAAAAACAATAAAAACTTAATGTTCATTTCATCAAGCACATTAAACGAGTGGGAGAATGTAAGAAAGGGGTAAGTGTGACTCTGAATGTTGTCTTCTGTAAAGAGTCAGGAACAGGGTTGGGTTTTTTTGTTGTTTTTTTCAGCGGGGCTGCAGCAGCGGCTGTGGTCATATACAAACCTTCAGATCCCTGTGAACGATCCCGTTAACATGGCAGTGGTGGACGCTCTCCAGGATCTGCTGTATGCAGTGGCTGAGGGCAGGACAAGTAAGGAACGAATGCAGGGTTGGGATGGAAGGAGAGATGGGGAAAAAACAAACAGAGAGGTAATAATTGAGGGGAGAGAAGAAGAAGAAGAAGAAGAAACCATTCCATACTATCCTCATTAGACTTCTCATGTGTGATACTCTTTTCCTGAGGGACGGCATTAATGCCACATGTAGGCAAGTCATTTTTCACGTATTTTTATATATGTAGACACAAGAAAGCTATACAGCATCCAACACAAGAAGGCACACTGTCTCTCCGGGGAGAAAGTATTTCAGTATACCGCTGGCAGTGTAAGGTAGGCTGTGTATGATTAATACTGCAGGCTATATGTCATTAATCACCTTTATAAATAACTCTATGAGAAGCCTCAGAGACGAGGCAGCTGCATCACACTTCCGAGACGACCATATGGGAAACACACAAGTATCCGCGCGCACATCTACAGTACAGGCACACGGTGATCTCTCCAGTAACGGGCCAGAGATGTATAATGGCTGCTGGGCTCAGCATTGTGCGCGCGAGCGTGGGTGGGTGTGCGTTACCTGGCATCGGCCTCGCTGTAGTACTCCCTGGCTACTATGTCCTCGAACAGCTCTCCTCCTGTCACCCTGCGGGGACACAGAGACGACGTTCTCCCTATTTAAAACCCAAACTAAATCCTTCATCAATCACACATCTTTTCATCTTTAAACAACGTGCAACAGGCAGAACACACCAACGGAAATGTGGCTAGTGCTAATTTGCTAATGTGTGCACATGTGTGTTGGCATGAGAATGTGCAAGAAGGAATGAAAATGGTTTCGCACGGTTCAAGTTTCGGGGAATGAGCGTGTGTGTACCTATTCTGGTGGGATAGGCACACACACGCTCATGCCCGGAGGTTTGCATGGGCAAAGAGAGAGAGTCAATAGACCAGCAGATGATTGCACCACTTTAGCCAGGTGTATTGTTTATGTGGGCAAATGAGCCAACCGCCATCAGACGGCAAGATCTCAATCTCACCTGTTAAACGGTAAAAGAGTCCATATAAAACAAATCTGACGCACCTGATCTGGCATATGTGGCAAATAAATAAAAATGCATTTCAACAATGACGTAATTATATTGCACAACGTGGCAAAATACACCTCATAGTATAGTTAATCCACTAGGTTAGATTAACTGTAAACTGCGTAAATAGGTAAATGATGGGTGACGATAGGTGATGTTTCTCTGTGTATGTAAATATTAAGTAAAGCAAAGTGCAGCTTTGATGCGACAGTGACTTCCTGTTTACGTGGCTGAATGCTTTTGACTGGATAGTGCTGCAAATGTTTTCGCACAAAACTATTTATACACCGATCAGGGATAACATTATCACCACTTTCTTCCCTTCAGGTCTCCCTGGTGCCTTCAAAATGGTTGTGACTCATCAGAGAATGGACATGGGCCTTCTGAGGGTGTCTTGTGGTGTCTGGTAACAGGATGTTGTTAGTGGGGGGGGGTTAGGTCCTATGGATCGAGGAGAGGGCCCCTCAGGCTTGTTCCAGTGCATTCCACAGATACTTGATCAGTTTGGGATCTAGTGAATTTGGAGGCCAGGTCAACACCTTGTGCTGTTTCTCAGGCTGCACCATGCTGCCATCAAGGAGTGTCATTGCTATGGGGTGGGGGTGCCTGGTCTGGTCTAGGTGGGTGGCGCATGGCTAAGTAACACCCACACGAATGCCAGGTCCAAAAGTTTCCCAGCAGAACATTACACGGTCACTAAATGGTCAATGTTATTTACTTCTCCTGTGAGTGGTCCTAATGTTGTGGCTGATCGGTGCAGATTACAGAGGTTTTGCGTTCATAAGGTCAAATCCTTACTTTGAAACTCAGTTGAGGGGGAAAGTTATATACAAGTGACAGATTTGCTTCATAAGAAAGGACAACAATTCCATTCGTGGTGTCAAACCTCATTCAAATACAAAAAGTTCAGAGTTAAAATAAAGTAACACAAAACATATTGCACAAGTGTGACACGTTTGTCTGCATGTGTGCGACAGAGAGTCTTTTACTCACAGATCAAACACCAGATAGTGGAAACCCTCTTCCGATATGCTGTCATGGAGTCTTACTGTAGAGGAGATTTAACACAGAACAGAAAAGGGACAAAACGGGGACAGAGCGGGAAAAAAAGAGAATTAAGCCCATACTAAACCAGCGCAACAAAGTCCACAGAAACTCGGCAGTAATATAAAGTTGCGTGACGTGTAAGTCAAGTAGAAACAGGAGTTAGGTTAATGTGATAATTGAAAGCGTTATTGGCAGCGGATGACTTGTGAAAAGCTCTTGCATCACCTTTGAGAAATAAAGTCTTCCAGTAACACAGTCACACTGGCGCGCGCAGGTTTTGATAACATTCAAGGATGTTTTTTTTCTCCTATTAATGAATGATTACTTTTTGATTCGGTCCGCATCAAAGCTGGAATTCAACGTTAAGCCCTCTTGAGGTGTCGAGGGCCCAACTTAACAAAACATCGGTGGAGGGAGGTGCCAACTTGAAAACCCCACTGACACGCTGGATACTGGCGTTGAATAGGCCAGGTATCTGAGATCTTCTTGTTGGTTGGTAGGTGGCCAGCTGGCTGCTAGCCTGCTGGATGTTTCTTTTCAGTTGGACTGGGCCTCTCAATGTGTTTTGCCTGGGATTTTGGCACAGGGGATTATAACATCTTATCCTGTGTATTAACAAATTCCTTCTTTATTTAAATCTATTCATACGTAAGATTTTTTATTTATTATTTGTATATTTTAACTCATTTACCTACTTATACTTGTGTTTACTGCACAGAAACTCCCAATACAAATTCTTCTAATGCGACACTAAATAAGATTCTGATTCACACATTTGGACATCACGGATATGACTCCTGCACTCCAATATGAGGAAGTACGCCTCGCTTACGACTTTCTTTAAACCGCCGCTGTCTTCTGAAGCATCTCAAGCATTGAAACATAAATAAACTGGGGATTTAATTGGCAGGTTTTGGCTATAATAATGTCCACAAAACCAACTGAGCAATTGCAAAACGATACTACACGCCTTTTTAGGGTTCTCTGTGACAGCTTTTCACGTATTGTAAAGAGACAAGTATGTTATTTCAATCTGAAACAACAACGTTGAGGTAAAGAAAGAGCATGTGTGGATGAGTGTGAAAACAAAAGAGGAGCGGCAGCTTCTGTCGGAGGAATAATGAGGATGGAAGAGTGTGTGAAAGGTCAGTGGTTCAGAGAAAGAGAGGGAGAGAGGGTGTAAGGATCCTGTGTCTTTTTGATGACTCAGCTCTTGCAGGTACATCCTCATTAGATACTTGCGCACACACACACACACACACACACACACACACACACACACACACACACAGACACACACAAGCGCACTCTCTCATAAGTGTGTCTAGAAGATGAATGGCCGTTACAGACGCCACAGGGGACCCGAACACAAAATGTGTGTGTTTATGCATATTTTGAGATCGAGGACACGCCGCTCACCGATGTTGGGGTGCTTCAGCAAACGGCAGATCCTCGCCTCTCTCTCCAACTTTTGATGATCTAAAAAGAAAAACACAAAAAGAGAGACAGGTTATTTCAACGCGCTTCGTTATCCCCCTGCGTCGACGGGGCTCTCTAAACCATGTAACGTGAAGTTGGCGCGAGGGTTAGTTTTGAGTCGGTGGAGGACGCGCTGAAGGGCATCGCTGTCGGCGTCAGTGTGTGTTTCCGTGGTGTCCGTCCGGGAGGGGGGTATGTGTGTCTGTGTGTCTGTGTGTGCGCTGGCTTTGCTTCAGCTTGCTCTTTTCCTTATCAGAACTGAAATGCTTGACAAAAATAATGTGACCTGATATGTGTTTGGTTATGTGCCACGAGCGGGCAGGCGGCAGTGAACAACAAACAGAGCAAACAGCCGCGGCGGACGCGCGTTGACCTCCGCTGTCGAACTCAACGTCGGCTCCCCTAATGCCTCTGAGGGCAAAATAAATAAAAATGAAATGAAAGGTTAACCTGTTACCTTAACTATTAATAAATACCCTGCGCTTTTAATCACTATGTGAATATTTGTTCAACAACTGAATATGATTACATCACCACCACATTGATAAAGTCAGTCAACCTTTATGTGAGAGAAATCCCTAGAGACATTCTTATTCAGTTATATCAGGGCAGCTTTCTCTTTTTTCATTCATCCACTGCAGGAAATATCAAATATTAATCACAATCTTTATGGAAATATTGAAACTTAACATCTGTATCAGTGTAATAAAGTTCTAATTATGCGATAATGTGTTTATTTCACAGGGCTAGTGAGGAATAGATATGAACATCTAATGCATTTATAAATATTCTAGGTCTGATTGGAACGTGACTCATTCTTTTCCGCATAAATCCAACGTGAATTGTACATTTAAATGTGTCAGATTAAATTAAATTCTGTAAAATTCAACTCTAAAGAATCTGATAATACACCCAGACGCCTGCCAACAGGAAAGACACCACGTGTCTCGAACCGAACACGACACGGTCTGTCCTCGGTGAGAAACAGAAAGCGACAGCAGGTATTAAGAGTTGCCGTGTTCCTACAGAACTGGGACAGGAGCCCAGACAGGAAATATGGCAGCTCAGACAGCACCTCGGGTCTCTCCTGTGTGAGGCCAGACTGATTTCATCTGACTTGGTGAACGAGAAGTGATGCACAAAATCTCTCAGTCACAAGAAACCAAAGTCCAGTGACCCCGATTCGGAACAACTGAGTCAGAACAGCAGTCGTTGCAATGAGTAACACACAGTACAGTACAGTGCTGAGGCGACCCACTTCAACTTTGCCTCGAGACACAGAGAGACAGAGAAAGAGAGAGAGTGAGAGAAGAAGAGCAGCGAGTTCAGATTTTTTTTTTTCCTCCAAATAAAATAGGACGCCTATTTTTCACTCTCATCTGCGTCTCCTTCCTCTCTGCTCTCGATGCTATGGAAACTGCGGGCTCAGTGCAGCACAGAAGCAGCGAGACCAACAGAGAACGCCGGGCGTCTCGTTCTCATTACAGGCCCAGGCGTCGGCGTGTGTCAGTGCGGCACATCCACGGGAAGCAACAGGCAGACACGCAGACAAACTCGGGGGCTTGCAGCGCTTCGGATGGGACGGAACTTGGACCGAAAGACCGTCAGAAGGTGACGTTTACCAGTCACAGCGATAGAGATGAATCTGGATCCATTTAAAACAAGCAGACAAAATCTATAAATCAATAAAAGGACAGTTACATCCGTGACAGTAGCTGCGGGGGTGATGAAGATGTTGAATACGTCTGGGGGGAAGATTCTCAGCCACGGCTTCGTTTTAAACAAAGGCGCTCCAGCATACAGAACCTGTATGTGTTTGTCTTTTCATGTGGTCACAAGCCTGCCTCTGAGAACACACCAAATTCCATTAGGTTCAAGTGCGCTGACAGCTTACTGGCACACATGCATCCTGACAGGCACAGCCAGAAACAAGGGCATTACTGCATGATTAGCAGGAACCTCCGAGCAAGGTCCCCGATCGCGCCATATCAGCCTCACATGAATCCCACATCACCCTTCAGCGTCCACACTAATTCACGATAGATTCGGTTATGCGTCAATATTTATTTTAGTCCAGCTGCATCACGTTACACAGCTTTGCTTTTGTCATGAGAGGGATTTAAGTGAATCGACTTATGTTCGCACTGCATGCACAAAACATCAATTATCTGTTACAGATATGCCAACAAATCAGTCTTGTATTGTATAAACCTCTTCACTCACAGTAAGGACACATCATAATTCATCATGACAGCCTTCAACAATAGACGAATTATTAGAAAGCAGAACACTCTGCTGAACTTGAGGTCGCAGTTTTAGTTTCAAAACTTTCTGGAAAGTGCAGTACAGAGAAGTACATCTGGCTGCCCACTCCCACGCCAGATGGTCAAAAAGGCAATTTGGCAATTTAGCTGAAAGTGTGAAAACTACTCTCTTGCAGATTGGACGTAGATATTCAGGAAACCTTCCTTCTCCAATTGGTCTTGTTGGAAAGCAAACGTCCCTGCAAAAAACCACAGGCGAAACAAATCTCAACCCGTGGGAAACATTTGGGATTTGCGTGGACTCCGTGTGGTGCATGAATCCCAGAGACTTTAATTTTGCAGAAGCATTAATCACGGCACAATTGGGAAACCACACTAAAATACTCCAGGGGGGTTTCATAAGAAAATATGATCCTTCACAAACAGGCCGTCACTTTTTAAATTGATTGACTCACCAGTGAACAGCACATATAGTACAAAGGCATTCGTGTTAGGATGTATTTTTTGCTGCAGCCCACTCACTGTACACTATAAATGTCTGTAATATGACAGCCTCACTCCTTTTCTCCATCATTTTCCACCTCCACTTTTCTTTCACTCTGTCTGCCTCCCCTCTCTCTCTCTCTCTCTCTCTCTCCCCCTCTCCCTCCTCCACAGGTAGTCCACCTCCTAGCCGGCTGGACATCTGTTGTCTAGCAACTCCTGCACCAATCAGAGCGTCAGGCCTCTCTCCTCTCCTCTGCAGTGGAACCAGGCTTGCATGCAAATGGCAGACGTCGGGAGTTCACTCGCAACTATCAAACTCCGCGGAATTGCAGGCAGCCAAGCCCGAGCAGCTCGCTCCGTGGAAGCACACCTGCGTCTGACGTCCACGTGA
Source organism: Chelon labrosus (assembly GCF_963514085.1). NCBI lineage: Eukaryota > Metazoa > Chordata > Actinopteri > Mugiliformes > Mugilidae > Chelon > Chelon labrosus. The sequence goes on from NC_140338.1 coordinate 11,697,070, forward strand.
GCACGTCTGCTCTTGTCAAACCAATAAACCTGTCACCGCAGCGTGAACTTGGACGGGGATGGAAAGTGGGAAGTCAGGCTTTAAAGATACTGTACTGCAGCAGATAAGATGTTGAGATTTTAGCTGTGTACGGAACAGCGAGAGGAGAGCAGCGAGCATCGGTGATGAATACAAAAACGAAATGTCAAAACAGTCACTTCTCGGTGGAGCCTGTAGCTACAGCCTCTGCAGCTGCAACATGTATTTGGCACAATAAGATTACTTCTGCAGAAGACAGGACGCCGCTGAAAGCTCTGCCAAAACAGGAAAATGTGGATAGTATGCTGTTGATTTTAGGAGATGATGAAAAACACACATTAAAAGGAAACACTTCCACTGTGTTGGCTTAATAAGAATAAACAAACCATTAAGCTCTTACGATTAGAACCTATCATTGTATATAGATATACAACAGAATGATCCAGACCACATAATGTTGACAACTTTATGAGGAAGAGTTTTAGTTACGATCTCTGTGCTATGCAGTTTTCCCTCAAGAGATTATTATTAGTATTTTCGCAGACTTCATAAATATACACGTTAAATGCAGTGAAGGTGTGACTAGCGCATATTAGCTTACCAGAGCATTTTTATTTTCAATAGACAAGCAAATCGCATTTTACACCTTCCCCTCAACACACTTCTGCTGCAAGCGACTCTGAAATCCGCCCGACTCTCAAAACGTCTCCGGCTGACAACAATGAGCTGTGACTGGCTGACAAAAACGCTTTGCAACACTCCAAACGCATCGGTGCATGTGCCAGCCCGAGCCCCGTCGCCGCGGACAGTAGAGAGAGAGAGAGAGAGGTGTTTTGCTTACGCGGTCAAAACTGACAGCGGCATTTTCGACATTAACGCGAGGCCAGTGTAATTGTGCAGACTTTTGTCGTTCGAGATTATCTGGATCGCTTTGGCCTGATCTAAGCCGAGCGCCGTCTGCAGAATTACTGTTAATGTATGAAGTCTATGACTTGGTGTGAGGTGAAAAGTTGAACAGTTTTGCTTGTTAAACATGTTTCAGTTTTTCTTGTAATTTTACATTTACGGGAAGAAAAAAAAAAAAACAGTTACACAACTTGTATAGGCTGTGGCGAATCCCTCTTCCTCTTTAATCCCCCGTGTATTTCTATGTGCAATACAAACATTTCAACACATCTGTGGAAGAATAGTCATGGTGTATGGGAATGAATACTTTCACTTTTCTAAAGTTTCTGTTTTGACTTTCTGTTATATTGCTGTGTGACAGATGCAACAGATATACACGCATCTAAAGCGGCCTACCTAAATGAGGAATCAGGAGACAGGTGCAGGGCCTCTCAAGAGCTGCACCGCAGTCAGCTGCCGTCCCGTCTGCAGGACGCTGACCTCTTGCATTTGCCACATCATAAACCATCTTGTCAAAAACCATCTATTTCTTGGCTGCCGTGCTGAAGCATGTAGCCTTTGTGCCGTCCAGATTAGGATTTCACCTTTTGTGCAACGCTCAGGGCGGCCCTGTTGTCTTTTATTCAAGATTCAACATTCACAGAGTTTACTGTCACGTGCACAGTGTAGAAACATGTTTCCCTGTCCGGTGAAATTCTTCTTTTGCCGTCCACCCAAATGCCTAACAATATGAAACGATATATCGATGTGCAAGTGGGAATGTAAACAATGGACTGAAAAATGTAAACAGAGGCTGAAAAGTTATGTTTGTTTGTCAAACGCAAGCCTGGAGCTACTTAAATTGTGTTGTTGTCTCTTTAACCCGCAGATGAGAGCTGCAATTGTGCAATAACTGAATTAAACAAACTTGCAGCAACATGTATTATTACTAGAATTCAGGAGTTAAAAACACTTTATGTAATTTATATTCATATCAATATAAAGGTTCATAGCCAGTGGCAATATGATTCCAAATTAATTAAGTTACTAATTGCCAGAACAAGAATTATCACCTCGTCTCTGCCAAGCAGTCAAGCTGCACTTTACATTCAGGTCAGTCCAAATTCATGTAATATCTGTAGGGAAGACTAAATATAGTCACATTCAACAGTGTTTCTGCAGAAGATCGTGAATGATCATAAAATGTCAACGCTTCCTATTGGTTATTTGTGTAAAATGTTGGCATAAATAGCAAATTTAATTTGAAGTTCTGGTCAAAACCACGCTTGTACTTTCAGATTCGAGATTAATGGGAGGTGTGTGCATGTTTTCCAAAGAAATTATTTGCTAACGCATCTGAAGAAATCTGAATTTGGCTGACAAAAATATGTAAGGGAGTTGGAAGTAACTCTGCCAATAATCCTCTTATTTCAGGCTTTAATGGTAACAGCATTTGCACTGTTCTGAGAACTATGAGTAATGCAAAGTTAATGTAATAACAGTGACTTGCTTGTAACTTAAAAAATGTAAGCAAATATCTGAGTCCTCCGCATGGAAAAGTTGCTGACCAACTTTCGACTCAAAAAAAAAGATTATTGCGAAACAAGAGAAATGCCAGATTTTCCACAGCAGACCACAAGTCACCCCAACCTCTGCTCCCGGCGCCGCCGCTTCTTTCTTTCACTTTTTGATGTGTGTCGTCCACATCCGCACTGCACCACCGCGTATGTGCGCTCGACGTACACGTGCGTGCGTGTTATCTTTGCCTTTTGTAGTTTGACATCCTTTGAGTCCGAGGCTAGCAGTTTTGGGGACAGACGTCTGACAGAGACGGACAGCTGAATACAAAAAAGGAGATTCAGACAAAGAGATAGACAGTGAATGTGCGGCTAGACGGAGCAGAAGCAGACTGATTATCTGGAAATTATACTGAAACTAACAAATTGATTCATTATAATATTATTACTATTATGACAGTTAGGATTTTCAGTTTACTCTTACTGCTGGGATTTACAGGATGTAAATGAGGTAATTTTTTCCACACTCTATTCGTAAGTTACCGTGGAATAATTTCAGCCCCTTTTCATTAGTCAGATGCAACTAATAATAATGTCAAGTAGTCATTTAAAGAGGATTTACCATTGTTTACAACCTGGACCTTATTTCTGGCATAAAATACGATCGTTTACTCACCCATATAACTTTGGTGTTATCTGGAGTTGTTCGTCAGAGATTTAGATCCGCGTATATCCATATAGTGGGAGTGAATGGGGCAGCCTCTAAATAACACATTATCTGCCGCGAAACTCGTTCATTAGACCAATATTTTGTTATAACACTCTAGTGCTATTCCCCGTTGAGTCTGGAGTTACCCGTTATCATCATCCGGGGTCTGTAGATTGACCTAATAACCTCTGACCTGGATGATGTCATCTCTGAGCGCCGCGCTCACCCCGCGTGGCTTGTTTACCTGTAATTTGCTACTGCTAGTTTTTTGCAACATGGCTGAATACTCTGAGGTTGTGGACGACGACTTTGTTTATGATGGACGTCCCTACCGTTTTGAGCCGGAGTATACGGATGAGGAACTCGTTGAAAGGAGGATGCGGAGGCAGAGAGAAGAACAGTTGGCCAAAGAACAACAAACCGCTGCACGTCCGGGAATAGATAACCGGTAACTCTAGACTCAACAGGGAATAGCACTAGCGTATCATAACAAAATATTGGTGAAATGAATGAGTTTCGTGGCAGATAATGCGTTATTTAGAGGCTGCGTTTCGGTGCCCCATTCACTCCCACTATATGGATATATGCGGATCTAAATATCTGACAAACGACTCCAAATAACATCAAAGTTATATGGGTGAGTGAACGATAGTATTTTATGCCAGAAATAAGGTCCAGGTTGTAAAAAACAGTAGTTCCCCTTTAACAGCAACCTGAGATTCTGATACCAAATGTTGACAATTATTTTTTAAGTTTCAATTACAAGTTGATTTTCTGAAGGCATGTCTCACCAGCCCAGAAGATCTGCAGTAGTAAATGTCTTTACCATTGACTTCTATATTAAGCGGTGAGTTAATTAACTGGCTAATAATGACAGTGTGACCTGTATGCAGCAGTAACACTTTGCACAGACCAGAACACTTAGCTACATCAGATGTGAAGAGCGTGGCATTTATTGCTGCAGGAGAGAAGGAACGGAAAGGGCAATATTTTACTCGGGCTGCGCTAATGTCACAAGATACCATCCAAGGGCTGTGAAGTCGAGGGTTTGTATCACAAACTGGAAAGGAGGAGTAAAACACAAAGAGGCAGTTAGTGTGAGATTATTTTTCTCGCACGGATATTTTCGCGACAAACGCGCACACTCGAAACTAGGTCTTCCGTCGGCCGTGACAAAATAGCCAAGGCGCTGACCCCAGTTTTGCTTGTTGACTCCCCGAACTGTAACAGCAGCCGATGCGCCGAGTATAAAAAGCAGAACATTGGCTGACCCGCTGCTTTCCACAGCGAGCACATTGCAAGTCATCAGGGGGAGCCGACACCAAAATATTTCTGCATGTGGGTTGAATTGGAAACGCCTCCAAAACTTAGGAGAACCAACACCACATAACTTAATGCAATTATAATCCAATTACGTCTGTAAGGTCGGGTTTCTTTGGTGGAGAAGACAAAATGGTATTAAATCACACGAAGGGCTGTTTCTACATTCACACGGAGCTTTACAGAGATCCAGGGCATGTTTCAAAGTCATTCACACAAACGTTCTCTGTGTCTTAGTGGTTTAATTATTGCAGATACCTGTGCAGCAATTAATTATCAGGATATCGACAATTACTGACAAAATAAATTTAAAAAAACGCCACATCTTGTTGGTTCCAGCTTCTCAAATGTGACCTGCTTTACATCACTGTAAATTGGATGTTATGCGAGAGCTTCGTCAGACAAAATGAACACCTTTAAAAAATCCTCTGATGAACCTGTGTCGATTAACCCTTTTAAAGATATCAATAATTTAATCAATTTCTTAAGTCCTCCTAACCCTACAGACACACACAAATGCGCAACACACACATGTATGACCTAAACGACGGGGGACAAGAATTGCTCTGCTCCAATTTAATTAAGTGTTTTAATTAAAACGATGTAGTGGGGTGAATGTAACATCCTCTGTGGCAGGCGGCTAAGTACTTCTCCTTCATACGTTTCCATTGTACCCCCCGCAGAAAGCAGGGACGCGACGAAACCATCCAGGACGCCAAGACACCGTCACCCTCCACTGGTTCCCAATAGAGGAAGAATTATGAGGCTGATAACTGGCCCTGCTTTCTCTTCTGAGGAGAAACAAAAGGTGGTTGGTGTTACAGATAAAACTGCCCCAAGAGTCGTGCTGGGAGTCTATTAACGTGGGGTAATGCCTGCCTTTATCTTATCCGGCGTGTGCAGAAACACGCATTAGACTAATATGGAAAAGTGGTTTAATCAGGGAACGCCGATGCTGTGCCAAAGACATCCGGACAAAGACACAAGACACAAAGACATGCTTCCGATCACACACACACACACACACACACACACACACACATATACCGTGGATTTAAATGTAGCAATGAATCCCTAATGTGCAAGTTATTCTTTATTCTGACTAAAGGACTGGGGAGCACTGGCAGCGGCAAGGTACCAAAAACAATACCCATTATCGCAGAAGAATAATACAAAAACATAATACGAAAGGATATCATGTCTGACACATCAACAAGAGTAATAAAATGCCCCCCCCCCCCATAGAGAAAAAAAGCTCTCATAAGGCTTCCCAGAAAGAGGAAAAACATGTTGCGTAAAATAATTGAATAAAGAGATCTGGAAGCACAAGACATGGTTCAGACTTTGAAACAGAATAAACACACGGTCTCACACTCAAAATAGTTTAAGGAAAATTACAGACTTGGCCAAATCTACTGGTGTCTGCAAAGCCTGCCAACGAGGCCCTAGAGCAGGGATGTCAAACTCATTTTAGCTGAGAGGCCACACACAACCAAGTTTGATCCCAAATGACAACAACTCCAGATCCATCCTTTGTTTTAATGCATAAGTACATTATGATGTTCTTCTTCTTCCTCCTCTTCCTCCTCCTCCTCCTCCCCCTTCTTCTTCTTCCTTCTTTCTGATTTGACATAACAAATCCTCCTTCTCCTTCTTTATCCTCCTCCTCCTCCTACTCATCCTCCTCCTTACCCTCTTCTTCCTTCTTTCTCAATTTTTATCTTCTTCCTCCCACTCCTTTTTGGCTTCTCCTCCTCCTCCTTCATTTTCTTCTTCTCCACCACCTTCTTCTCCTTTTCCTCATTCTCCCCCTTCTCCTACTCCTCCTCCCCCTTCTTTTTCTTCCCTTTTTCTCCTATTCCTCCTACTCCTTCTTCTTCATTCTTTCTGATTTTCAATCCTCCTCTTCCTCCTTCTTCGTCCTCCTCCTCCTTCTATTCTTTCTCCTCCTTCCCCTCTTCTTCTTCCTTCTTTCTCATTTTTATCTTCTTCCTCCTCCTTCCCCTCTTCTTCTTCCTTCTTTGTCATTTTTATCTTCTTCCTCCTCCTTTTCGGCTTCTCCTCCTTCTCCATCTACTTCTCCTCCTCTTCCTTCATTTTCTTCTTCTCCTCTTCCTCATTCTCCCCCTTCTCTTACTCCTCCTCCTTCCCTTCTTCTTCCTCTTATTCCTCCCCCTCCTCCGTCCTCCTCCATCTTCCTCTCCTCCTCCTTCTACTCTTCTTCTTCCTTCTTTTTCATTTTTATTTTCTTCCTCCTCCTCCTTTTCAGCTTCTCCTCCTTCCGCTCCTCCTTCTCCATCATTTTCTTCTTCTCCACCAACTTCTTCTCCTTTTCCTCACTCTCCTCCTTCCCCTTCTCATCATCCTCTTTTCTCCTTCATCTACTCTTCCTTTGCATATTCATCCCGCGGGCCAGACTGGACACTCTGGCGGGGCCAGCTTTGGCCCGCGGGCTGCATGTTTGACAGCCCTGCCCTAGAGAGGACGCCAAAACTTTCCACCCACTCTCTTTCGCACCATGGTGGAGAGAGCAATCGTTGTAATGCAACGAGGGCAGGAAGTTGCAGTTGAACTGCGCTCTGCACCTATTGCAGCGACTTTTGGCAGAAAAGAAAAGCTGCAGTAGCGGTGGGACTTTAGGAAAGAAAATCTGGATAAGCAAATCTCATATTTCCAGTTGGTAATTTAAAATCTGTTGATATCAGGGGCTCTGATTCAATGCCCATCAATCACTCTTAACAGCTCTTTCTAGAGACAGATATGAGTTGCAGACACCTGCAGAAGGACACCAAACTAAAGATGCTAACCGGCTATAGTTTCACTGTAAGAGCAACAGATTACCAGAGATCCAGAAAAAGGACAAAAAAAAAAACAAAGACGGGCAAACAATAGGCAGAGTGAAAGAGAGAGGGAGGTAGGAGGAAAATAGAGACAGATGCACTACTCTGTAATTAAGAATGTCCTTGCTTTCTGCACAGTCCATTAGGCTTGTTAGTCATACTTTAGGTTATTCCGGGCTGAACGATCAATTGTTCTTTCTGAATTCCTGACATGTGAAAAATGCAAGAGCTGCAATTTTGATTCCAACGAATTCAAAAGATGACATTTTTATCTAATGACTGTCGATTTCACCAGCAGCGGGATGTTTTCCGGTTGATGTCATGTTTGCATCCCCACACAGTTAATCAGCATGCACTACATTCACTGGCTAAGGCCGGTTCGCTGAAGGAAAACACGGCTCTGATTGTTTTGGTGATAAATAGTTGGATCGTCTATGTGCTTTTTAAACGGACCGAAGGAGGAAAGAGGAGGAGGGGAAAAAAATGAATACTGAAATCTCTGTTAAATCTTGAAGTCCACATATTGCCGTTTCAGAGCTGTGAAATAGTGTCTTCTGCCGAGCTTGAGCGTTCATTCTTGACCTTTAAGAATAGTCGCTTGACAAAAACACCTCAATTTTCAGTCTCTAGACTCGACCACATCCCATCATTGTCTGGTTGGTTTTCCTGTGTTACACGCGACATGTCTTTCATCTTTACACCAGATTATCTAAATTCCACCCACATATACATAGATGCTGTAGAAACACACTTTCCTGCGACCGCTGGCAGTCTGGTATGCATAACAGGTGAGCGTCGACTGAAACCCAAAACCTGGCTCCTTGCAAAAGATAGAATATCTTCAATCGTGTGTGTGTGTGTGTGTGTGTGTGTGTGTGTCTGCGTGTGTGTGTGTGAGATAGAGACACACACAGAGTGAGAGCACGACCAGCATTTATTTTTAGCCTTCAAGTACCCAGTGAGTCATGTGACCCCTCCTTCCTTTCCTTCCCTCCTGTGTCTCTGTCTATCTCTGTGTCTTTCTTATCGCTTCCCTCCCCTCTCCCGCCTTCCCTTGAATTAAATGTGAGGTGAAACATAGTCACAGTGGCACGGAGCGAAGACTTGCAACGAAAAAGAGAGGCAAGAGGAAAGCAGGGAGGCAGGAAAGAGGACAAATCCTTGTACAGTAGGGTCAGTCGTGGATCAGTGGACTGGAATGACATCAAGACCGGAAAGAGACAGTAAATCTGTCCCAAATCTTTGCCAACATGGTGCATTTCTTAAAAATGAAAGATAAGAATTCGGGGGAAGATAAAATGCAATATTTCAATGTGAAACTATTGCACTACTTCTTCTGATTATCTTATCGCCCACTATTTTTACACAGCTGGATGCCCAATGCCTGCTTTTTTTTAATATTCAAAACATCTTTATTGCAACAGATTAAAACAGTGCAAAGCTACCCAACTGCCAACCCGAGCTGAAAGGGCCACATACTGTAGTCAGGCGAGCGCAGACTCACAAAGACGGACACCCACGCACACGGACACACTCAGACAGATGAGGGATTACAGGCACGCACACAAGCACCTGCACGGCCGCAGATACACGGTCGCACATACCCAGCACATCGCAGGCAAATGCAAAGTGACAAAAGCGACAGCACCCCCGACGCGCGCGCGCGCGATGGGAGTGGACAAATATTCCGACTGCTGCGAGGAATGAGGCGAGCGCAGACGCACGCGCCCTCTAAAGTATTGACTTGCCATCCTCCCTTTCTCTCTTTTGATTATCAGCCTCTCTGCCTCTGCTTCCTATCCTTTTCTTCCCCTCCGTCACTCCACGACTTCCTCTCATTCACCGACTCATCTGCTGCTTTTAATGAAATGCTGCATGATCGGGATTGCAGATTGCAGGACTGTGACTGGTCCTATAGGCCCAACGCACATGTGTGCATGCATGACCATAGAATAAATAAATAAATAAATAAATAAATAAAAACGCGCGCACACAGTGCCTTGATCTGCTTGCCACCAATCCCACCAATCCCTTCCCTTAAACCCCTCTCAATTATATAGTATCACACACACACACGCACTTGCATACTCAAGCGCACACAGTGGCGGAGAGGGGTTGGGGGGAGGTCATGATCCTGCCAGAGAGAGGGGAATCAGAGTTGCAATTCTAAGGCTTATCGCGGAAGGACGGTAAGACCATATCTGACACGCAAGCATGCCCAGTATGTAAACCTCTGTGCGCACACAAAGCAAAAAAAAAGAGAGTGTGTGCGCGTTTGTGAGCGCAGACCCACATGCACAAGTGGTGAGATAATTCTTTGCAGTATTTTTGGAAAATCCGTCCATGCAAGCGGTGAGACACTGATCCGTCTCCCGAGGTGTCTGTTACCAACACCGCACTCAGCAACCCAGAGGGTCAACATGGGCCGACGGGAAGAAGGACAAAAAAAGTGAAAGAGAGGGGCGAAAGAACTGTCAAGAGAAGAGGGAGGGAAGCGGGACGAAGCAGAAAAGGAAGGCACAGACTGAAAGGAGCAAAGAAAAGGAGAGGGTATGAGGAGCAGAGGAACGCAGGAGCGAAGGCGGGGATAGATGGTGAGGTATCAGCGAAGGAGGGAGCAAGAAAGGAGGGGGTGGGTATGCTAGATGGCTGCTGAAAAATATAACAGCGTCTTGGAAACCACCAGGTATGAAAGAGGGAGGGGAAGGAAAAGACATAAGAGCAGAGAACATGGAGAGGGAGGATGATGAGGAGGAGAGAGACCGATGGGGCTGCTGGAATGGAATGAAAGGTAAAATACTGCAAAGAGGGGGAGGGGCGGCCTGTTAATACACACACATACTACTACACTACTACAAACCGCAGATTTGCATCGCCGCAACGAAGCGGTGGCTCGCGACTTCAGCCAAGCTTTAGCGTTTTAAGTTAACTGCTGCAAATTTTTATTTTAGTTGGAGGGCTCGTGTTACGGAAACACCTGGATGTCACAAACAAGTAAGCAGTGACACAAACACACCGCTGGCTCCACAAAAGGAGAACACACCATTGGTTTGTAATCACAAATAGCCTGTTAGCAGTTCCTGGGTCATGTGTGTGCATGCGCGTGCACGCATTTTTGAGCGTGTGTGTGTTCATGAGCTCGGGGGTGAATATATATATATATATATATATATGGGTGTGGGTGTGTGTGTGTGTGTGTGTGTGTGTGTATGTGTGTGCGTCCCAAGCCTGAGGCAACCAGGCCAGCAGCTACAATTACAGTGACGGATGTGAAAGAACTGGGTCGGCTTCGCAAGAGATCTGCCCCTGGGACGACAAGACCAGCCAGAGCCCTGAATCAATACAGAACACACGCACGCGCACACACACAAGGTTGTGCGTGGCAAACATTTACACAGAAACCAGAGGACACGTTTGAATGACACGAATAAGAGGGACAAGCGCACGTCTCGAAAAAAAAAGTGCAACTGAGCAAATGCGGCGTTAGGCTGCATTACTTGAGGCCTTCGATGTTTTTCTTCTGCACACGCGAAAAAAAACTTAATCATCCAAAATCCAGATGAGTCCTTTCCTCCCCCTGCGCCTGTCTGTCGCTCGCCCGCTGACGTTAAGACACGCTCTAACTTGCTCTCTCTCTCTCTCTTTCAGAGCCCCAAAGCCGGTTTCAGGGGCAGCGATGTTCGCAGCTCATCCACATGTGACTCAGTGACACTCAGAGAATGCCTTTCTGCTTGTGTGTAGCGTACGTGCCTCTGCATGTGTGTGTGTGTGTCCTACCTCTGGCAGAAAGCTTCTTGGTGTTGATGATTTTGGCAGCATACTCCTGTCCGGAGGAGATCTTCACACACCTCCTGACCACAGAGAAGGCGCCCCTGAAATAAACAGAAATATTTACGGGTGTATTCACGAAAAGGTCAAAGTAACAGCAACAGTATATGGTATGATCCATAACGCTCGATAGACAATTAAGGTATACCGCCATAAACTTGACATTCATTGCACGTTCTGACCTCTACTGTTTCATTTTGAACGTCGTTTCATTTTGAATGCAAGATACTGGCAGCAGAGTTGGACCCTGGGGTGGAGCTAACCCTGAAAGCCAGTCTGGAGGGATGCGTTGCCATGGAAACTTCCTGAAACCTACTTCATAAAACAGGGTTTTCCGATTTACTCCGGTAAACCTGGCTTAAATAATGATTTTTGCTTTATCAAGCACCCCACTCGGACGCCACGGAGCTACATTAATTATTGACGGTGACATTTTAACTTTTTTGCAGGTAGCTATACTCACACACCACCACACCTACGGTACACGCTGTCCAAATCACCACCGGCGTCTATTAACACCTGCAAACGCGCCAACAAGGCCTTCTATTGTTTCAGCCCGTGTGCTGCTCTGGTGTTTCAGGCACATGTATGAAGATCAGAAAAACTAGGTCAGCTATATTTGAGGGAGGGAAGGAGCGGAGTGCCGCATCTCTCGTCTCTAAATGCAGCCATGGAGTGGTCCACCTGCCTCGGCTCTGCGGCCGTGCAAGGCGGCGCCGCTATCCAACCTCCTCCTCTGTCTGTGCACGGCTGTTCTTTCAAGTAAAACTAGTTCTCCTCCATTGCAAAGCCCCATCTTAACAACATCAGAGATATCAGTAACATATGAGGAATACTCAATACCTCAAAAACAAACCCCGGCTATCACTTAATGTAGTACCACTGTAGGAAGTAACTCACATTTTGCGTCTATGTAGCAACTAGCTGCTGGGTATAAAGTGATGTGTACCATGAATTTGTTACCCAACATCCTCTGGAGTGAGCAGCTTGCCACTAAAGCTTACCTCTAATTTAAAGGGGATTTGTTAAAGGAAATGATCATAGCATAACATGTTACATAAGAATTTTGGTTGACTGTTTACTTGGGCAACATGACAGCGTTTAGTGCATATGATAAGTGTGTCTGCACAGTACTACAGAACAGAATATAGTACAGCAATAGGACAACACAATTGCCTTGAGTTTAAAGTAAAATAAAGGCAAATGTAGCAGAGTCCTTGCCTGGACCATTGGACTATGTCTGTGTTTTAACATAATGTTGCTGTATTTTCCTTACTATACAGAGATTTTGACATATTACATGAATGGAAGCTCAAAATTTTGTATCCCATGCTGCCATGCACGAGATGAAACGTGCAAACATGCTGGTACGTCACGTTTATTGGTTTATTTCTGTCACATTCACTTTGCTAAGTTTCCAGTTTGGCCACGATGCCGCACGCAAATGTAATCGGAAGACATCCTGTTATGATGATGGTAAAAACATCTTTATCTTTATTCCACACTGCCAGTCAGTGTGGGGGAAATGTTGCCGTGCTAAAGGGATCAGGTGACTTAAAAGGTATACCATAAAAGCAGTATGGATGCATTATTAATGACGGACGGTGTAAGACGAACGCTGGACGGGATCACGAAGGCAGGGTGCTCGAGCTTGAGAGGAGATTTCCTCTTCCTCACTGGAAACCCAGGCTTCCGCCATGTGCAGCCAGGTGATCGGAGATCAATTGCTCCGGTTGGACGGGCAAGTTGGGGGACTGAGAGAACATTCTTATTCTCTATATCTCGTTCTGCTTGGGCTGAAAGTCAACACTGGCCGCCGGGTGCATGACCACACAAGCAGGATACACACATGCATATAAATCCAGACTCTCCGAGAGCCAAACACGTGAATTAGAGAGCACACGCATATGCAGGTAACCCTCTATCTCTGTCTCTCTCTCTTAGGGGTGAGGAATTCCCTGATTGGGTATGATAATTGACCGCAGTTCGGTGCCTGGCAGGGGAGTGTGTCATCTTCAACTATGGTCTGCTGTCGCATTACCAAGTGTGTATTTCTGTCACGCTGGAGGATAAATTGGGGAGAGGGGTGAGACGGAGAGGGGTGGGTTACCAAATCTCACCCTTTCCACTCATCCTGATGCATTTTAGCCTGGTTCGGCTTCCTAACATGGGGGCTCCTATGCCCGGCTGTGGCAACCTCTGAGGTCGACATGCCACATCAGAGGCTGCACAGGATGGAGGCAGATGACGACACGCTCCATAAGACATCTTCTTTCGTAAGCACAAAACGTAAGCAGGGCTTCAACTGGGGGATTAATGGGATGCCATTGTACAGGCCTGCATGATATGCATGGCAGCGTGTGCAGCCCCCCCTTGCATCAAAAGGTTTCGTGGCTACACTATCAGCGGCGTGCACACTAACAGAAACACACACGGAGACACTGAGAACCCAAACCCAGCGCCTCTAAACCAAGGCGCATTACATAACAGGCTGACATTTAATACAAGGATGATGACATATGATAAAAACAACCCTTACTTCCCCAGCTCCTCGAACAGCTGATATTCGTCAGTAAACCTCGTGCAGATCGTTAACGCCATCCTGAAGGATGTGCCAAGAGGTGTGCAGAGACGCAGATAAGGTGCACTCACAAAGCGTATCCACCACACACAGTCGTCAACACCGCCCGGTTTTGTCCTGAACCTGCAAACCGAACGGAGGGATTCATGCACAGCAAAAGCGCATCGGCGGGAGCTCTGGTGGAATGATTTCTGCGGCAAAAAACGCTGCCTGCGCGAGTGCCTCGGTCTGGACGAGAGGGGTTTTCGGCGTTACGCTTTGCGGTTTCTTTATTTTCTTCACACCCAGCGGCTTGTCACAGCTCCTGGACGCAGCATTTTGTGTGCATTTCGGTTTTCCCGGTGCGTGTCCTTCCAGCACTGTGTTGCCCTTCTGCACACATCAGACGCCGCACTACCGCACCTACCCCCAACTGTGCGCTCAGTCCCGCCCCTTTGCCTGCATCCACACGCAGGCCAATAACAAAGAAAATACTTATAATAAAAATAATAAAAACAAATGCATTATATTAGATAGGCTAACAGTAGTAAAACGGGTTGCTACATGACCGTTAATTAATGCAAATTTAAACGCCCCAAAAATTAAAATGACGAAATTGTTTGTTTGAAAATGTAGGCTAATTTGACTCGGATGCACATCGGCTCCGAAAGGTGAGCTTTAATTAGCCTGTTGTCAATTCAAGGGCACAGCACTTGCAAAAAAAAAAAAATATCAGTTCATTATTGCTCCTTCTAAATGATGATTTGTTGTGAGGTATCCATGACAACACAGCCCTGCAGAATATTTGCACATTATGGCAAAGTGAGGTTATTACCTGGCCATCATTTTTACAGCATAGATAAGGTGTATGCATGAAGAAAATACCCAAAATTATGATTTTACTTAAATCTTCTGTTCTATTTTTAGTAAGCCTGGGGTTCTCCTGTGATCAGCTCATCCATTAAACACCAATCAGCGGTAAATCTGTCTCTCGAGACATTAAAGTGCCCATCTTAAAGAGTTTAATTTACATAAATGTCTGTTAAGTTCCCATTTATTGCGAAATGAGGCATCAAAATAGTGCCTCGGCCTGCTATGACCCTCTGATGGAGCTGTATGATTTGTAGTGTTCAGAGCCGATGTCAGCATTCAGCAAAAAACAGCAAAAAATCTCAAGTACAGTTTGTGACCGGTGAGCCACCAAACAGTTATTTCCGTGCCAGACACAGTAGGATAACCAAAGCTAATGCTGTGGTTAGCTTCGTTGAGGAGGCCACACAAGTGCCTGTTTCTGGATCTCTGAGAACTGATGTCTAAAAACACACCTGCAGTTACCACATTTTGCCACAGGTGTCGCCAGAAAACACGATGGATGTCTTCAAGATTGCCAAGATAAAGTAAATTGCCTGGATTCGGGACACATACCAGAGGCGGTCCTGGCTAGATTTACGCCCTGGGCGAACCAGGGCGTAAACCTCTTCTTCTTTTCTTCTTTTTCTGAACTGGGCACCTGATGGCTTCTTTGGTCTTTTACTTTGATCCATGATGAAGATGAAGACTCGACATCATTAACATTTGCATTACCTTTTGCCAACACCGTCCGTTCACCCGTCAATCAACCGGAGTTACGTTTTTTTCATTTTTCACATAACCCAATTAATTCCATGTGGGTATATGGGTCTATGTTAATTTTAGGAATGAAATACAATTTATTTGGAAGCAGTTTGTGTTGTGTGGCCTGGGATCAGTCTATCCCTCGCCCCCCTCCCCCTTGCCTCTTCTGACACACACACAACCTGTATGACTCTCAGCAGCAAGTTGACTTGACAATGAGACAACTCCACTAACTTGACATGGAAATGAGCGGTAGTCTTTTGTTTTGAGTTTTTTTTGTTTTGTTTGTTTTGTTTTGTTTTTTGGAGGGCGCTCGAGCGCCCTCACATAGATTGCGCCCTGGGCGGTCGCTCACATTGCCCATAGCAAAAACCGGCCCTGACACATACTGTACTTTGTGGGAATATAAAACTATTGCCAGAGCGAGAGGCGGGACACACCCTGGACAGGTTGCCAGTCTATTGCAGGGCCAACACGGAGAGACAGACAACCATACACACGCCCTTAGTAAAATCCAAATGGCATGTTACCAGACTCATGATTCATGACTCTGATAAAAATTGAGATATGATGCAAAAAGACAACATCTCTGCAGTTGCACTGTAAAACATCAAATACCTGGGTGTGACCATTGACAACAGGCTGAACTTGAAGACCAGTTCAATGCGTGCAGCAAGATGCTGGAAATCTTTTACTTTCTTTTTGTCTGTTGTGGCCAGCACCCTTTTCTGCTGGGGTAGCAGCATTGCAGCTAGTGACACCAACAGACTGAATGAACTGATCAGGAAGCCTGGCTCTGTCACTGGCTGCAGACAGGAGACTTTTGAAGTGGTGGTGGAGAGGAGAGCGCTGAACAAACTGTTATCAATTATGGTTAACCCTGACCACCCTCTCCACCACACAATAGACAGACAACGGAGCACCTCCTCCAAAAGGCTCAAACAACTTCATTGCCTCAAAGACCAATACAGGAAATCTTTCCTGCCTTCCAATTTTATTTTTATTGTTTATCTGTTTAGTTTTTCTGTTATATATAATGTATGGCATGCTGAGTGCCTGTACATTGTTGCTACAACAGTGAAAGTTCGCAGTTTGGGATGAATAAAGTATCTATATATCTATCTATCTCAGATCAACTTTTTTTGATAAATCCTAAGGTATATATCAACAGTTTACTGAGGGATTTTTTTTTTTTTCCCCAAGTTGAGCAAACTTAAATAAGCTGTTCTTGTAGTTCACAACTCATTTGCATGATATGAATGGGAGGTAGAGCTTTCAGCTATCAGGCTCCTCTCCTGTGGAACTATCTCCCAGTTTGGGTTCAGAAGGCGGACACCCTCTCTACTTTTAAGGTCAGGCTTAAGACTTTCCTTTTTGATCAAGCTTATATTTAGGTCTTGACTGAACCATCCCTTAGTTATGCTGCTATAGGCCTAGGCTGCTGGGGGACAATGCACTGAGCACATGTCCTCTTCTCTCTTCTCTCTGGCACCGAGCTCTTGTCCTCTAACTTCCTAACCTCTTATCTCTTATCTAGCGTGTTAACTGCTGTGTGTCCCTCTCTACAGCTAGGCATGTATCAAACCAAGATCAGAGAAACATTTCTCCTAAACAAGACGAAAGTGAAAACAACCTTCTGGTATCAAACTCTGCTCGGTGAGGCTCAAACCTAAGCTAGAATTAACTCGTAACTATAACTGGTGTATATGATTTGTTGAATCATTTGTCAAATGAAAAAAATGTTTTTAGTCTCAAAAATGGGATGCTTAGTCCTACAATTACTTAAATAGAAAAATGCTCGTCTTTGAAGATGTATGTATTGATCATTTCAAAAGTTTGACAACTGGAACATCTCCTATTACAGAAATGTCTATTTTCATAGGATGGCTACTGGGGATTTCAGGTTCCCACATGACAACGTAGTGTCCCAAAATCATGCGGGTACATGCATGTATGAAACTGAGATTAGAGAAACACTTCTCCTTAAAAGGACAAAAGTGAAAACAGCCTTCTAGTATCAAATCCTGCTCAGAGGGAAGCTCAAATGTCCAAACTTGGCAACAAAAGGAACAAGACACTGTTGAGGCGAGGGAAATAACTTAAAATTACCACAGATAATGCATTTAGATACACTTACTAGGAACTTGTTCTTGGCCGATTCATTCATATGACTGGATTACATCAAACATTAACACATGGTTAAAGATTAAACCGATAATTATGAGCCCTTAGACCCTTAGTAAAAGTATGTAACATTAATACCAGTAAGCCCTGCGATAGACTGGCGACCTGCCCAGGGTGTACCCCGCCTCTCGCCTGATAACAGCTGGGATAGTTTCCAGCAGACCCCACGACCCTTAACTGGAATAAGCAGTTACAGTAGATGAATGAATGAATGAATAAATACCAGTAAAAATGTAAGAAGTTGTTTGTTTTGTCAGATTTCAGGAGTCAAATTAGTTGTTTCTATCTAAACATCTCAGGCGATTTCGATGAAATCACATTTAAAGGCCCAAAGAGGTCAAATTATTCAATGAAACAGCTCAACAATGCACACAGATCCCTTGTTTTATATTCCATCAGCCATCTAACAAAGCTTCAGATTTATAGTGTGACACACTGAAGGGGCTCATCCACTAGGTTTGGAACCACTGGACTAAAGTATTACTAGTTCCTCTTTGATTTGCTATACAGTCAGAAGTGCCATGCACATTTATGCCTAAACTGTCTGATAAGGTCATATATATATATAGTAATGCATTAGCCACTGGTGACATTTTTCTGCAGAATGAGAGCCCTTTCAGTTTATGAACACTTGCTTACTATTGGAGATTACTTCATCTCAAATAAAGGATCTGATTACACCACTCTTTAGATGTTCTAGAAAAGTTCCATGAGTGCATCCTTGCAAAGCACACAGAGCACAGATAGCTAAATGATAATGCATAGAAAAGACAAAAAGCAATTCAATTTTGAATTTCAAGTTAATATTTTATTAACAAACAGGCCCAAAATATGCAGTTGAACTCCAATACACGTATAAATACATAAATAAATATGTTTACCAAAAGACGAAAGCTCCTTCATGGAGCATAGGCCATTGATCACAGTCCACACAACTACAGTGACTGAGTATAAAATACACTAAATACATAACAAACAAATAACATACTGATAAATACCATGTTTGATACAAACAATCAGAAAGTCAGGACAGTGGGTTCTTTGCTATTAAAAAATGAAATGAGCGTGAGGACTTTATACCCCTGATCAAAAACAAGAATACTTTCAGGTACTTTTCATTCATTGATAGAAGGATCATTCAGCGAACATGTGTCCCACAGCATCTTCAGCGCCTTTTGTTCCTGAGAAAAAAAACAGAGAGGAGTCGTTATTATCATGTTTTATCGTACGGTGTTGCATCCAACATTAGATCCATCACTGGAATCATAAGACTTACATGGACATGATCTTCTGAATCACTTTCTTCACCCAGGGAGCCTCGGGGTCAAGGCAAACCTCCTGGCCTGTCCTCTTCAGAGTGGCACTGCAGCACAAAGCAATAAGGGTAAGACACATAAGTCTGGGTGAAATTGCAAAATCTCAAAGCAATAACGTTATCACGGCCACGATGGGACGGGGGCTCTTACATGATCTCGGTCTCCTCGCAGTGGGAGTTGGCAGGAATCAGCTCCACCTTCGCAATGTGGCGGCCGATGGGTTTGCTCTCGGTCATGATGCAGCGGCAGTGCAGCTCCACTCCAAGACTTCTCAGACTCATCCCTGTTAGGAGGCAGGAGGAGAAGAGGGTCACACAGGTGGCAACTCTTGATGCGCAAAGAAAGTGAACAACTCATAACTGCTGCATGCGGCTAACAAATCATGCAATACACTTACCTTCACTGATGGCCAGGAAAGCCAAGAGCATCACGATGGAGGTGACAATGACTCTGCTGCTGCTTGCCATTTTGAGTTGTTTTCTCTTTTGCAAAATTTGTAGTAGTTAAGATAAGGATGTTCTTCAGAAAATAGCAAGCTGAAGCCTGGAGACCTAGACGGTTGTAAATAATATCTAAAATAATAATTGTTTTTTCTTTCCTTTAGTTTTCTTCTTCTCTGCTTTTTGGTTCCAGATGATCTCTGGCTGTGCTGTTTGAATCTAGCACTGAAGAGGAATGCTTTTATAGCGCTGAGCTGTGAGTCACTCTCTCTAGCAACAGGGAAGTTGCACAATCTGGGACTGTCAGCAGCGGGAATTTACCGGGTAAGTTTTCTTCACTCGCTCACTTTTTTCTTTTCTTTTTTTTTTTGCTACCTGTGATTTATCCACAGCGTGCATGGATCACCGCTTTGTCACTCAGTCGCAATTGTCATGTAGGAAAAACACAGCGACTGCAATCTTCTGGCTGATGTGAAAAGAATGCTTAGAAAAATATTCTAAATTAATTCCCCGTGTCCGTGTGTGCCATTGCTCATGCCTCGGGGATTAAACACTGACCAACTGACAACTCATTCACCGCATGTGGTACAGTGAACAATTAGATGCAATAAGTGATTGGCTGATGAATATGACCCCCAGGTTTTTTTATTTGACAAATAAGTTCATGAACTTGTTGTTGACGTGTGTATTTGTTAAGAGAATGTGGTGCCTTGGAGGCACAGACGTGTTTATTGCTTGTTCGGTAATGTCAAGTTAGTTAATTTTTTTCTTCCTAGACGCTTGCTTTCAGCACGGAGACATAAAGTGCGTATGGAGCTCTTACACATTTGCGGGTGCCTGATGACAGTTGACACAAAACCTTATCCTTTTGTGCACCCCAAATTACAAGCACATTAATCCAAGATACCTATGATGTTGGTCCAAAATATTCTAACTGCTCACTCATGCATTTGACATTCCTGAAGCTACTCTTGCTGATGTGCCAGATTCAGTCATGGGGCTGCAGCCTGATGCAACTTCAACAAGCTCAAACACATTCGCCGCCAGTTCCTACGTCACTGGAGCCATTCTCACAAGCCAGAAGGCAGACTTGAGTAACATCTTGTTGCTTTGTCTTCAGTGACACACACTGATTGAACAATTTTGGACAGGGGACAAAATTCTGTCTGCCGTATTTAAATGCAACTCCTACAAACTTACAAAATCAATCAAGACCAAACAAATAAAACATTTTAAAGGCCGTATAACATTTTATTTTTTTCTGTTTTAGCTGTACTTATGCCTTCGCTGAACAGGAAGTCAAATAAATCCAGAATGTAGCCTATGACGACCACACCTCATGCACAGTCGCACGTGTCGTTTTATGGTCGGCTCCGGTTGGACTGGAGCATGTGATGACCTTCGCGGAAAGTTTATGATTTATTATTTTTCCTGCCGCCGTGAGAGCCAACATACAGCGTGTGGTGAGATAAGTGAAAATGAAATGACAGACAGGTGGCATGTGACCAGTCAGATGATCATTTTTAATGTGCTGGTGTTCCCCTAAATCTGTCACAGGCACCGGGGGCAGATTCTTAATTTTAGATCACTTTTAGAAATAAAAATTAATTGGAATTAAATGTATTTAAGTTCTGTACATTTATTTCTTTTTGTGGTTTTATATACAGTAAACACTGGTATTATTAAAAAATACAATACGCCATATTTCATTTTATATATTTTTTTTGTTTTAGTTATGTATTTGTTTCCCTTGTATACACACACACACACGCACCCCCACACACACCCACACACACACACACACCACCACACACACACAGGAAACAGGCTTTCCTGTCGAGAGGAAGAGTGATCAAATCATTTCTCTGACAGCATGATTCGTTGTTTTTGGAATATTCCCAAACTTCCCCTTGACCTCATCTAAAACTTTCATCAGTGCAGAAAAGAAAACTGTGAATATTATTTTAATTTGAACTCAAGATTAAATGGGCATGTATCATGATAATGTTTTTTTTTTATGTAACAGCATTGTATTGCCAGTTACTGTGATTATCTTTATTAGCTCAATTATCATAAAGTTTAGGAATTCATTAAAGACATCTAAGAGCCTTGTGTCAGCAGGTCAAACTCTTTACTGTCTTGTGAAACCCTGCCCGACGGATTACCACACTCAGTAGTGTAGAGAGTTTGAAAGTTCCCAGAGGATCATGCTTAATAACTCCGGTGATCGCTTCATTTATCACCCCGTCTTCAGCTGGCTCACATTTGTGATTGTTTAGAGAGAGGGATGTGTTGGCAGCTCTGCAAAGGGCTGTTTTGAAATACGGCCACAAGGAAGCTCTGACTTCAGTTTGTCAGATACTTTGGCTCGTAAGCAAAAACAGCCTATAACACTAACATCCTCAACGCTGTCATGAGCGCATTGAATTTTACTGGAAATGAAGCAGAGAAAAAAAAATATTGCACAACTCCAACCACCTTTAGACCAGAAAAATGTCATGTAAGTACATAAAAAAATAGAGTGCTAACAAAGCTTTATTTGTTTTGGGGTTTTTTTTGCAACTCTTGTATTTGTATCTTTCATAATAATTGCACCGTGAAGGAAGGTACTTCATGGCATCAGTGCAGCATACTGTACATCCAAGAGAACCATGTGCTGGAGCGTAAGACTTGGAGCGTAAGAGTTTGTTCAGACTTGTAGGGCATTCTCTGACTCAGTGTCACTGGTTTTGCATGAAAGATAAGATATGTTAAAGATAAAAGAAAAGGAAGACATAGGAACAAACCACTGCACACTGATACTAGCATAAATACTACAGGCTGACATAATGACCGTAAAGAAAGGAGCTGGGAAAACCAGGAATGAGTCATGAACTGTCACTGCTCCAGCTTATTGTTGACTTTGTCCACTGCATAGGCAGATAAGTACTGCAGGATTGTGCCACTTCAGATAAGACTAGCTCAGTTGTCCTATGTGCAAACAATTGCTTTCAGCTGAAGTGGAGCAGAACAGGCTTAATGTGAACGAGATTCACCACAAGGAAATGAGAACGTGCCAAAAGAAGGCTGAAAGGCAGAGATCATCTGGTGGATTTTGGGGAAACGTCGGGTTTTTTTTGGATAGACAAACAACTGGAGGGAAGGTTGAAGATCGAGTGCCTTTCTCCCGACTCACACAAAAGTTTCAGTTGGGGCATCTGCACGAGGGTGAAGGGCACAATGTTTTACATTTCACACGTGCATAACAGCATTCCTATAACATTAAATGTCATGCCAACTCACGTTTGCTCAATTGTTGCGTGACAACTGTAGACAATGTGCAAAGCATCCATATTTATTTTAGCCTAGCTTTAGTTTGAAGCAGGTCTAGGTGGGTGGCACATGTCTAAGTAACACCCACACGAGTGAATGCCAGGTCCAAAAGTTTCCCATCACAACATTGAACTGTCACGAGACGGTCAACGTTATTCACTTCTCCTGTCAGTGGTTTTAATGTTGTGGCTGATCGGTGCATATACTTTAATTCAAAATGAAAACCGTTCAAATGCATGTTAATGCATGACAAAGTGCAGGACAAGATGATAAAGAGTGATCCAAGTGGATGTGGGTATCGAATTTCACAATGACACACGTGTGAAATGTGAAAACGTGAATAATTTGGCACAGTTCTCGGATTCTTTCTGGTAAAGATTCCTCTAATAAGTCATGATTCCTTCTTGTCCAAGTTTCAACACTGGCACTGTAGGGAAAAAAAAAAAAAAAAAAAAACCTCAGTTGCTTGGAAATAATGAAGGCGGGAGTAGAACACACAAAACAGAGTTGTAGAGGAGATTTGCATCACAGTTCGGAGCTGCAGCAGAGACGTGGGCAGTCTACATATTTTGCTCGTCTCGCCGGGGTGTCAGGGTGGAGATTCAAAACAAACATGTCCATCATCACTGTTGTGACGGTGTTGGTTTTCCTCATCGCCCATGAAGGTGAGTGCAATCTGCCAATCACTGCAAAGCTGTGTTGTACCGTTTTGATCTGCAGTTTGCACAGACAGTTTCTTCTCTCACTTCTAAAACACGTCAGGTATCACTGCGAGAGATCCAGGGGTGATTGTGCGATGCCAATGCATAGCCAAGGAAAAAAAGCCCATTGGTCGTTTTATTGCAAAGGTGGAAATTAGTCTTCCAACTTCACATTGCGGAGACACTGAGATTATGTAAGTTGAAGGATTGTTCCGTTAACCACTGCTCAAAAAACACTTGAAGCATGCCTTAGATAATTGCCGGCTTTTCAACTCTTCTGAGGAAATATGTCTGATGTCTCTAATCTGTTTGTGGTCCTGCAGTGCCACTCTTAAAAGGAACGGGAAAAAGCTTTGTCTGGACCCTGATGCTCCGTGGGTCAAAAAGGTGCTCAACAAACTGGCTACGTAAGTGTTTCGTAACTGTACTTTTATAAATAAAGCAGCATGAGAATAAAGCCTCACTGGAACCAGATGATCATGAACTCTTCGTGTTTAGAACAAGCAGTTGATGGCACAGTCAGACAAATATCCTTCAACATAAGGGGATATTTGGTTATCTTTGTGTCACCCGAAAGGAAATTCTGGCAATTGGCAACGTGATTAGTCACAGATGATGAACAAAAATATGGTGATGATTGCAGGAGGAAATTACCACATTCTAGGAAGCCAGTTAACCATTTCCTTGTTAGAGGGATAAGGCGAGCCCGCCAGAGTTCAAAAGATTGGTGGTGGTTCTTTTCAAATCCCTCCAGAAATCTCAATAACACACGCACATTTTCTTCTCTGCAGGCGGACCCAGTGAAAAACAAAGCTTCGCAGAATCAGCTCAGATGGAAAGGAGGACTTTTGAGAGGCGCATTATCATCACCACAGGCATGCAAAATAAAAGGTCGGAAAGCAAAGGGAGGGAGCACCAAGCTGGGGAAACAGTCAAGCCATGATGTCCAAGAGGTGGTGCTCAGACCGTCTGTACCCAGGTGTCAGCCGGGAAGGAAGGCACGGTGACACAAAACGATATGTGGTGAACTATATGCTGAACGCGCTTATGTCTCCTTTGTATTAAAAAGGTGTATATGCACATATTCTGCTTTTTTCCTTTTTCCTGTAACGCACAAAAGGTGACACCGCAAACTGGATGTGAATATGAGGATGGAATAAAAACTGAACACAGCAGCACAGCGTCATGCTTTTTTTATTATTATTATGTATCAGCTCTAAACTTTAATTTAAATAGTTAAGATCATGTCCATGCCAATGTTGATGTATTTAAATAAAGTATACATACAATGTTTTGGGTTAATTTTATTACATAAATGTAACAGTGGATTAGCTTACAAGCCACAAATAGTTTAATGTTCATCCTTTTTTTTGTGTGTGCGCGCGAGTGCGTTTCTTTTGTAGTGGGAAATGTGGAGCAACATAAGTCATGACCTAAGATTAAATCCATGATTTTGTCATGGAGGTTGTGACATTGTGGTTTTGTAAAATACTGACCGGTAGATAAATCACCTTTGAAAGATTAAAAGCTTTCAACGTTCAACCTTCTAATTCAAGAGCTTTGTTACCTGGACATGTTTTATTAAGCTGACCACTAATTTACTGTGACTCAGATTAAATAAAAAATGACCACACTTCTTAAAATTAAGGCAACTATTTGCATAGATATTTCTGAGTAGACTGGAAGTAACATAAACACATTAGAATAACTTAAATTTAAATCACTTCCTGACTTAATATCACCAAAACTTCCCTAGTCTAACTATAAATGTCTTGTGGGATTTACTCAGCAGTGGTTGAGTTGAAAACACTTAAAAAGACCCATGCAAATTGATAACTTTTTCGAGTACATGTACTAGACTCCAGTTAATCAGCCATGATGGAAAGGGCAACTGTACAATCACAATATAATATAATTTGACATTGTCGACAATATTCAACCTGACATTTTCAGGTTGGACTCCACATGATTCCTCCCCAGAGGACGGACAATGTCTCCGTGTCTTGTCTCTTGAAAAGTCAACCGGAGCAATTCAAAACAAAATCTGTTTTCTAAAAGGACAGTTTTTTTCAAAAAAAAAAACTGGGTTCATCTGGTAAAGTACTATGTCTCTATAAAACACCACTCCGTTTTTAATTTGGAGAAATAAACATTGTATTGTTGTCCGTCCCATCTGCTAATCACTATAACTCTGAGGGAGGCGATTCAGCTTTTTGTGACGCAGAATCACAAATAAAATATAAATGCCATGCAGAAATATTTCGAGGAACAAGATTTACAACAGCAGTGTCTCTTGGCTTGTGTCGTTTAGGATGTTGTACATGCAGAGTCACATTAATCTGTCAGTTGACGAACATCGCCACCTCCTGGACGAAGACACACACCATCTGTTTTTACAGCTGTGAAATGCTTTGCTGTGTCACAGCTGTCATTACAGACACTGCATTCTGCAAGGGCAGTAGGATGCTAAAGTTCAATGGTTTTTCAATGCATCATTCCTAGGATCCAACAAAACATTTGGATGCGGTTAGGAAAAACCCAAGGGCAATACAATACTGCTGTTCTTGTTCACCATTGCACTCTGGTCTTAATGAGATCAGTGTGTGTCTGAGTTATGGCTTCTAGAGAAGGCTTCTCAGGGATTGCCAATATTGGAAAAATTGGATATTTAAACGTTTCTTCAGAAACTACTGACCAGTTCCCAGCGTGGCTGTTTTCATCTCATTTAGTCTCAGATCCAGACACTCCTCGCTGTCCTCCAATCAGGGCCGCCCCTGGCCAAACTGGGGCCCTAAGCAGAAATGTCTTTTGGGGCCCCCCCACCAGACACGCGCACACACACGCGCACACACACACACGTGTAAAGAAATGACGAGCACAAAATGCCATTTAGGTTTACAACCTTCATTTGGGGTAACAAAACAAAGAATTTTCAACTATGTACATGTATTTACAAGCATTTACAAGTTAACCCGTCTGCATTTTTTTGAAGCAAAGTCATCAATGAGGTCATCGTTGATTGATCGGATGCTGCTGCCAAGTGCCAATCATTGCGGCGAAGTGTGTCACATTACACCTTTTTTTTCTTCCTGCCTCGGGCTGACTCTTTATGGTACTCACGGTTGCCAGATTGGGCGGTTTTTCCACAAAATTGGGCTACTTGGTTTATGTCCGGCGGGGGAGTGTGACAGGTTTCCATAGGTGGCAACTTCGTGGTTTGGGCTGTTTTTATTGGATTGGGAGGACCAGCGGAGCGCTCGCGCTGGTCTCTCCGCCGCCGGAGCGCTGCGCGTCCTTTGCGCATTTTTAGAAAATGCGTCATCTTGTGCGACATGGGGCCCCCCATGGATCGCGGGGCCCCACGCGCTGCGCGTGTTCTGCGTATAGGGCGGGGCGGCTCTGCCTCCAATTACCCATTACACTAAACTTGCAATTCCCTTTCGCCTTACTTACCCACCCAACTTCACATCTGCTCCCTGCTTCACATCAGTTAGCAGCATTAATACCACGTGATTTCCCTTCACTGGATGCTTGACTGTGTTTTGTTCCAGTCTTATTCTCTGTCTCCCGCTGTTTGCCTTCTCTGAACCCTCTTTGACTTTGGCCTTTAGGATTTGAACGCCTATTCTTAGTCTTTTATCTTACTCCGGACATTGAGTCAAAGTGTTGTTTGTGGAGCCGTGACTCCGTAGCATTGAAAACAAGACAGACAAGTACATTTGTTCAACAATTGTACTTAATTTTGAAGTACTTGTGCTTATGTTCATCACTCACATCAATCCCCTTTGGCAACGTGGAAACCGTCTGTTGAGGTCCCACATCAAGTAGCTTTGGCAGCATGGATGGGTGTAGGGTGGTCTTCACGGCTGAATGTGCAGGGATTGCTGCAGTAGGTGCGTGACCTGTGACAGCCAAGATACTATGGGATCTGCAGTAAGTACCTCAGGTGTTATAAAAGACTGTTTACAAGCTGTGCAGATTTCACTGCGGGCCGCGGTTTTGTTGTCACAGCAGGTTGCTGTGTGTTTGGCAAATCATTTCTGCATCACTGATCTACATGTTGGAGTTTAGCTCACCTACCCTCTGGAGGTTAGACCAGGGCTGACTGGATGAGGCATCTCCTGTCTGGTTTGAAAGGCAGCCTCCCTCCACAGGTTGCTCTGTGACAGATTTGTCTTGGTGGGAGATTTCGTGATTATAGGCACGCAGGCTTTATTTGTTACACTTGTCCCCATTTCGAATCGATTCGGGTTTTCTCTTTGGTTTACTGTGTAGGTTTTTCTGATAACTTGATGATTTGTATATTCGCTTTGGTTCACTGAGTGTCTTCTGTTGAGTGTACCATCCATAACTAATGTAGTTAGGTCTTGAGGCGTGTTTATAGTCACAGCGAGATTCTGCGTCAAAGGGAAGCTTGATTGTTTCACGTACCAAAGACAAGATTTGATCTACCCAATCAACCGACCAATCAACTAACCAACCAACTAACCAACCAACCAATCAATCATGCAAACAAATCAAACTAACAACAAATTAATGAATGGAACAACTGACCAACCACTCAATCAATCAAGCAAGCAAGTTAATAAATCAATGAATGAATCAATCAGCCAACCAAACAAAAAATCAACCAATCAACCAATCAATCAGTCAAACTAATCAATTAATATTACCACACCTCTGGTCGGTCTGGATTAAATACTGTAAAGACTGTAAAAGTTTGTGCTTCAAATGCCACAAATGGTTGCAGTTGTTCCATCTGTAATTGCATTGCTGTTGCTGTTGATGGCTGCCCCTGCCACTTTTCAGACACGAAACTGAACGAGAAGAAATCCCACCTGCAACACCGAGTCCGTAAGAAAACTCACAGCAGTATGTAACTTCTGCAAGCTGAGACGGACCACGTCCAATTTTTCATCAGCAAATGAAGCATGAAGAAAAGGTAAGCAGCCACAAGTCAAGTCAGAACATATTAGCAATGTGGGACATTACAGTTTTTTACAATCACTTTGCTACTATTTTCAGAACTTTGATGTCATTTTTCACAACTCTAGACACAAAACTCACAACCAATGATCAAAATGCACATTTTTCAAAACTCTAACCCTTTTCTCAATTGCTTGGATACAATACACATAAAACTTAGATAATTTGTTCATTCAAAAAAAATCACCTGTTCAATATGATACAACTTAACATCAAAATACTACTATTTCAAAAGGCAATTCACACAATACATTTCAAATGAGTGTCTATTCATTTCCTTACAATGATCTAACTATCAATTGATACAACTGCTCAAAATGATAAGTAACTGTTGCATTACTCTGAATGCATAGTTGTATGGAAACAAATCCGAATCCACAACACAGAGTTGATGACAATGTAGAAGTACAGTAATCACTCCTGTTTTGTTTCTTACATGTACAGTACAAGCAAGCAAGTTGAGGAACACTGCATTTGATGTTTTACAGTACTGTCTTTTATTTTCTACTGTATTTCATAGCTAATTACAGTATTTTTGCTTTGATTCAAATACTGTAAACCTATGTTGTGATTGTACTGTCTTGAATTTCCCCTTGGGGATCAATAAAGTATCTATCTATCTATCTATCTATCTCTATCTAGTCTTTTGCATCAATATACTGTATTACAAACTTTGTTCAATGATTCCACTGTGTCTGTAGTATTCTCTCTAATACTGCAGTACTTTTACAGAGATGTATTTACTGTACTGTGTATGTAGTACCATAATGAAACCTGTATCACCTATTTTGTTCTACAATATTTAATGGTTGTACGAACAATGACACAGTGAAACTATCGGTTGCTTGTGTGTGGGTGATCTATAGTTCTGTTTCAGTGGTATTTCACAGTAAATTTGTTTTTTGAACCAATGATTGTGCAAGTGCAAGATTTATTTAAAGATGTGAATGCACAATGCAGTGTTTTGAACATTAGACAGCCTGTGTTACAAGTGACAACCGTTTTGAGTTTTGTGTCTAGAGTTGTGAAAAATGACATCAAGGTTCTGAAAATAGTAGCAAAGTGGTTGTAAAAAACTGTAAAAAGGAGGAAAGGTTTTGGAGCATCATGCGCGGCATCTGTCTTGTTTCTGGTGGGTCAGATAGGCAAACACTGAAGCGCGGCAGTGAACTGGTTAACATCCGTGGTAACATCATCCATGAGATGTGGATTTAAAGGTGGACGCCCACATTGTGTAAGCGGAAGATGGAGTTCTCCGCTTGTTTGGCGGTGTCTTGCCGTAAACTGGAAGCGATCGTCTGAACTCCATTTCGTCTGCACATCTGCAGGCCGTCGGCAGCAGGCATCATGGAGCTTGTTTGAGCTCCGTGAGGGCTGAAAGCCGCGGACATGTAACGCTGGACGGGTAGCTGGTCTGAACGTTGAGCCGACATGTGCTGATTCGTGTGGCTAACTGGTAAAAGGTAAGGCTTTGCGGGTTGTTTTTTTTTGATGATGCTTTAGCCGGTTACGCAAGGATTACGCGAAAACTAGCGGCACCCTGCTAACTAATCCTTATCAACCGCAGCAAACTTTCAAAATAACGCAGGCCTGCGTGGAGATAAATATTAGTTGCTGCGTAAAATTAATTATAAGCTTACAGAAATCATTTCTAAATGCTGTTTTTGTCTTGAAATAAGGCAAATTTTAATAATTGGCCGTCTTTGCGCCTTTGATGTGTGGTTATTATGAGTGTATCCATATGCTTGTGTGTCTTTATTATTGTGTTACTGCGGTTCCTGTTGGCTCATCTGCGCCTGCGTGTTGCTTGCTGTCTCCAGGTGCCCCTCCCGTCACGGTGCTCCCCAGCCGGTGTCTCTGCTGCCATGGAGGTGGGCAGCCTCCCCGTGGAGCTGTGGAGGGTTATCTTGGCCTACCTCCCTCTGCCTGACCTGGGCCGCTGCTGCCGGGTGTGCCGTGCCTGGCGGGAGCTCATCCTCTCCCTGGACAACACCCGCTGGAGACAGCTCTGCCTCGGCTGCCCCGAGTGCCGGCATCCCAACTGGCCCAGTCAGCCCCATCTGGAGCCGCCGTCCTGGAGAGAGGCCCTGAAGCAGCACGCCCTAGCCACCCGCACCTGGACTCAAAATGGGCCGGAGCTCCAGTCCTCTGCCTGCCTCCTCTTTTTCCGACGACGGAAAGACCGCAGGGTTTGGCACGTGGGGCCCGGGTGTGAGTTTGAGACTTTACGCGGGGCCCTGGCAGTGGCGGGGCCGTATGACCGCGTGGTTCTCCATCCAGGAGTGTATGA
Source organism: Chelon labrosus (assembly GCF_963514085.1). Classification (NCBI taxonomy): domain Eukaryota; kingdom Metazoa; phylum Chordata; class Actinopteri; order Mugiliformes; family Mugilidae; genus Chelon; species Chelon labrosus. The sequence goes on from NC_140338.1 coordinate 11,727,590, forward strand.
GGAGCAGGCGGAGGTGCCGCTGAAGGTGCCCGTGGAGCTGGTCGGGCTGGGCCGACTGGGCGAGGTGGCCCTCCTGGTGTGTATGGAGCAGCAGTGTCCTACTGCCAGGCTGTGTAATCTGGTTTTCATGCCACCCTGGTTCTCCACTGTCGTTTACAAGGTGAAGTAACGGCTTCTTACTATGGTTTTGTTCAAAATTCAGAGCATAGTCCGTTATATTTGTCTGACTCCAATCACTTTTCCTCTCCTCTAGACATCGTGGGGTCACGTCCAGCTAGATAACTGCAACTTTGAAGGAGCCCAGCTGCAAGTCCGAGGCCCGGGAACCTGCCAGGCTCGGTTTTGCTCCTTCTCACAGGGCAGCTCTGCCCACTTGCTGGGCGTCGTCCTCAGTTTATTGGACAGCTGTGACTTCTCAGGAAGTGAAACGGCTTCGGTGACCGTGGAGGGTCCCCCAGTGTCGGACAGGAACTGGGCATGTAAACATTTGGCTGCTCTGGCCAGGACGTTCCCATCATGTGGTGTGTTGGAATATAACGGCGCTCCCAAGGGCCCTCAGGCCGACTCCACCGGTGGGACCCAACCTCCTGGTGCTCACGTTAAAAAGGAGCACGTGAGCATGGAGGACTGGAAGAGAAGGACTGGGGTAGACGCGGTCTGTCAGGGCACAGTGATTGAAGATGGCTGGAGTGATTGTGACCGTAGCGAGGGAGAGGAAGAGAGCCGAGATGGAGGGGGAGCTAACAACACCAAAAAAACTTTTACACTGGATTACAAAGTCCCATATGATCATCACGGCCTATCCCATTTACTCAAGCCCCGGCCTGATGGCTCCCTGCCACTTGCCTCATCCCCTGATCCCCCATCGGTGACCCCTGAACTCCTCAACCTTCACCAGGAACTGGACAGGGACCCAGAGGCCCGCATGTTGGCAGCCTCCACCCTGGGCTGCCTCCTCAGACGCTGCCTCTTCAGGGACGGGAAGGGTGGCGTACATTTGTCTAATTATGGACAAGCTCGACTGGAGGAAAATGTTTTCCGTGGGCTGAACTACGCTGTCCGCTGCATCCAGAACTCCACAGTAAATAAAATCCTATCAATCAACATCGGTCTTTGTTGTAGAGAATTGGAATGTAATTACATCTCACAAGTTTAGTGACTTTTATCCGCAGCACACCACTTGTGCTTAGTGACATATCAAGTTAAGGAAGTAGCTCAGATCATTAGTAATTAAACAGCAGTTTCTTATTCAAACTGTTACTCGAGCTCTTGTCTTTGTTTCCTCCAGATAGTGATGCTGAGAAACGAGGTCTGCGAGTGCCGCGCGTCGGGCGTCTTTCTGCGCCTCTCGGCTCAGGGCCTCATTGCGGAAAACAACATCCACTCGAACGGGGAGGCGGGGCTGGACATCCGAAAAGGGGCCAACCCCACCATTGTGGTAACTGCTACACCTTTGTCTGTTGAAGATGCAAACACAAAGTCTGCATGCTACAGTTTTTAATAGCATCTCATGGCCAGCAGTCATGATTAAGATCATTTTGTCAAGTTTAAAACACTAAAGCTCGTCGACTCTTAAACTCACCTCATCAGGTGAATGTGCACTTTTGCGTCCATAATAAACTGGATGGAAGTCTGGGCGTTTACTGAACACGGTAAAAATGATTTTGATTTGTGTCATTCTGTCTTTCATTCCTCAGTGCAACAAAATACATAGCGGTTTGCGCTCTGGGGTTGTTGTCCTTGGCAACGGAAAAGGTTCAATTCGGAGCAACCAGATCTATAACAATAAGGAAGCGGGCGTGTATATTCTCTTCAGTGGAAATCCTGTGGTGAGGTAGGTTGGAACTCGCAAACATCTAACCTTCCCATCGAATTGTTTTTTCCCCATGATGTTTGGATATTATTCCAAGCGGTCATAGAGTTTGTAGATGAGGTTTCTCAGTAAGGAAAAGACGGAGTTTTCTCCAACTTCTCAGACTAAAACATAATGACCGTGTGTCTGTGAGCCAGCACGCATATTGGCACCCTGAAATGTAAATAAAGCATCATTAATTTACTCCTGAATGTCCAAAGGTGAAACAGGCATGATTTTAAATACAAAACTCTGTTTATCAGTGAAGAAATTATTTTATTTTAAGCCTGTGAAGGTTCTCAGCCATCCAGGTCATGGTATATCCAGAAAAGCGTTTAAGAAAGGCAGCTGGATTTGTAGAGCCACTCATCCTAGTAGCTTCTTCAGGTCTGTCTTGGTTTATGCTTTGTCTAGATTATCAAAGTAACGAGTAGTGATCAGCCAGAAAAGGCTGTTGGCACCGTTTATGCAGATTTACATATGATTTCTTCAAAAACAAACACTTGTGGTTTTGTTTATCCAAAAGCCTTAAAGGGTAACTACTGCTTTTTACAACCTGGACCTTACTTCTGGCATAAAATATGGTTGTTTACTCACCCATATAACTTTGGTGTCATTTGGAGTCCTTCAGAAGATATTTAGCTCCATATAATGGGAGTGACTGGGGCACCGAAACGCAGCCTCTAAATAACGCATTATCTGCCACGAAACTCGTTCATTTTGCCAATATTTTGTTATGATACGCTAGTGCTATTCCCCGTTGAGTCCAAAGTTATATGGGTGAGTAAACGATCGTATTATATGCCCGAAATAAGGTCCAGGTTGAAATAAAACGGCAGTTCCCCTTTAAAGAAAGGCAACTTGTAGTGCGTGTCTTGTGGTTTTGTACAATATGTCTTGATAACTCCAGTTACACAACGCAACATTAAGCCCTAGGAGTTCTGCAGTGCAGTGGTGTATTTTTGCAGTGAATGTGTGCTGTAAGCAGTGTTACATAATGTTTTCATATCTGATACTGTCGGTGCAGACGGTGTGTGGACGTGCTCCAGTTCGACTCATATTTTCTCTCTTCTCTGTCTCTCTCAGTGGAAATCACATCTTCCAAGGACAAGCGGCGGGGATTGCTATAAACGAGAATGGCAGAGGGATGATAACAGGTGCGGGTTTGTCCCGTCTCTTTGTACGCTTTTATGATGCATCACTGAACAGAAAGTTAAAGCGCATCAATACGTTTTAATTCTAGAGAATGTGATCAGAGAGAACCAGTGGGGTGGCGTGGACATCCGCAGAGGAGGTGACCCCATTTTGAGAAACAACTACATCTGTTACGGCTACTCGGACGGTGTGGTGGTCGGAGAGAGAGGACGTGGGCTTATAGAGGGAAACCACGTGTACTGTATGTGTATTTTCAGCCTGGATAGTATATCATATTTATTTGACAGCCATGGCACAGATGTATCCTCTTCCTCTGCTTTCTTCAGGTAACAAAGGCTGCGGCGTGTGGGTTATGTCATCCAGCCTCCCACAGCTCCTAGGCAACTACATCATCCACAACTGTATGTACGGGCTGGCAGTTTTCTGCAGGAAGGACCCGGAGAACATCGAGGCCAGGGAGGGGAACTGGCCTGGGCAAGAGGGGATTGGTGGAGAAGGAGGAAGTGGGGAGGGAGAAGGAAGAGATGGGCAGGAGAACTTTAACGAAGAAGGGGAATTGTTCGCGTGGGACAGCGATCTGGACAGCGAGGACGAACGCCACTCTGCACGTCGCTCCATCAGCGTGGCCCTGGTGGAGAGCAACTGCATGAGCTACAACGGAGGTACTAAACAGATCTGCTGCAATGAAATGCACACCGTCTCCCTCTCTGCATCTCTTTCTCAAACGTCCTATCTGTGCCTTTGTTGTAGCGGTCGGCCTGTACGTGAAGAGCAGCGAGGCTCTGAACGTGTTCGCTAACCTTGTAAACAGCAACCGTGGCCCTGGCATTGCCGTCCTGCAGAGCAGTCAGATGACGCGACTTGTCACCAACTGCATTCTTGAAAATGGTCGAGGCGGTGTCATGGTGGAAAAGGACTGCAGGGTGGAGCTTCGTGGTAATGGCATCTATGAAAACAGTGGCCACGGTGTCAGTTTCAATGGTAACGGGCAGATTACGGAGAATGATGTGGTTGGAAACCGGGGATATGGGATCCAGGTCTCTGGAAGTGCCGATATCAAGGTGAGATGGAGTGGGCACACAGTAGTTATCCTAATTTAAGATAGACCTAAAACTATTACTTGCTGAATATTTATGCCTATTTTTTTATCATTTATGTGTTTAGGTAGTGCGCAACCGTGTCCAACCTGCACAGGGTTGTGGTATCGCTGTGCTGGGGCCAGTAAAAGGCGTTGTCCATGACAATCTCTTGTTCCAGGGCCACCCCGGAAACAAAAAAACACTTCTACATATGGATCCTGGCAATGAGAGCTGTGTGTTGCGCAACAACAGTATTCTAAAGCATAATAACAGGTAACTAGGCAACCCACAGAAAGTGGTGACATTCAGTCTGAACATTTTCTTCTGCAACCAACACTGCAGCTATAATCAGTACTTATATAATAATGTATGGAGGTTTATGGTCCTGGTTCATGATTGCTGCTCATAATTATGTGTTTTGAGAGTGAAAGCTCAACATAGTGGAACATTTAGCGAGTAAAAAGTCAAATGTTTCCCTCAGGATGTGGTTAAGATGTGAATATTGCAGCTAAGAAAGCTCCAGACTCCACTTAATGGGGATCTTCTAATTCAACTTTTTTTTTTTTCTTTCCATTTTGAAGCTGTACATCTTCTCCACAGTGGGTTTTGGAAAACCCTCCCCCTCGCCCACTGGCCAGCTCCCCCGGCGGCCTCTCCTCCTCCCAGTATCCATCCCGACTTGGAATTTCCATGACTACCAGGATCAGCGCAACCGTTGAAAGCGGTTGCCACAGCGGCAGCATGTTCTGCACCATCCTGTGAATACCGGCAAGCACTTGCATACCGACAGGAACGCCAGATCAGCATGCCGGCCCTTACGCATGTGTGGAGCACTTCTGTTTCCAAAATCATGTCGTCCAGGGTGCGGGTTACTGTCAAAGAAGCAGGAAGCCGCACCTAAGACACTAAAGGGCCCGTCCACTCTCCCGGTACGTTAGTGTGTCACAACATTTCCTAATCTAAAAAAAAAAAAAAACAAGGCTTTTGTAATTTTAGGATAAAACGCTTTTGCACTCATTCACATCCGAGCACTGTCGTCAGCCTACATGTTTGACGTCTACGTCAACACAAAAGCTTTACCATAGTCATGTTCTCATTTACCGTAGACATTGTTGGCTACGTTTGTTTGCTTCTGGGACTCTCTGGTTAGGAAGTGCACACTTATAAATCCTAGCAGGAGTCAAAGACTTCAGAGATGCCAGCTTCACTCATAGTACAAAGTAAAGCTGTGCCTTGTATGACCTTTTTAAATCAATCAATGATTGTAGCTAGGGAAGGAAAGTTTATAGTGTGAGGTGTATATGCAAAAAATTTAAAAAACTAAAAAGCCAAAATGAAGCTTCTGCCTCTTGCACAGAGGTGTTGCCTGGTGAGTCTGTAACATCATGTCCTCCATGATTTATTTTGTTCGTTTGATGGTCTTCAGCCGTCTTTGACATTCCAGACACTCTCAGCGCGCCGCACACACTTACAGACTCACTCGGTAACAGCCAGAGAAGGAAAAAGGATGTTTAGCGTGCAATATGTGATGTCTACAAATGTGCCTATGCGTCTTGACCGTCTTAGATGTTCTCATCAAGAATTTGTTTACATGTAGTCTGCTTTTTTTTGTATCATGGACTGCAAGCGTCAAGCAATGATATCACGTACAACTCAAAGTTCACCACTTTGTCTACAAAATACATTAATAAACAGCTCTTGTTTGTGGCATTTCCAGTTCTCACGGTCCTTTTTTTCCCCCCCGCGGTCTTCAGTGCATTTTCTTGCGTTTCCGTCTCTCCATGAACTGATCGTATTTGATCAGAGGTAGAACGAGAGTGGCCTGTCTGTGTTCTTCTCGCAGTCCAGCCTCGTCAGCCTTCGCCCGGGATGGTTTGATCAGGGCCAGTCCCATAGACTTTGCAACTTCAATAATCCTGTAGAACAACATAAGAATCAGACACACAGCCAGTTTGTTTATGACACCTAGGGCTGTCAAAGTTAACACCAATCCCCTTTACGTCGGCCTGCCCCGTAGTTTGAGCAATAATGAAGCTCAGTGCAGCAGTAATACTGTGGAACGCAAGCAGAATTTGAAGTGTGGTCGTAATATGCCATCCTATTAGTTATTTGCATTTAACGCATTTACCGTGGATTTGCGCTGACTTATGTATGTAGTAGAGATGATGATAAGAGTTACAAACTTGAAAAACAACCAAATTGCTTCCCAGGGACAAATGAAGCTTGCTGAATCTGGATTTAAAACATATTTTAAAAAAAAGTGTGATTAATTTGCATTTTTGACCATTAACTATTGACATATTGCAATTCTTATTTTAATCTACTGACAGCCCTAATTACATCTTCTATTATCAGTTCATTCTATAGTTTGACAATCATTTGAACATCTTGAAATAGAGTGAGTCCCACTGAGTTGACACTACTGACGTTAAAGGGGAACTACTGTTTTTTTTACAACCTGGACCTTATTGTTGGCATAAAATACGATTGTTTACTCACCCATATAACTTTAGTGTTATTTGTAATTCGTCAGATATTTAGATCCGCGTATATCCATATAGTGGGAGTGACTGGGGCAGCGAATAGATAACAAGTAACTCCAGACTCAACGGGGAATAGCACTAGCGTATCATAACAAAATATTGGTGAGATTAACGATTAATGACATCAAATGACACTAAACACTTATATGGGTGAGTAAACGATCATTTTTTATGCCAGAAATAAGGTCCAGGTTGTAAAAACAGTAGTTACGCTTTGGTCTTCCTGTGTTATTTAACTGAATGCATGTGATCTTTTTTTTGTCCATACCTGGCCTCTGTGATCCCCAGGTCACGGTGCAGTAATGTGAGGTCCGCAGTCATGTGACCCATATGCAGCAGCAGCGCCAGGCAGTGGGCTGCTATTTTGGCACGCATTGATGACGACACCGTGTTCTGGACCCTGTAAGGGCGAAAGTATGGTGAAGAGTTTGTGTGCGTGACTTACGACAAAAGACAACCCGTCGTTTAGGAAGCGGTGGGACAGTTACAGCCACTTTGGTCATTGTGATTTTACATTTGGCAAACATTTTCTCCAGACCCATGATACTTGTAACTCACGCAAATGCTTTAAAGTGACAATCTTGAACCTTTCAGTCTGGGTTGATTTTATTATTGGTGAAACCAGAACTAGTTTGTTTTGCTGGTGCATAGTAATCCTTTATTCTCTGAATAACTGATCTGAGTTTATGCAGCCGATGGCATTAAGACTGAAAAGCAGCCGGTTGCCTGCAGCTCTTCATTGAACAGTTTACTGTGGCTGCTCCTTCCTGTTTCATTACTCCCTGCAATATTTCAACCTTTTCAACAATGAAAAGATGGCAGTGAGTGCTAAGCATTGAATGTGCTGTAAAAAGCTTGTGCTGTGCTAGTTAAATGCTTTTAATTTCAAGCTGCGGCAGAAGGAAATATTACTTTGCATTAGCAGTAATCTCTAATCCCTCGGCTATCATCAACACCACCGGTTCCAACAGATTAGATTAGCAGTTACTTAATACAGCCTTTTTTTCCTGGAATTTTGCACCTAGTTAATTTAAATGCAAACATAAAAATACCGCAGTACTTTCATCAGTGGGCCACAGGCTCATTATAAGATTTAATAATCCACCTGTTCATCCACCGTCATACCTGCCATTGTTGAACGATTCCACAGTGAATGTTCTCAACAGTTTGCTCTGAATGTTGCGAGGGCATCCTTCCTCCAGCCCAACTGTGCACATGAAACGTGAATCACTATTAGTCTGTGTGCACCACTCAACTCACACACACGTACGATGGGAGAGAAACAGCAGTACTCACACTTGCGGTTGATGCTCCTCTGCCGAGCCAGTTTGAGCAGCATAGAAAGATAAAAGGCGCAGCGTGCCATTTTCTCTCTGGCTTCTCCTGTAGTTGGCAAGTTCTCTAGGTGCCTCACAACGCACAGACACCTTGAGGAGAAAAAGAAAAAGTACAAATGATAATGTGAATACAATGAAACACTTTGCTGATAAATTTCTTAGTAGGCATGAGATGAGCCCTCTGCTGCCTTACCCTCCGTCATCTTTCATTTTCTGCAACTCCTCGGGGGTGAGTGCTGCCATCTTGGAACCAGCCTGCTCCAAAGCTTCATAATCTACTGGACTCAGGACTGAGGATATAGATTAAGGAAGGAGACATGAACAAGTGTAACTCTAAATATACAAATATATATTGTTTGCATTCTCTTATTGACACAGTGACTAAACACTAGTGTACCACAAATAATCTGAAAAATTTTCCCTCACTCCTTAATCGTCCTCCCAAAACTTTGATATACACCCTTTTATCAGTAAGTCTTAATCAAAGGAAATGTGTCTCTGTATTGTATGACTCTTTGTGGCCGGCCACTTTGAGGGCTCTTGTGCCAATAAGGAGTGGGTGGGAGGATGAGCTAAATATGAAATTAGCAGACCAGCAATAGTACACTGCTTTAAACAGGTCACACTTCACCTAAATGTGCACACGGTTTAATTCAATGCAAAAGCCTTTTATAAATTTTATTATACAAACGCTTAACTAGCCCGAATCGACGCTTCTGCAATATGTAATTTAAACAGTCCCCCGCTAATCACAGTCATATGTTTTGGTCTTGCCATAAGAAATCGGTGATTTTTTTGGAGGGGGGGTATTTTTGACACCCTGGGCAGAGCTTATGGTCAAATAATTTCCTCTAATTTTCCATTTATGGAGCCCCTCCTGAAACGAACCTCTGCCACGGCAACAAAGCCAGCTTTGGCTTTTACCACCTTGCTAGCCCAGAGGCTGATCATGTTTCACATCAACACATGATCGCTGAATCAAGGAAGTGTTCTTTAAGTTCAAGCTTGAGAAACTGAGATTCTGTTCACTGGTTCAGTTGGGACATTTCACGACATTTCATTCAGTGTTGCCAGTAAAGGTAAACTTCTTCAGTGGGCCACCACTTTGCACATGTGGGAAAAAGGGTCTTTTCTTATTGATTAGGGCATGCATCCTATTTCACCATTTCATTCAGCGCCCGTGTAAACAGTCAGTTGAAATCACTGAGTAGAACAATTTCAGTCAGGTTGAGTCCGCACAAACGCAGCCGGTGGCACAAAGAGCAAATAAAAGATACGATCATCAAATGGGTAGACGTTCTCTCTTTTGTCTGCGTTTGCATTGCAGGGAGGAAGGTGGACAGCCAGGTCTTCCTGCAACTCTGTCTCAGCCACTTCCTGTTGTAGAGCTGCGGGGAGAGGGGGAGAGAGAGAGAGGGGACAAATATATGACTTTTGCTCCGTGTTGACTTCTCTGTCACGTTTCTCCCAGTGGATGTGTCAGTGTAGCTTACCTTCCAGACCCTTCTGGTCAATCACAGTGCTGGCAGCCTTCGCCACTGCATGATGCAGGGTATCACTGCCCACCTGGTTCAGCCTGCGGGACGTCAGAGCTCTCTTCTGTTTGTTTGTGCCGAAGGCCTCAATCAACGAGTCCACCTGAAGAGGGAACCCAAGAGAAGATTGAGACACTGATACCACGTTTAAACTCTTAGGTGATTAGACTACTCATTACACAAACCTTATCTCTGTATGTCTTGGTGTCCTGAGGCTTTTCAGACTCCGTCATCTCTCCTGGTGTCAAAGTAAGAAAAGTGATTAAATCTTGAGCCGTGCAAAGCGTTAAACATTTCCTATCATAGGATAATCTGATCTTCCTGGGTAGTTAATAATTAATAATGTAATAATAACTTTATCAATGAGTGTGGATATGTAGAGTCCTTATAAGTAGCTTTATGCCATCAATCCTATATTTAATATAAGAATCAACACATGCCGTCTAATTCTTCCGTTTACCTGGTATGACAGGTTGCATGTTGAACAGCTGAGCGTTGTGCACCTCCATCTGCATGGTCTGTTTGTTCAACACACCGACATAATATCTAAACAGACGACAAACACAACACTTACTAGGACTCTTCGCTGTGATAAAAGCCATCGACATAATGTTATATTCACCTACTTGCAGAGACTGTTACACTTTAAAGATCCTGCTCCAAAATTATGTCCAACATAAGACAGTCTGTCTGACTCAGCGACCTGAGCAACAGAGAACATGAGAAACACTTAGATTTGAGCAACGCAGCCAAAACAAGGCATCTTCTTTATGAAGTGTGACAAGATAAGAGCCCGCCATCCTTCATCTTTCTCACCAGTATCCGTTTGCTCTTTTTTCTGGGGTTAACCTCATCTGCGTTCTTGTACATGGTGAAATCCAGCCTGTCTGCATTTCTGACGCTGCCATTTGAAAATCGAACTGTGTGATTGAGAAACAAAACGAGAAGCAATCAATCAATCCCTTATTCTGGACATTAAAATGAATAAAAATAATAAAATCACGTCAAATAGCCACTAAGGAGACGGAACGAGTGTGTCTTTTAAAACTGTCATAATGCAAAGTTTGTGGACTGGTCTAAACAACTAGCACTAGCACCGTGGCTAGCACCCACGTGTGCAAGACACAAGTGTGTTTAAAAAGAGCCGCAAAGAACGACCCAACATGAACAGTCATTGTTTCATTAATAATTATCTTCCCTAAAGTTTTGACATGCAATAAATGTGAGATAGTCACCCAGAACAGCTTTGTCAGACTCTCTCTCCTCCCCGCAGCACACTAACGAGCAGGAGGCAGCCATGATTGTTGTTGTGAGAGTTTTCAGGTGAAGGCAAGAGGATTCAATCCTCTGTACTTCCGGGTTCGCCCGTACTCTCCGCTCACAGGGACAACATAGTGTATTTGTGTTATTGAAGAATTAATGACGCATGGATGGAATCATTTAAGATGAAAAATGCAAAACAATAACAATAAAACATAATTTGACATAAGATTTTTTTATATTGTTCGGTTTTGGGTCATGTTTCTACACTTTGCACATGTCAATAAACTCTTTGAATCTTGAAATACATCTTGAGAACACATCAAACAAGTCTTTAAAATATCAAGGTTATCACTCGTCTTTGGAAAAGAAAAGAAAAGACATCAGTTTACAGCAAAATTCTCCTCTATTTAAGCAATAACATGTAAATACATTATCCCTGTAACTCCTGTTTACACATTACACGTTATGCACTTTATTCATACAGTCATGCTACATCCTCTATATACGGTTCAAATATTTAAAGAATGAATTTTTGTATATATTGTGTATTGTTCTTTTTTTCTCTTTATTGTTTTTTGAAATTATGCCTTAATTACCCTCAAAGACAAAAGAGTGTTGAGCTTTATCTATTAAATGTAGTTGTCAATGAGCAATCATAATGGAGTTGCATACCATATTAGACTTAGACTTAGACAGACTTAATTTGTTTTTTAGATTTACATCAAAATGAAATTTCGGTGCAATGGCTCAGAGCACAGCAGGAATACTGACAGAAACAAGATATACAAAAATAAATATACATATAAAAACTTTTGCATAAAAAGATAAATGGAAGATATATATAGTGCATAGTCTAATTACAGGGTAATATTGGAAAACATAAGACATGTTTATTGATCCCACGTATGGGAAATTACCTTGTCGCAGCAGCGTGGGAATTTGGCAAAAAATATATACAAAACAATAACGACTTCGACTTCGACAGGGGAAATTACCAAAAAACAAACAAACAGTTAAATCAAGTCAAATTTTAGTTATACAGTTCAATATATCACACATTAGTTTAGTAACATTAGGTAGCTACTGCTTATTGTTTATGTGCTGTTAATTGCTCACTTTATCTGTTTTTGTATCGCCTAATTTATCATCTGCCCATCTCCTTTATTGTAAATTATGTTATGTTATGTTATGTTATACTTCCTGTTCATAGTTTACTCACATTTAACGAACAAATCCGCCTGTATAATATGTTCATAGTACCTCATTCAATCATTATGTGTATCCTGCTCATTCACCTGTATATATGGTCTCACCTGTACATCAGTAAATAATGTTCATATTACCATACTATTTGTGCCACGTGCACTTACTGCCTATTGCACTTCTGGTTAGATGCTAAACTGCATTTCGTTGCTCTGTACCTGCACATGTGCAATGACAATAAAGCTGAATCTAATCTAATCTAAAATTAGCGTTCGTCTTTCATACATCATACATACATCAAATCTACAAATCATACAAATCTTTTTGCACTACTTACTGGACACTCTGTCATTGCCATGTCTGTCTACCTCTGCTACATGTGGTGACCGTGACTTTCATTCATTTATTCATTTCATTCATCCTAATTTAATTGCACACAGTTTATAGTTGTATAAAACATTTTATTTCTAGTTACTTTCTATTTTTTTTTATATAGTTTTTGTATTGTATGTTCAATGTATGTTACTGCTACTGGATGCTTGAATTTCCCTCGGGATCAATAAAGTTTCTATCTATCTATCTATCTATCTATCTATCTATCTATCTATCTATCTATCTATCTATCTATCTATCTATCTATCTATCTATCATCAATGGTATCATCTAATAATGTTTACTGTCATTGGACCACTCAGTGTCACAGCAGCGACGCCCTGTGGTGAAGCTGTGTACCTGCAGCCTCTCACCCCGGCGGGGTCACGGACTTGGAAGGCGAAGCACAGCGCCACCCCGTGAGTCTGCTCGGGAAAAAACCGTCTGAGCGGAGGGAAATTATTAAGAGATCGCGGGGAATGATCGGCAGCCAGATCGGAATTCGTGTCGATAGCGCGTTGTGTCGTGTAACGGCGGTCCGGGAAGGCGGCGAGACCGACGGACGGGAGCTGTTTGAGGCCAGCCGTCGCCGTGACACCGCACACATCACGGGCAGCCTTCGCCTCCTCCCCGCGGACAAGTCATCCGACAAACGGGAAAACTGTTAGGAAGTGGACCACCCAGGGTGCGAGGCGGATATGTTAGCTTTGCTCGGCGGCGTTTAAAGACACGTATTGTTGTTAGGAGGAATTAGTGTTAACGTAGAGGCAAAGCTGACCGGCGCGGTGACCGTATGCTTGGTGATCTAGCTAACGGAACATCTGCTGGGCTTGTAGCCAGCTAACTTTAGCCTGGTCAGCTCCTGGTCAGGGCCCCTGCTCTGCCCCTCGGTGCCTGCATTGACGGATATTTCAAGGTATTGTCACGTGCTACTGTCTCTTTTCTTTCACCTTAACAGCAACTGAATGTGTTTTGTGCCAATTTAGCCGGTCACGTTAGCTAACTGGTCACGTGTTAGCTAGTTTAGTCTCGCTAGCTGTCTGTGTAAGAGTGAAGAGTGCACACAGGCATAGGTGCAAGCTTTGTTTACTGTATATTACCTTATAACAAGAAAGTTGAGCATTGATTAACACTTATCCAGGTGCACACTAATCAATAACTCCTCTATAATAATAATAATAATAATAATTTGCACATGAAAACCATCTTTCTCTGTGAAATTTAATTAATTTTAGACTTCCATCATCACACAATGTCACAAACCTTGTTGCAAAGTCAACAAAATATCTTAAATCTGCTTGTTTTGTTTGGTAAGTAATGTAAGACTCATTTCCAGTAACTTTGAACAGAGAAAAGTCCCTTGTATTCACATATTAAAATCAGCCACAACATTAAAACCACCGACAGAAGAAGTGAATAACATTGACCGTCTTGTGGCAACGCAGTGTTCTGCCGGGAAACCTTTGGACGTTGTATTCGTGTGGATGTTACTTAGACATGTACCACCCACCAAGACCAGACCAGACCAGGCACCCCCACCCCATAGCAATGACACTCCTTGATGGCAGCAGCCATCCCCAGCAGGATGCAGCCAGACACAGACACGCACACACAAAAACACTTTAGGAACAACTCAGAAATACATGAAAAACAGCACAAGGTGTTGACCTGGCCTCCAAATTCACTAGATCCTAATCTGATCAAGTATTTGTGGAATGCACTGGAACGAGCTTGATCCACAGAGGCCCCTCCCCTCAACCCATAGGACCCAAAGACCACCACTAACAACAATCTGTTGCCAGACACCGCAGGACACCCCTCAGAAGGCCCATGTTCTCACAAAACTGTTTTGGAGGCACAAGGGAGACCTACACAATATTAGGTCGTAATGTTATGCCTGATCGGTGTATATACCTGATCCGCCCTCTGCTTGTTTATGACCGCAGGGCCATGGATTTCCCGGGCCACTTCGAGCAGATCTTCCAGCAGCTCAACTACCAGCGCGTCCACGGCCAGCTGTGCGACTGCGTCATCGTGGTTGGCAGCCGGCACTTCAAGGCCCACCGCTCGGTGCTGGCGGCCTGCAGCACCCACTTCAGAGCCCTGTTCACTGTTGCGGAGGGAGATTCTAGCATGAACATGATCCAGCTGGACAGCGAGGTTTGGAGAGTGGTTGATAGAACGGTGTTGATTTTTTGCAACGGTGGTGGAAAATGGCAGCTTCTCGTGTGTTTGCAGGTGGTGACGGCCGAAGCCTTTGCAGCTCTGGTGGACATGATGTACACGTCGACGCTGATGCTTGGGGAGAGCAACGTCATGGATATCCTCCTCGCAGCCTCGCACTTGCACCTCAACAACGTGGTGAAGGCGTGCAAACACTACCTGACCACACGCACCCTGCCTATGTCCCCTTCATCCGACAGACCTGCCCACCACCACCCTCAGCAGGAGCAGCAAAGGCACCGGCAGCAGCAACAGCAGCAGCAGCAGCAGCAGCAGCAACAGCAGCAACAGCAGCAAGCAGCAGATTTAGCAGTGAACACAGCTTTAGCTGCTAATGCTAACCTCGCGGCAAATGCAGCCACGTCAAAGTTGCAGCGCTCCTTCTTGCTGCAGCAGCTAGGGCTTAGCTTGGTGAGCTCTGCCCTGGGCGGGATGGAGGAGGATGGAGTGGGCAGCAGGGGGGTCGAACAGAGAGCCTCCTTCCCTATCAGACGCTTCCACAAGCGTAAGCCCTCCCTTGCCCTTGGACTCTCAGAGGAGAGGCCCAGGCAGAGGCAGCGTCCGTCGGCCCCTAACATGGGGCTTTTAGGCGAACAAGGGCTGAACGCAGAGCGAGAGGAGGGAGGGCTTCTCTCACCGGACTCCCACAAGATGGGGGACGACTCCAAATTGGATTCCGCAATCACCGGGTTGGTGGCGGTGTCCCAAGACGACCCTCAGATGCCCAGTCAGTCGGACGGTGGGCACTGCGAGGGGGAGAAGAACCTGGGGAGAATGCAGGGAGGGGTGAGGAAGGAAGAGGACATGGATGAGCAGGATCACCAGGACAACCGAGCGGGGGTGAAGATAAAATCGGGGACGGAGGAGGAGGCCGAAGAGGAGGAGCAGAAGGTAGACTTGTGTCTTCTGTTGTTTGTGGGCCACATGTTTTTATAGTCTTATCCTAAATCTTTCTTAATTTGTTCCACATCAGATTCACCCAAACTTTCCCATCTACACAAACCTGCTGTCTGGCATTTTTTTAATTATCGCATTGGCATTGGGCTCCAGCCAAGCCTGATCTTTTGTAGTTATTTATTTTAGGTCTGCATAAACGAAAACCACATCCCTGTAGGGTCAAAGTATCTTCTTCCTCTTCTTTATGAACAGCAGCTGGCTAGCGACAAAAATAAAAACCTGATGGGGACATCCCTGCCTTTACAAACTACATATTTGCTTTCCACAGGTGGTGGTTAAACGAGAACCGCTGAGCTCGCCCGAGCCGGCCGACGAAACCAGCGACGTGACATCGCAGGCAGAAGGCAGCGACCCCGCTGAGCCCGGGTGCCAGGAGGAGGAGGAGAAGGTGGAGCTGAGCCCCGAGAGCAGCGACCGCAGCTTCACCTCCGAGCCCCAGCCCAGCTCCGACTCCCTGCTCCAGCCCAGCTCCCAGCACCTCCTCAAGAGCAGCATGGGAGGAGGCGCAGGCTTTGGGTGTAGCAACGGACTGAGCGGCAAGCCTGGTTTCAACATTTCCAGCTTCCTCAGCCCGAAGGATTTCGGAGGTGGCGGCTCCGGGATGGTCGCTGGAGAGGACGACCTTCCCAACACAACGACTGGGGAAGCCGTAGCGCATCACTTCCTGCTGAGACAGGAAGCGGCAGGGACGTCCGGGTCTGCCGCTTCCTGTCTCATGCAGTCGGGTCAGCTGACAGGTGAGAGTAGGAACAGTTATGGAGACAACCTACCGGGTGATTCTTTGTTCCTCCGCCCCCTGCATGACGGTTTGGGGAACACCAGAGGAAGTGGGGGGAATGCAAGTGGAGGACGTGGAGGAGTAGATCCCTTTGGTTTGGACTTCCAGCACTCTAGTCTTGGGCTTCACTCCCTTGCTCGACCCCCCAGAGGAGCAGGAGGAGCCAGCGCCACAGGTCTGGGTTATCCCGGCTACAGGCGCATCGCTCCAAAAATGACCGCTGGCATGGGAGGAGAGGAGGGAGTCCTTCAGGACGCGGCCTCTTCCTCCTCGAGTCTGGCAAGCCCCCTGCTTCTCAACGAGAGCGGAGGCTACGAGATGAACAGCGGCAGGCCCACCTCCCTCCCCCCTCAGCTCACCAGAGCGTCGGCGGACGTCCTGTCCAAGTGCAAGAAGGCCCTCTCTGAGCACAACGTCCTGGTGGTGGAAGGGGCGCGGAAGTACGCCTGCAAGATCTGCTGCAAAACCTTCCTCACGCTGACCGACTGCAAGAAGCACATCCGCGTGCACACGGGAGAGAAACCGTACGCGTGCCTCAAGTGTGGGAAACGCTTCAGCCAGTCCTCGCACCTTTACAAGCACTCAAAGACCACCTGTCTGCGCTGGCAGAACAGTAACATGTCCAACGCCCTGCTGTAGGGACGAAGTGGACGCGCCGGGAATCGGGGACTGGCTGAATTTAAGGTCCCAAAAACTTGTTGGAATTTCTCTGAAGCGCCGACAGCTGTCCAAACAAATCAGTCCTGATCATAGGCCAAAGATGTGGAGCATTTACTACTTGCTAAAAGTTATTTGAAACATTGTCCGTCATACCACTGTGTATGAATATCGCGAGTATTCTCACGTCGTTTAATTATGCAGCCCACAGACTTTGCATAGTAACACCCGGTCCAGCATGGCTTCGGCTTTTTAAAACTGCGCGACTGTTAATTTAACAATGCCGTGGACCCCTCTGATTGTCAGGGTGATCCTTTTCCTCTGCCGATGCGTACTTTGTGGTACGCACGTTTTCGATTCAGTCGTGACAACACTCGCTGTGAGTGTTTTCACATCAGAGGCAGCTAAGAACCGATATCTTGTAAAATCTTGTGCTTATCTTGAGTTTTTTTATTACTGCGCATTTGTAAAACATGTAGCATCGTGTCATATCAGACTGTTGAGACAACCCTGACTGTGCGAGGGTATTCTATAGATTGATTCGGTTCATGTGCCAGTCATAACGCTTTTAAGGACTGATGGATGTGATGTGATGTGATGATACATGGAGAAACGTTACCGTAGGACAGGCCCAAGGCTGAAATCTTAGCTTTTTCTGTAGCTTTTGTTCTTGAAAGCTTAACCAACAGAGAAGATGACGGAGAATCTAGTGTTGTATTCGTGTTTGCGTGTTTGAAAATGTCATTGAGGGACAGAGGAATGTGAAATTTTTCACAAATTTATAGTATGAAATTTGTTGCCTTTCAGTCCAAGCTCCAATGCATCATGAGTAGTGTAGCTGTGAGCTTGTTCAGTGTAGAGAATATTTGTGGTATGGTCAAAACAATGAGAACGTTTGGGCCTTTACACAGTCTCTTTGAAACGTACCTATACACCGATCAGCCACAACATTATGACCACTGACAGGAGTAGTAAATTACATTGACCATGTTGTGACAATTCAGTGTTCTGCTGGGAAACTTTTGGACCTGGCATTCATGTTACTTAGACATGTACCACCCACCTAGACCAGACCAGGCACCCCCACCCCATAGCAATGACACTCCTTGATGGCAGCAGCAATCCCCACCCAACCCATAGGACCCAAAGGCATCCACGAACTACATTCTGTTGCCAGACACCACAGGACACCCTCCAAAGGCCCATGTCCGTTCTCTGATGGGGGAAAACCTCATCGCAATTTCTGCTTAGACTGTAGAATTAAATCAAGTTGTTTAAGGGGAGTGAAAAAAATAATCTGAACAATTGTGGGGAAGGAAAAGAGTCAGTTTGCAACCAAAAACAACTACATTTACTGAGCCTTCCAGTTTGTTTTTGAGAAAATGAATATGTAATACTGCATTACAGTGTCGTTTTTATACTAAGAAACAGCTTAACGGGAAAGTACGCTGTGAACACACCTTACTCTGTTACGTTTATTGTAATTGTCACTTGTAAAAGATTGATTTACCGACCGTCCACACGTGGACAAGTTTCAACGTGGTCGCTGCCGACCTTTTTTTTTTTGTGAAGACAATGAAGTTGCGCTAAGGGATTCTCTAGAATTGTAAATATCGCCCATGTGTGGCTTCTGTTTTTTAATAATTTCTCTCTTTTGAGAAGAGACAAAACAACTCGTGAAGTTAAGAATTCAACATTGTAAGTTTGCTACCGTACTTGGTATGAATGCTTTTTATATTACTGTCTGTTACAGAAGCCCTTGGGCAACTGGAAAGTTGAACTTTGTGGGAAAAAAAACAAAACAAAACCCATTGCACTAGTCCAACTCTGTCAACACTCGAGGTTTATTCCTTCTGTTTCTTGCATTGTGTTCGGTGTGAAACCTTTTTTTTTTTTTATCTCATAAAGGTGTTTCACTGGTCTACAGAACTGTAATATCATAAAAGCAGTATTTCAAAGGTTTTTACTGGACCTTTAGTCTATTTCTTTCTTGTTACATTCATTTGAGGAGGATTTGTGCAAAATTCAAAAGTAACAATTGCATTAATCAACGTCGCATCAACCCGCCTGACTTCGTGCGGGTTGTAAATAAGAGCAGCTTCGATGGTTGACAGTTTGATGATTGAAAACAGTGTTCATGCAGTGTTGTCAAGTTTTGTTGTAGTGGAAACTAAAAAAACAAAAAACAACTAAAAAAAATACACGTTTGCCTTTTCCAATATTTAATTGCTTGATGTATTGTGACGCCTATGGTCATTGCTTTTATTCCTACTTGGCACCTTATTGTACTGTAAAGTCATTACACTGTACAAACCTTTATTTGACACATATGCTAATCCTGACATTTTACTGAAGAAGAAGAATTGCCTTGTAAGACGCTCTCCCTCTAAACATAAGCTAACGTACTGGTTGAACTGTAATGATTATGGAATCAGTTGGTTTAAACAACTGATGGTTAACTCCCTGAACGGTTCCTCTGTTTTTATTCTCGCTCTCTGCTTAACCTCTCGTCATGTAAAGACTTAACTGTGACGTCCTGTTGAGGAATGGAGAGACGATGACGTGAAAACGGCTTCAAAACGGCTTCCATGTCTCTCACAGAGGACTGTTAGGAACTATAATGGTGCTGTCTACTGAAACTGTTGACCTAACGGTTCATGCGAATATGCCAGATTAAAAAAAAAAAAAAAAGAGGCCTAAATTGATTATTAAAGTCACTGCCTTATGCCCTCTAGCTTGAAAAGCTGGGCTTTTGTTGATATGCCAAAACCGAAGGAATCCTGTTTCGTTTTTTTCTTTGTGTGTAACTCTCATACTGTAACCATGAGATGACTAAATGTTGGTCTTTTTACTGTTACTGAAGGCTATGAAGATTGTATAGTATGTTCAGTTGTTGTATAGACTGAATAAAAACAAAATGAAATCGGTTTCATTGGGACTTTTTTATGAAATACAAGCTGACAAAGGTAAAATGATAAAGGGAAGAATCACAGTACTTAACATCCAGGACTTATCATCTCAGTCTTCTGAAGAAAATTTGATTTGTAAAAGGAATTAATAGTCTGTTATTTAATCGGTTCTCACAGTGAAACTAGATTCTTCTCAAAGCTTGAGCTCTTTGATCATCGGCTCACCCCGCAGGCCAAGGAGGAGGTTGTTTGCAGCCAGGGTAGACATGGCATTACGGGTCACGTAGGAGGCACTAGCGATATGTGGAAGAATCACTGTAGTGGGGAGAAAGAGGATTACAAAGACAAATAAATGACAGAGAGCAAGAGCTTACAGGATATCCTAACACTACAGCTGAAGCACTGTTAGGTCTGACGTACCGCAGTTTTTGAGGGTGAACAGCGGGTGGCTGGTGGGCAGCGGCTCAGGGACGGTGACATCTAATCCAGCCCCAGCTATTTGCCCAGTGGACAGGGCCTCGTACAGGTCTTCCTGGTTCACCACCCCACCTCTGACGCGACAGGAAGACGGCGATTACAGACACAGATGAGCAAACATGCTGTTATCATAGTCAGACTGGTGTGCCAGATGGAAATCTTGTTGTACAGCGTGTCTCCAGGACATAACCCATTAATCTAAAGCTGAAAAATGATCTGTTGATTTATCGATAGGAACAGCTGAAAGAAAAACATGAAAAACAGATTGCAGAACTAGTTTAACAACAAGTTGAAAGGGGAGTATTTAATTCTTAAAGAGATACTTATCCATAGCCTACAGCCTGCATGCCCTCAGTTTTAAGAAGCAGACTGGAGAATTGTGTGACTTTGGTGTTCTGAAAAGCATTATTCGATCTGAACCAATGTGTTAACACACCAACATCACACAATAACAGATAAATATGACATTTCTGTGTTTTGCTCGGTAAAATCCATGTTTTTGTCAATGGAGTCTTGTGACTTTGGAGAGAACATAGGTTAAAGAACAAGTTAAACCTGTGATAACTGTGATAGCTTCTGGAGTTATTAAAAATAAGACATTTAAATAACAGAATCTGATGCATTTTCTGTCTTTTTATGCAGTAAGTGGTTACCACAGGTTAGCCTGATGACGTCTTTTCTTGTTGAAAAGTTGATGCAAAGTTGCTTTAGTGTTTAAAATAAGAGGTACCTGCTTGTGTTGATGAAGATGGAGGTGTTTTTCATCTTGGCGAACAGGTCCTTGTTGCAGATCTCCTTTGTTTCGGGTGTTAAAGCGCAGCACACACTCAGGAAATCTGACTGCTTTGCCAGCTCGTCCATAGAGACTAGAACAAAGGGTCGGGGTCATTGTTATGATCAGAGTACACGAAAAAGTCTCACACGTTATTCCTTCCCCCCCAATAATGTTTCATAAATCTGTCAAGGTGACAAGAGAGAGATGTGAAAGGTCAAAGGAGATTAAATGAACTTTGCTTTTTGGCTAGCCCCTTAAACAGCAACCCCTTCTGTGCGGATTATGCAAGTGATCATAAGTCCGTCCGTTCCTCACCATATTCTGCGTTGATGAGACTGGCCAGCTCAGGCCTGGGGGCGACGTCCGTGTAGATGAACTTCTTGACTTTGAAAGGCGCCAGACGCTCTGCGATCGCCACGCCTTTGAGCACACGTGGGAGAAAACGTCAGAAATGGCGGTTTCGATAATGAGCTGATGGGAATGCTGTCTTTTAAACGAGCTTACCTATCCTGCCTAGACCGAGAATACCCACGGTGCTGCCGGCTAGCTCATATCCACACAGCCAGAGGGTCCTCCACGTACCCCAGCCGCCACTGACGCCAGAAAGAGAGCTTAAGTTACTTTTTTGCCATCATTCATAGATTCACTGGGCGTGTTTGTGATCGTGTACACAACATTACGTCTTTGCTTCATGTGCGGCCTCTACGAGCCTCCTGGAGGTCGTGAGCAGCAGAGCTGCAGTCAGCTCAGCGACAGAATCTGTCAGAACATCAGGGGTGTAACCTACACGGATTCCTCTGTAATGCAAAACACAAGCTTTCATGCATATGTCACCAGATGTTTGCATATTGATAGAGATATTATTGAAAGTGATAGAAAGATTGGGATCACCGTTTCTTGAGCTCCTCCAAAGATAGATGATCAAAACCCACTGACATGGTGCTGAGGACCTTCAGGTTAGGACCTACAGGAAAACATCACACACACACATACAAACAAATGCATCAGCAGAGAGGCCGTTTCTTGCATTGCAAGTGGTTCAACCGACTCAAGGACCATCCTTCAGACCTGCAGCGTCCAACAGTTCTGCATCAATCTTTTCTGTCAGCACGCAGAGCAGACCGTCAGCGCCTCTGACCTTCTGAAGAAGCTCCTTCCTGGGCACGGGGACGTCGTCGGAGTCCCACAGCTCAAACTGCACCCTGGGGGAAAAGAATGACAATGAAGAAGATCTGAATCAAATCTCCTCCGGAAAGAAAATGTCATAATGGGTTAATAATGGAAATACTGGGACTTCAAGGTGCAGTGAAATGTGTACAACATTTCTGTTGTGGGGGAATACTCTTTAGGCTTATCTGACTGACCTCAAGGCAAATATTAGCAGTCTTATTTACTCAGAGTAAATGAACTACAAAGCAGAAAACATAGCAGTATCACTGTCAGACTGACTAGTCTTAAAATATGTTCTGAATGAGAATAATTAAAGTGACACAATAGGACACTATGACTCACTGTCCAGATTCCCGGAGGATCTTCAGGCCCTCGGGTGGAATCTGTCGGGTGACATACACCCGTTGCAGGGTAGACATCTCCCTCTGCGCTGTGCTTGCTAGCCCTCCGCTGATATTCAAAGGAGCGACGGCGATCCTCTGGAGCCGACGCAGAGCCATACGACTGCACCACATTGCCAAGAGAGAGGGTAAATCTGTGGGCAGGTGTCCGCTGGGTGAAAGCGTTGCGTTGTAGCTGGCAGTCCGTTGCGGGCATGTGAATGATTCTGGCTGCAGTTCAAGGGGAGGCTCCTGTCTGTGTTTGACCAATATGATTAAAGGGAGGTGGTCTCCGAGGTCTGAAGGTGAGGGAACCTTTCCACAGACAAAATAAACACAAAAACAGCGGATCAAAACTTTGTCCAAGATTAAGTGAAATGAGAGGCCTTTTACTTTTCAGACACATCACACAGGTGCACAAGTAAGACACATAAACTGTCACACAAATGTATAAAAGGACACTCTAGACTTGTTGTTGCTCTTGCATCTCTGCCCAGAATTGGAATCAGTGGGATGTAAATGTTTGACTTGTCTGTTGACCTTTGTTTCTTCAAACAGGTAATGACCCAAATATTGTTTTTTTTTTTATGTTCTGTTTCTCTGGCTGGGACCAGTTCAGTAATCTCTCCTCAGTTTCCCAACTGGTGATAACTTTTTCACAATACTGTGTGTGCTGTTTCAAAAACAGGTGAACACTGATATTCAACACGGGTGCACGTACTGTACAAATAAACAAAAAATCATTGTAGCAGTAGAAGTTTAAAATTTAAAAGCGTGTGAGTGTGTGTGTGCATTAACAAAATCACTTTGTAATTGTTAGTGATTGAGAAGATTAGAATGTGGAAAACATTTTCAATTTCTGTCATATCTTGAAAAGAAATGTCGCTTGAGTTGCGTTGGCTGGAAGGAGTAATGTATCACCTCAAATCCAGACTGATATAAAATACTAAACAAATCATTCATTCATTCATCTTCTGTAACCGCTTGTCCTGTGAAGGTTGGAGTCTATCCCAGCTGTCATCGGGCGAGAGGCGAGGTACACCCTGGACAGGCCACTAAACAAATCATCACGTAGAAAGTTCAGACAGTCAGGCACTCTTTTCTGTGTTATTTTTACAAGGATAAACCTCTAGCAATGTCAGTAATGTGTACAGTGATTCAGTTGTCGTACACCTTTGTGTTTTCCCTTGATAAATTCTGTAATACATAATTATTAATAAAAATACTATAAACTGTAGGTATGTTTGGGGAGTATGAGTGTCTTTAAAATATTCTGAAAATGCAATTGACCCTGTAGGAGGGCTATTTTATAACACAGCAACAAAATAAATTGAATTTATCCACAAATGTAGTCCTAAAAATAATAACGTGAAATGATTGGATGACTCCGGTCATGTGACCGGCGGTAACCCGGAACTACTCCAAGTTTTTAACCAGTCACAGCCATTCATTCGCTAAAGCTCGTCGTGCATACTGACAGGTAGCTACGTACGACATTTTTGCCTGTATTTCACAATTTTAGCAACGTTTTCTTCATATTGAGCGATAGAGATTATAATACCCAGATAAGCCATCTAATCTGGGCAGTTGTTTGTAGCCTAACGTATGTGACATCACTTTTAACGAGTTTAGGGCAAGTGTCTTCGCCACCGGCACCAGGCAGTAGTGGCACTAGCTAGCTGTACTTGCTAACGCTGAGGTTTCTCCAGCAGCTTCATAAAATCTTCTAGCGTTGCAGGGGTAGCTACGTTAAATGATAAAATATTTGACCGTTAGAAGTGACTCAATCTTTTCAACGCGGACTTTTCTACCTTGTCGCGCGGGCGACGGTTGTCAGGTCAACAACACTGCTGACATATAGAGTTAGCTGGCATTAACAGTTAGTTAGCATTACTAGCTAACTTACAACTGGGCGTTGGTTTTTAGATCATTAGCGCTCCCCTATAAACGTT
This sequence comes from Chelon labrosus, assembly GCF_963514085.1. NCBI lineage: Eukaryota > Metazoa > Chordata > Actinopteri > Mugiliformes > Mugilidae > Chelon > Chelon labrosus. The sequence goes on from NC_140338.1 coordinate 11,752,207, forward strand.
TTATACCTTTTGACGGTGTCTGCGTTTTTATTTTTTATTTTTTTTTTTTAATAGGTTGAGTCGTTTTCTCTGAGACAGCTGAACTTCCCCCTTCCCCTCCCAGCATGGCTGCAGACTTGATGGAGATTGACGACTCCCTTTACAGGCAAGTTCACCTTTTGGCTGCACATCACAGCACGCACAGTGGTTTCAGTTTAAACCCACGGCAGCAGCGTGTGGCAGGAAATGACAGCACTGTGCGCCAACCAGTGCAGCTATTAGTAGTAGTATTGCATCTCAATTTCCTTCTTTGATCTCTCTGACACATTCCCTCACACTTCATCTTCCTCTCTCTCGTCTCTCCCTCCAGCCGCCAGCGATATGTCCTCGGAGACAGTGCTATGCACCAGATGGCCCAGTCCTCAGTATTCCTCAGTGGGATGGGAGGACTGGGAGTTGAGATCGGTAGGCAAACAAGCGCATCCTTTGCACCGTGTAATATTTAACACAGTAGTATTCGTATGATTTGTCCAGGCAAGTGTAATTTGTCGCTAAGCAATGTGACTCTTGGTTTCACAGCAAAGAATATCGTGTTGGCTGGTGTGAAGGTAGGCGCTCTTTCTGAATATTATGACTGTATAAAAGCACCAGTGTGTCATTTGCAGTTAGTTTAGAATCAGATTTCATATAGACGTAACGTTTAGTTAGTGTACATACGGTTTCTGTGACCATTTGTGCTCTGTGCGTGCACAGGCTGTCACTCTTCACGACACGAAGCAGTGCGAGACCTGGGATCTCGGCTCCAACTTCTTTATTCGCAAAGAGGATGTTTTGAGCCAGAGGAGGAGGTAACGACGCACGCCACGGCTGCACCGATCCGCCTCACGCTCTTGTCCTGCGATGCACGCATAAATGCACGCGTTCTGTATCCCCCTTATTGTTATTTCTTACGCCTGCTTTACCCACACGCTTGTGTTGATTCTGCAGGGTGGAGGCGGTGTGCCCTCGGGTCGCAGAGCTGAACCCGTATGTCCACGTCGACATGTCCTCCTCTGCTCTGGATGACAACTCTGATCTCAGTTTTCTCAGAAAGTATCAGGTAAGTCGTTGCTTTTCGGAATCAAACTCATGGTTCGCTTAATGAGTTACTCCTGGATTATCAGTGAAATAGTTATCCAGCAGTCCCCCTGATGATAGAAAGTTAAGACTAGTAGCATGGCTCCAAAACAGTGGATGTGGATAGCCTTGCAATGGGAGCTAGATATCACAGTGTAAAATCTGCTTCACGGTTGTTACTGTCCAAATGTTTTTGTTGGGGTAAACACTGCGTTTCCCTCAGTCTGTAGACATGTTATACTTAAGATTCGAAATTTGAGAGGTCTTGAAACTAAGCAATCTGTTGTGATTTAATAAAACCTTCAGGGATGATGTATCTCGCCACTGGCTGGCCTGTTGTGCGTCTGCATTACTTGTTTCCTTTTTTTATTGATGGAACCATTAAAATACTGGCTCGGTTTCACTTGGATGTTGATTGATTTGAGTTGAAGTCAGTGTTCTCTACGCTGCAGAGGTAACGGGTTGCTCTGCTCTTTTCCTGCAGTGTGTGATTTTGACCGAGGCCAGACTGAGCCTACAGAAGAGAGTAAATGAGTTCTGCCACTCACAACAACCCCCCATCAGAGTAAGTCCACAGTCTCTGCAGTGATTATACATTAAAAACAGAGCATGGGCTAAACCGTGCCTTCCCAGTGTGGTACACACAAATGGTCAAATATTAACCAAAATTTTTGTCTGTACATTAACCAAACTGTGCCACCTTTCGTCACATCAGTTCATCAGCTGTGATGCACACGGCATCTGTGTGCGGGTGTTTTGTGATTTTGGAGACGAGTTCGAGGTGTCCGACCCCACGGGAGAGGAGCCCAAGGAGATTTTCATCCAAAGTATCACTCAGGTAGTCTTTCCACTCCCAGAAACTTCACTCACTCTCTACATTGCGTTCTTTGCTACATTCGTGTGCGTGTAGGAAGCCGGACTTCCCGGATATTTGCTCAGTTCTAATATGTTTTCTTCACCTTCAAACTGTTTCTTCTTTAGGACAATCCCGCGGTGGTGACGTGCATGGACAACCAACCCCATGGCTTACAGACCGGCCAGAGTGTTGTGTTCAGAGAGGTCGGCGGCATGGTTGAGCTCAACGGCACTGCACGACAGGTTTCAGGTACTGGGTCTACACTGCAGATGACAGATTTCAGTACATTAGTTTTTTGTTTGTAAAGTGTAACATACAGATTTGGAGAATTTTTTTGTGTATAATTTCACCTAATTTAATCTAATTCTTCATATTTATGTGTGTGTTGTGTTTCAGTCCTTTCCCCGCACAGTTTTGCTATAGGAGACACATCCCAGCTTCAACCATATGCACACGGAGGTTTCTTTGTCCTGGTGAAAACCCCAAAGACATACAGATTTGTAAGTTTAAAAAAACAAAAACAGAAATATCACATTTTCGAAAAAAATAAACTGCCCTTACATTTATATCCACTTACGTGTTTCAGGAAACAATAGAGCGACAGTTGTGTGATCCCCAAGTCCTGACTCCAGACTTCAGCAAACCAGAGGTGAGAGTTTAGAGAAAGCTGTGAAGCAGCAGTCCACAATGGACTCTCTTTGCAGAACCTCGCTATGGTCAAAGACGCTGCTTGTAACACCATTACTTTCACCTTGTTTCTTGGAGTCTGTACGGAGATGTTTAACAAGCAGCCTTTTAAAACTGGTTAAACCAGATACTATGTGTTATTTATATAGTTCATGAATACCTGATTGTATTTGTTTGAGATTAACCAAGCAGTTCATTGCATTTCTGTTTAAATCTACCCATCAGGCTCCACTACAGATCCATGCAGCCATGTTAGCACTTGACACCTTCCAGGAGCAGCATAGTAGACTTCCCAACATTGGGTAAACAAAATTTCCGCTGATAATCGTCCTGTTCAATCTGCTGCTCTGCTTTCTGTACTCCAACAGTACCTCAGGATATTGAACAACATTTCCTCTCGTGTCCTCAGGTGTTTACAGGACGCCGAGGCTCTACTCAAGCTAACCGAGGAAGTCAATGCAACTCTTAAAAATAAAGTCAGTTTTTTTTTTTTCCTCCTCTCATGTTTTATTCCATCACCTTGAAGCTACAGACAGATACATAACCCTTTATGCTCAGATGATTGACTTTCTTAACGTCACTCATTCTTTTCCTTTCCTCCCAGGCTCCTGTGAACACCGAGTTGGTGCGCTGCCTGTCGAGGACGGCGAGGGGAACTCTTCCTCCTTTAGCAGCAGCTATAGGAGGTCTAGCCAGTCAGGAAGCTCTTAAAGCTATCACAGGGAAGTTTGCACCGCTGCAGCAGTGGGTAGGTTACTAAATTTAAAATGTGGACCACCACTTCTGGGTTGACATTGTTCTTACCGCTGGTTATGGAGCTTACTTGCAAGCATTTTTGCCTCAGTCTTTTATGTTTAAGCGTAAATTTGATCTCATTCATTCTCTCTCACACATTTTTAGTTGTATCTTGATGCCATTGAGGTAGTCAGACCACTTCAGTCTCTTTCTGCTGAGGAGTTCTTCCCAAGAGGAGATCGATACGATGGATTACGAGCTTGCATCGGTGAACCGATGTGTCTCGAACTGCACAAGCTCAGGGTCTTTATGGTAATCTGAATATTTTTTTTTTCCAGCATTTTAAAAGATTCTATTGGATGTTGCTAAAGGTCATATCTAAGTAAATTCTTTCTTCTAGGTTGGCTGCGGTGCCATAGGCTGCGAGATGCTAAAAAACTTCGCCCTGCTTGGGGTGGGATTGGCCAAGAGCTCAGGAGAGGTGGGCATTCCCTCCTTGCTTGTTTTCTTTGTTTGACTGGTTGTCGTTATTTATGTTCTGTACGTTTCATCTCTGTGTGACATGAGCTCACTGAAATTTGCTGTGTCGTTTCTCAGGTGTGTATAACGGATCCAGACCTCATAGAAAAGTCAAACCTCAACAGGCAGTTTCTCTTCAGGCCACATCATATACAGGTGAATTGATACTCACCCACTCCCTCATCCTCCTTTTCTACTTCTGCACCCTTTGCATTATGATGATAGTTTAGTTCAGGGGTGTCAAACTCGTTCTAGTTCAGGGGCCACATGTCTACATTTAATGAACTATCGTCTTACAAAACATTTTATGAACAACCGGAAATTTCTTAAGAATAATAAATCAATGTAATTTTTGCGGGCCAGACTGGACCCTCTGGCGGGCTCGTTTTGGCCCCCGGGCCGTATGTTTGACACCCCTGGTTTAGTTTACGTATTGATTCCAATCAGCATACTCACCGTCCTTCTTGTTTCTCTCTCTGTCTCAGAAACCGAAAAGTACCACGGCGGCAGAGGCCACTTGTGATATCAACCCAGACCTGCGGGTGGATGCTCACCTCAACAAGGTGTGTCCAGCTACTGAGAGCATCTACAGCGACTCCTTCTACTCCTCTCTGAACCTCGTGGTCACTGCTCTGGACAACGTGGAGGCCCGGCGATACGTGGACAGGTTGATAAAAACATGCTTTCTAAGATATTCAATAATTAATCAACTCACCATAGTTTAACCAACACACTTTTCCTAATTATTAACTTGGTTATGATGTGTATCTAGGAGTTGGAAAAAGTTTTTCATCAATTTATTTATGTAATTTTTAGCCGGTGCGTATCCAATCAAAGACCGCTTCTGGACTCTGGCACCATGGGAACTAAAGGACACACTGAGATCATTGTGCCAAACTTGACAGAGTCCTACAATAGCCATGTGAGTCTGTGGAAGAGTCTAACATGATGGCCATGTTTTTTTCTCTCCAGTATGTTCGTTAAATTCTTGAATTGTTGCAGTTCCCTCATTGTGCTAAAACAGCTTTCCCCTTTCCTCCCAGAGGGACCCCCCTGAGGAGGAGATCCCGTTCTGCACCCTTAAGTCTTTCCCCTCTGTCATAGAGCACACCATCCAGTGGGCCAGAGACAAGGTCTGAAAGCTTAAATCCCAACTCCGTTCTTTTTCCATGTTGCATTTAATTCATAATTTTAGCTTTCAGCTGTCAGCGTGCCTCCTAATTTCTTTTCCTCTGGTTGTCTAGTTTGAGAACGCCTTCGTCCACAAGCCCTCCATGTACAACTCATTCTGGCAGACCCACCCCTCTGCTGAGGTGGTGCTGCAGGTAAGACTTGTGCTAAATGTGCAGTAAACCACTCGGTGAGAAAATCGTTTTTAAAAGACACATTCTGTGTATTTGTGTAGAGGATGCAGACGGGGGAAAGCCTGGAGGGGTCGTTCCAGGTCATTAAGCTGCTGAGCAGACGGCCGAGTCAGTGGGAGCAGTGCATCACTGTCGCCCGTCTGAAATTTGACAAGTATTTCAAAAGAAAGGTAACTGGCAGTAATACTATGCTTATATGTGTTGCAAGCTTCACAAATGTGCATTGATATGATATTCATGTTGTGGGTTTTTTTATCCAGGCCCTTCAACTGTTGCACTCTTTCCCCCTGGACACAAGGTTAAAAGATGGAAGTAAGTTTTTAATAATCACGTGCAAGTAATTTTATAATAATATACCTAACTACAGTATAAATCAACCCAAAGAAAAGATGTGTGGTAAAAGCTTTCTCCTCTTCTTTAGGTTTGTTTTGGCAGTCCCCAAAAAGACCGCCAACACCTATTGAGTTTGACTTGAAAGACTCTTTGTGAGTATTTTTTTTATATTCCCATTTGAGCCTCTCTTGTGCCACGTTTATCCAAATCCAAGCTCAACAAACTCTCCTCTCTTCCCGTCAGACACTTCAGTTTCATTGTCAGCACTGCCCGCCTCTTCGCAGGGATTTACAACATCCCTTACTCAGAAAAGGTAGGCTGCTTTCACTAGGGAACACGCTCTCAAACACACACACACTTAATCACTGACTGATGGGGCTTTTTCCGTATATCAGGATATCTCTGAAGAGGCGGTGACCAGGATCCTGTCAGAGGTCAAGATTCCCGAGTACAGGCCCTTGGAGAAAGTAAGCCTCTCAGTTGATCTGGGCTTTGATTTGCTTAGAGTGTTAAAAATGATCCCTAATCTCCTTTCTCGTGGATTGTCAGAATATAGTGACAGATGAGACGGCAAAGAAGCCCGATCACGCGAAGATGCCTCTAAGCAGTGAAGAGGAGAGGGAGGCTATCGCACAGCTCGAGCAGGCCATTGGTACTGACAGGGTCACACCAGGTATGCAAACAATCAATTATTATATCCAATCCACTCTTTCATTTCCCACCCTATTAAGTGGTTAAAATAAAACTGCCCCGTTTGTAATAGCTAGCGGTAACGCTGTTCCTCCACACACTCTGCAGAGTGCTTACAGATGAGCCCCCTTCAGTTTGAGAAGGACGACGACAGCAACGGCCACATGGACTTCATCACGTCGGCGTCTGCTCTCAGAGCCACGATGTACTCCATCGAGCCGGCCGACAGATTTAAGACCAAGCGCATCGCCGGCAAGATCATCCCAGCCATCGCCACAGCAACGGCGGCTGTTGCTGGACTGGTGAGAACGATCGTGCAACACATCCCTTGCTGTGACTCATATCTACATGTTGTTCTTGTCCTTCAAAGATCATTTAATTTCAGCCTATTCTTCAGAAGTGATTTATATTTTTGCATTTATCGGTTTTGTATGTAGTATTGGTGTAGCTGGCGACTCGTGTTTTGAAGCCTGCTGTGTGTACACAGATCAGCCAATATTAGAACCATAATAGAAATGTTGCGCCGGGTCTCCTTTGATGCCCCAAAACTGTTCTGACTCATAGAGGAAAGGACTTGGGCTTTGTGAGCTTGTCCTATGGTGTCCGCCGGCACTGGGATGTTTCTAGTGGGAGTCTTTAGGTCCGATAGGTTGAGGGGAGGTACCTTTGAGGATCGGGCTTATTTCAGCGTATCCCAGTTCTCAAAATATTTCATCAGTTTGGAATCTGGGGAATTTAGAGGGGCTGTTTCCTGTTTTTAGAGCCGTTTTGTGGTGTGAAGAGCCATATAGTTGTGCTGGAGATGGCTGTTGGGGAGTGTCGTAGCTTTTAGGTGGGTGGTACATATCTAAGTAACATCCACATGAATGACAGGACCAAAGGTTTGCCAGGAGAACGTTGTACATTGTAAAGAGATCATCATTGACTTCAACTGTCAGTGGTTTTAATGCTGTGGCTGATCAGTGAGTTTCAGACAGTTGTGGCTTTAATTTATACATTTAGATTGGGAATTTCCCGCATTACACCGCGCAGCTAACGATCTGATCATCAGTGTTTGGTTTCCCACTCCACAAGTGTTGGTTTAAATTAAAGTTTACCGTCACGTCGTTCAGTATGAATGTATTTTAATGTACCCAGGTGGCTCTGGAGCTGATCAAGGTGGTTGGAGGTCACGGATTTGAATCTTTCAAAAACTGCTTCTTTAACCTGGCCATTCCCGTAGTGGTGTTCACGGAGCCGGCCGAGGTTAAACGGACACTCATCAGGTAGGAGGGTTTCTACAGTTTCTCATGTCATTCTGGTGATGAGTTCATGAAACATGGTGGGAAAGTTTTGACTTCTGTGCACTGAGACGCACCACCACTTTCATTTTTAAGATGCAATGTTTCGTTATTATTGTTATCTCAAGTCAGTATAGTACATAGTGACGTCTCCGTGGCTTTTTTCCCAGAAACAACATCTACTTCACCATCTGGGACTGCTGGACTATTTTTGGCCATGAAGACTTCACTCTCTCTGACTTCATAAATGCAGTGAGGGTGAGAAACATTTGTCCACTTTTGTTGTTGTCTTAATAAACCAGATGCAGTTCCCACATGATTTTATGCTGCCTTAGATGTTTACAGTGTTTATTTGTAAAATAATGTATTATTTGTTGTGCTTTTTGTTTAGGAAAAGTATGGAATTGAACCGACTATGGTTGTCCACGGTGTAAAGATGCTCTATGTGCCTGTGATGCCTGGACACTCTAAGAGACTCAAACTGACGTAAGTGCTTTACTCCGAACTTCTCAACATGAAATTATCTCCTTCCTTCACCTAAACTGAACACGTGCGTTTAACTCGCTCGCCTCCGACTCTCCACAGAATGCAGAAACTGATCAAGCCATCCGTGGACCGCCGCTACGTGGACCTCACCGTATCATTCGCTCCAGAGGCAGACGGAGACGAGGACCTCCCCGGCCCCCCCGTCAGGTACTACTTCAGCCCCGACGGAGGGACTCCCTGACACCTTCCCGGATGTCGCACTCAAACCTCCTGTGTCCTTATTCCCCGTCTTTCATGTAAAATTGTTATAACCCAATAACCGAGGCCAGGGCCAAGAGTTTTCCCTTGGGATGATATCCGACGAAGGGCAAAGCTCCTGGCCCCAGCACGAGCCCCCTCTGTACTCCGTGGAGCAAGAGAGACCGCGGCCACGGGCCCCAGTTTCTCTTGCCTCAGATCTAGCCAGTGGAACACAAGGCTGCTTGAGTAGCACTTATAATTGTACCTGTGTACATATATTTTCTCTGTTCTGTTTTCTACTCTGGTGAAATGCACAGCTCTGCCTGTGCCAATGCCTTAATTGATTAATAATCTTTATTTTATTTTTTTTGTGGCAGTGAGTCTGACTAAAAGCTATGTTTACAGAAAGCTGCATCCTCCAACGTACAGCCCCCTTCTATTCACTTCTGTTTTAACTCTGCTAGGCTCCTAAGGGGGGGTTGAGTAGTGCTGTTGGCACAATAAAGATTAGCACTTGGTAGGCATCACATCTTCTTCCTCTGAGTCGTCTTGTCAGCCACTGACTATGTTGTCAGCCACAGAATTTGCCGGTTGTTTGCCCACGTCCCCTTATAGAAACCGGTCAAGCCAATATTTCTTGTATAACATAAAGATGCAGCAGGTCAGTGGACGATGGCAAAACCACCAAAGATACTGATTATCATTGTGTCTGCAGACGATTGTTCTTCTCCGATCACTTTGACTGCCTCATGAAAACATGTTCATATCACAGAGGATGGATATCGCTCATTTAAGGGCGGCACACGCCGGCTGCGTCTTTACGCCGCCGCATCGCTCTCCAGTCGGATGACGTGCGTGACACGACCGAGCCGACGTGTGGTGCGCTTAGCAACGTGGGTACAGCCACCTAATTGTAGCTTCTACTCTCACCCGCCCTGCTCAGTACCTAGGTAGTGACTGGAATCGGTTAACACAAACGATACGTTCTTCATCAGATCATGTGCTGGCATGCATTCAGTGACTGTTTCACACATAGAGAAGCCTTATTTTGACAGACATGAAACATATGCACCAACTTCTGGGATCACACTCCTGTTTTAAAAAAAAAAAAACATAAAAAAAAATGCATTTGTTTTAAATGGAAAAAAAAAATAATTATCTTTGCTGTCCATGATTTGTGTTGTATTCGCTTATGGATGTTTGTCTGTGACATGTATTTATTTACTTGTTACTCCTTTTTCTTTTTTGTTTTGTGTCAAACTGAGCCTGTGTTGACGAGCTCTGTTGAGTCATGGTGCACTGGTTAACTGTTTATCAACGATGAACAAAAATCATAAAAAAGTATAAATCGCCCTTTTATTTAGCTCAGATAAAGGTTATTATAAGGATCTATGAAATAGACTTGTCTTATATTGGCAATAATGGCAATGTGGTTTTGAATGGAATCAAACTTTGTATCGAGATCAAGCTGAAGACAAAGTTATCATGTGTCTTGAATAAACTTCTGGCCCGAAGACAAACAGTCGAGACTTGAGTCACACAGAATTCCACCTCGGCTTTCGCTCATTTCTCTGCCCGTTAACGGAGGTGGCGGATGTTGCTTCTTGTGCGATGAATTCCATAACTGTAAAACGGAACAGTATTAAAGGGTGACAATAATGATGTATGTTATCGTGACGGACGGCTCAACCAATGGTCCAATAAAATAAAATGAGATTTCAGGATGTCTTCAAGATGACAACGGCTGAGTCTCCTGTTTTATAATCATCACAAACATCCCTCCATCCAGTAGAGATGACATCTTTTCAGTTTATTACATCAGATATAAACATATATGTATAATACCAGCACTGGGCTGTTGGTCAATAAAAGTGTATTTTTTAACAAACATTCATTCATCATTTGTGTTACAGATAATTAGAAAATAGAATAATAAATAATTCAATAGTTCATTTAGATTTCATAGAGCATTGTAGCATTTCATTACTGTCAATGTAGTGAATAAAAAAATAATTTTAGTGCAAATTATAGTACCTACATATACCGATCAGGCATAACATTATGACCACAGACAGGAGAAGTAAATAACATTGATCCCTTGTGACAATACAATGTTTTGTTGGGAAACCTTTGGACCTGGCATTCATGTGGATGTTACTTAGACATGTAGCACCCACCTAGACCAGACCAGACACCCCCACCCCATAGCAATGACACTCCTTGATGGCAGCAGCCACCCCCAGCAGGATGCAGCCTGACACAGATACACACACGCTTTAGGAACAACTCAAAAAAAACATCAAGAACAGCACAAGGTGTTGACCTGGCCTCCACATTCACTAGATCCCAAACTGATCAAGTATCTATGGGATGATCCACAGAGGCCCCTCCCCTCAACCCATAGGACCCAAAGGCCCCCACTAACAACATTCTGTTGCCAGACACCACAGGACACCCTCAGAAGTCCATTCTCTTATGAGTCACAACCGTTTTGTAGGCACAAGAGAGACCTACACAATAATAGGAAGGTGGTCATAATGTTATGCCTGATTGATGTATATTACAATGCATTGTATTAGAGTCCAGTATCAAACATTAAAACATTCACGTCATATATCTAGGTCCTGCAGGTTCCCCCAGCTTGGTCCCACTTTGACTTTGGCCTTCAGCTTCACGTAGAGCTTCACCGCTGACTCCATCTCCCTCTTCACGATCTGTGCAACCTGACAGAAGGAGAAGTTGGGATGTGCCAGACACGCGCTTATAAATTCAGTATACTCGGCATCATTCTAACAAGCACATTTACCAAAATACCCATGAACCGACGTACCTGTATGAGGTCTTCCTCTGTGGTTTCGTAGATGAGCTCATCATGCAGCTGCAGGACAAAGTAAGCTCCTCTGCGCTGCTTACGGCCTGACATGATTAAAGACGAGATTAATTTAGAGACACTGGTCATCTCCTGTCTGCGCGTGGTACAAAATGAAAAGACGTTTGAGTCACCTGAGTGAGCGTGCTGGTGAGACAGTGGCGCCGCGGGATAGGTTCTACGTAGCTGCCTCTGGATGTTCACGGTGGCGAGTTTAACAATGTCAGCCGCCGAACCCTGTACAGTTGTGTTCACGGCTTGGCGCTCTGCCTGAGAGAGTGAGGGAGAAAGATGCATGTTTTTTTTTGGTTTTTTTTTAATGTCACCCCCCAAACCTTTATGAATTCTTGCATAAAACATAGATCTTAAATACAGGCACGCTTACGTGAGCTTTGATGTGTGCGTTGGGGCTGGTGATTCCAGGTAGATATCTCCTGCGGCCCTTCAGCGTCTCAACATAGCCGTCCTTAAAACAGTTCTTCACAGTCTGTTTGAGAAAAGCACTGATACCTGCAGCGTAGGACATGGACGTAACTATGTCAGAGTGGTAATTTATAAGTAACTTGATGCTTTTAATTGGCTACATCAGTATTTCAAGGCTCCTGAGCACTTATGTGCGCATTCGAGTTACGCCGTAAGTAGTTTAATATTGCCTAAAAGTTCAGTTATAAGATAGGCACATCCCACAATTCATGGTTTACTGCAGCACATCAATTCAGATGTAGATGGAGACACTTCTATACATTTAATGTATGTACACCGATCAGCCACAACAGGAGACAGGAGAACTAAATAACATTGACCATCTTGTGACAACTCAGTGTTCTGCTGGGAAACTTTTGGACCTGGCATTCATTCGTGTGGATGTTACTTAGACATGTAGCACCCACCTAGACCAGACCAGACACCCCCACCCCATAGCAATGACACTCCTTGATGGCAGCAGGAGTGGCACACACACAAAAACTGTTCAAGAACAACTAAGGTGTTGACCTGGCCTCCAAATTCACTAGATCCCAAACTGATCAAGTATCTGTGGGATGATCCACAGAGGCCCCTCAGTTTCAATTTCTTGAGACACAGATGAGCGCTGACAAACCCTCCTAAGCTTCCAGACTTAAAGGTCACTGTGGAAATGTCTGGTAATATGATTCATGAAACTACTCACGGGTGATTCAGATGTGGGGATCAGAGCCCACCCAGTGCATACCTTTATATCTGGCTTTGAAACTCTCGATGTAGCAGGCCGCATCGTTCTCCTCCACTCCCATCTGCTCCCCCAGAGACTTTGCTCCCATGCCATAGATGATGCCGTAGCAAATCTGAAAACACAAAGACGGCACACGTGTGCACGCAGGTGAGGTAACAATCCATGCACGTCCATGCTTTTTCTTTTCTCTCCTGCCGAGTTGTACCTGTTTTGCCTGTTGTCTGAGGTCGTCCTTCACAGATTCGGGATCGATGCTTTTCCACTCAGCGGCGATGCAGCGAAACACGTCCGCTCCTCCGTTCAGCACCTTGTGCACGCACAGTGTCAACCATATCAGTTTGTTTTTTTAATTACTTAATTAATTAACAGCATTGAGTCTTCTCGTATTGCCTCTAACCTGCAGGAGGCGCTGATCCTTTGACAGATGAGCCAACACTCTCAGCTCCAGCTGGGAGTAATCAGCTGCTAATATCATTCCACCTAGTTCAGACAGACAAGGCACAACTTGAGACAAAGCTACGGGCAGAGAAGGTGACTGTGAAAGCAAAACATCTATAACGGCGTCACAGTAAACCTGAAAAGGGAACGAAAGCATGTCTCATGCTGACAGAAAAGGCCGGGCCCTGTTCTGCAGGTCCTGTTGTCACTGAGGGAGCCGCGGATCGTCTCCTCTTTCTGCAGGAAGTAAGAAAAGCAACCCATGTCACCACATAACTCTGAGCCATTTTTATTTACCTCAGCTCTTTAAAGTGGTCAGTGCATTATTTACTACCTTTTTCATGTGTATATTGTGTGTAATATTACTTTTTTTTAAAAACTGAATTCACTTTAAAGCATGTCAAGACACTGTCGGAGGTGTTAATCTACAGGGTTGTTACTTTTCCTGTTGCACACATATAAATCTTGTCACTATAAAAATAACCTGGTATACAGAGTGTAATTAATACTGCCATGGAAGACGTCGCAGACACTAGAATAAGACAAATGAAGTGTATCGTTTCCTCCATATACAGGCAGACGTGCACACTGCATGAATGAAATCTGGTTTTGTCATATTAGCCTTGTGCATTATATCCAGTTAGACCCAGTAAACAGTAATGACCTCTAGCAGCAGCTTAGTTTCGACCTACCCTGGTTTGGTGGTCCTGTTACGGCCATTTTGTGACGGTGGGCTCTCACCCACCACCGTGGGCATGTAAATGTCAAAGTCTTTGGGGACGTTCTGTATGTTGGGCTCAGTGAAGCTCACTCTACCTAAAAAAAAAAAAATTAAAATAAATGCTTTATATTTAGTTCAGCTAAGATTATACGCACAACAGCAAGAGGTGAAGTCTTTGTGTGTTTTACCTGTGGCTGTGTGCGTCTGGGCGATGGGGTGTATTCTGTCCATCTCCAGCGCAGGGTGATACCGTTTCTCCCTCTGCAGCGGGAACACCACTTTCGTCAAGGCGTTAGTGATCCGCCTCCACTCCAGAATCACCCCCGGTAACGGGTGCAGGGGGCGAAGCTTCTCCAGAACGTCCTGATGTGAGAAGTGAGCATCGTAAATGTAGGAAATTAGGTAGACGTTACCTCAAAGAGAGGTGTGTGTGGGGGCATGCCTTGATTAATATGTCTGGCCCTATTTTTCTAAGTCAGATCCACCCATCGCTCTGCCCCAGCACCTCCCTTTCATCAAAATACGTCCAATTTTTCTATAGGGTCTGTGGATTCTTCTGTCTACATACAAGGAGAATTTCCATGGCACGGACACAGTGGCCACGTCTTTTCCCAAATAATAAATTATTATAAATACATTAATGGCATTACATGGCAGCATCAAAGACTCTATATAATGCAAAATGGCTTCACCTTGGTGGTGCTGAACTGCTTTCCGAGTCGCACCCTGCCAGCGCCTCTCCTGGCGTAGCCCAGAGTCTTCTTGTTTTTCGATCCACCCACGTCACCATTCGGAGGCAGGTGGAGCTCGAAGAACAGCACCTACACCGACACATAAGTTTGGTAATCCTTACTATGTTTTGGTTGCGACATTGGTGATGGTCAGATCTGCAGTTTGATTCCCAAACATAGCTTGGGATAGAGAAGCGTCAGACCTGCGCTATGTCGTCGACGCTGGTGAGGGAGAAGCCGTGTCCTGCCAGGCTGTAAGCTTCAGACTCCAGCGCTGAGAGTTTGGCTTGCATTACGTGCTTTTGTCTTTCACACTCCTCAACGCTGAAGCCAACTCCGTTCAGTTCCAGCAAGGCCAAACTAACCTGTGAAGGCATCTCTATGGTCCTGAATGCATCTGAACAAATATGAACAATAATGTTAAAACTATGTTCAATTTTCACCACAGGTCTTATAGAGAGTGAGCTTTATTTATTTATTTTTTTTCATACCTAATGTGCCATCTTTCTCGAGCAGTCCTGTGAGGTGGTTAATGACGGCGTGTATGAGCACACTCTGGGTCGCTGCCCTGACACGAGGACAGTACGAATGCGCGTTGCCAAGTCCGTCCAGCAGAGGTAATTCTTCAGGACAGTAGACGGTCACCATGTTGGTTAGCGTCCTCTCCTCGGCGCCAGGGTCCACCAGCCAGCATGCAACCTACGGCAGACGCTTAGTTGCATTATTACGTTTTATGAAACAAAGGTTTGTAGCCTAATTATGTATTTTGCACATATTAGAAATAGCAATGTACAGAATTTGTATGTGATTATAGCTTTAATAAAAGAATTAGAACCAGTCAAGTAGCGGTTTACGTTGGTCTGTCCAGACTCATAATGTCTGTAGTTATTTGATGTAGGTTATTATTTGAAAGAATTCAATAAAATCATGTTAGTCTAAAGCCAGCTCAAACTTCCTGCCTGTCGGACTAATCACATCTTTTGGGCTTTATATGGAGATTGATAGAAGAGTAACAGCGACAAAGTCGTACAGGTCATCTGAGCGCCGTGGAGCTGGATTTGTTGACAACAAAATGGCTTTGATTGGTTGCATGACTAACAAGTTGCTTACGTATTTTTTCCTCTGTATCAGTTGAAACACACTCCATACTGAAATCCAAAGGGCGTGTTAACAGCCTCAAATGCTGCCAAGAACAGGTATGCCTATCATACCTAATGTCAACATAATGCCACCATGCAAATAACCTTTGACCTTTGGGATATAAAATGTCCCGATCATCATTTTGTTCTATGTGACATTTGTGTGAAATTGTGGTTGAATCTGGCTCATGGCCAAAAAACATATTTTGTTATGTCACAAAGACGTACAACTTGATGTTGGAGGACGTTTCTGAGATATGAGATATGCGTGATCCACCGAGAACGGGATATATGCCGTGAGTATGGACAACCCGAAAGCATAACACCAAACAATCCAACCTAAGTATAATAACCAGAATCCACCTGTCTACGTGTGCATGGAAATCGCAGGTAAGTGTTTTTCTCACCTTTGGGTCTTCACAATTTCCCTCCAAGCTGATGCCACAGCTCAGCACCAGCGTCTTGTACACCTGGACGATGTCATACACGACCACCACCGGTGCTTCATGACCAGCCGGCTGTCTGCTCAGACAGGCCCTCACCTTATCCAGCCTCTCACTTACTGGCAAATCACCATCCAGTGGCGGAGGAGCCAGGCTGGAGCTCAGACCTGAGGAGCAACGGACTAATGAATGAACCGACGAAACACCTTCACAGAATGAGTTTGTGCATCGGTGGGCGTGTCGGTACCTTTGCTCTGCTCTTGCTGCAGAGATATATAGTATGCATCTCTTGCTCCCCAGCAGACAGACAGTCCAATCAACACAAGTCCTTCACTGTCCCTCACTGGGAAACCATCAGACGTGTTGAGCTTCTTATGAGCTGCTGACGCTGCACAGAAAATATGCAACGATGAGGACACAGGATATTTATAGTTGTCAAGGCATTGGATGTCAGTCTTAAGGTGAATGCTTTACTGTAAGTTAATCCTACATAAAGCATAACATTATGACCACCTTCCTAATATTGTGTAGGTCTCCCTTGTGTTTCCAAAACAGTTGGGACTGGACACAACTTGAGAATGGACATGGGCCTTCTGAGTGTGTCCTGTGGTGTCTGGTAACAGGATATTGTTAGTGGAGGGCCTCTGGGTCCTATGGGTTGAGGGGAGGGGCCTCTGTGGATCGTCCCACTGATACTTGATCAGTTTGGGATCTAGTGAATTTGGAGGCCAGGTCAACACCTTGCGCTGTTCTTCATGTTTTAGTTGTTCCTAAACCGTTTTTGTGTGTGTGTCTGTGTCAGGCTGCATCCTGCTGGGGATGGCTGCTGCCATCAAGGAGTGTCATTGCTATGGGGTGGGGGTGCCTGGTCTGGTCTGGGTGGGTGCTACATGTCTAAGTAACATCCACATGAATGCCAGATCCAAGACGGTCACTGTTCTTTACTTCACCTGTCAGTGGTCATAATGTTATGCCTAATCAGTGTATGTACAAGCTCACCTCTCTTATGTTTCCCTCCTATTTCCCACTCAGGTTGCTGTCTGTGCTCCCTCTTTTCACAGGCCAGGGCCAGAGAGTACCGCTCCTTCGTCTTCCACTCTTTAATGAAAGTTTCAAAGAGGCGCCTGTCACTTGCCACGTCTATGATGGAGAAGGCGCCCGAGTTGCTAGAACAGAGGGATGCGTCCTGGGACAGTTGAAGAGTGAAACCTTCATGAGTCACGGGCGATTCTGTATCAGAGACGGGCTTCGGCTCGGGGGAGGGAGGAGACGCACGGTCTGGGCTGAGGTTCTGATTGGTGGGCTGCAAGAGTTTGGTTCTCAAACTTGAGCGTGGAGCAGATTTCTTCATGGGTTCAGGTAGCGCTTTTGGATGGTGATCAGGAATAGATTTCAGCTGTTTATTATTGGGGGCTGAAACAACCGCTGCCAGGTGATTATTGCTTACTGGGAGAGATTTCTGACATTTTTTCGCGACTGATTTCTCTTGAAAACGGCTTGAGGAAGCTGATTGGTTAATCCGCTGAGCACTGAGAGGGGACTGGACGGATGAGGTGGTCAGTTTCACTCTCGGTGTGACAGGTGGCGTTTCCTGAGTTGGGGGAATGAGGTCACCGGCAGAGCTGGGTCTATCCGTTACAGGCTCACCGTCAAGTCTTGTGGGCTGTTCTTTTTGCAAATCTCTCCCACCAACAGCAGGTTTCTGTGACATTCCTGTTTTTCTTCCCACTTGTATCGATGACTGTTTTATCACCGAAGCACCTGCTGTTGTTGCAGCAGTAGTGTGCGTTTGAGTGGCTGTGTTTTGCCAGGGCTGGTCAGACATACTAGGCCAGCGGTCAAAGATGTCTTGTAATTCAGGGCTGCAATAAAGACCACTCAGAGGTGCATTTTGGGCAGGTGGCCGTTTAAAATCAGCATTAGCTGACGATAAAACATCCATTTCCTCTTCCTTTTCTTTCTCTTCATCTCTCTTCTTCTCTTCCTGTCTCCCACATGGTTTAAGGTCTTTTTGTGCATTGTTATGCCGATTAATTATTTCTGAATGGCTTTGATTATTACTAGCTTTGTCTCCGTCATGCTCATCTGTGGCTGTAGTGGGTTTAGACTGTGAATCTTGGCCTGTGTTCGGTTGCTGCACTTGATGACAGCTGACCTCTTGCTCCTCATCATTTGTCTCCGTGTGTCTGATTAAGCTCCGCCTCTCCAGGAAGTGCTCACCGACCAACAGCGAGTCGCCCCACTCCGACAGGTTAAAGAAGGACTCGCCCCACTGGACTGCCTCCTGCTCCTCCGCTTCCTGGTTGACGAGAAGCTCGCTGCGTCGTCTCTCCTGGGCCGACGGAAGGGGGCACTTTTCCCCGACCTCCTGGCCGACGGATTCTTCTTCGCCCGATTGGTCGGTGGTCTGTTGGGGTCTCAGGCCCGCCAGCAGGGGGCTGTCGTACAGGCTGTCGAACAGGAGGCTGCTGCTTCTGTTAAAGCTGTCAGAGGCGGCCTGATCAGCATCGAGCGGCGGCTGGTCATCAAATGCACCTTCGTCTTTATCCGCATCGTCACAACCGCCTGGGCCAGGGGTAATCTGTGGAAATAAGATCAAAGCTATCCGATTATACAATAGTTCAAATTCACAGTTATTACATAATAGATGTTTCCAGTCACTTACCTGGTGGCTGGTGTCAAGGATGACCTCCATCTGGCTGTCTGTGAGAGAAATATTGAATCTGGGAGATGCTGAATCAGGGCCCTCCAGCTCGTTTCTTCTCTCATGAGAGTTTTCAACCGGCTCTTCCTCCTCACTTATCTTTTGTGTTCCTACCACCGCGCCTCCGTCGCTCTCACCTCTGTGCTGGTATGCCTGCTGAACAATGATTCTTTCCGTCTGACTGTCCAGCTCGAAGCTGTCGCCGAAGCTCTCTTCTCCCATCTTGACGTCTCCCTCGGCGCCTTCATCTGTCTTATCCCCCGTGTACAGATCAGGAGAGGAAAACTTATCCGCCTCTCCAGCGTCTGTTCTTCTTCTTTTGGCCTCAGGAGAGAGTGCGGGGACAGGAGAAACAGACAGGGGCGAGACCAACATGTCCGCATTCGTCCACGCAGCAACACCAGGAGCGGTTTGCTCTTGTGCAGGACCAGGAGCTACATGCATCTGACCTGGGGTGCTGCATTTTTGGACTGAAGGAACCAGTGTGTGTTTTGAATGCATTTCCTGTGCAGCCTCTACATTGTCTTGTAGGCTTTTGTCAGTTTGTATGGACTGGAGGACTTTGCTTAAGGTTTTTGCATGCTTCAGTCTACCTGGCTGCACAGGCGAGACAGTGAGGGCTGTGGTGAAATCATCTTTTGCTGCCCTTGTGGAATCGGTTTGTCGTCGTTGTTCCACGCGGGATATTGGGGCTCTGAAGCGTCGGAGTGGCGCTGGAGAAGGTGAGGGCTGAGGCCGGGGCAGCAGCAGAGGCTGGGGGCTTGACACGATCTCAGCCAACTCCTGCGTGAGGCTCCTTTCAGGGAGAGGCCTGTTCACAAGATGACTCCCAGGTCTGACTGAGGCCGTCTCTTTACTTGTGTCTTCTTCTTCTTTTGGCTTTGTGCACTCTTGCTCTGAGTCCGTGTCATCTTGTTTTCTGTTATTAATTTCATCTGGATTTTCTGTGTCATTTGCTTCCAATTTATTTGTTTCTGGCTTCAGTGTTTTTTTGGCTCTTTCCGCTGGAATTTCATTGGCTGTTTGCCTGATTTCTGGTTCAGTCTTGTTTTCCTTCCTGGGCTCGTCCAACATGTTCTGTAATTTCATCACTTCGGATTTGCTCTTACCCTGCTCTTGTCTGGTTTCTCCTACTTGTTTATCTTTCCTTTCTGCCATGTTTTTCTCGACGGGCTTGTCAGTAACCCCACTCTTGATCTGCTCTTTAGTGTTTCCCGTCCGTGCTTCATGTGAGCTCAGATTGGAGGCAGATGAGGAATCTGAATCTCCGCCCTGGGGATCATCCGGGCTGTCCACACCAGGAGCCCCGGGAGGCAGCGTCGTCGGGTCCCACTGAACTCCTAACTTGGCCAGGTCTTCTTGGAGAAGGAGCCGGGCCTCAGACACGATCTCAACAGCCGCTTCCTGCTCTGTTAGAGCCCGTCCGCCGGTGACCCAGACGCAGCGGAGGTTTCTTCTCTCAGCTGCCTCCATTTCGCTCTCATCCACCGCGCGCTTGGAGCTGAGGATGGCAAACAGTACGACATGGGCTTTACACACTGTACCTATTTCTGGTTTCACATTTATTTAAAAGAAAAACACAATACAGTACAATACTGTACTTCTGACCGAGTTTGGGAGTTGATTGGTCAACCATTCCCATCATCACAGAGGTAAAGTATGTATATTATATGGGGACTACAAGGCAGGTAACATCTTGACAGGCAAAAGATTTTACTGAAGTAAAGAAATGTTAAGTGAAACCTTGTTATATCTGTAATTTCACATCTTAATGGAACAAATACAAACACCCACCTACCTCTTAAATGGGACGGCATTCCGCAAGGCTTTCTCCACGTCATCCACAGTAGCCCTGGCCAGTTCTGCGACAGTGCAGAGTCCTTGGGCGTAGAGCGCTCTGGCTCGTGTTGCATTCAGAAGGGAAACCCTGACCAGGTCGATCAGCTCCCTCTGGACTCCAAAGCTCAGCCTGGTCTGGTACTGAGACAGCAGTAGCTCCATGTTGTGCCAGCCCAGACGCTTGCAGAACACCGTTACCATACCTGAGGGAATGGCACAAAAAAAATAGTAAAACTTGATCTGAGGCACATCTAAGCAACAAACCGTGCACAGTAACGTGATGCAAGAGCAACTGGCACATATGAATGATGGATACCTTAAGTATGTTGGAGGAGAAATATCAGCTAATGGATTTAAGTCTGTCTGCCTTTCTATAAGTCAAACGTGATCCTGCCTCTTAAGAGCTGAGTTACTGTAACTTAATATAGAGTCTTGTGCAGCATTCAGTTGCAGTATATTCTTCAGCGTGCTTGCTCTGCTGCAAGACTCACAGACGTCGTACACCATGCACCCAAATTCACAGGAGCCAATTTGCCAACGTTATTAAATATATACCGGCATATGTGGAAGCAGACTGCTGGAGAGACTGTAACTGCCCACGATTGCAGTTGTATTTGGAGGCAACAGTTCCCAAAGGCACCTCATTCACCAGATCATGTAGCACAAGAGTGGTGAAAAACCTAAGAGATTAAAAAGGAGAAGAAGTGAAAGCCCAAAAGATCCGACTACATATTTAAACAAAAGAATTAAGTAAATGTTTTCTAGCTTGATGTTGCTATACGCCGATCAGGCATAACATTATGACCACCTTCCTAATATTGTGTAGGTCTCCCTTGTGCCTCCGAAACAGTTGTGACTCATCAGAGAATGGACATGGGCCATCTGAGGGTGTCCTGTGGTGTATGGCCTTTGGGTCCTATGGGAGGGTCCTGTGGGAGGGGCCTCTGTAGATCAGGCTTGTTCCAGTGCATCCCACAGATACTTGATCAGTTTGGAATCTAGTGAATTTGGAGGCCAGGTCGACACTTTGTGCTGCTTTTCATGTTTTTTTTTTAGGTTGTTCCTAAAGTGTTTTTGTGTGTTAGGGTTGCTGGGGATGGCTGCTGCCATCAAGGAGTGTCATTGCTATGGGGTGGGGGTGCCTGGTCTGGTCTAGGTGGGTGCTACATGTCTAAGTAACATCCATATGAATGCCAGGTCCAAAAGTTTCCCAGCAGAACACTGAATGTGTCACAAGATGGTGAATGTTATTTACTTCTCCTCTCAGTGGTTTTAATGTTATGCCTGATCGTTGTATGTTTACACATATAACATCTTGGTTTACTACTACATTGTCAGTGATTTAAAAAGTTAAAAGTTAAATGAGGAGGGCTGTACACATACAGAATAGCTTGTATAATCAACATAGAGCAAATAAAGTGTGTGCTTTACCTTTTATGAATGGCCATCTGTCTATGCTGCTTTTCTGTCTTGGCAACAAGTTTGCCACTGACAGATCGTGCGAGGAAGCCTTCCTGAATGCCAACCAGCTCTGCTACTCTCTTCATCGATGATGACAGCTGCTCCCACAGACAGAAGAACTGATACCAGTCTATGGTCGTCCACTCTGCGTACAACGGAGTGATCTGAGCAGAATTTGGACACAGAACTTAAAACAATACGCTTTGAAAGGCTGGTGTGTGTTAGGAGTATTAGGAGTAGATGTTTTTGCTCAAATGAGCAGGATTAAGGGGGAGTACACAGCCAGTAGAAAGTCTTTCGTCAATTTATGATAATGTAACAAGATCCGTACCAGATAGAGAATGTGCAAATCGTTTTCCAGCACGAAGCCCTTCATGGCCCGCTGGAGATCTGCAAATATTCCCAGAGCCTCAGGAGGAGAGAGAGAAGAAGAAAGGGTGGCAGCACCAAGTTGGGTTGGACAGTATCGCTCATCTGGATGTGCAGAGACATCAGAGGATTAACAGTAAATAATGTAAAGAAGAATTTACACACAAAAAAAGGAACAGAATTCACAATTTTGTGAGATATCAGATGTGACTAGAGGTTAATTCTGTTGTTGGAGGTCTATTCATAGTGTAGCAGTGATATTAAGTAGAGGATGGCAGATAATAAGATAGCAGTACAACAATCGTGGCATTACCTTGTCCATCCTTCTGAATACTAATGAATTCATTCTCCATCAGCCATTCAACACAGGCCTCAATAGCGCCTTTGTTGGTCCCTTCATTAGATTCCTGTCCGACGCCGCTTTTCACGCTGGCGGCCAGAAGTGAGCACGAAGCATACAATCTCACATCCTGTGGAGTGCTGGCTACACCTCCAACAATTATCTGAGAGTCGGAATGATTTGAATGAAGAAAATGCAAGAAAATGGTTACAGATGTCTTGAAGCAGCTAATTATTTTAAACAGTTACTTCCATTTTGGTCAGATGTTGATCTTACCTCTAGGATGGCGCGCAGCATGCTAGTGGTGACGCCTTCGCCTTCCCTCCTCACCAGGCAGCTGCTGATAGGCTGAAGATCACCTTTGAGGAGACTCATACCTTTCTGACGCTCCACCGGCTTACACACCAGCACACTCTCACCTGAAGAAGAGAGAACAAAGATAAGATATCAAAGAAAATATTTGTTTCTAAATCATTTTTCAAGCAAACCAAGCTCAATCATAAAAGCAACTTCTCACTTTTTTTGGCACCCTTCGTCCCTCCTTACCCGTCGTGTCCACTCCTTTTCTCCCTGCTCGTCCAGCCATCTGTTTGTACGTGAGCGGGTCCAACAAACGGCCGTTGAAAGTCGGGGTTCGAATGATGACCCTGCGAGCTGGGAGATTAACCCCTGACGAAAGGGTCGAGGTGGCAGCCAGGACTCTGACCATTCCCTGGCGAAATGCTCCCTCCAACACGTCACGCTCATCAAACGTCAAACCTGCGGAGTCAGACTTTATCGTGTTTGCATACTCACACAAAAAAAAAAGTTATTTTAAGTTTTAGAAGAGTTAGGTGAATGTCTTTACCGGCATGGTGAAAGGCCACGCCCCACGGCACGGTGCGCTGCAGGGTGGGGTCTAAACCGACCGGAGTTCGTCTGAGCTGGGCTATCACATCCACTAGTCCCTCGTGATCCAGACGCACCGGCTGAGGCTCAGCTTCACCCTGACGATCTGAAGAAAAACACCGCAATCTAAAAGTTTAGATTCTGTATGTTCAGCGTGGGTAGTATCACAACATAGGCAATCACCAAATTCACTAGATCCCAAACTGATCAAGTATCTGTGGGATGATCCACAGAGGCCCCTCCCCTCAACCCATAGGACCCAAAGCCCCCCACTAACAACATTCTGGTACCAGACACCACGGGACACCCTCAGAAGGCCCATATCCATTCTCTGATGAGTCCCAACTGTTTTGGAGGCACAAGAGAGACCTACACAATATTAGGATCATAATGTTTTGCCTGATCGGTGTATATTTAAATTGCACGTACCAGCGCGTCTGAGGTTATAGAACTCTCTAGCGATGCTGTCGGCCAGTTTCTCACACCAGATCTTCGAGGGGCAGAACAGCAGCACAGAGTGGCCCTCTCTCACCGTCTCATAACACAAGCTCACTATGTGGTCATCATCACCCTGGGGGGGGGGACACAATCAGATTACTGTCTATGAGAAAGTAGACATGAATCAGTCATCCCTGCACCGTACTCAATTACCTTAATGTTGAGTGCAGGGTTGAACTCCCGTACCACAGACAGGCTTTTGTCGTAGATGTTGCAGCCCACCTTGAGATGCTCCTGCAGGGGTACAGGCCTGTAGTCTGTCTGGTAAAGCTCTGCGCCTAACCAGCTGGCCAGGAGCGAGAGGTTTGGCAAAGTGGCACTCATACCTATTATTTGCACGCCTTCAGACAGAGACCTGAGGAAAGAGTAATAAGCAAATTTTTTTTTTTTCCATATATACCAAGAATATTTCAGACAAACAAATGGACACAGACCCTGTGGCGTTGTGCTTCTGTGCAATGTAGCGGATTTTAGTCAACAGCAACTCCAGCAGGTATCCTCTTCCAGAGTCTCCAACCATATGTAACTCATCGACCACCACCATACCTAGCAGAGCAAAGATTTGGAGTTTAATCAGTTTGCACATTTTTTGACTTTTATTTCCTGGCAACTGAATATTTGTTTCATCTCTACGTGCAATTATTACAGATGCATTACCTAGGAGATCCATACTGTCCTCTTCAATGAGCCGGTTGATGAGAGAATTGGCTTTTTCTATGGTGCAAACAGCCACATCCAGGGCTTTGAACCCGCCTGCAGCCGAGGTGCTGCCCATATAGCCCTCCACACGAACCCCTGCTTCTTCAAATACACTCTGCGAGGTTATAGAGATACATTTTAGGTTATACACTTCAATATATACACTAACAACACACTCTACGTAAAGCCAAGCACACATTTTTACTGTTCACCTCTCCCTCACCTGCAGGTAGTGCATCTTCTCTTTGGCCACGGACACAAATGGCAAGATGAAGAGAGCTTTTCTTTTGGTCTCCAACACACGCTTCAGCATCAGCAGCTCTGACACCAGAGTTTTCCCAGCACTGGTAGGAGCTGAAAATTTTTATCATAAAATAGTTAATGTGAGGCAACGGTGTCTGACTCTGCGAATCACTTTGTTGGGGAGATGTTCCGTTTCTTACCGGAGTAGACCAGGTTACCTCCCTGCAGCACCTGTCCAACTGTGAGGCACTGAGCCTGCCACTCAAACATCTGGGTCACTCTGTGTTTCTGGTAGCGCTCCAGGACAGGTTTGGGTAAACCCCAGCTGGATAGCAGCAGCTTTTCGGCTTGCTCCACCGGAAGACACAAGCCGATGCCTACAGCAGAGCACAGGGTTACTTACTTTCACGATCATGGGAAAGAAAAATCAAATTCCAGCAATTATACCAGCGACATGTGTTTCTGTACAAACAAACGTGCCCTTCCCTGGCTAATTTAATCAAAGCATTATCACTAAAGGAGTTTACATGCGATATGTGATGGTTTACAAATGATACGGTGGGTATTATTTTATTAACTCTAAATTATTGTGTAGCAACTGATGAAATACTCCACCTGGCTGTGGTAGAGTGTCGTTGAGAGCGCTGAGCTCTAAGCCGCTGGGGACCGTGAGAACAGACGCAGACTGATTCTGTAATGACCGTTGGAGCTTGGCCTTCCTCGTAGCCGCTGCGAGACGCGTGGGGCTGAACAAGATGTAGTCCCTGGACGCATCCGGACGTGGATCACTGTTACCGCTTGACCCGCTTCGGTCTTTTCTACGAGGTGGGCTCTTTCTTCTGGGTGTAAGATTCTGCCTACAAAAAAAAAAGCAGAGAGTAACCAGTGAAATGTTCTAAGATGCATATTTAAAATTCTGCACAATCATGTTTCAGACTTACTTGCTGGAATTGCCTGCTTTTTCTTGACAAGGCAGAACGTTGAAACCTGCAGAAGTAGGCTTTAAATGGTTGTTTGCAGTGCCCCTCTGAGCAGATGCCGCCTCCTCAGAGTCCTCACTGAACAGAAGCTTCTGAGCAAGGTCTTTGCAGTCAGATCTCCATCCTGGTCTATTACAATCTCCTCGACGCTCACAGATTTCCTCCCGAGGGCTAGGAGCTCTACCGGGCCCCCGTTCTGTGAGCTGCACAGAGTCACCACCCTTTTTATCGCGTGCAGCCGGCACAAAACCCCGAGAAGTAGCAGCTGAGGATGCTGGTTCTTCCTGGGCGTGTTTGTTTGATGCTGTTGAACAAACGTTGTCGACCACAGGCTTTACAGCATCGACGGCATCCAGCACCCGCAGCATCTCCTCATCAAGAGCTAAAGTGGTTTCCCCAAGCACGGACAGAGCTCCTCCACCCTGAGAGGAGGAAATCAGACATGTAATGTGTGATGTATGGAGATGAAAGCGATGATGACAAGCTGATGAACTCACCATGCCGCTGTCTCTGCTAAGGTTCTGGGGTCTGTTTGTTTTGTCTGACAGGCAGGTTTTCTGCAACTGTGCGTCTCTGTCTGGTGGCTCATCATGAGCTTGGAAGCTGTGCGTAAAGATCAGGATACGTATAACAGCTACGACTGACGTTCATATTTAGAAATTGATTAGTTATTGAAAGATGTCTCCAGGCAACAGGAAGAATGAGATCGTTTTGGTTCTGAATAAACATGAACACCGCATAATTTACCTTATTTTCTTTTTGATCTGGTGCTGTCCCAGGTAGCTTTTCTTCCTCACAGGACCCGAGGTGCTCATGCTGAAGCAGGAGTACTGGGTTTGACAAACGTCTGAGAAAGCGGGTATTAATCAACATGACATCAATTGCAACTCTTGACACATGATTATAAACTTAATTCATCATTTATCCGTTAATGTTAAAACAAGCGCCACCGCCGACTTGGTTGTTTTGGTAAACTTTCTGCTCGGCGGTGCAAAACAAATCCGAAATCAAAAAGACCGCCGTAGCGTTACTGTGGTGTTTCACCAAAACATTCCGACGGAATAAATGTGTCGCCTACAAACGTTCCGAGGCAGTTGAACAACCCATCGCCTCTGTAACTAACGGTAATAGTGATTCTTAACGCTTATTACCTAATACTTTAAAAATTTATTTTTTTAACTTGGGAGTTAAAAAACGAACAGGTTGCAGTTTATAAAGGGTTCATAGTAGAAATGTGTGGAGTATTTGATATAAATAGTCCACATTATTCGGAAAATTACTATTAACGGTGAGTGATTCTTAATAACACTTATCATGACACTAAATAATAATGAGTTGTTTCTCAATCAACATTTTTCAGCTAAATTAACATAAACTGAATTAATATGTTTGTTTTTTTTTAGAAAAAGTTTCAGGATTACAACTTTAAAAATGTATAAACGATCAGGATACCGTTTATAAAGTGTTCACAGTAGAAATGTGTACTTCCTGATATGAATATTTTATATAAATATCCACATATTCATATTTATATTGATACTTTTATTTATAAATACTTTCTAAATTGTCTACCGGGCTCGTGAACTATCCATAGTGAAATATAACAGTTTAAAACTAAAATCATGGACCGTATGTAAGAAAATAATCCAGTTTATGTACTATCAGTATTATGTGATATTTATAAATATAGGACAGCTTTCGCAAACTGAGTTTAGCACTGACAAGTTTTTGAACCGTCAATAATGAGGTCTGAGGACTTTGTTTTACTGGAAAAGGATGGGCGGGGCCTCGGGGGTCTGTCTCGGGGTGTATGGCGTGAGCGAGCGGCTAGTGGGCGCGCCCGCTGCGACGTTGCGGAGGCTTCAAGATGGCGGAAGCCCTGACAACTCAGGAGCAGCTGGTAAGGGTCTCTCGACCATTTTTTTCACCTATCTCCCCGCCGTGTTCGCGGCGTACACATGTCACCTTCGGTTTCTTCTCTCGCTGGCGATTTTTTTCATATATTTCGCGTCGTGGTTGTTCCTGGGAATGATGTGGTGTAGTAAACAGCCCTGGCCCGTTCGCACCCTCTAGAGTCGACTGACTCCGGTGTGACTGACAGTAGTTAGCATGTGTGTGTTAGCATTATGGCGTTTGCTAGTAGGAGAAGAGATCATTTGACCGGCACTGTATCTCGACCACTCGCCCCCTTGATAACTCGGCTTTACGTGGACTACATAGACGTATCGGTGTTATAACGGTTAACTGGCAACGCTCCATTATCAACCGTTAGCCCCACAAATAGCGTCCAGTGTCTTTAACTCTACCGTTAGCCAATCAGCTACCACATGTAACCTAGCCGCTAGCTAATGCTAACAGCTATTGTTGACTTGCAGGGAATTTCCTCGACAGCTGTCTTGCGGTGCGATAAAAATTGAATTTGACTGAATGTGACGGTTAAACACAGGGGAACAAAGATCGCCTCGTTTGTCGATCGTTAATATATAACATGACACCGTTTTGACAGACAAAGATCACGACTCCCATCGCACAGCGCGAGTGTTTGCTGTGTGAGCCAACTGAGTAGCGGTGTCCTCCTGTCTGTCGGATTTACGGTGGAGGATTCGCAGAAACGATCCCCCGTTTCTCAGTACTGTTGTTGCCAACACTTTCTAGTAAAAGGGGTGGGCCTGACATTGGTGGGGAAACATCAAATGTCACGCGTGGACTTTAACGTGACAGCATTATTTTACAGCTACTTGTCTACTTGTCCGTTTTTTTTTCACTTTTTATTTTTTTAATTTAGCATCCACAAGGTTAAGCCGATGATTTAAATAACTCGACGCACATCCAGTACCAAGCAGATTTGCAGATTGTGTTTTGCTTTTTCGTCCACTACCGTGATTAGATCAACTAGATGTTCTACTAAAGCTTTGTAGATTTGGGCTTCGCTTCTTAATTTAACTTCTCCTTGATTTGAGCGACCATCCTGGTGCTGAGGCTCAGTTACAGGAGCTGCCCATCATTAACCAGGTCTCCCCATATGAGGATGTGATTTAAATGTGCAGTATTTGACTGGTTGTAATGGGTATGTTGTATATTTTAGACTTAAATGTACGCCGCTCATTAGGTACAGCTCTATGAAGCAGTCCTGCATTACATCTTATCTAATTAAAGTTATAGTATTCAGCATTTTTTTATAAAATAACTAAGAGACCTGTTGATTTGACTGCATTTTCACAGATTGGCGTGCTATTGAATCGTACAGTGTTTTACGGGCAACCCCATTTTAGTCCGTAAGCTCAATAATAGAAACACAGCAGCACCACAATGTACCTTCTCCAAAATGATCATACAGTTAAATGACCACCTTTCTTCCGCTGTTCCAACACAAACTGAACATTAAAACGATCCATAAAGGGTCGAGTTGACATTACAGTACATGCGTTTTCATTAGCACACCCAGTGAGCGTATGTCCAGTACGTTTTTGTCTCCCAATTCCAGGCATTGTGACTGGATTACAACAACAACTCCGTTAGTGAAAACTTGCTTGTATCTTTATGTTGCGCAGTAAACACATTCTGAAGGGGGAGCGGGGTGGGGGGAGAGAGGTGCTATTTTCCCACAGCAAATGCCGCAGACTTAATTAGTGTGTCTCTTGTTTAGGCCTTTGGCTAGTAACGAACACGATCATGAGACAAGATGCTTCAGGACCTGCCTGGCTTATTACCACGTCTGCCAAAAAATTGAAAGGAAGCCCTGTACTATATTTTATATCCATCCTCATTGTCCTTGCATCCTATGACACAGGAGATTTCCGTTTTATATTTTTTTTTATTCATTTGTTATTGCTTATTTATTGCTGGTTTCAAAGTTGGAAGGTGGCTATGTATCTTGGCGAATGCTCTCATCCACAGCATCTTCCTGTGGTAAAGCCTGCTGGGTCTTTGTCTCACTGAAGACGAGGGAGACTGATAAATTTGTGTATATTCCTTTTTGTGTCGGCTTTCTTCCCCATATTTTCCTCACACTTTCCTGATGATCTTCTGCCCCCTAAATCACAATCTCAGCACCTGCTCTAATTGTTCCCACACACCTGACCTCCCACCCTGACCCTTCCACTTTTTTTTTTTTTTCTCTCCCTAGGCTGTGGAGGAGTTCCTGAGTGAGGTGCGTAGCAGGGAGCAGCCTCACAGCGCTGGGCTCGTCTCCCAACCTACAGCTGTTAAGTTCCTTATGGCCCGCAAGTTTGACGTCTCCAGAGCCATCGATCTATTCCAAGCGTACAAGGTTCGGCTTTCTGCTAACATTTTCTGTTTGCTAATTTACGGGGGTTGCAGTAAGGAGAGTTGCTAAGTGTCTGCTGTGGGGAAAAATAGCAGAAACATTAAAGCCACAATCGGCGCAACACATTACCTTGCAGTTATTCACAACTCAACAGACTAACCACTGTTGATTAAGATTTTCTCATGTTGTTACATGATTTAAGTGCACATTTAGTTAAAAGCTAATGACTTTCCCCTTTCTTTTATGTCATTGCATCCCAAAATCAGAACACAAGAATCAAAGAGGACATCATCAATATAAACCCCGACGAGGAGCCCCTACGCTCCGAGCTGCTGTGTGGAAAGTTCACAGTCTTGGTGAGAAGTGAAGCAATTATGAGCCACAAAGCGACACCAGTTTTATCATTTTGCAGTCGCACCCTGAGAAAGAAAATTGTGCACAGTCATTAAGGAAGTTTTACATTGCTGTATGTAAAGACCTGTTTGATGTTCCCACCAGCCCGGCCGCGATGCAAAGGGTGCAGCCCTAGCGCTTTTCACTGCCCGCCTCCATCGACCAGACGTCACCACCCACAAAGCTGTGCTGCAGGCCATCATCTATCAGCTGGACAAAGCCATAGAGAGGTGACGATTTCAACGTTTATGCGTGAAACTTGTGTTTTTTCGTCTGACGCTTAAGCTTGTTGTTGTTCACAAGCTCCTTTTATTCCATCAGTGTTGATTAATCAATCAACAGGTCTGAATTTTTGGTACAGCCAAAGCTACAATAGCCCATTTATTCAGCTCCAGTAGGTGGCAAAATATCCATTACATTATATTGTGAGAGTAATGTTTATGTATATTTTTTTTTACCTCCTTTATTCTTTTAATTAAAAAATCTTGTTTGTTTCTCTCCAGTCTACAAACTCAGAGAGAGGGTCTCATATTTATTTACGACATGACCAACTCCAGTTACGGGAATTTTGACTACGAGCTGTGTGTCAAGATTCTCAATTTGCTCAAGGTAAATATAAAGAAGGTCCTCTGTTGCCGTCTACCCTCCAGTTCCTTTTCCTCACCTCGTCCGTCTGACGTTTGTGTTCCCCAGGGGGCATTTCCAGCTCGTCTAAAATGCGTCTTTATCGTGTCGTCGCCTCTTTGGTTTCGAGCGCCGTTCGCTGTCCTCCGCCTCTTTGTGCGCGAGAAGCTGCGAGAAAGGGTACGTCTCTTTCATCAAGGATTGCTGTCTTAATATGTAAGATGGTTGTTCTTTAATATTTGTTCTCTCTCTCTTCCTCAATCACAAGGTGTGCACAGTGAGAGCACATGAGTTGCCCAGTCATATCCCAGTGTCCTCTCTCCCCGAACACCTGGGTGGGACATCCCAGTATTGCCACGTGGCTTGGATCCAGACCTGTGTTAACGCACACACAAACACTGCTCAGGGCGACACACAAGAACATGACACACACGACTGCGTGGGAAACTTGTTGCGCTCGTACAGCAACGCAGGCAACGCAGGGTCAACCTTGGCCCACACCCACATAAATACACAGCTGGGTTCTGAGGTAGCCGTCGCTAACTCTAACTGCTACGATGATAGCAACGCTAACCCACACAACCACTGTGGTGTAGTGGAGGGCAGGACTCGAGGCGTAGGCCAGTACCAGCAGAACCCAAATTCTGCTGCAGACAGGTCGCAGGGGAATCACCAACACTGGAACGGCTCAGCGGTGAGCGGAGCCAACATGGCTGCCTCCGGCCCCAACGCTAACATGAATGGCCGCGGGTGCCAAGCTCCGCCCCAGTCAGACACGCCCCCTGACACGCCTCTCTCGCAGAAAGGTGACGGGGATGCGGTCGACGGCGAGGCAAAAGACTCCGCCAGCAGGTCGTCTGAGAATGAGGGCGTGAAGGAGGACGAAGAGGAGGAAGGGGTGCCTCCACTGCCTCAAAAATCTCTGCCCCGCCCGCCTCACCCGCCAGCCTCGCAATCCCCACCCCTGTCCTCGTCGTGGGGTCCCGACGACGAGAACCACCCCATGGAGGTGTCCGTTCACATGCCAGAGCAGGGGGGGATGACGGTACATGACCTGGTGGAGTACGTGAAGAGGAAGAAGAAGAAGGGGATCTATCAGGAGTATGAGGAGATCCGCAAGGAGCCACCGGCGGGCACCTTTGATTACTCAAAGTAAGACTCATCATTCTCTTCATTATGACTCTCCCGTCGAATGAGATTAGCGTGACAGATAGACATCACCCAACAGTATCAGTTTGTGACTTCACATTTTACTCACTCTTTACAGGAAACTGTCCAATCAGATCAAGAACAGGTACAGTGATGTTCTCTGCCTGGACCATTCACGAGTGCGACTCTGCCAGCTCAGTGACGATGAGGACGAGGTAATAATTCATCTCTCATTTTTTGAATTTTTGGACAATCTTCACTCACAAATGTAATGATTTTGTAGATGTGACAATGAAAAGTTGATAAATAATTAATAACTTTACTCTCAACAGCGGTTACATTCACTTTCTGTTTCATCTTATGAAAAGCACATACTGGTTCTGCTTCTTAGAAACTACAGTGCTGTCGCTGTGCATTGCCTGGAAGGTGTAATTGGAATTCCCTGTAGATGCAAATGTGGAAAATGGCTGTTGCATTAGCAGCTGAGCTAAATGTTGGAACTGGCAAAGAAATCTCATTAACTAGCAACTGAAGAATGACTCAGCCTGTTGTGCATTTGCATTTTATATGTAAATACAGACTTCCAAGTAACTCTGCAGGCCTCGCTTATCAATTGAAGTGCTCGGTGTCCTCCTACAGGAGGCAGTAGATCCCAACTCCAAGCAGTAAATCCCAGTTTTCTCCTTCCGTGTGTTTTCCAGACATCAGATTACATTAATGCCAGTTTCATGGATGGGTACAAGAGGAGTAACGCCTACATCGCTACTCAGGGTGAGTTCCCCACCCTTTGTTGTCTTGGTGTACTGCAGTATGCCAGTCTTTTCCTCTTAATTGAAAGTGCAGTAAGTAGAAAACGAGTATTCAATATATGATATATGACCACCAATAAAAGCAGCAATTCTTATGTGTACACTTGCACGATTTGGTGCTGATCTTGTCAGGTGGCTTGTTCCACGTATCTTGGAGTTTGCGTTGCCTCAGTGTCAAACCATCTGCTGCTGCATTTATTTTGTATCTTTGGGATCATTGCAAGGTGGACAGGAGTCTAAATATCTGAAGTGCCTTATGCAGTGTCCACCGATCGGGCGTAACATTATGACCACTGACAGGAGAAGTGAATGACACAGATCATCTCTTCATCACAGTATCTGTTAGTGGGCGAGATATAGGTGAACATTTTGTCCTCAAAGTCGATGTGTTAGAAGGAGGTAAAACAGGCAAGCGTAACGATCTGAGCAAGTTTGAAAAGGGTCCAAATTGTGATGGCTGGACGACGAGACTGGGTCAAAGCATCTCCAGAACTGCAGCTCTTACGGGGTGTTCCCAGTCTGTGGCCTCAGCAGGATGATGGGCCCAGACACAAAACGAGTTTGTGGCCTCGCAACTTACAGAACTTAAAGGATCTGCTGCTTGCATGTTGGTGCCAGATACCACAGGACACCTTCAGGGGTCTAGTGGCGTACATGCCTTGACGGGTCGGGGCTGTTTTGGCAACAAAAGGGGGACCAGCACAATACTGGGAAGATGGTCATAATGTTATGCCTGAGCGGTGTATGTTTATTCTTCTCCAGGCCGTTTCTTTGTTCACCATGACCCAGCATGCTTTTGTGTCCCTCAGGTCCTTTGCCAAAAACGTTTGGTGACTTCTGGCGGATGGTGTGGGAACAGATGGTACTGATCATCGTCATGACCACCAGGTGAGACTCCATTTTAGACACGTGACTAAGGTTTGTTGTGTAAATGTGGTTTGTACACAAAAGCCAGGGACTAAATGGAGATTGACTGTGTGTCTTTCAGGGTGGTGGAGCGTGGACGTGTCAAATGCGGTCAGTACTGGCCTCTTGAGGAGGGCAGGACCGAACAACATGGATACTTCTTGGTCAGGAACACAAACATCCAGGTGTTTCAGGATTTTAAACTCTCCAGTCTTGAACTTTACAACACACAGGTAAGTCACAAGAAAAGCTGAAGGTTGTGGAGTTTCTTTTTGTTAGTGGAATCTCTGTTTCCTACATTCTGACTTGATACAAAACAAAGAGGCTAACATCACGTACTGAACCTCGCCTGATCTTTTCTTAGTCTGGAGAGAGACGAGAAGTGTGCCACTACCTCTACGTCAGCTGGCCAGACTTCGGGGTTCCTAAGAGTGCCTCTGCTATGTTGGACTTCCGCGAACATGTGCTTAAAAGGAGGGAGGCTGCAGTCCGGTCTCTGGGATCCAGCTGGAAGGGGTCTCCAGGGGGCCCGCCTGTGGTTGTGCACTGCAGTGCTGGCATCGGCCGCACGGGTAAGCACATGCCATATACCATACTATTTATTTGGGGGTGGAACGATACACAAAAATCACGGTTTGACACGTACCTTGGTTTTGAGGTCATGGTTGGGTTCATTTTCGGTACAGTACAAAATGCAAAACTTAAATTTTCTTGTTGTTTATTTGTAAACCAACAATTTATTCTAACGTTGTACAAAATATGAAAATGAAATAATAAATAGAATACTGTTGCAAAGTGCTGCCTGGTCATAAGTTAAATAAAATATTCTCAAACAAACAGAATATATATGGAATATTATAAAAAATAAATTCCTCACAGCTTGACAACAGCTTTTAACAAAACATTTCAGCAACATATTGTAGATATGCATTTACTGCAGACAATATGTGCAGTAAGTGCATCAAATATGCACTTACTGCACATATTGTCCCATATATAAAAACAGGAGACACACGGTGCAGCCCATGATGCACATGCAGCCCGTGATGCACACAGGCTGCACCGTGTAGCTGCAGGTGGAAAATAAACACGCACAACTTCCTTGCCGGGAACTCACCTGTGCACAGCCCTGTACCATACCGAACCGAACGTCCTGTACCGAAACGGTTCAGCACAAATACACCCCTAACTATTTATTTATTGTTCACTTAAATAAATACGTCTGTTGAGGTCAATACTCCAGTGAACTATGTGGCTTGCTGCAGGCAGACACCTGAGCTGCTGTTTAACCAGACTGGTAACTTTTGAGCTGTGAATCAGCTTTTTCAGTACTCGGCAGTTGAAGTTCCAGTAAAGTGGCAGTTCAAACGAAACGAAAAAAAAGCTCCAATCTTTACATACATACTTTTTTTTTTTTTTTTTTTTTGAGAAACCCTTTTTCCATTTCACACCCAAAGTTTCAATATGAGTAGTGTTGTGTAATCACAGTGGCAGTGGTAGTGGTACAAGAATACCTATATAACATGCAGCGCTCCGACCTTTTGATGACTTCCTGACCTAGAAATGCACTCTTTGGTGTCAACCACAGAGTGTAGCTTGCACAGGTGAGCTGATAAGCTGCAGACGGATTCATTAACACGAAGCAGTGCAAAGAAGTGAGTCGTTGGTATTTTTGGTGGAAAATGTGCTAAAAAAAAATAAATGATCATAAGTATTTCCTTTTATACCTATTATTGGTTTAATACTGCTTTTATAAAGCAGTTTATTAAGTCCCTGCAGCCGTTTGAAGACAGCAGGACACATGTAGACTATCACACACACTTCAGTTAAAATGCTGTGTGTTCAGATCTCGTCACTTTACACCATCCAGACAACCTGATGGAGCAGCTTTCCTCCCGTCAAGCTGTTGTCTTCATGCGTCTCCCTGCTTGGTCTGATGAGACCAGTGATGCGTCTGGCATCAGAGTGAATTTATCAGCCACCACACTCTGGTCTATATTCAACTTAACTCATCCTTTTTGTGCTCCTGCATAAACATGAAGCAAAACAGCAAGGCCCTCACATGGTTTACATCCAAGACTGCTTTGCACTACAAGATCAAATAATCATTTGATCACTAAACTGTAATTGAAGACATGTGTGACAATGGAGCAAATTCTGAATACATAAAAGTGTTTTTAAACGCACAGATTAACTAAAAAGCCGTTGGATAATTTTGAATTTGTGTCATTATAAATTCAATCCAGTCTAAAGTCACAATAAACTTCCTTCAAGGACTAGGCGGGTTTATCTGCCGCTTTCCTTTCTTGTCGATTCTTTTTGTAACTTCTCCGTCTTTCTCTTCTTCCCTGCTCTTTCTGCCCAGGCACATTCTGCACGCTGGACATCTGCCTGTCCCGGCTGGAGGACATCGGCACGGTGGATGTCTGCGAGACGGTGCGGCGGATGCGCACGCAGAGGGCTTTCAGCATCCAGACCTGGGACCAGTATTACTTCTGCTACACGGCAGTCATCGAATATGCCCAGCGGCGTGGGAAGCTGAGCCCAGTGCAGTGGTCTGACTCAGACCTAGAGACTGACAGCGAGTGAGAGACACACACACACACGGAGGGATGACTATATGAATGGGACAGTCGGCATAAGCAGAAGACATGGAAACAAAAGAGCGATGAGTGGGGTTTCAGAGAAACGGGAGGGAGGCGACTCTTCCGCCCCAAGAGAAAACACGACAGACTCCCACAGTTGCTCTTCCTTCACATGAGTGCAAAAAACAGAGGGGGTGAAGAGCTGGAGAGGAAAAGGCAATGCAGTGGAGACTTTGCGTTGCATCATTGACGAGCAAGCTGGCCTGCCAATTTCCAAGCAACCCTTTTTTTTTTCTCCTTTTTTTTTTTTTATTTAGCAAACTACAGGGGGACTTGGCCTGCCCTGAACCGGTGTTGTTGACAAAAGCGTTGTACGAGTTGTAGCATTTTTATATTGACTTGCACATGAGGAATGACAAACTTGAACTTTACCCCTTGAAGCCCTCCAAACCCCCCCGGTCTTTGTTTGTTTTTATTTTTTTATACTTTATTTTTTTTTGTAATTTCTCGTTCCCTCTCGGCTCTGAACAAGTCTGTGATTACAGATGAAATGTGAGGGGTACGACGGGGTGAAACTTGAAAACTTTTGTGTTTTTATTCGTTTCAGAGGAAATGGTTCTCAGTGAGACAGTGGTCGTAAGTGACAGATCAGTGCGTGAGCCATTTTGGTCCCTTTTATTTTTCCTTATTTTTTTTTTTTCTATGGTGCATTTTTCTATGTGTGTTTCATATTTTTGCATATGTAGACTAACTTTTCAAAGCCAAAGTCCTCACCCTGAATGCTTGGATGTACTCCTTACTGAGATATTATAGACTGAAGCCCATGTATATTCTTGTAACATACATTTATACATTATTGTGCATAACAACAACCTCTGGAGTAAGAGCAAAAAAAAAAAAAAAAAAGAAGACGAAGAAAAAGAAGAAAGCCTTGTTTAATATGATTGACTTAACCTTTAGAGAAAAAGAAAATCCTATGTAGCGAGCCAGGCTATGACAAAACACAGATGAGTGTTCTGGTTTTAAACTGCAAATCCCTGACTTCTCCAAGTCTGCCACCACCTTTACTGTCGGAGCGTTCTGATCGGACGACCTTAAGTAATTTGGCCTTAACTCGATTCACTGCCTCGTCGTTTTCAGACCTGAACCATATCTTAAAACTGTACACTTTTTATTTCCCCTCTTGTTCCTCCCCCCCTCCTCCTCCTCCTCCTCCTCCTCCTCTCCCGTTTTAAATCTCAATCTCTTGACACCACAACTGTTGCGTTTGATTCTCGGGGCCCGTCCCGCCTCGGATAATTGTGCCTTCACGTATTCCTCAGCTTGACGTCTCGCTGGTATAGTATTAACACCCAAACTAGCGCACTTGCGTAGTTCACATTAACCACGTGTCGCACAGGACGCCCACGTTTTGCCTATCGTCCTGTCCGTGGCACGCTGCTTACAAATAACAAGGAAGTAGTGAGTTATCTGGGAGTACGCTCTGGTTCGAGACATGGCTATTCTTTTATCATTTGACCTCAGGGGGTAATTCTAGTGTTTTTTGCCTAGTGTCAAAGATCCATTTCTGGGTTTGCCTCTGGTAAATTATCATTTAAGAAGAAAAAAAAAAAAAAAAAGTATATCAACTTTATTTTGTATTTTTTACTGTATTGTATCCTACTGTATTTATGTCTTTGTACAACTTCTACAATATTGAAAAGGAAAAAAAAATCGGTGAATGTCGGTACGATGCTACAAAGAAAACAGACCAGTTGTTGCGTTTCATAAGCTGAACAAATCGGACGGGGAGTGAAATATATGAATATATATATATTTTTCTTTTGTTGTTCTCGATGAAGAGGTCAGTTTGGAACTGACTCGTGTAAATGGTTATTGCTCAATTTTAGGACAATACAGGGGATGTGGGTGAGCTGACAGTTGTGTATTTTTATTTTGTTTGTTTTTTAAAGAACGATCATCGTCAAACTCTTTAACAGTGACATTAACATCCAACTGTCTGGTCCCCTATGCCAAGGACGAAGCAAAAAAAAAAAAACAAGACGTATCAAATGAAAAAAAAAAACATAAAAACTCAAGTGGATGCCATTTCTGTTCATATAAATATATATACCTGTATTAGAATGAGTTTATCAGCATGGAAAGAGAGCCTTGAATGTTTTTGGGGTAACGGTGTCCGAGCAATTTAGACACATGTTGATGTTTTGTTTGGTGAATGTGGACCCTGCATCCCTCAATGCCAAAGGCCCAGGCTCACCCTAAAGGTTTAGTTTTTTTTTTTCCTGTCACCCATCCTCAACGGCCTACCAAGCATGGACCTACGGGTGCAGCCTTGTACCCACAGACACGGAAAGACTCCGGAGCACCTCGGGAACATTACTAATAAATATGTATAGATAAGAAAAAGCGGAGAACGTGTACATCGGAGACGTAGAGTTTTGGTCCCTGTGCTACTCTTAATTTGTTTTTGTTGTTTTTTTTGTTTTTTTTTTTTATAAGAAACTGAGAATGCAACATTCACGTGTCATTGGTGTTCATTTAATGTTTCTTTCTGTGCTTTTAAGTTCATGTGATTGAATTACGGCCTTTTAGATGCTGTCAGCCCAGCTGTCCCATTAAAGCAATGGTCTTAATACCTTGAATGAATACAAAGCTAATGTGATTTCTTCTTAACCGAATGGAGCAGGGCATGAATTGCGTTTGCAGAGTTACACGTTCAGAACACGGGAATAAGGACGGTAGACTCATTTGGGACTGGTCTGGCTATTTTAGCAACTACACTCGTAGGCAAATCTTCAGTGTCCGCATTCACTCAAGTATGTTTCCATTTACAAATGTGATCAGAAAATAGATCCAGACAGTATATCAGAAAGATTTTTCCATTGAAAGTTTTTTTTCCCTTTTGCAGGATAATGTCAGTTTTTAAGTAACAGACTTTAAACTCCCAGCATTTGTTCAGCAAAATTGAAAACATATCCTTCTGTGGAAAAGGCAAGTACAGCCCAGAAGCTGCAGGTGTTCTTGGCAACGAGTGTAAAATGAATAAATGTGACTTTTCTTTATTGGTTCTAAACAACTTTGTCCAGTAGTCAGATTTAACTAAGACACACACTTTTGATCGTGTATTTTTCTTTTCCCCAGTCGGGTTATCCTTTAAACTATAATTTGAATGCTCTGCAATACATACACCATTTAAATGTCTGTTCGTGTCAGTAGTGAGTTCAGGCTACTCAGTTCAGTTCAGAGCATACGAAGGCTTATGCAAAACCATTACAACTGAGTTCTCAGGGGATTGAAACACCAGGCAATTCATACACCAACCAGGCATAACATTATGACCACTGACAGGAGAAGTGAATAACATTGACCATCTTGTGACAATACAATGTTCTGCTGGGAAACTTTTGGACCTGGCATTCATGTGGATGTTACTTAGACATATACCACCCACCTAGACCAGACCAGGCACCCCCACCCCATAGCAATGACACTCCTTGATGACTGCAGCCATCCCCAGCAGGATACAGCCTGACTCAGGCACACACGCAAAACAGTTTAGGAACAACTAAAAAAAAAACATGAAGAAATGCTGGCCTCCAAATTCACTAGATCCCAAACTGATCAAGTATCTGTGGGATGATCCACAGAGACCCTTCCCCTCAACCCACAGGAATCATAGGCCCCCCACTGCCAAAATCCTGTTCCCACACACCACAGGACACCATCAGAAGGTCTATTCTTTGATGAGCCACAACTGTTTTGGAGGCACAAGGGAGACCTACACAATATTAAGAAGGTGGTCATAATGTTATGTCCCATCGGTGTAGATATCAAATAGTAAAATATTTTCTGTAACCTCTGTAATAAAACAACAAAAACACAACACAAAAGTTACACACCCTTTATTAAGAATAAATATATATATATATATATGTGTTATGTAAAATGTGACCAGTCAAGTTTAAAGATATGCTGACGGCAAAAACTGAGGTTCAAACAGCAATGCTCAAGCTGTGGTACGAGTCAAAGGAAAACAAGAACACGGCTGATGCCCCGGTCTGTTAGTTACTACTGGTGATCGGGATTTTTTTTTTCCATTATTATTATTATTATTTTTGGCCTGAATCACCTGCGGATGTGGTTCTTTTCAAACGACTTGGGGTACGTGCTGCGGGCGCGAGTGCAGGAGGCACAGCACACACTTCTGTAGTATGTGTAAATGCAAAGCCTGGCTTGAACCACCACCGTACAGCTGTGGTACTGATCGCTGCACGACGGATCTGTGGAGTAAAGGAAGGCAGAGGAAAAAGCAAATGTTATTCTTTCATCCATTGTCATTCATTGTACGCTTCTAGCTGGAGATAATATTGTGGTATTTTATGTCTCGGTACAAGTGTTCCGACAAATATAAGCCCAAATACAGACTCTACATTACATAAAGCACACAGATTCAAGTGATGCCAGAATGTTTAATTTCATCCACGAATCTAACGTCCAAAATACACTACATAATCCAAAGAGCCATTTTCAGCTTTCATTTTCAGCTTCAGGGTTCAGATCCAGTTCCTCTGTACAAGCCCAAATCTGAACAGCTGATTCTGTCAGTGCAGCCATTTTGAATTTTAAAAAATCTGGTGTGTGAGGAAAGATGTGATCGACTGCTTGTTCTTCATGATCCTGTGATCAACCATCAGAAATGTCTTCAACTTAAAAACTGAATGTTCCTTCCTCTCGCTTACCTTTTCAAAATTTTCTTGACCTCCTGCATATTTTCCCCTCTCGAGTCCCCCTGTTTTATTTTATTTTTTTGAGAAATTGATATCTATACCTTCAATCATGTCTGGCACTGACCACACAGTTGACACAACTGTCGTGGCACAACACAACTTGGCGGACTCACTTATTTCAGCCAGACACGGCAGCATGTTGCATTCCTCTTGGCTCTCCGGCGTCAAACTGGGGTCGCAGCGGTCGCTCGGGGCAATGTTGTCGGCAAGGCAACGCACCTCTCGCACCCGGTAGCCGCCGTTGCAGGAACGGGAACACTGAGGTGAAAGAAGGAGAGACCAAAGGTACAGATGGCGGACGACAGGCACGGACTAATGTGCGGACTGAATGTGAACAGGAAGAGCGGGAAGATCTAGATTTCTGGAATTACTTTTCAATAATGAAATAATCCCAAAGAAATGTAGGATAGTGCTTTCTGTAGCTTATACGCAGATCAGGCATAACATTATGACCACCTTCCTAATATCGTGTAGGTCTCCCTTGTACCTCCAGAACAGTTGTGGCTCATTAGAGAATGGACATGGGCCTTCTGAGGGTGTCCTGTGGTGTCTGGCAACAGGATGTTGTTAGTGAGGACTTTTGGGTCC
The DNA here is from genome assembly GCF_963514085.1 of Chelon labrosus. NCBI lineage: Eukaryota > Metazoa > Chordata > Actinopteri > Mugiliformes > Mugilidae > Chelon > Chelon labrosus. The sequence goes on from NC_140338.1 coordinate 11,794,172, forward strand.
CATGGGTTGAGGGGAGGAGATCATCCCGCGGATACTTGATCAGTTTGGGATCTAGTTAATTTGGAGGCCTGGTCAACACCTTGTGCCGTTCTTCATGTTTTTTTGAGTTGTTCCTAAACCAGTTTTTGTATGCATCCTGCTGCGGATGGCTGCTGCCATCAAGGAGTGTCATTGCTATGGGGTGGGGGTGCCTGGTCTGGTCTAGGTGGGTGGTACATGTCTAAGTAACATCCACACGAATGCCAGGTCCAAAAGTTTCCCAGCAGAACACTGAGTTGTCACAAGATGCTCAGTGTTATTTACTTCTCCTGTCAGTGGTTGTAATGTTGTGGCTGATCGGTGTATATTAAAGGGGGAATAGGTTTCTACAAGTCAACCAACCATATTGTTTTTTGTAAGAACAAAAACATAAATATTCCTAAGATTTGTATGACGCGACCCAGACTCTGGGATACTTACCGCACTCCACTCTGTGACATACCACTGGACGCCACATGGCTTCAGTCTGCACGGCTGAGCTGTGATTGGCTGAGAGAGGCTGGAACACTTTGACTGCTCCACGACTTCCATTTGGCCGTTGCTGTTGAAAATGCAAGCCACACTCCGGCTCTGTGTGCCATTCCCGCACTCTGCAGAACACTTAAATTACCCACACGTGTTAAGTGAGACTTCAAATGGGCGTCGCTCTGAAAGCTATATGCGAGAACAACGCAATGTGCTCGTGAATTACCTGACCCCAAGGTCCTGTGTACCACTCCAACTGATTCTGACAGGGGCCTGAGTCACACGGCGTCACCTCTGGTGGGCGTTCCCCTTCACAGCTGTCCAGTGGGAGGTTGGTCACGTGATCCATCAGGCATACTACCGACCTGGTTCGATTGCCTTTGCCACACTCTGCAGAACACTGAGGAACATCATGTACACACAGTTAATTGGTGCAACTTCAAGATTTTAACTTTATCCTGCCCTGTACCCTAACTCTAATCTAATCTAACTGTACCATGTACCCTAAAACGAAGCCTTAACTGATTTTAACCCACTGAACCCCGCAATTCTGTTTAAAATTAGCCTCCACAACTTAGTAAAACAAGACCACACGTGCGAAATACCTGCTGGCTCCAGAGTGAGGTGAACCAGCTGCGTGCACACACTCCCATGTCGCAGTTTTGCAGAGTGTCCGGCTTTAGGTTCATGTTGCACTCCTGATCGTCATCCACGTCGCCAAGGTTGCTCACGCACACCACCTCCCTGCTGCGCTGGCCCACTCCACATGGCACTGAGCACTGGAGGAGAGACATGCGGCGGGGAAAGAGATAAGAGAAACTGTTTGGTGTTCATTTTATTAAACTGCATGTGATTTTGCTTTGGCAGCATAGCAGCCCCCCCGGACCTAAACGGTTTGCTGCCCATATGTTGATGACTTCAGTATGTAACCATCCTCTGCTAATTGTAAATACTTTGCGTAATACTTTTTATATTTAATTCTATTTGTGTTTTACTCTTATCTCCTAGCAGCTGTCACTTTATGGAAGCAACTGCAACGAAACCTTGACAGGTGCAAATGCTCTCCTTTTGGATGTTTCTGGCAACAGGAAACACAAGTTGGACTTCACTAAACGCTTTCAGATTCTGGATGCACATGTTAAAAATCACCATAAATTTCATGCAAAGCCGCAGCACTTGAACATCAATAGATTCTAATCTTGCTGTGTGTGTAGAAAGTCTAAAAATATCCAAGGAAGAGTGTGCAAGGAGGACCCTGACTTCCTCCCCAAGTGAAAACAGTCGAAGGGGATGATGGAGGAGCTGCGCTTATGGGTTATAATGAGGTGTGTGTTTTTTCTCACGGGGCTCCACTCGGACCGTATCTCCCACTGGCTGCAAATCTTCAGCTGGCACGTCGTCTTGGTCACGGGCCCGTCAGACGGCCCGCACAGCTCTGCTGCCACGGTAACCGAAGTCTCTGACCCGTTGGCGTGGACGTGGGTGACCTGGCGGCAGAGGACCTGGCGGTGTTGAGTCCCGGGCCCGCACCTCCTGCTGCACTCCGACCACTCCCCCACGTCCCAGCTGTCGGCCAAGCACAGAGAAACACAGAGGGAGATGCAGAAAACGTTTGTAGCTCATGACGCAGATGCAGTTTAGCAGTGAACCTCAAAATAGAGTATGCTCTTGCTCTCTGTCTTTGTTTTGACCGCAGCTATTATGTGCGGTCAGTTCACCCTGGTCCGAAGGGGAATCACGAAGCCTCTGGTTTCTCCAGACGGAGATCACAGAAAATGAAAGCAAAATAAACCAATTTGTTCTGTACAAATTCATCCCGCTTGTTACTCGTTATCAGTACTGACGCTCCAGCATTGCAAACCTCTGCTGCTGCAATCCCTGCAGACACATATATTTCAGACTGACAGCTCTCATGTGCCATTGACACAGCGGGCAAAATATCTGACACACGCACAACCAAACTAACAGTTGACGCCCTATGGCTTCTTGGCAGGGGTAACATCTAGTGGTATTTACCACAAGACATGAGCAACAAAGCCACAGCAAAGCGAGTCAGTGCGACTGAGTGTGACTACTGACTGACTTACGGCTGGAATGTGTGTGAGTGATTGGGCTTCTCCCTGGGAGCCACAGCGCCATGTGGAACTAATACAGTGTGTGCATAAGATGTGTTGCTTGTCTCGTTCTTGTGTCACAGCTAATAGCACGGGACATCAGGTGTGTTGCTCACTACGCAGGACAGGCCTGGCTGTTGCAGTCCTCTTCCCGGTTTGTCGGCTCGGTGGCGGGGTCACAGAGGTCGGCGCTGACGGTCGTCTGAGAGCCCTTCTCGACACACTCCCAGAGCACCTGACGCTTTCCTGGTATAGACACATGATTCAGAGGAAAGACCAGGCAGCTGAATGTGTAACTCTACATGCAGTACACATATTCTGATGGAGAGACAATTGCTACACTCTCTAGTGTGTGTATTTGTGTGTACCATCTTGGACTTTTTAACAACTTTCTAACATTTATAGCATCTCAGATGTAGAACATACCAATCTCAGTGGCCCCAGGTCTACATACTGTTGGTGTAGCACCTGCAGCGCCCACCCCAGATATAATTTCATTTCAAAAGACCTTTCTTTCTTTCAATTATATGCTGTTCCTCACCGGTGCCGCAGGTCATGCTGCACTCTGTGTGTCCACTCTCTGTCCAGGTGTATGTAGGCCAAGACTGAGGCGTCACGCTGGATTCGGAGGAAAGCAGGTTGGGATGGGGTGTCACCTTGATAATGTCATTGCTGTTGATGCCATCTTGGTTGAGCCTCTCATCTGGTTGGGAAGGACCAGCTGTCGCAGGCAAAACGAAATGCGAATTTTAGTAGGCGGTAGGACAAAGAAGAAATGGGGGGCGTTTAAGAAATTTAAACTATAGCATGTGCTGAAGGCTACACACACATGAGGCTAGCACACACGGGGATTTTACTCACTATGGCCAATCAGATGTGTTTTGAGGACGTTCATACACATACATACAAAGTCCATTTAAAGCACGCTCCTGTTAAAGAGTGTGCTTTAAAGGGCAACTACTGTTTTTTACAACCTGGACCTTATTTCTGGCATAAAATAAGGTCGTTTACTCACCCATATAACTTTGGTGTTATTTGTATCCCTTCCCTTATTTAGATCTGTGTATATCCATGTAGTGGGAGTGACTGGGGCACCAAAACGGAGCCTCTAAACAACGCATTATCTGCCGCGAAACTCTTTCATTTCACCAGCGGGGAATAGCACTTGCGTACGATAACAAAATATTGGTGAAATGAACGAGTTTCGCAGCAGATAATGCGTTATTTAGAGGCTGCGTTCGGTGCCCCAGTCACTCCCACTTTATGGATATGAGCTGATCTAAATATCTCCCAAAGGACTACAAATTACACAAAAATTATATGGGTGAGTAAACGACCGTATTTTATGCCAGAAATAAGGTCCAGGTTGTAAAAAACAGTAGTTCCCCTTTAAGTGTAAGCTTTGCTCCCACAATGAGAGAGAAAATTCAAAAGCTGTTTACAGCTGGGAAAAAAAAAAAAAAACTAGTTGTGGGTTTTGGTGAAAGAGCTCCAGTTACACACAAAAGAAAAACTAAAACAGTTAGCCATGTCTTTGTTCAGTTCAATTGAGAGATTTAGATGTTGCAGCCCGACAACAGCAAAGGATCTTCTCATTTCTTGTTTACATAAAATGTTTGATTTCTTGAACACTAACCAGGAAAGTAGTTACTATTATGACAATTAATACAACACGCCCTTTTGAGAGATCCTTTAAAACTAAGCAATTAGTGGACACAAGTCAAGGTATTTCTTTAATGGTTAAGGTTAAATGTTAGGCAGTGGAATCAAATTTGACACAAGTGACTGGTTATTGCCTCAGTGTGAGATGTAAAATGCTCTTTGCCAGGACGAAGTTTGGCTGCCGGCCGGTATCAGATATTTTTTAAATACTAATCAGATTTTCAAAAGGACAGTGTTGCAGAAAATGATATATTTTGGCACTACAGTGACCCATGCAGTATGATCTGAACCAAACACACACAAACAGGCTCTACTCTGAGACACAAACAGGAGCATCTGTTCTGTGTTAGACTCCCCGAAAACAGAAAATTTAGTACGAGACAGTGACACTGTGGCCATTTAAAGTCATTCCAGTACAGTTTGTGTTGTGTTGGCGAGCGCACTCGTCCGGGGGCGGGATATCAGAAGGTGTACCTGGCTCTGGAGTTGGGGGATTGTTTAAAGGTATGCTGTACTCGTAGTATACGCTCGGACCGGGCTGCTGGTAGATCAGCTGTGGAAGAACAGGAAAATGAGAGAACGAGACGTATTGTTTGTTAATGTGTATTCAAATAGGAGACACGAGGATTGGATAGCAATGTGAAGATGCAAAGTTTGCATCATTTTGCATCTCACATAAACATGCAGATCCTCGCTCAGCGGCCCTGGTGCAGTGATGGACTCTCCATTGCGAGAGCGGATCTCATTGGGTCGTCGGTACGTCAGCTGTGTTCCCACGGCGATGTAGATGCCAGGCCTGTCGATCACCCAGTTTCCACTGATGATAGAGACACCACTTTGCGTCTGCAGAGCTGGAAAATCCACCCACCCACCAAGTTCATCTATCACTCTAATGTTTGTCATTCTGGAAACATTTGTGTCGTCGTTGTATATGTATATACACATGGTTGCTTTTGTGAGTACCTAGATAGTTTCGGCTTTTCACTGTCTCCTGGATGCTGATGTTGCACGCTCCTGCAGGAATCTCTGCAATCTTATGGTAGCCAACGCGGAGGAACGTGCGGGAGAAATTCCCCTTCACCACCTCAAACCCCTGCCAACACACACACATTCGCAGACTCTTTCAACGCGCGCAGCTACTGACACTGTGTACATATAAAGACACCCTCCGCTTGCTCCCTTTGCCATGTTTCCGGCATCACGGTCATGTGTTTCAGCAGTATAATCATAGATTCCGCTGGTTTTTCATTGCTGCTCTTTTTTCTCCTGTTTTCACTCATCAATCCTGCTCTCCAACTCCCTCTCCCTCCCTCTTGCTGGAAATCCCATAGCTCACTCAGTCCAGCATTTAATTTGAGTCGGGGAACCTTTATATTCGTCCGCTCTATTTCTCCTCTGAACAAATCTCCATTTTGCAAACAAGTTCACCTCTTCCGCTCTGTTCGAGTAGGCCTCTCTTCTCTTCTGATGCTTTGTCATAATCTGACACAGCTTGATCTGTTAGTGATTAGTTATCCTGATATATATAGTCAGAGACAATCTAAAACAAAATGCCTGTCTGCCATGCAGCAACAATCCCCCCCACCCACCCTCCTTCTCAGTTTTGAAAAGAATTTTGTGCACGACAACACCACGCTCCAAATACCAAAAAAGGTACTACTCAGCCAAAGATGTCTTTTGCACAGAGCTAGACACGGGTTGCATTTACACTTCTCATGACCATAACTCATCACAAATGTCTTACCTGCACAGCTGATGAGCTGTGTTTGGTGTCCCAGGGAAGAGCACCTGAGGCCGGGGAGAGAAGCCAGATGAAGTGGAGCGCCAGAGCCCGACCCTGCCACAGGGAGCAGAGCTGCTGCCACAATCCAGCCATGGAGAGACTGAGGGAGGAGGACAATCACACACACATGCACACACACACGTGCACACACACGCACACATGTTTAATGGGGGGAGTGTGTGTCAGTGAGGTGGGGTTGGCTTGAGGGGTGGGAGGGAAAAAAGACAAAGCTTGGGAGGGATGTAAGAAGAAATGTTGAGAGAAAGTAAAAAGTTGTTTCAAGTCAAAGTCACAACCTTCTCACACCTCTGTGCATATGCTGGGACGCCTCATGATGTGTGTGTGTGTGTGTGTGTGTGTGTGTGTGTGTGTCTGTGGCGCAGTGTCAGTATCCTGAACCTAATCCAAAACTAATATCTCTTCCTGTGAATCGTCACGGAGGATGATGAGAATTATAAATAAAAAAATAATAATAAATACCACGGCAAGACTGTGGGCTTGCATTAAGGATAATAGAAAAAACATGTTCAGTCCATTCTCAGCTTATCAGTTTCTCTGTGTGTGTGAGAGTGACTAGAACCACTGTTTTTCCACGGTGATTCAGATTCCCTTCATCACTTATTCACTGTGAATAGATGTTCTATAGTGACTCAGTTTTCCGCCATACCATGTCGGGAACAATTGGATTAGTTCAGAAATTGCTGTAAAGTCCCTGGCCAGGAATCAAAACCCCGCCATGACACACTCACAAAGTCTTCATTTTGTGTGGACATAAATGAGTTGGATGAGTTTTGATTCCGGAAAAAAAAAAGGGGGCTGTTTTAATCCTGTAAACACACACACAGTGTAGCAGCGATTCCCTGGCCCTTTAACTTTCCACCGTTTTATGCTGTGTGTAGAGAGGAGAGCTGTAATATTTCAGAAACTGATGTGGATGAATGGAGTGGAGTGGAGCAGAGATAGTGTGGTGTGTGTGATTTTCCTACCTGTTTGGCGCGTGTGCGAAGCGGTGGAAACCACAACATTTCAGATGTAAAAGTATTATTCCCTTGGACTGCCAGCTGATCGACGTCGCAGCTGTTCGCAACATGGGTGTGAAATTGCCGGGACTGAGAATACTGAGAGCTACTGTACTAGCCTCGGTTTCTTTTTGATTGTGTGCGTGTGTGTGTGTGTGTGAGTGCATATGTTTACGTGTGGACTTCTCAAAGATATATTAGACGCATGTGCGTGGATAAAGGGCTCTGATTCAATGTCCATAATACATGGTTAATCATTTACTGAGAAAAGAGAAGGAAGAACAGGCTGACTGTGATCCTGCAAACTCTGAGAAGCCTCATAATTGCATCATTTCCTCTGTTTGTACATCTCTCTGATTGAGAGCTCAGCGCCTTTTGATCCTTGGACAGTTGATGGCCTGCAGTCGTTTGGCGTTGCATGATTTGCATGATCCTGCACATACACACATGCTGTACATGCAAAAATGCTGAACATACATGCCTCTCATTTTCCTTCATTCTCCCCCGTCTGGCACACAGCCAGATCCAAGACGCCAGTCCCCTGCAGTGAATACCCAGTAGCCACAGAGTTATGACACAGACATTCTGGGAGCCTCCAAATGTCTGTCAGGGAATACTGGGAAATCTAGTCCAAGACAGGCGCTGTTAGTGCTGCAGAGTTCTTTTTTTTCCACTGTGATGACTCTTAATGCCTGCTTACACACTGACAATCCCCCGAACTGGAAGTGGCAATGACACACACACGCACGAAGCCTGTAAGTTTTGATTACGCTGCTATGATTCAGACCCGAAGCTCGTATCCTGTATGTAAAGCTTAATTGGCACGCCCTCACGCAAAGGCAGGCTGGCCGCGGCAAGGGGAGTCCTGGTTTGCCTGCTAAAGCCATTTACTGTAACATAATTTGCTCTGAAAGGCATTGTGACCGTTTATGTTTTTTATTCATAACAGAAGAAAAAAAATAATTCTCTTGAGCTGCATCTTATAAAAGGACCCAGAGGGGGGAACACCCCTTAGAGTATGTTACAGTACATGAAGAATATGTTTTAATGTGCAGTAAAACTGTGAGCTCATCTAGATTTGGCAACGAAGGAGCCCTTAACAACATTAACAACATTTTTGCTTTCCCAAAAATCAACCATATGCAACTATTTAAAATATGTTTTAGTCGATGTTTAGCTGCAGCCTTATTCTGTGTGTGTGAGAGAGAGAGTGGACACCACAGTCTCTGAAATTAAAGATTTCTTCCCTGTCACTTTTCCTCCTTTCTCCCTTTTCCTTCTCTTTTCTGTCCTCCTCTCTCCCCACGCTTGGTTTCCCCCCATCTTTTCTTCCAGCTGTGGGCCGTTTGATGTCCCTCTGTCCCGTCCTGGCCAGCTGCCTCACAATCCAAATGAGAGGTTCTGTTATCCTGCTGACACCTGGACGTCCCCTAACCATGGGTTCCTTCCCTAACGACCAGCTCCTTCCCTAACAACCATGAGAAACACGGACCGATCAATCACTGAAATTCCTTTGCAGCTGTCTGTCCGTGTTGGCTAAGTGTCAGGATGTTGTATTTTCACCCCAGTAAATGAGTCTTACTTAAATTTTACAGGGTGTATACGTGACTGGGAGGCCTGTGAAGTGACCCTGAAACACTTTGTCTCTGACTGATAACTACAGGTGCTGTAGTTGTAGTTTAATTAATTAAGAAAAATAGTAACTGTGGAATTTTTAGGTCAAGAAAACTACGACAGTGAGAGTGGTTGGATTACAGACGGCAGACGGGGGTCTGTTAAAAAGGCATCCACTGGTCCATCAGCTCACCTTTCACCTTTTCCTAATTACAGGCTAGCGCAGCAGAAGACACACACACACCTTCTGACACCGTAAATACACCTCTCTGGTCAGTTGCTTCAGCTGCATACCTGTGGGGTCAAGCAGTTAACACACTGCGACATGAAGGATGCTCTCCACCCCACATGTGGTATATACCTGCCTGTGGATGCACACGAAAGAATCCCCACAGCTGAGTCGTCCGGCTAATCGCTACCTTTCAGGAAGGTGTTACTATACATCTTTGGTTGTCAGTTCTATGGCAGACCAGCGACCTGACCAGGATGCACCATGTATTCTGTGCAGTGTGAGCTTGGATAGGCTACAGCCAGTAGTGACGCCGCAAAGGATATGCTTGTGTATATAACGGATGAAAAATAGGAATATACTCTATGTATATTTTTAACGTAGGATGTTTATTGGGTGGAAGGTACAAATGAACTTTCAGTGACCCAACAGTTTGGCCATTTTAAATCATTGGGCCGGTTGTAAGCTTCAGGTTTAGATTGCACTTGAGACTGGAGATACAACATGACCAACTGCCTCTTCTACGCTGTGGCGTGCTGGGGAGGCGGCACTAAGAAGAAGGACACTACGTGGCTGGACAAACTGATACCGAAGGCGGGCTCTGTGGTAGTGGCAGAGCTGGAAACCCTGACATCAGTGGCAGATGAAAGGACCTTGAACAAAATCCGGTCCATCATGAACACTGTCCACCACCCTCGACAGGACACCGTAGTCAGACAGAGAAGCTCATACAGTGACAGGCTACTGTCTCTGTTCTGCTCTATGGACAGGTTGAGGAGGTTGTTTGTCCCTCAGGCCATACGACTCTACAGCGCCTCCCTGTGAGGAAATTATCTATCTATCTATCTATCTATCTATCTATCTATCTATCTATCTATCTATCTATCTGTCTATCTATCTATCTATCTATCTATCTATCTGTCATTTTTAATTATAGCATTTAGTTGGCATGGTTTAACTTGTCAGGTAAATTTTCATATGCCTACATAAAATTAAGTGTTTCCTTACAAGAGATACAGTACTCCCTTATTTGTCATTTACGTGATGGAGTGTTGTGACACAAGATCTTGCATTAAACACAGTCAAGCTGAGTTGGGAACTTGTAAGTCTTTTATATTATCCCTACAGTCACGAGGACTGACCCTTCACTCCCAAGCAGACCCCACTTCCTGTGTCATGTGAAAGCATATGGTATATGGTAAATGATGACCACAATCTGACCACTTCTCTTTTTTTAGTCCAGCGCTAACGATTTGTTCCTCTCGCAGACATAGACAGAATCTAATTACTTTTGCTCAGCGGCTGTAATTTGCTTTGATGACTTGTGCATTATTTGACATGACACAATTATATAATATAATTCAGTTCCGTTTTATTTATATATAGTGTCAATAACAATACAAATTGTCTCGAGACGCTTTACAACATCCGGTCTGAGACCCGGCCTGAAACCTCCAGAGCAAGCCTGAAGGCGCAGGTTTCAAGGAAAAACTCCCTTTTAACAGGAAGAAACCTTGAGATGAACCCAGCTCATATGGTGAAGAAGAGAGAGAACAGCAGGAGAAACAAAATACATCTGTCATCGATACTATCTGACTAAAAGTGTGCATGTAGAATCTGATGATGATACAAATACAACATGATAGGCAGGTTGGAGAATTGTTCATTGAGGTAGGGCTGCAGGAGATCATGAAGACTGGGCAGGCTGATGAGACCACGACAGCAGATGTAGTATGGAGCTCCATAGGAAACACACAACTCCAGGCCAGAGACACTCAACAAGATGGAGGAGGAGGAGGAGGGGAAGGAGGGACACACAGCGGTTAACACACTATACAGTAATAGCACAGGATTGAATGACTAGTAATAGACAAGAGATTAGAGGACAAGAGCTCGGTGATATATATTATAGTGTTAAAGTTGACTTTTCCACCCTCTCTGTGAATGACTAGACTCAGGTGCCAATCTCTTGTGTACATGTGTTTTATTACTGCTGCAGGTACAGCGGTTTAAACTTGGTTCAATGTTTTGTTTCAAAAGTCGCAGAAAGGTGGTGATTAAACTTTATGGTCACACTCTTTAAAACACTCCTCCTCAGTTTCCTTCATAAAGTTTCAGCCCCGGCGCCTTTTTTGTTTTTGTGGCTGCAGTTCTCTTATTCGCCACAGGGGGCGCACGAGGCACAAACCGGAAGCAGGAAACGGTCAACGTCGACGAGCGAAATTCAAATTTCTACAACAAAACACTTCTTGCTTGAGGTCTTTCCCGTATGGTTGTTAGCTGATTTGGTTCACCGGCTTCCTCTGTTTTCACACAAACTCAGGTAAATTTAATAATGTTGTTACCCACGTAGCTTAAAATAGCTGTTACCAGCTCTACTTTTATTATTGTATCGTGGTGGTATTTATGACTTTAGTCGCATAGAGCTTTGAATTAGTAAACGTTAAGCTAGCTAGCCAGCAAGAATTAAGCACTAAAGTTTAACTTTAAACTTTAAGAAAGCGAGTTTGACTGAATGTGTAATTAATGTGAGTGTTTGAACGTGTCCTCTTGCCACAGAAAAAGGTTTATTGCCGTGCGGCTGGAGCAGGGAGGATGCCTACAGAAAGGACGAAGGACCATGGAGCCGAAGAGCTTCACAAACATTATAAGGTTTATGAGACTATCGGCTCAGGTAAAGTCATTATTAATGAGTGGATTGAGTAAAAATAAACACCGTCCGTGTCGTATCCTCTCTGGGCTGTGTTATGAACTGCGTGTGTTTTTCAGGAGGCTTTGCTAAAGTCAAGCTGGGTCGACACATCTTGACTGGGGAGAAGGTTGCCATTAAAATCATGAACAAGAAAGATCTTGGGGTGAGTCACAAAGAGATATTTTAAGCACAGAACAAAAGGCACAAAATCCTTGACATCACCCATACAGCCAGTAAGATATATACACCAATCAGCCACAACATTAAAACCACAGACAGAAGAAGTATATAACATTGACTGTCTTGTTACAATGCAATGTTCTGCTGGGAATCTTTTGGACCTGGGATTCATGTGGACTTTACTTAGACATGTAGAACCCACCTAGACCAGACCAGGCACCCCCACCCCATAGCAATGACACTCCCTGATCCCCAGCAGGATGCAGCATGACACAGGCGTACACACACAAAAACAATTTAGGAACAACTTAAAAAAAAAAAACATGAAAAACAGCACAAGGTGTTGACCTGGCCTCCAAATTCATTAGATCCTAAACTGATCAAGAGTCTGTGGGATGCACTTGAACAAGCCTGATCCACAGAGACCCCTCCCCTCAGCCCATAGGACCCAGAGGCCCTCCATTAACAATATCCTGTTGCCAGACATCACAGGACACCCTCAGAAGGTCCATGTCCATTCTCTGATGACTCACAACTGTTTTGGAGGCACAAGGGAGACCTACACAATATTAGGAAGGTGGTCATAATGTCAGGACACCTGATTGGTGTATACGAGCTTCAGTTTTAAAATCATTAACAATGTTTTTAGCTTAAAATATATTCAGCTGCAAACAAGCTACCTTTCAATTTCTTCAGTATCATGTTTAGTAAAGTTCTCTTCAACACACATTTAGACTGTAAATTAACAGTTTCTCAAAGCATTTCATTATAAGACCTACAGCATATGCCTGAAATTATTTAATGATTTGGTGTGTAATTGCAAAGTTTTAGCATATTCTTGTCCTTCAGAGACTTGCATAAAATAATAGTGCACATATTAAGACGTGTTTAATGATCAACAAGCAAACAAGACACGGACATGATAAACAAGTGTAAACAGTAATAATGACAACTATATACGTAAAGAAAGAAAACTCATGACGGACTCTATCTCCCCAGGATGATTTGCCCCGTGTGAAAGTGGAGATCGAAGCCATGAAGAACCTGAGTCATCAACATGTCTGTCGACTCTACCAGGTCATAGAGACTTCCACCCAGATTTTCATGATTCTGGAGGTAAGGTCACTTTACGTATGTAGGTGTATTGTGTGAGATCAGATATGGCATATGGCATGTACATTAATATTCCCTCTTTCTGTTTACTTCTCTCAGTACTGCCCTGGTGGGGAGTTGTTTGACTATATCATAGCAAAGGACCGTCTGTCAGAGGAAGAGACCAGAGTGTTCTTCAGACAGATTGTGTCTGCGATGGCGTATGTCCACAGCCAAGGATATGCACACAGGGACCTTAAGCCGGTAAAAGTTGCCATAATTTTTCATGTATAGTAGTTAGAAGAAGTGATAATACCGCAAATGAATCTTAATGAATGTGTTTGTCTCCTTGAACTTCAGGAAAACCTGTTGATTGATGAGGACCATAACTTGAAGCTTATAGACTTTGGCCTGTGTGCCAGACCTAAGGTACATCACCACATTCCTTCTCCTGCTCTATTAAATGTTTTGGCTTAAGTTGTATGAAAGAAAGAAATTGCTTCTTTTAAGGTGAATACAGATTTGTCTGGTTGGTCCCACAAATCTGTTTTACATTGCAAAACATTGTTTCTGGCCATTCATCTTCACAGTGTCTGTACCCTGATGATATTACTGTCTGCTCATTAGTGATATGCATATAGAGTGAGTGTTTATATATTGTAGTTAATGATGCGTTGAATTATGGCTTGAATATCGTGTTGTTGCATCTGTCTTAGGGAGGTTTGAGCTACGAGCTGATGACGTGTTGTGGGAGCCCTGCATACGCTGCTCCTGAACTCATCCAGGGAAAAGCTTATATTGGCTCAGAGGTAAGAGATGGATGGTGTTTACTACTATAAACTTTTATTATTTTTTTTTTAGAAACGTTAAAGATTAAAATTGCAATGGTTTAAGCCTGCAAAATTTGCACAGGTTTTTCACTTATTTATCATTGCCCACCTTTTCCACAATTCAGCCTTTTCATGGTGTCCTGATCATATTCACTGGTGCATGACCCAGTGCTGCTGAGCTGTGAAATGCTATCTGTAACACTTGGAGCTGAAACACTGCTGTGTGATGTTTAACCTCCAGGCTGATGTATGGAGTATGGGAGTGCTGCTGTTCGCTCTGCTCTGCGGATACCTGCCTTTTGATGACGACAACTGTATGATCCTGTACAGGAAGATTACAGTAAGAGCGCCGTTGTGTTTGCAACTGTTCCCTCAAATTTAAGACGTTGCTCCAAATGGTTCTGGGATCATTCCCAACTGTTATTTTGTGCACGCACAGTCAGATTCCCTCTGAAATATTACCACTTTAGTAGTTTAAATCTTTGTTTCTGTTTTATATTGTTTGTGAAATGTATATATTTTTTTGCAGAGAGGTAAATACGACAACCCCAGGTGGCTCTCTCCAGGTAGTGTCCTCCTTCTCAACCAGATGATGCAGGTATGTGTTCAGACTTTTTCTTTGCTCATTTGTTTGTGTTTATCTGGGTACAGTTTATTAATCTTTAAGTTAAAATGTGTTGTTTTGCTTGTAGAACTACAGTAGAACTAAGTTATGTCATAGAAATGTATTAAAACAGAAAAATAAATCTATTTACATCTTGGAATAAAGCTGCAACACCCTTATACAACTGAATACGATTGATCTCTGGTTTTACAACATGGACTGGAGTGTGTGCGGTCGTCTCTTGCATATTCAGCTGTAGTTTCTCCGTGTGTCCTGCAGGTGGACCCCAAGCGGCGTGTGACTGTCAGACAGCTGTTGGACCATCCCTGGGTGATGAAAGACTACAACAGCCCTGTGGAGTGGTACAGCAAGCAGCCGGTACAGACACCTAAAACACAACCGCACAATTACAAACAGATCAGTAGCTTTTTACCGTGGAGCGGTTGTAACCAGATTATGCTGTATAAGCATCTATGGCTCTGATTTAAATTGGGAATTTTGTGAGAATCTTGTTTTCTTGAGTCACTATTTAAGGAATTTCCTTGAAATAATAGCATAATCTGCATCATCAACATTTTTTGTTAGTGATGACTAGAATAAGAGGTTTCTGTTTTCAGTTTTGTGTGAACATTGTAGGCCTTTTTTTTTTTTTATTTTTTATAGCTATGCCACATAGATGAAGACTGCATCACTGAGATGGCTGTCAACATGAAGCGGTCGAGAGAGAGCACCACAGCGCTGGTGAAGGAGGTCTGTCTATTTGAGTGTCAGCAGTGTTGTATTCCATATTTACCCTGTTGCTTTTGGTGCTTTGTGTACATATACCCCTTTTCCCATCATTGTTTGTTCAGTATATGTTAAATTACACACTGTCACTCTTCACATCTTAACCCCCCACAGTGGCGGTACGACCACACCACAGCCACCTACCTGCTGCTGCTGTCAAAGAAGCAGAGAGGAAAGCCTGTCCGCCTGCGCCCCGAACCAGCTGGCTGCGAGGACTCCTGCTCTCCTCTGCACCAGGGACTACAGGTCAGGCTCAGGACCACAACTTCTGTGATGATCTTCCCTTTTAGGGCTACCGACAGCTGCTCGTACCGGCACAGATTAAATACCGTTTCCCAGTGCTCAAGAGTTGTTGTTGATCTTTTTGTCTTATTTTATTTCTCTCAAGACAAGGGAAGCCCTTCACTTCAGTGAGGATGAAGATGCCGTGATTGTGGGCTCTTTGGATTTTTGCTCAGACTACATCGACGACTGCCCGTGGGTTTCAGTCCCACAGCACACGCCTCAAGGAGTCAGAGGTCGGCCAGATGGAACCACAAACAAAGACACGGTATGTGGAAGTTGGTACAAACGTAAGGTTTTCCCCTTTTCCATATGCGTAAAATAATTAGATTCTGAAAAGATATGGTTGAACAAGAAACCCGTTGCTTAGCAATGTTCATGTCCGTGTACAGGTGGAAAGGAACGGAGATGTGATATTGTTTAAAAATGCAGATAAAATGCACATTTTCAGGAGAACTCTCCAGGGTTTGCACAAAGAAAAAAAAAATACAAACAGTTGAGTAACAAACAGAAAAGAGAGATAAAAACACGATGCCAGGCTTCTCTCTTAAAGTGGCTGTGGATTTATGATGGTTTTGGTAAAGTACAGGTTTCATAGACTCTTCCTATTTGTTGCCGGTGGATGGAAGAGATTTTAGAAGCTGTCCGACCATCAGACCTTAAATACAGCTTGGCTCTTTCAGACGAACGTACTTACACCACATTCTTCTCTTTGCACTTTTAAAGAGGCTGACATCCCCATCAGTGGAAAGGAGGTGCGCTTACAGCCCGAACCCAGAACGGGGCCGAACAACGCCACACCGCCAGGAGAGGAGGGAGAGAGAGCAAGAACGAGCCAGTGAGAACAAGGAGAACAATGCCGTCCAAGGGAAAGATGCTGACATTTTTGTGCTGCCGCCCCCTCGCACCCCGGTATCCAGTAAGAAGAATCCACGCCCCAACAAGAATGTGTTGACCACACCCAGTCAAAACGTCAACGTCGGTGGCACCAAATCCAACGTGCTCACACCCAAAGGTAAGAGGAATTTCTAGATTAGTGGAGCACTGCAAACAACCCAGAGCTTCAGGGAATCTTACAGTTTTATTTGAATACTGTAATTGTTTGTTGATGTAAAGGGGTTGAAGTAGAATCCCTATTAGATTAGATTTGCATTAACCAACTGCCCTCCCTCCACCGCCACTCCACCACCCCTTTTCATTTATCTGTCCCCTTCCCTCGGCCCTCGTGCAGCTCTCATAATCACAAGTGCCACATCCACATGCCACACATTTGCAAGTAAATTGTCTTCTGGTAATAAACTCATTTATTGGGCCTGTGTTTTATCCCAAAGCCTCTCATATTTCTATGATTTAGCTGTCATTGCGCCACTGAAAATGGACGCACGTTTAGATTCACTCAAACACACACACGCGCGCACTTATCGCTGTCAACTCGAAGGTGAGGTTATTATCAGGGAGCTAATTCTATTAACTTATCTAAAAATGAAGGACACTAATGTGAACGGAGAATCGTCAAAGTCTTAATTATTTGTCATAGTGACTTCTCTGCTCAGACGTCCAGCCTCACTGTGATTCCAGCCAGCGGCCGAGTCACTCACTACAGCTGACCTAGTTGATGTTAAATCCTAAGAATGTGCCTCCTGTTCTCTAAGCTGCGCTGCTGCATGCTACTTGTGACTTACTCGTCCACATGCCCACACACACCGAGTGGTCCGTGTGTGTCCGTCCCTTGGCATGTGCTGTGACAGGTGTAGCTGTCTCTTTCCTTTGCTCACTGTCCCACGTGGGCTGTAGTGACATGTGTTCTCTTGCCACTAAAGTCTCTTTTGTGTGTGTATGTATCCGTGTGTGTGTGTGAGAGAGGCTTGTTTTGTCTTTGTGTTCACAGCTCCCAATGTCAAAGCCAGCCAGCCCCATGCATAAGAGCAAAGGGCTGCTACCTAAAGAGTTTCTAACCCAAACCTCTAATTGGTTTTTACTTTCCAGTGTTTGCAGCTCTCTTTAATATAAGTATGTGGCATTCATTTAGTCGTCAGATCATTACAAAACAGTGCAGACATCAAGAATCCAAGTTTAAATTTACTATAATATAAGAGAAAAAAAGAAAGAAAATTGTTAATCGGTTGGTAAACCAATGATTTAATCAAATAATTGTTGCTGCTCTGCACAATTGCTGTGTTTAGAATTTTTAAAAAAGGTTCTATTGGTTAGAAATGATTTGTCACTGGAGTTTAATGGCAGCAAAGGTAGTCGCATTAAACAGCTGTCGTAATCCACGTCCTTGTCTTGTGTGTGTCGTAGGTGGCGGCAGTGCATCCAAAGAGCACAATAAGAAGGGAGAACAGAAGACAGAAAACAAGGATTCTGCAAACCTTGAAATTCTGGCCTTCAGTCCAGAGCGAAGGTGAGTGACCTGTAGTACGGGTGGAGGCTCTGAAGGTTGAGCCGCAGGAGAGCGTGCTGTGTATATCTGAGGTTAATGGAGATGCTACAGTTGCCTTCAACTGCATTAAGTCCAGACAGAATCTCAAAATGACTTGAAGAATGAGGACAAAAAAAAAAATAATACAACGTGAGCTCTACTGGCAGGGACAGGTGAGAGCATTTAACCTAGAGTGAGTCCCTGTTCTCTCTGCAGGTCGAGGTCTCTGGACATGGCTGTCACAGGAGACAGTGAGAAGAAGAAGCGAACAGGTAAGGTGTTTGGTTCCCTGGAGAGAGGCCTGGATAAAGTGATCACTATGCTGACACCGAGTAAGAGGCGAGCCCTGCGCGACGGTCCTCGTAAGATTAAGGTAAAACCATCATGACCTAACGCGATTTAATTGTTTCTTCTCATTAATTGCTAGTTTTGTCTGATCACTTTGATAAACCTGAAAGTAATACAGTTATTGTGAGCATAAAATTACAGAATCTGTCATTTCTCTTCCTGTAGGCACAATATAACGTGACTCTGACCAGTCAGACCAATCCAGACCAAGTCCTTAACCAGATCCTCTCCATTCTGCCCGAAAAAAACGTCGACTTCACTCAGAAAGGGTAAAGACACGCCATCACTCCCAAATTCTGACCGTACTGCTCATCTTTTGATCAAATTCTAAGGTTTCTGTGTCTGTTTTGTTCAGTTACACCCTGAAGTGTCAGACCTGGGGCGACTTCGGTAAGGTGACCATGGCGTTTGAGCTGGAGGTGTGCTTGCTGCAGAGGCCGGAGGTTGTCGGTGTGCGCCGCCAGAGGCTGAAGGGAGACGCGTGGGTCTACAAGCATCTGGTGGAGGACATCCTCTCCACGTCCCGTATCTGAACCGCACTTTTCTTGGCGACATCACGTCCCGTTCTAAATACATGGACACTTTTGCATCCAGGAATTAAAAATGGCTGAAAAAAACAAATCAGACATAAGAAGGTGTCTTTGCACATTAATGACCGGTCCTTCTTTATTGCTTTGGAATATTTTAAATTGTCCTCAGGCCAGCCTACAAGCCCCAGAATACATGTTACATTAAATTTATGACCATTATGTATCCAGATCCTCTACAATGTATGTTGTTTTATGTAGAATATTAATTATTAAGCTAAACGTAATCGCTGCCAGTCCCCTTGAGATGAATGAGTGTGTATCAAATTTAACAGGACTATTTACCTTCCAGGTGTTAACTACAATATTTATGTTGTGATGCTATAAATCTCCCCTCTAGGTCTCATTAACACACAGAAGCCGCGTTGCTGAATATACCGTCATTGTTTTTAACGTTCGCATGTTTACAGTTCTCCCATCGGGATGTTTTACGTGGTTATATGAAGTGTCTGTTTTTATTCCTCACCTGTGCTTCTCTCGTCTTAAAGTGTCTCGTTGTGTCTCTAAAAAGAGCAAAAATAAATGATTTCTCCTCTTATGGACACGGATGCTTGAGATGAATTTAGCTTCCTCCCCAGATTATTCATTCAGCAGTCGATGGAGCGTCGGTATGTTTTACACTCTGTCATCGTCCTTCTGTTCATCTTCCAGGCTTCACTTCACTCTGGTAGAGAAGATTGATGGTGATAGTTTAGCACGGTGACAGCGTTTCTGAGCGCTTAACTGCCAAGAGAAGGAGTTGTGAGAGGTGTCATGATGTTTGAGACTTCAGGTATGTGTCTTACACTTGCATCTCGAGTAGGTTCCTGATTTTGATCGTGGAAATGAACGTCCAGCTTTTTATGCTGTAGAAATGAAAACCCGTCGATTCAATTGGCAGAAAGCATGATTGTTTTAACGGGGGATTACCGTATTTTAACAACCTGGACCTTATTTCTGGCCTAAAATACGATCGTTTACTCATCCATATAACTTTGGTGTCATTTGGAGTCGTTCGGATGATGTTTAGATCCAGTGGAGCACCGCGTATATCCATATAGTGGGAGTGAATGGGGCACCGAAACGCAGCTTCTAAATAACGCATTATCTACTACGAAACTCGTTCATTTCATCAATATTTTGTTATGATACGCTAGTGCTATTCCCCGTTGAGTCCGGAGTTACCTGTTGTCATCATCCGGGGTCTGTAGATTGACCTAGGTGATGACCCGGGTGATGTCATCTCTGAGCGCCGCACACATTTTGCAAAATTATCAACGGATGAATTGTTTCATGGCAAAATCATTTTTACTTTTTACTTAAGTACATTTCAGAGCCTGTACTTTCAACTCTTTTACTCAAGTAAAAGTAAGAATCAGTACTTTTACCAGAGTATTTTTTTACACAAGTATCTGTACTTTTACTTAAGTACAGAATGTGAATACTTTTGCCACCTCTGCAAATAGATAACAGGTAACGCCGGACTCAACGGGGAATAGCACTAGCGTATCATAACAAAATATTGGTGAAATGAACGGGTTTCGCAGCAGATAATGCGTTATTTAGAGGCTGCGTTTCGGTGCCCCAGTCACTCCCACCATATGGATATACGCGGTGCTCCACTGGATCTAAATATCGTCCAAACGACTCCAAATGACACCAAAGTTATATGGGTGAGTAAACAATTGTATTTTATGCCAGAAATAAGGTCCAGGTTGTAAAAAAAAAAAAAAAAACAGTAATTCTCCTTTAAGGGACTGAATTATGATCATTCATTCATTTTCTGAAACCATTTGTCCTCTGGAGGGTTGCGCGGGGCTGAACCCTGCCCCAACTGTCATTGGGCGAGAGGCGGGGTACACCCTGGACAGGTCGCCAGTCTGTAGAATCACCAAATGGGTGGGAGGAAGCCAGAGTAGCTGGAGAGAACATGAGAACTCCACACAGAAAGGCCCCAGTGGGGCGATGGATTCAAATCCAGAACCTTCTTGCTGTGAGGCATCAGTGCTAACCACCTCACCACTGTGCCTCCTGAATTATGATCATTATCTACACTATTAAAACTAACCTCTAGCTTTAAAATAACCCAAGTACGGTAAAGATAAATAGCATATTTGATCTTGTATGCGGCCCCTAAACACTAAACGTCCCTCTCTCCCATTTTTAGACACAATGCCTCTTCGTCATGCCAGCGTTGCAGCTGATGAGCATTTATTTCGTGGCAGGTTCTCCTTGGTGTCTCAGCGGGGAGGAGAAGGGTAATGGTGGGTTGAGCTGATAATAAGGGGGGGTTTAACCTTAATGGAGTCTGGGAGGGAGAGGGTGGGGGGTGGAATGATCGTTTAAGACAGAGGTGAAGGTTGGATTTGGAGAAGTAAAACAAAATGTCATTATAGTGGAGGGAATACATCCTGCTGGGCTGGGTGTCTGAGTGCTGGACTGAAGCGGCTGTCATCTTAATTACTTTATTTGTTCTCCATCTCACCTTTCCTGTAACTTTTCTATTGAAATGGTTTGTCTCTGTGACAAATGAGTCATTATATAGTTTAATTTAGACCGTGATTGAGGTTTCTTCCTGTTATTGGTCGGTCTGTGGTAGAAGAGGCGGATGCGATGATTCTCGTCATTGTCCCTCCCCTCAAACAGGTGGCGCTGAAATTCCTAAGCTCAGTCAGCAGTAGGTCAGTCCACCCATGCTTGCTTGAAAACCAGAACAAGAGAACCTTTGTCTTGCACAGTGTGTTCACAAGAGGATTACTCAATTAAAGCTGGAAAACTTTGCAGAATATAGAGCAGGAGTGAGCTGGTGGTCCAGTTAAGGAGCAGTGCTGGGTGAGTAAAACTCTTTCATTAGCTGCTGTTGCCTAAGTTAATTAAAGCTGCAGAAACTGTCCAGGAACCATGTGAGAGTGTTGGGATTCGAGCCGCTTCTTGTTCAACTGTTTCCGTTTGGTTTCAGGCGTGGAAAGGTGTTGCAGAAATGAGGCTTCTGCTGGCGATCGCTCTCATTCTCCTTTTCCTGTGTGAGTTCATGTTTCTTTAAAAGCACACATGCTTTTTTTTTATTCGGGAGGTTCTTCTTTTAATACATCTGTGTTGCACATTTTTCAGGGCTTCATAAGGCTCAGACATCCAGCGGGGCCCTGCATGGAAATGCTTGTGAGGTGAGCTCTGGCTTCCCACGTAAATCTGAGGGATTTAATACGGAGCATTATTTACAATGATTCTTTCATCATATGCCTTAAACATGAACTTCACCTGCCATGCCTGTTTCTCACCATGTTTCCTGCCTGTCCCTTCAGTATATATGGGCCAAAATGAGCAAAAATGCAGATGCAATCAGTACTTTTCTTTATTAAAGGTGCAGCTGTGTCTCAATGCAGAGCTCAAATTTCATGTGTAAAGCATATGGATAAATAATTTTCTTCTTCTAAGTTGCACTTGTAGCAATTAAAACAATTCCTTATAAGATGACCGTGCAGTTCCACTGAACTTCATGGAGCCCTTTAATGTCCTTCATCTCACTACTCTGATTCACATTTACCTCCATCATAGAGTTGCTGACTGTACGCTACCTGCTGAGCACTACGTAGCATCGCCATATGAGACACAAAGTGCTATTTATCTGCATTATATGTCACTCTTTCTTGTTGCATTTGTATCTTTCAGGCGGCATCCCTGAGCGAGGCAGCCGTATCCCTCCTCTTATCTCCCCTGTCTCTGTACTCCTGGTTGGCCGCCACGCTGCTCAGACTCGTCCTGTCCGTCCCGGCTCTCCTCCTCAGCTCCTTGCAGCACTCCTTACTGCTGATCCTGGCTTTGCCCTGGTGCGTCGCCGCCGTCTGCACGTCCCTGCTGCTGACCTGCCTCCACGTCGCCCTGTACCTTCTCCACCTGGCCTTGGTTGTCGCGGCGGTGGCCATTTTGACCGTCACGCGGCACAAGATGGCCGACGGTGACACCCACGAGGAGGAAGTGTTCCGTCAGCAGAAGAAACCAGAGGAGCGTCCGGCTAAAACCAGACTGCGAATGTTTGGCCGTAGAGTTGCGCAGCAAGGCTGAGATCTGCTGTAAGATGATGTGTGTTTCATTTCCAGCTGTTTTTACCTTCATTTATTTAATGAAGGTAAAAACTAAAGTTTTTTTTGCATAGATATTGTGTTTAAATTGGCTTTGAGACACCTTACTAGGAAGCAAAATAAAAAATGGCACTAGCTTGAGTCCTCGTGATCTAAATGAGGGTGAAAATATACCTACTAGTAGCTTCCTTAACAAACAGCCTGCAGTTGTCCACTTATCTATCCCTCTCATTTTCTCTCTTGCCGTCTTTAAATGTGGCCTCCGCCCAATTATCTCCGGATTGTTGGTGCTGTTTGCTTCCCATCTGCAGATGTTATCATTAGACATGTCTGTCAAATGGAGATGAGAAAGAGGAGAGAGGAATGAGAGAAAATGTTCTGCATTCATTGCGTCCGTGGTTTTAAACTATGTGTGTGTTTATACGGAGAGGTCCAACAGTGCAGGGCGTGCTAACCATATTTCCCGAAAAACACTAATAAAGGGAGTTAACAGGGAGAGAAACTACATGTGGTGGAAGCACTGAGCCAAGGCGGCGAATGCTTGCCCATCCAGTAAACAGCGTGTGCGGATGAATGTTAGCTCTCTGATCTCAGGGAAGCATTAAAATGTGCAGGAGGGGGAAAAGAAAAAAAAAACAACAATTTTATCAAAACTATTAACACTCCAGGCAAAGCCATAAAAAGTAATGGGTGAACTTTCTGTGTCGTGCGTGCCGGTGCGAGCGTGAACGAGACGGAGAGACAGAAGGGAAATGAGGCTGGATCATAGAGATTTATTACATGGCCGTGGCATCCTAATTAGCATAAAGACTGGACTGGCCCACTCAAGCAGAGAATTAAAAACCTTAATTGTGCTGTCAGCCTTCCTCTCTCTTTCTCACTGTTGACTCTACTTCATTCCTCTCGCATTCGTCTCCTCCTCCGCTTATGAAGTAGCCCGAGTCCACACGCTGTTTAATTGTTGGTGATAAATGGGAAGCGGGCTGTTTGTAATTGTCTGAGATGTGTTGGAGTGAGTGGGGGTGGGGGTGGGGGGGCAGATTGTCTGGAGGAAGGAGAGGAAGAGGACATGGGGAGTTGTCTTGTTTTCTAAGAGGAGAGCGGGGAGGTCATTTATCAAATGTTTGTCCAAAGAACGAAATTAGCTGAGGAGACATGGGCAGGAAGAAAGTGTTGATTGGACATGATCCCAGGCCAGACTGGGGCTAAGAAGTCTTTCAAAGGGTAATGTAGTGGTCCTGTTATAGAGATGACAAGTTTCCAACGCTGATAGGATTGGTCGTGAAAAACAATATACACTGATCATTCCTAATATTGTGTAGGTCTCCCTTGTGCCTCCAAAACAGTGACTCATCAGAGAATGGACATGGACCTTCTGAGGGTGTCCTGTGGTGTCTGGAAACACAATGTTGTTAGTGGGGGCCTTTGGGTCCTATGGGTTGAGGGGAGGGGCCTCTGTGGATCATCCCACAGATACTTGATCAGTTTGGGATCTAGTGAATTTGGAGGCCAGGTCAACACCTTGTGCTGTTCTTCATGTTTTTTTGAGTTGTTCCTAAACAGTTTTTTGTGTGTGCGTCTGAGTCGTGCTACATCCTGCTGGGGATGGCTGCTGCCATCAAGGAGTGTCATTGGGCGGTACATGTCTAAGTAATATCCACACGAATGCCAAGTCCAAATGTTTCCCAGCAGAACATTGAAGTGTCACAAGATGGTCAGTGTTATTTACTTACTTCTCCTGTCTGTGGTCATAATGTAATGGCTAATCGGTGTATAACTACATCAGTTTAAACTGGGTTTAAATGCTCAAAGCACAGACTTAAGATGATGGCAAGTTGGACAACATTTATCTGCAACTGACAATATTGCTCTGAAATGACAGGAAGCTGGCAGACATGATGTAGGATGCCAAACATTAGAGGAGGCCAATTTTGCATGTTTTCTGTATTGATATGCAGGTCTAAAATAAAGAATCTCCCAGACTTCCAATGCTTTTTTCCAATGTTTGTTTATTGCTTTTTTGAATTATCCTCCTTATTTCACGGTGAAGCAAATGATTGAGTTTTTTTTCTACTGACTCTTATTTTTTTTTTTTCCAGTATCATGAGAGCATGACAGGGAGGGATGAGGAAACGTAGTGTTGACAAGCTGCGGCCTCACCAAGCTTAAGGTAACCACCACACAAACGGAAAGTACGATAACCTAAAAAAAAAAGCCATCACTTATAGCGCAGCAGTATCACTCCATAGTGCATATATTTCTTCTGATGCTCAAAAATGACGTGAAGTGGTTGTAGAAAATAGGAAGTGAGTTCAGACACAGTAAACGTAAACGGCTGCAAATGCCAACAGTGAAAGTAGTCGGTATGTATCTTAAGTTGAACCACAAGGTATGCAACACTGTTTGATTAAGAAGATTATGTCGGGGAACCGTGATCCAGAACCAGCAAAGACCAAACGCTGCCATCAATCAGGGACGTCCATGTGGAAAATGTTACTCAATCTGTTAACTTGACATGAGGGGGAACAAAAGCAATATTATAAAAGTATTAAGGACTGAGAGAGTAATCGTCGGCAGGAGAGATGGAGGAGGAGTATAGCAGCAGAGCAGTGGAAGGTTTCCCTGTAGGAGGAGGAGGAGGAGGAAATGTTTTTGCGAGGGTCAGTCCTGTTTGTGCGTCTCTGCTGTCAAAGCCTCTCTCTCTCTCTCGCAGCAGACGAGGTTAAGACTTAGGAGGCCGGCCCCTCTCACACTGCGTCTCCCTCAGCACTGACAGCTCGCCGAGACACACACATAGTCAGGAGTACTCCCAACATGCACCGCCTTACACTCTCCCCAGTCCCTCCTTCCTCCTTCCATTTTGATGCTCCAGCCCTTCCTCTCCATCTCCTCTTTTCCCCTCTCTGTCTCTTGCTCCCCCTTTGCTTCAGTTTCTCTCAGTGTTTTTCTGTTTCTATCTTTCTTCTTCTTCTTTTTTTCCCCCCACCTCTTTCTCTCTAATTGGTCTCCGCTAGGTTAGCTTAGACAGGCCTATTCATCATAGCACCATCCTCAGAGACAAACCCTCGGGGAGCAAAAAATGGGGAAGGGGGGGGTAGACGGAGTCAGACGGGAGGGTGATGGGGTCTGCCGCTTGTCAACCCACTTCTCTCCTCTTTTTTTCCCCCCTCTTTTCTTCCTCTTCTCCCTCCCCGTGTCTCGCTGCTCGGTGCAAAGATGTCAGTTTTGCGGAGGGAAGAGGGGATGAGGGAGGGAGGGAGGGAATGTAGACACATTAGTTAGGCTATTAGTTCAACAAGCTGCTTCCGTGCCTGTCAATGGTCCGACACCCACGCACGCACACACTTATCCACACACGCCGTTCTCACTTCTGACATTTGTTACATGTAGTATCCGTGTGAGGGAGTGATTGTGAGTGACGGGCCGAGAGGGGGAGGAAAGAAAAAAAGAAACTTTACATGGAACCACGTGTCTCGTCATCTCTGGCGTCCGGAGGACTTTAATGAGTGAAACACATAATGGTCATTTTTTTTTTACCACTGTGCCTGTGTAATGCATCTCTGTGACTTCTGTGTGTGAACAAGGGCGCTGCTGTAAAGGGCAATGGGAAGCATGTAGGGGTTCATTGTGCGAGGTCCAAATGTCTTCTGTGATAAGGTCAAACCCAGACTTTTTTTCTCCCACTGTATCTTCGTCAGAGAGTTTCTCTTCATTTGATGTGCCTGTGCTCAGATGAGTAGAGGACTGGTTTGAACTTACTGGAAGGTTTGTTTTTAGCTGCACAGCGATGAAACCAAATGATTAAAAGTGAATGTAAATACCGCTGACATGCTGTTAGGTGGAGACTTTAAAGGTTTCTTTACTCCAGCAATCCCAAGATTTTGGCTTGAGGCTCCTTTAAATAAGGCGGTGACATTTTACATCATCCCAGATTACAAATGCAATTGGATTTTAATGAAAAATCTTCAGGTACAACACGATGTAAAGAAGAAAAATATGATTGGATTTCACTTCAAAAAAAGGAATAAGTTTTCAGTCCTGTGTAATTCTGATACAACTTGAACCATTGTTAAAGGGGAACTACCGTGTTTTTTTACAACCTGGACCTTATTTCTGGCATAAAATACGATCATTTACTCACCCATATAACTTTGCTGTTATTTGGAGTCGTTCAGATGATATTTAGATCAGTGTATATCCATATAGTGGGAGTGACTGGGGCACTGAAACACAACCTCTAAATAACGCATTATCTGCCGCGAAACTCGTTCATTTCACCAATATTTTGTTATGATAGGCTTTGCTACTGCTAGTTTTTTTGCAACATGGCTGAATATTTTTCCGATTCTGAGGTTGTGGACGACGACTTTGTTTATGATGGACGTCCTTACCGTTTCGGGCCAGAGTATATGGATGAGGAGCTGGTTGAAAGGAGGATGCAGAGGCAGAGAGAGGAACAGCTGGCCAAAGAACAACAAACTACTGCATGTCCACGAATAGATAACAGGTAATGAACGTGTTTTGTGGCAGATAATGCGTTATTTATAGGCTGCGCTTCGGTGCCCCAGTCACTCCCACTATATGGATATACGCGGATCTAAATATCTTCCAAATGACACCAAAGTTATATGGGTGAGTAAACAATCGTATTTTATGCCAGAAATAAGATCCAGACAGTAACGTGCCAAAATTGCTCAGGTAATGAAATGTCAACATTTTCTGAATATGTCTGTAAAACGCGTTTGACACCCCTGCCATAAACTATCTGAATACTATAATCTGATGATGATTTAGCCTCTGGGAGCTAACCAGTGCAACAGATATCCCAGACTTCCTGTTCCAGTCCGACTAGCAACTTCATTGCCAGATTCACAGATCACAAAAAAAAGCGAGCTTGGTGACTGCCTCATGTGTCTGTGAAAATGAATCCTGCTGAAACAAACCTTTAAAGGAATCCTTTAAATAAATGGAAACAAACCAATAATTCAAAGCATTTACAGGCCTGATGTGATGCACGTCTTCAGAGATGTTTCTACATTTAAACCAAACGTGTGAGTGTGGCAGATGGGCGAGTAGAAGAACCCAAAGAGAGCAAAGATGGCAACGGAGATGAGGATGCAAACGCAGCAGAAGCCATGAATATTCAGAACTTGTATTATCTCGCCCCCTGCTCCTTCCTCTTCCTCTGTATGTTTTGTCAGATTCCCTCGGCCTTCTCCTCCTCCTTCATTCAAATCCCCTGCTCTCTCACTCCTAATACCTCTTCAGCATCTCCACCCTTCCACCTCCCCCTTTCTCTCCTGCATGAGCCCCCTCTTCACTAATCATCGGAGGCCCAATTATACTCAGTTGGCCCCCACGCCTCCTCCCTACAGGGGCTCTGGAGGGCCAAAATATACCGATGCTGACTGACGTTAATTTGCATGACTTCTTGGCCTCCATAAGTACCACTGTTGTCTGTCTTCTGCCGTTGTATAGGAAGCCAGAGGAGAGGAGGAGGAGGAGCGGGAGAACATGTCAGTAGTTAGTCGTGTTACGTAACGTGAAGCAGTAGGAGGTGAGTAAAGAGGGCAGAGTGTGTCGCGCTGCTTTCTAACTAACTAAGCGTTGTCAGACCTTTATTGTTCAGGCAGACATTGATCCTACAGATCCAGCATCAGCATCTGTTTGATATAAACTGCTGACAGTCTATATGAATATCTTAGATTTTCAAACTATGCAAAAACTTCCCGTCCACCAGTTTCCTGCTACTTTGAAGGCAAATTATAATTTATTTTATGATACCTGCTCTAGCTCTTCTGCCAAGAAAATTAAATGTTGGACTTTAGGGGAAAACAAATCCTTCAGGATACTGTTTCATGAAATGAAATTAGATAAAATATACTGTTAGGTGAATGCTGCCTGCCCTTTTCTTCTTTTGTTTAATGATGTGCATTACTAATAACGGTAAGGGCCTTTTTTTTACCAGACCTAAATACATATATATAGTTTTCATACCTTAAAAGTTTTGAGCCAGTGTCTTAAAGATAAAACCTGCAGGTTTCAGCAGATGTCTGGACGCCCTGCTTAAGAGTCCCTAGTACGAGTCAAGCTCCAAGAAACCTGAATCATTAACTTCCAAGTGACAACATTTTTCAAACTCTGTGCCCTTAAAGGGGATTTGCCGTTTTTTACAACCTGGACCTTATTTCTGGCATAAAATACGATCGTTTGCTCACCCATACAAGTTTGGTGTTATTTGGAGTCGTTCGGACGATATTTAGATCTGCATATATCCATATAGTGGGAGTGACTGGGGCACCGAAACGCAGCCTCTAAATAACGCATTATCTGTCACGAAACTCGTTCATTTCATCAATATTTTGTTATGATACGCTAGTGCTATTCCCCGTTGAGTCTGGAGTTACCTGTTATCTATTCACGGACGTGCAGCGGTTTGTTGTTCTTTGTCCAGCTGTTTCTCCGCATTGTCCTTTCAATGAGCTCCTCATCCATGTACTCTGGCTCAAAACGGTAAGGACGTCTAAGGACATCATAAACAAAGTCGTCGTCCACAACCTCAGAATTGGAAAAAATATTTAGCCATGTTGCAAAAAAACTAGCAGTAGCAAATTACAGGTAAACAAGCCGACCGTCGCGGGTGCGTGCGGCGCTCAGAGATGACATCATTCAGGTCAGAGGTTAGTAGGTCAATCTACAGACCCTGGATGATGATAACCTGTAACTCCGGACTCAACAGGGAATAGCACTAGCATATCATAACAAAATATTGGTGAAATGAACGAGTTTCGCGGCAGATAATGCGTTATTTAGAGGCTGCGTTTCGGTGCCCCATTCACTCCCACTATATGGATATACGCTGATCTAAATATCGTCTGAACGACTCCAAATTGCACCAAAGTTATATGGGTGAGTACACGATCGTATTTTATGCCAGAAATAAGGTCCAGGTTGTAAAAAAAAAAAAAAAAGTAATTCCCTTTTAAGTTTTAAACTTGGCAAAACTAAAGGACGTCTTTTTTAGCTCAAAGTCTATTTACTCCCCATAACTAATGCAGTCAAAATGTCATGAAGTAACTCAACCTGTCCATCGTGATATTATAACACATCTTTTATGTGCCATAACAACACGGTACGTCCAAATCCTTCCTCGGCTGCTTTTAATCGGAGGAGGAATGAGCAGGTACATCACCTGAGCCATGTCCAGTGTGTCTTAGATTTAACCACAAGTGCAAAAGTTACTGAAAGGGAACTTAACTGCAAGAGCAGTCAAGAAATCCCACAGTGAGCCTTTAGGAGTTAAATAGATACTGGTCAGCCTCTGGAGCTCAGAGAAGAAGAAAAAAATTTGTTGAGAGAAATGTGCGTGGACGTGCCAAATATGGCTCCTCAGACCACACCGACAGTTGTAATCCTTCACCATATGATGTGTCTTTACACAACCTTGCATCACTGCATTTAGTTGGCAATTAAACAAAACACACACACACACACACCAGCGCAGTTTCCTGGTCTGGTGTCCTGGGCATGCACCCAATCTGTGGACAGCCTGGCCTATGTCTCAAGCTGGGAATGTGCTGTTTTCTGTGTGTGTGGCGTGTTGTCGCCATGTCGTGGCTTGTGTCCTATTATCACCCCTCTCCCCCTCTCCCCACACACACAAACGCACACACATACACAGAGCTCTGCCCCCTCCTGGACTCGGCCAGCAGCCAAGACTGCAGCAGAGGGACACTTCATTCACTCAGATTGGTGGGGTGAGAAGAGGGAGGGAGGGAGGGAGACGAGATGTGTGTCCCCAGGATGAAAGCAGCGCTGTGGGGGTCACAAACAACCACAACCTCCGACTGTCCAGACCGAGGCTGGATGTACAGGAATGTGGCGCTCACAACTGTGTGTGTGTAAGTACTCACACAGAACTACTACCTTCCAAAAAATTATTTTTTATTCTGAACCAATAAAATTATGGCAAATATTTACAAATAATTACTTTTTAGTTTCACATTACAGGTACATAAATGGAATAATTCACCAACAACAGTCACTCAGGTGGACGGGTGGACAGGTACACAGACTGAGTATGAAGAGATGCGTCAAGCAAACTGCAATTTAATATTTCACAGTGAACTCAAAGCCGGGGAAAATAAAATAACAATAATATTAACAATAGGAATATAAAAAAATAAGCGTAATATCAAATTCACCATTTATTTCCAGTTTTCTGAACGTAAACGATCACAATCCAGAACCGAAAAAAAAAAAAGAGTAAAAGATAAAGGAAGAAAAATCAAGTGGTATGATATCTTTGGCAAATTCGCACTGCAGTAAAATACATTCAAATATTAAGACAACACACGACACACGAAGAGAAAAAACACCAAGTTTTGTTTGCAACTACTAGAAAATTGAATAAAAAACATACACGTTTCCTTAAAGAAGCATTTCTTTTTTCTCTTTTTATTTTTTTCAAATCCTCCCCTCCAGATTATTTGAAGGCATTTCTTTATTTTGTGTTCTGTAATCTGTCCATCTGATAGTTTTATATTATGTTTGTTTTTTGTTTTATTTTTTTTGTACAAGAATCAATCGTTTAAAACAGGCATCGCAGGCTTTGGTGAGGGTCACAGATATGTTTTCTGCGGTTGATTCTGAAGAGCAGAACAAGCGGGATCGTTAAAACCGAATTCATCCTTTGCACTCTGATGTATGTTTTTCCGTCTTTTTGTTTTTTTAATTTTTTTTAATTTTTTTATTATTTTTTAGCAAAACATCACAGATATAAATATCTCTTTAACACCCCAGATAGGAAGCCATGGACACACGAAAACTCCAGATTGTTACACGAAAGGCCACAGTAAGGTGAAAAATCATGTATCTATTCTTTTTTTTTTTTTAATTATTATTCCTTTTCTCTTTTGATTAAAACATCTGCTTAGAAAGCACGGTCGATTTTTGTAGGCTGAGTCGTCGCGTGTATTACTCCTCTTCCACAGTTGAATAATATTAAGATGTACAGAACATTGTAACACTTCAGTATGAGATCTGTCCAGAGCCTAGTTACATCTGCAAGCATGAAACAGATTGTGCCACTAATTGCTGTCAAGATGTGATGCTGAATTCCCCTCAGGTTTTAGGAAAGGCAGTAGCCATCTTCATGGATTCGTATTGAGATACAGTCAGGCAGTGTGAGAAATCATAATAAAGGAGGAAAGGAAGGGGGGGAAAAAAACAGCTAATTTGCATTTATTTCAGGTTCCTATTTGACTTGGGATCAAAATACACGCTGCAATTTACTTTCATGGGCGGTAAACTGAAGAAGTGCAGGGAAGGAAATGTTTTAGCTTGATCTGAAACTCGACCGTTCCCTGCTTTTGAAATGCTCTGCGGCCGCGAGGAGAGGAAACGCCAAATACCGGCAGCAATATTGCCATTGAAATGACCTCGCTTTGGCGCGGAAACACCTGGCTTCATTCCTATGCAGAATCTCTGACAGGACAGTGAGCATCACGTCTGAATAGTCGGAGAGAGAGAAAAAAGTAAGAAAGGGGAGGAAAAAGGATTAATAGGGCTGTCTGGAGGAAGAGGGAGGACTTTTTGAGGAAGGTCACAGGCCTGAAATCAACAGAATAGTTTTAATATTCCTAATCCTGGCGGTGTGGCGGTGCTTGCACGGGGGGGAGGGGGGACGAGCGCTTGAGATATGATGAGATTAGGGCTGAGGGAGGGGGAGAAAAAGAAGATGGGACGAGCTTCTGATGGCACAGCAGGTTTGGCCTCCCCTGGGGAACACGGGGGCACGAGAGGAGGGGCGATCGCCACTTCGCAAAGGACAAAGGAAGGGAGCGTGAGGGTGTTTCTGTACTTTGTATTTATGTGTGTGTGTGTGTGTGTGTGGCCTCTGCCCGCCATGCTTTTTACAGTACCACACACAATGACAAGTCCCCCCCCCCCCACCTCATCACCGCAGTCAATGTCACAGCTGCCAATCGAAAAAAGGACTGGCGACCAAGCGAGAATCCGGTCTCTCCCCCATGTCAACCAGCTAGGTCAAAGCAATGGCAAGGCAAGCTGCGAGCACTTCAGGATGCATAGTTAACAATTAATCCTGTTAACGTATCGCTTGGTTCGTGGCTACTCCGGGTAACGGGCTCGGAGTTCGGCCTGCTTAACGTCGCCGCTCCACGCGAGTGGACGCAGGAGGCACGGCTGGATTTAGCTCCTCAAGGAGAACGACTTTCAATCAATACCCTGTCGTGTTTACATTAGTGTGTTTGGTTGAGAAAAAAAAAAGTGTGTGATTCTTTTATAAGACGCTCTGGTTGATTTAAAAAATGATGGAAAACGGTTTTAATGAACAGACTTGTTATGTCTGTCTGTCACTCACTGGACTTTTTTTTTATATATATATATTTTGTGCCTTCTGTCATTCCTCGTCGAGGCCACTCGGCCATGTTTAGCTCTGCATGCGTCACGGCCCTGAACTTGGATGTTTCAGTCACAGATCCACTCACGACTGTTAGAAAGGGAAGAGAACGTGCACACAGTGGATGGTAGGACGTCTGGTTAGCAACTTAACAGTTACAATATGTAAGTTGTCCTCACGTGAGGTCATGTTCACTGTGTTCAAAGGTATGTCTTAGGTCTTAAGTTGTGTGTGGCGTTTTCCTTAAGGGTGTAGAAATTCTTATTTCAGTGGACATATTAGTGTCAGAGCTTTCTTTTTTTTTTTTTCATATAAAACGTCAGAGGAAAATGTCTATCCTTTTATAAGGACATCGCATTTCCTACATTACATTTCCCGTTTGGTGGCTTGCTAAATTGCTAGCATCAGTGGTTTCTAGGCGGCAGCAGTTGCCTAGCAGCCATGGCCGTCTCGTTTTGATGACCCCCTGTAAAGCCTGATTTGGTGCACACGTGCACATCATATCAAACTGTACTTAGTGATAATAATACTAAAGATCAAATCTCATTTATGCATATTTCAGCTTCCAGATTCTGTTTGGAGCGTTCTCCTGTGGACAGTCACATCTGATGAGTGAGTCCTTTTTAATTTTAACTGAAGCTGAACGTTCTCGGGATATATTCTGCTTTCTGTTACTGTAGACAGACACATTTTTCAGTTTTTCAGTATTTTGTTTCTGCAGATCTGTGACTGAAAGATCCAAGTTTGAGTTTTTTTAGGACTGTGATGGTGCTAAAGTCTGCTGTTTATGCGCTGCAGCAATTATTGTCTGATATTGACTCTAAATTACTGATTTGTGAAAGGCTGTGTTTTGCTGGGGGCAAGATAAGCGAGAGTTTTGCTACGGGTGTTACAGATAGGGGATGCTGAATCTTGTTTTAGTGACTCATGGTCATAGTCGGGGGGGCGGGTGGGAGGGGGGACACGTTGAGATACAAAACTAAAGGCACTGTCCTTGTTTTCAGCTGGTGTGGTTCAGGTTCAATAATGCCTCAGAAGGATCAAGAGAAAAAGACAGAAATAAGGAAAGGCTCCTGCTGCGGCGCCCACAGGCAGCACAGCAGGCGAGCCGTCATAAGAGTCTTCTTTAGAGTTGTGTACGCACAACTTTTAAGGTCTACAAATGTAAAAGGATCCACTATTTTTACTATTTCAAAAAATCCAGAAACAACAAAGATTGAGAAACTACCAGCTTTGACCAGTGTTCATAGTTATACTGTGTTTATATAGCTATACTTTATGTCTCACACTGCAGATTTGGGACGTCCAATCTGTAAGCAAGTAGAAACTACACGGTAGCAGTGAAGCGCTACAGTCAGCCACACACATACCCAAAACAAAGGAAACAAAAAGATATGTGAGCACTCGCAATCGACAATGGCTAAAACAACACCACGCACCTTTTTAAGTCTTTTTTTTTTCTTTTACCATAAAGAAAAGCTTCATCGCTAAAAATCTAAATTCAAATGTGAATAATTGAAATTGCTATCGACATTGTGACTTCTCCTCTCATTCACTGATTACTGTACAAGTCTCGTACGGACATAATCGAAAACAGGAAGCTACGCACAGGTTTTAGGAAGATATTGCCCGCTCACAAGATCAACATAGTGGGGCCCTCAGGCAGTCGGGAGGGATGACACACTGATTTCAGATCAGCGCTGAGGGGCAAACCTGTCCTGCCTGCACACGATGGGTAAGGCCTCGACCCTGGTGTCATGCATTGTCACAGCGCAGAACTCATGTAGGAGACGAACAAAAGAAAATTTCACAGGTTGTTTTTTTTTTTTTTTCATTATTATTATTTTTTTTTTCAAAAAAGGGAATGCTTTTATAGAAACAATTCAAAACAGCACAAGGACATTTACTCAAAAACTGGGAGCATAAGAGAAGAAGAAGAAGACGTAGGTCGTGAAAGGAAGTCTACAAAGTAAAATGGCGCCTTTAAAATGATGATTGAGTCTCTTTGTGCTTTTGTAGTTAGTCAGCCGATCCACTAGGGGGGGCCATCTTTGGGGAGTTTAAAGAGAGAAATAGAAAGAGTACAAGACAGAGAGAGAGAAAGAGAGAGAGGGTGCCCCTGCTTCCTGTTTTTTTTTCTTCTGAATATACAGGAAGCGGATAAAAATGGCATCTTACTCAGTGGCACCTGTGTCAACTGATACCAGGCAACAAACTATGAACAGGAAAAATCGCAGTCTGATAACATTATAAACAAAGAAGTTTTCTTATATTGAAACTTTTTTTCAGATTTCATATTTCACTGCATCTTCATCATCATCATCATCACTACTCTAGCACAACAGCGTGACACTATTATCAGTCATTACAGGCATTCACTCTCAGCACAGAGCGCAGCGCAGAAAAGCTTCTTAATATATTACTTTGTCTCCATCATTATAAATAGCTCTTGATCAGGACTAAGACTTGGCTGGGGAGGTAGGATAGCACCTTCCTGTACAGTAGCAACACCTGGCCGGGATAGATTTTGGTTTGACGTGAACATGTTTGATGTTCTTTTACTGCAGAGGGCTCATATTTCAGGCTGTGCTTTAACCGAAAGGCTAGTCTGCTGGATGGTGACGTTCAGACCACTTCAAATGCAAATGTGGATGCGAGACAATGGATGTATTACGGCAGCTGGATGCAGAAATGACTTACTGTTTCTGCTATGAATTGAAATTGAAATTTGTTTTGCTTTCATCAAAAATCTAAAGTCTGTGGGTTGAGTGGGAACTTATAGGCAGGGGCAGTGGGGGGAAAAAACATCAATGTGCACTTGCAGCGTGTCCACGTAGCATGGAAGCAAACACAAAGAAGCAAAAGCTTTTCAGCTCCTAAACCAGAAGAGAATCTTTGCCAGACGCCTCCTTTGACGTGTGATGTGAGTGTAGAGTTTTCGTTATTGCCGCGTGGCACTAAAATTGGCTGTTCGCTATACCCCACCCCTGAGTAGCATTTATCTGACCACAATTATGCATTACAGGCCAGTCAAGCTTTAAATTTCTTAAATGCAAAAGCAAAAAAAGAAGAAAATATGAGAAATATGTGACGATGTTGGCAAAATGACATGTGGATCTTTTTGAAGGTTCAGTTTCTTTAAAGAAAAGACCAGACATTTACCATATATATGATGAAATTTACCATATATATATATGGTATAAATATATGGGATCGGGTATAGCAAACTTTTGTGACTCGGAATAGTCACATTAAAACTCTTTTATTACACATCCCAGAGGAAATTGGTCATTCGACATTGTGAGGATTGGAAACATTGGATTGTCTTTAAGTCACTGTAGTATGGCATAGAAAAATTGATTGATTAATGTGGGGGTGGGGGGGTGGAGGGGTCATAAAAAATACTGTTTGCAAAAATGATTTTCCTCTGATCTGCTCATTTGATCAAAAAAAAAAAAAGTTTTCTCAGTTTGAAAACACTTTTTACTCGCATTAAACCTCCAGTCGATGCTGCATGTTTCATTAGTTAAAATCTAGACAGGGATACCGAGCACTGACATAGTACACGAGGGTCCGAATTTCCAAAACCCACTAAATCAGTCCTAGATCTGTCAGTTGTTGACATAGCCAAGTCCTCACAGTGACCGATACAGTGTTGTTCTGCAGCCCGGGAGTGTGTTAGACGGTTTAAGTGTCAATCAAAGCAAATTCAAACTTCACTGACGTCAGAGATTTGATATTCGTATCCTCATTGCAGTCCGTTTGTGGGCGAATTTGTACTGAGCGGTGCTGGTGCTATCCCTCCCTCCCTTCCTCCCTCGTCTCTTGCCCCTCACCCTCTTCTTCTCTCTGCAGGGAGGGTCAGTGGCGGTCGTAGGCGGAGGCCGTGGCGGTGGCGGCGGGGCCCGCCCCCCGTGATGTTGCGCTGTAATAGTAGGGTGACCCTGGGAGGAAGCACAGACAACATGCTTAATTAAGACTCAGCAAAGATAAAAAAATAATAATAATAATAACTTGTTAACAGATAAGTCGGATTTATTACAGCTGAGTTTTTTTTTGTAGTTTTGTTCTCTTTGAAGTTTAATCAAATGAGAAATCAGATCAGATTAAAGCCTTCATCTTTGACCATTATTGTCCTAAAAAGTTAATGACAAATGACGTGATATTACACATGATTAATGTAAATCAAATATTAAAGGGGAACTACTGTTTTTTTTTTTTTTTACAACCTGGACCTTATTTCTGGCATAAAATACAATCGTTTACTCACCCATATAACTTTTGTGTCATTTGGAGTCATTCAGACGATATTTAGATCCAGTGGAGCACCGCGTATATCCATATAGTGGGAGTGACTGGGACACCGAAACGTAGCCTCTAAATAACGCATTATCTGCCATGAAACTCATTCATTTCACCAATATTTTGTTATGATATGCTAGTGCTATTCCCTGTTGAGTCTGGAGTTACCTGTTATCATCATCCAGGGTCTGTAGATTGACCTACTAACCTCTGACCTGGATGATGTCATGATGATGTCTGAGCACCACACGCTCCCTGCTTGGCTTGTTTACCTGTAATTTGCTACTGCTAGTTTTTTTGCAACCTGGCTGAATATTTTTCCAATTCTGAGGTTGTGGACGACGACTTTGTCTATGATGGACGTCCTCACCGTTTTGAGCTGGAGTATACGGATGAGGAGCTCACTGAAAGGAGGATGCTGAGGCAGAGAGAGGAACAGCTGGCCAAAGAACAACAAACCGCGAATAGATAACAGGTAACTCTGGACTCAGCGGGGAATATCACTAGCGTATCATAACAAAATATTGATGAAATGAACGAGTTTTGAGGCAGATAATACGTTATTTAGACGCTGCGTTTCGGTGCCCCAGTCACTCCCACTATATGGATACATGCGGTGCTCCGCTGGATCTAAATATCTTTGGAAGGACTCTAAATGACACCAAAGTTATGTGGGTGAGTAAACGATCGTATTTTATGCCAGAAATAAGGTCCAGGTTGTAAAAAAACGGTAGTTCCCCTTTAACTCTTCTCTTGGTCCTGATTTTGTCTCTACCAGCTCTAAATAGCAAACCCTTTAGCTTCTAAATATTCCACCATGTTCACTAGCTAGCTGATAAATGTGAGGACTTGAAGAATACAATGGGTTTACCAGGAGTTTTTGCAGAAGACGGCCGCTAGCTGTATTGAAACGTCTTGCATTGTTTAGTTTTTAAGGGTTTTTCAGACTTGAAGTGGTTTAAGCGTCTTGTACTTTTAGTAATTTGAGCCATTTTTGCATTTAAAAAAACCCAAATGTATTAGCAATGACTTATTAGCAGCTTTAAAATACTACTTGGGGGTAACATTTAAAGCGCGAGCAATGAGAACGTGGACCATAATCCCTCACTGTGCATGACAAGGACTTTCTCTTCCAAATAAGTTGAAGTAATCTGGTGATTTGTGCAAAACTTATACGATTGTCTCGTGCCTCTGCTCATTTCTTTCCCCCGTGGACTTCTCTCTCAATGTCATCACATTGACAGATCTCAGCAATTAACTTGGTGAGGGTAATTTCTCCATTTTTTTTTTTTTATTACAGATAGGAATGATGGTTAAAATGACAAAAAAATAAAACTCAGGTTGTAAAGAATCTGAATTCTTCTCCCTTAACAGCTCGAGGTTAGTTAAATGCAGTGTAACTGTGAAATGAGCAGCTTCAATTTTCATGTTAAGATTAATAATTTTAGTTTGAATGTGAGTCGTGAAAGGCAGGGATGAGATGACATGAGCTGATGGAGCTAATGACAGAAAAAATCGTCTCCCTTTTCATGTACAACCAATAAAATTAACTCGGTCTACTTCCTGACTCTTTCTTTCAGATTCGCCCTCCTCTCTCTCTCTCTCTCTCTTTCTCTCTCTCTCCCTTACACACACACACACACACACACACTATCTAAGTGACAGTCTAAGCTGACACACTGAGTACAGCTCTACTACTTCTGATCCCTTGAGTCTATTCTCTCCCCAGGGAAGAGGTCAATTCAATACTGTAACCCCGAAGACACACAGAAACCCACACTCACACACCTCGATACACACAGAAAAAGAAAAAAAAAAGAAAAAATCACCACCTGTCTCTGTCACTTCCATCAATCAGCCTTGCTGTGTGTTGACAGGTTATGTCTGTCCACAGTCCAGGTAATCTCAGGAGCCTCTTTGGGGAAGTGAGGCATTAAGCCGACCTGACAAACTATTTAGTCTCACTCAAGACTTCAGACGTCCTCTCTACCCCTTTTTGCCTCTTTTTTTTTTTTTTTTTTTAACTCCCCTTTCCTTCATGTCTCATCCTCTCCCTCATACTTTCCTCTGCATGTCAGCTTCTCCCCGTCCCCCGTCATCAATCTTAAACCTTTCAGTGTCTCCAAATGTGCATTTGTACTCATATTATGTGCCCACTCATCCGTTATCATACTAAAGTTCCTTAGCACTGTCTTCTTCTTTCTCCCTTTTCATCTACCATCGTCTATCCTCATCATTGCACCCCTTTCTGTACGTACACAGATCAGGCATAACATTATGACCACCTTCCTAATATTGTGTAGGTCTCCCTTGTGCCTCCAAAACAGTTGTGACTCATCAGGGAATGGACATGGGCCTTCTGAGGATGTCCTGTGGTGTCTGGCCGCAGGAAAATGTTAGTGGGGGCCTTTAGGTCCTATGGGTTGAGGGGAGGGGCCTCTGTGGATCAGGCTTGCTCCAGTGCATCCCACAGATACTTGATCATTTTGGGATCTAGGGAATTTGGAGGCCAGGTCAACACCTTGTGCTGTTTTTCATGTTTTTTTGAGTCGTTCCTAGAGCATTTTTTTATGTATGTGTCTGTGTCAGGCTGCATCCTGCTGGGGATGGCGGCTGCCATCAAGGAGTGTCATTGCTATGGGGTGGGGGTGCCTGGTCTGGCCTAGGTGGGTGCTACATGTCTACGTAACATCCAGTAAATTCAATGAATGCCAGGTCTAAATGGTTCCCAGCAGAACATTGCATTGTCACAAGATGGTCAATGTTATTTAATTCTCCTGTCAATGGTTTTAATGTTGTGGCTGAATTTTCCCCCCACCTACCTTGCATCTGTCCTGCCTGGCTGGTGAAGAGACTGGAGGAGCAGCCGATTTCCGTCCCCAGGAGAGACCCATAATCCTGCTGAAACACTGGGGACAGAGGGGTGGAGGGAAGGAGGGAAAAGGAGAGGTAAGGAGAGGAAAGGGTGGGGGCACACTACAGGTCATCACAGCTTGACCCCTCTAACC
Source organism: Chelon labrosus (assembly GCF_963514085.1). NCBI lineage: Eukaryota > Metazoa > Chordata > Actinopteri > Mugiliformes > Mugilidae > Chelon > Chelon labrosus. The sequence goes on from NC_140338.1 coordinate 11,834,711, forward strand.
TATTGACCTTTTTGCGGCGTCACCTTTAAACGTGACCCCTGAAATGACTCCCTGGACAAAGACTTTGACGGTGACTGTTTTTGGCGTTGGGTTCATTTCTCCTCTTAAACACAAATGCAAAGATGTGACGATGGTGGGGTCTTTACAGCCATTGATTTTAGGCAGTGAAGTTGTTGTCTTGCTTTGCAGCCTCTCAACATCACAATATGCAGTATGTAAATACACATCAGTTTATACAGTACTACTCTTTAATATCAGGCATAATGCCAAAGTAGAAAAAAAACTTTAAGCAACAAATACAACCTAAAAAAATCTTAAAGAATACATTTATTGTGTTTTTCTGGTGCTGGATTATTTCTCTAACGGTCATGATAGTCCTGGAGGTCGATGCCGGGGCCAGTGAGGGACTGAATGAGCGGCGAATGGTTTTTGTTTTATCTGCACATTTGTTGGTTTGGCGAGTCGTTCGCTGGCCAAGAGACTGCCATTTTAACATGAAACGCACATGTATCATCATCACTGCCAATTAATACGTCTTGCTACTTTGTGCTAATTTAATGGGCCTTAATGCGACAGTGATTGCATGAAACACGGCGGTCCGAGTCGGCGTTCCTCCACAATTAAATCCCAAAATGCAGGGCTCCTAATCTGTCCCTTCGCTCACTGTATCTCCCTGTCTTCCCCTCCCTTCAAATCCATTCACACCCCAAATTGCCAGTCTTTAAAAAAAATAAAAAATAAAAAAAAAACTCTACAGAACCATTAGTATGTCTATGACGCAGTACAATACAGACTGAAATGTAATGTAATGGGGAAAAAAATGAACAGCGGAGCATGAAAGATACAAGACAGTGTTAGAAAGCTGGGAATTGGGACGTGAGGTAGAATGAAATGGAATTCATTGATACAATTATTGATCTACTTCTGGGGAGCAGGACTTGTTATTAAGATATGTGATATACCAACCTAATAGGCTGGGGTTAGGAAATCTCCATGATTCGTTGTACGTGGAATACTGCGGATGGGAATATGGACTTCCGGAAAAATCTCCCCCTGAAAGAAAACACAAAACAAGAAACGGAGCCGGTTAAGAGTGTAAATAGGACTATTCTGTTCTGTCGACTTTACTGTTATAAAGGAAAGGAATAGACTGGAATAGGGATAGGCAATTTTAGTTTAGTAAAATGTTGCTTTTGCTGAGAACAATGAAGCCGTAGTTGAGAAATATGAGGGACATTATTCATACATGGAAGTATGAGATGATTCAAGATTCAAGATTTCAGATAAATAATACGTAGTTTCACTATCTTTTACAAATTCAGGTTCAGGATGCACCTGTGCTGCCGGCAGACAGCAATCAGAAATAAGAAGTTCCCTTTAACTGGTAGTAATTCTTGGAAACTCAGGGATAAAGGCTTATTGAGGTTTTAGAAACTGGACACGTGCACAACAGAACCGGGAGCCTCCAAAAAGCAAGCATGGATACTGAATTGTAAGTACTTGTTGAGTAACTTAAACAAAATGGTTTTCAGACTAGTTGATAGTGACTGAACTGCAGAGCTCAGCGAGGCGGCAGCGGCCTCGTACAGCGGATGATAGCGTAGCTTTTCTCCCTCATTTACTACTTACTGTCTGGGGGTCTACTCTTCCTCTTGTCTTCTTCCCTCCCACTCCTCCCTTCACCCCTTTTCCTCTTCATTTTTTCTCCCTCGTCCTCTGGCCCGCCTGACTACAGCCCGCCCATCACCCTTCACATCAAAACAACATTCTCCCCCGTTCCTTCTCCTCTCTTCCCTCCATCTCTCCGCTGACTTGCTCTCTTTTTTCACTCTTTTGCTCTTTCTTTCTTCTCTCCTGAACCTTCACTCCTCCCAGGGGATCCCTCTCCCATAGCTGACAGTCACAGACCCTGATGCCCCCCCCCACTCCACTCCCTCCAGCCTCCTCCCACCCATTCCTCCTCTCTCCTTCTCGTTCTGTCGGTTCTGCCTCACTGCTCTCCTACACCCCCTCTGAGTGTCAGCCCCCTGCTGCAGAGAGAAAGACAGAGAGAGACGGAGAGAGAGAGAGAGAAGAGGAGAACACCAGAAGAGAGTTGCTTGCTTAATGAAGGTATGATATTAGACAGAGTGAACAAAAAGGAGGATAATTTGCCAGAGAAGTGCCGAGATAAAACACGGCGAAGCTGGAGAAGCAAAGTTTGTAGATTATCTTCTCCAGTCGTTCTAGTCAGCTTTGAAAATCCACCGAGAAGAATTGCGACGCTGTCTGTGTGTGTGTCTCTCTGTGTGTGTGTATGTCTGTGTGCGTTTGTATGTACGGACCAAGTTTTCTTTGTGCAAGTGTGCCTCTGTGTGCGTATGTTTAGCTGCGTCTGTCAGGTGGGGTCGGGATGTGGTCTCCATGGCATCCCTGGGTGCGAACATCCTCTCCCTTGTCATCACCGTGGTGACGGCAATGTGTCAGGTTGTTTAGGAGACGAGGGGCGGAGGGGATAGGAGGCTTAGGGGTCTCCCTCGTGTAGCTCGGTGTCAAGGTCGCGCTCACACACACACACGCACACACTGTCAAAAACAAACACACATGCCCACAAACAATCGCGTGCCGGCACACGCATAAAAATACAGCAACCCAAACACACACACAAATATGCTGTCAAACCTGAGGACAGGACGGGGTGAGCGCAGGGGGACAGGGCGACAGGGTTACCCATCTTTAGACGTGCTGTTCTAACATGTCCTCCGAGAGTCAGCGTGTATGTGTGTGTGTCACTGACTGAATGATTGGGAATACACAGAGGCAACAACTTGTAAACAGCATTGTGTTTTGACTTTGTTTCACTGCTAAGTCTCTGCAGTATTCTTCATACTGACCACCACTGCAAGTCGAGGAAAGAGAGCAAAAGAGAGAGAGTGAGAGAGGGAACAAGAATAGTGGCCCAGGATTGAAACACAAAAGCGCCGTAGAAGGCGGAGTGGAAGGGAATGAATGAATTAGTCGTGGGTCACTGGTGATTCTCATTAAAAACAAATTACTAATGTTGAGGAGGGACAGCTGTGCTACTGTGGCTGGTTTCTAATGACACACGGAGGCATACACGCAAACACACACATGTATGCACGCACAACACACGCCACCCCCTGGGAGCTCTGTCAGCCGTAGAGTAGACAGACAAGAAAGAGGAAGTGGCAACGCTAAGTACCCCCCTCTGAACGCACGCACACATCCAGCAGAAGACTCAACAGATACGTAAGCACAGATCTGTTGGCGAGAAATGACCTACCGTAAAGGAACGTGCAAAGGTATCGTAGGTGTTGAGTGAATATGTGCGTACTTTATGCATGTTGTATGTCCCCACAACATGCATACTTGGTTTAAAGTTAAGTTTAGGCAAGTGATGGTGATGGTTAGAGCCAAGGTAAGTCTCCATGAAGTGAAATTTGTGTGTTTTTGTGTGATTATGCTTACCAGGTACCATGCCAGTGAGGGAGGGGGTGGAGTAGCTGCCCTGTCCAGTGGGAGGGACATGAGGAGGGTAGCCGGGCAGAGTGGTGCTGGCTAAGTCTCGACCTGAAATTAGAAACGCACACGTGTTTGCAAACATTATAAATATCCTGATCAGTTTCAGCACGATCACTGGTTCACAATCATCATCACCACTGTATTTACACTTCCTGGATCTGTACCATGTGTTATAATGTGTTTTTCACGTTTTTACTGTATAGTATTTTATGTTCTTTAAATGTTTCCTGTTCCTTATGTTTAGCGCCTCAGCAGAACAGTTTCAGCTCTGCAACAAGTTCTCAAAGTCAAAGCTGATGCCCCGAGATGTCTTGTTGGTGCCCAATATTCCAAAAGGTAAAGAGATTTCACATTATCATCGTGTAAAAGTGAGAAAATAATTTAAAATCTGGATAAAGTGAGTGTTTAGGGGACCTAACGTATTAGCAGAAAGGATGTAGCCCACATCTCTACGTTAGCCAAAAATGGTATTGGTCACACCTGTTGTGCTATAAAAAGCTACATTTATACCTTTTAAATTGTGACGTTAAAATACTAAAGACTCAAAATGTATGTTGTGGCATCAAGGCTTTAAAAAAATCACGCAGAGGCCCATTCAGGACATCCTTCTTTCTTTTGTTTCCCTCCTCCTCGGCTTCTATTAATTTACCCACTCCCCGTTCTCTCGTTAAATCCCCCTCCTCCCTTTGTCTGTCACTTGGTGGATAGGATATATAACTGCATTAGACTACATGACAGTGTGTCGACCCAAATCATTTCTCTATGTTTGCACGCAGTAGACACCGGGAGTGCGTGGAGAGGGTGCCTTCCATTTATCATCATCTCATACACACACACTCACCCACACACACACACACACACACACATATGCATCGACATCCTCCTCCTTCCCCCCCTTCACACACACATTTATCATCATCATAAACAGCTCAGATGCTAACACCATCAATCCCATTCACTTCCCCTCCACTTAACCACCGCTAACTAACTTGGAGGAGGAGGAGGAGGAGGAGGAGGAGGAGGAGGAGGAGGAGGAGGAAGAGGAAGAGGAAGAAAGACGTAGGAGAAGGAAATGGAGAGGATAAGAGGAAGTGGAAAATGATGTGAAACAAAATAGAAACAAAAAGGAAAACAAAGGGAAAGACAGGGGGTGCTAAATGCTAGCAGGATAATAATAATGTCGTTTAACTTGCCAGTTTATGCTATTACATAGTATTTTTCAGTAAAGGTTCAAATTCACTTAATTATAAAACATTTTTTGCAGTGTGTCCACCTTCGTATTATACTGCATTTAAATGTTGTAGATTGTGGTGGAACCATTTTAACAATTTACAAACTGTATCATATTTTACTTTTGTTTTAAAACATGGTGTACACGTGCGTTGACCAGCAAATGTTGGGCCCTGAGAGAAAACTGAGCCCTGCTAGCAGCTCTGCCATCCCATTACCAGGAACACTAGTGTGAATTGCTAATGTCAGCATGCTAACACGCCCAGGCTAACACGAGGACGATGGTACGCTGCACTGACATGAAACTTGTGAGCTCATAGTTATGAAAAAGGGAAAGCGTGTACACAAAGTGCTTGGCGTTTGAAATGAATATTAGCCATAAGTCATGAGAACACCGCTGCTAGGCAACTGTTGCCGTCTAGAAGGGATTTTAGCTTAAGCTAACAACCGGGTATTAATATAAGAAAATAAATGTGGACAAAAACTGGTGCGAAAAATCGCAAAATGACTCTTCTACCTCCATAACAATAGGCTAACAAACTGTTTTGAGCACCACAGTGCAGTTTAGCCTTCTTCAAAAAATTATTTGAGAAGGTAATTTCCTGGATATTGCTTATGGGGGTTCGGTATTTATGTTAGTAGTACAGAGGGAGAAGCAGCTCTGAATTAGTTCATACTCAGCAAGTTGCTGAGTGACTGTTTTTAAGGTGTACAGTATGAATCAGAAGACAGTGGTGTCTTGTTATATTTAGTGTTTCCATTTCATAGTAAGAAAATTTTAATACACAAGAAAGATCCTGCGTTGTTTTTATTGGAGGAAATTGTTAGCCACCTCTCCAGCTTAGAAGCAGCACTCATTCAAAGGACAGATTAATCACAATGTCATACACGCAACAAACCGTATACTCATTATCTTATATCTCTTCCTCAAGCATTCCAGTTATGAGGCTGTGAATGCCACAAATGGTTAACTATTCCAACGGACTTGTGAATGCGATACGCACCACCCCTTTGGAAGATCTCGGCACATGTGCCACGTTCAAATCTGTTGTTAAGATTTTAGATTGTTAGCATGCATTTTGCTAGTACAGTGGAGGCTGATGGGAATTAGTTTTGTGTGGGTGTTTGGTTATTAGCCTGAGAATTGGGCAAATAAAACATTTGGCCTGGTGATGGTGTTAGATTCAGAGGATCCCTCATTTTTATTCCATTTTAATGGCTGTTGAGACATTCACGCAAACCTAGAAATGCAAACCAAGTCTAAAATGACATTTCGCATTTACACTCGCTGCAGGTAAGCTAAGAAAAATAGAAAATGCGGGGTTACAAATCAGCCAACGCTCCTCTATTGCTTCCTTTTCGTTTTTCTCCCCTCTTCACTTCATTATTTGCCTCTTCACCTCCCTCCCTACTTGCATGTCTTTTCCACAGACCCTTTCTCTGCTCTATAGCTTCCCTCTGTCCCTCCTCACCTCCTCTCTCCTGTCTCGGTGTAGTAAAGTTTTTCTCTGTGTTTGATGCGACAGCGAGGCATTAGTGCAGACGGGCTACTCATCCGCTCAGGGTCAGTGCACAGGGCAAGGAGGAGAGGGAGGAGAGGGTGGAGGGGAGGAGAGATGGACTCTCTACAGCCCAACTTAGAGGGGGCAGACAGGGCCAGATCCTCTGAGGTGTGTGTCTGTGTCTGTGTGTGTGTGTGTGTGTGTGCACGCAGTGTATTTCTGCATATGTATGCCAGTTGTATTGATGTATCTGTTCTCCACAGCTTCGCTGTAGAGGTCAACGTACAAGTACAAGTCTCCTCCGTGCTCACTCGCAGCTACAGAGGAACACACATCCTCCGTCTCTCCGTCTCTCTTACTGTCTGCCTATCTATCTCTTCCACATCAAGCAGCCATCACAGCAACACATGTCAAACCTACAGGGATCAAGAGTGCGTACTGTGTCCTTTGAGTGTTTGCACTCGAGCAGACTGGATGAAATTCAGAGTAAAAGAAAATGCCCTACAGATATGGAGGGGCTCAGAAAAAAAAAGAAGAACAGAGTGTAAATGTTGCTCTACAGCATGTGTCCGGGGTATCAGCACTTCAAGGATGCAATAACATTGCGTCAAACACACAGCCGTCTGATCCCCTAGAGGGAGCTCTATTCTGGGGGAAAAGACGGGCTAGGAAATGCATGCATAATATTCAGAAGGGGTGTGTGTGTTTGTGTGTGTGAATATGAATGTGTGTGTTTGCGTGCATAGGCAGAAATGCAAATTTTATCTCTCTCTCTTTTTCTCTCCCTCTCGGTCTCTTTCTCTCTTCCGGCGTGAGCAGGTAATATTCCTCGGTGGTTTCAGAGGGCAAGAAAAGAGCCCATTCCCAGATATCCCAAATTCCCAGCTCTATGATTCCCCTCATTACAGATGGGAACGTCAAAGCCTTGTCCAAGTGCTCCCTGGTCTACTCTTAATTAACCACCGCCTCTCCCAGCGCCCCTAAATGGAGAAAGAGGACGAGACAAGGCTCTGATTTTTTTCCTCTATTCTCACACCTTTATATTCCTCCTTCCCTCTGAGCTTTAACCTCTCCCGAGATCCAACGCTCAGAGCTATTTAACCACTTAGAATCGTTTTAGCTGCTGTCACGGCAGAGGTAGATGGAAAGTTTAGTGTTTTAATGCTCCGGTTGTCACTTAGGCTGAAATGCTAAATGTGTTTTGTTTTCCTAATCAAAGTATTGATTGATTTCTTTACATATTAAAGTTTGAATGCTGCATGCAAATTTTTCTGGTCTTAAAGAAAATATTATCTCAGCGGACGTAAAACTGACATCACAGACTATGCATCACAAAAGACAAATAGTCAATAAAACATATATTTACAGTACAAAGTAGTGCTTGAACATCCCAGTCGCATGCCAGACACAAAATAGATGCGCCAAAAACAGATTTCAACTACAACTTGAGGACGCTTTGATATTGAAATCTGTCTATCACTCTATCTATCTTTTGGAGCAGGAGTATAGAAATAATTCGGATTTATTTATTTTTTTTACCTGGAACTAGTGAATAGGACTGTGGCCCCGACACGCTGGCTCCTAACTCGGCCCCTGTGCCCGGATTGGCCAAACTGTTCTTCATCTCATCCAGTCCGCCTGCTAGCGAGGCCATAGCCGAATAATCTGAGGTCTGGAAAGAAACAAGAAGTAGAGGAGAAAGAGTAGATGCATCAACAAATCAAATCAACAATAGTGAATCATGGAATTTACTGTGGTCAGCTGTGACCGATGCGCTTGTTCCAGCCTCTAACGTTTCCAACATGCTGTACCTTCCTCATAGCAGGGAGCAAAGGAGCGATTGCATGAACACACACACACAACACACAGAGAGCGACGTACAGAAACACACCTACAGCTGAGAGTTTATTGATCTGTTTACAAAGACAGGGATTTACTGTACAACCAAGTCCAACAGTCTATAACCACAGGATCAGCTTGCTCTTTCTCTTCATCCCTCTCATCCTCACACATACATCGTACTCACACACACACATATATGTCTACACACATACCCACTGGCGTTACATAGACCACAGCTAACACAAAGCCTCTTGTTTCCCCAGACACCAACAACAATAAGAGCTGTGATCATCGCAACACACGTAAGCTACACACCGACTCCCGATGCCCTTAAGACACACATACGCACACATGCGTGCACACACACACATGCACACCCTCTACAGAAGTCAAAAATCTTGTAGAGAAGACGAGACCAAAGTGACGAAGCAGTTTAAGACTGTACTGTTTTATTCTCTGTGTAAAAAAACAACAACTTCTACTACTACACAAGTCAACAAGATATAAAGAATCTATTTTGACTCAATTCATTTTTTGCTAAATAATTAATAATTTTCCCATTAGACAATCTGAGGAATTGTGGGCAATGCTTAATGTGACCTCGGAAAATAATGTACTTTTAATGGGAGTCAATGCAATTGTTTGATGGGTCTTCTTCAAATAATAGAAACTACGAAAATGTTTACATGTTCATGCAAAAAGTAATAATCTATTGTCCACAATCGTAGGTTCAGCTTTTGTATCAACCAAGGTCACGTAGACACATACTACTGAGGACGCTTCCTCAGCATCCTACGTTAGGTAAAATTCACCTAGACGGACGGATAATGGAAACTGTTCGTTCACCTGTGTTTGACCCCGATGGAAAGCCATGACCCATCCATCCTCATTTCTCTGCCAGCTCTATCTGTGTGTGTGTGAGAGATGTGTGTGGTGATTTAGAGTGATGGTATTGAAACTGATGACCAACTAAATATAGATTAACCACCTCAGGATCTCCAGGCCGCTGGATTCATGATCTGTCTGCTGTGTGTGTCAGCTTACAGGCTTTTGTGTCCGTGCACTTTTCAGTGGCTTTCTTATCTGAACGTTTTCGGGGGAAAAAAAGACAAAAGCTGTGCAGAAATTTGAAGAATTTGTGCACCAGTGTAATTATGAAGAGGCTAGCACCCATTTGGTATTCACACTTCTCAAGCTTGGTTTTCAGGTTTACGCTGACCTTTCTCTAAAAATATATATGGAAATATATACGGAAAAAGATGGCATGACTAAGTCACAAGTGGGGAGTGGCTTGATCTAGAAGTGGAAATTTGAAAATATGTTTTATTAGTCGGTGACTAAGGGAGTTAAGTCATCATTTATGGGTGGCTCTATAGCAAGACAACTATGCTCTCTTAATCACAAACTATTCCGAATGTATGTATATGGAAAAATAAATGAATAAATAACTATAGAAATGTGGTTTACTTTTCCATAGTTACTGGAAACACATTGCATACAGATGCTAAACTTCTTATGCTTCCCTGAACAAGCTGCAAAGATTAAGTTTGATCACTTTTCTGCATTCAATGGCTTCTGGCCTTTTCTTTCCATTTGTGTTGCTGCTGACCCGTGTGTGTGTGTGTTGGTGTACACTAATGACACCAATCAGAATTTCCTTTAGGTGACGAGGTGAGAGTTTTGCACTGACCCTTTTAATACGTCTGCATCCGTGTCCGTGGAGGTGTAAGTGTAGGCGTGTGTTTGTGTTCACTGACCTCTTAAACACCCCTGTGCTCGTCAACACACAACACAACCACTGGACTGTGACCTGCCAAATAAGAGCTTACCCCGTACACTACACACACCTCCCTCTCTCTCTCTCTCTCTCTCTCTCTCTCTCTCTCTCTCTCTCTCTCTCTCTCTCTCTCTCTCTCTCTCTCTCTCTCCTTACACTTCAGGCACATTTAAAGCCCTATTTCTATCTTACATCACACCTGTAGTTTTTTTTTTTTCTTTCTCCAGAACATACATGCCATCTCTGCACCCCCTCCCCGCCTCCCTCTCTTGGCTACACTCTGTCTTATTATAATGGCATCTAATATGTCCATGTATCCGTGTGTAGATGGGGGCCAGGCAGCAGCATCAGAGAAGAAGGGGTCTGCCGTGGTAATTGGCCATGATGAAGTTTGGCCAGTGGGGTGACAGGCACGCTAAGGAAGATGGATCATTCTCATTCGCCCCCGTAAATGTTGTCAATTCCAGCGCTCATACAGCGGCATCAGCCCTCATCAAAGACGAGGGACGCAGCTGCCTGGTCGCGGAGGGGTTGGGGTTTGGGGGTTGGTGGTGCTGGTTGGGGAGGAGTTGTAGGGGGCAGGATGGAGGTGGCAAGGGGGAATCTGGACTTGGGACAAAGAAAAAAATCATGCACGAAAACATGCACGAAAGTGGGTAAATACAAATAACATCTACAGGAGAGAAGGAATGAGGAGACGAGAGAAGACAGGATTGAGATGATTGAGGGAAACAGGAATTGTTGAGTGAATTAATGGGAAAGAAAAGATGGTGCAGTAAGGAACAGTAAGGTCCCAGGAAAGAGGAAAAAAGTCAGGTTGTGTAGCAAAATACACTGTCTGGCCAAAAAAAAAGTTGCCACCAAAAGAAAAGGTCACACAATCTAATATTTTGTTTGACCTTCTTTAGCTTTGATTACAGCACACATTCGCTGTGGTATTGTTTCGATAAGCTTCTACAATGTCACCAGACTTATTTCCATCCAGTGTTGCATCAGTTTTTCTCCAAGGTCTTGTATTGATGATGGGAGAGTCTGACCACTGTGCAAAGCCTTCTCCAGCACATCCCAAAGATTCTCAATGAGGTTAAGAGTTAAGGTCTGGACTCTGTGGTGGCCAGTCAGCTGACCTCATTCTTTGGGCACATAATGTTGCTGAACCTAGACCTGACCAACTGCAGCAACCCCAGATCATAGCACTGCCCCCACAGGCCTGTACAGTAGACACTAGGCATGATGGGTGCATCAATTCATCTGCCTCTCTTCTTACCCTGATGCGCTGGTTTCCCACTATCCTTCTAGTTTTTAATAATGCATTGGACAGTTCTTAACCCAGTTTAAGTAGTTTCCTCAATCTCCTTAGATGTTTTCTCTGCTTGATGCATGCCAATGATTTGACCCTTCTCAAACAGACTAACATCTTTTCCACTACCTCAGGATGTGTCTTTAGACATGGTTGTTTAAGAACTGAGAAGCTACTCATTGCATCAGTTGGCGTTAAATAACTTGTTGCCAGCTGAAAGACAATCGAACATGCAGTAATTATCCAATAGGAGGCTCATACCTATTTGCTTAGTTGAATCCAGGTGGCGAAACAAGACCAAACATTAGCCGACTAATCCAAGTAGTTCAAGTAGGTGTGGTATATATGTAAAGGATTGGCAAAGCTCTCCATGAGCAGTAACGGCAAAAAAAGTTAATAAGCTAAGTGCTAATAATGGACAAGTTTATACATCTGCAAAGACCTTTACTATTTAACTCTGTAATTACAGCTCTGTTATAGTTTTCTTGGTCTCACTCATTCCCTCACTTTCATGCAGTAGGTTGATCTGCTGACTCAGATATGGTTAAGGTAATGGTTTGGTCCAAATCTCACATCAATAACAGATGAGCCCTAATCATCCCTCTGACACACACACACACACACACACACACACACACACATACACACACACACAGGCTGGCCCTGTTGGCTTGCACCATTTGCATAATAGTATTTCCCCATCCCTCCATTCCCCAAATAGCTCCCGATTTCTCCGTCTCCCACTCTCTCCCTCTCGCCACATTGTCTTGTCTACCCCTGATGGAAAAGGGCTCGACTATAAACAAATACAATTCCCTCAGAGGCCCACAAACTGAGACAGGGATTGTGAGGAAGGAATTTATCTGCGCTCAAACTGAGCGTGGCAGCAGTGGGGAGGATATTCATTTCCAGACAGGCGACCCACATGCACCTCGAGTCTGAGGAGAGGCTGCGAAAGTTCTTAAAATCTGGATGAAATACTGGGCCAAGATTTCTTATTTATGAGTAGTTTAAATAGATTGTATTGTGTTCATAGTTTATGCATTGTTTGCACAGTAGTGACGCCAGTGACACAAAACTTTCATGATAAAACCCAAACCTAAATAGGTCCTTCTAGCAAATGTAAATATTGCATTAAACAGTAATATATTCGTGCACTGAACAGGTTCGACCAGTGTAGCACCAGTTTTTTAATGTATTGTCTCTGTAAGTTAATAATTGTATATTTCCACACACACAACATATTAAAGCAAGCCAGGAGCCATCATAAATAAAGTTAAAGAAAAACACCTGCACATCAATCAATAGCTCTGTCATGTTATAGGCATTATTGACAGGAGCTGTACTGACCAGGGCGAAGCTGCACACATACATTAACTTATTGATCGCAGGACATGAGAATTTAATCCGACTTTATGATTTATTTTATCGGCCATTGTCGTATTTTCAATCTGTAGATTGAAATTAACCTGTTCTTGTAAAATGACGCCAACCTGGAGATTACAGACTTTTTAACTAAACTATAATTGTACGCCCATAATCCCATTGTTTTATCATCTAATTCATGATACAGACAGATGCGAGGGCTGTTACACTATGTAACATATATAGTACTGTTAGAAGAAGAGTTAGTGTTTCCTCTTTCTTTTTTTATCACTTTAATCCTTTTCATCCTTTAGATGAGATGACCTTTGACCTTTCTGCTTCTTTTCTTTGCTCAACGGACGACGTTAATGACAAAGAGAAACGATAAGTGTTATCAGTCCCTTTTTTTTTTTCTTTCTTTCTGTATTTCAGTGCAGCCAGATCTGGTTGGTACCGGTGTGGGGCATTTGGACCCAGGGCGGCCCGGATGGTTAGGGGCGCCGTCAGCCTCGCTGATTTATCACCTGAGTAATAGGAAGTGATTGAAGGGAAATTCAAATGAACTCCCTCTGACAGGCGCACATGCAGACACACATACGAGCGCGCACACATAAATTAATAGCGGGGCTTAATAGACTACAGGGAGAGGGGGGAACAAGAGCAGGAGAGGGAGATGAGATAAAAGAATGGCTTGTTAGGGAGGAAAGATAAAGAAATGGTCGGAGACAAACAGGACAGAAGAGTAACTACTGGTGACTGATAAAATAAGATTTGCTTGTGAGGAGCGTGAGCAGTTTTGCTTTTTGTCTATTCAGGTGGGAGGAAGAAAGAGGAAATAAGGAATGATGTCCACGTTTTAGTGCTGAAAATCTTAAAACTTGACAAAACCAGCAGAAATTACAATAGATTAGTAAACTATATGCTGTGGGTGCCTCGTTTCTGTCTCTTACTTACTCTCTCCCTACCTTTTTCTTTCTTGCACACACATAAACACACACACATCATCAGCCAAGGCCAAGTCTATTGAGCATCTTTTAGGAATGTCAGTCACAACACAGCGTGACCCTTCTTGACCGCAACCCCGCCAAACACACAAGCATATATATACACACACCTTAGCCCACATACCAAAGAGGCTGAGCAGTAGCTGTCAGTGTGTCAGTGTTAAGGGTATGACTGTCAATCATTCCCTCTGGGAAAAAGGGGGTCGGCAGAGTCGGAGGAGCAGATAGTGATGGAGATTTGTGTGTGTGTGTGTGTGTGTGTGAGAGAGAGAGAGAGAAAGTATATGCGTGTGTGCTTGGATTGCTTTGTGATGCAGTCTCTAAAGCCAGTTTGACCCCATTGCGACCCAGCGTTTAAAGCCCCCGTCGCAGACCCCGACCCCAGTGGCTTGACCGGGCTCAGAGAGGACACTGACCTAGGAATCATGGGTATTATAGTCTTGAGGTGCAGTCTATAGAGCTACTATAGCCAATCCCTGTCGACCTCTCGCCCCGGCCACTCCACTCCCCATGTCGGTCAGAGGGAAGAGAATGGGCTAAAAAGCCAAACTCTGCCCTGAAGGTCTAAGGCTGCAACCTATTTGTGCTTCTATGTACTGGTGCTTGTCTAAAGTGCGTTTGTCCTCTTGCCCTTGACACTGACTGAGTAAATAAACCAATAAGCAGGGGTATCTTTAAAGATAAAGGAAGCAAAAGTGTCATTTTGAGACATTGGCAAAAATATTTCCTTAATATCGACCTGAGGGCTGCAGATTAGAAGACATCCGAGCAAACGTAGAGAGAATACAAATGACGGCTTGTTGTCATTTTGTTATTCAGAGTACTGCTTACACCTGTCTATTCCACTCAGGTTTACATTAATTTACTGCCGGGGAAAGGGCGGGAGGTCAATTTAGATTCAACATTAACATCAACATTAGACACGGAGACACACCCTGTTCTCGCTCTCGGTTTTCTCATCTTTTTCTCTCGCATGCAAACACCACACGCACACCTGCATACGCAGCGCATTGTCAAGATGCATCAGCATGCGGACGACTCCGTCGCCGTCCCCAAGCAGCAGGAAGTGAGGTCATAATGAGAGCCGGGTCAATATGCTCATTAACCCCCGCAGTGTGTTGAGATTATAGGAACGTCAATAGAGCGGGGCCCGACTGGGTCTCGTCACGTCAGACGACAGAAACTCACATCGCTCCGTCAGGCTAACAGAGAAAACTCTACTTGATGTCGACATGTTCCGATCACCCAGTGAACAACCAATATGCAAAGGGTAAAATAATAAATACATCAGGATGAATTGCTTTTTAAATTGTAATTCTGTTGTGCAGTTTGACTGAGGTTGACACGGCATGGCAAGGCATAGCAGGCAGGCAGGCTTTTTTTTTTTTTTAGCTAAAAGCAGAGACAAGCGTTTCATTTGGCAATTCGATAAAGCATCAAACGCTAATGTTAGCTTGCAGATATGATAAGCAGGTTGTGTTGTATACGTCAGCGGGTTTACAGCTGTTTCCTTAAAGGACCTGTGTGTAGGATTTAAGTGGATCTAGCAGATATGGAACATAACATTATTAATTATGTCTTCCATAGTGTAAAATAACCTGTAAAACCAAACATGGGAGTCTATAGCAGAGACATTTTCTTATTCATAGCAACCATGATGGTTCTGAATGCACCAAGGACGATGAGGTGAGTTCTATTCAGGTGGTTCTGATCTGTAAAGTCCCCATTAGACGCAGCTAAATCCTACACACTGGTCCTTTAAAGCGAGCCAGTCACTGGGATTCAGTGCTATAGCATCATGGATTCAGAACCTCTGTTATACCTAAACACCCCATTAATCTGTATCTGCCCATGAAGGCTCGCCAAGTGTTCAAATTTCATTTATATTTGTTTAGTTTTCGTTATGGGTGAATGTATTTGGCACCCCTGTCCGCCGGCTGAGCCAAACTATTTTCTTAGCGGCGGCCAAACTGAGACTGCTGTCCATTCACTCGTTAAAGGATGAGGCTGGCATCATCCTATGTTTTTTTTTTATTTGTTTATTTTTTACTGTCAGCGAAAAGACCAAAAAAAACAAATTCTGTCTCTCAATACTTCAGTTTCATTTGCTTCAGTGGTGCACAAGACCATTTGATAATATGTAAATCTTTAAATCTTGTTGTTTTTATGACAGTATCTAGATGTTGCTTAAACAAAAGGTCGGTGCTCTGATGATTAATTATGACATGAGAAAAATGTCAATTATTACAAGGCTTTGTCTTGCGTGTCACACTGTGGCTCACTGTTGTGTTCTTGGAGGCCTATAACGCAGAATAATAAGTGTTTTTGGTCTTTTCGTGTTCTGCTAGTAAGAAAAATATAGATTAGTACCACACTTATCTTTAAGGCCACTCACTCAGGCAGCAGTGATTGCTTGTAGCAAGCACGCTGCTAAAATTGGCCAAAGTCAGCCCGAAGGATTGTGGTAGGAGCGGCACAACTAGAAGCCTGAATAGCTTAAATAGTGTTGTTACAGTGACACACTGCACCTCTGCATCCTTCTGTTATTCATGGGCAGTTTTCTCCTTTTCATTTTTCAAACTCTAACCTATTCCCTAAATGAAGCGTCAGCCCAGAGCCTGCACGATGCCTCGCCCTTACCTTGCCAGAGTCAGGGCTCACATAGAGGTCAGAGCTGGATTGGATTGGACAGGGTGGCTGTCTGTCAAAGAGGCGGTCCAATACCTCGATCTGCTGTGGCGAGAACAGCTCCCCTCGCATCTGCTTCCTGAGGAAGTCCCGCCCACTGTGGCCGTGCCCATTGGCCAGCGGTGACTCCTGTAAACCTGCGTGGGGAAGACGGGGCGAAAGGTAAGACAAGGTTGTAAATGGGGAGCGCTTAATGGAGGAATGAGAAAGAGTGGGTGTGTGATAGAGGAATGATGGGAGGAGAGAAGTTATGAGCTGGTGATATACGTGGCTAACACAGATGTGGAGAAAGAAGTTAGTCGACTCAAATGAACTCCAGTGAACTGATTTATGACTGAGTGGCTTCATAGATTGTGGAGACTCTGAGAAAATGGTATACAAATGCAATCCATTACCAAGCCTTCGCTGTCTCTCCGTCTTGATCTCTCAGAAGTACACTCTCTCCTCTCACATACACACACTCCTCCGTCACTCTCGCCGTATCACCCACACACACACACAGACACACAAATATATATTGCTGCTGTATCAGTATTAGACTGTGAGCTCTCGTATCCTGCAGTTATTGCAAGGCTGAGGGACTGAACGAGACAATTATAAGAACTCTGAAGAGTCGCGGCCCACAAATGATTAGAAAAGAGAGAACGAGTGAAAAAGATAAAGAGAAAAAGGGGATGAGGGTGAAAATCCCTCGCTATAGAGCCAATTCATTGCTCCAAACCGCTCCTGAGAGCCTATTTTAGTCCTGGGGGTCACTGTGTGTTTGGGGTGCGCGAAAGTGTGTTTATGTGTGTGAATGAATGTGTGTCCTGGGTAGTGATATGACAGACAGGTGGCGGTGGGGAGGGGGGCTTCAGCTATAGTACACGTATATATATATTTTTCCCATTTGGTCTGAAAATACAGATTCGTTTGTGGGAGACTGTAGTTGTAAGGAATGAAAGAAATATTTTGATACCTGTCAACCAGATCTACCTTTAATCTTAAAGATTCGCCCCCTGATTAAACTTGAGATAAAATGACAGTGCCTCAGACAGACAAAAAAAAATATTTAGATGGGTACTAAGTTGAACTAAACCCAAACTTAAGGCGTTAACCAATGAGGGCAGGGCATACAGTTCAAGTTTAAGTCAGTTTAAGGCTGGCTGCGTAACTTTAGTGTTTGTAAATCATGATAGACTTGGTCGATTGGTTCGTGGTGCAGTCCGCATCAACGGGGCGAATGACGGTAGATTTGTTTGTTTGGGTCTTAATTCATAAAAGGGCTAAATTATTGAAATATTAGTTGTTGATAGTCACTGATTGGTGAGAAAAACGGGGTTGTGCAGTGGCAGCGTGGAGGGGGGTGACTCCAGGACGCTGCAATTCACTGTTAAGCCTTCTCGAGGTGTCGTGGGCCCAACTTAACGAAACATCGGTGAAAGGAGGTGCCCACTTGAAAACCCCAATGACATGCTGCATACTGCTGTTGACTAGGCCAGGTATCTGATGTCTTCATGTTGGTTGGTTGCGATATTTCTCTGTTTGGTTAGCTGCTGAGCGGGTCATACAAGCCAGCAGCATTTACTAAGTTCATTTAGACTGTAGGTTAATCGTCACATCATATGACCGTAGGTTTGTTAGGGTTTCTCAGTTGGACAGGGCCTCTAAATGTGTTTTGCCTGGGATCTTGGCTCAAGGAACATCTAATCCTGTGTATTAACGAATGCATTGACATATGACACAAACACAGCAAAGAACCACTGGCCGGACTCATGTTTGGTTTCTACCACCTGATTCACCGTGATGATAGCGGGCTCGCAGCGTTTGGGTGAATCTGTGATGGCAAGAAGAGCTCACTCCACACATACGCTATCAGTGTTTTCATGCTGTGGTTGTTTAACCACATAATGATATACAAGGAGGGTAGTCAACCAGAACCTGGACGTCTACTAGCGACCCACCATCAGCTACACAAGTATCCTCGTTGTATTTGTTGTAAATCTTAGATCTTCTTAAAGTGAACATTTCGAAAACGTATACATCTGAGATTGGTGTTCTTGTTCGGCGATAGGTTTAAAAGTCACAGGATTAGACATGTTGTAAGCAAGCCAGATTTAGCCAGATTATCTAAACCTCTTTGAGTACACCTGAAGTGTCAGAAATAATCGCTCCGTTGCACAAGACAAGAGGATTAAATGTGTGATGCCAACTGAGAGTTGAGGGGTAACAGTTTTGTCGTTCTCGCCTTATGTGTTTTCTTCCCAACAAGTTTGTCTTAGTTGGAGATTCTTCTTCATCCCATCAGGCCTATATGTATTAGGGATAATGATTGGCATTAATGTCATGATAAAGGGTAGATTAGCGTACATTACCACATACTGGTCTACAATTCCACAGCTGGATGTCTGTGAAGCGTACATACTTGATAAAGTGATAAATATAAACCAGGCATGCTGGTGCAAACAGTGGTTTTAAAGATTTCTTGAGATACTCACACAACGCCGCGTAACTCCTCGAAAAAAAACCCTTGCAATACGTTCTGAGTACACAAAACCTCTTTCACCCACTCCCTCACAAACACACTCCTCGATCATAATCTCTCTTTCACTTCTATAGTCGGACACACGCACACACACTCATATACAGATAGTAGGAGCAGTGTGAGTGTATGGTCCAAGTCTCTGGTGACAGACCAATCAGGGGGGAGATAAAGCCAGTATGATGCTTTAGCCTGGTAACCCACGGCAACCCATTTAATCCCACCGGCCAGTCTCCATGATGGAATTCAATTGATCAATCATGTAGCTCTGATGGCACCATTTCAGCCAGCTTATTGCTTTCTGCTTTCTGTCTGTTGCACACACACACATACACACAGACACACACACACAAACACAAATACACCCTGAAAGAGTGACCCAAGCCTTCCACTGTGGAGCACCCGCAGTGGATCAGAGAGAGACCGAACGAAGGAGGTGACAGGACTTACTGTAATCGAGCAGTAAGAACAAAGCTTTTGCTTATGATAATCAATATTGTCCATTCATGTGTATGAATGTGTGTGTGTGTGTGCGTGTCTTGGTGTGGAGGTGGATGTGGGTGTGGGTGGGTGGGTGGGTTTGCTTGATATCCGGCTGGTTTCATTGTATCCATGGATGGGTAAAGAAACTCATTGCCGTGACGGGTTAAATCCTATTCACTGTCGGATACACCACACACACACACACACACACATACACACACACATTACACACACACACACACACACACAGCTGCCTCTATCTCTGTGATTCAGTCTCAGAAGGGAAGCGCTTCTCTTCCCTCTTTTTCAGAGCAGAACAAAACAAACAATGAGCCCTTATTGTTCTCCCCTTTCTGCCTTTTTCCTCTCTCTTCCGCCTTCTCTCTCTCTCTCTCTCACCACCTCTCCCTCCTGGTTCTCGCTCTCTTTCCATCACTATCTCTCTCCACCTCACCCTGCCTATGCCATTTTTTTCCCCCCAACATCCCAGAAACGGCTAAATTATTAAAATCCGAATTCCTTCAGGAAACAGATGAGCTGTCACCTGTTTGCATGTGTCAGAGCTAGTCTCTGCAGAGGGTAGGACACCACCAGTGTGCAACTTTCTGCACTTGACATAGATTATCATACTGATAGGACAAGGGTCGCAAGTCTGACCTCAGAGCCCCAGCCGGCGCTTGCATGTGTGTGCGTTTGTCTGCGGGTGTGTGCGCCACATCCAAACTCCACAGATCAAAGTTGTGCGGGGCGGAAGGCGCCGAGAGGAGCTCAGGGTGAAGGGCGGAGATCCCCCTCCCTCCCTCCTCTCCTCCGTCCTCCATCTCTTGCTTACCTCCAGCGTCTTTTATTTGGTAAGCTGCTGCATGTCACAGTGGATGCACAAGGGGGTGAGAGGTCAACTTGGCATTCTGGGTAAATTCCATTGAAATAGTTTCTTCTACGCGTGCAAGAGCGGTTTGAACGGCCGCGGCAAATGACTTTCCTTCGAACAGACAGTGGGTTTTGCTTATGTGTTAGCGGTAAAGTAGCATTCACCTTCAGTAACTGGCCTGTCCTGGACTACATATGCATGCAAGCACACACACACACAGAGACACACACACACACACAGAGACAGCTTCAGTGTGTAAGAGAATAGGTTAAGGTACAATAGTCCCCTTTTGGCCCCACAAGTCAAGTTCTTCCATTCACTCCTATTCATCTCCATTCTGCCTCCAGTTACCCCCCACTTCCCCTCGCTTCGGCTCGGGGCACAGGTCACCACAGGGCTTTACCACCACACACTCCTCCTACCGACACACACACACACACAAACACTACCGATCCCGCCTTCCTGTGTTCCCATCACTTGCACAGCTGCTCTTTATGTGCTTTCAAGTTACATGAGTTTCCTGCGCACGTGTTAATGCCCTCATGAGTTACAGCAATCATTGCGATGCATTTGATACAATATGGTACGAGAGAGCACGATATATTATGATACCATATGATACGGTGCGATAAAACATGATATCTTGACTTACGATGGCGACAAAAGGGCAGTGAATGATCATGCAGTACAACCAGTTTCATGGACTGGATGAAACTTAATGAGGTAAAGCTATCACTTAAAAAAAGATGCACACATATGCAAAATAATGCAGAATTATCGCCTTGCATTGTGAAAATGTAGTGGGGATTTGTAACACTAAGGTACTGCATTTTTCTTGCATTTGCTGGACACATGAAGGTCTGTCCTGGGACGCCCCATCACTGTATTTTCTTTATTAACTGTCTAACTGCTCAACAAAAGACTACCGTGTGGTTGCTGGCCTCTTGTGTGTGTGTGTGTGTGTTTTTTCTTGCGCGTGTGTGTGTGTGTGTGTGAGACAATGTCCGCAAAGACAAGCATATGGTTGCGAGTGTGTGTGAGGAGCTCGCCGCATTGTTTGTCGGTGTATGTGTTTGTCTGTCCATGTCGGTGCATGCTGTTCCCCCTGTCGCCCCTTGCTGTGTGTGTGTGTCATTATCCAGCGGGGGCTGCTCTAATGGAAGCTGTGATTAGCAATGCTGTTAATTAGACCACAGA
Source organism: Chelon labrosus (assembly GCF_963514085.1). Classification (NCBI taxonomy): domain Eukaryota; kingdom Metazoa; phylum Chordata; class Actinopteri; order Mugiliformes; family Mugilidae; genus Chelon; species Chelon labrosus. Next base: position 11,856,013 of record NC_140338.1, read on the forward strand.
GCCAGCCGCTCAGACCTCTGCCACGGAAACACCACAGATAAAACGCGCCCAGCAAAACGTGACGCGGGGCGACACGGTGCTCCGGAACGGCGCCTTCCCGAGCCCTTCGGCGGAACGTGCGAAGTGAGGCTGTGTCAGTCAGTCGTTAAACTGCAAGACCAGTCGTAGGGAAACAACAGACGTACCACACATGTAGTAGATGTAGTTCATGCACATGAAGAACAAAGTGAGACAATGAGAAGCTAATTAGATTACAGATCTCCTCCTTCAACTACAGATCTGACCACAAAGGACATTAGAGCACATGATAACGTGGAATACGTTCATGTGATTATACACGATTCTTGTTATTCATGTCAAAAAGAGACGACTCTAAATGAGAAGTATTCCCAGGATGAACCACAGCAGATATTGACTTTTTTATTCCTGGAAAAGAACAGGTGTATCTAATATCATTAATGATTCATTCACCACCCAGTGTTATTAGTTACACCTGTGCTTGTGAACTAAAGAAGAGTTTCTGCTGTGAAAAGACCAATTGTTGATCTTAATTGCACATTATACGCATTTTCTTTAACTTCGCTACGCAACTATGAGGTGTGAATAAATGATAAACAAGGTGACGCAACGACAGCGTGCCTTTCAAATCTCAAATGAGCAAAAGTGATGTGGAAACTAATACGCTTCATCCTTTCAGCCACCATTCTCCTCGTCACATATCTGTCCTTGTCTGCCGCAGTTGTAAGCGAGATAGCCGCATAAGCTTTCTGTACGACCGCAGGGTCATGGGTTCGCTTTCCCCCCACGTCCGTGGCTGAGGCGCCTTGAGCAAGCTCCTAACCTCCAGATTGCTCTCTGCTCCGAGTGTGTGAACGATGGATGGGTCAAACACAGGAAAATAATTTCCCCGTGAGGGATCAATAAAATATAAACAACTAATTTATTATTTATTCACTTTTCTAAAGCCAGGTTCCATTGCACTTTATTGCATTTTGCTTTTGTTGAATCTCCACCTAAACCAAGCATAAAATATTATGGCTTCTATTGAATACTCTCATCCTCACATGTTTTTGTGTGAATTAAAGATTAAAAAAAATTGCTGGACTGTTGAGTTCATGTAGTCAGGTAAACTATATATAAATATATATATATATGTGTGTGTGTATGTCTCCATGTCTGTGTCTGTGTTGGGTCTAAAGTCTTTGTGCTCTACTGATGGGTAAGTGGGCTGTATCCAAGCATATCAGGGTGCACCTGGGATTCACCTGGAACCTGCTGGAACGCTTTGAAAATGTATCATCAGTGGGAAAAGGACCCCATACTGTATCTGTATGTGTGTGTTCGTGTGTGTGTGTGTGTGTGTGTGTGCGTGCATGCGTCAGAGTGAGAAAGAGCGAGTGAGTGAGAGAGAGAGAGAGGGAGAAATAGCCCCCAGTGGCATTCTGTCACCCCCCTTCGCTCCGACATCTGGTCCTGTCTCATTTACCGTAGGAGACCGTCTGTGTGATGGCTTTTTAATGCCACTGACACTGCCACATACACAACCACGGTCATGCACACATGAACGCACTCCCACATACACAGATATATACATATAGCGTACGTGAGAACACCTCTCTCACACACACACTTGCACCTCTATTAGCATGCAACATTGATCCAGTATGACAGCACATGATCAATAGTGCATGCATAAACTGACTTCTCAGGTAGCTCTCCAGTGGAGCACTGTTAGTAAACAAATCTGGGTTTCTGAATGAAGATGTTTGGATTAGATCTCCCATACTGCACATGAACACACACACACACATCTGTCATTGATCTCCAAGCATTGAGTTCTTTCCATCTGGGTTTTCCACCCAGCTCCTGAGGCTCTGCATCGTCTTACAGTGTGTTTTTGTAAGTTGTCTTTTTCTGATTTATAAATAAATATATGTATTCTTCCACCAATATATGCAATGAAAGAAGCAGGTGTACACGGCGTTATCGTTTGCTCACCTTCGTCCCTCTTCCTCTTGCCCACATCAGCAGCTGAGCTGATACCCAGGATGCCACTGATGGAGTACGAGGAGCCGGCCGAGTCGCTGGTCACTGCTGAGACCTGCGTGGCAGCCACAGACGTCGCTGCAGACAGATCATGTGACATTGGAAAATCACCAGACAGGTACCGGGGAGGATTAACTGCAGTGAGAATATCTTTTTAGTCGAGTTTTGTTCACTCATTATAATCAAACACATTTTGCAGCCTACACAAATGCAGACACTCAACGCTGAAGTCTCAGTACATTAGTAGACTAAAATTGACTTGGGAACTTGTTTCTTTTGCCTCAAAATGCACGAAGAACTGCGAAAGTGAGGATAGTTGTCCAAATTAAACAAGAGTTTATGTTTTTGTGTGATTTTAAGGAAATTGGGTTTGACTTTTGGCTATAATTTCTGATCAGCTTTATCTTTATCTTGTGTGAATAAAGTCTCACAGGACAAAAAAGAAAAGAAAAAAAAAGGAATAACATAATGAAACAAAAAGATGTGCTAAAAATTCAAATGCATGCCAAAGATCTTCATCATGCAGTATGTTAAACTAACACTGCTTCATATAACTGCATGATAAAACTTTAGCAGAAGCACCCCCCCAGTTTGCATGTGTTATTTATGTGCATTTTACTACTAGTTGTTGTTTTTTTTAATTATGTGATAGCGGAGGAAAAAAAATATTTAAATCCTATGTATCCTCTCCATAAACTCAACACAGATGCATTTTGATCTTCCTAAAACTTCACCCACTCATACTGACTGAGGTGAAGCTACAGGAGCAGACACAAAGGACCGGCCTCTGTTAGTGTTTTGCTCCTTGTTGTCTCCTCTTCTAATCTTCCCCCCCACCCCGGAGGAGACAAGTTCCTCGCCGGGCGACACAGCACCGTACTTGTCACCGCTTCAGTAACGCACACGCACATCATGCAACCTCCTGACACACACACACATTGACTGAAACATACAGTCACTCACTCCTCGGTCCCTTATCTTGTGCCCCTGTAAGCGGACGTGGAGCTGAGTGACAGTATGGTATCCCAGGAGGGACAGAAAGGTGTGGAGACAGACATCCTAATCCTCTCTCCCAGCAGACCCCCCAAACACAGAACGACAAGACCGAAAAGGGAATAAAAAAATAAATAAAAAAAACAACAGGCAAACCAGAGGATCAGATTCCCTTCCAGCGTTACTCCTTCGCTAACGACAAGGAGAGTATAATGAATGCATATCCCTCCTTTTCCCATCACTTGATTTAGCACTTCAATTATCTGATTTTCCTTTCTCTTTCTTTTCACTCTTTTTTTTTTTTTTTTCTTTATCAGAACGTAACGCTTTTATTCTGCAAATCCAAATGTTCAATTTTCCGCCTGGGAGTGGGACCCATTTATCTGTGTAATCTGTAAGCGTGCACGCCTGTGTGTGTGTGTGTGTGTCTCGCTGCGTCTAGGTGTGTGTGCACGTGTGTGTGTGTGTGTATTTGCTAAATGTGAGTAAAAGGCAGGAAGGAGTCAGGGAGCGGTGTGTGTGAAATTAATTTAGATTAATAGACAATGTGCGATTATGAAGATATGAGAGACACCGAATCACAATCCACTGCGGGACGGAGCGAGGGAAGGGAGAGAGAGGAAGGAAGGCCGTCGTGTGTGTGTTTGTGCTCCGAGATATTCATCGAATAAAAAGGAAATAATGTTTCACTCATAGTTGCAATGGATGTATTGGCTCGTCGTAACATTACAAATGAACATCCAGACTGTCAGTCTCAAGAAAGGGTTGTGGTCCTTTTATTATTTTATTTCTTTTAGTTCAACATGTTACTTTAAATAGAAGTAATAACAAGGACCATCCACTATTAGTGACATTTTGTGTAATTTCCACTCACTCTAAATAGGCAGAATCACATTAAATTCATATATTTTGCCAATATATCTTTTAGTCAAACAAAACCTGGATGAATGAACTTGCTGTAGGGGCAGAAAGCTGCCTCCAGGTTTGTTGTTATTTGGATGAAATTCATTCAAATTCATTTATGAAAATTCTGACGTCACAAGAAGACAGTGTAGAGAAGACCGGCAATAATTCTGGCCTTGTATTAGGTCCTTAAAAAGTTATACAGCAAACATGATCTCCAATAGTCAAACGTTTGAAATATTGTATTAACGGTGTTTATAATCTCTGCTTTAAGGGCATTAAGTTGTTTCAGGTCATCTGTTGGGGCGGTGGGGGATTATATGGTTTGATATTCTTAATTCTTGCCGTTTGGAAAGTGTCACCTCTCTTTAGCCTCGTTCATCATATGTGGACGTGATCATGTAACTCCGATGCAACTATTTTCCTCTACCTTATATCAGCTCAGATTTTGCCAATAAGGACAAAATATACCCAACCAACAAACTTGCACAAATCAAAATCGTCCTATTAAGAATAAAATAAAAGCTACATCTGATTATTATTGTATTTCTTGCATTCAAGCGATTGGACTTTGTGACACGCGTCGTGCCACTTTCACTGCGTTTTGCCGTTCGGCACACAGACAGCTTCACCCAAGAAAAATCTCTCTGTGACATTTGCCTTGATAGCAGGGAAGAGGATTTCACAGCGGCGACCGACCTACCTAGGTTGTGAGCCGACACTGAGCCCGTTTGACCGGGCTGCTGCTGAACCTTAGTCCGAATGATCCTGCAGGAGGAGAGAAGAAGAAGAGATATTAGAGAGTGTGTGAAGTGGTTTGTGTTGAGTGTGTGTGAGAGAGATTCTGAGTGACAGAGAGAACATGACCATCGTGGGAGCAAAACGGTGTGTGTGTGTATATGTGTGTGTGTGTGTGTGTGAAGTGGCTGAGGCAGGCTGACATGGCAGAGGGGCCTCACACTTCCTGCTTGGCTGCTCATGCAAGCCTTTTCTTCCTCTTTCCTTTCCTTTCTCATCCTTTCCTCCCCTTTTTCCTCTCCTCCTCTTCTTTCCTTTCCCACCTTTTCCTTTCTTTCCTTCCCTTTTGTGTCTGTTTCTTCCCTTTACCCCCGCACACCTTCCTTCCCTTTTGTCTGCCTCTTTTGCTCACTCCTTCTCTCTCTTATTTCACCATCCCTCCCTCGCTCTCTGCTTCTATGCTCAGGGGAAAGGGTTGTCATTGTACCATCGTGTTGAACCACTGAGCTGCAGCCACTTCATACATATGGAGACTGGGGCCTCTCTCCTATTCTCTTTTCCCCTCTCAGACTCGCGCACACAAACACGCACACACACACACACACACACACACACACACACACACACGAAAGACACAGAATTATATTGCTCGGCGGTCTACCTACACTCGGTACCTGTTGCTGTAAGTCGACACACAAACAAACAAACAGACTGTGGTACCTGTTGATGGAGCTGACACTGGGGACGCTGTCGTTGTCACAAACTCTCTCAGCCAGGAGCCTGTCCCGGATCTCCCAGGCAAACATGGTGGGGTTTTGGCGTTTGTAATCGGCGATCTTGTCGACCACTTTGGGTGTAGCAACCTTTGGTTTGGATCCCCCGATTACCCCGGGGCGGATACTGCCCGTTTCATAGTACCTTTCAATTAAAGCACAGGAGATGGCTGCGTTGGTCGTGAGGGGACGAACAAGAAGCTCATAGCAACATTTGAAGAAGAAGAAGAAGAAGAGTTCAATAGATGCAGATTAAATGTGTAAAATCTGCTTTCACTAATCTGACATTTTAAATTCACTGCTGTTTTAAATAGCTTCAAATCAACTGGAAATTAAACAGTTAGATCCAAAATATGTTTGCATGCACAAAAGGTGAAGCTGTATGACCTCCTCCTCACTTCTGATAGTATGTATTGACTGCAGGTGATGGTGCAAAAAACCATTAACATCCCTTTTAATGAAAGCTACGGCTGGTGCTGTTCTGTACTTGTTTTATTGCCACCATCCTTGTTTGTGCAGATTTTATTTTGTTTTTGCAGGGGTGGATTTGTGCTCCCTTTGCTCTTTGCAGCAGCAGGATCAGTTCAAAATGGACACTTTGCGATGAGGTAACACATCACTCACTGCAGCGGTGTGCCTCGTGTGTGTGTTTCCGGATGTCTGGCGCAGAAAAATTAGACTTACAGCATCAGGCTTTGGCTACGCAGACAGCTCGTGTCAGATGAAGTCACGATTTTGGTCTGCGATTCGGTGAGTGGTCATTATGCACAGTAGCGTAAGTTTAACATGTTGTAGATGCACATACTACACTATGAAGCTTTTTATATCACACAGTTTCTATCTTTTGACATGCATTTCATTTTTGTCTCATCTTTCTGCTTCGTTATGTTATTTTTAGTTTTAACTGTGACTCAAAATGCCCAGTCATTTATCGTCATTTACCTGTAAAACTCCGGAAAAGCAGCGTATAACCTAATAACAGCCTTCTGTTTTACTGCCCTCCTTAGTCCACCTCTCCTGGTGGTGATTTGAACATTGTTCCATTCAATTATTTCACCTACTATCCCTCCAGGACTTCTTTATGTCTTAAACTGATAGTCTTCAAAAAAAAAAAACTCACATGCCACCATATCCTCCTGTCTCGTGTCTCATTTCCTAAAAGATAAGTGTGTTGTTTCCAATTTAAGAGTTAAATAAAGAATTATTTTGGGCTGTGAATTTGATTACTGATTAAGTGATCAGTTGTGGTCCTTGCTCTGTGCAAAAAAGCTTGGCCGCAGCTAAAGTGACTCTGATATTGTGTTTTTTTCCCAATGCATGGAAATATTTTCTGTGGCTTTTCTTCTTCTAAAAAGACTGCAACTCTTTATTTGAGTAACTCTAAAGACTGAAGGCTCACACTAGCTGAACCTCTGAGAGTGTTTTTTTTGCAGAGAACGAGGATTGTGGATTTCCTCGCCCCACCTTTATATTGTTTGCAGGGATTTGCAACACGGCAAGGAAGAATGATTCCAGCAACCAACCACAACCTGTTTCAGCTTCCTTCTACTGTATAGACTAGTGAGTATTGCAATAAGGTGGGATTATAATAATGAAAAAGCTTTTCAACCATTTATAAAACATAACTAAGTTTTGTGGCGTCACCTGAGGAAACTGATCTTACGACGCTATTGAGATATTTTTGGCCTTTTAAAGTTAAACATAGCCCTCAATGAACGGTTACATGAGCTATCAGATTAGTCTGCAGACACCCGGGTCAGCTGAATGACTAAATCTAAATGTGACACCCTCAGACACCTGTCACCAAGTATGTCTAATGCCTGACTCATCCCGTGAATGGCTGCTCCTCTCTTAAGCAATTTCACATAGTGACACGGAGGTGGGGAAGAGGTTGGGCACCGATACACACACACACACACGAACGCACAGATTCAGGCGTTTCATGTCCACCATGGCTATTTCATGAATGTATTTGCATGCAGAAGGGGCACGGGGGCAGGGGGTGGGAGGACAGCAAATGCGCTACACAGCTTGCAGAAAAGGGGGGATGCTGTGTGTGGATGCAAGCTGTCAGTCAGTCTTAAACCTGCTGCTCTCTCTTTCTCCCTCTCTCCCTCTCCCTCTCTCTCTCCACTGTACGGTAGAGTAATCCTTTCCGTGAAGATGTGAGTTCCCGTAACTGTGCGCTTCCTTGTCTTTCCTTTTGTGTGTGTGAGTGTGCGCATGTGTGTGTGTGTGTGTGTGTGTGTGTGTGTTGCGCATTTCACAGCTGGAGTATAAACACAGCTAAAGGAAAAAAAAACTATCTATTTTCAAATGGAAAACTATTTAAATTATTCACAGCTGAATCATTGGTGAATAAACGAGCGTGGTTATTGATATCCGCACAACGATGAGCCAATACACACACACACACACACACACACAGGGTGGTAGAGTTGGTGTTTTTGTTCTGCTGGCACCAGAGAGACAGAGAGGAGAGGATAAAACAACCCTCCCTCCCTCCTTCCATCCCTCGATCCCCTCTCCTCCCCCCCTCACGGTAACGCTTCAGTGAGTTGAACGGCCAGGAAAGGGGAGAGAGAGAGAGAGAGGGAGGGAGGGAGATAGAGAGAGAAAGACAGAAAGAGAGAGAGGGGAAGAGAAAGAGAGGCATGGGAGAACAATGAGCAACACATTTTTTGATATAGCTGAGGGTCGCTGTGGCTAATCCTTCCCCTCTGTCCCCACAAATGGTCTCTCTGTCTCTCATTCGTTTTTTCTTTTTCCTCGCGCTCTTCTTCCTTTAACACGCCTTTTCCTTTTTGATTGTGTCCCTTGTTCTTGTGTCTTTTTCCCATTCTCCATCTCTCTCTCTTTTTTTGGGGAGGTGGTGGATTGGAGAAGGCGGTGGGGGGGTTACAGAAATATGGTGCCACTTTCATTTTGATGCTAATTCCAAAAAGTGATGAATCTTTTCCCCTTTGTCCCCCTTTCTTCTCTGGGGGACGGAACGAGCAGGGATTTACTCTTGAATTTAGCTTTGAAAAGGCAAAGGGAGAGACAGACGGACAGAGAGAGAGAGAGAAAGGTGGGGGAGATGAGAGGCAGAAATATTGAGAGGGTCAGAAAAAAATACAAGATACAAGAGGGGAAGGCGAAAAGCCAAGAGAAGAGTGGGAGACGTAAGAGATACAGAAATGAGGGACGAGTTCTTCACTTCTGACAGCGTCTACTGGGGAAACTAAATAAAGCAGCACAATTGTCTCTAAATGAGTCAGTGTGACCATACAGCAGTTTCAGTTTGACAAATGTTTCACAAACACTGAACCGGAAGTGTGTGTTAATTTTTCCAGGTGACAAAAACCTGACCAGAACGACCTGAAAATGAAAGGTAACAATTTACACTGCAGACATTTTCAGCCCTGCTTCATATTGCTATATATCCAGGACTTCAGGAAACACACACACACCAGCGTAACCGTCTTTGTGCTACGTTACCTGCCCAGTATCTTGCTGACGCATCCGTGGCTGACTCGTAGCTGGCGTGAGATGTCGCAGGGCCGAACCCCTTGATGGGCAAGTTCTACTATTCGCTGCCGAACCACGTCGGGGAGGGGCCTGCCGTTCACGAACACACCTCCGAGCTGGTTCACTCCACCATGTCCTGGAAGAGACGGAGCAGACGCGGCGTGAGGTGGGGGGACGAGCAGGCGGGACCGAATGTGAGGAGGTAAAGTGGCGTTGGTGGTGTTGATGTCAGATCACATGCATGTTATGACACAAGGATTTTAGAAGAGTAAAATTTCGTGGCTTTATCTACACATGACAACAAATACAAAAGACACAGTGATTGGCACAGATCAATCATAAAATTATTAGAAATGTCGGACACAAGTGAACTTTTCCATTGCAGTTTCACTCTGATTGATTGTTCGGACATTTTCCTGTTTATAAAAAAAAAAAAAAGAATTAAAAAAAAAAAAAGACTTAAAGGTCAGAGGTCATTATGGTTTCTACATATTCTCACATGCACATTTTGACGCCTGCACTGAAAGCCTCTTCAGGTTAAAATAAAGGGCACTTCAGATTGTCATTGCATCAAACAGCACCATCACAGGTTGTTCAGCAAAAATCCCGTCTGAGGCAGAGCGTCCTACTTTCTCTGGATCTTGCCACTACAACCAAAAGCGCAGACCACAAGTGAGCAGATCCACAGTACGTCTAATAAATTGTGTCGTTTAAAAAAGTTTGGTTTGGAAAACCGGTAACTTTTAAGCCACACTCTCCGAGCTACAATCCCACAGCTGTTGGCCCCCGGCTGGAGTTAATTTACTATCTCAAATAAGTCAGTTTTCTCCCCTGCCCCTGATTTATCCTGCTCAGCATAATAATACCAGTCGGACTATGCCGAAGTGCAAACTTTGCCCAATTTCACCAGGGGCAGGCTGAGCAAAGATTTCAAGTAAATGAAGGGATTTCAATTAATTATTGACCAAGGCCTCGCCCTGGCCCCTTAGTGAAAGATACCGCTAATATTCCCCCTGAGGGATGGAGGGATGAAAGTATAAGAGGAAATGAATGGAGGACAGCGACTCTGGTGTATGCTATAGAACAGACGACAAGCTGAACCTTTACATAATTGAATACGCTTTGTGTAATTCTGGTAGCGGGCTTGTTATACGCTTTTTTTTAAAAATCTTCTAAGACTAAGAAATGTCCATTTGTGGCCGATAGATTTCACACTGAACAATAAATGGTTGATTTACATATATATACATATAAAACACGTGTATCTGTATCCGTCTAGTTTCTAAAAATGCATCTAATCCAGGCCTCCACTGAATGGGAATATATTCTGAACAGGTCGGCAGTAAATCACAGATTTATGTGAGACGACCACATTTATACATTTGGAAACTGCTCTCTGAAAGGCTCCAGTGAGTCGGGACAAGTCAAGAACCCAGGGACCTCTTGTTTTGAGGTGACAGTGCTAACCGCCGTATCCGCCCATAGAAACACGCTGTCTGAGCAAGACACTGGGAGGACGAGAGGAGGAGCGTCACTACACCCCACCCCTCCTCTCCCCGATTGTATGCGTATGTATGTACTGTAAGTATCTCACCAAAGGCGAAGTATAAATCAACTAGAATTTCTGTACCATTTAATCCACTGGCTTTTGTATTATCATAGTGATTACGTCTTTAGGGGAAACACACACAGACACACACACAGAGACAAACACACACTCTTTCACAGACACTAATCCTAGCTGTGGGGGTAATAGATTTTAAACACATAACCCCAGCAGGGATACCCCCTAAAACACCATGCTGTCCCCCGAACCTGTCCCTCTGTCCTCGTCTTTTCCCCCCATCAACATAAAATAAGGAAGCGCACACACACACACACACACACACAGCTTTCTCCAGCTTAAATATAAATAGGTCAATACGTGGCAAATAAATACAGAAATGTGAAGTCTGGAGAGTCTCATTCTGTGAAATCAAACAAAGCAATTTCCAAACCGCTAATGTGGATGGCCACTCTCTGCCGTACTACTTTTTTTTTTTCTTTTCCCTTCAGATAGAAGAAGCCTCATTATGCAGACGCCTGCTGCAGACAGCACAATTTGAAAAGCAATCACTCTTTACGAAAGACAGCAATATATAGACGGAGTAATAGCATCTGTTTATGCAATGCGCCTCTGCGCCGGGCTCAGCCGAGGCTCGAGGGCTAAATGGCATGAAATTTAACAACCAATATGAACTTTAAGGACGATATAATCACATCAGCTGTGTCGCCGTTTATTCACAAACCCGTTCAATCAGGAGCAATCCTCTAAATTAAAGAATATGTACTGCCACCCTTCACATTTCTCATTCCACGACTGCGGACTTGGCAGGTGCGTTAAAGGAGCAGTCCACTACATTTACACACATCAGGATTAGTTTATCTGCACACACACACACACAAAAAAAGTTTGCCTGATAATGTCAACAGAGTAGTTTTGCCTTAGGTTTGGATTCCTCAAATTAACAGAAGACCAGCTTTGGAAAGTGAAGTCATGGATTTGAAAGATGTGAACTTTTTCCAGGTATTTAATGCAGACGATTCTAAGGTATATGAAAAATGTAGGATCCAGCATTTGTGCAACTTCATGCAGACTAAGGCTACTTCAGCTACAGCTGTTCTTTTTGGGCTGTATGTCTTGCACGTCTTTGAAATCTTTTACCAAATCTTGATCCAAACATCAGTTGCAGTTCAGAAAATCATTGTGTATGTTTCCTTAGGCCAATCCCCAAAAAATCGACTATGGCACGCAGCTGTCTCCATATGAAGACGATCAGAAGTCAGAAAATTGCATCTTTTCATCTTGGTGAGCTGTGATTTTTGTTTTTTACAAGTAGACAAGCAGCCACAACTCTTCAATTACTAGATAGTGGACCTAGGGCCATCGGGACGCTTATTACTGAACTCTTTTCGTGTAATCTTACAGTTTTGCAGCTTTCCATATGTCTGTTTTGTAAAATAAGAATTTAGATCACGTGTTTGGGATTCTTGGTCTCCCATGGACTGGTTTTGGATGACTTTTCACTCCTGATTTTATGCACATGAAAGAGTCAAGTCAGTTTTATTGATAAAATCACAATTCAAGAATCAACTGTCCCTCTGGCAAATGGCTTTAAACCTACACAGCCTTCTATACTCTCAACACCCTTGATTCGTGTGAAAACCGCTCCAATCTGTCACTGCTGCACACTTTCAGAAACATATTTTGCCATTTTATGCCTCTATTAGAAAGTTCATGAGCAGAGAGAAGGAAATGAAATGGAAAATTACCGTGCAACAACTATCCCCCAGCTGGATCCTAGCCGTTCCTGATAGGCACTTTGACCCTTTAAGCCACCAGGACAACCGTGAGCCCTGCTGTCTCTGGAATAAACGAGCAATCCCCTGATTCACTCTGACCTGATATCTGGGAGTTAACTTGAAATCGTCAGTGCATTGTCTCATTATGCACCGAAAACAAAACAAGACAAAAAAAAACCCTCACACATAACATTTTCTGATATTCCTCAAAGCAAGAAAGACCCCGCTGACCTACATGACCAAAATCAAGCCTTCAACACTCGCTCTCTCAGTTTCTGTGCATGCTTTTGTGTGGCTGTGTAAAGGCATTATTCCTCCCTCCTCTCTTTATTATTATTTCCTGAAACCTCTCAGTGAATAGCAGCACGATTTTTGCATGGTCCTTTACAGAAGCCTACTGCGCTACGTCCTCCTCACCACAGGTATCTGCAGAGAAGACTCTCTCCCTCTCTCTCTCTCTCCCTCTCTCTCTCTCTCTCTCTCTCCACCTCTTTCTCAGATAAGAGTAAATGAAATGGTTCCTTTCACCCTTCCTATCTGGGCCAGGGCATGAAATACGCCTTGCTTTGTAAAGAGATGGAGAGGAATGACTTGTGACCTACAAAAACCCCACGATAACTATTTATTCACTTATCTATGTATTTACTGTTGGCATTAGGCGTTCAGACTCTCAACATTCTTGGGGTGGGTTGTGGGGATTATGCGTTCTGAAATTTATTTTCCAAGCCTATAAATACTGATAGGGACGAACGCCAAAACGTACACATTCTATAAAGGCATTTGTTTATCGGCCTCTGGAGCATAATTCTCTGTATTAGTTTACAAGATCTCATTTGAAATGCTGTGGTTCAGGCACTGACTAGAGTGAGGAATGAGGCTGGCCCCAAGCCTGGTTTGAGCTTAAGATTTTATTTTATTGTTATGGTAATATGAAACGAGATCAAAATACATAAAAATGTCCCTTAATTTTTTGCGAAATATTTGCTAAATTGTGGACATTATTTGGAAATGTCACACAAGAATCCGGGGACTGTTGCTCCCTCGCAGCTGTGTGAGTTTAGAGACAGAAGTCCAGCAATTCCACCAAACAAATTAACCACTTGCTCCCAGAAATTCAATCAACACCGGCCAGCTCAGGAGGTTTTGTTGCAAATTAGATAGAAAGATTTAGCCAAATTAGGGATTCTTGGCATCTCGGGGTCTTTTCTATAAAAGCTAGAACCTCGACTCTCCAGAGGGTGGAGAGCATTTGGCAGAGGCAGCAGCTTCATTTTCATCCTGCTGAATCAGAGAGGGACAGAGACAAGCCAGGGGACCAGCGGTCATTATGCATCCCTGTTGTATTTTATTTATTTACTCTTTATAGGAGCTGACTTAAGAGCCCAGCACCTCCTTAAATGTTTGATTGATTCACTGTTTCCGGCAGGAAAAAAATAAAAAAAAATACAGAGATAAAGCAGAATATATTCGAGCTCCCCCATCCAGAAAATAAGGTCCATTAGGCTCTCTGTCTCTCTCTTCCCGCTACATTCCTCAATGTCTCTCTCTCTCTCTTTCTCCCTCTTTCCCTCCGTCCACCAACCTCTCTCTCTCCCTCTCCCTCTCATCTCTCATCTGCCTCGTCACGGCCTGGCGATTCAAAAATAAAGCAAAAGAGAAATCGCAACAAAACGCCACCAGTTCCTCTCCATCTCTTCACTCTCCTCTCTGTCTTCGAAAAAAATAAAAAATAAAAGAGGAACCAGAAATTACTTTTGGCTGAAAACCTGTTTGGAAAGTTGCCTGCAAGAATACAGATGAAGCAAATTTCCTTGTGCAAACACTGAATAGATCTGTGAGATGTGCCAGACAGGCGTTTTGGACGTATAGTGCTGTTCTGTATTTTCCCTTCGTGGAGCTGATAATTAATATTTTGTGGAGGATGTGCGGCGCAGGGGAAGCTTGTCAATAAACAGTTAGAAGTCAAAGGGAGGTTTGTTTTTGCAGAAATCGCCATCAGAATAAGACAGAAAAAAACATTACTTTTTGATTTATAATTTCTGTTTCTGCGTTATTTTCAGGATTCAATCTTTTGCATTAAGATTAATTCGTTGTTTTTTTTTTTTTCGCGTTCCTGAATATTCCTCAGTATTTGTCAGATGTTTATATTTTCTTTAAGCTTAAACTCATGAAGGTAGGCCGCAGCTACTTAACATGCAGCATGCCACCATTACCATCACAATACGTTATTATGAAATCCAGCTCATTATCATCACAATCACCTGCTATAGATTTTTAAAATATCCACGCTATATATTCTTGGTCGTGGTAGAGATGACTCTTTAAAGTTATAATCTATTGGTCATGCTGTTTGACCATTGACGCAGAATATTCATTATTAACCATTGTTGTAGTACAATATGTATTGCTCTTATAACGAAAATAAGGATGGGGGATGTTAAATAAAAAAATAAATAAAGTGGCAAAGCTGTTGTTAAAATAATCAGATTTTTGATTACGCACACATTCAACTTGGTTTAACATGAAGTAAAAGGCTTAAAAGACACCATTAAACCCACTAACACACACACACACACACACACACGCGTATGCTACACATATTTCCTGATGGTGTGAACTTTACGTTGTGAAAATGTTACACACTCTCCCTTACACACACACACACAGAGAAAGAGAGGGAGAGAGAGACACACACACACACACACATAAGAGCGCACATCCAAACTCGACCAGCAACATTTCCACGCGTCACACTCGATTCATCCCAACCTCTCTGTCTCTCTGCCTTTGACATTTTTTAGGTGTAATCGTTTTAAAGCGTCTCCGGGCTTTGACATATATAACTTTAGCTCCGCTGTTGCCGTCAGCACCGCGGATCATTGGCTTTGGCTGGAACGGCAGGGAAGAGGAAACGTGATTCGTTCTAGCTTTTGGATGCGTGTGTGTGCACTTTTTTTTTTTTTTTTAATCCTGCAGGATAACACACCGTGGGAAACTCTGTCAGTCACCTAACATCGGTTTCTCTCCGGGACTAAACTGCTAGAAAATATTTAATGCATAATCTATTCCACGCTGAAAGGCTGGACTCGACTTTTGAACGCAGGCACTTTTATATTACAAATTGTGCATTAATTAAGCTTGTTTAAAGTGCAAGTTAAGTTCTATATTTCATTGCTCAAAATAGTTGATAAATTTTCTAGCAATTTGTCAAATGTAGTAAAGTGAACTGTGCCCTGTAGTCGACGAGCTATAGCCACTGAGCTGTGAATTTCTCATGATTAAAACCAGAATCTTGTTTTTCCCCGTTATTATAATTATCATTTATTATTATCATTATTATTATCTCCAGCTGTTCCACCCTGCCTAAATATACTTTGAAGAAAAACAAAACGAAATAACGTGAAAGCATGCAGCCACTATTTAAGTGAGGGAAAGTGAAGTGAAAGAAACAAAGCAGGGTCCGCCATGTCACGACTGAGTGACCAAGTTGTGTGCCTCGCTCATGCAGCCTGTACCCTGCACGCAGCTGCTCTGCTGAGGTGCCCTTGAGCAGGACGCTCACACCGCGCTGCACGCTGCGAGTTCAACCTGCGTGTGCACTGACCTGTGGGCGGCGGATTGACCTGCACCTGTGCCGAGCGCAGTGTGTGTGTGTGTGTGTCTGTCTAACCTGGTTATGTGCAGGAACAGTGCTGTTACTGTTTGTGGATGAAGTTCAGCTTTTAGTCATGCTTTGTTACCCACCTCTCTCTCTCTCTCTCTCTCTCTGACTCACTCTCTATCTCTCTTTCTCTCGCTCTCTGACCCCTGCACCTTCTTCCCTTCAAAGTGGGGAAGACAGCAAGCAATCCCGTCTCTCCCAGGGCACAACCCAACACAACGCATTCTGGGGTTACAGAGCCTGCATTTCATCACACGATGCACAAGATCACATCCGCTTCTCGTCCCTAAACATAACTCAAGTCGATGTGCACCTGCTCGACATTCATTGCGCACATTTACAAACCACAGCGAATTGAGCGACATTGAAATAACAAGTGACACAATGCAAACACTATAATTCCAGCATAATGTTCTGTATTTAAAAAGCCAGTAAAGGGAGTAATAATTTCAACAACAACTATAACAAATTATTCAAAAAGTCAAGTCATCTTGAATTTATAAATTCTGTGGACAAGCTGCTTTTTGTGCGTGCTTCATTTAAAATGCTCTGGCTTTTATGCATCTCAAAACTGAACTAAAAAAATAAAAATAAAACATGGCTAAAAATAATGTTTTTCCAGTGTATGGTGAAGCTGAACATGCTTGTCATGATTGCATAAGCACACAGAGTGGGTGGTCTGGGGGACTGATGGGGATTCAGGGCAGATGGGATCATGCAGATGGAGGAAATTGTAAGAAACTTACTGTGCATTGCCGCAAACGGGTCGTGCTTACAGTGAATCTCCATGTGGGTAATGTAGGGCTGGAGGGCCCCGGTACGCTGCGAGGGGTCTTAAAAAAAATGCCAACAGGACGCCCCGCTTCAGTCGGCCGCTAAACTGACACACCGTGACCTCCAATGAATTAAAAATGGTGCCAGCTCCCCTTTAAAGGAGATAATTTTCTTTTTTGCTTATTTAAAAAAATTAAACTTTAATTAGCTGACGATGTGACTTGCACTACTAAAAATATTTTTAAAACATCGAAAAATGGATATTTGCAGGTTGAAATGAAGAAAGAAATGGCGTAAAACTATGGATCAGAAACGGGCCCCCTCCTCATGGGGACCGGACAAAACAGCGGGTCTATTCTGGCGTCTCCTAAACCAGAGGAGGGAAACCACAGCGGCTGAGCTCATCCCGTCTGCTTCTCCACGAGTTGCATCAGTGCCAGTGAGTAAAAAATAAAAAAATTAAAAGTTTTGCAAAAAAGAAAAAATGTTTATGCAGAACAAACAGAGTAGCCTCCTTTCTCCCCTTCTCGGTCCACTGACCGTGACCCCTGAGCTGCGACCGAGCTGAATGGAGACTGAACTTTCTCAGTCCGTTCAGAAATATTTCAAGAATGGAAGAAGAAAAAAAAAAAAACGACTTCAAAGGCAAAAAATAGTTAGAGATCCACTGCTTGTATTTTTGTTCCAGGTTGTTTTCTGCACATTTCTTCATAAATCGTCCTCTGCAGTTGCTTTCACATTAACACTTATCTCCCATCAATAAAGCGACTGAGAGCGGATGAGTGCTCACATCTTGAAGTCTCATATCCCACCGTGCCAAAAAATAAAATAAAAAGAAAGAGAAAGAAAATACAGAAATTTACGCAACAGGGGGAAAAAAAGAGCACTCTGGGTTGAGTAAAAGAAGGAGCTGACTTGAGAGTTGTAGTCTTGTTTGTAAGAACGAAAGGCAGCTCTTGGTCACTCTGTCTCTGTCCCCCTCTGTGCTGACCAGGACTCGCTGCACACACGCAGCTACAGGACTCCGGGTTTAAATGTGAGTTTGGAGACGGATTTCGCCGCGTTGGAGAAGAAAACAGTCCTGCCCAAATTCAAAAGGTACTCATCTCCGCGCCCGCGCCAGAACACGGCAAAGACTGTGATGTAAACGTGCACATAAAACCGGCTTCTTTAACTATACAACGTATAGCTGCCTGCGCCCGTCTCCCACGGTGGCGCACGGCGCGTTTCAGGACCTGCTCTCGAGCGGACAGCGCCCGGGCTCCCAACCCCCTGGAACCCTAACCCACACGCGCCGGCCAGCTGCCCGTCACTCACAGGGAAGTCGGCCAATCACAACGCGAGAGCTGCCTCCACGTCACCACCGAGCCCAGATAGAAGCGGGCGGGGGGAGGCGGTGATTGGCTGGAGCGAATCCCGTGGGCCAATGACGCTCCGCAGGCATTGTCCCTCCGCCAATGGGGAGGCTCCGTGAAGCGACGCATGGCTCGGGGACTAGACGATCATATGTTTAATTTCAATTAACGAAGTAAAAAACCTAATGCCTTTATACCCATTTGCGCTCAATTTATTCATGTCAATATTAAATGGCTAATTAATTGAGTATTACTAAAAATGAGGCTTAGTTGCAGCAAGGCTTTATAAACGAGGGAATGCTCAAGAACTCAAACAGCAGTTGTCCATTTTTCTGTATTACAGGTAGGTATAGTTAGAAGAAATACAGGAAAAATAACACACAAATTCAAAAGGGTATATTTTATAGGTCCACTGCTTTTTAGTAAAACACAACCAAGTTAATATTTACTTAATCTTTCTATGCATTTAACCATTTCTAGGCCTACAGAAGTGAGAGCTGCAGAGTATTATGAAAACAATTTCCCTCCTTCCTTCAGCACAATGCTATAAATCTTTAGCTTGGGGAGAATTGGGAGGAAGCGCATGAAACATGCATTCCCACTCATTACCTAATTGATTGCGGATCCAAACGGATGTTGTCTTTAATGAAATGCAATTGGCGAGCTCCGCATTTACACTCCAAACCGAGAGAAGGGGGATTCAATACATGCTCGTCCCACCTGATTTGAGAGGGCATATCAAAGCCTCGCCCCTGTTATATTAACCACACAAATAGCCTAAAGCATGAGCCAAATTAAAAAGTGTTATTTCCCTTCTTCCTCTTTCTAGACATTTAATCATTTCGGCTCTTCTGTGCATACACATAACCCCTAGATTAGACGCATTTAGAGCTATATGGGGAACATAATCACGCGGTTTCTAACTGCATAACTGCATCATTACGCATAGTGTTAAGTATAATCTATCAAATTGGTGATTAGGTGTGTGCTCCAAACACAGCCACCATAAAAACCTTTACATGTTCTGCCTAGTTTTCAGGTATATCCTCAAAAGGCTTAGGGGCTCGGCGTACCTCAAGGCTATGCATGTGTTTCTGAAAAGGTCAGTGAATGATGTTATCGAGTTCATTTCTATGTTTTATATTTTTATACTTGTACTGCTGCTTTCTCTCCTTTCATGCTTCCCTAGTGTGCACTTCTACTTTCAGAGTACTTGTGTGGTCTGCTCGCAAACAACCCAGAAGAGCTTGTAATCCAAATACAACAAAGCAAGTTAAACATTTAAGCTTCAGTTATTAGAAGAAAATATGTTATATACATATAAATATAATTTTTGATAATTTTATAACATAGCATGTTATAAAACTTGAAGCTTTGGATTCTGCTTTCTGTTCAAAGGCTTCTTTACCATTTGGATGTTTACAGGTTAAACCACGAGGGGGCGTTCAACCTTGAGCAACGCGCCCGTACGCACAAGCTCGTGCGCAATGATACACACACACTTTGAAATACAAGACATGCAGGAACTTTACCATCAGCATACTTAAAGTTACGAGTCCACCAACCAGTCCACGGGGGCCCAAAGTGGCCCTAAATAACACTGGAGGCGTATTAATCCACAAACCACGAGATCACCTTAATTCTGATATTTTCAGTTTCGTTCACCCAGGTCTTCAACATTAAATGTGGTTTCATGAATCTTCATTGATTCCACGTCCCTGATCTTTAATCCACTGACAGTAACCCCCGTTTCCAACATTCACACTAATCCTCATTCATATTTCACATCTATTTCCTGAGTATTTAGAAGGCCTGATCCAAGCCTGACAGACAGCAAACCGGCTTCATTTTGTTTTGCCGGTTTGTAAAATACTAAATCAAACACACCAGGGTGTAGTCTAGTTCAAAATAAATAAACAAATAAAAAGGGGACGCTTACACATTCAGACTTGGATGTTACAGCTTGTACATTTAGTCTGAATTTAGGCCACATTCGGATGAAATGACCAAAAGTAGGTGAATGTAATGGATGTGAGAAAGACTAGCGTAGGGAAAATACAATGAAAAGTGACAAATCTGTTGGTTGCTACATTTTTAAATACACAATATTGTGTAACCAGTAGTTTCTTTTTTATTTTTTCAATGTTATTTCCTTTCTACATAAATGATATAAATAAAAATAGATCAGTGATAGTTTGCGTAGGCAGAGCGGAGATGCTAAAAACAAAGTTGTATTAAAATTTGCGTATTTTTTTTGTTTTGTTTTTTTCTGTCCTTCCTCTGCAGCCAGAGTCTGTTTTTATTTATTGAGATATAGTCACTAGCGCTTCTCTCCCCACAGAAGTAAATTGCAGCCGCCGCTCTTGTCTCTCCGATTTGCAAATTAAATACATAAGCAATTAAAAAATCCAAACACAATCAATCATGTATACAAATTGTTGTTGCTTTAGGGTTGGAAATTTGGAGAAAACTTCCATCAGGGTAGGACGACTTTAATCCGGGGATCCGAAGCCATTACCATATTTCATTACCTCTCCAGTGCTGGAAATGGGTGGATGGGAGGGTGGGGGAGGAAGAGGAACGGGGCATGTATACTTTTTTTTTTTTTAAAACATTAGTACGAATGTGGTTGAGTTGTGATAATCATTTGGAGGCAAATTGAAGCCAGTGTTGTTGTTTAAGTGTCCCCCCTTTTCCTTCCTCCTCTCTCCTTCCACCATGAAAGCTTTTTTTTTTTTTTTTTTTTTACGCCCGAGCCTCGAAACGGAAAAGCAATGAAAAATTAATAGCGCATGTTAACTCCACCAGCTCGTTTATTACACGCCCGCTGACTGTAAACATAATGAGAAAGCCCCCGTATCTCTTCTTAAGTTTTCATTTGCTGGTAAAATATAAAAGTCATCGCTAATAAATAAAATATATGGACTGGAGAGTCAACCGTCTTGGACTTTGCACTGACTGCTTCTCCCACCCGCAGGCCCGATCAGATGGACGTAATCATTTGGCTCTTTGATTCTGCAAGTAAAGACCAGTCCGTCATCTGAACATAAATATAAGGCCCTGCATGCAGGTCGTAGCATCAGCCCACGTCCATGTTCTATATCACAGGGCGCTTGAGGTCAAAACGAAAGTAGGCTATGCCATGTGAGGTCATCTCTCTCTTTCTTTCTCCCCTCCCTCCTCTCTTTCTCTCTTCCACCGTCAGTCTCTCTCTCTCTCTCTCTCTCTCAACCGCAGTGTTTCATGTTTCATGTGCACTGACACGACAGCAGAATGAGTATTTAGGTTTTTACTTCGCACTGCATCTGAATCTTTTGGTCACAACCTTTCAGAGTGGAGAATCAAAAATCCCTTGTGAAAAACTGCACGAGGCTTCACTGGCCAGGATGGATAGTATCAGGGCTTCATATGGTTTGCTTATTTGGCTGCAGGGTGCTTTCTTTTTTCTACCAAAACACACAAGTGACCCAGGTTTAGTCTAATTGTTTTCATTTGTAATCATTTTAAATTAGTCCCTGCTCATTGGAAAGAACCGAGCTACGCGCTTTTACGCGCTGCCGTTCTGCAGGGCGGGAAGAGAGAGAGAGAGAGCAAGGGGGTGAGGTGGGGTGGGGTTGGGGGGGTCTGATTAGATCCACGTTCATTCTCACTTATTCTCCTTTGTATCCCAAGCACGTATCTTAAAAGTCAGAGGAAATGGAGAGGGTGTAGGTAAAGGCCCTGGGCCCTAAAGACTTTCCACATCAACAGGGGAGGGCCTCCTTTAAACTCTGATTTCCTCAGTGGTCAAAGGGTTATTATCCAATTGCTACAAATCCCGTCGCTTTCACCGTTGATCAGGGGTTAGGCCCACTCCACAAAAGACCGCTAAAGAGCCATTATTTGTCTTACAGGCCACTAGCATCACTTGATGACACATTTCCATAGAAGGCCGGGCACAAGATAATTTGTTTCTATTATGAGTCAACGTGTCGCAATCTGTGTCACTAAAAGCAGCCGGCACTCCTATAAAAATGTTGTTCCACATTTGTCTTAAACATCCATTATGAATGCATTGCAATATTCTTATTAATGCACAAACATGGGCATCATTAAAGATGTTTTTTTGCTTTTCTGGATGACAGGCTGTTTGGAGGACACTTGCTCAGAAAGGGTGATCACTTGCCCACAGATTCTTAATGACAAACGACGTTTTATCAATGCAGACACAGCGGGCAGCAATATGAAATGATGTGATATCCATTGGGTGCCATAACGAGGTCGATGGCCTGATCCATCGCGGTACCAGATCCTGCTGTTTTCTAAATAGGCCTGTAGGAGGTTAACCTGTTGAATAAAGTAATGGAGACGCGAAGGAAAGAGTCGAGCTCAGACACTTTAAGGGAGTCACCGGTCAACTTCAAACTTGGGCATAAAAAAAATCTCCACGGCATCATCATCATCATCACACACACCCACTGTCCTCAAAAGACACGCTTTACTCCACGTATTTGACAAATACGGGCCTCCACTACCTTGCCCAAATTCACTTCTTTCTGTTATAAGGAACTAACCCGGAATTAAGGTGCTCAACACGTGGATCTGACCCGAAGCACAATGTACACCCAACAAGTACAGCCACTTGTGTCAAACTGTTTCAAGCTTTAAAGAATCAAAAATAATGACCAAAACCCACTAAAAGCATATTTGAAACTAGAAAAAATAGCAATTCCAGGAAAAAACAACAACATTCAAACCACAATTTATCTCTTTAATTAAAGTCTAAGAATCTATTGACGACAGCAAAACGAGGCTTAGCTGATCAATCACACTCTCCACACAAAGGTCACAAACTTGAAGTAAAACATTCGTGGGCAACTTGTCTTAAAAATAAATCAATTAACTTTTTTTTTTTTCCTCACCCAAGAATACTTCAGAAAGTTTTTAATACTCCAAAATAACTCTGAGCAAGTCAAAAATAAATAAATAAATGAAATCTGCATCTCCAAAAAAATAATTTCCACAACTTATATTTAAAAGTTTCTTGTCAGACAAAACATGCAAACGAACAAATTAAACCAGAGCGTGTTACACTTGACAAAAAAAAAAAAAGTTAAGTTCTTCATGAAAGTGAAATGAAGCTCGAGTGAGCCGGTGCGAACCTACCTGCTCTCCCCAGCCGCAATGCAGGACTCTTGGGCCCTTGGTCCATGGTGCCCGGTTAGAACAGGGGGAGGCGATGGAGGGAGAAAAAAGGGAAAAGAACAAAAACTTTTTTTTTTTTTCCAGTGTCCCCCTCTCTTCCTCTCTCTCCCTCCCTATCTCTATCTCTCTCCCTCTCCTTGGCACCGTTTTCTCCTCTCCCTCTCTCCTCTTTTTTTTTTTTTTCTTTCGTCCTACAGTACTTTTGGGGCGAGTTGTAGGTTGAAATAATTCGACCCTTCCGCTCCCTATTGCACTCCCTGCAAGTGCTCAGTCAGCTGCAACTAAACGCTTTAGGTGGAAAAAAGGCTTCGGGGGGAAGCGTGAAATGATCACGCCGAGTAAAAGAGCCGCTCTCTCAATGTGCGCTCATGTCCTGTCCTTTTCCTGCGCGCGCTCACACACACAAATGCACTACGCGTGCACGCTCGCACGCACGCATTAACATGCGTCCTGACGCACGCGCGCGGCAACGCGTACGTACACACAACGGAGAGCCTCCACCCTTCCCTGCTGGGCCGCGCCCCCCCTCACTCGCATCTGTTACCAAGTTCCACTTTACTAAACTTTCCCGCCCCCGCCCAACTCTCTCTGTCTGTCTTTACCTCTTTTATGTTTGATTCATTTGCTACGCACACCGATGATGATATAGTGGTCGGTGGGCAACATTATAGATGTTAAATGCGTCAAAACAGTGAAGGTTTTGTTCTTTGTTAATAAATTTGTAGGCTATTTAAAAGAAAGTTGGCCCTTAAGTGTGTTTATTTCCAATGTCCACTCAGGGTTTTCCAAAAGAGCGACTGCGAGAGTTTCTCCAAACTTTTTTCCGCCTCTGCCGGCACACCTGTTACGCACGGCGCTCTTTACGCATTACGCACGGACTGAAGCACAACGGAGCAGGTGCAGCGCGTGGATCCTCAACTTCAGCTTCACGTGCGTGCGTGCAGCTGGAGAGAGAGCAGACTTCTCCTCCTTGCGTGCGCTATGTGCAAAGTGTTTGTCACGAAACGGATAGTTCCGGTCCTCAGCTCTGATTGTTCGCAGACACACACCTGTGAGCGCGTAACATTTCATTTAAATATTAATTTGCCAACTGAAAATTTCCACTCGTAGTGATACTCGACGCTTTGTTTGGTTCTAGTCGAGAACTTTATTCTCTGGCGGAACAATGACATTATACATTTCCTGAGCACGTTTTTCTTTTTCTGTTTCATTTTTTCTTTTTTTCTTTTTTCTTTTTTTTGGCTCTTCCGTTGGATTCAGATTTTGCAGTCATTTTGGACCAACTGAGAAAATTTTACTAGCCGAAACAACGGAAGTTCCATTTTGGGTGGGGGGGATTATAATAGTTTGGCATGAACGCAGATTTTCAACTAACAAATGGCCTACAGCATGAGCCGGAAGTAAGGCTTTCCACACCTATATATTTATTGTTTTCAGCTGACAAAATGTTACCACGTCAAGTCAAAATATGTGACACAGACCAGACTAAAACGACACAAAAATAAATAACAGATTTCACCAGAAATTCCTCACCTGACTAAAAGCAGAAATTAAGATTTGAAAGAGAAGATTTTGAAGCGGTGGGTGTGTCTCTTTTCTCTCTTTCTTACTTCTCCTTCCGTCCCCTCCGTTTCTGTCCTCCAGACAGCCGCGGGTCTCAGGGTTCACGCGCAGCCCCGAGACAATTGAGTGCGGAACAAAGCGCGAGACAGCGACCCATTTTGCTCTGCTTGTCGCCTCGCGCTGCAACAACCGCGACCCTGACCTTCGGCTCGCGCCCACGACATCAAAACATAAACGCTAATGTTTCCGTGTGATGGCGGGAAACAAAAAGAACAAAAAAAAAAAAAAAAAGAGAGAGAGAAAGAGGAGGCTGCTCTGACCTTCAGACTCAGAAACAGACGCCGATAAATCAATTATAGACTTTTATCAGGAAAATATCACTGTGTGCTGCCTCGGAGTGGAGGTACAGTAGAATTAGCATGAAGCTGGTGGCATATTCCCACATGGAAAAGTTAATAATGTGTAAAATTAACTTTTGGAAATATTATATTTATAATATTACACATTTGTGTCGTGACTCCAGTGATGGTTAGACCTCTTTTCTTTTTTCTTTTTTTCTTTTTTCTTAAATATCTTAAATCCCATGTAGGATCACCTTTAACTCACAGGAAAAACTGTACAACATTTTAATTTAGGTTATTTTGACTAATATATAATGAAGTAAGAGACTAACACACTTTACAGACTAACAGATATTTTCCCACAATTACAATTACATTTTTTATATATAAAGTAGATACAGTTTAATAGAAATGTACATAATAGCTTATGGCCACTTTTAATTAAGCTTACTTTGTAATTAACATAGATAGGATAAAATGAGATAATAATTTTACTTTTATACCACAGACTATTGTAAAAATATATATATATTATTATATTTATTATTATTATTATTATTATTCAGTTTATGAAAACAAATATAAGAGCAATAATTCATGTCATGTAATATATTATTCATCTAAATCTTAAAGCTATATAGACATAGTTATTTCGAGCTATGTTTAGACAGTATCAGATACTTTACTGTGTCTTTAACTTTGATTTCTACTAACTCTTCTATCAGTTTTTGTTGTTCCAGTCTCAGGAATAGTTTTTCTAATACCCTTCCACGTGTCTTCTGCAGCCTCACTCTCGTGCCTCTCCACACTTGGCTTGCCCGCAGGACCCCTTCAAAGAATTCGCCATAGTTTTAGATATTAATCATCACTTGTTTGTTTTCCATCCCCGCGCTAATTAACGTAATTAATATGAGGGGGAGTAGTTGGATCGGTGACCCGAGCTCTGACCGAGCGGAACCGGAAAGAATCGCATTAAAGCGCGAGACAGAAGAACTAAAGGGACGATTAGTAAATTAGTAAATAAGTAAACACGTAAACACTGCAGGGAAATGGCTCCCTGCTGCCTCTGTGGGACTTTTTTGGTTCTCACCAGACCGTTTAAATTTAGTGTAAACCAGAGGCCTGAGGTCTGAGGTGTGCATGTACATCTGGAGGTTGGGATTTTCTGTTAAAAAATTAGGAGTGCATGTGCGTTTTTGGAGCTTTAACTGAAAGCTGTAAAATAAATAAATAAATGTAAGGTAAAATAAAATGCAAAAGTTCTTCCTCCAGCTTTATTGTTCTGTGTAAAAGTGGACAGTTTGCAGAATTGTACTTTCATTTTGCATTTCATATTATTATTATTATAATAAACACTGACTGTACTAGATTGTACTATTTCTGATACTGATTCAAATGTGACCACCGTGTTATTGGGCCATGACAATGTCTCCTTTTTTAATAATTTCCATTTGATAAACCCTTATTTTGCAGCTGCCTGATATAAACTGTAGCAAAAGTTCAATATTTCTTTTCCTGAACTGTAGAAAATATCAGATAACAGCTCGTAAAGTAGAAGTACCTCCAGATTATAGACACTTCACATTACAATGGTTAAATTTTTACTGCTAATGAACTTAATTTGCAAATATAAAATGCTCTTCAGTGTTTGGTTTAATGTTTTCATCATATCTCAGTACCTGTTGTAGGTTTAGCATCTTGTTCTGTTGGATAATGGTCAGACAGTTTATTTTTCTGAATAAATTGTGTAATTTTCTGGCCCTCATCTTTTTTTAAAAAACTTCTCTAAACTAATTTATAATCCAGATCTTTTTGTCTGATAATTTGATATTTTAATTACATTTTTTTATTAATCCCATATTTTCTCTGAAGTTTTTTTCTGTTATAAATCATTTGATTGTAATGAATGTTGTTCCCTTAACATCCCATTGGAAGCTTTTATTTGTCTAACCTGAAGCATATCATGTAACACTCCTATGACAGTGCTGCCTATGATCCAATTTAGTGTTGCATTTCTTCAGACTGAGACAGAAAGAACTGTGCTAACACCCTGGTAAAAACTCGCCTCCGGTGCTCAGGTGTTTGCCTCTGCTTTCCTCCAAACGCTCGGAGCCACAGTGCTGATTGAGCTTACCTCTATATCCCTGGGATTTAATTCAGGGTGGCACTTCACAGTGGCGACACAAGGTTCCCCTTTTTTTTCCTTTTTCTGCAGCCATACACGCTGCCTGGGCGTTGTTGTGACTACAGCGGCTAGAAGGGGGCTTAAGGGCTGCAGGGCGGATTGAGAAATGGGACACATTATTTGTCCATGAAACATTATGTGACACAACATGACACCGGGCCATTTGTATGTAAAGGTAAACATTTCAGCGTGACGATTCGACAAGAGCGGACAAGGCTCCTGTCAGTGTGGTTCTATACCCGCAGCTGAGAAAGAGGTGTCGTGGCACCGTGTGGTGCTGAGTGTGTGTATGTGGGACTTTTTAATCCCCACAGACACAAGTCACTTGGTCCGATCTCAAAAGGTGTCGTCAAGCTTGTTCTCTTGTTTTTTTTTTCTTTCCTGCTGAAAGCACAGATTGCTGATCAAAGAGCTTCACAAAAGGTGTTTCTTATGCGGTTTGTGTGTTTATCCTGTGCAAAAACCGCATTTTATTTGAAAAGAGTGCGATTGTAAGTTAATGTTTTAAGCACTGAGTCTAAAATTGTTCTCAAATTTTTGGCCTTGAGTCCCCTTAAAAGGAGGCCTATTTCTGCATGTGGTCGCTCACCTCATGGTATCCAAAGCTCACACATTCCTGAGTATGTCGGTACACTCATTGGCCTGGCAGTTTTGCAAACCAATGACAGCAAAATGTTAAGGGGAACCATGTTCTTAGCACCTTTAATTTGTCAGGTGTAATAGCAGGTGAGCCACAAATCCAGACATTATGTTCCGATTGTTTTATCCACAAAGGCTTTGCTAGCTGATACCACAATATGCACACACTTCCCAAAACATCAGCCGGACAGACCTGTGTGCCAATGCATTCTAATGTGATGTCCCTGCAATAAATGTGTATTATAATGTTCAGTTTATGATAAATCAGCATGGTGATTCAACTGTATGATCATTTTAGGAGGAGGTACGTGCTGTTAAACTTTATTAAATTAGACACAAACACAGCTCTCTAAGTTAGTTTCAACGAATTCTGAATACCACAACCTTCGTGAAGCTAAGATTTAGTGCAGGGCTGACATGTTAGGATGCATTCAAATTCTCTTGTGCACCTAATGAACTGGCAGTGTGTGAAACCACAGCATATTTAGTCACTGGACTCTTTATTGGCCAATCTTAATTGAAGCTAGTAATGGTCAAGCAATGTCACATATTCATGTGTGTGTCTGGGAAAAGACACTAAACTTTTGGTGTAGGAAAAAAAAGAAATATTCTCTTACAGGTTTCAAAATTACAAGCAATACCCCCCCTGTGACAAGTTCTCAATCCCCTCTGGTTGTGCTCCATCATTTGTTTCCTCCTGCTTGTGAGCTTTGCCGCTGATTAGTACATGCTCTACTTGGCATATTAACTCCTGGATCCACTGAATCGCTCTAATGTTGCTTTCTTATCCCGCGAAGCTATGCGATGCCGTGATATCTGATATTAGAACTAATGAAAATATGACACCTGTGTTAACGTGACTGAAAAGACCAAAGTTTTCATTGAAGTGTTACGATTGAGTGTGCGACTCAGTGAAAGAAAAAGAAAAAAGACATTTCGGAGGGCTTCTCCACAAACGCTGTACATCCGGAATGACTGCAGCAGAGAGGGCCCCACATGGGTGATGCATGGGGGACATTTTTTGTTCAGAAGCGGTGATCCAGTGCAGGTCTTCTTCTTTTTTCTTTTTTTTCTTTTTTTAAGAGGGAATTCCTCCTGCTCGGCTGCTTTGATACGAACTGGACGGTCTTATTTACATGCATACAGTAACAAGGAAGCAAGAGCAGAAAGGAAAGCAGACCTCCTGCTACAGAACTGAAACAAGCTGATGCAACCTGCTCAGACGCGCATCTGTGCAGACAGACGCTGTACATTCATTTGTAAGGCTCCGGCATTCATTTTACTTTAACTTTGATGTAAATATACAGATTGTTTTCTCGGCTCATCGGCCGTGTCGTGGTATTGAACAGTGAATCACATAGTCCATGGTTGTGTTTTAGAAGGCTTTCTCTTGCCTGCAGTTCAAATCCATGAAATATTTTGTGCAGAATAAAACAGTATTTGCAATTGTGAGCTCAAACCAGTGTTTTCTTTCCACTTATTTGCTTAGAAACACCACTCAGACATAGATCAGATATCAATATTGTTTGCAACTGATGTCCTTATGACTTGCAGTTAATCAACTAATTGTTTCAGCTCTTATGTTTTCAACATATTCCAGCGTTTCTCTCACTGTGCTCAGCAACTGCACAAGTCAAATTTGCCAGTGAGCTGATATATATTCATATATATATATTTTTACAGTTTCTGTAAAATAAGAAGTGTTTCATCACACTGACTAAAGCCAAGCAGTGATAACAAACACAAGAGAATTGGGGCTTTGACCATCAGTTGCTGAATATAGCCAATACGCCAGAGTGCCTGACGACAATCCTGTTTTGATAAAACACTCCGGAGAAAGTCTTGCCGCAGCGTCTGGCGCCAAATGGAAAACGGAGCCACCACGGCACATACAAACACCATCAAATGAGAGCAATGACATGCTTCTTTTAACTCCTTCTCCTCAATAAAGATCATTCATCAGGCAGAACCATCCCCTCTGGAATGTGTGATTGGAAATCAGGGGACTTTAAATCCCCGTCCCGGACACTCCATCCATCTTCAACACGCCGCCGGGTCTGGGCACCACTGGCCCGGAGATGAACCGCTGAAGCAGGTGCCTCTGTTCAGCCGGTCTCTACTGCCCTTTTTAAAATAATAATAGTAAATACCAGCAAATGCATGGAACCTAAAATCAGGCAGACACATCACAATTTCACTGAGGCAGTGAGGCATCCCGAACCTGCATCCAATTTAGAGAGATACGGGGAGCAGAGGAGGCAGAGGGCCCCCGTATGCACTTCCCAAAAACAAAACAGATGCAGGATTTTAAGTATGTGTGTGAGTCTCTCTCTGTGTGTGTGTGTGTGTGAGGTGTGTACATTAACTAAAAGAGGTGATAGTGTTGTGACACGAGGTATAGCCTAACCTTTGGAAGGAAACAATCCAACTCTGTGATGGCCTTTCCTGTGATGACACGCATGGAGAAACCTCTGGAATCAGATGGCATTCACCCTCTGGTTCTCTATCATAACGCCATTCGCTCACTATTATTACGACGGCGTCGGTTATAGTTGGATATACAAAGTTCACAATTATTCCCACGATACGGAGGGGAGGAAAAGATGGATGTTAATGCTACACAGTCTGTGTGAGAGCCAGGATGGCATAATTTCCCTGTATTCTACGTGCTGTAAATATGACTGATGGCGATAGCCAGTCTGTAGAATTACATTTACATATAGATTTACATTCCCATCAACATGTAATAATAGCACAGGCCTGAAGGTCCGTACTAGTCACTCTCACATGCATACACCCAGTGCACACATGCACATATTCTGACATTTTATAGCTAATATTTGTGCCTTATTGGAGGGGCATCCATCAGAGTCAGAATAGTCTGTGTGGTGAAAAAACAGTACAGGGCCGTGATGTCTGCAGAAAGAAGGATGATGCCCTGGATCCTAGCTGGCTGTTCACTGTTAACTTTGATAATGGTATTTTATAATAAGAGGAAGTAGACTACACTTTAAATATTCTGTAAAATATTTAGCAATTACCTCTATTAGATAGTGAAAGGTGAGAAGGAGGTAAGGGAGATACAGGGAACATAGTTTACTCGCTGGACTTCGCTGGAACCAGAACCACCACTGATTATATGATCAGTGTCCACCCAACCAGTACACCCTTGTATTTTTTAGGATCAGTTTCTGTCAAAGAATTTCATTTCCCTCAGTACCAAGGGTTTTAACTTAATGATGATTTATAAGAGGTGAAGCTAGAGAGAAACAGAAACTTCCTCAAAACACCTGAAGACACAAGGAGGTATTATGAACTTCAGATTCACAGGTTATTTTAAGACATAATGGCTGGAATAACATCTCAATTATTTGGCACCCCCTCTACCCGTTCTTCACACTGCTCCCATTTGGTTGCAGATACAGATCCCTGGCCTGGAGAGGGCCACCTTACGGAAGGAGTATTCTCTTTATACATTAGAATATGGTAATATTGTAATATGGACAGGGAAAAACTCTAAACTACGTGTACTTTAAAAAGAAGTGTGTTTGCATAATGTAATGCTGTGCAGGCATATCTCATTAAAGACTGGGATTATTATAAAAACAAAATGTGGAGGTTTCAGTCCATCAAAGTGCAAATTAAGCTGAGAAGAAACAAATAATAATAGTGTTTTGTAGCCATGGGAGAAAACTAAAATCCAGTCGGATGTCAAATATAAGGACTGATTGTTGTGGTCAAAATTATCCATGTAACAGGGCAGTTGGACCAACTAATATAATAAATATACTAAAATCCTGCCTAAAAGTTGACATTCCTGACTGGCGCTTTGTGTCGTCTATGAATCACCACAATAAACCCCATGCACTGTCACAATCATCCTTGTAATAACCTTCTTGCCACTGCCAAGTGAAGTGTTACGGTTGGCCAACCTATTTTCACCCCCGACGAACCCGGAAGTTGTTTGTCTGTTTCCTTCTGGCTGGAAGCACAAGAGCCGCTCCGACACTTGTCTGTCTCCAGTTTGTTGATAAAGGTGAGCTCATGCGCACTGTCATTAAATATTAAACGCATACAGTTGTAGCTTAGGCGGGGATACTTTAGGTCCGTGTGTTTGTTGTCTTTCACGCGTGTTTGGGACTGTAGATCTCCATTGTTTACATCCGACCGGCTGCTGGCTGCTTATAAACACGTGGACAGACAGAAGAGGGACACATGTTACCCAGAGACTGCTGACATGTGGAAATACATTTAACTTGTCATTAATCTGCGACACTTTCCCAATTCCCCCGTGTATTGTGTTAAAAAATGTAAATATGACTTTCCCGAAGTACAAACGTGCGCCCCAGGCTGCTAGCTCGTTAGCATTTGGCTAGCCGGCGCTACCACCATGCTAACCACAGTTAGCAGTAGAGTGCATGGACACTTATAAAACTGAGATTTCTGCCGTTTTGCTTGTCAGTGTTGTGCATTCAGTCGGCTCTGTATTTGGGACCTCGGCATGTTGCTCTACTCTGTCTTTTCTTGAGCTCGAAACACAGATATTATCAGTTTCTCTCTAGAAATCGTTTGATAGAAGTACTGCAAACCTGTACAAATACTTAAACTCCTATGTAATAAGTATCTGTAAAACCATGGAACAGTTAACCTTGAAGTATGACCTCCGTTGCATGATCACAAGTATAAGGGCTCACTTTGCAGAAAGGCCACTGTATGGATTATTAAATCACTGGGTGACTATTATTGTTGCGTTAACACATGAGCAACACTTAAATGTTAGTCCACATGGAAGTAGTTTTAACTTTGTGATATGGCCTCATATTTTCATATATAAGAATATATTTAAATACTTTAGAAAACTGTACCTTTGATTTAAAAGTGGCACAGCATGAATAATATAAAAGAGTAAATGGGCAGCACGGTGGCATAGTGGGTAGCACTGGTGCCTCACAGCAACAAGGTCCTCGGTTCGAATACCCGGGGCGGAGAGGTTTCGATTCTCAGGGCCTTTCTGTGTGGAGTTTGCATGTTCTTCCTGTGTTTGCATGGGTTTTCTCCCATCATCAAAAATATGTTATGTGCTAGGCGCCGGTTCAGGTTGGCCCACAGTGGCGGCACGTGCGGTCGCAGCGGCTCAGGACTAACCCTCCATCCGACCATGAAATTTCGTTGTATGATTCGTTGTATTATGACAAATAAAGCACTTTACTTTACTTTACTTAAATATATAAATGATATCATAACAAAAAAATGAATAAATACAGGAATCTGTACATATGCATATATGTTCTCTTCATTTAACCCAACCATTATTGCACACAGAGCAGTGGGCAGCAGTAGCAGATTTAGAGGGTTACCTCAGCCGTAGATGTAGAGGGGATTTAAACCAGGGGCCCTACAGTTTGGTCTGCTCTTTCTTCTGTGTGTACGCTCTGTAATCTGGACAATATCTAGCTGCTATAAACGCTTGGTATAAAATAGAAAAGGTCTTTCTGAATGTTACTTTAAGGTTCGTATACACACAGTAGCATGCAGCTAATGATTTTTAAATCATTCTGGCTGATAAAACCTCTGATTAGGTGGATAATGAAGTGACCTATGGTGTGAGTTTTGTGAGTTTGTCATTGTACTATTAAGCTTTTTTTTATTATTATTAGTTTGACAATTTGACTTATCCTAGGATACGCAGTGTAACAGTACACTGCAGTCAGTTACAGATATTCGCTCCAGCTCCCGTTCACTTCTTTCTGAACCTGAACAACAGAGAAATTCAAGCATGCATTTCCTGTTTCGGTCCCATTCCTCGAGGGACTCACCTTTAACTCTGTAGATGTGCACAATTGGCCAATAGAAACATCTGTGCTTACTGTTTGGAAATGTAACGTAGCATGTTTTCAACATTACTACATTTCTGAGTTGTACTAATGCAACGTTTCTCTCAGCGGCTGTTTGTAGGTTGTGTATAAAGCTCATGATTATTACGGAATACAACCTCTATTGCGTGTATGATTTCCACCTGTGTGTGTCTTTCTGTCATACATCGTGAAGGTGAATTGCCCCAGCCTAACGGATGCAGCAGAGCTAGGAGAGTGGGGCAGAGTGGTCGAGTACATAGCAAGCAGTTTTGAGCACAGTCTTAATTAGGCGGGTTAAGTAAAATCGCCTGTGTTGGTGGTGGACCATGGCTGCACCGGATCTTCAAGTGCAGTGCATTAAATTCCACCTCTGTAAAACACAGCCAGTCATTTGTCAGCCCCAGTCCCCGTGCTCCGCTAAACTTTTAACACATAACTGTCGCCCCTCGCCAGCCGGTAAGACTCTTCTTTCTGTCCCCTTAATCCCCCGGTGGCCGGCTTGTGACCGTGTACCGTGGCGTTTATGCAGTGTGTGCGGCCTGGGAGCCAATCATCTCCAGCCATCATGGCACAGACACGCAGGACTGGACAGAGCAATGGGCCGGTGCCCCTTCTCCGTCCACTCTGTGTGGGTCCCTGTGATAGAAAGGGAGACAGGGATTGGGAAAATTAACAAGAGTGTAGCAGGTAGATAATGAAACGCTTTCTGACACAGTCATTGAAAGTGGGTTCTGGATTATGTTGTGTTAGGTGCCGGCTGAAATCAGCCCCCGACAGCTGATGAACTTAGATCCAAGCTGTTTTTTATTAGTACAGTTCCTGATGAAAATAGTTTACAGGTACCGTGCTGTTTCTGTTTTCCTAATAAGGCCTTATGGTTTTCAGAAACAAGTCTCCTGTAATTGATGTTGGACTTCGTGTGCACAGTCCCCCAGTGCTATAGACATCTGACACATTTTATAATTTAGACAGGAAACTCACTAATAAATAATCCTTGTAGTTATGTGGTTCTACCCACATTGTAAATTGTAAATGGCCTTGTTTTTATATAGCGCCTTTCTACCTGTTGGTACTCAAAGCGCTTTACAGTCGCATCTACCCTTTTGCTCACACAAGCACACACACATTCACACACCAGCGCCATGCACTGGGAGCAACTGGGGGTTCAGTGTCTTGCTCGAGGACACTTCGGTGTGTGGCACGTTTGGGCTTAGCATCGCTAACCCTCTGGTTTGTGGACAACCCGCTCTACCTACTGAGCCACAGCCGGGGTGGGGTAGCGATGAACTGGTCTCGGTTGAATGTGTCCAGTCAGTGTTATATACTATATATTACAGACTATTCAAATGTGACGCAAAAACACAATTTAAATAAGAAAAATTAAGACTGGATTGATATATTTTCATGTTTTTGTTTGAAATCAGAAATGGATTTGACGTTTGTGCAGGAAACCCAACACACCAAAAACGACCAAATTCATGCTTTTGATCATCATTTGAATAATAAAGCCTAAAACGTTCATTAAACTGCATAACCATTTAATGAAAACACCACTGCTGTGGATGGCCTACCTGCAGCTTCATAATGTTTTTCAGTGACAGTAACCAATGGCTACCTGGAGAGTTAAAAAATAATTAGAAATATGAAAATCTAAAGAGTAATCTATCAGTATTTCATTAACTGGTTTGTTTTTTAAACACCATTCCTGGTTGTTTGTCAGGATTTTTTTCTTACTTTGGCTTGTGTGATGATAAACTGAATATGTTTTGGATTTACCTTTTGTTTGTCGGACAAAATAATTTGTTTGAAGATATCACTTTGGGATTAAGAAAACCTAATTTCATATTTTGCCCTTCTTACAGGCCGAATCATAATAATCTGCGTCTTGTATTATTTAAAGTAATCTGGAGAGTGTTTGCTCCTTATTTTAATGTCATTACTATAACATCATCTCAAATCGCATATATCAGAATACGTTTGTCTTATTTTGTAAAGCAGTATAAATGTGTCCGGTCAAAGTGATCTCTAATATAATTAGACTTAATTTCATGTGTTTTTATCTCTGCAGTTGCCTTCAGCCACAGAAGACACCGTCCCCCTAGGTGTGAGTCTTTTCTGAGGTGTGTGCATGTGCGTGCATGTATTGACCGTGCGTTGGGGTGATGTACTGCGCCTACCAGGACCGGGAGGAGTTGGAGGATGATCTCTACCACGAGGATGATGGGGACTCTGATGGGTCGGAGGCCAACAGCGAGCTGGAGTTCCGCCTCTATAGCCAGCTCCACTACTCCTCGAATGCCGGGGATATGGAGGGGAAGGAGGAGGAGGAGGAGAATGGAGAAGAGAAGGAGCACAACGGAGAGCGTCAGGACGTCCAGAAACATGAGGCGATTGAGAATATCGAGGATGGTGACGGAGAGCTTGGAGCCACATCAGAAAGCCAGCCTCCATCACCTGCAATGGAGGAGCTCCTGAAAAGGAAGAAGAAGAAAGGAGACAAAGTGGATAAACAAAAGAAAAGGAAAAGCGATGCTAAAGGTCAGCAGTTGCCGGCGTCATTTTTTGAGGAGGTCATCGTGATTGACTCTGGCCCTGATGTCATCTCCATCTCTGAGGACGACTCTGAGGACAACTCTTCCGATGACGACGACGCAGGCATCTGTGCCTTGAAGGGCCAAGGCTTGCATCGGCTGCAAACGTCCACCCCGTCTCAACAGGTAGAGGAAATAGTGACATGCAGTGTTTACGCTAAATGTTAACGAACAAGGTGGTATGCAGCAGATAATATCATTATTACAGTATCACTACATCGTATGACAAACGAAAAGGTTGCTATTGTAATTTAAAGTTTAATGTACAATGGGGTCATCCCATCAAAAGCCTCTAAACAAGCTGTGTATTCAGCATGGCTATAAAAAAAATGTTGGCAAAACACCTCTGAACAAATTGGAAATGTTGCTGCTAAAGACCAGATGCTTCACTCCTGAAACATTTCCAGTGAAAACAGCGCTGGAGCTGAGCCGGTCCACGATGCAGCTGGACCTCGTGGTCATCAGTGGTTACGTTACAGCGCTACATCCTTAAAATATGGATTTTTACTGACGTGAAGCATTTAAGTTAACTTAAGTATTATGACAGTGAGATGTATCTGAATTTACGTTCTGAGTTTCCCAGCAATAATTACAGCTGTGAAACTGTATCTGTAATTGTTGATGATGCAGTACTGGAGTTTGCATGTTCCAAATGTGTTTTTTGTTTTTTTTGGTGCTTCCTCCCAAAGTCCAAAGACATTTATAAGGTTGATTGGTGATTCTAAATTGGCTAATGTGTCAACTGAGATAGGCTCCAGCCCCTCCACGACCCTCGAAGGATATGCAGTAATAGATAATGGATGAATGATCCAGTTTTTAGGAAAATAGTCAGTAACTCTGTCCATATGAACAGTGAAACTGGTTTTGCTTGGTCTTCAAGAAAATTAAATACACATTAAAATGATGTAAGTAAGTAAAGAGTAAAGTAAAGAGTAAAGAGCTTTATTTGTCATTATATTATACAAGTATCATATAACGAAATGTAACTTCGAGCATCATTCGATCACCAGATTAATGTGGGGACATACACCGATCAGCCACAACATTAAAACCACTGACAGGAGAAGTAAATAACATTGACCATCTTGTGACAACACAATGTTCTGCTGGAAAACTTTTGGACCTGGCATTCATTCATGTGGATGTTACTTAGACATGTAGCACCCACCTAGACCAGACCAGGCACCCCCACCTCATAGCAATGACACTACTTGATGGCAGCAGCCATCCCCAGCAGGATGCAGCCTGACACAGACACACACACACACAAAAAGGAAGTAAAAATGTTTTGCTGATGCAAAGAAAACTGAAAAGTTGAGAATTCAAACAAGTAAAATATGACTGCTTCTTAACATTTGTCATTAACAAACACCAGTAAGAATACAACCTTTTTTGCCTAAGGAGTAGGCAACTCAAACAAAAAAAAACAAAACATGAAGAACAGCACAAGGTTTTGACCTGGCCTCCAAATTCACTAGATCCCAAACTGATCAAGTATCTCTGGGATGATCCACAGAGGCCCCTCCCCTCAACCCATAGGACCCACTTACAACATTCTGTTGCCAGACACCACAGGACACCCTCAGAAGGCCCATGTCCATTCTCTGATGAACAGTTTTGGAGGCACAAGGGACACCTACACAATATTAGGACATAATGTTATGGCTGATCGGTGTATCTTTGCCCACATTGGGGGACTTAATCCCAATCACTTAAACTAGAAGCTCATTAGAAAGGGATGCCAACATATGAAGTGATGCAGAAGTGAAGTGATGAAGTATAAAACTGATTACAGCAAAGAAAACGGTTTCAGTGTAAATGTGGAAACTTGACTGTTGATTTAAGACAACTATGAAAATAATGTGACTATACAGTGGGTCCCTAAACGTTTGCTTTCCACAGCCCTACAAACAACTGTTTGGTTTCAAGTTGGAGCCAGCTGCTCGATTGCTGTTGCACCTGTTTATGCTGCAGCAGTAAATAGCAGCAACAATGCTAGTGTATTACAAGCTGCTGCAGCGTTGACCAACAGTGGAACAAAGTGAAAATGGTTTAACAGAGGCCTGCTATGTCAATCTATGTATCTGTTCTTTCACTTTAATCTAATAGTGGTTTGATCAGTCAGTTCAGTGAGGGTGCAACTGAAAACAATGTATTCCTGTCTAATTCATTGGTTGTTGTCTGGTTATTTAGGGACCCCACAAAAGGACGTTGCCTATCACCGTTGCCTCCAGCGGCTCAGAATCAGAATCAGACTCGAACTCAGAAGAATCTGAATCAGAGTCTGAGTCTGATTCTGACGATTCCTCTGATGTTCTGGAGAACTGGATGATCCTGGGTCGAGGGAAACAAGACGGAGACCAGTCCATCTCACTCAACCTGGAAGGAGGCTCCGACGGCAGCGCAGGTGCGTCTTTGTTTTCGCTCGGCCTCGGTCATGTGCGTCTAAGTGGCTGTTCTCGGGCCTGTTTGCGACACGTCGTTTTGTGCGCCACCACGGTCCGGCTCGTTCAGAACACTTCGCCTACCTGCAGCACATTGATAAGATGCACGACGCGGACGCGGGTTTGAATGCACGTATGTCTGCGTCTGCATGTTTCACCAACTTGTAAGCTCTTAGCATTCCCGACGCCGTCTGCCCAGTCGCTTGCTCCTCTGATGCATCTTTGAGTATGTCTGTGTGCATTACGTATTGATATGTGTGCGCAGGCTCTGGCGGGTCTGAATATTTGTGTTTATAAAATATTCCATTTCTAATCAGCATGCATGTGTACGTACACATGGATACCAACAGTCATAACGCTAATGCCAAAAACAAACAAACGGAGGAACAACAGCGCAGGAGGAGAGGGAGGGGAGGTCGGGAGAGATGGGAGTAATCAAAAAATGAATAAAAATGTTCCCTGCAAATCTCTTCAGATCTACACATTATCTTAACCTGCAGCCTCAGCAACCTCTTCAGCTCCCTCCTCCTCCTCCTCATCCTCCTCCCTCCCTCCCTCCTACCTAACGCTCACCCATCTCATTCTTTTATCCTATTTTCTCACTATTGTGCTCCCTCTCTCTCATGCTCTCCCTC
Source organism: Chelon labrosus (assembly GCF_963514085.1). Lineage (NCBI taxonomy): Eukaryota > Metazoa > Chordata > Actinopteri > Mugiliformes > Mugilidae > Chelon > Chelon labrosus. The sequence continues at coordinate 11,895,545 of NC_140338.1, forward strand.
TCTCTGTGTCTCTCTCACCGTTTCGCCCTCATTTGAATTTCCCTGGGCTGATGTTTCTGCAAGAGTGCTCACTGCCTCCTCGACACACAACCCGGGCTAAAGGAGGGGGTCTGGAGCTGGTGGGAAGGCTGGAGGTTTTGGCCTGGTTTTCGGGAGGAAAGGAGGATTTTAGGTCTCTGTCTTTCTCTCGCCCCTCTCTCTTTCGTCTGGCTTCTCTCTGTGATCTTTGGAGCTTGACCTCATGTCTGCACATGGGGGGTCATGGGTGTGGTGTGCAAGGGGGTCTTTCTTAAAGTGAGAGCAGAACGGGGGGGAGGGCTTTGTCAAAAAAGGAGGAAATAAAGGGGAGGAAATTAAGGGACGAGCCTCAGTAGTCTTGAACTGTGCTCCAGTTCTGTGCTACTCCTTGATTCAGAGCATGAGTATGTGGCCGGTTCACCATGGAAAAAATGCAAAAATATGTTGTTTTTTTTTATATATTATCCAGAACAAAAACCAATAATTATAGTATCATAAACAGTCCGTAAAATTAATTTCTCTGTGCTTCATTAATGATTGGCGTATTGGGCGACCTTCTTTGCATTTTAGCCTCGCTGCTGTGAATACTGCAGTAATTGTGCATTAACCTGAACAAATACACTGATCATTGTTCTGTTTTTTTGAGTAAGGGTTTCCAAAAACTACAACACCTGCAATCATCAGAAGATTTACTTCTCCATTTCCAACAAATGAAGTTTAGAGTTTTTATAGCAGCCTATTTGATGATGTTCCCCAGCTGGGGTCTTGAAACAAAGAATATGGGTGTGACTTTCTGAGCCAAGTTTCTTGAGGATTTGAGTGGCTGCAGTATTTCCTAAATGCCGTTCTTTGCAAAAGTGTGCACGCTGAAAATGCTCACTGCGATGCACAGAGGGAAATCTGCAAAATGAAGGGTCTGATCTCAGCCTTATGGTGGGGTTATGGATCTGGGAAGATCCCAGAAAACTACTGATCAAATCCTGAGCACGAAATCTTCAAATCAAGTTGTCTTTGTAAAAAAGTGAATGAATGAATGAATGAATGATGCTGTGACATTTAGTGTAGCATAGTACACATTTTATGCAGCCAGTGTGGAACTGAGACACCGTTGGTTTTGATTATCCCTCTCTGCTTGTGTAGGTTTTTGAAAACAGGATTGTATGCTGAATCATAGTCTTCAGGGAATTTGTTACCCCCTCTTTTTTTTTTTTTTTTTTTAACGTGGCGAAGAAATTCAGCGAGAGAAAGGCCAATTTTAAGTCCCCGAGATATGGCTGGTTGAATTTTCATGACTCCAATAACCGTTACATCCATAACCCGGGGCCTCAAATATAAAGATTGATTTCTGTTTTTCTATATGCCACGTTGTGAATTGACTTCTGTAGCCCGGCAGCCCGGCGTGTGTTGTCTCGCGTTCGTGTGTGTGTCTGAGTAACCGGTTTGCGCTGCAGTGACTAATGGTATTTGTACGCCTAAACCCCATCTCAGCATCACCATCAAATCACATTCACTACACTTAGTCTTCCCCTCTCACCTACAGAAATTGAATCCTTTCATCCTCTTTCTCATTCTGCCTCCTGCACGGTGTGACTTGTTCACGTACTTTTACTATCTAATCTTTTCTCACCACCTCAAATGTGTTTTCTTTCTTTTTTTTTTTTATCGAGTACATGGACACACACACACGGGCGCTGTCTATCACCTGGCTGTAAGGGGCAGCTGTTAGTGGGCGGATCTGTAAGAACATCGGATAAGTAAAAGGAAAAAAAGATAGTACAGAGAAGGGGGATGAGCAAGGGCCGTCTGCCTGTCCGGCAGCTATGCAGCGGCAGCCAGACGGAACAAGAGAGAGAAAACAGGGCTTCCCAAAAAAAAAATAAAAAATCCAGCTCAGTGGCTCTCCCACCCGGAGAGGTGTGCGCGTACGTCCCCGTGAATGAATCCGGGGTGTAGGCGTGGTGCGCAGAAGCTAAACTTGAATCGTAAGTGGTTAAACTTCACTCGGTGGTCACACTTTTTTCTTCCTCTCTCTGTTGCTCCCCCCAGTTCTTTTTTTTTTTTTTGGTCCCCTTGGTCTTGGTCAGTGCACACCAAACTTTGTTTGAGGCTTAGAGAGTCCGGGTCTGGTTTGCTATCGGGGTGGCCGATCACATCACAGAGTGATTGTGTGTGTGTTTGTGTGTGTGTGTGTGTGCGTGCTTCAAGGAAAGTCTTGGTGAATTAGAGAAGAGAGAGTGTTTGTGTGTTTGTATCCAAAGGTTAGCTGTCTCTCTGTCCCACAAAGGAGGAAGGTAAGCTCTCTTCTCTTCTCTTCTCTTCTCGGTTCTGCTTTATTTCATGATCTTCTCGTGCTGTTGTGACAGCCCGGGCGTAAGAAAAACTGTTTTCCTAGACTCAAATGTCTTTCTCTGAAGTACCAGAACAAATGTTTTCAGTTTCATGTCTGTGAATGAGCGATGCTGCTTCGGGGCCTAAGGCTTATTCCTGCAGCTCTCCGTCGTCCCGAGACCCCGAGCGGCCTTTTAAACTCACATGCCAGCGTACAGTACGAACAGAGCGAAGTATGGATTTAGTCGACTGTGTGTTTATGGCTCTGATTATGTGTTTGAGTGCATGTTTATGCACAGGGCACCGGGATCGTACAATGAGATTACAGTGGCATGTTGGGTACCGCACTAGGAGGTTGTGTGATTGTGTGTGGTAGAGTTGTGTGTGTGTGTGTGTGTGGGTGTGTGGGTGGGCGGGCAGGCGCTGCAGAAGGGAGACATGGATAGGATCAGCCCTTATCTTGGCTGCCCAGTGCCACACGAGGTGTAACGCCACACCCACACCACCACACAGTGTGTTTGCACAGGCACACACACACACACACCATGAAATTACTGTGCCATAGTTTGACTTGTATTATCCTTTTTTTTTTTTTTTTTTTACAGAGGATATGCAAATCAGATGAGAGACTACTGTGTGGGCCTAATATTAGCACATGCAAAATAAATTGTAGAAATACAGCTGAAAGCCAGGATGCTTTCATATTTAAAAAAGCTTTTGATTGAACAATCATTCGATGCCGGCGGCCTCTGAAATGTAATGACAGCAGGCATCGAGTAAATGAAACAGCAGTTTCCTCGCAACAGGAAAATCCCTCCAGTAAGCAGCCCTGGTCGGTGATACGGTCTCCGTTCTTGAGGAGCGTTTTCAGTCGTTGATGTTCGGCATAAGTTAACCATGTGTCCTCGTGTGATATTGTTGGTTTGGTTGAATATATTCGGCTCTTTTCATCATTGCAGGGCATCGGTGGGATTCATGTAACTCTTTTTTTGCGTGCCGTTTATTTTTCACAAATGATATATGTGCATAAAGCAAGATGGAGTCAATACTGTTGATGCACCTTCACTTTAAAATAACTGATTTTACAGTGGAAGCATTCAGCTTAGCTCCCGGCACTCTTTCGGGCAGCGTTTTACTTAAAAATAAAAGATAAAAATCCGTCGGTTACACAATAAGGCGAGTAGAAGGCCCTGGAAATTCAGATCAACGCTCGAGTTTATATCCAAAAGGAGAAAAAAAATGCGCGTGGACGGACAGCTAGCGAGGCTCAGCCCCAGACAGACGGAGAAAGAGATGAGAGTGGGAAAGCTAAAGTGGATGAGACAGGCCTTGGAAAAGCATCGGCCACGGTGCCGGTCTGTCAGGGGCGGTTTGTCTCCGGGCTGGGGTCTCGGAGCGGCTCGGATTTCTGTCCGCTCAAGCCGACGCCCAGCTCCGTCAGTCCTCTCCGTGTGTGGCTGATGGCTCGACTGTTGGAACGTTTCTTCATAGCTTGTCGCTCGAAACAAAACCGCGAGTCGGGCTTCAAAGCCGTTTACTTTAAGAGAAACGAAACAATATTTTTGCCTCGTGAGCCGTTTTAGACTTGTTAGTTTTCTGCCACATTTAATAAAGGGTTGTTTAATGCATATTGAGCTGTCACTGGATTGGTTTGAGCCAATGTGAGATTTTATTTCATGGTTCTGGTCAAATATGAATATGCAGTTCAGGCAAATGTGGTTTATTTTACCTAAATGTAACATTTTATTTTGTTATTTCTACAAATTTTTTGCAAAGTTCATATAGCAGAGTTACCGTTTATCTTTCTCATTTTAATTCTTTAATTCTAACTTCTTTCTAACACAGAATGTCTTTTGCGCTGCGAGTTCTGGTTTATTTATACCGCCTTTATCTGCATCTGGACAAGACGAGCCATCCTGTTTGAAAGTCATCTTTGTCAAAATAATCTATGAAAATTTCTCTATTTTTTTCTTGGAAACTTTGACCAAAAAACACCCACAGACATCTGCGGTTGCGGCTGCAGGTGCTCATTTGTATTAATGTGGCTGTTTGTTCTTCATAGCGAGCCGGGAGAGGAATTTAAATATAATGTAGTTGAAAACATTTGGGCTAGGTTTGCAGACACCTCTGCAGACGCCGGTCTCGGCCGCCTCGAAACCAAACATCCTTCCGTCGACGCATTGCATTTCGGTTTTTGAATTTATGTCAATTTAAAATACTTTTTTTCATAATTCATTCATTTGATTTTTAATGCACAGTTCCCATTAAAGGTATCTCTCGCGGGCCGCGATAGCGTTAATATTTTTGCGTCCTTGAAATGAGAGGAACGTTGCAGAGCGAAAGTGAAGGTGTGATGCGAGGTTCTGCGTCTGTGTGTGTGTGTGTGTTGGAGTGTGAAGGTGTGTACGCCTAAAGACAAAAGTGTGTGTATGTGTGAGAGCCGGTGTCAGCCTCACCACGCCTGAGGTGAGCCCAATAACCGTGGCCTGGCCCACTGGAACCAAGTTTCACCGTCTTTAGTTCCGAATAGAGAAAGAATGTGACATTAAATGAACACGGTACTCTTTATGTCCTGCTGTTGAACTGCGGTTTGCGACTTTTGTTGTTATTTCCGAACGTCTGATTCAGTCGCCGAGAGGTGTACGGATGAATGAGAGGTTGTTTTTTTTTTTTTTCTTTCGTTTTATAGGAAGAGCACTGAAGAGGCTGCCTGTTTGCCGTTAACTGTAGCCTGGAGGAAGGGGTAATAAACTGGAGACCAGCGGGTCCCTACTGTAGTTTAATGTGTGTGTGGGTGGGGCAGAATAGGGAATCCCTGTCTTCTCCTTGAACCTTTATTTAACCAGGATATCCCACCGAGAGCAAGAATCTTTTTTTTTTTTTTTTTCTAAGGAGACCTGCAGCAGACATTGTGCCCTGAAGCTACAGGATAAAACGTGTAGGTATACACACTGAAACACACTCGCGTATGATTAAATAAAACTTCTAAACCCCAACACCTTAATCCCACAGTGTACGTTGTGGCGGAGAGCGACTATAACAGTGTTTTAAAAGCTTATTGTCAAGTGGGGTTTTTGTGTTTGGCCCAATTTACCTCAACTTAGATGAATTGTCTCCGTCTCCCCTGTGCATTTTCACCGCCTCGTCCTTTAAAAAGAGTCGGAGAGAGCAAGAGGACGGAGAGGAGACGAGCAGAGGAAAAAAAAAATGTCAATTACAATTACCAATAATAATCATTATAATTAAGCAATCACTTAATAGGAAATCAAATTATTGTGGGGGGTGACAGAGGGACAGAGGGACGTCCCGTGGGACTGTATTAATTTCTCTTCTTTTATTTGACCGGAGAACTTTCCCTTTATTGTCTTTCCTTCGTTTTTTTTTTTTTTTTTTTGGGCTGGGAGGGGTCGTCGAGAGGGCTTTATTAACTGGTAGCCTAGGGTGGTGATATTTTTTTATTTTTTTTAGAGGGGCTGGGGGGCGGCGGCGGAGGAGCCGAGGGGACGGGGTTGCAGGGAGATGTATTAATATTAATACATTTTTTGGGAAGAGGAAGAGGCGAATGAAGGAGGGAGGGGCGGGGCAGGGAAGCGAGGGCGGGGGGGGGGGGGGGGGTGCAAAGGCAGTCATGGATCCACAAAATCACCCCTTCTCCCCTCGCCTCCCCTCGCCTCGCTCCTCTCCCCCTTTCTCGCTCACTTTTTCGGCTTTCACCTGTTCTTCTTCTTTGGGCGCCGGCACTTGCTGAGGGGAAGAGCTGTTTTGGAATAAGAAGTTCAGTTTAACAGTCAACAGGATAAGGGGGACAACCCCAAACACACACACACACACACACACTTAGGGTTAGCGTGCTTGCTCCGGTATGCAAAGGGTTGCCTAATAATAGCTGGGCAATGTTTTTCACAAGGTCCCCGAGGATGGCTGTGTGTGTGTGTGTGAGAGAGAGAGAGAGAGAGAGAGAGATACTTGGCAGTGTACCACACAGACACACAGTGTGCCTGTTTAGCAGTTTCCTCTCCAGAGGCTCCTGGCAGTGTGTACGTGGCCATTCCAAGGCTTCTCCCCATGTCTCTTAATTAAGGCACTCGTCAGACAGAGACCAGCTGGGCCTGGTCTGGTCTTGCTGGCACTCACTATAATTTCAGTCAATCCAGCCCTTCCTTCCTTCGCCCTCCTCCACCTCCTCCTCCTCCTCCTCCTCCTCCCGCTTCATCTCAACCTTTTCCCCTCGTCTTCTTTTGCAGATTTCTTTGCATTTTGACTCTCTTCACTGATTGAATTCAGATTTTAGTTATTTTATTTTTTCACCCACTGTTACTCACTGCGCCGCCGGATCCGCCGTATGTTGACGCTGGCGCTCTCTAACACGTGTTAAGCGTAACTGGTTGACCTTTCCACTGCACCTACCTTCAATAAAGCGCTAATTAGGAGTCCCGTTAGGATCGGAGAGATTGCCGGTTAATAGGCCTTTAAATACCAGGATTTAGGTGTGTGTGGAGGAACGCGCTTAATGCTTAAGCAGTCGTCTTGGGACGCAAACGCCAATTCTTGACAGATATCTGCGTCTTTGATTGCTTGGACATGGAAAGTATGAAGCGTATGAGGATTTTGGCCGTTTGCAGACATTTTGAGCTATTCATATGCACTCACTTGCCACTTCATTAGGTACGCTAGTGAAATAACCGAGAGAGCTGTTGATTCAAATGTGTTTTCATTCTGGAGGCTGTGGAATTTTATTGTACCGTACCCACACGTGTTTCTATTGTTTTGACAACCCCATTTTAGTCGGTGGAGTAGGGTAAATAAGAGAACCCCCTTTGTGTTTAATTCACTACACTTCAACAGCAACACAAACTGCATCCTGCAAACCGATCATATAGTTAAACCACCACCTTTCTTAAGCTGGTTCAACATAAACTGAGCGTTATAACCTTCATTAAGCTAAAATGTAGTGCAGGACTGTTATATTAGGTTGGATTTATTGTCAGTGGTGTGGGTGTATGCGACAGTCTTAGACAATCCAGGTATGAGGCGTTGCATGATTTTTGGCCTTTTCATAATTGTCCTTTGAGCTGTGTATATATTTAAACATCGCTTTAATCAGACACACTGAAACACATGCTGTTTATCTGGTGGCGTATGTCATGCTTCTTTAGTCACATCTCTGTTGAGAGCTGTCACTAAATAAAACTGAAAACGTTCTCTCAGTCCTCATGCAAACGAGCCTAGATGTGGCCGATGTCTGAAACAGCTGGCGTGATCGATAGTGAAAGCGCATTCGGGGGCGTTCGCAAGGGGAAGGTAATCGTCAGGATCTCCCACAGATCACTAGAATAAGCGTGTCGGAAATTCAACATCAGGAGGGTGTCTTCGCACGCACTCCACCTTTCTTCCCTTAACCCTTCAGCTCCACCCCTCCTTCCATCCATCCCATCTCTTTATTCCTCCACTCCCCATTCCCAACCACCCTTCCATACAACAAGGCCAAGCCCTGGTTACGTGGCTGTTGCTATGGTGGGCTTGCAGGGTCAGGATTCCTGCTATAGGCTCTCCTGGGCTAATCCATCTTGGATCCGGGATGATAGGGAACACTGTATCCTCATTTTGTATTTTAAGGCTTCATATAAAAGTTTAAATGTGTCGAAATGTTTGATTTCTCAGCGGAGTAAATTTTCCTCAGCATTGGTATGACTAGCTGTCCTTGCACACCTGTGTAACAGGGTTTATATCCTTGTGTGTCTGTGAATGAAGTAAAAGTCTTTGCTTGTGCCCGCGTGCACGCATGCACGCATGCCTGTGCATTAGCACACCTAGGCCGCCCCTTTATCCGGGGGATTATGGTTAAATGGAATGCTGAGATTCTGCCGGCGAGCTGCCGATAAAGCTGAAGTCTGCGTTGGGAGAGAAAATTAATTATTGGGGATAAAATCAGAGCGAAGGAGATAGTTACCGACTCGTTGGGGAGTTTTAGTCATTGATATTTCGCCACAGACTTCCAGACGACATGCAGAGTTCATCACACCCTTAATGTGAGACGAGAAAGTGTGTGTGTGTCTGCGAGTGTGTGTGCGCGCGTGCACCTGCGAGCCCCGGCTTTGCAAACTTTTAAAGGTTTCGGTGAGGGGATCAAAAAGCATTTGGGTTTTACGCAGTCTTAACATACTGATTTAGTTTTTTTTTTTCTCCCCCCTGCGGATCAGTTGAAATGTCCTCAGGTTTTTTCTTTTTACTTACTAGCCTTACGTTTTATCATCCAACAGATTTAAACAACTTAAAATGATACACTGAAACGTTTTATTTTAGCTTATTTTTTTTTGCTTTTGTCTGATTTAATATCAGGCTTACGTTTAATTTCAATTAAAGTTAGAGGAGTTGATGCAGGAATCTGTTACTCGAGACTTAATTAGTTTCACCCAGCTAGTTGGAATAATCCCGCTGAAAATGCAGTTTGCCCAAATGTGAGGCGAGAACAGAATTAAAACATATTAAGTGTGTGTCAGTGTTTCAACCTATTTCGCAGATTTAGATATATTTGAATTGAACTGAGGCCGTTTTCAATCTACTTGCGTGATGAATTCTCTCTGTTTCTCGTCGTCAAAGATCCAGGCTGCAATTGTTTTCTTTTGTTTTTTCGAAAACTGGATTAGTTTTGAAATGATAAACCCTAAACCTACTGTGCGAGTAAAGAAAATATTTCAAATACGGAGGAAAACTGAAGAGATTTGAATTGAGCTGCATGAGAAACAACGCCCAGGAAACAATTAGAAAGCGAAACTGCACCTGAACCGTTCCAGTGCTGTATTATGGTCTGATTTTCATTTGGTGGCTTCTAATTCAGCACGGCCGCACTCTCTTGTTTGTATTTTCATTTCCCTCGTCTGTGGGTTTCATGTGTTTCTACCTTTACTACCCAGTATACTGAATATTGAAATTTAAACTCTGTTTTTGGGCCACGTCGTCCTGAAAAGCGCCTCCTTTATTTTCCTGTTTTTACCAGCCTTTTGTGGCTTGTGTTAAAAAATCAGCTGTGAACAAATAACCGCCCCTGACCTTACAGGACTTGTTATATCCCGACAGATTAGCGTGTGCCCGTTTGCGTGGCTGTGTGCGTGGGCGCCAGGTGAGTGCGTCTCCGTCCTCTGAGCGAAAGCCTGATCAATAGTAATTGGGTTGAGTGTCTCTGGCCTGTTTCTCTCCTTTTGTGCCGTGGGCCTTTTGTAGGCTGACACAGGGCCAGGAGAGAAAAGGGACAAGAGAGAGAAAGAAAAGGAGAGGGGTGAGGAGGGGGGGACGGAGAGAAAATGGAGGATGTTTGCAAGTCGACGAGCATGACCGACTCCCTCATCCAAAACTCCGGATATTTATTCAGCATTACTCACTAATCTAAAAAAATCTTCCTGTCTTTCTGCGTCTCCCCTTTTCTTTTCGTTCACAATGGAGGAATGAGGTGTGTGTGTGTGTGTGTGTGTATTGCTCGAGAGGCGATACTGTAGCATGATCTTTTAAAGAGGTGCAGTGATACACAGATAACTCGTTAAGATTCATTAACAGGCTCTTCTCTCTCCTTCCTCTGTTGTTTACCAACACAAGCGCGCTCCCCGAGTAGCTCCCCATCCTCATCCCTCGCCGTTCGGTCTCTTTCACGACTTCCATAAAAGCGACGCGTGCCGAGCGAGTTCTGGAGCTCCGGCGGTATTAGCGGGGAGGCATTAGGCATAAACTCTAAGGTATATTAAAGCAACGGCCCTGTTGTTCATATAAACACGCCAATTCAATTTAGCCTGCCCCACGGGGAATGGGATTTCAGCAGCTTCCGAGACGCGCGGGAAGGGAGGGAAGGAGAGAGAGAGAGAGGGGAGGCAGCGCGAGTGGCGGATGAGGTAAGACGAGAGGAAGGGGAAGAGGTGGTGGTGGGATGAAAGGGTCTTGTAGAGGTGATGGAGGAGAGGTTGCAGAAGCGAGAAGACGGAATAGGGGAGAGGGTGTGATGATGAGCGAGAGAAAGAAAGGGTTGGGCACGGATGTGGATATTAGCATACCGTAGTGGCATGGTGCATAGTTGAAGGAAATCACCATTATTATTATTGCATTAACCAGTATGACGTAATCACCTGTGTGTGTTTGCATCGACACACACACACACACTCTCTCACATTAAACTCACACTGGCAGGCAGAGGGGGCTTCCAGCGTCTTCGGCGTCTGCGCACCGTTGCACGCTTGGACAGAGCATTATGTGGGAAACCCTACAGTTATATTATTCAATCCGAATTCAAATGGGCTTGTCAGGAAAGCTCCTGCTTTTTATTACCTGTCAGAAACACCCAGGGAAGGATGGAAAAGAGGGGAGCAAATTAAACGACAGTAAATAAGAACCCCACCACCACCACCACCACTATCCATCGCTCTGTCTTCTCCCTCCCTGCCATTCTGCCTGCCATTCCTCCCTGCGCTTCATTTTGGAGAAACACACACATTTGGAGGTTTTTGACAGCCTGTTGTTGTTCGCCTCTTTCCCGTTAGTTTACCTCGACCAGGTTTTATCTGTCAGTCAGACGCTGGAGGACGTAATTATTTTGTTCATCGCCGAATCGACTGAGCCGAGCGCCGGTTAAAGGAAAAGTGTCTCAGGCGCTTATTTAAATGCGTTTGATGGCCATTTGACATCATATAAACCGAGGCATCGTGGGAAGGGAGTGTGGACGATGACCAAGAGGGGAGACTAAGGGATGAGTTGTGGGGAAATGAGGGAAAATCATGGTGATTCCTACCATTACACACACACACACACACACACACACACCCAGAATAGCCTCCTCCCGTCTTGCCCCTTTCAGCCAGGCATAACCTCTGCCATCTGTCCACCCCCCCTCCTCCTCTTCCTATCTTCCTACTCTTTCCGTTTCACCCGTCTCCTCCTCCTCCTCCTCTGCTCTTCCTCTGCCCCCTCCCACCCCCCCTTCTCTTTATTTAAGACATTGTTTTCGCACCTTTACTCTGTGGTGGCATTCACAGACTTGTGAAATATTTAATCGTTCTCGTGAGTTAGACAAACATTTGTGGATCAAGAAGAAGACGATTGGAGGAGTTTTTAGGTTGTCCAAAGCGAGCACAGTGTCCTCATTCGTCGTTTTAGAGAAATGTAAAGGCAGACTAGACGAGTTGGTGTAGGCCACCTTCACATTTTAACCACAATCGCGTCTAAAGTCTGTTTGCCGTCGCTTTTAGTTTCATCATCTGGCGAGACACTGCTAATCATACTACCAGGCCTTTATTTCTGCTCGATTTGTATATCTGTATATTTTTTTTTTGTTAATCTTTTCTTCCATTCTGTATCCTTCCATGGTAGGGATGCACCGAAAAAGCAACAACCGCAGCAGTTTTCGGCCGAAAATGGCCCAAAAGTGCATTTTCGGTTATCGGCCGAGAATTGCTGCGGTTGTTGCTTGCATCATCACAACATCCTGTTTCGGCCGCGTTATTTTGGCGATAAGTTTTCGGTTTTCAGCCGAAAATTTTCAGTGCATCCCTATTCCATGGTGATAATGTATTGGTAATATCAAAACGGGAATTTTAAAGCATATTTCGGGAGCATTTTGGGGTTTAAGACGAGGAGACACATGAGGAACAGTATGGATAGAGCATAAGTATCAAACTCACAACATTGTGGTTTACGGTTTGAGTCCTACGCCACCACCAGGGACGGCCCTTTATTGTTATGTTTTCAACGAATGAAGACGTAACCTGTAGACTAGTTAATGACAAGAATTTCTTCCTGGGTGATATCGTTCTGTTCCCAGCCCCTCTCCCAAATCTACCTCCAACTTCTGACCCGCCAGGTGCGAAGGACATCTGGATGCGTTTAGAAACTGCATTTGAAGGAAGCGATAAAAGAGCCACATTAGGCGCTCCTCTTCTAATCCCCCATTGTTCTTCGCCTGTCCCCCGTCCCACAGAGGGGCTGCTCTAATTAAAGACTAATAATTGTATTGTTTTATAAAGCCTATAGAGACAGGGGTTCTGCTCTTCAATCATTCACTCCCTCCAGCGTACCCTGCCCACCGAGGGCTATCTCGGTGGATGAAGTCTGTAAAGACACTGTGACTGACTGTTCTGGGTGTGTGTGTGTGTGTGTGTGTGCGCAGGGGAGAGGCAGCTGTGTGGCATGCAGTAGGAGGAGGAGGAAGGAAAAAGACAAATCTAAATTAAAACTTTAAAGCACCATTATTTAATTACCCTAAAGGCTGTGGATTTGTAGGATTGAAGGGTTTGTGTGTGTGTGTTTGTGCCTGCGTGTGTGTGTGTTCATACAAACGTGTGCTGCTGTCCAGGATTATTTCAGTTTTTCAATTTGCCATTTCTCCTCAAAGCGTGTGTGGATATTCGTGTGCGTTTGTATGTGTGCACGACCACAGTGTAACCCCTTATTGGTTGCCCTGCTCCCGTTGCCCCTCCTTCCCCTCTGCCCTGCACACACAGGCACACACACACACGCACATGCACATGCACACACCCCACGTGCATGCATGCACACATGCTGAAGCGCCGGCAGATAAAAAGGCATTATGGTAAATTCCACTTAATGACAAATTTTTAATTTGGGGAACAGGGCCTGGTGAATGGAGCTTAATTACCGGGGCCAAAGATCCCTCGGAAAAATAACCCCCTCGACGTGCCCAACCTGCCCGATAATGGAGCGCTCCACAAAATGGCTCAGATTAACCAATGCCGTTTATCTGCCCCCCCACCCCACCACACACCACACACACACCCTCCTTCTGTATAATAACAAAAATAACAATCATGAAAATTCTATCTGCCTCCCAGCCCCCATCACCCTGCTCCCCTCTCCCGCCTTTCTGCCCTCCCGCCCACTGCCTGCCTCACTCCCGCAGGAGGAAATTCATCAAAATGAAATTGAGGTTGCAACTCACTGGTTTTATTAAAATATATTTGCCCCTCACAGAAGATGTGTGTTAGTGTGTTTCACCGCAGAAGACAAAAGGGGGGGCCGTGAATAATTTGGTCACTTTTTATTAGCAACATTTATTTTTTACTTTTGGAGGGGGGGGCGGTGTACACACGTATAACTTAACACATAAAATACAAACACTTGTTGAATATAGGCAGCCGCATAGTTTAACCCTTTGTGGAAATACAAATGTCAGAAGGAAATTTTAAATAATTGCTTGCTTTGTCGAACCAACACTACGAAAATCCCAAAATGTTCGATTTGCTGTCACTTCAAACTAAAAATGTCAGTGAAACTTTACAATTTAGAGGCCTGTAGCAGTCAATGACAAATTATTCATTAGTGGTAAGTTGCCGTATTTGCCTTGGTTCATTGATAAATTGGCTAATTGTTTAATTCGTCAATTATAAGTTAATTAAAATACATTCAAAAGGGATCTTTTAAAGTAAACCTATGATTTCAGTTGATATATTTTAATGTATACTTCATGTAGGCCAGTTGTTCTAGTTCCAGCTGTTCTTCTAATTAAAATTGTCGAGATTTTCTGACTCTGACTACATCAAATGAGATGTAGTCAGAGTTTAAGTCATTGATTTAATCCGAAACCGAGTCACTGGTGGATCAATATGCCAGCAAAAGTGTGGTATCAGGTAAACGTGACCAGATTTAATCCTTTAATGTCATTAGCACAAGCCATCAAAGCATGTTTGTGGTAATTAAATGAGTTAAATTTCAATTAAGCCTCCGTTTGAAACATGTATGTTGAGACCAGCAGATCTGGGTTGCGATGCAGTCAGTATTGTGTGTTTCATAAGAACTACTCTGATTATCAAGAGACTGATGGGGATATGTTTTGCATTTGAATTGAAAATCTGCACTAAACGGACTAACAGCTAGCGGATATTAAAAGACACAGTGGCTACCTGTCTTCTGTCAAAACCCGCGGACATGCAGTGGCTCAGTTTCGGTTAACTTGAACATGGTTACGCTGTATACACACATGGACACGCACACACAACCTCTCTCACTTTTCTTGGCCTTCTCTAGTCCCCGTTGTTGTGTACCCTGATTGGACCATGTGGTTGCCATGCGGTTGCCAGGCCGCGCCCCTGCTGTGTGGTAATTGGTGTCTGTGGTGTTACCGCGTGGCGACGGTGCTTTGACTGACAGGTTTGGCCACCTGCCCTGCCCTGGCTGCCAACATGGTGTGGGAGCGGGTGAGGAGGAAGAGGAGGAGGTGGCGCAGGCTGGCAGGGGGTGAACACTCGATGTGTCACGGAGGAGGGGGGAGATGGATATCAGATAATCAGAAATATGTGTTGGCCGAATACGGGGTGGACTCAACAGGGACCAGGGTGATGGCATCTGCCTGCATTTCAATTCTTCACCGCCGGCAATGGCAGAAATGGTTGTTAAATTACAGATTAGTAAACATCTTTCTGGGGCTGCTTTCAAACACAGCTTTTAATATACAGTTAAGTCCCTAGGTTTTTGGACCCTGAGTCAAATTTTTTTTGCTTTAGCTGTATTTGTATTTTTATGTAAGTTGTCGGGTGTCCTTTACAACCATGGACACCACCAATGATGGGTTTACTCCTCTGTGACTCTTTGCCAAGCCTTTACTGCAGCATTCTTCAGTTGTCATTTGTCCACAGGTCTTCCATTGTTAATCTCTACCATGAAGCGTCGTCAAATCAACATTTCTTCATTACTCTTGAGTCTGAGCAGACAGTATGTCCCTACTTCTGATGATGATACACTTGGGCTCATGAGTCGCTCCAAACGGTTTCCAGACTTTTATTTTCCGCTATTCTGAGTTAATCTGAGTTTCATCTGTCCAAAGAATGATTCCTTTCTGTTCTTGAAGCTTACAAATGGTTTCCACCTTCTGGTGAACCCTCTGTATCTGCTCTGGCGAAGTCTTGTCTCCATAGTAAACTTGAATAATGATATCCTTACCTCTTGATGAGTGTTCATTACCTAAGAAGGCGTCCTACAATTATCCAGCACTGTTGTCTTCTGTGAAAACCTAAGTCTTGTTATGTCACCAACAGTGGCTCCTTTTCAAACCGTTCATTACGTCACTACTAAAGTACCTTTCCTTCGTTTTTTTGCAGCACCAAAATCGTATGTTTCACTTGCATTGACATTGCTAGCTCCTTTGAATCACAGGATTAGTTCCATTACCCCACTTTGATTCAACTCCAGATGTTTTACCCTTTAGTTGAATAAGAAGCAATAAAGGAATATCTCACACCTGACCAAGAAACAGCCCTGGAGTCAGTTAGCAGTAGTCAGTTTTGTGACGCCAAAACAGTTGTGACTCATCAGAGAATGGACATGGTCGTTCTGAGGGTGTCCTGAGGTGTCTGGCAACAGGATGTTGTTAGTGGGGGGCCTTTGGGTCCTATTTGTTGAGAGGAAGGGCCTCTGCAGATCAGGCTTGTTCCAGTGCATCCCACAAATTGATCAGTTTGGGATCCAGGTCAACACCTTGTGCTGTTCTTCATGTTTTTTTGAGTTGTCCCTGAACTGTTTTTGTCCATGTCAGGCTGCATCCTGCTGGGGATGGCTGTGGGTGGGTACATGTCTAAGTAACATCCACACGAATGCCAGGTCCAAAATATTCCCAGCAGAACATTGTGTTGTCATAAGATGGTCAATGTTATCTACTTCTCCTGTCAGTGGTTTTAATGTTGTTGCTGGTCTGTGTGGTTAAACTATATCATCCTGGTGCATGCCCCTCTTCCCCAATGGCTCAACCAACTCGGTAAACAAACTACATTTATGACATTGAATAGAAACATTTGATTGGAAACCTTGCAGTAAAGTGTAGATATGTAAAGGAAAATAATTAAATGAATGTACCCCTTTGATGGTAGTGCTTTTAGTGTCTATCTCCTCCTCTGCATTCCACAATGATTTCCTCAAACACTTCCCTACCTTGATGCTTTTTGCTTGGTATTGTGCGAGTTAGACTCTTGTTGTGTTGCAGTACGCTCCGCCCTCACCTCCTGCAGCCTCTGCCTTTGCTCTTTTTTTGTTTTACACCCTCAGACAGACTTTTCTGTCAAACAAAAGAAAGAGAGGAGTTGGAGAAAAGCGGCATTTGGTTGCGTGCGTCTGACTTAGCCAACCTTTTGGTGTGTTTAACCTCGAAGAGGGCACGGCTGTGTAGGGCAAGGGTGATGTCACAAAGGAAACACTTTTTCACACACAAACACACATACACACACACATACACAGAGCCTGCACACTCCCACCCACCCTCACCATTGTCATGTATAGTGTTGCTAATCCAGCCCTGTCGCTTCAGTATCAAACATAACCTCCAGTTGGGGGACAAGGCCCCTCTTTCCCTCCCATTTTGTGTGTGTGTGTGCTGGTTGGTGTGTTAATGGGCCTGGTCAACAGTGTGGTACAATGGGCGGGCTGGCTTGGGATGCCTGTTTAAGTGTCGGGACAGGGAAAGAGAGATAGGGGTAAGGCGGGTCAGGCTAAGCCTTTGATGTTGTTGGGATCTGGGAGGGGGGGAAGCTTGTAGATGGTACGCACACACACACACACACATCTAAGAAAATAGGTTAATACTTAGAGTTGGAGGTGATTTTGATTGGACTGCCGCTCTCAGGTTGTGTGTCATTGACATTTTCACTCTTGTCCTTGGTTTACCGGACTTAAACCATCCTGTCTGGACGTCATCCCTTGTTTTTGTGTGTGTGTTTGCATGTGTGTGTGTGTCACCCCTGGAGAGCAGGGTGTTCATGGTTCATTAGCCACACGTACACTTCCGTTCTGTTCTCACTGGTAGAAGGGATGGAGTCAGTACACACACACACACACACACACACACACATTTCCTCTGTTTTGTTTTGTTCTGCTGGTTTTGATGAACAGGCATGCAGCCTCCTCCCCTCTCCTCCTCATCTTCTAGTAATCAGGGTACCTATGAGACAGACAGGTAGCATCTGTCGCCTTCTTTCCCCTGATCCGTCTCTCCCTCTGTTTCTCCATCTCCCCCTCCTCTTCCGTGCCATTGTGTTCAGTTTCCCTCGACGGCACAATGATGAGATAATGTTCGAGTTGTCCCGCGGAATCAAAATCAGTAAACGGGACGGTGACAAACATTTTTTTTGGAGATTTCTAACAGACGACTTTGTTGCCACTTGGCACTCCCCGTTTTCACTCGGATGCATCCGTTGTTGTCGCCTCCCCGGATGTGGGATTGCAGCGCACCCATTTCGCTATTCAGGATCTTTGAGCTTATACTTATAAGATGGCTGTAAGTAAAGCTTTGAACAGTTGCAGTCAACATGGCGGAGGCCTCTCTTGAGTCTGTTCAGCTGCTCGGTGAAGCCTCTGCCATCTGCTTTTTCAGCTCCAGACTCCTACGGATCTGCAGGGCCACGATGGAACGAGGCTCCGATGGTTTGGTTTTAAACGGGGCCTCAAGGTTTATTAGCATATTTTCACCCTGTGTACAGACAACAGCCCCCCGACCCACCCACCCACCCACCTCTCCTCCTTTCCTCTCCTCCACCCCTCACCCATGTGTTTGATTCCTCGGCCGTGACAAAGAGCTTCACCCTTTATCCGTGTATGTGTTGGGTTGGTGAGATGGGGAGGGGGGGCCCCTTAGATTAAGGGAAAGCTTCCTGCTCTTTATTTGGGGAGTCCCCCCGGGAGACGCTTTGGGAATGACTTTCGTTGAGTCACTAACGCCTTCTCACACACACACACACACACACACACACACACACACACCCACACCTCTCACCCCTGCCTCTTTTTTCAAGCTGCCCATTGACTGGTTGTTGTGTAACACCAGCTAAGCGTGCACACACACACATATATTTTCCACGCACACACACTTCACATACAGGCCCCCCAGTCCGCTCACAGTAGATAAGCGCTGCAAGGGCCCCTGTTCTCTTGTCAATGCAAAACTAACCAAAACTCCCAAACTCAGATAATTCTTAGTGCAGTGTTACAATGAGAAACACCACATGTACATATAAATTGCATTACGCCAGTGCACAGAAATCTTCAATACACTGATATTTGGTGGACACCAACCAATAAATGTAAAGGAGTGTAAGCACTGGCATGAAAAAACGCGCACGCGAACATAACACAACAGGAACCAAAGACTAATGGGCAGTTTATACTTCTGCATTAAGTTGACGCAGAAGCTACGTAACTAGCGCCGTAACTGACGCGCATCTCCCCAGAAATGTAATTACGCGTCACAGCGATGCAGGCTGCAAGAGTTGCGATTGGTCCGCTCGGTTGTAGCATGTTTCCGCTTTAGTATTTCCGGCTGCTTCTCCATCTCCGCAATTTTCCAATTGATAGTTTTGGATCAATAAAGATGGAGCACATCCAGGAAAGGTTAACTGAGGAGGTTCGGAGATGCAGACATTTGTATGACTGACTCGACTTCGGCGAAAGTTTCAGTTTCAATTTGACAATCAGTTTAATCTTTAGGCAAAAATACCTAACATTTATCTGTCCCAACTCTTCTTGTATTGTGTTGTCAGTTGGGTAAAAGAAGACATTTTAAGGCGCCAGCTTTCAGTTCTGTAAATGTAGTTATTTTTTGACATTTATAGACTATTTACTAGTCAATGAATCAAAAATTGGCAGATTGATAAAAAAATATGTCTCCTTGTCTGCCCTCTTTTTAAAACGTTCTTTGTGAGAAGTTATTTAAAAACCGCTTTGCTGGTTTGGTTTCAGTCGATACATTGCCTTACATTTGAATTTGTTTGGGAAAGACTGGTTTTGTCACCATTAAGAACTCTTCAGAACCATTTCGCCGCTTAAAATCAATTTAAATCTTCAAATTAAGTCATTTACTAAATGTGGTGGATCATATCTATCAATTCAAGCCTCCTTAGACTCTAATAATACAGTCCAAACTTGTTTTGGTTTGTACATAGCGTCCCCAAAATGTTTAAATGTTTCAGAAACTGTAAAAAAAAAAAACTGCGTTGATTAAAGATGGACCAAAATTTGAAGTGCATCTAAAGGTTTTCCCCTTGCCAAATGAATCAACCAAGAGAGAACCCTCAATTAATGTTAAAATTTGAGTCACAAGCGACCCGTGTGGTGATAACACCGAGTTACTTGCATCCGTGCGTTTGCGTGTTTTTGGAGGTGAAGGTCGTGGCAGAGAGAAGCCCCATCCAAACAGCAGCCATTTTAATTTGTTTGACAGGGAAGAGAGGTGATAACCTCCCCTCTGCAGCCGCTCACCCGGGGAGTAGAGATGGAGGGAGGGGGGGGGGTTAAGAGAGGTAGAAAACAAGGATAGAGAGAGAGCAAAAGCAAAGGAAGGAGGGCTGAGCAGAATAGCGATAAGGAGCTGGATAGACAGAGTCAGAAAAAGAAAGAAAGAGATGGTGGCAGAAAGGAGAGTGCGATATTTGATCATAGCTCAAGGCTGTATGTTTGTCCAAAGGCTAAAGACTGTCAACCAGCTAATCGCAGGGGTCGATGCGTGGGTGTGTCTCTATGTGTTTGTGAAAGCGCGTGCGGGTCATTGCCATCAGCACGTAATTTATGCCCAGTACACGTGTCTGTGCGCGTCGGCGTCGCCGGTATTTCTGTGCGCGCTACGAGTTCTGGATGTCAGTTACAGTTCTGTGGGCCTGACGAGAATACAGCGGCCTCCCTCAGGGTGCTGTTAGTGCCACTATCGTACAGATGTGCTGGGCTGCCACTGTGTCAGTTTCAGTGTGTGTATGTGTGTGTGTGTTTGTATGTGTGTATGTGTGTGTGTGTGCGTCCTTTTACAGGAAGCTAAACTTATTCCTCGGGGTTTAGAGTTCTTAATAGGGCTGGATGTTGTCTCGAATTCTTCTCCTCTGGTTCTTATCGAAATCTCAGATCCAGTTGTGTCATTGTAAACCGATGTTTCTCATACAAAGTTACAGGCATTGCAACCAGTATTGTAGAACTACGAACTGCTTTCAGAAATCAATAAGCACATTTTAAAATTACATTCAGGATTAAGTAACGATAGTCTGTCATTTTGAAATCTTCTTATTTCAATTTCAAAATCATATGTCTCTATAAAGTCGACCTCTAGACTGCCTTTACAGCAATAAAGTGTTCATGGAGTGTATATTTCTTGAAGATGGGAGTCTGGACTTGGCAGTATTTAAATTTAAACGTTTTTTCTATTCTGCCAGATGCTGAAGAAGAAGGAGGAAGTTGGCTGGTTTCAGACAAAGACAAAGAGGTAGGTGCTAATTTGCAGCTTTTAAAGATGTAATTTTATACTCTGACATTTAGCCACTTCTGTTTTCTGAGGTCAGTTTAAAAAAAAAAAAATTTTTTTGCTTGTGGTCTAAATGACAGTAATATTTTTGAAAAGCAGGAAGGAAGGGAAGATGTGCAAACTCAAATATGTAAAATCTTTCTCTAAAAAATATAAAGTGCGATTTTGAAGCTCCAAAGTTATGAAACAGTTAGTGACTTAGTTTTTTTTTTCTCCCCAAAACAAAGATTTCGCTACCAGTAATGTCTCGCTGCATGAACCTAGTCACACGTTAATCAATTATAATAATTGTGTAAATAATGCACTAACTAACCATGTCTGTGTTTCAGGCTCAGATCTATAACAAAGACAAGGGCTCCAGGGTAACAGTTCAGCGGATATCAAACAGATACTACACTGACAAGAATGTCCAGTGTAGAAACTGCAACAAGTATGGACATCTCTCCAAGAACTGTCCCGATCCCAAAGTCAGTTCACATCAGTGCACGGTACCATCTTAAACACGGTGTATGTACGTATGTAAAACTAACTATAACCATGTATACGTGTGTGTGTGTGTGCAGAAGTTGGTGCTGTGCTTCCTTTGTGGCACCCCGGGCCACATGGTCATTGAATGTCCCAATAAACACTGCAACAACTGTGGCCTGCCCGGGCACCTCTACGAGTCCTGCTGCGAGAGGGCGTACTGGCACAAACAGTGCCACCGCTGTGGAATGACGGGACACTTCTTTGATGTGAGTATGCCACCCAACTTTACATATGTTATTCCCTGTTTTGTGCATTATGTTCCAAAACCGTGGGGCTTGACACTACAATGGCATCCTTCACTCTATGAGATTTTGCAAACTTGTGTCAGGAATTCGCCTCATTCAGCCACAGCAGCTTAAAGTTAGGTTTATACTTCTGCAACGGATCTATGCCGAACCAGTGTCCTAGCATATGCAAGTGGCCTGCAATGTTTTAAGCAACTATACACACACTTGCGTGTCAGTATCATTGTAGTCAGTTTTATCAAGTTTGTCTGTGCGCTGCGAACGATAGTGTTTGAAATTAAGCAGCTCATGTTGGCATTGGAGCTATTACATTTTGAATAGTTTACTGAAATAACTGCGAAACAGTAAATAATATCTGATTAGATGGTATATTGGAGGAAAAAGGAGGGTCAATTTTCTGTGCTTGTCCATCCACTGAGAGACATGGATGGGGAAATTGCCACAATTTGTGTTGCCCTGTTAAACTTCTGGATAGTACGTGTTTGACTACGGCGTATCTAGGGCCTAAGTCCAGCGCAGAAGCCTAAATCTAGATTTGGTGAGCCAATAAGGCTCAGTATGGGCCGGCTTCTTATAAGAAACTCCTCAACACACCTCTACACACCTGTGTTTGTAATTTCCACAATCCTAGGTAGCACATACATACATACAAGTTCATCACATGACCCAAATATGAATTAAAACAATATGCAGAAGAGTCTAAAAGGAGAAAACGGACGGAATTAAAGGGGAACGACGTTTTTTTTACAACCTGGACCTTATTTCTAGCATAAAATACGGTCGTTTACTCACCCATGTAAGTTTTGTGTCATTCGTAGTCGTTCGGGAGATATTTAGATCTGCGTATATCCATATAGTGGGAGTGACTGGGGCACCGAAACGCAGCCTCTAAATAACGCATTATCTGCCGCGAAACTCGTTCATTTCACCAATATTTTGTTATCAACCGCTAGTGCTATTCCCCGTTGAGTCTGGAGTTTCCTGTTATCATCGTCCGGGGTCTGTAGATTGACCTACAGACCCCGGATGATGTCTTCAGACCTGGATGATGTAAACAAGCCGCGATGGTCGGCTTGTTTACCTGTAATTTGCTACTGCTATGGTTCGTCCACAACCTCAGAATCGGAAAAATATTCAGCCATGTTGCAAAAAAATAGCAGTAGCAAATTACAGGTAAACAAGCAACAATGGGTGAGTAAATGAGTAAATGATCGATGATAAAAGGTAACTCCGGACTCAACGGGGAATAGCACTAGCGTATCATAACAAAATATTGGTGAAATGAACGAGTTTCGCAGCAGATAATGCGTTATTTAGAGGCTGTGTTTCGGTGCCCCATTCACTCCCACTATATGGATATACGCAGATCTAAATACCGCCTGAACGACTACAAATGACACCAAAGTTATATGGGTGAGTAAACGATCGTATTTTATGCCAGAAATAAGGTCCAGGTTGTAAAAAACAGTAGTTCCCCTTTAAGTATTGCAGTAAAAGCAGAGTTCAGATTCTCTTAATTTGAGCCTGAGGTCTGTAGTAAAAACACTGCTGATGTAAACATGATGATGCACTGATTGTATTGCGCTCCACTTTTACTTTCTTCCCCTTTTCTCCCCCACTTTCTCTCTCGGTAATAATGAGTGACCAGGGGTCAACACACGCCGCTGTTCACATTAATTGATACACTTCAGCAATTACAGCTTAGTTATGTCTCTGCCATGCTGCATATTCCAGCTGTGGACATGTGTGTCTGTGTGTGTGTGTGTGTTCGTTCGTTGGCACTGAAGGGTGAATCTAATGACCATCAATGACAATTATCCCACCGCAGCGTTCATTACCTTGCCCATTTACACTAATGCCATAGAATGTGAAACCCTGAGTGTATGTAAAGAGCTGCCTGTGTCTCCCACACCTCACCCCCACCCCTTCTCTCTTTTCTCTCTGTGTCTCTCTCCCCTGTTCTCTCACCCTTTCTCTCCGTCAGTCAGTCATGTACTGTGCTCTGTGTAATGGATGAGTAACCAGGTGAACACCAGAGGGAGAGGGTAGACCAGGACACACATAACCCAGTTCTTCTCTCTCTCTTTCTCACAATCTCTTCTTTCTCATCCCTTCGCCCAGATCCTCGTGCTCCTCTCGCTCTTCCCCTCTCTTTTGCATATCGTTGTCAACGGCAAACAAAGGTGCAAAGTTGTGTGGTATTGTAATTACCCTTTTCTGGGAACGCATAACTTTTTCTTTTTTTTTTTTTTTTATGTCTTACGCTCACAAATTATACTGTATGTATTAGTGTGTGTGTGTGTGTGTGTTTGAGACAGAGTCAGGTCTCAGTCCCCCGGGCCTTTCTGTGTCTCTCATTAAAGACAGACGGTTGATGGAGCGCGAGTGTGTCGCTCGCCTCGCCTGTCGCCCTCGACAACAACACACTACCCTGGCGGTCTGGAGGGAGAGAGCAAAACGGGAGGGAGTGTGTTCGTGCGTGTGTGTGTTGAAGAAAAGAGCTAGATGAGAGGTGGAGGAAGATACAGCTGTCGAAATCCATATTTGTTCTTCGCTATATTCAAAATTGAAAGAGATCAAATTAAGCCAGAACAAAAAGTACCTAGCGTTCTGTCCGGGCGGCTTTTTAAAGGTCAGGATTAGAACAAAGCCAAATTAGTAACAGTTTAATATGATGGGAAGTCCGATATACCAAAATCTTGTTGGGGAACTTGTTAAGCTAACTGAACGCTGCCCGGGCTTGAAACTGCCTCTCTTGTCTCCCCTCCCGTCTCTCTTACTCAGTAGGTATGTAAGTAGATAAATCTTGTCGCCCGCGGCGACTGCGGCATTTTTCAATTTCCCAGTGGGAAGCGGCGGCGGTTGGGAACGGATGTCGGAGCGCTTAAGGAACAGCGTGGAGAAGCCCCGGAGATAATGCTTTAGCCACACCGGGACAAAACGACTGACTGCCTTACTGACTGTTTGAGTGACTGACCACAGACAGACAGCTAGTGAGAAATCAGGGTTTAGAGGAGAGAGAGAGAGACGCAGGAAAGAGACGCTAAGACAAACAAATAACACCAGGGTCTGTTTTTCAGTTTCCATTTGTCCCCCGCTCTTCTCTGTTGTGTTTCTGTTAATAGCATCTCTCGCTAATTTACTTATCATCTTGATCCATGCAAAAGTTTGTTCTTATTTTACTGTCTGACGAGTTCAGAGACACAACATCCACACTGAGAGCTGTTCTCTATTTATTTATTTATTTGTTGACCATATCAAGTGTTTTTTTCTTGTCTCTTTTCAGGCTTGTCCAGAGATCTGGAGACAGTACCACATTACAGTGAGTATCTTTACTACCACTACTGTTCTCACACCTTCACCTGAGCACCTTTTCACGTTTTGACCTTTGGGCTTCAGTTAATCAGACTTTTTCACAAAGACGATGGCTAAATTGAATCTGAATGGACTGGCCTTTTCATGGTACCTTTGTCAGTGCAGTCCAGGAGAAGCACCTGTTGGATCAAAGTGTGCACATGGTGTGTACAAGTTCTTGCACACGCCCACTGGGCTTACAACCAGTTCATAATCCCAAGTAAAAAGTCAAGATGCATACATTTTAGTGTTTTTTTTCTCATTTATGTTAGACTCAACCCACACGTCCAGCCACCCACCCTGTAACACAGACTGAGTCTTGCTAGACCAGACATGAGTCTGCCCTGTCCCCGACTTGAACTTTTCTATTCACCTGAAACCAGACCACACATCATTATCTGCATTACTGTTACCGGAAGCCCGTTTCAAGCTAGAGTTTCACAATGCCCACTTAACGACGTCAAAAGGTGTTAGGATTAAAAGAAAAGGAAGAAAAAACGACGCATCTGTTGAGCTGGAAACTCGTTTAAGGTGTGAAACTGAAAGCGTGGAACCTGTGACTCGACTTGGGACTTCAGTGGAAAGACTTGAGACTTGCAAAACAATGTCTTGGTCCCATTCCTGCTTAATAACATGTATTGATATTGTGTAAACATTTGGTTTGCACTTGTATTATTATAGGCGGAAATGAACTACACTTAGATGAAACTTAAATGAAATCTATTCTACAGTTATTTTAGAATTATTATTAGGCTGATCAGGAGAGTTATTCTAAACAATATGGTGGACACAAGACCACACCGACAGTCCAAGGGGCATCGTCATGATAAACCATGTCCCGAACAAAAGAGCTAAACTCAAAGGTGACAAATCGTGTTTAGAGTGCACTAACTGTTTAAACTCAACCTGTTTGTCAGATGTGATCCCAGCAGACGTAGTCGTTCTACCCAGAGTCCCAATTAGAGCAGAGAAATGTAAAAGAACAAGGTGGAGGGGGGAGGCGAGGGGAGGGGGTGGTGGTGGTGACTAAGCCAGCAGCTTTCTAAACACAGCCCCACTTACAGCCAGTGACACTTTTTAAGTCTTTTTCCGTGCAGAACGTTCCTCATCAAAATAGAAATATGTGAAATTTTACCATCTGAAATATGGCTTAACTAATCGTACATCTAGCAAAATGTCAAACTTTGAATAAAGTATTATTACAGTGTGGCTGGAGACTTCTTAATGACTGGTCTTTGAGCAAGACACTGAACCCCCAGTTGCAACCAGTGCTTAGCATTGGTAGAAAAATTGTCACTGGGACTGTAAAGTGTATATCAGGCATAACATCATGACCACCTTCCTAATATCGTGTAGGTCTCCCTTGTGCCTCCAAAACAGTTTTGACTCATCAGAGAATGGACATGGGCCTTCTGAAGGCTCTTTAAGGGTACTGCGGGACTAGACGGTGTAACCTACGCACGTAGCCAATGCCACTCAAACACTAGTTGGCGCTGTGTCTTTTTTGCCAGTTGGATTCATTTTTGTTTCTACTTTCTGCTTCACTTTCAACAATGGAGACTGAAACTTTTGCCGAAATTTCACAAACCATAACCAAACCAAGCATGAACCACTTTGACTGTGTTGTCTGGCAACAGAATGTTGTTAGTTGGGGCCTTTGGGTCCTATGGGTTGAGAGGAGGGGCCTCTGTGGATCAGGCTTGTTCCAGTGCATCCCACAGATACTTGATCAGTTTGGGATCTAGTGAATTTGGAGGCCAAGTCAACACCTAGTGCTGTTCTTCATGTTTGTTTGTTTTTTCCTGCTGGGGATGGCTGCTGCCATCAAGGAGTGTCATTGCTATGGGGTGGGGGTTCCTCGTCTGGTCTAGGTGGGTGGTACACGTCTAAATAACAACCACGTGAATGCCAGATCCGAAAGTTTCCCAGCAGAACATTGAACTGTCACAAGATGGTCAATAATATTCACTTCTCCCGTCAGTGGTTTTAATGTTGCAGCTGATCGGTGTATATAAATACAAGACCATAAACCATGATTCAAATAATGTGACAAGAAATTTAGAAGAATTTGTAGATTAGCGTGTGAGGCTTCCAAAAATCCCATGAGGCGTCGTGAAGGCAAATGTCACGCAATCACATTTACAATCAATAAGGGAATTGTGACTGGTATTGACCATGGCCTGTAGCAGATGACTGAAGCGAGGCGGAGAAAAAAAAAACACAACAACTCAAATACCGCAGGAAGTGCCAAAAGTGAAGGGACATTTTATTTATTTATTTATTTGCTTCAACCCAAGTGCTCATCTTTGGCTGTGTGTGTGTGTGTGTGTGTGTGTGTGTGTGTCTGTTGTGTATGCGTGTGTGTTGAAACGATGTGTCAAAGTGTAGGAAACTGTGTGACAGTCACATGGGCCATATGTCAGCGGGGAGACATTTGCTTATTTATGTGTGTGTGTTTTTTTTCACAATCTGAAAGGATAAGTAGTTTTCTTGGCTCCTTACTTGTGTGTGTGTGTTTGTATATGATTGTGTGTGTGTGTGTGCATCTGAGCGCGGGGGTGATATAGACCTCAGCCTAAGAGAAAAGAGCAGCTTGTTTGTCAATTAAAAGACGTGATAAAGCATGAAATGGGCTGCCAGCACCACGCGGGACGAGGGAGTGAGAGAGAGGGAAGAAGAGTGTGTGTTTGCATATATCTCGCCGTGCGCTTTGCGTACGTGTGTGTGTCGCGGGCGAGGTCTGTCACTCTCCTCTATGGAGATTAATTAGCAGGGGCTGTCTAATGAAAAGGCAGCATCGTTAGCGCCGGGGTAGCACGATGGGAGAGACGAGGAGAAGGAGGAGGAGGAGGAGGAGGAGAAGGAGGAGGAGGAGGAGGAGGGAGCGGGACAGAGACGGAGAAGTTCCAGGGGAGACGCTGGCAGAGACGATGGGATTCGAGTTTAATTGTTGCTCATGTGTTGACGGAGGATGCCGCGTGATTTTACTGTAAAGTTTTCTCTTTGGATCGCAGACGAGCGGAGAAGATGCTGACCAAAGTCTCTCGTCGCTTCGCTGGATGATAAAACACTGTTCGCGTGTGTGTGTCTTTGTGTGTGTGTGTGTGAGACGGTGTGCTTTAACGGGTGGAGGATTGTGACCCAGGTCTAATTGAAGTATTTAAGCCATTTAAGCACTGGGAACAGAAGGTCGTTACAGATCCAAACTGGCATGGGGGTTAGGGGCCCGCTCAGACACAAACACACACACACACTCTCTCACACACACACACACACACACACACACAAACACACCCACACACATGCATACACCGGGCTCCTTCTGTTTAAGACAGCCTCATTTTATTCATGATGCTGCTTATGACCCTGAACTCCCCAATGTGAGAAGGTGTGTGTGCGTGTGTGAGCGTGTGTGTGCGTTCGCTTTGGGAGATGTGACTCTGTCACCTTCCGCTGGGCTCAGCCAGGTGTGAAAAGGCATTCTGTCAGACCTCCCTGCTACTGGGTCCATTTATCCTTCGTTTGTGTGTGCGTCGGTGTGTGCTTGCGTGTGCGCTCGGGTCCGTTTATCTTCTGTGAGTGTATGTGTTGTCTGCCTGCACCTGGCCCTCAACTAACAAACTCCTCCAAACCACACAGTATAGACCACAAAGCCCCTGGGTATTTACTGAGAAAGTACGATACTGACACACATGGACAAACACACACTTCTACAAATATATAGAGCAGCAAATGGGGTAAAAAGATATCCACGACATGTTCATCGCATTTGTGTCTTACGGATTTGAGCACATTTTTACACAACCCTAACATAAATACGATTTTATTCCCCCCTTCTAAAGAACGGGTGTGCTTCAAAAACCGTTTCACTCGCCCACACACACACGCAGATGCCCCGGTTTTACTTCTTTCTTTTTCGTGGAGCTCCACATTGTGGGGATGCTCGTTTTCTTGCAGTCCCCATCTGCCCACCTCCCTCCATCTTACCATGTTCTTACTAAATGCTGAACTTGGTGCAGTGGCACATGTCTTATCGTATGCGTTTGTTCTTTTCAGGCGTGTGGGGGCTCGCCTTCATTTCCCAGAATGCCATGCTGCAGATTCAAAATACCCAAACTTGCTACTTTCAGTCTAAGATGGTTGTGTTATTTGGGCACGTCTGTGTGGCGCACCTGCTCCTCAGTTGGCGCACAAAGGTCATGTCCTTTAGATGCATTTCTCACACTTTGCATTGGTTATAGAAACGATTTCGGTTTAAAATGAAGAGAGCAGCTCCTTAAATGTCCGTCCGTCCGTTTTCATCCACTTATCCGAGGGCAGGTCACGGCGAAAACAGGCTAAGGGTGTAATTTTAAATGTGCGATACCAAAAATCTGATAAACTCTGTTGTTGGAGAGCTGAAATCTGTAAATTGGTAAATCCCGCTGCTGCTTTTTTTTGTCGTTTAGTCAGTCAGCCACAAGAACGCAAAAATACTAAATACACACACACTCAGGCTGCCCCTAGTGATTCCCATTAGTGGTCTCATATTTATAGATACCTTCACATGTGTTGTGTTTAAGATTTGTAATTAATAAAAGGTTGTAAAGGGGATCGTCATCTTTTATGAACTGGTGAATTATTAGCGTACGCCCCCGACAAACGGCCTTTAATGGTCAAAAACCAGAATTGCAGATTTACATTCTCACAGCTGAAAAGCAGAGTTTGAACTGTGGTTTTTTAACAGTTTGACAACAACACAGGACAAGATAAAGTCAATGAGAGAAAGATGGATGGGTTTGAGGACATGGAGACAGAAGGAAAGGGTGTTAAGAAGGAAGACATGAAGGGAGGTGGAGTAAGATGGATGGATGGATGGAGAGAGATAGCAGTCATGAAAGGCCAGAGAGTTTAGTGACCTGCTGTCTGTATACTCGCTGCATTAATGCATGTAAAGATCGTGCATAAATGTGTGCGTGCACACATGCAACACGCATGCGAGTCACAGTCAGCTTTCCCTCCCGAGTGTCGGACCTCGCTGTGCTGGACCAGAGCGCCACCCGCTGGCTGCTGCGGGGAGCGGCGGCTTGCTTCGACTTCGGCCAGCAGTTATTCTAAGAGAATTTCTCTTCATTCACGTTTGAGACTCTGAATGTGGGTTAGTCAAACACGTTTTGCGCCTTTTAAAATATCCGAGCGTCGGAGCGAGAAGAGTGTAACGTTAGACGTAGTCACCTACATAACAGGTGCAGTGTATGCACAGAGACGGGAAGGCGGAGAGAAGTGTGTTGTTATAAGAACTGCTGAAGAAGAGGTGGGTGAGGAAACAGGGAGGGGGGGGGAGTGTATTAAACAGAGTGAAGGAGACGGGGGGAGAGAGGGAGCAGATAGAGTGAATCAGAGCACAGCAGCTGATTGGTGCAGGTATATATCGGAGCGAGGATTGATTGGCCTCTCTTTAGATAGTAGCGGTGACACCTGTATGTTGCTGTTTATTGATCGGCGCCTCTGCCCACGGTGGTGTGTGTATATCGAGCGGATTTTCTCCTCATGGTAGTATCAGGGTGTGTGTATTGATCTTTTCCTTAGGGACAGGTGTGAGTGTGTGTGTGTGTGTGTTAATGTCTCAGGGTGCTCGTGGAAAAAAAAAAAACAGCCCGTGACCTTCCTGTTCGTCTCAGAAATGAAGCCGTGCTAACTGCCCTCCTTCTCACCTGACTGCCTCCCTTTCCCCCTTTCTTTCATTTAGTATGTTGTACCTTCTTATACGTTTTTGTCCGTCTTTCTTCAGAAGGTATGCTTCGTTCACACGTGCCTTTGTTAGCCCCAAGGTTAGGACACTTTGTCCCCTTAAATCCTCTTATTTTCATAAAACGAAAAATGCCATTAATTTTCCATAGAGGGGGGGAAAAAAAGTCTTGTTAACACAGTAGACTACTTCAGGTTGTTAATGTCAAATTAAAGCACGTTAGTCGGAGTCATTCAGGGCTGCTCGTTTCCTTTTCTTTGTATGTATTTGGTTCTGTGGAATAATTTGTTGCAAATGAAAGTTTGACTTTCAAATAGTCATTAACTATTCAAACTTAAAAAAAAGGCCTTAAGGCCTTTGGTGAAACTGTCCGAAAATCTTTTTTGAATTAAAAAAATTAAATGAAATTAAACCGAATCGGCGCTGTATGCCTCCTGGAAGTGTCCGTCCCATTGTGCAAAATTTACCCCAATAAAACAATTAAACAGAAACAAGGTTTTAAAACATTAACACGAGACTGATTTGTATTTATTAGATTTAAATATTTGTGTAGCTTCAGTGTGAGGCTGACTTCAGGATGTGTCGCTTGTAAAATTTGTGATTAATTTGTTCATTTCTGTCTATCTGATACTAAATATATAAAAAGTTTCAGCTTGATCGTTCCATTGATTTAGGTTTATTAATGCAAATATTTTACTAGTATCAGAAAATCTCATAGTGAGTCAAAGCCTTCCCGGCTACACTGCACTAACTTTAGTTATCAAGCAGGTTTAAAGTCACAGATTACATTTGAGGCATTAAAACTGATGCACCGTGCATTCACAGATTGGAGCCTTGTCTGGTGTCTTGTGTTTCTGGATCGTTGTTTGCTCCACTGACTTGTAACTGTCTCTGCTTTGTAGGACACGTCCGGCTGCGTGAGAGTATTTTTAGGCGAAGTCCTTGCGGTACGCAACGGGCGGTACAAGAGCAAAACAATGTAGTGGCTTTAAGTACAAATTTTAAAGCGGCCGTCTGGCCAGACAAATTAATAACTCAGACCGAGTGCATGTCGTCCCCAGAGCAGCTGAAGTCGGCCTTGAGGTTTTTTGTAGTCTGTGTGGAGATAGAGCGCCACTCGGTGGTCAAACTGAGAAAAGACACTCTGATCCTGCAACGAGGTGAAGGGAATCAGTTTTGTCTCAAATCAGATACGCTTCACTGGCCAATTTATTAGGTACACAAGTGAAAACAAATGCATTTTAAAAATAAAAGTCCGGCACTAAGTCTGGTGTTTCAAATGACCCAGAGAGCTGATGATTCAGCTGTGTTTTATTTTTGGAGGCTGTGGTTTGTAGTACTATTGATTTGTGCACAATTATTTTGACACATGTTCGTGTCCAGCACCAGAAACTACATCCTAAATAATTATCATACAGTTGAATTACCACCTTTCTTACACTCTTGTGTACACATTTAACAAAAAATATCCACAGATAACGCACACAAATCACCTGGAAGGAAAAGATGATGAACTGTTTTGACAAAAAAGAAATATTAAATTAAAGCAACGCAAGCTGACTATACCTTTGTATAGAGAAACTGACTTTATTAAAGACTTAATCCCCTTTCAACTAAAATGCTGTGACAAATCCTCTCTTTTCTATCAGTAATGACTCTTCATTGAGTCCTCTGTTCTTTTTTTCTGAACTTAAGTTTTTTTGACCTTAATTCCACCCCTCGTTCTGCCCTTCCCTCCGTGTGGCTGACCTCTTTTCTCCCTCCCATCCCTCTTACAGTAAAATGTGCTCGGTTCACACAGTCTGTGAAAAAAATCCCCTTAAATCCGCATCCATTCAGCGAGCCGTTTCTGCTGTCTCATCATTGTACAGCACGGACTGTCCGGTCTTCTCAACTGTGCCGTGTCAAAAGGCTCTCGACTCTTTATTCTCCCCCAGACTGAGACACGGGCGGCGCGGGAGGCGAAGGGAAGGTACATTCGTGAAAGGGGGCGGCTATTGTGCGTCCAGTTTTATTAACGGACAGCGGTCGTCGGGGAAGTGGGGGTAAAGTCGTACAGGAGGTTAACGATAATGTCGGTTCAGGTCCGGATTTTTGACTTTCTCAGGTGGGAAACTTGACAGAAAAAGACAAAATAAAACAAAAAAACTGACGAATTGGAGCATCTACTATAAGAGCTTAAATAGTTTTCATAATTGGAGGTTCAACTCAGTGAAAACATTTGCTACCAGACAAAATAGGAGCAGACACAACAAGTATTAGACTGTAATTTCTCAATTTCAAAGACCAAACAATGAGGCAGTCAGGAAATAATTTGCAGACTTAATTGAATGTCGCACTCTTTCAACAAATAATTTAAAAAGCAGAAAATGATAAAAAAGAAAATCTGTAACTTATATAAATTATACAAAGACTTCCTGATCCTTGCATACAGTTTGCTGTCCCCACTCAGAAGGACGTGCATTCAGGAATTTAATCTCCGGTCCGATTGTCTTCACCTACACTACTGGATGCACATGCAGAACCAAAGGAATGCACACACACAAATGCACATGCTGACAGACGCGCGCACACACGCACGCACACAGACTCGGTCACACACAGGTGCAGTGTTATCAGAGGTCTTGCAGGCGACACAGGTCATTGTGACTTTCCGCTTAGCTGGATGGTGTCGATTTTGTCGTGTGTGGGTTTTGTGTGCGCGTGTATGACTGTGTGTAATTGGTTGGCTGAGATGTAAAATCGGGGTTTAACATCCCGTCTGGAGCACAAGGGACCCGGTCCATCTGTATATGGTATATCTAAATCCCTGTCATGTCCACATGTGTCGTTTTCCGTCTAATTGGTGGGAGTGAAGTGGGCGCCGGCATTACCATAAAACACAACCCCACGCCGGCCACGGCGGAAAGGAGCCTCTGAAGTCGGCGAGAGGAGAGAAAGCGTGCAACTTGGGTTTGAATAGATTAGCTTGTATCCTCTGTTCCGCCTTCCACGGTGTGACCAGATTACCGCCAGTTGCTGCCCCGAAAGAGGAGGGGTATCTCCAGAGGTGGCAACCCACCGCCGTTCACCCCTGCTTCACATTATCATTACATTCCAGGAGCATTTTTTTTTTTCCTCCCTCCCTCTAAAGAGAAAATCAGGACTCGAACTGATTGTCTTCAGACTGATTGACTGACTGACGGGAGGAGATAGAAGGAGCCTCTGGGAATTACACTGTGCGTGAGAGAGTGTGTGTGTGTGTGTGTGTGTGTTCCTGCAGGGCGCGGGGTTAGGGCTTCGGTCTGACTCTTTGTGAACTGGCAGACACAAAGGGGGCAGGAATCACATCTGGTTATTTGGAATACCCCCCCCCCCCCCCCCATCACCTCCCTCCTTCTGCATCCTCCCCAACCGCACATGTGTACACCTCCACCTTAAACAGTCTCAAAGGCAAGAGGAACATTATTTTTTTTCTAGTTCTAGCTCCTGAAACATCACAGATCATATTCAGCGAGAATAAAGAGGATTAATGTTTAGGTGTGCAGTTCGTTTAGTGCCTTCTGTCTGGGAAGATGTTCACCTTATAGCCATTTCACCTCACTAATTCGCAACAGTCTAATTAATCCTCTGTGTTAACCTAATATGTGCTTACTGGCATGTTATGCACACACACACACACACACACACACAACTCAAGGGTGTGTTTGTTTTGGTATGAGCCCAGTAGTCTTGTGTTGTGTTGTGAGGCTGCTCTCTATGATAAAGCATGCAGAGTTGGTCCCCTGTGGGTCCAGTAACATATGCAAACCTCTCCCCATTGCTGCAATAACATATGCAAAACAGTGCTGCTGGCCCCGGCCCCCATGCTCTCCCACCACCCGTTACCGTTCCGATCCCACCCCCCTCTACACACACACACACACACACACACACACATACACGTACACACAAGCCTGTTTGCTTCTCGGATTTTGTTTGATAACTGTGTGTGTGTGTGTGTGTGTGTGTGTGTGTGTGTGTGTGTTCCTTCAGATTGTAGTCTGTAACAGTCTGAGCTTTGTGTTGGCCGAAGGATTATCACAGCTTTGCCACCAGCAGCCAAGGCAAGGAGCGGAGGAGAGCGGGGCTTAGAGAGACACGGTGCGTGTGTTGGGACGACTGTGGGAAAACGCAGTTGTGTGTGTGTGTGTGTGTGTGTGTGTGTGTGTGTGTGTGTGAGAGACGGGCAGCGTGCGCTCATGTGTCTGCGTGTGCATGCATGAGAGGCCACGGATGGCTGGTTGTCTGTGTCCACACAGCGAAGGCCCTCAGGACCTTCTCAAACGCCCTCCCACACAAACACACACACACACTTAGTCAAACCGCCAGCCCCTCTTTCCAGTTTCTGTCCTCTTTATATATACATATATATATACCTAATATGTGTCGGAACAGCTCCAGAAGCTCTTCACGTCGCATCGGTGGGATCTCCGTTAGTCAGTGAATCACTCTTTTCTCATGCCTGAAGGTGTCGAGCAAGTTTATGAATACACAAGGACAATGTGACTAGTAGCCAGTAATTGAACTCTTCTTTTGGCCTTTATTTGATCGTCCCATTGTAGGTAGACGGGCAATTGCAGGGTATGACATGCAGCAAAGGGAACAGGCCGAAATCCATCTTGTTTGTGGAAGCTCTACAGCACAAGACAATAATAAAAGCTCCTAAATGTCCTATAATGGTGCATTACTAAATCATTTTACAGCCTCCTCATTAAAACAAAAAACAGAATAAATCACCCTGTTCTTGAATGTTTTACAAGCAAGAACAGAAAAGACTTGTTACCGCTGGTAATAGTAAAAGTGCACAAGCCGTTAGTCACAGAGCTGCTATTTTAAACGTATTAAAGCAGGGGCCCCCAAACTGATGGAGAGATGGAGCGGGGACCCCCTGCTTATGTATATATGTATTTAAAGACATTTAAATTTGTGGGGAATAAATGCGGGGGGAAATATAAAAAAGAAATGTCTAATCAATCAAAACTTTCGCGACCCCCCCCGCAGTACCTTCGCGGACCCCCTAGGAGTCGCGGCCCCCCTGTTGAAGACCTCTGTATTAAAGCCTTTTGTTTATAATTATTTTTTTATTTTATGTGAAGTGTCCTGGGAGTTTTCATTCCTGACATCGACCACTGGATATCATCTGGAAACCTGACCGCTAATATGATGATGTGACACATACACGGCTATTGAACTGCACAGTCTGTTTCCTCTTCTCAACTTTATTCAGAAACCGAATGTGGTCAATGGTTTAAAAGGCGTGATGTTTCCAGAACAGAGGTCGTTTTTATCCAGTTTAAAGACTAATAGAGTTAGATGAAGAAAGTGTGACGGAAATGCCTCACATTAGAAAGCGTGCCTCCTGATTTGTGGCTTGCCGATAAAGTTGTGGAGATTCTAGATTGCAGATACCCGCTGGAAACGGACTCTGGATGCACTTTGCTTTTTGAAACTTTTTGAATTTTCTCTTTAATATATCCCTGTGAGCTCCTCTTTAAGGAGGCATGTGTGTCCTTGCTGGCGTTAACGGGACTGGTCCGTTTGATGCATTTGTTCGGTCGGCCATGTTGTTTTAGTTTGAACAAACTCACACTTGCGAGTTAGGGTTCAGCTTTCCATTGAGATCACAAATTATTTTCAGATACATTGACACCAATCAGGCATAACATTATGACCACCTTCCTAATATTGTGTAGGTCTCCCTTGTGCCTCCGAAACAGTTGTGACTCATCAAAGAATGGACATGGGCCTTCTGAGGGTGTCCTGTGGTGTCTGGTAACAGAATGTTGTTAGTGGGGGCCTTTGGGTCCTATGGGTTGAGAGGAGGGGCCTCTGTGGATCATCCCACAGATACTTGATCAGTTTGGGATCTAGTGAATTTGGAGGCCAGGTCAACCCCTTGTGCTGTTTTTCACACAAACTGATTGCATTAGAGCTGCCATGCACGGAGCTCGCCTGTCATCGGGAGCATTGTCGGATTCAGCGTCTTGCCCAAGGGCACTTTGGCACGTGGGGGCAGGAATCAAACTGCCAACCTTGCAGTTTTACTCAGACACAACTGCCTGTCACTTTCACAGCCTAGCCAGACTCTGTAGGACTCGTCTCCAACTCACTGAGAAATAACAGGCGCCGAACTGACGTGGTCCCGCGGGGGCTTCGTCCTGCGTGAGGTGGTGAAGAGGGGTGAAGATTCGCCCGCTTAATTAATATTGTGTCTGACTGACGACTCCTCGCGCTCACATCTGTGCCGAGCCACGTTCACGCCCAGCTTTCACACGACTACCACAGGTCGATGGGAGAATCGGAGGGGATTTCATCTCTTCTTCTTTTTTTTTTTAACCCCTCTCTTATGCTTTCATTCATTCCGTCTATGTGCTGGATCAGAGTATGCGGAGATAAGACAAGCCCAAGGTCAGGGAGGGAGAGACAGAGGGAGACCTACAGCCAATTTACATGAAAGATGAATGGGAAGAGGGGCAGGACGGGTGGAGGTTGGGTGGGTGGTGGTGGTGGTTGGGGGGGACTGTGATCTCCTTAGGGTGCACATGTGTGTTTGTGTGTGAGTGTGTGTGTGCTTGCAAGAGGTCTGTGATCTCCTGGCCTTTGTGATGGAGATGGGCCCGGCAGGCCTGACCCGATAATGACGCGACGCTCTAATAGCATTCATCCTTTCTGCCGCAAAACTACTCAAGCGGAAAAGAGAGAGAGAGAGAGAGAGGGTGAGAGAGGAGGGAAAAAAACAAGTGTGAGGGGTAGATGTGGGTTTGGAGGGGTGCACACGGAGGAGGAGGGGAGGGGGGGTAGGTTAGCTAAGCTATGTTTAAAAAATGACGTGGGGCACAAATCATTTGTAATCTCGGAATCAGGATTGAGAGAGGAAAGGAGGGGGCACCTTAGATGAGTGTGGAGGTGCTTTGTGTGTTTGTGTGTGTGTTAGAGAGTGTGTGTAACATTAGCAGTAAATGCACTCTGCCTGTGTCTCCCCTCTCTCTCTCTTTATCAGTGTATATTTGGTGTGGGCGCTGAAGCGTGCAAGGCTTTCAGGACACTGGCCCATAGGGGACGGGACCCTCTGTCCAACACACACACACACACACACACACAGGCACACGCACTGTTACTTATCATACCGGGTCATTACAGGCTTCTAACTATACCTCGGTAATCACTGGTTTATATCAGCGCCCATATTCACCATGCAATACTCCCGCGGTCTGTGTGAATGGAGAGCATGGGAATGACGGTGGAGGAAGACGGAGAATTGGAGACAAATGGAAGCTTTAACCTCCATTTCATTGTGTCCGTACCATTCATAGAAAGAGAAAAAAAAAACATACAGACCATATTGATTTTCTAGTAACAAGCTCTTTTCATGTTCTCCGTGTTCTTAGACTAAGACGGGTCCACCGGTAAAGCGGCAGGAGGACCACGGCCGATCTCCTGCCTACTGCTACAACTGCTCCAGGAAAGGACACTTTGGACACGTGAGTATCTGTCTTTGCTGAGTTTACATTAAAATAGTTTCATAGTTTGTCAGTGTTTGTCATTTTGCATGCTTCTGTCAGGCCTGTAGAGGAAGTTCAGAATGGCAACACTAAATTAAATTCAGTTATACACCGATCAGCCACAACATTAAAACCACTGACAGGAGAAGTAAATAACATTGACCATCTTGTGACAGTACAATGTTCTGATGGGAAACATTTGGACCTGGCATTCGTTTGTGGTTGTTACTTAGATACATAGCACCCATCTAGACCAGACCAGGCACCCCCACCCCATAGCAATCACACTCCTTGATGGCAGCAGCCATCCCCAGCAGGATGCAGCCTGACACAGACACACACACAAAAACGGTTTAGGAACAACTAAAAGAAACACGAAAAACAACAGAAGGTGGCCTCTAAATTCACTAGATCCCAAACTGATCAAGTATCTTTTTGATTCTCTGGAAAAAGTCTGATCCACTGAGGCCCCTCCCCTCCCCCCATGTCCATTCTCCGATGAGCCACAACTGTTTTGGAGGCACAAGGGAGACCTACACAATATTAGGAATGTGGTCATAATGTTATGCCTTATCGGTGTATCAGATTGTCTCAAGATGCTTTGTGGAGGGTAGAGCAGCATGAAACCCCCAAAACAAGCACCAAGATGGCAAGAAAAAAAACTCACAAGATTCAACTTGCCATTTTCTAATAATGCTGCCTAAGAGAAGCACATGTAACATAAAAAATATTAGAACTAGCACCGAACCCTGTGGAGCTCCATGATTAACTTTTGTATTAGACGAAGTATCATCGTTGACGTGGATAATTTTGAATCTGTATAATGAGTATAAAGATTCAAACCAGTCTAATGTGGTTCTTTTAAACCCAGTCACCAGCCTCTGTAGTAAAATATCGTGACCAGTAGTGTCAAAAGTAAACATGAGCAGGTATATTATAGACAGCCCCGAGAGCAGAAGATTTTTGTAATGAACTGTTAATTACACATCCAGCGTCTTTACGTTCAAACTCTAGAGACCTGATTTCAGTCAGATAAGAAGTAATATTCACATTGAACAATCTGTGTGGAGAGTGGCAAGATTTCTGTCAACGCGTGCCGTCTTTGTCTTCATACTCTGTGTCTCTGTTCTCTGATATGTTTGTGACTTCTGTGCTCGTTTTCCTCAGGCCTGTACCCAGCAGAGGATGTTCAGAGGGGTCTATCCCAGCACCCCGTTCATTAACCACTATGATACTGTGGGCGACATTAAAAGCAGGCAACACAGAACCAAGTTCAAGGTTAAAGGTGAGTCACACACAGATAATGTTTCTTAGCTGTGGCCTCCTAGATGCATGTGCATTGGTGTAGGGATTGCCATTTGATATGTTTTTGGTGTGGTCATAAGTTAAACACACGTCTTTTCTCCCCACATGAGTTGTAATTTTTACAGTTTAAATAAGTGGACCTTTTTCGAAATATTTTTAGACATGGGACAGTTAGCTTAGCTTAGCTTAGCTTAGCTTAGCTTCCTAATAGGCGGTTTAGAGTCCTATTGATGCAGAAGCTACGGTGACAGCGTAGAGCCTAGCACCGTAACTGACGTGCACCCCGCCATGGCGACACAGACCGCAAGAGCTGTGATTGGTCCGCTTGGTAGTAGCGAGTTTCCGCTTTAGTATTTCCGGCTGCTTCTCCCAAGGTACACAATTTGTATGACTCGTCTTCGGTGAAATTTCAGCGAAAGTTTGAGTCGCGAATTGTTCAAAATGAAGCAGGAAGTTGAAACAAACAAACAAACAAAAGAAAGACACGGCGCCAGAGCGAGCCAGACTGACGGGCGCACATGTATAAATGGCTATGTTGGCTACGTGCATAGGTTACGGCATCTATGTCCCACGGTACCTTAAATGAGCCTTAAGTAACAGAAGGGTATTGATTCCTATCCATAAAGAAAAAATTGTATATTCACACTAGTGCTTTAAATCTCGTTTTCTCCATGACTGTGTTTTATAAATGTTTTCACTAACTTGAATTTTCCTTTTGATGCCAACTGTGCTGAGAAAACGTGTATGTGTTTATAGAAATTTGTATACATTTATAGACATTTATAGACATTTGTATACATGTCCCTAATTTCCCCACGGGGATGAATAAAGTCTTATCTTATCTTATCTTATCTTAATACATCCTTTCTTTTTCTCTTTCTCACAGATCTGAAGAAAAATGGCCTGTTCCCCGGTCTTTCCGAGACTCCTCTCACTCCTGGACCCCCGAAGAAGAGACAAAAAATCATCCACCACAAAAACCACCACCAGCCCAACCAGACACCTCACCAAACACCAAACCACCACAAACCCAACCACATCTTTTTTAACGACAACCATGACTTTGGAGGCGCAACGCCCAAAGCAAATAAAAAGAATAAGTTTAAACAACAGGAGCACACGGGCAGCGCCAAACCGTGGAAGCCTAAGAGACCCGTGCCCGCCTCAAGACCCACGCCAAATAAACTCATTTTGGATGAAGCGGATGATTTTCCCAGAGGAGGGGGCGCCGGAGAGAGCGCAGAGAGGAAGAAGAAGAGAAGGAAGATGAATAAAATGAATCAGGGGCCTTCGGAGGGACACACAGGCCGCACGCCGGACCACTTATTCTCGACTGCAGGGAGAAAGAGGCAAGGGCCGAAGTTGAGGCAAGAGAAGGGAGAGAAAAAGAAAGGGAGGAATAGTCGAGCCAAAAAACTCGGTGAGCCGATGTACCCGACGGATGAGAATCTGTTTCTTATAAAACAGAGGAAACGCAGAAGATAGCGTCGGGTTGTGTGAGGTGTGGATGTCGGAGGTCGTCGCTGCTCTGATGTTTAAGACCAAGAGGTGTGATTGTGACATTTCGTTGACGTCGGCTCTCGTTGTAGAAGTCATCTTTGTGGCTTTACGGCTCATGTTGAACTGTTACTATGAAGAGCACAAGTTTAAAGAGTGAAATTAATGAGAGCTGTCTTCAGTTTTGCTCCTTCAGTTTCAAAGCCCTTGGTTGTTCAGTCATTTATAGTATAGTATATACTCTATACTGTCAAAATGTCCAAGCTGCTTTTTTACTGGTTCACCTTATGGTCAGTGTGCGACTTACAACTGCTCTATACTAACTGTTCTTTAACCCGTTTTCAAGCAGAAGTTACACTGCAGTGTAACAAGAGTTCATAGAGGTAGTGATGTAGTGGTTAGAGAAGCACCTTGTGACTGAAGCGTCATAGGTTTGCATCTCCTCATGTCCACAGCTGAGGAGTCATAAGCTAGTACCTTACCCCCAGGGCGCTACCCAAGCTGCAGCCACTGCTCCAAGTGTACACACAGCACTGTGTTCATTAGTTTCTATACACTGCAGAATAATTTCCCAGTGCCTCCACTTTAACCACAGTTTAAAGTTGTTGCTGCTGCAGTTTTTGGTGACTTTATAAAAATAACTCTCTTTCATTCAGACTGAAGGAAACTCCTTTTTTTGTAATTTGTAATTTATCTAAACTCACAATCGTGCTGTAAATACATTTATATTTAAAGCCAGTCTCGCTTTACCAGTTCTGGACAGCATGAATCACTGACACTCAGCCGTCACCGTATCAACGTTTAGCCATCAACCGTTTAC
Source organism: Chelon labrosus (assembly GCF_963514085.1). Classification (NCBI taxonomy): domain Eukaryota; kingdom Metazoa; phylum Chordata; class Actinopteri; order Mugiliformes; family Mugilidae; genus Chelon; species Chelon labrosus. The sequence continues at coordinate 11,937,147 of NC_140338.1, forward strand.
TGCAGTTGTGCTTCTGTTTTTATTAATGGTTATAACAAAGTGATTCTGTAAAACATGAGTGAAGCTCCTTGATGAATACTGGTTAACCAAAGTCTCTGGGCAAAATAAAACTTGACTTTGGAGAGAAGTTGTTGGGTTATTTGTGTGCTTTATTCAATACGTGTTCACACTGATTTATTCAGTCATTTTCCACGAGATGAAGGTTTCATGACAAGTGAGCCATCCTGTTGATATATGTAACTGAATACATAAAGTATTATTCTGGCAGTAGCACCGTGATTAAACACTGAAGATTCATCCTTCAAACTTTCTGCATGTTATGAGACTCTTTAAGAACACTGGTGTCATAAATTTGAGCCCCACTCCTCACAAGCTCACAAGCTGCTTTTTTACTGTTTCCTCCTGTGATCAGTGTGCAAATTACAACTGTTCTAATTCAACCCATTTTCAAGCATAAGAGGAGTTAAGAGATCATAGGTAGTTCACTGTTACTTAGACAGTAAGTCATGCTCATGAGTCCATGTATACTTGACTAAATCTCCATAAAGGAACTGTGAATAATTTAGCTGCATCAAGCTGTCCACTGCATACAGTGTTTTCTTAAGAATTCTTTCAGAAGCATTTGTTCACATTAGTTTCCACACATTGCAAAATTATTCATTAAAAACAAACTTCTTGGTCTACTAAAAATATTCAGTAGTGCTTACAGGACAGACTCCAGACATAAGGTGATCTCTAGACTTTATAGAGATTAAAACAACGAATACAACTTGCATAAAACAAAAATGGGGCAGGGAAAACAACACCCGCCTTTCAAGAAGACACCTGGATGAAATACTGTGAATTCCAGTGAGAAGATATCATGCTCAAACTCGTGGAGATCATTTGAGTGAAAATGTCTCATTAGGTATTTTTATTACACCAGTTCAGCAATGCCACCATTGAGGTTCTTCCATCTGTTGGAGGTTGTGTCGTTCCCAGGAAGCCAATCATTACCACTTGTTTTGGGCCTGTCTTAAAATAAATGTTTTCTGGCAGAAGATCTTTACAGAACAAGTGACTGTATTTAGAATGGACATTACGTTTAACTGGGGTGAAGTGTTAAAACTAAATATTTATTTGGAATACTGAGTTTAGCTGCAAGAAGAGTAATTAAAAAGAAATTGCTTAAACCAGACATCCCATGTATAGGTGAATGGTATGATATCATCCATTGAAGACATCTGGAAGAAATGGAAAATGCATATTTCCCTGAGACGCCCTTCTTTTATTTAGATCTTCTTTTTTTATGAGATTTATGCAGGAAAACACCCCATGTTCATGTGTTTTGTTTAAAAATGCTCTGTTAAGGAGAAAAAAAAAAGAGCACTGGATCAAAATGAGTAACAATGTGATGAAGATTTTTGTATTTAACATTGTTGTCACGTGACTCCTAATAAAAATAAAATGAAAAAAATAAAAATAAAAAACAGACTTCTGTGAATTATTGTCAGATAATTTCCCAGCGCCTCTTCTCAGAACACACTTAATCTCTCTTTCATTTACAAGAGAAAGTCCGTGAAGCTCTCACGCCTGTTAATAACCATTATTGCGGCAGCTCCTGAATGCGGCAGGATGCGGAAACGCGTGACGCATTACGTCGCCCCGCCCTGCGTCGAGAGCCCGTTAAACTTCTTCCGCTTTGAAAACGTTTCATGGTGAGAGTGTTCACCTCCTATGACCGCAAGTAGCGAGCTGGAAGCTGTCTTGACTCGGACCAACGAGAGACATGGATAACGGTGTGTCCTCAACCGGAGACAGTGAGCTGGACCAGGCTGTCAAGCAGTGGCTGGAGTATGACAAGGTGAGCTGGCAGCTAGCGAGCTAGCCTAAAGTGCTGCAGTTGGTTAGCCACACACGTTTTAAATGCTGACCTGTCTATAAAGTTATTCAGTTACACTTCTATATCAGTGTGCCACATCTATATGCAGTATATGTATCCGGAAATATGTATGAATAATGTAAGATAAGGAAAAGGAAGGGTGTAACCTAAAACACAACTGTCACTGCGGATGATCACTGGTGTGCCATTAAAAATCAAAGAGGTTCCTTGTAATATATAAATAATGAATTAATGTTTGCTTTCTTCGAATGATTCACTGTTTTCTCTATAATATTATTTCCAAGTATGTGTACTAAAGAATAGTGTACTGTATTCTTATTAACACTGCTAATACTTGTATTTTATTATAACATTAGCAGGCTAAACTGTGCTTGATCCTGTATTTCCAGTCAAAATCATCCCATCATGTCTCAGTGAAAACACTCATTCAGTTAAAAAAGAAAACTTGACAGGTTTATTTCTTAAGTTTTATTTAATGTTTATTTAAGGGAAAATGGACAAATTATGTTCAAAGCCCAAGAAAAAGCAGAAGTTATTTCCCTCAAAGCGCTGTGAAGAAGGAACAATCTCTTGTTTCTCAAGCATCGCTTCCAGAAACCGTCGTACTCAAAAGTTCCTTTTTAAAATCTGTTTTGTCGTTCAGTTTACAGACAATAAATTAAAGCTTCTTCTATTATTTGAGAGCTTGATAAAGTATGTCAAGCTCCAAGTCGGTCACACAACTGTATAAACACTGTAAATGATTAGATTGCAAACTTATTTGTTTGTTATTTACACTTTTAGTCCCGTAATTTTGTTTCCCATAGTTTATTTTCTCTTGTTTTACATATACAGTAGTAAGCCTATTTCTCAAGACTTTAACACCCATCTCTTAATTCGGTTTTTATCAAAGGTTTTAGAAAAACTAGCTTTAAATACAGTTGATTATAACGAGTAATCATCACTGTTGAGTGGCTCTCAGGCTTGTGGTGTTCCCCAAGGCTCCATCCCTGGTCCCCTCTTGTTTTCTACATACAAACCTGTGCATTGTCCACTAAGAAAACATTCATTACTGTTATGTAGATTCATTCATTCATTCATCTTCTGTAACTGCTTGTCCTGTGAAGGGTCGTGGGGGCAGCTGTCATTGGGCAAGAGGTGGGGTACACCTCATTATTATTATTATTACAAATACTATGTTTCTGGAAATTATGGCACCAGACAACAGAAAACAGTCCGTGCAGTCGGTTCTATTAATAACTTAAAAGATTCCTACGCCACGTTTCCTCTTCCAGTCAGCTGCAGTCATTATCTAACACACTGATCATTAGTAATATCACAAAGAGCTTGCTTGGTCACATGATGTTTAAGTGCTCACACATGGACGTGTAATCAGACTAGCGTGCATCTGGGCATCTGATCTGACTGACACAAACTGAGTCATTCTTGGCAATGAAGAGACGAGGGATGCCACCAATTAGGTCAAATTGGAAAAGAGACCCAGGTTTTTTTAGTCATGTGGTAACTGTGTTAGGACAGTTTGGTCAAGGATCAAGGTTTCCATCTCTAATCAGATTTATCTTTTCTTCTTCTTCTTCTTCTTTTTAACTTCTTGCTGTATTGTATTTATTTACAATAAAGATGCCTGATACTTTGCCTGATAAGTAGTTTGCATGCAGGAGGACAAATATACTCTGTAAACGTCCACATTTCCTGCACATATTCTGAGTTTGAGCTATAATTATTTACTCATGAATAATTTAGTCGACTAACACAAAGTTATTTGATGACTGTTTAGACAAATGAATCACTATCTAAGTAATTTTTATAGTGAAACTGTCAAAAATGTAACTGTGGGTGGATTTTACAGTCAGTCTGATATTTTCAAACATTGATCAAGAAACACTCAACAACTACAGTGCTAATCTGAAAAGGATATTCGCGGGCAGCACGAAGAATTCATATAGAAACAACGCTGGAAAACATATATACTATCTCAGGTCAATAACCAATGTAGGATTTGTTCCTGTGTATGACAAGATGTGGGTATGCTTCTCATCCTCAGAACCCCAAAACAGTGGAGCTGGTGCAGAACCTGGTGAAGGAGGGAAAAGTGGACAGTCTGAAGAAATGTTTCTCCTCCAGGATGGAGTTTGGTACTGCGGGACTGCGAGCAGCCATGGGCCCCGGCACATCCTGTATGAATGACCTCACTATCATCCAGACCACGCAGGTTGGTTAATGGATAAGCCGCTGCTACGCATTAAGCATCCAGTCACATGCGGAGCCCAGCGTACACATTATAGATTTGTTTTAGCTCTCTCGAGTGCACAGCTCACTGGTGACGAGCCAGCATCTTGTCAACAGTCGTTATATGGACGTGCAGCTCCAAACCTACATGTAATATTTGACATTACACGAGTTAAAAGTCATAATTTCTCTCTTAACTTGATCTTGATTGAAAAACGTGACTCTTTACTGCTTATCTTTAAGTTTTAGAACAGATTTTGCTAGGTTAACTCTATCTCACTTAATCGATGCTCTCCAAATTAGCAATTCAGGCCCAGGTTAAGACTCAAGGTCTGAAACTCCCTTATTATTTTTGTATTGTTTCATAATTTTATCTGCCTCTTGCAGGCCTAAATTGTTTTAATCCTGTTTCAGTCAAGTTATTGTATTAAAACTTTGTTCTGAGTAGTCTCCATAATAAAGCGTTGTAATTATTAATTTGCTTTCAACTACACTTTCTCCTCCGTTCTCTTGTTTCCTCGCTCACAGGGTTTCTGTTGCTACCTGGAGAAGAGTTTTGAGAACCTCAAAGAGCGCGGGGTGGTGATTGGCTACGACGCTCGGGCCCACCCGCCCAGCGGTGGCGGCAGCAAGCGATTCGCCAGCCTGGCTGCGGCCGTGTTCATCAGCCGAGGGGTGCCTGTCCACCTGTTCTCTGACATCACCCCTACACCCTTTGTGGTAATCACTTGAATCTCTGTCATTTCCCCGTTTGGGTTTTTCGTGGACGTTGCAACACGTGTTCCACACTAATGATAAAACGTTAGATCATGAATCTTATGATAAATATATAATAAAAGACGTGGCTTCCTTATGGCCGTTCAGGTTCGTCTGCTGTCATGTTTGCCAGTGGGGCCGATGACAGTGGGGCAGAAGCTACGGGGCAAATTCCACTCAAAATGCTTGTGTCCTCTTAGTATATAACATGTTGCATAACGCACACATGATTCACAAGGTTACTTTCAGTTTAAGATCTGTGAAGTGGGCACTACTCAAATGCCTGTGTCTGCAATAAACATGTATACACTGCAGAGTCAAAACAACATAAGATATTCTCTTTGCAGCCCAAATATTTAACTACGTAAGAGCGACAGGCTAAATTTAACAGCAGCCTGTTTATGTAAACTGTAAACCTTAAAAAAAATAAAATAAAAAATCCAATCTGAAGGACTGAGAGGTTTCACATTACGTTACAGAATTTTGCTGTAATTGTGGGAACAGTTATTTAGAGAGCTATGCATTCAGGTTAAAGAAGGTGTAGGTGCAGCGAAGCTAACATCGTATTTCAAGTGCCACTTAGCTCCTTGAGAACTTGTAATAAACACCAGTTCAAGTATTTGGCTCTCTGTAGAACTGCATCTGTTTTCAACAATGGCTAAGTTAATTGTAGTTTATTATTAAGATATCCGTGTCTTTTTTTCTTAGTAATTTTTGCATTGTGTCCGCTTAAGATAGATAGATAGGTAGACTTATGGCCTGAGGGACAAACAACCTCCTCAACCTGTCTGTGGACCAGGACAGAGACAGCAGCCTGTCACTGAATGAGCTTCTCTGCCTGACTATGGTGTCGTGTAGAGGGTGCTGGACATTGTTCATGATGGACCAGATTTCGTTCAGGGTCCTTGCATATGATGTCAGGGACTCCAGCTCTGCCTCTACCACAGAGCCCGCCCTTCTGTATCAGCTTGTCCCACCACGTGGTGCCCTTCTTCTTAGTGCTGCCTCCCCAGCACACCACAGTGTAGAAGAGGGCTTTGGCAACGATAGTCTTGTAGAACATGTCCGGCAGCTTCTGGCAGATATTAAATGACCTTAGCCTCCCGAGGAAATAGTATATGATGCACTAATATCTCCTTTTTCGTGCAGCCTTTCACCGTTTCCCATCTGGGTCTGTGTGCTGGTATCATGGTGACCGCCTCGCACAACCCCAAACAGGACAATGGCTACAAGGTAACGCTTAGTTATTTAGCTTTTTTTTTTTTTTTTTTTTTTTTTTTGGCAAAATATATTTCCGTGTCATTGCACTAGGTCAGTTATTATTTCATTACTTTAATTAATTTACTTTTTCTGCTGGTCTGTGTTTATCCCAGGTGTACTGGGAGAACGGTGCCCAGATTGTGTCGCCTCACGATAAAGGCATCGCTAAAGCTATTGAGGAGAACTTGAAGCCTTGGCCCGAGTCCTGGAGCGCAGAGGAGGCCCTGAAGAGCCCCTTGCTTAAAGATCCCTTCCAGGATATTCACACACAGTACTTCAAAGCCATCCAGAAGCACTGTCATCACAGGTGCTCCATAGATAAACTACCTATGCTGTTTAAACAGCTGGTGGAGGGCCAGATAGACTGTATTACGCTGATGATTGTAGTCATTACGTGACCCTGCGTATCATTTCTTCACATACTATGTAGGTCATACAGACATATTAGCCTTATTAGCACGGGATTAGCTTTACCTGGTGATGTTATTTGATTTAGAAATTGCCTCCCTATGTCTGTGCTTCAGATATACTGCCACGCATGTCATCCATCTTGTCATCGCTTCCAGATTTCGTTCTTCTGATGGTTTAGAGCTTAATTTTCTCTGTGAATGGGTCTTCATGCTGTACAGCGACATCTTGACTGTGCACCCAAACAGCTGTCCTTTGATTTATAACACAGCCTCTTTAATTATAAAGTGAAAAGATGCAGAAAAAAGAGATGCAGATTCGCACTAGATTATTTTTATCTCAGGAGCAACGTCATTTGCGGTGGGATTTTTACATTACAAATTACAGACATGGCCGTTTCCCACTGGATTAAGAAGATACATGACCTCCGCAATTGTTACAAATTTACTGGGGGTCCCCAGGTCAGGTCCCATGTGAACAGGGCTACTGACTCAGCACTGTGCAGGTGAAATGAGGAAAAACATGAAGAAACGCCTCCTGACTGTAGCTCCTTCTTTCACAGGGACATAAACAAGAGTTCAGAGGTGAAAATTGTGCACACGTCTGTGCACGGCGTCGGTCACAAGTTTGTCCAGTCGGCTTTCCAGGCCTTCGACCTCCAGCCTCCGTTCGCCGTAGAGGAGCAGAAAGACCCAGACCCTGAATTTCCCACCGTCAAATATCCCAATCCTGAGGAGGGAGAGGGGGTCCTGGTATGTACCGCACGTTAACGCGATGTCGTCAACGCGCAGTTCGTCACTTCCTGTCATGTGGTAGACGGCTGCATTTTGGTCAATGGTGTAATATATGTTTGCAGACGCTGTCGTTCGCTCTAGCAGAGAAAGAGGGAGCCTCTGTGGTGCTGGCGAATGACCCTGATGCTGATCGCCTGGCCATTGCTGAGAAGCAGGAGAGGTTTGTGTGCATGTAATAGTTTTGTTTTAATATAGCGTTAATAATGTTTTGCTAACCACACACTGTACTTGTGTGCTTTGTCACTTGTTCTTCTTCGGACCTAATTATGCTGCAAGAAGCGATGCAAGAGTTTCTCACACTTTTGCCAACAAACTTTAAAATAAATCGTTGACTAAGAAGGCTGGATTATCAGGGCCATAGCCAAGAATGTGGAAATACTGAGGACAGGAGAGGAAGAAAATATTAAACCCAGAATCTGCAGATGGGCTCACGGCACAGATCATAAAGCGTTGATGGTGGCAAATGAGCAACGAGTTCACAAAAGAGATTTACTTTATAGCCCCTATCTGGTGAAGGTCCCATTGTTCACTCCACAAGACCTAACCCTAACCCTTTAGAGAGATAACATGGCCTACAACTATGACCTGACCCATAGTTCAAAGCAGTAAAACAAGGATATGTGGATGCAGTATAAATGTCAATACCAACAACTCAACTTAAAGAGGCTGGTACACACATTAAACCAGGGTTACACACAGTTCAAACTCAGTTTAAATCATGAGCATATGGAGAGAAAGATGTTGGTGGTGTCAGTTCACAATAGTTTTTGCCTGAAACATGCACATTTTTAAATTTGCAGAGTCAAAAAATATCAGAATGAACTGTAAAAACCCGTCGTATAAAATCGATTTACTCATAGGCCAAATTTCCAGAACCGACACTGAGGACATTCCTCAAAGTTAGCTCTGGTCTTGATTGAAACATCATAATTGCATAATTACAGCAGTGGCTGTAGTTTTCTCATCACACACTGATGCTGATACAGTATATGACGTCATGTTTGTGTATTTGCTTGCCTGCACTGCTCTAAACTCGGCCTATGTGTGTGTCAGTGGACAGTGGCGCGTGTTCAGCGGTAACGAGCTGGGAGCGTTGCTCGGCTGGTGGATGTTCCGCTGCTGGAAAACGCAGAACCCGGACCCTGCTGCCGTGAAAAACGTCTACATGCTGTCAAGCACCGTCTCATCCAAAATACTGCGCGCCATCGCTCTGAAGGAGGGCTTCCACTTTGAGGTAAAGCCATCTGAGCTACGCTTTAACATCATGTGTTTGGAGCGTTCAAGATTAGAAATTATTTTAGCTGCATTTTCCGTTCCCTTGCATCCAGAAGTTGCATTGTTACCTTCATTTTTCATTACATTAGGCTGTTTTGCAGTGAAGTACTAATACTAATAGGACTGATACTGCAGAAAAATCACTTCATTTATTAGAACAGATTCCAAAACACAGGATTCCTTTGTGCAAACACGTTGAAGAGTTCATTGGTGAATAGGTGAAGAAGCTTGAGGGTTTGGTTGAATTTTTGGATGCACCACAAGTACTCCTCCTCTGGTTCACGGGGTGTTTCAGCCTTTCACACTATGCTACAGGGTGATCCGTCCTGAGCCTGCATCCCATGCCCAATTGTTCATGAGAGTCGCCTTGCTGTTATGTTCCGGGCATCTCATAGGACTATCCATGGCAGGGGCATTAAGTCATGAACGTGACTTAATAAAGACAACACACAATTTATTGTGGCACCAAACTGAAATGCACTTTCAGGAAAGTAAAAAGAAATAAGTCTTTGGAGATAAATGTGATTGAAATTCAAAGGGTAAACAAATACATTTAAAAGTGGACCAGTGCAGAGAGGAATGTAGCTTTTTTGGACAAAATGTGTTTAGGTCTAATTAATACTCTAACTTAAATGTACTTTATGATGGACAGACTTCACCCCTGCAAGTGTTGCCGGAGTAAACATTTCAAACCACACTTCATTGTGACTTTCACCGCTGCTTTAACAACGTCTCCCTCATCGTGTTTTGGACAGGAAACGCTAACAGGGTTCAAGTGGATGGGGAACAGAGCCAGAGACCTTTTGGATCAGGGCAAGACTGTGCTGTTTGCCTTTGAGGAGGCTATAGGTATCCACACACACACACACACACACACACACACACACAAATGATTCACTGGTGTAGTCACAGGGAAGAAGTCCCGTATTGTCACCTTATAAGTCCGCGTCCACATAATGAGCTCCACAATGTTAAAGGCCGAGTTAATTCGATCTGCGTAAAAGTATTCAAGTGATGCAAATTTATATGGGATCAGCTGACGACCAAGGTCAGCTTACTATTTGAGTGTTAACTAAATCCTTTTGCCGTCTCACAAGATCTGAACTGGGGGGGCGGGTGCTGTCATTTGATGATGGACAACACGCTGAGATAAGAGTGTATGGAACAAGACATCTGTGTGGCAGCTACAGGCAGTGTGTGTTTAGGGTGGGAATATTCTCATTTGAAGTAAGTGGAGGAATAATGGTGACAGATAGATAGATAGACTTTTTCAGAAGCTTCCTGTGGCATCCTTTTGCATGTCAGACATAGTGCATTAACATCTTTATTCTTACCGCATTACATGGTCTTGCACAGTTAATGGAAAACATGACATGGCTTGTGTCAACTGACCTTGTTATTTCAAGTTCTGGGCCACAGTCAAACACAAGACACCGGGTTGTTTGAGGTTAATATGACAGATATCCAGTCAAACACTTCCACCATCACAGCCTAGAGCATTCCTGCGTAACATGATTATGACCCTGTAATTGGAGTCGCATGCCTTTGCACAAACTTTTAATACAAGTGACAGCTGAGTACAGAGACTGGAGGTTAACACAAACTGGAAACTAAACTGAAAGCGTGCGTGCGTGTGTGTGCATTGCAGGTTGTGTGTGCATTGCAGGTTATATGTGTAGTCCCTCCGTTTTGGACAAGGATGGAGTGAGCGCGGCGGCGATAGCAGGGGAGATGATTTCTTATCTGGCCACCAAGAGCGTCAGCCTTTCCCAGCAGCTCACTACGATCTACGACGAGTAAGACGCCCTCATGTGCACGTTACAGACACGCTGAACCTGCAGACGCTGACTCGGCCTCTTTGCTTCTCTTCGTCAGGTACGGCTACCACATCAGTAAGAACTCCTACTTCATCTGCCACGACCAGAACGTGATCCGCAATCTGTTTGACCGCCTGCGCAACTACGGCGGCCAGAGAGACTGGTATCCGTCCGATTGCGGTCGCTTCTCCGTCTCCGCCGTGCGAGATCTGACCACGGGCTTCGACAGCAACCAACCCGACAAAAAGGCTGTGAGGGCGCAAACTGACACATGTAGTTCGTACACAAGTAATCCGCCAAGCGGCTTTTGCCAGTCACACAGTGTGCTGCCTGCCGTTAGACAAGCGGGTGTGGGCATTTTTTGCCCTTATAAGACCGTTGGAGATCCAAACAGGAATTTAGGAACTAAGTAAAGAGATTTATAGTGCTTTAACTTGCAGTTAACAAACTAAAGTTATTCTCTCAGCTTCCAAACCTTTTTAGTCCAGCTGGCAGACGTTGCTGCAGGAGTGGCAAGAATCCTTTTTGTGTATACATAACATTTCGTTGCCAGGCCGTTCAGCCGAATACCCAAGTGACACGTTGTTTGTCCATCTGTTTCTCTTTCCCCTGTCTGTCTCCCAGGTTCTTCCCACCTCCAGTTCCAGCCAGATGATCACCTTTACCTTCTCTAACGGGGGCGTGGCCACCATGAGGACCAGTGGCACTGAGCCAAAAATCAAATACTACACGGAGCTGTGTGCCGCTCCTGGCAACAGGTGAGAGACCGTGGAGACGTGGCCGGCAAGTGACACACATCTTTATTGCTGCAGCCACCGTGTGTTATCATTATCATTTGTGATTGCTCTCTTGGTTGATCACTTTCTGTCATTATGACCTCTCGTCAGACAAACCGCAGTTTGGGACATGAAGAAGTGATCAAAACTGCAGTAATGCTGCAACTTGAGTGTGATTGTAGTAAATAGTTTTACCCTGCAGAGGGCAGTAATACGCATAGTAGTGTCAGAACTGCCTTAAATCTAAAAAGAAGCAGTCAAACCCCAATGATATAAAACAGACAGATGGCTTATGCTCACATTATTATGCTACATTATTAGAAAGAGTTGCTTGTTCATTCTTTACGAATCAACTGTTTCAGCTCTAAATCTCTATAGGAGGAGAGTGCAACTGTTGTTATTCACATCTACTTTAATTCTATCATATTTAGTTTTTAACTCTCTGTCTATCCATCAGCGATGTGTCGCACCTGAAGAAGGAGCTGGACGAGCTGGTCGACGCCATCGTCAAAGACTTCTTTGAACCAGAGAGGAACAAGCTCCAGCCCAAGCCGGTGTAGCACTGACAGATGCACTATAACAAGCAGGACGAGTTGTGACTGACATCTCTGACCACCAGTGTTTCACATATTGTCTTAATTGCTCCAGAGGAGATTCTTGGTTTAATACAGGCCTGACTTTGATTTATTACAATGTTTTTTGACCAATTTATTTTTGTGGCATTCGCGCCACTAAGCATCATATCTCCATAACTACTCATAACTAATCTTTTTTTTTTTTTTTTTTAAATATACAGGGTTTATGGCAACACAGATCCTTCACTTTGAGTTTGTATAGCCACACATCAGTTCAGGAGGAGACTCAGAGCGTGTTTTTATATTTACCAAATATACTGACGCACAACCTTATTTTTGGATTCGGTGCTGGAGATCTTGACCCACTACTGGAAAATGCTGCACCATTCTAGAGACGCATTCCTGTTTTCAGACTACAGTGTTAGCCGGCACACATTACCATCCGTCACCTGTATTTGCCATTGTGATTCCGCACTGTGCTTGGGCATCAACTGCACTGAAGCTAATGTGAAGAGAGTGAAAATGAGAACTGCTGGAGCCAACTATAACTTAAGTGAATGTTGAAAACTGCTGTTAAAACTTTTGAATGCGTAATATCTTAGTCAGTAGAAAAAATAAACCGCACTGAAACTGATACTATAATGTTTTATTAATGCCCTGTGTGGGGAAAAAAAATGGTCACTGCAGCTTGCAGTGATGCTGGTGGGGAGAAGGAACGAGCCTAAAAGCTTAGAGCGCCACCAAGGGGACGATTTGTATTAGCTTTACATACGCTCACAACTCATTCCATGATCTGAATAAATGTTACAGCATAAGTTTAATTTACTTCCACGTGTGTGCTTTATTTATTTCACTGTTCACGTGTCCGCAATGCCAAAGTACTGTGCTGAAAAAAAAACTTGCTCAATAAAAATACATGTCATTATCATAGAGTAGACAAAGCGGAAGCACATACATTCACTCCCATATACTATTATTTACCGGCCGACACCTCGCCTTCTGCATCCTACGGCGGCGCGTGCATGCAGCACGCACTTGCAATGCTAGTATAGAAAGGAGGGAGGGGGTGGAGGGATTGGCCCTGTCCTCTATATTTAACTCCAACTAGGGACAACTAGTGCGCCGTAAAGGTCTCTCGCTCTCCTCTGTGTACATGTGTGCAGCCGCTCTGAAAACTACACCCGTTATAAGTCTCCTCGCGCCACGCTCGTCGCACAGGAGGGAACTATAACAGGTAAGAAACCTGCGCTGACCGGAAGAGAAGGCGAAAATGACATGCAGCCGATCAAATGGTGCGTTGTGCAACTTTGAAACAACGCGTCGCGTCGTTCTCAGCCTCGTGCGTAAAAATAGCTCGCTTCGTGCGTAAAAACACAATAACGGTAACGGGAGGCACCGCACGAGCCGCCGCGCTCTCCTCTCGTGTAAAATGTAGTTTTCACTTCCGCATGATGTTCTGTCGCAGCAGACGGACCCGTGTTCTGATGTACGGCGTGTTAAGCGGGTGATTTGTTTACATTGCAAGGTCGGTCACGAGGTGAGTAAACAGACCTCGACGTGATTGTTTTTGGGGTTGTTTAATGGTGTCTGTGATGTTTATCTCCAAAAAAAAAAAATCATTCTCATCATGTCCCGTTTAATGATGTTTTGATGATGCTGTGCCTTTTCACAAATCGGATCACTGTTCGCCAATCTCACCTCCTGCGTGTGTGGGAAATGCAGGACCGGGGGGGGAGATGAGCCGGATCTCTTACTTCCCTCTCTTGACACACGACCGGCCGAATATGATAGTCACAGTAAAGCAGTCATGTGTCCGTGTGTCCTTGAGACTAAAGGTCCACATCGCTAGTAGCTGTGTGTCCCTGCTTAAGTAAACACCAGGTGCTCATTTTTGTAGTATCGCCTCCAAATGACCCTTTGACTGCCTCACAAGGCTCAGCTACATCCGTGTCCTGGGAAAACTGTCCTAGTTGAACGTGCAAGGCGAAGTAGAGCACAAATCCAGCTACTTTAACTTTAAACCATACATAGAAAAATATACGTTTTGTTAATATCTTTGTGTTTCTGTGAAGATGAACTGAAATTGTTCAAGCCTGTAGTGGAGCTGTTCGAGTATGAAGGTCTCTGATGTTAATGTTTTGCAGGTGAGGTGGAGGGGGGGGCCGCTGCCTCCGGTCACATAAACCATGGAAGGACTGTACTTTGAAGTGAAGCCAAGAAAAGATGAAGCCCCGGGCCCTCGGAGCTCCTCCAAACCCCGCCCGACTCTGACTCCGAACCACCTCTCCTGCCCATCACTTTCCCGTCTCACCTCTTCCGCACAGAGAGGTGCAAGAGAGGGAGTCAGGGTGGAGGAGGAGGAGGTGGAGGAGGAGGTGCGGTACAAGCTGACAATGATCGGCTCTCTGCCGGTCCACCATCTCACCACCATGCCCATGCTGCCGTGGGTGGTGGCTGAAATCAGCAGGTCTCAGCCCGCAGAGAAGGAGCCCGGTGCTGCGGTGCGCTGCGGCGTACCCTTGAACCCTGCCACGCGCAACAAAACAGTTTTCCTGTGCGTGTCGGCGTCGTGGGTGCGGTGCGTGTCTGTCCTGGGAGAGGGAGTTGTCTGGAGCCCTCTGACGCACACGGTGTTGTTTAAATGTCGTCCTCACCAAGTGACCAAGCTAATTCACAACAGCCAGGAGCCCTGTAGCTTTGCCTGTCTGGTGAGAGACACACCAGAGTGTGCCTGCTATGTCTTCCGGTGCCGGGACAGCACTAAGGTAAGAGTGTGTACGTAAATTTAAGGACACGAGAATAAACTAGACTGCCTTGTGTTGTAGACAAAACACAGTTATACTCTAAAATACCCATATTACAGTTACAAAACACAGCCACGCACATGATTCTCGGCAGACAAACCAAATCTGAGCTCAAACCTCCTCATCACCAGACAGGATAAATAGGACACGGAGATCATTTATTTTTATTAAGGTGATCATCTCTCCAGATTATCTGTTGTGACAGTCAGCAGGCATGAGGCAGCTGAAAGAGCTCCAGACTCCTCTGTACTCCAGTTATAGAAGCACTGCTTAGTCACGGCACAAAGTATGTCAATCGTAAACACGCCAACATCACACAGAGTCCAGCCTGCGAAAGAGACTCCAGAGCAAGGGGGTCGGGATCAGCCTGGGAACAGTCTTGTACGCCAAAAAGCTGCCCGAACATCCAGAGTGTGACTCGGCACTGAGAGTAACCGCGTTGGCTTTGGCACAGTCGCATTCCCAGTGGTTTGGTCTTTTCAACAACGCACGCACTAACACCAGCGAGCACAAAACCCTCCCGCAGTCGTGCGCACCGTCACGCTCTGCTGACCAACACACTCCTGACCTCTAATCGTTTCACCTCTCCTCCACATGGCGCGCCAAAGCAATAGTTGCAGCTGGTGTCCGAGGAAGGCCAGGGACACATGATAGCGCGCCGTGCCCGACATACTGAGGACTTCAAAGGGCGGGTAAATCACGGAGAATGGAGACAATGAAGGGTATTCAGTGTGACACCAAAATACAAAACAGCAGTTTGGCTCATGCACATGTCTGGGCTCACATGACACACACCTGCAGGCTTCACATATATAAATACATATGTCCTGCCTGCATATGCTGTTTGGTGTACTGTAAACATCACGTGGTCTGCAGCGTGTGAAGCGGAAACGCACACATACAGACGAGCTGCACTTCAGCGTGTACTGTACATATACACCATCACACTCGGGCTGTTCTCATGTTTTGATGTGTGTGCGTGTGTGTGTGCGCGACAAAGTGAGCGAGCGTTCTTTACATCAACCACACAGGACGTGGAACCGTGTAACCATGGAGACCACTTCCTGTGGCCCGGCACCTGTTGCTATGTGTGTGTGTGGTGTGTGTGTGTGTTGTTAGCGCTGTCTTTTCAGCCCTTTCAAAAAATCTGATGGTGATGATGATGGGCTTGACCACCTGTCGCTCTAGCTCTGTCAAGCTGGGCTCGCACACCCGCTTGCACGATTACATGCAAGCTAATTATGAGCTGAGGGAGCAGGCAGCACTGCAAGGCTGTATATACTTGCTGTGTCATTAATACAGACTTTTTTTTAGTTTCTTTTTAAATGCTCTAGGAACAATCTTGGCCAACGGAACAAATCCATAGACGCCGTTCAATTGATTAACATTTTATTTAGTTGTATGATATCACAAATTTGCAAAACTGGCTTTACGATGCATCATGCAAAACGTGTCGTACAGTATGTGCAGGAAAGAAGCAGCAGATTTACTGTGCAGACCGTCAAGGTGACAAAACTATTGATTGCAAACGTGAAGAATCTGATCCGGAGGGCGTCAGGCGACTTCCGGGTGTCACCAAGCAGATACAGCCTGAGCTACCGGGAAGGCCCGGAAACCTGGAAAGAGGAACGCACGATGACACGCCTAGGAGAGAGAAACAAGGACAACATGAAGACAAAGGAGAGTGGGAAAAAAAAAAAAAGAGACAAGAGGGAAAGCAGATCAAATGACACCAAGAGGCTAGGAGAGAGCGAATGGTCCCAGGACACTTGATAGTCTTGATTGAAGGCCTGAGAGAAAAGAGAGGGAGATAAATACACAGCTTTGGACACTCATGTGCTTGGGGGATAACAAAGAATCTTGTCCCCCCCCCCCTAACCTATACTGCAGAGACTCACTGAGAACAAACAATAAGCAATTAACTAAGCGCTAAGGCAAGAAACACGTTTTGAATTTGAATTCACGAGCCTCAACGCAGTCAGAACATCTCGCAGTTTGATCTGACTTACTCAGGAAGCCCATGAAGGAACTCTGCTGCGTCGTGCGCACCGTTTGAAGGGTTGATACCGCGGCAGGTTCCAAAACACAACGACAGGACGATCAAGTCTAAATGAAACTCTGTGTCGGCCGGACCTCGAAAGATTCTCACGGTTTTCAAGAGCCGCATCTTGGCCGAGCCGATAAACAAGACTTTCACTATGAGAGAGCGCTAAACCACGCACAAACACACAAAGACACCACACGGACCTGCGATGACTTTTCACTTTCAAGTGGGGGAGGTTATGATACAGTAACGAGCAGTTTCATATTCGTCACAAGACGAATACCTTGAACTCTTGTGATATTCCTAGTGTAGCTTTTTCTCTACAGTTTGGTTACAAGGTAATAATGTATGTATGTAAAAACGTTCAAATGTGCGCCAGTAAAGCTAAATTTAAAGTAGCATCACCTGGATTATTTTGTAGTTTTAATGCCAGCCCACCAAGTTTTAACTTTAATGGAAAAATTACATTTTTACATAGTTGCATGTGAATGTTTAAAGTCGACTGGAACATCTCACTAGAATAGAGTAGCCATTCATTAAAGGGAAGAAAGCATTAAACAGTCCTGGAGGATTGTTTCTTATTCCTGTAAATCAGTCATGGAGCCTTTATGCTAGTTAGAAAGTTCTGATCTGATTTAACTTCTTCCTGGTAGGAAAAAAAAAATGCAGCTGGCAACATTTGTGTGGTCTTCACTTATAAGTTTCCCAGTGCTTTGAGAAAAAGTACATCACCCCCCTAGGTGACAAGCTTTTTTTTTTATACATTTTTGAATGTGTGCGTGCACAGTCTTAGTCCAAGTAATGTTTTGTATATTCAAAGTAAGAACCTTTTGAATGAACGGATTCTTTCAAATGTCTGTTCAGGGTTAAGACTTGCTTTGAGACCATTATGACTTGGTCCAGGGTTTAAGTTTATAAGGTCTGATAGTTAGGCTTAGCGGCATTGAAATGCAATGTTTACATGGGGACATGAAGTCTCTTACTAACATCGTTTATTTGTGATAAACGATAAGCACCATGAGAAAAAGTATCATCGGTTCCAAATGTGCGCTTTGCAGCTATAAAGAGAAACTTCCTCTCCTGTGTCTGGGGACAGAAATGCTCTCAGAGGGTCTGTGGGGTTTCCCCCTTTCTTCAGTAGCGGTCAAACCAAAAGTCACCACTAGGTGTCACCATAGAGGTGTTTAGAAATGTAAAGGCGTTTTTCCATTTGTGTTTTTTGGGGGAGGTTGCTGCTCTGTTTTTGTGTGATTGTAGTGGCTAGAAATGTGTGAAATGTAATCCCCATCACTAGTTCTTAAAAACGTTTCTATCTGATTAATTTTAGAAATGTAATTTGATTATAACCATCACAAATCCACTGTTAGACAGCACATGGTAATAACTGAAGAGAGCATAGACTTTGGTAACTAAAAGGCAGCATTTAGTAGGTTTAATAGCCTTGTAGTTAGTCGTTAGACTTTTCGATAATTACATGACCAACTATTTTCCTTAACTGTGCATGATTAAATATTATGTATTTCCTAAAGTTTTAGCAAGATTTTTATTACTGTGAAATTACACCAGGGGAGTGTGAGAGTTTGTTTCTTGCAGGTTAGAAATCACTAAATATTTATCCTTTTTTTTTTCTTTCTTTTTTTTTTAATACTACAAACTATTATTTACCATAGCTGTTAAATATGCGGGAATATCTTTTAATAATGTTTTTTTGCAGAAACAGATTTATTCGGCAATGTACGGTATGTTTACACGTACATGAAGTTGACCTCGGGTGACCTGTTGCTCTTAGTGTACTTATATATTTATACTAGGCAAGAAAATTATAAATAATATTATCAGTATTGAGATAAATATGTAAGATAGATAAGTATATACATTTATGTACTGTGCATTTAGCAGTATTAACACTGAGTATAAGTATTTGTGCATTTGCAGCAAGTAATACTTTAACAGAATGAATTAAAATGTGTTTATTGTCTATTCTGTAAACAGTAGGCCCTACATACACAAGCCTTAAACTAGTTGTACATTAAGAGAGACTTTGTGTCAGTTGCAGCTTGTTTCTGTGCCGAGAAGTGACGCATTTCATATTCAGATTTAAAGTAGTTTTACCCCTTAATTCATTTGAGGCCACGGAGATAAGACGGTTCAGTTATCCGCTGCACTAACTGTTATAAATCCTGCACACTGGCTGCGGAGCTTGACACAACATTGTGTCAAATGTTGACCAAAGGACCTTGCCACTGGCATTTCTGGGATGAGTTCATTATTCATCTCCGCCCCTGGGGAACTCATTCCTGCATGATTGCCTGCAGACAGGAAACACTGTTTATATTTGGTCATACCAAAGGAGATAACAGACATAATCTGCATGAAGTAACGGTAACGTGAACGCCTTCCCAAAGAGTCTACCGCCTAAACTTTGACTGCTCCCGGACAGGAACTGTGTCCGCCCCGTTCTGTCAACGCATTGGAGGACTGAATTTAGCGTCAAGCTAACCACAGTTGCTTGTGGAACGACGTCGGAAGTTGTCCTGCGTACATTCAAAATAAAAGGAAATATTATAAAGCGTAAAGGATATCCATGGTAATTAGTCGGATTTATCTTATTGTGAAAGGTCCAACCCGGATGCGGTTGTGGTTGTATGCTATCGGACTTGACGGTTAGCCGCGGGATCCTCCTCTGCTTCAAGGAGCAAAATCAACTTCCCAATGAAATGATACAGAAGTGCCCGACACTACAGGGACAAGTTACGGACAAGTAACTGCTCAGCTCTCGGTTCTTTTTTTTTTTTTTTTTTTTGGAAAGTTTATGGCGGATGGGATGAAAGCGCGGCTCCAGCGGCTCAACCTGTTCAACACAAAACAAGAACAGAAAGATGTAAGTGGAGCTCGGGAGGCTGTGTGTTTTTAAGTTTTGCATGCTAAGTGGACAGTTAGCTAACGTTAGTGAGCGTTAGCCAAATTAGCGCAACCTGTCGTTAGCCAAGTTCAACAAGTTAGCTCTCTTCAACGGTGGCTTTTGTCACACGGCTCCACCTGAAATAGTTGTCACGCGTCTAGCAACGATGTTTACATTAGTTACTGACAAATAATGAACTTTAACTCGTTTGCTGTGATTTTAACAGTAACGTACGTAGCTGTTTATTCGTCGTTATACCTGTTGTTTCCTATTAACATGATGCTACAAGTGATGTTTCTTTACTAAAACTGCTTAATTTAACATGTCATCTCTGAGTAGCCGTTGCTGGTGAATTATTGTGGCTGTTTGAGGGTTGTACAGGATGTGAAAAAAGTGTAAACTGTATTTACTTATAGCTTTAGACTGACATGTCTGCTTTATAGACTTCCTCTAAAATTGGTAGATTTCATTTGCACTCTGGTGTGTTGAAACCTGTTGACAGATGCGTGTTGAGCACTGCATGTACTGTCTGATAGGGAGGTTTTTAATCTTGTTTGTCTGATTCAAAAGTGACAACAATCTTTATAAATGTTCACTAAACTAATTTTTTTATTTGTGAAAAAGTCAGAAAACCACAGCCAATGCATCATATCAGAGAGGATCACTCATTTTCCTCTTGACGCGTTGCTGTTGCTTAGTGTGGCTTTAATGCAGAGCTCAATCACTCCAGTAATAAAGCTGTTTTTTTTCCTCTGTTTGATGTTAGAGCTACTGTTTCTGTGAAGCAGTGCCTCCTAATTGTCATACCCACTTCTCTTAAAGCTGAGTACATAAAAACGCCAGCTTGCTTGCTTAGCTGCTGCAGGCTCGAGCCAAAAGAAGGTGTATGAGAGGGAGCGTGCGAGTGAGTCATGGTGATATCACCTCCACCACGGCCGTCCATTGTGCCCGAGCCAGGATTTTGCTCCTGGAACAGGAGGCGAGTCGTTTAGTTTGTCGCATTAGTCACATAGTCTGATTTGAATCTGCCGTGGCCGGTCTCACTCACTCACTCACTCACTCGCCGGGGCTTAAAGCTTTTTGTACCGAAGAGAGATTCTGCATTTGTGCCCGCTGAACAGTCGGGGTTGGGTTTCAGTGAAGGGATGCTGTACTGTACTGTACTAGAAAAAGAGCTACCTTTTAAACCTCCTCAGCTAAAACGACAGATTTCTGTTTCAGTTCGGAAAGTACCGTCGTCAGCGTTTTTGATTTTGACAAACAACTTAACTCTCAGACGGGCTTCGAGTTAATGAATACCCACATTTTCCGAGTGATAGTTCAGCGGCCTGGATTTTGAATTCCCCTTTTTCCTGTTTAGCCGTTCCCTTTTCTTCTAATTCTTTTGGCCTCACGTGCTTTTCCCTCTGTTGTTTGATGTGACTTCCCTCCACTCTTCATGTGACACACTCCTTGCTCTGTAGCAAAAACAAGCTGGTAAACCGGAGGCACCTTCCTGTCTTTATATAACTGGCAGTCTGACCCTGTAAGTTGTCGACCTGCTATTTGCCTGCTTGCCGAGCAGTCTTGTCTTTAACTGGGTGCATTCAGTGGCTTCTCAGCCCTCAGCTGTCATCCTGTCAGTCTTGGTGCTACCTACACCTAACAATCCCACACAACCGACTCTTTTCAGCCTTCGCAGATAAAAAAAAACATCGGAGCCGGTCTGTGAGCTTTACTGACCTAATTTATTCTCAGTCAAGAGTTCACTTTGACTCTAACACGTCCCTACATTGTGCCCCTGTTGTTACATCTGAATGCGTTCACCGATGCTTGTCTCTGTGCCGGGAAGTGGTTCAATAAGTGATGCAGTGATGTCAGTGTGTTGGACTCTTGTGGGTAACCATTTTCAAGCGCCCACTGACGTTTTCTGCTTTACGGCGATTCCGCTCCCTTTAAAATCTTCCTCTTTCACTCTTTCTGCGCTTCGCTTGCTGTAAGTAATTGAACTTTGAACTTGACTACGCTCCACGAGGTACAAGACCCAGGCACATGACCATGGGAAGTGGAACTTTGTTGTTGATAGTTTTCCCCGGCTGACTGGTGTGTCACTGGGTTTTTCTGTAAATGCTAAAGTTTTCCTTCTGGCGTCTCTTGTCAGCTCTGTGCAGTCAAGTTTAGGCAAATTTGAAGCACACTGTTAAACAGATTTAGTTTAAAGTGGTGTGTAAATATTGATGTAGTTTAGTTACCTTTGATTTTTACGTACAGTCGTAAGGTTTGGCATTTCTGTGTTTTATTTATCTGTTTTTACGTTTGTCATGTCAGCCTAGTGCTGTTTAATGGATGTGGGACACGTCACTGCACTGGAGTTTCTCAAACTTATAAATAGCATTGGAAACCAGACAATTAGATTAAGTCTAGATAGAGGAAATCCAGATTTGAAATCCCATTTGAAATCCCCTCGGACACAAAACTTCTGTGTTTTGTTAAACGTTGCTCCTATTTTGAGTCTGACCGTACAGAACGACGCATGTTCAGAGTTTGACACTGACTGTGTTTACATGGTCTTTAGTATCCCGATTTTGAGGCTTATCCCGGCTTTGAGCATATCCGGAATATGGTGTTTGCATGGAACACAGAGAAACCCGGTTATTCATATCCCCGTATACATGATAAATACCAGTATCCCGTTTTCCGATCGCTGCATCCTATCTGCGCATGCGTGTTTCACGTCTTTTTCAATGTTTTCCAACGCGACCTAACTTGTTCAACGGAGCGAGGTGGAAAACCAGCGTCACGTAGCTTTTCCGCAACAGATTTGAATACATCAGCATTTCGGTGTTTTCTGCCATCTGAACACGTCGTTATGTTTAGTTCTTTCATTACTTTAAGGGAAAATTCTGTCTCTTCGTCGCTCCAAAAGTGAGACGTTCTCGTTGCCGCCATGTTGTTTGTATATCTAGTGCGTCACTTGGCGTCACTCGCGCCTGTGCAGACAGTGGGCAACCGTCAGAAATCGGGATAAGGTGTATACATGCTCCAGTATCCCGGCTTCTATCGGAGTACTCCAGGTAGCAAAACCGGGTTTCTTGAAATCGGGAAATGAGCATATCCCGATTTCTGAATTCGGGATATGGTGTTTACATGGACAAACACAAAAACGGGATACTTCAAAAACCCGATCAAAATGTGGAACGTTTTTCTGAGGTTGTCTAAAACAAAAAGCGACTAAACTTGTTGTAGATTTCCTTAAGTCATCTCACTGCTTTGTTTTAGACGTACCATCTAAATCTTTTCAGAGGTTACCTAAACAAAGATCGGATCTTCTCGATGCTTCGACTTCACAGATCTCAAGGGGGGCAGCCTCGTTGGAAGCCAATCCTGGTCCAGTTTATACAAATGTGATGTAGAAACGTGAAGCCTTCATTCCACTTACGATACTGTTTGTGATGCAGGAGACGTAATTTATGCAATGGTTAAACTTTTAAACCAAACAAGACTTGCATTTTTATAGACTTTGGATTACGGCGGGCGGCATAGATGTATTTTAGGAGTTTTTTTTTTTTTTTTTTCTTACAAAGGAAACTTTACCAGTGCTATATATAGGCAGTCTGTGTTTACATATCTTTGACCAGGCCTGGAGGGAGGCAGACAACTCTATAGAAATATTTGTGTCCGTCATACAATCGACCTTGTCAGCTTTATAAATAATGCTGCCGTTGCTGAATTTGCTCTTCAAATGATATCCTCGTCTTTGCTCTGTTTGGCAAACACCGCAAAGTTTCATTAGTTTTTTTGCGCTGAACTGTAGTTTCTCTTTTAGTAGTGGTTGACTATTTGTGTAACTTCCTTCTTTTCTAGGTCAATACTATAGTACTTCTATTTAATCCTGGCATGGTGAGGGACGCCAGGCTTTTTTTTTTTTTCTCTCTCAACGTAGTTCCTCTGTGAGAGGCCGAGTCTGTGGGTCACTGCCTGAGGCCGTGTCCAACAGCCTTCCTGTCTGAGATCAGCCTCATGTAAACGTTCCCCCGTGTAAGAGATACAGCGTGTGTCTACAGCTGAGGCTGCTTTCTGACAACCAAATCCTCTGTCAGCTTCCCCCCAGCCCACGGGCCAAAGGAAGGAAGTTGGGGGGGAAAAGGGCCAAAACTAAATGAAAAGACAAATTACACACTGTCATGGTGTAGTATACAGAAACAGCATGCATCCTCTTAGTGGTGAAACATGATTGTTTTAATTATTGTGTGATTAGCTTCATTATTTCATCAGTGAAATGGCAATAATCACAATTTATCAGAGCCCAATGTGATCACTAGGAGCTATTATTCCTTGACATTATCAAGCAGCTATCTTGCCGTTTTAATTTGATTTAATTATTTAGATTATAGCAGGATAACTATTGATATATTGCAGTTCAGGCTGGGTTGTTTGCGGTTTCTAGTCAGTGCAAAATGTACAGAGTCAGATGGGGATTTCAACTGAAAATCCATTTGGGAAGGGAGTGACTCGATGAGAAAGTACAAGAGAGTGATAACATCATAATGTTGAGCCGTTAAGGAGCAGATATCGGCCAAAAAAAGCAGTGGGAGTGGAACTGGGTAGGTGGGCTTTACCGTAAGTGAAAGATAGACTAGGATTGGTCTAGCTTTTGGCATGTTTTTAATCACAGAAGAGTGAAGGAGTGAGAGGAGAGGCACGGGCGAGGACTAAATGTATCTGAAGTGTTGTGTAGAGTCAAGTAGTGAAAGCAGATGGAAAAAGATGAGGTAAATGGACGGGGGTTGGCATAACGGAAACTGTTGCCGGTGGACAGATAACGGACTCTACTCTAATGCCAGGATGATTAAAATTAAGTAGACAGTAGAGGCTAGAGAGGGAGGAACATGGTGTCTTGGTGCTGCTGTTGTTGAAAGATAGTAGGAGATGGTCAAGAAAGAAAAACGCCACCCAAACGCTAGTCGGCGCCGTGTCTTTTTTGCCAGTCGGGTTGATTTTTGTTTCTACTTCCTGCTTCAATTTCAACAATCGCAACCAAAAATTTCGCAGAAGACTAGACATACAAGTGTGTCCGAAGCTCCTCGGTTAACCTTTCCTCACTGTCTTCCATCTTTATTGATCCAATAAACAATCAATTTGAAAATTGCGGAGATGGAGAAGCAGATGGAAATACTAAAGCGGAAACGCGCTACTACCAAGCGGACCAATCGCAGCTCTTGCGGTCTGCGTCGCCGCGGCACGTAGTTACATTTCTGGGGAGGTGTACATCACTAGGGTGCCTGCGTAAAGAAGTCCAAACCACCTATTAGTCAGGACGTTGTTTTTTGCTGATTGCGTTTTTGTTATAGTGATTTAATTGTTTACCTCCCTTCTCTTTATTAAGACACCTGGCGTGACGGGAAATTAAATGGGGGGGGGGGGGGGTAGTTGTGCAAAAATCAGTGTTGTCAGTAGATAGGACAAATACAAAGCTTCACTGGATGCCATGGAGCACCTGCATCTGGGAGTAGGTGCAGACAAATCACCTGTCAAGTGCAGCTATGTAAACAGGAAGTGAGAAGGGGCTGAAGAAAACTAGTCTGTATTCCTAACTGCTTCATATTGTTGTGTTGGATACTGTTTCTTTCCTGGTAAAATATCCCGATACCGCAGATACAGGCGTTGCTACGAACAAATATATTGAAAATAAGCATGTTTTTGGGCGGTTGTTCTGTTTCTGTACCTCCTTGGTGGAAATTATAAAGGCTTTGCAGTTGGCATGTCACCCAGGAATGCACTTAACTACTGCAATGTTGACTCAGAGATTTGAAATGAAGTGAAATAACTAAAAACTATGCAGTACCTCAGTGAATGCACATGTTTTCCACCACTGTTCCAAGTATTTTTTTTAATACATTTAAAAAGAAAAAACCAAAGGGTCAAACAAACTCATTATACTTCGTGTTTTGAACAGTGAACCAGTGTCAGGACGGTGTTGTTTTGACAAAAGAGCATGAGCGAGAGCACACCTCGTACCGAGGCAAGACACAGCAGGACCGGGCTGGCAGTGTGTCTGTGAGACTGCAGATTTAGTAGTTGCTCAGGCATCTCGCATTAATGACATCACCAACGTGACTCAACCGCTCACTAAGCTCTCAGCTCGTCCACTTCCTCCTTTTTGTTCCCCGGTCTGGTACGCTGCCAGTGTGTGGTGTATATAACTGGGCCCACAGTGCGAGCATGAATGCTGTGTTGTTGATAATAATACACGGGAGAAGCATAATGTTCTTTCTCCGGTGTTATTGTCGAAATAAAGCAGATATCCTGACAAGCTCCTCCTATTTAGTATGGCCAACTCAATGAGTTTGTGGTAATGATGGTCATGGGTCAACAAAAGTACAAACTTCCTCTTTTGTCTCACTCCGGCATAATTTTGTTCAGTTTTTGGGGTTCCTGTATTTTACATAAGTATATTTACATAAAGGAAGCTGCAGTATTTAGTAGCTCAGGAAATGCTGATGCGTTTCTGAATACATGTTGACCAAAGTAGAAGACAAGCAAACATACGCCACATGTTGGCGTTAAAGAAAATAGCGTTTCTCCTTTGCTTTTTGCCAGAATAAACACTGATTACTTGTTCAAAGCTGTCATAGCAGCGTAAGCTACATCCTGCCTCTGTGCAGCGATGAGTTATTTTTATTTGGATAAGAGCGGATATTTCTCTGTCCGTTACCACAGTGCTGATGTAGCGAGACACAATCAAGGACACAAATCAAAAGCACAGGGTCCGTACTGTTAAAAAAAGTAGGGATCATGGAGTACTGCATGGAATAAAACACAATATACTCTGGGTTATTAGTGTCTCAGTAATCTCAATTTAATCGTATTTATCCAAAAGACATTGGTTTGACATTGACAAACCAAAAGGAGACGGTGTTTTTGCCGTTTTTAGTTGTTCATTTTGGTTGGCAGTGATTCCATGAACGGTCTCTCTCAGTTTTTATGGGTTCTTCTCCTTCGTTTAATGTCATTAGCATTTGCTACCACACAGAACTATTGCTGACTTGACTTGGGAGCGAGCCAAGGTCATGGTCAAACATGCACACTGGCAGTTTGAGGTTTACGACTTTGTGATGCGGCTCAAACCCCAAGTTGCTGTCCATCTGACTGATTAGTGGCTGTTATCAGACCAAAGTTTGTAATGACTTGGACTGAACCCAATGCCCTCACAGCTGCCACAATCAGAATCCCATATTTTGCTGAGCCTAGATCTGATCTTAAACCCTTTTGTTGGCGTTCCTCAGCAGAAGCTGTTCTGATTCTTGACAAACTGTAGTTTTCCAACAAACTTTGGAGGTCACTGAACCTCTCGCCTTTTACTCTTTTGTCTCTAGCCAAAGTTGTACAAAAGCGGAAAAGCTGGGGCTTTCCTGCAACATGCATCACTTTTGAAATCAGACTTTCCAAGCTGGAAGTTTGGCCAATAAATTTACTTGTTTATAGCTTCACTTTCGACAATGGCAACTAAAAAATTTAGCAGAAGACGAGACATACAAGTGTCTTCGAAAGCTCCTCGGTTAACCTTTCCTCACTGTGTTCCATCTTTATTGATCCAAAACAATCAATTTGAAAATTGCGAAGATGGAGAAGCAGATGGAAATAGTAAAGTGGAAACGTGCTACGACCAAGCGGACCAATCACAGCTCTTGCGGTCTGCGTCGCCACGGCACGTAGTTACATTTCTGGGGAGGTGTACATCACTAGGGTCTGCGTACGGTCTGCGTATGCTATACGCTGTCGCTGTAAAGAAGTCCAAACCACCTATTAGTCAGGACGTTGTTTTTTGCTGATTGCGTTTTTGTTATAGTGATTTAATTGTTTACCTCCCTTCTCTTTATTAAGACACCTGGCGTGACGGGAAATTAAATCGGGGGAAGAAGCAGTTGTGCAAAAATCGGTGTTGTCTTGACAAACTGTAGTTTTCCATCAAACTTTGGAGGTCATTGAACCTCTCGCCTTTTCCTCTTTTGTCTCTAGCCAGCTGGGGCTTTCCTGCAACATGCATCACTTGTGAAATCAGACTTTCCAAGCTGGAAGTTTGGCCGATAAATTTACTTGTTTATAGCAGCAGAGTGGTTGTCACATCAGCCCCTACTTCCCTCTGGAGGGCTGCTTGCTCATGCTGCAGTGATGCTATATGCTATAATGATGGTATGTCCAAAAAACAAGGTTCACCACTCATACATTTAGTTCGTAAAGACTGTCGGGAGCTCTGGGTTTAAATCTGATTGATTGAAGGAATATCAAGTTGCATGCAGAGGTATTTTTTTACTCTTTATTGGTTGAAACATGACCCATAGTGAAATCCCAATGCACTGACCCATATTCTGATACGCCAGGCTAAGAAAACCCTGGTGTGCACTAAACCTGACACCCAGGTGCTGTTTCATCATGTTACTCTGACAATAAGCTTCTCTGTGTTTATTCATAGTCAGGTGAAACAAAAGGCTCTTGCATCCTTTTAAAACTGGCACCTTTAAATACCACTGTTTTAATGGTCATGGAAATCTTCCCTATTAATCACGGAAAGAGCGGCGGCAGGAACTCCGGTTTATGGTTCACTTATTCTGGGCTGTCTTCATTCAACCCTCAATGACCACTTATAGTCAGACGAGCCCACATTACAAAGGTTAGCGACACATGTCCATCACTTAACAAGGAAATAAACTAAATAGTATCGGCTTTCATGACCACAGCAAGCAGATGTTAACAGGAGAACAAGCCTGATAAACCCATTAGACGACGTATTCAGCTTAATAACCAGATATTTCAGTCGACAGATGATGTAGACTAAATACAGCCGAGGGAAGCTGGAGGAGAGACTTGGTTATAGATTATAATTGCCAAGTTGTCAGAAACCTGACTCAACTCAGTGCTAATATTGCTCTGTGTGGAACTGTTTGTCTTGGTGTTCAGCACAGCAGCTTAAAAAGGCAATAAAACTTGATTGATAATGCCATGTCACCTGGAGTATCCAACAGATTAATAGCAATGTGTTTTAATGATTCTGTGGGAGCTTTTGACAGGTCAGTCGAATTTTATTCAAATAGAAGTAATGTTTTGTGAAAGACATTTCACTCAAGTAAAATTACTTCTACAAAACATGTTGTTATGTAAAAAGGGGACATGCGTTATGGAAATAATTTCATGTGGTGAGAACGACGTAGAGCTATTAAATACAAATACACACATATATAAAAAAAAAACTCCCTTCATGCTGCAATATAGAGCGTATTGAAATATTAATGCATGTTCTGGTGGATCCTCATAGATGAACTGCTCTGAGCAATTATGCCCAAACCAACAATAAAAATTCCATTCTCCGTAGACAGGCACTTCACTTCCTGGATAAGACTGGAAGGCTGACATACACACACACACACACACACACACACACACACACACACACAAAAAAAAACTTCATAGTTTTTTTTGTGTAGTACACACTGAAATATTACACTACAAGGCAGTGTAGCCGTTCCATGAAGCCCTCCATAATTTTGCCAGACTACCAGCCTGTTAGGGAAGTGAGGAACTCGGCTAAAAGTCCACCTTGAGCATTTAAGTACTTAGCCAGCCTACCTGTTCATGCAACACTGTGGGTGTGTTTAATTTAGGTCACTTACACTCCAGGGCGGCGCATTAAATCAGGGTAGCTGATACGATCTTAAGTAACTAAGTACAGCTACACACAAAAACAACTTTGTTACTGTAACATGAGAAAATCGTGCATGTGAACGTGTGTTCCCCTTACATTTTATGGAGAAGGTCAGCATTCGTGGATCTTTAAAGCAGCAGACCAGGAATACTTCCATCCATTTTTGGAAAGGTCTCACAGTCCCTCTCCTCTCACACATAAACAAACAGCTGCACGCAGAAAGTATTCAGCTTGCATGCAGAAAGCCAAAATACACAATAGAAATACGTCAAAGTTTGGATACTGTTAAACACTCTGCTTTAAATAGTCATTTTTAAAGAAAAAGTAGATGTTGTTGGAAAAAAGTTTCCCGGGGAAAGGAGGATCAAATAAAGGCGAAAGAGAATACAAAGCACGCTTTGAGACGAAAGGTCCAGTTTGGCTTCTTCTCAGCACAAGAAGACATCACAAGGGCTGCTCTATTCCAGGGAACCATAACACACTTTATACAGCAGCAGGTTAGCTCATAGTGGGGTGTGGCATCTACATGGAAAAATCACTTTCAGTGCAGGTTGTCTTTTGTGTCCATTCCAGTGTTTGTTTACCCACTGTTGCTACTGTAGGCAGCCACCTGTTTTTCGGATATGTGTGTATAATCAAACAGCTTTAGAAATTAATAGGGTAGTAAAATCAAAGTAAACACCGTGAGGAACGAACCGTGGCAACGGGATATGATGGTAGTTCAAGAATGCAGAAGACTGTAAGCAGCTCGTAGAGATGGAAGTTGTTAAGAATGTATTAATAGTGTTAATAACATCCTTCGCTGACTTAACAGGAAGTACACATGTACACATTTAAATTATATCGCCTTTCATATGCTTTATCTCCAGAAGGCATGTGAAAGGTAATGGTGGAGCTTCTGCTGCAAACGGTATAGCTGTGGATATATACACGAATCAGGCATAACATTATGACCACCTTCCTAATATTGTGTGTGTGCCTCCAAAACAGCTTTGACTCATCAGAGAATCGATATGGCCCTTCTGAGGGTGTCCTGTGGTGTCTGGCAACAGAATGATTTAGTGAATTTTGAGGCCAGGTCGATACCTTGAGCTGTTCTTCATGTTTTTTTAGGTTGTTCCTAAATAAAGAGCCGAAGTCCCGCCCCTTCCGATTGCCTCCATGGGACCTATCTTTCGAAAAAATATGAACGGCAGTCTATGGCGAAAGATAAATTATTTTCTGGTCCCGATCGACTTGTGCCTTGGATTATACATATATTGTTTTTCAGAATAAAAAATGATTTTACATGTCACGAATGTCACAGTTTGTCGCAAGATAGTTAAGTAAAACGCTATGGAAAATACGTAATTAAACGAACTACAAGTCCAAGTCGCTTACCGCTTACCCGCATGCTGGCGCGTACAGAACCGACCAAAACTCCCTTCGTGTAACTACAGCTCTCGACATGACCCGATTTATAATGATTTTCACCTCGTTTAATGCTTCTGCCTTCGTCCTGGAAGAAGACGGTAAAGCTCAACAAGCAGACAGCCATGGTTCTCTAGTGACGTACGTTGTTCGAGACGAGAGATGTAGTTCACTAAGCGATCTCATACAAAACCTAATGTTGTTCAGCTTATTTACGTCAAATAATTTATCTCTTGACGTGAAAAATTATCTTTTAAATTCACACACATCATATGTGAAATTCATGCCACAATTCGAACGGGACCATAAAATAATTATGATCTCTCCATTAACTCCCGTTCATATTTTTTCGAAAGATAGGTCCCATGGACCGGAAGTAGAAGGGCGGGACTTTGGCTCTCTATTGTTTTTGTGTGTCGGGCTGCATCCTGCTGGGGATGGTTGCTGCCATCAAGGAGTGTCATTGCTATGGGGTGGGGGTGCCTGGTCTGGTCTAGGTGGGTGCTACATGTCTAAGTAACATCCACATGAATGAATGCCAGGTCCAAAAGTTTCCCAGCAGAACATTGTATTGTCACAAGATGCTCAATGTTAATTTTGAATAAATTCCCCACTTTGTTGTCTGGAAATAAAAACTGATTGAATGATACGTGTTTTGTAGTTTTACTTTTTCTTGAGGTTTCGTTGCCAGCCAGGCCTAAAAGTCTTTAGCGTATTTTGTGTTAGCCACTTCTTTGCTTCAAGTTCTTTGCCTAGGGACAAACGGAGGTCATATTCACATGGACACACAGTCCAATTAGTATAACTGCCCACCAGCTAAATGACATGCAATTAGAAGATTACAGAGAGGTCCTTATCACTTTGTCTCTGTCTCTCCAGGTCCCTGAGATCATCAGTACGTTGAGGCAGGCTGGCAAAAGCTCGGCACGCAACAATGACGTCACCGCTGTTTCCAACAAGACTTCCACCGGCTCTGGAGGCAGTGACTCCTCCGAAACATGTTTTTCCTCTTTCTCCAGCACAACAACCTCAGCGGCACCCACTCCTGTTATGTCTCCAACGGCCTTCGCCAAAAAGTTCGAGGTGCTGTTTTGCGGCCGCGTGAGCGTTGCCCACAAGAAGGCCCCACCTGCCCTGATTGATGAGTGCATCGAGAAGTTTAGCCAACTGAACGGCTCAGGGGCCACTGATAAAAGTGGGGGATTGGTGGGTGGGCTGAAGAGGGTTTTAAGCTTCCAGTCCAACGGGCTGGGAAGTGGTGCCACCAGTAATGGTGCTTCAGGGAGCCCCACCACGGGGCCACGTCATGTTCTCTTCAAGAGAGACCCCAGCTTCCCCTGTCTGCAGGCTCTGGATGAGAATGGTCTTTCACCAGAGATTTCCAACACTACTGATCCACTTGCCCGCCCTGCTGAAGTGCAGCCCACCAGCCTGCAGGAGAACAGGACCATGCTGTTCACGGTAATGTTGACACGTGGGCACACACTCATGCACACAAAACTAAAGACACATGTTTTAAATCCCATATGTTTGTATTTATTACCACTAATTTCCATCTGCAGAGCACAATTTAATGATCTCATGCAATATTTACATAAAAAGCATTTACTGTTCCTTTAATCCATAACAAAATTATAAAGTACACTTCTGAACACTCCTCAGTTTAAGTTCCTTCAGCTCAATGGTTTTCACAGATGGTTTTGTTAAAATTAAGATCGACATTTGTGAAACAGCAGAATGCCGTTTCGGATTCCCTAAAAAACACCTCCTTCAACACAGTCGCCCATAAAGGACAAAAACAGACAAGAATATTAAAATACTCAGCAAGACCAAATGCTGACTCCTGCTCAAAATGAGCCTAGTCACGCTCCCCCTAATTGACCTTTACTTGGCAGCAGTAACCTCTTGCCAACAACGACTTTCCTGTTTGTACTTCAGACAGGAAATAGTCATCACTGGCACAGGAACCACCAGGGTCCCGTGGCTGTCCCACTCAGCAGATTTAGACTTATTATTGACCATGATGACACATCCTGCTGATGCCAGAGTGAGTTCATCCTGGTGACGCCATCATTTCTCACAGTTTTGATGGCGCAATCTAAAAACGTATTTTCCTCTAGAAAGAGTCTTTCTCTGTAATAATTGATGATTAATATTTAATCCAGAAGGACAATGAAGCAACTCTTACACTAAACCTCCTTCTGAGTTCCTTCTTTCGGTTTAGCGAGAAAAATGACTTATGTCCTAATGATGGTGTCGACGGGGATACCCCCCTGAAGTTAAAATGTCCAAATTGGGACTTTTTGAAAATAGTAGAAATGAAACTGCTTCATGTAGCAGATTCAGAAAAAGAACTGAAGAGGTTATTTTTGGGCTTCCCTAATAGTGTAATCACTGCTGAAGCCTGGTATTTGCAGCTCTGCTAAGAATAAATCTGATGATATAATATCTCATGTTGTAAAAAAAAAAAGAAAAAAAGAAAAAGAAAATACATTTAGGCCCGATCAGACATCGTATTCACATCTGTACGGGGGCCAAGTCCAATGGTAGGGGCTTGCAAATTAAAATGCCTCTCCTCATGCGTCCCCAGCCAGCACTTGAGATCCAGTCTCCGTTTAGTGTCCTGAATGCAAACACACACCAGCATCGTTTGGTGCGCATGTACCATTACATACAGCTGCTGTCTCTAATGAATTCCTATTGCTGTATCAGGATCATGAACAGCTGTTTGTTTTGAGCGCGCCATGACTGGTGAAGTAACACTTACTATGAAACAAACTGTGTCTCTCACTCTGTCGATGAAAGCACACATGTTAAGATGTGGTGTTTTTATAGATCTCTGCTCTGTCATCGGTTATTTTAAAAAACCTGCACAAAGCACCGCTGTGCTGTTTGAAGCAGTGATCATTGAGGAAACGTCATAACATCAATAACGCCAGTATGTTTTTAATGATGCGATCACACACAGTTCACTCATATTGAATAGTTTAATCAGTTAATTCTTGTTTAGTATTATTATTATTTTGGTAGCTAACAGCAACAAGGATGGGACGATATAAAACACCCTCATACTAATGAACAGCCATCAATTATTGCTTTTTTTATCATCATATTTACAGATGATTATTTTTAATAGCTGTTTTATTTATTTTTTTATTTTTTTGGATGAATAAATGTATGAATGATTGAAAACTTTCCTTAGGTCAGAGCACCCATGCTGAGGAGGTGGTCTTTAATGTGACTGCAATTCAATATGTGTTCACACCACCAAAGGAATGCATCCCAGACCACCTCCAAATGTGGTCAGAGATCGGATCACTCGAATGTGTCCTCAGTGTGTCCTGGGTGTGTTCACACCGGTTCTTTAATCAGGTCACTCGTTAGTGGATTGCCCAGAACGGACGTTAATGCAACAAGGTCTGAACAGAGCCATAGACGCTTGCTGATAAGAGTTCTAACAATTACTTTAAAATGCCCTTTATTTCCAATCAGATGTCAGAGATACCACAATGTTGATGCAAGTGAACTGCCTTCACATCATTTGATAAATGTATATTTACGTGACCTGGCGTAGAGTAAGCAGTTGTAAGCTTGTTTTGACAGCTGCAGATAAAGTTGCGTACATTGCTCTGTAGCCGTGGTCCTTGTTTGCTTCTTTGGTTAGAAGTCACCCACAAAATCACAGGACCTCATTTTTCTGGTCAACTCCTCAAAACACTCAAGTAAAACAGATGCTGTCATAACTGTCGCATTTTGTACGTGATGCTTCGGTGGATTTGCGTGACTTGCTGGAGTGTTTTTTTTTTTTATATATATATATATATATCGGCTGCTTGAGCCGCATGTCAGCGTCTTCCAGGCGAGGGTAAGCCAAGAGGGAATGTTTAAAATGTCCAGTTATATTATATTACATCCAACTGCCACACTCCTCTGAGCCAAGTGAGCCTCGTTTAATCTACGCAGCTAACGTTGGCAAGCTGTTATAACTTGGTTTTATCTGGGCTGTTGTACAAAAGCGAGAACACTGATACAGTCAAGGCGATACCCGATACTGGTACGCAGTCCCAGCTACACCGCAGCTCTCACCACACATGCACCAGTCTAACCGTACTTTCTTTTCGGTTTGGTTTTTCTTTTAGGTGGGCAGGTCTCAGATCTTCTTGGTTAGTCCGGACACTAAGAAAGTTGCCATAGAGAAGAGTTTCAGAGAAATCTCCTTCTGCTCACAGGTAGGAAACACTGGGTTTTTATACAAAATAATGTCTGTAAAAGTTTGTGTGTGTGTGATTGAAAACCTTTGTTCATCTCTTTCCAGGGTATTCATCATGTGGATCACTTCGGCTTCATTTGCAGGGAAACGGTTGACGGGGGAAACTGGCACTTTGTGTGCTACATCTTCCAGTGTACTGATGAATCACTGGTGAGATACGTTAAAATACATTTCCAGTATCTAATTTCCCTATATTTCCATGTCAGTGCTAACCACTCAGAGTTCCTGTTTGATTTGCTAACACAGTTTAATTTAACATCTCACAAATTTGCCTTGTCCCAGAGGCATAAGGCTGACATTTCTCATCGCTGTTGTTGTCTGTCATTTAAATGCAGCTCCAAATCATAGGATCTGTGACTCAGTGCATCTGTACTCCACTGAGTCATGGTCGACAAAGAGGACTCAGTTTGATAAAAAGCCTTTATTGTAAACTTCTTGGTTTAAAAAAAAAAAAGAGAAAGAAAAATGAGTCCTGTTAAACTCCAGTAAATCCAAAACTTTTCGAAATGTGGACGAAAACCATGATACCATGATATCCATTCCTATACACTGGTGTTTTTTTTTTTTATCTGTTTTGTAACAAGGTTTTATTTGCTATGGTTCCCTGTGTGCAAATGTTTCCTTCCAAAATTGTAGGAACTTATTTAGAATATCTGAAAGCAGTGCTTTGTGTCTATCAACAGAGTACTTCCTAAACTTTATTTAACATAAGAATAGAGACAATGATTTATTTGTTTTATTAGTTCCTTAATAGGAGCAAATCTACATGATATTAACAATAGTAGAAGCAAACTGACGGATAATATGATGAAGTGTTTATCTTGCTGTCGTAGGTGGACGAGATCATGCTGACTCTGAAGCAGGCGTTCTCTGTAGCTGCCCTGCAGCAGAACGCAAAGACACAGAGCCAGCAGTGTGACGGCTGCCCCATGCAGCAACTCCACAGACTGTGTGAGCGGATAGAAGGTAGGAAACTGTCCTTGAATTCGAAGAACTGTCAAAGGTATTACGTTGGTTTATATTGCAGTCTGTGTTTACAAGCGTTAGAGCACACCTGTAAAGTAGCTTTACAGGTTTCCTGTAAACTAGGTTTACAGCATTTATACAGCTGCATTCAGCTGTTTACTCTTGTAAATTAAGGTTTTGTTCTTTTTGTTTATACCATGTACATTTATCACATTCAAGTAAGGAAGTGAACATTTTTATTACAGTGGCAGTGTTTGATTTCTCAATCAAATATGTTATGTAAATGGACAGGTTCATACATAAGTTTGTAAATGGCCAGAAACAGACTTTTACCAAAAACACAACTGAAGATGCCTTATAGACAATTTAAGCTTCTGCCTCGACGGCGCAGAGCATCCACAGACCCTAGCGCCGTAGCTGATGTGCACCTCCCCAGAAATGTAACTACGTGCCACGGCGACTGCAAAAGCTGTGATTAGTCTGCTTGGTAGTAGCGTGTTTCCGCTTTAGTATTTCCGGCTGCTTCTCCATAGCCGCAATTTTCAAATTGATTGTTTTAGATCAATAAAGATGAAACACATCAAGGAAAGGTTAACTGAGGAGCTTTGGAGTTACAAACATTTATATGACTCCTCTTCTGCAAAATTTCGGTGAAAGTTTCAGTCGCCATTGTTGACAGTGAAGCAGGAAGTAGAAACAAAAATGAACCCGACTGGCAAAAAAGACACGGCGCTGACTAGCAGTTGGGTGGCTTTTTACAGAGTGAGCTAGACTGACGAGCGCACAAGTTATAAATGTCTCGCTCAGGTGTTGGCTACATGCGTAGGTTATGGCGTCAATGTTCCACAGTACCTTAAATGAGTCTTAAGTCTGAGGCTCAGGTCAAACTGAGTTAAGGTAGACTTTTTTATACCTCAGCAGTGGCTGAAGTTGCTATGTTTTCAGGATGTCTGTACGTTTGTCTGTCTACACAACCATCCAGTTCTAATGAATGCGATATGTCTGAGATGAAATACAAATGTACCCAAGAATGAAAGCATTAGAATTTGGTGGTCAAAACTTGTTTTTGTGTCATGCAGTAATTATTAAAATAGGGGATTCATTTATTGATATCCAAATCATTGTTCATCTTTACATGTTCACATTCAAGCCTTTAAAATTTGTCTTTCATCATAACAAATTAAACAGACTTTGTTGATCGTAGTTGCATCTAATGTTTATATACTAAGTTAGATGCCCAGGAAACTTGGGCCTTAGGACCTGATAAACATGTGCTCCGTTGGCAGTGTGTTAATTATTCTTCATTCATTCCTAGGTCTACACCCATCTAAAACCAAACTGGAGCTTCAGAAACACATGGCTACGTTGGACAATCAGGAGCAAGCTTCTGTCTTTGAAAACACTGTGGTAATGCGTCTGTAAATTCCTAGAGTTCTCCTCCAGATAACAAACCAGTTCGTCAGCAATTTTATCAGAGTTTATCTTTACTGAATCACAAGATTGTTTCATGTGCTGCTCTCATTCTTCTGTACACATGACTTTAAATATTTTTGTTGTCTCATATCTCCATTTCGGCCCTTGTTTCAATCTCTGCCTTCAGCTCGTTTTTTTTTCTTTTTTCCGTTTTTCACAAAACACCAGTGGATTTGTTTGATCGAGCACTTCTACTTAATTGATTCTTGGATCTGATCATTTTAGACTTTGAATGTACTGACATCTTTTGCTGTAAAGTAAGAGTTGACAAGTTAGCGTAGCTAAAAGAATGTGAGGGGAATGAAGCTGCATGTTTCTTTATGACTCAGCTGACATCTGCTGGTGGTGAAGCTAAACTGCAACAAGGATTTTGTTCTCTTAAACTTAAGTGACTTGCACGTAACGGCACTAATGTGTCCAGCTATTTTCCAGTTATTATTAGTTTCAAATTCGATTTTTCATGATAACATTTATAATTTTAGCATTGCAACCAGATATTTGCAATATTTCTTTTATATTTACATATATATATTGAATTTGTGTTTTCAGCGGGCTCGTCCGAAGAGCGATCAAGAAGAGAATGAGCTGGTGATGGCCTCTTTGAGGAACCTGTATGAGGAGAGACAGAAAAGCCATCAGCACACACTACCTGGAGATGGCAAACGGGTAGCTTTTTCACCCCCCGTATATACACCCACTCATAACTGTAGCAGCCAGTTCTTACTCACAAACTCTCACTTCTTACACATATTACTTCACCAAGACAACTGGGAAAGAAACATCTGCTTCACTTACACAGGAGTAGTCATATTATACCTATGAAGACCTCTCTTTTTTTTTCCCCCTGTGTGTGTGTGTGTGTGTGTGTGTGTGTGTATGTAGGCGTCTGAGGATGCAGCTCCAGCACCTGTGGAGGCTCAGCAGCAGAGTAGCAGTCGGCAGCGACTTGAGCAGTTCAAGAGCCGAGCCAAACGCTCTCTCACGGAGTCCCTGGAGGGCATCTGGAAGGTAACACTTCTCCCGTCTGGGTTTATTTACCGTCATGCTCAAGTACGCGCTAGGGGTTGTACCGACTAGTTGACTTTACTGCTGTGCCGTGACGCTTTAACTGGGCCAATCATGTGACAATAACAACACAGACGCCTCGGAGAAGACAGGTGAGGAGCCAAGTGGGTCACTGCGGCAAGCTAGCAGCGGTTCATCAAGTGTGTGGAAACACTTCACTAAAGATGAAGCCCATGCTACCGTGACATGCCAGTCCTGTAGTACAACAAATGTACTACTCATCTGAAAAGGCATCCGCTAACGCTAGCAGAGGAACGGTGCAAAAACTTCACCTGCGGTAACAGATAGTAACAACAATTTGCTGGTGGTTGTTCCTTGTTCAAGCTTTAATTACCTTGCAGAAACGCCTCCGTAGCTTCTTTTGTATTAAACGCTACAATATGTATTCAGGTCAAGAATATAGATTTCATTGTTGCATTACTTTCTGCTGAGTTTTTATGTGGGACGTCGTCAACTAGACGTCAACTCAACTTTGACCACGTATTAGTCGACTTTAAAAAATCTGAAGTCGTTCATCCCCTAGTACGCACTTGTATATACACTATTCATGGTTATTTAAATGTTTACCAGTCCTTGTAGGGATCAGACACTAAAAATTTGCCTTTACTAAAAAAAAAATTTCTTTCTTTTTTTTTTATAAATAACCCAAGTGCATAATCTTGGCAAATATGTTCTTGGCAGGGAAGCAGCAAGGCCAGAGCTCAGAGGGAGAACAGCGAGGGAAGTGAGAGCGGCTCTTCCATTTGTACTGTCAACAGCAGCCAGGACCAGCCCTGTCTAGATGACCCCTTGTCTAACTCCTCTCATCTACGACCCACCAGCCCACTCAGGTAAACACACCTAAACACACACGCCCACGCACTGACTCATATATTGGGTCTGAGATGGTTCTTTGAATGTTAGAGCAGTTGTGGTTTGTGGTTGCAGTTTATGATTCCTCCCAGCCGTAGACCAGGTCTGACTCAGTCTGGTAGAAAATTAGGGTGCTCTGAGATATTGGCTCACCACCAACAGGGATTTGTTGCTTTACAAAAACGCGCTGCAGGCAAATGTTAGGACTAGGATCCTGCTGGATCATGCTCAAAATTATATCAAGCTTTCTAAAGCTAGATTATGCTTCATTGTCAAATATACACAGTATCCCACGATGTAACTTGACATGCCAAATGTAAATGTTTTGTTCAAAGTCACATGACCGTGGCGTGAACTTGCCATAGCAGTTCAGAAAATTATATTAGACAGTGAATACGTGCGATGCATAAGATGTACGCAGATAAGAACTACGGGGTCACGAGAAATGACAACATGAACCTGAGACTCTTAAACTGACTGCGTGAAAAGACAGCACATTAAGAAATGCACATGACTTAATCATTACACTGTAGACTGTATATAAATATGGACGATGCATCTCCACTTCCTTGCATTGGCCAAACTGGCGCAATTTTCCTATGAAGCCCGAGTCGGCACAGTATGGTCCGAGAGGGGAGCCACGATAACGATGACCCGACCACACTTCTGCCAGATCCACTCGTGTCTGCTCTCCCTCCACCAGTTACCAGTTACAAGTTGGATTTGGATTATACACTGTATTTATTTATTTATTCTCTCTCTCTGTCTTATTTGCTTATTATATTAACTACCTGTAAATTACCTGTATTTGACGTACAATGAGTAGCAACGCAGACCACATCAACTGTAATTGGACTAAATTGCATTTCCTCAACCACGCCTCCTAGTGGTTAGACTTGGACAGAGAACTCACTCTCCTTCTGCCTCCTACACACCATTTACTCCAACTTCTTCTCTCTTTTGTGTGTAGCAGTGATTTCAGTTTTAAGTAGTGGTCACTCAACATTTATTTGCTCTGATTCCAACATGTGCTGCTCAGTTCCTATCATCATTGTTTGAAGTACACAGAAATACTCAGCACAGCTGATAAGCCACTTAGCGGCATACTCTAACTGCAAGTGCTCGTGTAGGCTACTATGTTTGTGTCTGTGTAGATCCAACGCAGACGAGTACACTTAGTCAAGTCTCGCTAACGCATATCATGAAGTATTTCTTCTGACTCTTGTTCCTCGTCTTATCACCAGGTGCCACAACTCGACAGGAGACCTGAAGGACCTTGATAGCTCTCTTACCTCCTCTTTAACCGGTGATACGCGGCCGCATGGCTTCAGAAGACGGGCCAGCACCTTCAGTCATCCCCCAACTCCTTCCTCTGATCTCGAGTGCTCCCCGGTGCACGTATTAGTTCACTCACCGCAGGAGCCTACCGCAGCTACCAAGCCCAAGCTTGTACGACACTACTCCGTCAGCACAGAAACCCCACACCAGAGCAAGTGAGTGTGTTTTGTATTTATTTTTTTGTTTTGGTGCCAACTCAGAACAGGAAACAATAGATTCTACAGTGGACAGTGACAATAAGGCCAGTATTTAATATTAGGAGCAGATGTGAATTATCAGCCATACGCAAAATAATTGACTCGTGTGTGAAGGAACTTTTTACATCGCTTGTTCTTGAGACATTAGAGAGGGGTGGTTGCTTTAAATCTTTATGCAGCCGCTACAGGATTTATAGTAAGTATTTTATCTCTTGCTGGGAAAGACGCCCGTGTGTACGCCTGAAGTTTGAAACGTGCAACTCACGAACGTAGTTGCACAGCTAGTTTGGACAATATGCATTGATCTGTTCGATCTAATCTATTTTAAGGGAACAAGAACATGAAGATTACTTTCTGTTTTCAGTATGTATGGTGGTTGTTTGTCTCATTGTCTTTTATCAGCGATGTGTATCACAGTACGCCTGAGGCTACGGCAACCAGGAATTAGCCTGTGACGTCAGCCTCCTGGGTTGTGTTAACATGTTAATTAGAGCGTGGCATTTGTTAGTTTTCCTTTTTAATAGGTGTAACAGTGTCAAAGGTAAGGCAGGAAAATCTAGATGGATTTTGGAGAGCTACTCATTGAGTATACAGCTAGCATAATCCACAAAGTGGTTGTCAGAAAAGGATCCACCTTACCCTTGGGCATTAGATTTATCTTGTCTCAACCTCAGCCTGCTGCACTCTCTTCTTTAAGTCTGTGTAATACACATCCAGACCAGA
The DNA here is from genome assembly GCF_963514085.1 of Chelon labrosus. Classification (NCBI taxonomy): domain Eukaryota; kingdom Metazoa; phylum Chordata; class Actinopteri; order Mugiliformes; family Mugilidae; genus Chelon; species Chelon labrosus. The sequence goes on from NC_140338.1 coordinate 11,978,642, forward strand.
AGTAGAGCTTGGCGATACTGACAAAAAGGTGTGGAAAAAATTAGATTACAAAGGAGAAGTTAACTGCACAAGATGCCTAATTATTATTATTATTATTATTATGATTCCAGCTTTTTAAGCTCTGTTCCTCCTTTATCTCTCCGCTCTTTGCTTCTTCATGCATTGCTCAGTATCTTTGACTTTCTTTTCTTTTTCCCTCATGCTCTCTGTATTTGCACTGATTCTCAGAAATGCTCCCTCCGACTCTACCCTTCCTCCTGTTCCTCCCTACCCTTCATCCAACTCTCCTCTCCTTCTCCGTCATCCTTCCTCACCTTCTACTGGGGCCCGGCTCAGTAAAAGAAGGTGAGAATCCGGTTTTCAGTTCATCCCATGGTGTCTGTATTTCCCTCTGTCTCATGTGATCTTATGTGGTTTTTCGTATCTTATTTACTACATATTTCCATATTACTCTAAAAGTGCCCATTCAGACAGAGAAATGCTAAACGTATCACTCATCTGTTTCCAGTATGAAAGGTCATTCTGTCCCTTTAAAAGTTGACCTAGATGAGGACGATACTGTAACTGCATGTCTCTGTCTGAATGGGTTTCATGTTTCATTTCTCATTTGTTCTCATTGCCTCCTTTTTATCATCCCTACGTCAGTCCTCTGGGTGGTCTCCGTGCCCGTCTCCACTCCTCCTCCTCTGTCCCTAATTTTCTGAAATTTCAATTTCTGGCCCCTGTTCAAGAGAATGATTGTCCTGAACCGAAAAAGAGGTACACCCATACACTAAATGACCACATGTTGGTAAGATGTTAGTGTGTCCAGCAGATTAATAATCTGTGCTCCTTGTTTCATAGATTCCTTTTATTTATTTATTTATTTATTTATTTTTATATACAATTAATGTGTGTGTAAAATTGTGCATGTGTGAACAGTTGAATGCTCACATTGATGCGTGTATCTACGTCTGTGTGTGCTCTCAGTGATGTAGCAGCTCTCTCTGCGCCAAATTCAGCCTCTGGTGTAGGGGAAAGCCCTCTGCGCAGCCACCGCCACTCATGGAGGCAACAGATTTTCCTACGGGTCGCTACACCTCAAAAAGGCACGGACACCAACGGTAAGAATACAGTCTTCCTTCAAAATGTAACATCGACTGCTAGTCATGAGAAGACTGCTGCTGGGCTACTGTTGGCATCTATTCCGATCAGCCACAACATTAAAACCGCTGACAGATGAAGTGAATAACATTGACCACCTTGTGACAATACAATGTTCTGCTGGGAAACATTTAGACCTGGCATTCATTCATGTGGTTGTTAATTAGACATGTAGCACCCACCTAGACCAGACCAGGCTCCCCCACCCCATAGCAATGATACTCCTTGATGGCAGCAGCCATCCCCAGCAGGATGCAGCCTGACACAGACACACACACACAAAAACGGTTTAGGAACATCTCAAAAAACATGAAGAACAGCACAAGGTGTTGACCTGGCCTCCAAATTCACTAGATCCCAAACTGATCAAGTATCTATGGGACGATCCACAGAGGCCCCTCCCCTCAACCCATAGGACCCAAAGACCCCCTCTAACAGCATCCTGTTGTCAGACATTCTCCGTGGTCATGTCCATTCTCCGATGAGTCACAACTGTTTCTAAAAAAACAAGAGAGACCTAGACTTGACAAAATATGGAAAAACTAAAGTAACTTTACAGTTGACTTCATTTTATTCAGCTTAATAAAAAACAAAGAGACTTGATATCTAGAAAGCAGAAAACACAACACAATGCATAAAAGAGCATGAGCACACTTTTTTCCTTTTTTCTTTTATTTGTAACCTTATTATAAACACAAGACCCAGTCTGCACGTGTTGGCTTTGGGTGCAATGACAGAACCTTCCACTCTGTGTCTCTCTTTCATTAAATGTGCTGTTTGAAAGAGAAGAGGGAACTGAGAATAGATCTCTTTCTCTCTCTAGTAAGACCGAGAATTTGTTACAACATCTATTCCTGGCAGGTTTTGTTTCCCCACGATGGTTCATGTGATCTCTTTTATTCCCTGATAATCATGTCTTGTGTTTATAACGCTGTGAAAAAAGAAGAACTGGACAATTGTTTTTTTTTTGTTTTTTGTTTTTTGTTGCATTTTGGTGTGTCTTGTCCAAAAATGATGCTTTTACAATTTCAGTTTCAGTGCTTAGGAGATATTAATCTGGATATTTTAATATATGTTTAAGAAAGTCAGTGCAATTCTCAACAAATTAGGACATCATAATCTATTTATATATTTGATTAAAAGTATGAGCACAAGATACAGCAATATACAGTCGTTACGTAAACACAGTTGAAGGAAAACTTGCATGTCTCGAGCAAATTACAAAAAAATGAATTAGCCTGGGGTTTGACAGGTCATTAGAGCTGTGAAGGATACAAGAAGGGAAAAGTGTGATATACATATCGTGAGCTATTACTTTCACCTCAGAGATCAATCACTTGCCCTTTCCCGATATATGTTGACACAGCGCTGCGTGTATAGAAGTATATGCAAAGTTGGGAACGTTGCTTGTGCTTGCATGTCTCCTTGTATCCTGTGTTCTTGTAATTATATGTACTGTGTGCATGAGACGGCATACGTGTTGACAGTTGAGATAGTTGGGTTGGTCACATTGCAACACCTGCAAGCTCCCTGCAGGAAATGCATCATCCATGTATGCTCATACAGAAACATGTTGATACACAGTGCCTATAGGTTCTAAAATGAAACCCTTACCCCCCCCTTTTTTTTTCTTTTTTTTTTCAGTATTACGGTTTTCAGTTCAGTTCCAACAACGCCCCAAAACCCTATATATATTAAATTATACATTTATATAATTATATTTGATTGCAGAGGCATCTCTTTTAGAGTCTTTCTGTGAGAGATGTGACCGGTATTTTACAGTTATGCACAGTGTTCGTCACTGAAGCAGCATTTTGAGGCCTCTCTGTGTCGCTGTAAATAGCCTAGAAATTACATGGCACGACAGTGTTGAACGTCAACAGGAGCGGGCCAAATAAAGCACAATGAATATTTGGTATAAAACATGAATTATAGCCGCTGAAGTGACAGTACAGTTTTGGTGATAAAGAAACTCGCATATTAAAAAAAAAAAAAAAAAAAATCTGCTTTTCTGGCATGTAAGCGGCTTTTGACTCTGAAATGTAAACAATGCCACATCTTGTCATGGAGTGGTGGATCCACCTGCAGCGACAGAAGCCACGCCAAAAATAGAAATCACACGATGCCAGCGTTGTTTGGAATCACAGTCTGCCACCCATTCTTAATTTTTTCATCCAACCTAGGTTCCGAAATTACAACATGAGAAAGAAAAGCAACTGACAAATTAAGCCGAAAACAAGATAGTTGTTATTTGAGTCACTGTGCATAGAAAGCCGTGCACCGCTCTTTCTCACAGTGTCCTTTTTGATGTCACCACAGGGGGAGGCAAAAGTTTATCATTTTCAAAACCTGCACATTACACCCACAAACATTTTCACACTAGATAAATTCCCATACAACCGTAGCCTATACGACTTTTACAAAGGTGTTCTTGCAAGAGTAATATAATCCTGCGGCTTAATGTGTTCCCATTTTTCTGCTAACTTGTGTACACGCCCCTATGGATTCTTCCATTCTCTTATTAACTTTCCCACTGAATGTGCATTTTATAGGGGATTAGTGAGGTTTAGGCATGTCTTTGTGCATTAAGTGTCCATCTCAAATAAAACAGGCAAAGTGCAGGTAAAAAAAAATATATAAATAAATAAAAACTCTGTCCTTCTGATTAATGAAATGTGCACCCAATGTTCACATTCAGCTGCCATCAAGAGTCGGAAAAACCGCGCTTTCTGAATGCGGCGCTAAGTTGGGTTGAGCTGGGCGTGTATTTATATGTGCTTAAATATATGAGGTCATGGGTGTGTCGTGTATGTGTGTGTGTATGTGTGTGTGTGGCAGGGGGTGGCGGTGTCTCAAGGTCATGTTGACAGTCTATACACAGAGAGCGCCAGAGGAAAGCGCCAGGCTTGTTGACCCACTTTGCATGTTATGTGTGTATGTGTGCCCCGCAACCTGGTTCTGTCCGAGCTGCTTCCTGAGGGAGTGGATCACGCCACTTTGTGCAAGGGGGGGTGTGTGTGTGTGTGTGTGTGTGTGTGTGTGTGTGTGTGTGTGTGTGTGTGTGTGTGTGTGTGTGTGTGTTTTTTTGCGTCATGTTTGCGTTAAGGTTATGTTAGGGTAAGGGGCTGAGGTATTTGTTTTGTCAATGGAGAGTCTCCTGTGTGTGCATGCACATATCTGCGTTTGCATTTTTTACACCTAAAAGCTAACTCCTCACCACCGTTCTGTTTAAACAGTGCAGCAGTCTCTGTTTGTCTAACAAATACTCTCTTAAGAGACTTTAGTGCCTCTGTCTGCGAGTGTGTCTGTGTCACACATGAGTCTGGTTTGTCTTCTCTTACAACTGAAGATTGTACAGTGACTGCTGGTTTCAGCACGTCTTGGAAAGAGTCTCTGACCCAGACACAGTGGAATATATATATATAGTAGCATGTAACTGTCAATGTCATCTTGCACAAAGAACACAGTCGGCATTGTGTGTGCCAATCGAACAGGCATAACATTATGACCACTGATAGGTGAAGTAAATAACACTGACATTCTTGTGACAATACAGTGATCTGCTGGTAAACGTTTGGACCTGGCATTCATTCATGTGGATGTTACTTAGACATGTACCACACACCTAGACCAGACCAGACCAGGCACCCCGACCCCATAGCAATGACACTCCTTGATGGCAGCAGCCATCCCCAGCAGGATGCAGCCTGACACAGACACACACACAAAAACGATTTAGGAACAACTTAGGCCACGTCCACACGTACGAAAACGGTCTTTTCCCTCTCCGTTTTCGAGGGCATCGGTTCAAGAAATATCCGCGTCCACACAGGTCCGTTTCAGCACGACCGAAAACGCTACTTCATATTCCAGGCCTATAGGTGGCGCTGTTTCAGTTTCAGAAATTCACCAAAAACGGAGAGGAAGAGGCGGAGCATGCGCACAAATCTTGAGCGCTGTTTACAAATCGCCTTTTTTGCTCAGCGTGGTGGCACAGGAGCATGATATGTTGCCCTAGTAACCCTAATAGGCTCAATATCTTCTCCAGCAGGAAAACTAGCATGTAGTCCGCCATTGTTGTTGATGTTGTTATGAGACGTCTTGCGGGATGTGGAAGGCTGCTCGGGGGTGTGGCGATGACGTCATCGTTTTCGCCGTTTTCGCCGTCCACACAGAAACGCAAGAGTTGCGTTTGCGAATTTCTCCACCCTGGGACCCGTTTTCAGAAAAGTGCATTTTAGGGCAATGCGTTTACAGGATACGTGTGGACGATCGGCCAAAACGATGCAAAACTTCTGCTTTTCTGCTTTTCTGCTTTTCTGCGTTTCTGCGTTTCTGCGTTTCCGTGTGGACGGCCCCTTAGAAAACATGAAAAATAGCACAAGGTGTTGACCTGGCCTCCAAATTCACTAGATCCCAAACTGATATGTTTGAAGTATCTGTGGGATGATCCACAGAGGCCCCTCCCCTCAACCCAAGGACCCAAAGGCCTCCACTAACAACATTTTGTTGCCAGATACCACAGGACACCCTCAGAAGGCCCATGTCCATTCTCTGATGAGTGTTTTGGAAGCACAAGGGAGACCTACACAATATTAGTAAGATGTGGTCATAATGTTATGCCTGATCGGTGTATATATAAAGTAGCATGTAACTGTCTGTGTCATCTGGCACAAAGAACACAGTTGTCATTGTGTGTGCAGGTTTTGTAGTATTGAAAGCTTACCTAAATGCTTCAGATTTTCCTCAGAAAAGTCTTTGGAAAGACAAACATCAAATGTACATACCTGAGCATCGTTCAGGTATGCGCATACGTACGTGTTTGTGTGTGTGTGGGCACGGCGTGATCAAACTCGCTGATGATGTTCCTACGAACCGAAAGAGAAGCAAGTGCTATCTGGATAGTTGGTATGTCCTTCCTCTAAACAACACTGGGTATTTTGAGGTTTGGGATCCACCCTGTACTTTGGGGTGGAGTCACACAAACACTTTTTTTTTTTTTTTTTTTATATAACTCTGTGTGTGTGTTGCACCCAACTGTGTCAAGTATATCTATGTTTAGCGTTTTGTTTTGTTTTTTTTACTTGCGTGTCCGGGCGATTGATAGAAAGAGAAAGGAGGTCAGGCACCCGCTTTTCAGTTAGTGACCCGACCTGAATTTAAGTTTGTTGGCACCTGAACAGAGTAAAGTGTTAATCCAAAGCAAATTGAAGATTCAATTGAATCCCTCTCTGGATTAATTACATTCCCCGTAGCCTTCCTTTTTCACATTTGTAATAGTGAAAGAATCATAAACCATGTCAACAAATCTGTGCGTTTGACTCTGGACGAAAAACCCTTGTGCAATTAAATCAATCCGCTAAAATAATAGAAAATTTCGCATGTGCTGTAGATGATTAATTGACCTTTTAAAAATACTAAGTAAAGTAAATATACACATTTGGAAGGAAATGTGAGTAAATGTGTTTAATTGTACATGCAACTGACCTATTTTATTTTACTTTATTGGAGAACAAAAGGTGTTTTAATAAAAGGATTTCACATAATTTAGTTTAATGTTTTTTGAAGTTAGAATTTTTTCTTTTCTTTGCTGCAGTGAACGCCTAATAGTTGCATAATCTGATCTAATGCAACGATCTGACGTGTCTTTCAGAGCGGGGGGATCCCTGTTTAGAGGGGGGTCACATGTGCATGGGCCTGGTGGTGGGTGGACCAAGCGGGGACCCGTCCACCAGAGCGGTGCCGGAGGAGAGGACGAAGAGGAGCCCAGAGGAGCTGAGGGAGCTCTGGAGGAAGGCCATCCTGCAGCAGATCCTGCTGCAGAGGATGGAGAGAGAGAACCAGAAACTCCAAGGTGAGCTGGATGAGTGAAGGGACTGAAACACGCATCACACCAGGAGCCCGCACAGGCTTTTTCTTTGCCCTCTTAAGAAGAGAAAGTAGGCAGTATTATCTCACATTGCAATCGGCATTAACACAAACAGTGCAGTGCACGGCCTTGTAGTGGCCATCCCACAATACATGCAGCTGCCAGTGTGCCCTATGAAAGTGAATCGAAAACTTGAATGTCTAAATAGAAAGAACAAATCTTCGTGTTAAAGCACCTTGATTTAACCGCATAACATTTTACTGCTGCGAGGCCTCGCATGATTAGATCGCCTTTATTGTCTATTTGCATGATAACAAGTTAACGCTGCAGGATTACACGAATAATCGGTTTCTCTCGCGGCAAAATAGCGAGGCAAACAAGTCTTCCTTTAAGGCGTCTCTGGCAACTTGCCGTCCCAGCCATGCGCTCGCGGAGGTTAGGTAATCAAGTGCACACCTGCTTTTCTTTCTTTCAAAACTTAGACCCACCACAAATTATACATGCCGTGGACTGTTGACTGTGTGCTTGCTGCTAGGCATATCAAAGGGTGCGGCAAAATCACCACCTCTTCCGTGACCTAGTTGGCTCGCGCCATACCGCACCTAGTTCTGCAGCGCACCACATAATTACCCCCAATAATAATTCACACACCCAACACTTCCACGTCCATCAGATTAATTGTAACGATTGCCTGTGCAGCAGGGTGCGGATGCATCCTCGCTCATGCTTTATACGTCAATAAGCATCTCCAGTATGTGTTGACTTTCTCCAGAATGTATAGTTTAATTGTGTTTTATTCCTCCCACAGGGTGCGCTCCACCTTCGTGTTCGTTATTTGTCTGGGTGGAGCTCAACTCGCTGTCCCTCATCCTATCTTTTTATCTCTCTCGCTGCCGCCAGCTTTATGGGTCAACTGTGAGCGTGCGCGCTTCTATCACTGTGTGTGTATGTGTGTGTGTGTCTTTCTCAGCTCCAGGGTGGGGTATCCTATCCTGTTGTGTGTTATCAAGGGTGGAGTGTTCCGGCAACAGAGAAAGGGAGAGAAATGGAGAGTGGGAGGCAAGGAGAGAGAGAGAGAGAGGAGAGAGTGAGCGCTAGCTGGGCCGCTGCCAGTGAGCCGCTCTTGGATGGACTAGACTCTGCTTGCTCTAGACTGATGATAAGACAGGCAGCACAGCCACTGCCTCACCGACAGCATCTATTCTTACTCTGGGTGTGTCGACCGTTTGCTCCGTCCAAGTTCTCTTCCTTTATTGTTCAGGGTTTGGTTTCCAGGTCACTCCCGCTACTTCTTCTTCCGTCTTCCGTCTGATTCCTGAGGCTGTAATTAACAGCACTTCATAAAAAGTATTCAGACGTCTTCAAATTATCCAAATCTACCTTATTGTGAAACGAGTTATATTCAAAACAGCTTTAAGGTATTAAGGTATTCTCTTTTATTACAGCTACGGTGTTATTGTAATTGCTCCAGTTTACTTTTTGTTAAATGTTGCTGGGAAAATCCATTCAGCTAATTTCACCCCGTTCGCTAACATACCCTGTTTCCTGGATGGTATCAGGATGTGACCTGGTGTCTCCGTCCTTTCCCGTAGTAGTTATATCACTGCCCTGAAAACAGCTAAGTCGCAGCTGGTCACTGGGTGGACTTCACTCATGAGCGGAAAAGGGTGGAGACGTCCACAAGGGAAAGCCGCGCGCGCGCTCGGGAGGGAGAGTGCCGTTGATGGACGTACGCAGGATTGACTGCGAAGAAAGAGTTGTCAGAAATGTGAAAGAAAAGAAGAGATGGGCTGTGGGTTAAGAGATTAGGGGAGGGAGAGAGGAAGGGTGTTGTCAAAAAAGAGAGGAACAGATGAGGGTTGCTGGGTGTGCCCTCACCTTCTTTGATCGCTGGTGTCAACATGTTGCAACGGAATTCACAGTTTGTGTGTTTGTTTGGTTTGTAGGCTCTTTATCGATCTGAACGTCCAGAGGAAGGGTTTACCCCATGCAAAAAAAAATAAATAATAAAAATCACACATCAGGATAGGTGTAATGATTATAAATCACACATTACGTTACACAATTATTGATAATTCGATATAAATGTCCTAAGGATATTATACGCTTGTGCGTTATAAACAAACGATCAAATTTCAGAATAGACCTGTTTTTGCGGCGGACATTTTGACGTGTTACTGAAAGCGCAGCTGTATTAATGACGGCTGCATTCCACATATGGGAGGTCCTGCTATTGTGAATGCTGGTCATGGCTTACTGGAACACTTAATGGACCTGAGCCATAAATGTTCAGTATTACATCGGTACTTTCCCTACAGTGGTATCAATATGTCCGCCTTTGAAAAAAAAAGCTGTATTCTTGGATATTATAAAAAACGCAATGTTACATGGCATAAAGTTGCCGAGTTTGATCATTCCAGCCATGAGATGTTGCGGAGGGTCAGACAGACGCTCCCCCTGTGGCCCTGATGCATCAAACACGGAGCTTTGACAATACAACAATACAGTGTTCTGCTGGGAAACGTTTGGACCTGGCATTCGTGTTAATGTTACTTAGACATGTACCACCCACCTAGACCAGACCAGGCACCTCCACCCTGTAGCAATGACACTACTTGATGACAGCAGCCAACCCCGGCAGGATGAAAAACAGCACAAGGTGTTGACCTGCCCTTTAAATTCCCTAGATCCCAAACTGTGGGATGCACTGGAACAAGCCTGATCCACAAAGGCCCCTCCCCTCAACCCATAGGACCTTAAGGCCCCCACCAACAACGTCTCCTCAGACGGCCCATTCTCTGATGAGTCACGACTGTTTTGGAGGCTCAAGGAGATCATAATGGTCAGGTGGTCATAATGTTATGCCTGATCTGTGTACCAAGACAAAATGAACCCGCAGATATTGTACCAAACTGCAACTCTGTTCCAGCACTGCAAATGCTGGGAACTCCTGCGAGGGCAAAGGTCAAGTTTGACTCTTCTTGTGAAAGAATTGTTGTGAATTGTCATAGATGGTTTTTAATTAGATTCTATTTTAAATGGCTGCGATTGCAGCAGCGTATTCTGCTCTGGTTATTGTTAGGACCACTAGCTTGCCACAACAAAGAGCGTGTGAAAGTGACTTTTAGCAATGTATGAAAGTACATGAGTGCAGTGAGAGGCTCATGTTGAGTGCAAAACCAAACCGAAATTACGATGCAAAACTTACAGGGCTTGGTGGTTTGTGAAGAGAGCAGCGAACATGGGCGCTAAAATCACCCTCGAGAACAGCGGCCTGTTACAGTGACGGCTCCTCAGTTTTAAACAGCCTGCAAGAAATACACACCACAAGAGAAAGGGTGCAGTACCTGCCACATTACTGAAATACATTCTTTGTGTATGTCTGCAGCCTCAGAGAGTGATTTGCAGAACAAGCGTCTGAAGTTGGACTATGAGGAAATCACTCCATGTCTGAAGGATGTCACTCTGGTGTGGGAGAAAATGCTGGGAACTCCTGGGAGAGCAAAGGTCAAATTTGACTCTGAGACCATACATGCTGCAGTTACACAAGGTACATATTTGGCTGCACACGTACATATATATCAGTGCTTTGTGGATATGTGTATTCTTTTAAAAGTCTGCAGGTATTTGCAAATATTGACCAAAGCTTAATGTATAAAGCTCCAAAACTGAAAATATGTTTGGTCATTTTTTTTTTTGTGCGTCTTATCATCTGCCTCAACTCAGACCCCTTTCAAAATACAGCAAAAGGAAAGATCACAAATGCCTTAAAGTGTTTTTATTCTAGTGTTTGTGGTCACGGTAAAATCAGTGCGTATTCCCCCTTTCACAGTTTTAAGTCTCTGTCTCTAAATGAGGACTTTCTGTTCCGTCCATATTCTAGTATCGGCATGTTCATGCACAGAGAAAAAAGGAAGGTTAGCGCTTAAGCTATCTTAAGCTATTTACTCACAGAAAGGCTAGAAAGGCTATGCTATAACAAGAAGTCAGAACAGTTAAAACACGGTGAAGTTGGTTTGAGAGCTAGAGGCAGTTTCTAGTTTCATCACAGCTTCTCGGCTGACCTTGAGCTAAATAGATAAAAACAAGTCTCAGATTTTAGGAATTAGGCTTGTTGGTGGAGAGCTTGGTGAGAAGACATATACAACCCATGTTTGTCTGTTTAACACTTGGCTAACCACAGCCATCGAGCAACTGCTTAGCTTATCTTAGCTTAGCACATAGACTGAAAAATGGGGGAAACATCTAGCTCCACTCTGTCCGATAATACTCAGTAATGAAATCAACCTATCTTGTACCTCTAAAACCTTTTAATAAAGACATAATATGTCTGGTTTGTTTGAACCGTAAAGAAACAAAGGGACAAAACAACAATTACTCTTGAGTAGTTGCCAAATACAAATAAAGACTCCAGGAAGTTAAAGATCATAGCCAATATGCAATCAACTGTAAAATGTCATGTCATTGTTACAAGTGACAAGATTTGAATTTATTTACATTATTTATTTCTTTATTGATACAGTTAAATTCACAGCCATGGAAGTGGTATTGACTGTTTCTGAATCTCTGTTGGACAATGAATAAGCTGATCAGACTGTGGTTGTACTGGGCATATTCAGACATTAAAGCCTGTCTTATTTAACTTCTTTATAGGAATTTTATCTTAAATGAGTGAATTAAAAAGGACCACAGCTAAAGTAAGAAGGGCTCTCGTCTGTAGTTGTGTCATCTGTCAAAATAAGTAATAAGTCAGAATACAGAAATATTCTAATCAGGGGAAATATTTTTTGTAAATACCCTAAAAACATAGGGAGTTTACTGTTGCATCAGAGTATTTATCTGAGAGTAAATCTTTTGTATAAGGTTGTCTTTAGGTGAACAAACCACATCCTGTATGAAAGTAATTACTGTGCTGACGTGAGATTTTGGGTTTTCTAGTTATTTACAAGCTCTATTGTCATTGCCTTTTCTACATAATGCAAATTTAACTGAAATTTCAGTGATTCAGGGTCATCAGTCATCAGATTAGATTTGGCCTGTCAGTTAGCATGCTAGCATGCCGTGCAACCCCTGCACTACCCCTGCCTTGTCCTCCTTCATTTCTGTCATCTCTGACAGGTGTCCCGAGGCAGCATCGCGGTGAGATCTGGAAGTTTCTCTCTGAACAGTACCTGCTCAGACAGACGGTCCCTTCCCGACCCCCCTCCAACCACACTCCGTACAAGGAGCTGCTGAAACAGCTCACCTCGCAGCAACACGCCATCCTCATAGACCTGGGTAATGTACACACGCACAGAAGAGACAGTAGATGTTGGATTGGTACAACATTTCATTTGTGGCGGGCGGACATAAACGTTAGTGATAAGTCGGATTGTGACTGCCAGGATACATCACACTGTAGTTAAAGCTATGCGGTTGGTTGTGTGTGCAGGAGGCGCTCTGATTCCTTCCTGTTGAACTTCAGGTAACACCATGTGTGTAATTAGCATAGTCAGTACTGCTGACTCATTGCTCTATGAGGAGAAGAAATTCGAAATTGTTTTTATTACATAAACTTTGGGTATTTATTATTTTTTTAATTGGTTAGATCTGATTAACACACGACGCAAATTTCGAAACGTGTTCAAAATATTGTTGTCCTCGCTGTTTTTCTGTAGTGACAAGACGAGTGAAAGAAATCATTTTTTGCGTTATTTGTCGCATTGAATCGCTTCAACAAATTCATTTTTCTCAAACCTCGTTTTAACACTTTCACCCTCAAATGTGTATGCTAAACCTCCCACCCAAAAACCCGCAACCACTCACTACCTACACCCCACCCATGTAACACCCACATACATACATAGGCACATCCACCCACACTTGCATCCCTGTAGCACTTACCCTCCCGCGTTTCTGCTGTTGACCCTGTGCCTTTCATCTGCCTATCGTGTTATTCGCAATACATCAAAAAAAAAAAAAAGGTAACAGCTCGCGCAGCGACAGTTTGGTCTTATAGAAAGGTGTTACGTGCTCTAAGATAAACACAGCATTTATGACACTAAGGTGTCGGGAAAGTATGCTGGTAGAAAATGCATACGCTTCACATAAACAAGCAGAAGTGTTTGTCAGGCTTTAGTCGTGTGAAATCTGGCACTCCCACAGCAGAACAGACACTTTCCTTCGGGCAGGGGAGGGAGTCATGGCATAAAGTTCACAAACATAAAGCCCCCACAGTACATTCCACACACGTACACTCACACCGTCCTCATTGTCATCTACAAATCCCCACATCGCACACCGTAAGTCAAGAAGTCCTCCGTCCCGAAACGCGCACACCTGCCAATTATCAGGCTGTCCACATGTTTTTCTTTTGGATCTCGGCCCTCATTATCTTGTCATTTTGATCGGAGCATGTCCTGTTCAGTGTTAAAGTTCTGCAGTAGGGTATGCAGCCTTAGCATAAAACCGCATTCATGGGTGTGTTTTGTTTTTTGTTTTTTTAACATAATTTTAAGCATGTTGGCTTGGAATGGGTTGGCACATGCTCATGCACTGAGCATTTTTAACGTCAATAGCGAAATGTGAAGGCTAGCATCCTAAGGCGAAGCTCAGCAGTCTGTACGTTGTGTTCTGTGTCCAAACACGTGTAGACGCCCAGAGGCTTGTGCCCCTGTTGTAGCCCATGAGCTCTTTGCAGGAGTTTTATATCAGTCTGATCTCAAACATCAAATAGATAAATAGTTGTCTGGCGCAGTGTTTTGTCCTTATTTTGATCCGTGCTCTTTTCTTCTGTTCCAGGTCGCACTTTTCCTACTCATCCGTATTTCCAAGCCCAGCTGGGGGCAGGACAGCTGTCTCTGTATAACATACTGAAAGCATACTCACTGCTTGACCCTGAGGTATCATTGCAATTCTTCTGTGCCCCCTCTTTCTTTTTTTTTTTTTGCATGTTTCTCTCCCCTTCACTTAATCAAATAAACTGTCAAATGTCCATTAATGTTAATCCCTCCCCCTCCCCGCCTTGTAAACATCAAAGTTGTTTTTGTTTTTATTGTAGGTGGGCTACTGCCAGGGCCTGTCCTTCATTGCCGGAGTGCTGCTTTTGCACATGGGGGAAGAGGACGCCTTCAACATGCTCAAATTTCTAATGTATGATGTAGGGCTCCGCAAACAGTACCGGCCTGACATGATTATCCTGCAGGTAAAAATGCACTCACACACCAATGACACATTACATTCCGTAACCTCTTACCCTAACCCTTACCGTATCTGCCTTACCCAAACGAAACATGTAACCTTTACACTAAAACCAAGTCTTAACAAGTTTTAACCCTCAGAAAGTATTACACTAGTATTCCAGGAAAAATCAGCCCATACAAGACCGGCAGCCTCCCCCTTTACAGAATCTGTTGTTTTAAATGTTCGTTCATCTGTCATTTTATCCATCTCATGCTGTCTATATTAAGTTTTAGGTGTCTCGTCTCTTCTTTTTGTAGTTTTCTGAACTGCAGCGATCCTCTTACGTTCTCATGTTTAAACCAAAAGAGTTCACTTCAGTGGGTGCTGCACTTTTATGGCACTTTTTATTGAGCCTCAGATGAAGTTACCGATGTTTGGTTTGCATGGGAATTTAGTTGGATTAATACTTGACTCAAGCGGTTAATGATACTCCCGTCACAGATACCTGCGGCGAAGGTTTTGAGTTATAATTTAGCATCAAGTTTCACCTTTTCGCTGAACCACAGCAACACTAGACGGATGCACTGTACGGGGCGGAGCCATATCGTGCTTGAATGCTTGAATCCTCGCTGTCTTTTTATGGTCACATTCAGTTACTTTTGCAAACAACAGTCAGAAGTTTATTTACTAAAAAGGAGTCTATTGCAGTTGTGGCGTTTGCATCGTAGACTGTATAAATATGGACAACATGTCCCCATTTCCTTGCATTGGCCAAACTGACGCTATTTTCCCGGGACACGTGCAGCGCCATCTTGTGACTTTGGAGCCAGAGTTCGAGAGTGGAGCCACGTGGCGCTGCGATATTGATCACCCGACTACACTTCTGCCAGACTCACTCTCGTTTTTGTTTAATTAATACTACGCTCTGCTCTACCTCCACCAGTTACAAAGAAATGTTGGATTATACACTGTACTTCTTTTTCCCTTTCTTTTTCTTACAACTCTCACGGTCCCACGGGACTGCTTTACAGAGCAGTTGGGATGGCAACTGTTAGTAGCCATTATGTCACATCCTGTTTCTGTAGCGTCAAATAACTTACTAAAACAAAACTTATCCAAAGAATTGACACATGAGTATGCAACAGTATTATATCAACTACCTAAAATGACTGAAACCATCCTTGGAAAAATGTTTTTATTCTTGTAGTGTTTATTATGACCTATACTGCAGCCAGCCACCAGGGGGAGCGCTACTTGCTTTGGCTTCACTTCAGAGGAGCAGTTCTGCTGTTCATCTTTATACAGTCTATGGTTTGCATTGTTATGTTATCAAGTCTCCCGTGAGCTAGCCTTAACCCAGTGGTTCCCAAACTTTCTCTGCTGGGACCCCCTTTGGTACATGAGAAAATATTCACCCCCCCAAAACAAAAATAAAAATTCCCGCTCCCATTGATTATTTGCTCTATCCCGTCCCTATCATGTTACCAACAGTGAAAATGATTCCCGTACCGTGGGACAACCGCGGGAATACCGTGACTCGCGGGCGTCCCGAAAATTGTCACCCTCTAATTCGATCCGCGCCCTGCGCCCCCGCTGCAATGGCTCTGCGACCTCCCTAGGGGGCACGCCCCCCACTTTGGGAACCACTGCCTTAACCTCCGCCTGCATCACAAACTTAAAGGAACAAAAGCTGAGGTGTGGAGTAGTTACCATGGCTAAGTGCATGACTTTGCGCCATGCACTTAGCCGAACAAATCCGTGATAAAAGCACAACATGCAACCAAGTGTCACACCAGTGAAAAGTCTATCTCTGGTTGTTCATCTCAGATTCAGATGTACCAGTTGTCTCGGCTGCTCCACGACTACCACAGAGATCTTTACAGCCACCTTGAGCAGCAGGAGATCGGGCCCAGCTTGTACGCCACCCCATGGTTCCTCACCGTATTCGCCTCACACTTCCCCCTCGGCTTCGTGGCCAGAGTCTTTGGTAAGTCTTGGACGGCTCAGCATTTCTGTACATTTCTGTATTCGTAGAACACCCCGTACACTGTCATCAGACTATTCATTATTTCCTCCTGTGAGAAGCCCAGAACCGTTGATGCAGGATAAAAACAGAATGATGTGTAGTTTGTCTCCTTAAAATGATTTCTTAGTATCTACTAGTGAGACACGTACACACAGACATATTTGATATTAAGTTAGTCAGTTACCGGCCGTTGTTTTTTGTGTAAATACCACCACGCCCACAGTTGGTATATGATTTTTTTCTCTTCGTATTTTTCCTTTTCTCTCCCTCATTCCTTCCCTACATGCTTAATTTCTTACATGGTGTTTGATCACTGAACCAGACGCGCTGGCTCCTCATGGTCATCTGAGCGTAACGTGTGTGTGTTTGTGTGTGTGTGTGTGCGTGTGTGCGCGTGCGTGTGCGCTTAACACTTGAAGGGCATCATGTTTGCATTGTCAAGTCTTTGATATCACATGTGGAGCTCGTACACCTTTGCTCCCATTCCTTAAGCTTGTGTATGATCTCATGCAATCCTGCCTAACCCTTACCACACCCCGATGCATTCAAAGCAAACACACAAACACACACCTCCTCTGACTCTCTCAATTTAACCTGGCCTATATTTGTGTTTGTTTAAACGGTGTCACTGACGTCAAACCATCTATTTCCATAGAAAAGGCATTAAGTCACAAATAAATGCAGTAATCTTCGCTGTCAGCACTTGTCATCGTTTATTATGCAGTATGGAATTAAAAGAAGGCATCTTAGGTAATAGCTTCTTCTGACCTTGTTTTATATATCTTGATTTCCCCTGTGTTTCCCCCCTTTTGTGTCCTCTTGCAGATATGTTGTTCCTGCAGGGCTCGGAGGTTATCTTCAAGGTGGCCTTAAGCCTGCTGGGGAGCCACAAGCCTTTGATCCTGCAGCAGGACAACCTGGAGTCCATAGTGGACTTCATCAAGACGACGCTGCCCAACCTGGGCCTGGTGCAGATGGAGAAAACCATTAACCAGGTTAGAAATGGAGACGGAGTTGGCTAGTAATGTGCCGCCACCTCTTTAATCACTGACAAGAACGCAAAATAAACACAAAAATAAAATTAGAAATTTATTTAAATTTGTTCTAAGTTTGGAAACTTTTGGAAAAAGCAATAAAAACGGAGATGCTGACTGATTTTAATCATCTAGTCAGTGTTAAAAGATAAGCCCTCCTATAGCTCTATATTGTTAAACAAATCCCATGAAAAGACCAAAACCAACAGCAACTTAATCTGTCTAACCTCCCCCAAGCTTACAGAGGTACTCAGACCAAAACCGATTTGTTCATAATGAAAACAGAAATCCTTCAAAACAGGTTGACAGTGATGTACTTTCATTTTTAAGAAAAGCCACATTTCACTAAAATAGCTTTGCAATGCAGCCCTTAATTGGGAATAAATAAGAACTATTTCCACTTAAAGATTTAAGGACTGCCAATAATAATGCAGCACATGCACAAACTCCCATAATGCAGTTTGATAGCATCATTCAATGGGAAGAGTCGTGTTTACCACGTTCACACGAAATTATCCGAAATTATATGAACGGCTCCCTTTTGTGGTATGCACAGCCACTTAATGTAGATTTTTAAGTGTTGTGACATGTTTTCAGAAATGGTAGAGCTACATGGTCGGTTAATATATCGTAATTTAGTCGTATAGTTTTCTTTACCATTTGTCTGAGGAAAAACATAATGACATTCCCAACCGCTCCATCTTTTAATTACGCCTACGCCTTTCCGACATTAAGTAGTGGTGTTCTCACGACTCACGGGCGATGTTACCGCTTGAATGCAGAACTTTTTTTTTTTTTGTTGTTCATGTAGCAACCACAAGCTCAAAAGTTTAATTTGGCGGCACGCTAGACGCCATGCCACCTAAATTCTCTCCGTTCACATCCCACACCACACAAAGTCAGCTGACGTTTATGTCCAAATTCACTGAATGCACCTTTAATACGATATTAATTCCACACACGTTCCACTGTTTAGACAAAATGGAGTCATTTGACTTCAACTTCAGCTTGAGCTCTGTTTTCATGTCTCTGCAGCTGTGACACAATTATGTGGCGACCTGAAAACAAGCCACACCCGATATGTTTTCATGTTGTCCGTCCCGTTCTTTTAACCATTACATCTGAGACGCACCTTGGACTCGAGGATGACCCAGAATTAGAATTTGGTGGTCAAAGATTATAGGTTATCAGGACCTAGCAAAACTAACTTTTGGCTCTGACTCGAGATTTCACATGGTAATTATCACTAATTATCATAACTAATAAGATCACGTGATTACATTTTATGTCCACAGAGATTGTAGGCTTAAAGCTCTGGATGGACTTGGTGTAAAGTACAACTTGATTGGTTGGTGGTTGACACAAAAACCTTCCTATCTGACACTATCGTGAACTCGTATCAGAGATTAAGGAAGTCTAACAATACACAGCTGCTACTGTGAAACTTTGAACGGGTCATTAAATCAGTAACAGAAGCGGTAATTCTAGTTTTGCCCTGTATTTGTTTACCATCAAAACTATGCTGAATTAGCTGCTAGTGGTTCCTGTTCAG
Source organism: Chelon labrosus (assembly GCF_963514085.1). Lineage (NCBI taxonomy): Eukaryota > Metazoa > Chordata > Actinopteri > Mugiliformes > Mugilidae > Chelon > Chelon labrosus. The sequence continues at coordinate 11,997,427 of NC_140338.1, forward strand.
TACCACTGGATATTCAAACAACTATCATGGGATAATATTGTCACTGAGGAACGTGCTGACATTGAGATACATTTTTTTTTGTCTCTGAGTGAGTTTTAGATTATCTAAACTCTTACACCCAAGCTCTACACTTATGAGTCTTATTTCTGTGTGTTCAGATTTGGCAGAGTGACTCCAAGAGGGAATGGGATTATTTTTTCCTTCCTGACGGTTTTTAAATAGCACTCATGCATTCACATATGAGAACCTCTCTTTCCGTGTAATTCTGAATCACATGCACCAGTGTTTGCCACCTCCTGTCAACTCTAAGGGAGTGGAATGTATTTGCATACACCGATCAGCCACAACATTATGACCGGAGACAGGACAGGAGAAGTAAATAACATTGACCATCTTGTCATAACACAATGTTCTGCTGGGAAACCTTTGGACCTGGCATTCATTCGTGTGGATATTACTTAGACCTGTAGCACCCACCTAGACCAGACCGGGACCCCCACCCCATAGCAATGACACTCCTTGATGGCAGCCGCCACACAAAAGCGGTTTAGGAACAACTAAAAAAAAAACAGCACAAGGTGTTGACCTGGCCTCCAAATTCACTAGATCCCAAACTGATCAAGTATCTGTGGGATGATCCACAGAGGCCCCTCCCCTCATAGGACCCAAAGGCCCCCCCACTAACAACATCCTGTTGCCAGACACCACAGGACACCCTCAGAAGGCTCATGTCCATTCTCTGATGAGTCACAACTGTTTTTGGAGACATAAGGGAGACCTACACAATATCAGGAAGGTGGTCATGATGTTATGCCTGATCGGTGTAAGTTAGGTAACTACAGGATTCGTTTCTAAATGACCTGTTACGTTGTATGTGTTAATAACTATAAATACCTGTGTTGTTTTAGTGCCACTCAGTGTCCACAAGAAATTACTTCAAGTTCAGTGACCTGATGGGTTTCTAAACATGACGTAGTTTTCCAGCTTTTTAGCTTTCAGTAATAGGCGGTATAATTGCTTTACAGCGAAACAAGAAAATGGAAAATGATAAGCTGCTTGAGTGACACGAGCTATCAGTGTGAGCCACACCCAGTGCTTTCAAGAGCAGCTGCTGGGTGGAGTATGAGTGAAGTCATTTAACCTTTACCTCATGCGTCAGTAATTGGAAAACTGCTGTGTGTCAATAACTTCAGGCTCTCGCGTTTGAACGACTCCTACAGAGTTATGATCAGGCTTTTATCATGTGAATGACTTTACAAGTTTCAGTTTCAATTGTGCCGATGTTTATAGTGATGTAGGTTGTCATTTTCCCCAGGATGTTAGGAGATGAAAGAAGGTTGTTATCGGGGAAGGCTAGGTATGCATTCATCTCAAAATTTCTACAAGATAACAAATGGGTATGAGTTACGTCCGCGGGTACTTTCCCTCTAGGTCCGTTTTTCCACACAAGTTTGTCTCCGTGTTAACTGCAGAGTGACTCACAGTTTCACCGCCAGAAAACACACACACAAAGAGAAAAACAGGGAGTGCACATACAGGATGTAAGTCCCTATTTTCTACAATGTGAAAAATGTAGGTACAGGACACCTACAAGTGTCTTTAATCCGTGTCCATGACGCAGTTATGGGGAAATTCCCGTTCCGTGCAACTTTTTTGTTCCTTGTTTTGACCTACATTCCTATCAGAGGTGATAAGGAAACACTGTCACAGGTTAGCATGATGTCACGTTCATTGCATAGCAGGATGAGCAGGATGAGTGTAATAAAAAGAAATTAAAGCCTTTAACAATGGTGCATATGCAGGGCATTTATCTCCACCCTGCCGAAGACTTTCTCCCAAAAATGTGTTTGTTTCTGAGCGTGGCTGAACTGTTGGCTTGTTTCCAGCCTCCTTGTGTTCGCTTCCTCTCAGTAATTACTTTGCTGAGAACGCTTTTATCATAATGGGTAGGAATGATGGCCAGACGACGGCAATGTGACTGGACTTGTAGGTGTTAAACACAAACACATAAGCAGTTTTTAAAGAAAAACGAACCGTCCGTGATAATACCTAAAGGTTTCCCGAGGCGGTTTTGAAGCTTGTTGTTGGGGACACTCAGGCCCTTGGCAACTCTGCAGGCCTCGACTCCTCCCGAAGCCTGGCTAATTCAGAAAAGAGGCACTCAGTGATTATTTACACAGGCTGTAAACATGTTTTTGTCTCTGCTATAAAGTTTTGACACAGAAGTCAAAAAGAGTGGATTGACTTGTTTCCTAAGACAGTCTCAACTGGTAATATTTTTAAATTTTTGCCTTAATTTTTCCGCCCCAGACGTTGCTGCTATGTTTTACAAGTGTGAGCAAGCGAATGTCAAGACTCAATTCTTGTCAAAATATGCCTCTGGTAACACGGCTCCGGGTTGTTTTAGCGTTACAGAGAAATACCTCCGCGCACAACTTAAAAGTCCGACAGTCAATCAGAGTCATTTCGTTGTAAACTAATTCAACTCAACAATCTCCAGAGCGTCGCTGTTACAACAAAGCCCAGCCAAATTATTTAATTGCCCCGGCAGACCTTCTCTGGTGCATAATCAATCAATCAAGACCAATATTCACCCACAAACACACTGTGTGCAGGAGAAGCTCCGGCTAGCATCCAGGAAAATAAAGTAATAAAAGATAATGAAGGTGTAATAGATGGTTTAGGCTTCAATTTGACACCGTAGCTACGGCGGCAGCGCAGAGCATACGCAGACCCTAGCGCCTTAGCCTGATGTGCACCTCCACAGAAGAAGCTGTTGCAGACCGCAACAGCTGTGATTGGTCCGCTTGGTAGTGGCGTGTTTTTTTTAGTATTTCCGGCTTCTTCTCCATCTTTTCGAATTGATTGTTTTGGATCAATAAAGATGGAACACATCGAGGAAAGGTTTACTGAGGAGGTTCAGCGATTCAAACATTTGTATGACTCGTCTTCAGTGAGATGTTAGTTTCGGTCACCGCTGTTGAAACTGAAGCAGGAAGTAGAAACAAAAATTACTCAGCTAGCGTTTGGGTGGTGTTTTTACAGAGTGAGCCAGACTGACGAGTGCACAAGTGTAAATGGCTCGCACCGGAGTAGGTTACGGCGTCTCCGTAAGACACAAAGAATAGACATTTCAGTCAAATTAAGGTTTATTCTTTAAAGCATACTTAGTGTTTGCGTTCTCTGTGTTCATCAGGTCTGTGAGATGGATATGTCCAAGCAGCTCCAGGCCTACGAGGTGGAGTACCATGTGCTGCAGGATGAGCTGCTGGACACGCCCCCCACCCTCAACCAGCACCAGCGAGCCGCGCAGCTGGAGAGGACGAATCAGAGCCTCCGCCAGCAGAACCTCGACCTGCTGGAGGAGCTGCAGGTAACAACCCCCCGCGCAAAAAAAATAACACGGAAGCCACCTCGTCGTATTACTTTGTTCATTTACACCGTCCTCCGACCTCCAACGCAGGTGTCCCAAGCTCGAGTCAGCAGCCTGGAGAGCCGTGTGGAGGCTTTGGTCCGGGCCGAGGGCCGGCTCCAGGAGCAGGTTTCTGCGCTGGAGGAGGAGAAGGAGCAGCTGGCGAGCACCGTAACGCGCCTCCAGGAGCTCCTCACGAGCCTCGGCATACACTCCAACCCCGATGCACACGCAATCCCCACAGCTTCTGAGCAGCACACAGGCACAGCGGCGTCAAAGCTGGAAGAACGAGAGGGATTGGATAAGCGGACAGTGGACAATCTGCACCAAACGCTGCTTCTCCCAAAGGCTACGTAACTGCTTCATATAATGTTACCATATGGTAAGGTTGTCCAGAGAAGGAGCCTTTTGTGCGAGACCCAGGACTCGAGCCTCTTCCCACTTCCAACATTTTAATAAAAAAGAGGAAAGACAGAGGTGGTTGGACCTAAAACAGATGGAAGAGTGAGAGAGATAAAAATAAATAAGGCTTTAACAAATCTGAATAAATATGTGACTAAGATTCCCCAAAGATAGCACTGTTTCACTGGTCCTCAACTGTAAAAACACAACGGTTAGATTCGCACCTGCGCTTACTGGTGCATCTTTAAACATATTCATGTGTGTTTATCTGCGTCGGATGCAACAAAGGTGAAAGAAAATGTCCAAAGAATGTCACTAGTAAAGAACAACAAGCTGGAAAAACAAAGACTCTGTACGCTACACAGTATTTTTTTAATGATCACTGTTACACAAAGAGAAGAGAATTGATCCAAAGCAGAAGCGTGATGAGAAGGTGAGATGAAGGGACGGGTGAAGTGATAAACTTCATGACAAAGTGTTTTTTTTTTTTTCTGTAATAGATGTTGAATATGACATTAATGATGTTAGACCTTGGCAGGCGGCGCTCATATTCAGAGGTCTGAGGTGAACTATTTTTGCCCCTTCCTCCACATTGATAGTCTTCCACAGTGTTGCTTCCTGACCCGGTGCGGTTTAGACCTCATTTAGCCGCAGTACCTTACAGGAAGAGCAACACAATAAATCCAGTCCATTTCACATCCTGTTTTTTCACCTTTGAATGCACATCGATTCATCTGTGTAGATGGGGGGGGGGAAATTTGCAACGCTAGCTGTCCCTTTCTAGTGAAGCGCGGGGGGGGGTGTGGAGGGGCGACAGACTTTTACCGGTCGGCTGCTTTAAATTACTGCAAAGGACAATTAGTTCTGAAACTTCGCATAGAAAAAAAAAAAAAGAAACCTCTGATGTTGAGACGATCTGTCACCTGTAAATCATTTACTGTATTCAACACACTGAATTCCTTCAACCCGAGCTGCAGCTTGGCGTGTTTGTTTATGAATGTTACCGTGTTCTCGTGCACTCCACTGATTGCAACAAAACCTGCTGGTTTACACTGTAAAGAAGTTTTGCTTTTACCCCCCCTCCCTTCCCCTCCCCTCCCTTCCCCCCGACTCTCTTTGCACATGTGTTGTGTTTTATTGATTATTACTATTATTGTTATTATTGTTCTCCTGTACTTTAAAATACATTTCATATTCTTTCAGCACGTCTGAAGCGACCTGTCCTTTTGTTGTGAGGCTGCCTGTTGTGAGTGCGGCGTGAGCTCAGATGTGTGTGGTGTCAGACTGTTAGACTGTAGCACCTCCTGTCTAAACATGCCAGTCACTTTGAATGCTGCACGCTTGATATAAGGTTTCGAGCATATGGAAAGACGCTGTATACAGTGTTTAACACGTAGACCGGTGTTTGTCTCCAGGAACTCCTCCCGAGGTCGAAGGGAAAGCGTGCTCGGGCAAGTTGTGACTCCATTACCACAACCGAAGCCAACTTAGGACCACGGGACATTTTTTTGTTATCAAAAATAAAAATCTGACATGCATTGTGCATTAGGGACTTTATAACTTCCCTTGCACGTTCCCAGTTGCCACGTGCACGTACACTTTCCTCTCTCAGATGCTTTGTTTCCTCCGTTTTATAAGAATGCACTTGCTCAAAGTAATGGGTACACAATTACACGGACCTACCGGCGAGATGTTTGTTTCCTAAACATTCCTAAAGATCGTTTTGTAAACCAGCTGCTCAGGTTGGAGCTGCCTATGTATTCGGATGTTGCCGCACGTGCAACATGACGGCCGAGGCCGTTGCAGGTTTGTTTTTGCGCACGTGTCGACGTAAAACAAAATGCGTGCGTCTAATCCGTGTTCTCAGTAAGGATCTTTTAATCTTTATCTTAGTCTCAAAGGGCCCTTCTCGCAAGGTTTGATGTGAAGCACCTGTTTCTAGGGTCTTTATACGTGAGATGAACGCATAAAAGTTTTGTTGATCAATGCGTTCAAATTACAAATTAATTGCACGTCTGCACGTTACACGAAAGAGGTGCAGTGGTGGTGATGGATTCATCGAGGTGAATCATCCGACTGCGCTTTCATTGCGGGTTTTTAGCTACTTTTATATCATCGATTTGGTTTTATAGGGAGCTGTTAAATCAAAACGATAAAAAAACTTGTCATTTGTCTGCATTTGCACCAACATGCCTACGTACCAGGAAAAAAAAAAAAAAAAAAGGTAGCGGCTAAAATGTTTTGCCGCGGGAAGATACCAAAACTGGAGCTAGCAGATATCAGGGGAAATGAGTCGGCGAGTCAAACTAAAAACTTGTCTTGTTCAATTTTAAGTCTGCAGCTGTGACATGCTCTGTTTCTTTTGTGCACTGCATTGCAGTCTAACTACAAACTTTTATTTTTTTATGAACAAAGATCGTCTCTTCCTGGAGTGCCGCTCTGCAAGCGATGACCTTTGACCCTCCCTGCGAGACTAAACTCGTCCCTCCAGGGCTCAACAAAAGAACTGCATTTTTTATTACCGGCCCGTGTTTAATGCCGTCGGTAAACTCTTGCACTGATCACTGGGCTCATAAAGACGCGGCTCACGTCTTGATCCAAAGCAAACACTCCGGCAGAGTGGAGATTTCCATGGAGCGGCAACAAAGAGAGTCAAGTTCTTTGCATAACATCCAGTAGCCAGACGGGACACACCTTCCCGTGCTAATGTGGCTGCTTAGTATGACTGCTCCACGCCCTGCAGACCACCGAAACCGCCCCCACTGGGGGTTAACGCAGCTAATCCCTGATAATCTCCGTTAGTGCCTTGTGTGCTTCCACTAATTATGCCAAAGGCGTGGACCTGGAGAGATGGTTTCTCGCGTGATTGTGGTTGAAACTCGGCATCTGTGGACGGATTTTCTTGATAATCTGGTTAAGTGCGCCGAGAACGGGCACGCCGCCATCTCCATCGCTGCCTCTGCTGTGTAAACAGTGCGCCGAATGCCTGCAGTGCGTGTCGATGTGTCTTTCTGCCGCGTTGAGTTTACTGCCAAGGGCTGTGCCGTTGCTCGGAGTTCTGTTTTATTTGACTTGGCTCGTGTTTGCCGTGCCACACTCCACCTCAGCCCTGCCCTGCCCTGCACTCCGCTCCACCGCGTGTCTGGATCCTCCTAGAAGACTGATTTGAACGCACTCTGACAGAAGCTGACTCAAGCTGTGGATGTTATAATTACATATCAATTATTAAATAAGCGCTTTGAGGTCATTGTGCGTGTGCTTTATGGGGTTTCTCGAAGCTCTAACTGACTTCCTTGGGGTGGTTTTGGCCGCTAATTAGTGCAGTGATGTCAGTGAACACAGATGTAACGTAATACTTTGTCCGTCCATCTGTTTTCATCCACTCACCAGAGGTGGCAACGGGCTTAGCTTGGTACTCCAGGCGTCCCTCTCGGCTAGCTGCACATTCTAGCTCCTAATGAGGAACCACGGCGGGTTCCCAGGCCGGCGGAGGTATGCGGTATAAGCCCTCCAGCGAATTCCAGATCAACCCCGGGGGTCTCCCCTTCGGCTGGCCCTGACCGGTAAACCTCCAAAGGCAAAGGCAATCGCCCATGAGATGCCTGAACCACCTCAACTGGCCCCTTTTGGAGCAGAACTGACTCGTTCATTCAAAGTTCATGACCATAGGTGAGGCCTGGAAAACACAACAATCAGGCATAACGTTATGACCTCCTAATACGGCGCAAGTCTCCCTTGTGCCTCCAAAACAGTTGTGACTCATCAGAGACTGAACATGGGCCTTCTGAGGGTGTCCTGTGGTGTCTGGCAACAGAATGTTGTTAATGGGGGGGTCTTTGGGTCCTATGGGTTGAGGGGAGGGGCCTCTGTGGATCATCCCACAGATACTTGATCAGTTTGGGATCTAGTGAGTTTGGAGGCCAGGCCAACACCTTGTACTGTTTTTGTGTGTCTATGTCAGGCTGCATTCTGCTGGGGATGGCTGCTGCCAACAAGGAGTGTCTGGTCTGGTCCAGGTGGGTGGTACATGTCTACGTAACAGCCACATGAATGCCATTACAACTTATTACAACTGATTGTAGAAAGAAGATAAGATAAGAAGAAATTTACCGGAACAATAAGGCATTTAACAAAGTTATTAAGAGTTCATCCTCTTTAAACAACTAATCCCTATATACAACATCATTGCAATCCACTCCATAGCTGTCTAAGTAATTCTAAGTTGTCGACTGACCTCGACCTCCTCAGATCCACTAGGATGGATGTGCATCCAACTATCCAGCTGTGGTCACAGCTTTATCTGCCCACGTTCATACGCCAACAAATAATGACTTCACACTTTTATGTGTCGCATAAAGTAATTCAGACACTTTATAATCACAGGCGTTGAAGACGAGACGTGCACTGGTCAGGACAAAAGGTCGGTAACTGTTCATAAAAGTGCTGCCGCAGCACTAATTCTTGATAAGCTGCTGCTTTACCGGTAAGCACATGGACCAAGCTTTGATGACCTGATGAAGCTGTACGGTGTACTATTAATCACGTTTAGTTGTTGAATATTAATAATATTAATCTGAATGAACGTTTGTTCGGGTAGCGGCGCCAACACGTGCCAGACAGCAGTGATTTTATTTACAACGAGCTCAAGAGCGTTTAACCCGTGATCAGACCTTATCAGCTCCAGTATTAATACTTTGTTCTGACCTGAAGTGATAAAGCTTTATGTCATTAATATTCTCTACACAATCTCTAAGGTAATAGTTTGGCAGACATCCCCCTGTGAAAGTTGCACATGGTTCAGTCCACTGCCACTGTGGCTTAGGGGGCTTCAGAGCGTTTTTGACATGTGGCACAGTTAAATGGTGTCTTGGAGGAGGAGACGCAACTAACTACAACTTACTGATGCTTAGAAAGTTCAGTGAAGACTGAATGATAATTATTTAGCATGTTTGTTTTATATTCATTCATTGCTTTTGTTTTATTTGTACTATATGTTCTTGTTATATTGGCCTTTATGGCACACTAGGCTTTTATAGCACAGCCATGAGAGTGTGATCAGATATAAAGTAAAGCTTTAACTCAAACTTTAGTCCTAACCTCAATCATATTGACCTGGACTGAAAAATGTTCCCCTGTAGTCATATTCTGACGTAAATCTATACCGATCAGGCACAACATTATGTTAGTGCATAACATTGACCATCTTGTGACAATTCAATGTTCTGCTGGGAAACTTTTGGACCTGGCATTCGTTCATGTGGATGTTACTTAGACATGTACCACCCACCTAGACCAGACCAGGCACCCCCACCCCATAACAATGACACTCACTGATGGCAGCAGCCACAACTCAAAAAACTTGAAGAACAGCACAAGGTTGGCCTCCAAATTCACTCGATCCCAAACTGATCAAGGACCCAAAGAGCCCCCCCCCCCCCCCCACCAACAACATCCTGTTGCCAGACACCACGGGACACCTTCAGAAGGCCCATGTCCATTCTCTGATGAGTCACAACTGTTTTGAAGGCACAAGGGAGACTTACACAATATTAGGAAAGTGGTCATAATGTTATGCCTGATCGGTGTATTCATCATTTCTGTTTTCACGGTGCACTTATTCTGCGCTGTGGTTTTTCTGCAAGAGTCAGTGAGTCATGATTTATGGCTCACTTATGGCCCCGCGATGCTGATTATAAAGAAAAACGCTTGGCTTCAAATAAATGTCAAAGACTTGTCAAGGATATTGCACATATAACCCAGGCTGTACATTTCAACATCGCCGTCTGTGCAAGTGCATGTGTGTCTGTTTTGTTTTTTTTTTTGGTTCCTTTTCATCATACCACCTAGATGTTGCAGCTCCACTTGTCTAAACAAGACAGGTGACTTGTCACTGTTGCTTAAACGCTGCCGCCGGTGAATATTATGCAAAGGTCCACTGTTACTCATGGAGATGTCGCTTACAGTGGGTGACACGAGCGCGAGTCATTTTGGCGCGCACCTTCCAGGAACTCCACTCTGCTTCTTATTTTGGCTCTGGTTGTCTTGCGTCTTTGATCAAGAGAAGCAACTCCCCAGACGCTTCATGGTGCCGTTGTTTGTGTTGGCTGCAATGTACGTCTTCACATTTTAATGAATTTTAACTATTTACTGAACGTGTAGTCATTTGAGCATTTATCTTTTGAGATATATTAAGGTCTAGACTTCTATTTATAGCTTATACCTGTTGAACGGCTGGGGAAATTAACATAACGTTTCAAAAACAGCAACAGGAGCTAATTCCCGCTCTCGTTTGTGATTTGCCCCCGCGTTCGTGTTGATCTAATTGCGAGCCAAGGGCGTGTTTGAGGTGACAAACTGTAAGTGAGACGATAAGAGTCTGCGTGAGTTGGCAGCAGGCCTTTTAAGTGAACAATAATTTATTGCTGCTGATATCTGATCTCATCGACACATGCAAAATAAAGACTCATAAAATACCTGAGTGAGGCCGAACCCTTGGTAATTATTCAACAGGTTTCTTTTGTCTTCAGGAATGAGATCATAACAAACTGTGATGAATGTGTTTTTTGCTAACATTCACTGCGTTGTACGGGATTAAAAGATTAAAAAGGGACTTACTTGATGTAACTTTAAACTGGCTTTTTATTCTAATATGTCTAGGAGGTGATGGGTGAGAGACATCATCAGTGATGGACTTCTGGCACGACTACCTGCTGTGTTTCAGAGGATAGCATGTAGATATCTGGTTTTAGGGTGGTCTCCATGGGCCTGTTCAGACCTTGCATCAAGATCGGATCACAAGTGACCAGCTTTAGGTACATTAACTTATTATACATTATAACTCCAACCCTTGACGTTTCCATATGCCTACTCTTTAATGCGACCTAGGACGCACTGCGTTCACACTACCAACAGAATGTGGACACATCCGGACACGTGTGACCCAGACCACCTTCAAACGCGGTCAGAGATCGGATCTCTCAAATGCGATCTCAGTGCGTCTCGGGGCGTTCACTCCCGTCTTTCACATGATCGGATCGCCCGGATCGAATCTTACTGCAAGGTCTGAACAGGCCCTGCGATGGCTTTGGGAAATCCACCTTCATCTGTCACTCGATCCGAGGAGGCCTGTTTGGTCTCGTTCTCTCACAAACATGATTCTCTGTCTTAGTTTGTGTAAGTGGTTCAACAGACTCTCAGCATTTACCTTTCAGCACTTTTTTGGCTCCAGCGATAACTACTCTCCCCTGGTGCGTTAGGACAGCTACTGAGGTTGTGCTCCAGGGTTTGTCTTTCTTGGCACAAGGAGGATTTACTAGCGTTTCGGCCTTGCCCTGACAAAACAATGTTAGATGGACTGACCTAACCCTTCCCTCATCAAGTCTTATGTGTATTTATACAAGACACATCAATCAAGATTTGCATATTCTCCAACTTTGGCCTTTAACAATGATTCAGTCGAGTGTCTTTATCACTTGGGCTATTCTTAAAGGGGAACTACTGTTTTTTACAACCTGGATCTTATTTCCGACATAAAATACGATCGTTTACTCACCCATATAACTTTGGAGTCGTTCGGGAGATATTACGATCCAGCGGAGTGCCGCGTATATCCATATAGTGGGAGTGACTGGGGCACCGAAACGCAGCCTCTAAATAACGCATTATCTGCCACGAAACTCGTTCATTTCACCAATATTTTGTTATGATACTCTAGTGCTATTCCCTGTTGAGTCCGGAGTTACCTGTTATCTATGTGCGAACGTGCAGCAGTTTGTTGTTCTTTGGCCAGCTGTTCCTCTCTCTGACTCCGCATCCTCCTTTCAACGAGCTCCTCATCCGTATACTCTGGCTCAGAACGGTAAGGTCGCCAATCATAAACAAAGTCGTCGTCCACAACCTCAGAATCAGAAAAAATATTCAGCCATGTTGCAAAAAACTAGCAGTAGCAAATAACAGGTAAACAAGCCGACCGTCGCGGGTGCACGCTGCGCTCAGAGATAACATCATCCAGGTCAGAGGTTAGTAGGTCAATCTACAGACCCCAGATGATGATAACAGGTAACTCCGGACTCAACGGGGAATAGCACTAGCGTATTACAAGAAAATATTGGTGAAATGAACGAGTTTCGTGCCAGATGATGCGTTTTTTAGAGGCTGCGTTTCAGTGCCCCATTCACTCCCACTATATGGATATACGCAGATCTAAATATCTGACGAACAACTACAAATAACACCAAAGTTATATGGGTGAGTAAATGATCGTATTTTATGCCAGAAATTAGGTCCAGGTTGTAAAAAACGGTAGTTCCCCTTTAAGAAAGACATGCTCGTTAGGTTGATGATTCTAGATTGGCCGTAGGTGAGAGTGTGAATGGTTGTCTGTCTCTCTGTGTTCGCCCTGCAATAGACTGGAGACCCGTCCAGGGTGTGCCCGCCTCTCGCCTGATGACATCTTGGATAGGCTCCAGCCAGCTGTGAAATATTTAAATGTGAAAATACATCATCCTGAAATGTAATTCGGTAGAATCTAAAGATCACGGTGTGCTGCAGAGCCTGCACGAGCCGGCTCAGAGTAACAGAGAGACGGGGAGGCCCGAGTTATGAAAGAGGCAGACTGTAGTCGTCCTGCTGAGTCACAAATTGCTAACATGGCTGAACAGAGGAAAAAAAAAAACATCCTAACTGGAAAAGTGGGAAAGATGATGTTATGAGACTGATGTGTGTGTGTGTGTGTGTGTGTCCACATGTGTGTGCGTGAGAGGGTGTTACTGTTTGTTGCAGAAGGTCAGGCGCCACAGTTTGGGTGTGACCGCCGCTGTCCTGTCAGCACATCAAGTGTCCACAAAACCTCTCCCTCTGCCCCCTGCTCTCTGTCTCTGTCTCTCTGCCTCTCCCTCTCTCTCTCTCTTTCTCTCGCCCCCCTCTCTCTCTCTTCCTCAGAGCCAGGGTGTAACCAAGACTCTACTTGTCAGTTAGTCAGATCTGTAAAAGGAGAGGGGGGTCTCTGTGTGGGTGGGTGTGTGTGTGTGTGTGTGTGTGGGCGTGTGTGTGTGTGAAAGAGAGAGATAGAGATAGAAAGAGAGAGCGAGCAAGAGAGAGGCAGGTTTTCTTGAACAATAAAGCTGTGTGTTGGTTATTTCTGAACCTTGGAGAGGAAGCACTACTCCCTGCAGGGTGGGGAGACGATTCATCGAGCCCCCACCCAAAACACAGACACACATGTACACACACACACACACACACACACGCGCACACACACACACAATTATACACGTACACTGATCCACAAAGGCGCGCGACTTATGAGCTGCACACATTGGCCTCCTCTGAGCCTGAAGTCTCTTTCTTGTGAAGAAAATGAACCGCAGGTTGGATGAATCTTCAAAAAAAGGTTATGGAATAGAATATTTTTATTCTCACTGTAACATGTACAATGACATTAAGTGCAGTGCAAAAGTTAAACGTAATAAAATATATGCTAAGACATAAAAGACAAACACACGCAGACACCTATATTCCACAATTATTGCATAATACCATAATGAATATGAATTAATTTTGATTTTGCAGCATTTAAATACAGTAACTGCATTAAAAGACACAGACACAAAGCACTCTATTAATGCATGCTACTTCTATTTTTCAGTTTTTGGCACTTTTTGGTTAGGTTTAGCTGTTTTGCTCCTTTATCTGCAGAGAAAATTGCAGGAGGAATACGTAGTGTAATGCTGATGATGCCTCTAAATGACAAAGCTAACATGCTCGTGTTTAGCCGGTAAAATCCACCACGTTTCCCGTCTTGGTTTAGGCTGCCTTTAAATGAAGTTGTGGTTGCTACGTGGGGAGCTGTGGACAGAAAATGCTCCTCGCTCTAGTCTGGAGGCAACATCAGTCGCGAGAACAACCGTCAAACAAGCGTCTAGAAAGCACCAAGGCTGACAATTTAGCACTCATTTGTTTCTGAAAACATCCAAACGCATCACTGAACTCCGCTTTCGAGGCCAAGGGGGCGGCTTTTATAGGGATTCGTCTAGTGAACGCATAGACACAACTAAGTTTTAAGGCGCTGTGAGTGTGTCACCATGTTTTATGTCATTTTACTGGGTTTGCAAATATTTAGTCATAAATCAAATTACTCAGAAAGGGAGAGTTTTGACCTGATAATGGCATTTGGTGGATATTAATGACCATTTTTTTATAGCTGTGTTAAAGTAATAATTATAGTTATGTAACTGTTTTATTTTTAATACTGGGGCGGTACATGAGGAAATGCCAGATAATCCCAGGTGTAGCAACCAGAACACTTCAGCGATGACTTTTATTTATGACTTCAAGTCATAAATCAACATTACACGTATTATACAAAGAAAATGGGAAGAGATACATACTGTATATAGGATACACACACACACACAAACATAAATAAGGGTTATGTCACAATTAGCATATAAATTGTTGGGTATGGGTATGGATGATGGGCTGGGCTCATTCTGTAACCGCTTGTCCTGTGAAGGGTCGCAGGGTCTGCTGGAGCCTGTCCCAGCTGTCACTGGGCGAGAGGCGGGGTACACCCTCGACAGGTCGCCAGTCTATCACAGGGCTAACACAGAGAGACAGACAACCATTCACACTCACATGCACACACCTAAGGCCAATTTAGAATCACCAATGAACCGAACAAGCATGGGGGGAAGCCGGAGTAACCGGAGAGAACCCACGCAGACACAGGGAGAACATGCAAACTCCACACAGAAAGCCAACCTTCTTGCTGTGAGGCATCAGTGCTGACCACCACGCTACTGTGCCGCCAATATATATATATTTCCAATTGCAAAACAGCATGTCTTTTAAACAGTCGGTGTGCTTGCATTTGCAACTAAATCCCAGATTCTTCAGTGCTATTGCATCACAGGTTGTAAATGGACCAGTGTAGCTAAAAAATATGTATACTAATGATATACTAATGTCACTTTGACACCTAAACATGTCAAGGTGACATTGTAGTTAAAATGAGACTGTAAACTGTTATTCCCCTGTAATGTTTACTGTAAAAATCTATTTTACACATTTTAATCAGCAGTGACATGAAAAGTAATCTTAAAGTCAGAATAAGGTATTTTATCAAGAGCGTCCCTTACGTTCTGTGCACCGACTCGGTTCGTCTTCAAACTGCGGTCATAACAAATAAATAAGCTGTGAGTTTTTGACCTGCCCGTACAACGCTGTTTCTTATGTAACAGAGGAAAAGACATATCTCTGGCCGCGATACAGTTTGTGCAATGTGACGTGACAGCACACATACTGCGCTGAATAACACACCACCACTTATATGCAAAGCAGGGGCGTTGGCTCCTGGTGGAGCTGGTTTTCAACTGATAACAGGTGTGCGCGTGTTTATGTGTGGGTGTGTAAGAGACAGTTTTGGATCCTCATTAGTTCAGTGGGCTGGACGACAACAGGATGGAAGGTAGCAAACATGTTGATTGAACAGCAGAGCTGTCAGACCACTGGGAGTGACTTCAGGGCACACGCACAAAAACAACCTGGGGCTGAATCGCTGCAGTTCAGCTCAGCTCTTGTCTGAAGCAGAGTAAAAACAAGTTTTCCTGATTCACTATTATTTTTTTTTCTCTGTCTCTCGTGTCTCTTTGACCAGAAATGACTTTGCGCATGAGCAGCTGGTAAACAACTGCAGCACCATCTGAACAATCAGCGCTGTGTAAATAAAGCATCAGTAGCTGTAATATGACAGATAACAAGTTTAGGGGACCCAATTAAATTTAGAAATCCACAGTGGCCTTGTACTCCATCCAAATTGAACCCTTTTTTGACTCACACCCTGCCTGGCCCTCCAGACTCATTGTACTCGTGCTCCTGTCTTTTTTATTTTTCTGTCCTCATCCCGCCCACCACTGTGATTGATTGGACTGCTGCCCAGGTCCGTGCTCCGATTTAAGACGAGGCAATCTCTGTGCCAGCTTTAAACGGACCCTAATTTGTTAGTCAGAGTGGCTGCGGTTTATTATGAGCCGCTTGCTGCTGCTTCTCTTTTTTTTTTTTCTTTTGTAATCTCTTTGGAGCGATTTCTCGCGGCCTTTTGTGTTTTACTGGAATCATTTGCTGGTAGCTACCTGCAGCTGGGTGATTTTCTGTATCTGCTCGTAGGCGTTTACCTGCTGCCTTTAACGTGTCCTGTAGCTACTTGCTTTAAACTTGCTCTTCTGGTATACAGAGACACTTGTGTAACGACCCGCACACATGAGCAAGTCTTTTTTGTATCCACTATGAATAAGGGAGCTACGGTTGTTTTGGTTTTGGTTTTATTTCGTCCACTGATAAAGCAGCACACGCTCTGGCCCTCTGTCCTTTGCAGTTTTTGTCTTATTTGTTAATTTCCTAAGCATTCAATCACTTTACCAGAGACATCAGGTCTTTAGCTGAGCTGTGACATAACAGTAGGTATTCAGTTTAATTCAATTTAGCTCAATTTAGTGGGACCTTACTGGCGTAATGTGAGGGTACAATTGTGTTAATTTTGCATAAAGTAATTGATAATTGTCCAGTTCTACATCATTGTCAAAGCACATTGATCAAGCTTAATGTCCATTGCAATTACTGACCCAAACATGAGACGCAATCTCAGTGCTTCATGTACATATCCTTCAGTCTCTCTGGGTTTATTCACTAAATCAGGTTGCACAGTTAAAAGTGTCTCTTACTTAAGTAACACATACATGTATATATCAGTCGGTGCTGAACGTATGGAGCCGTGTTTATGATATTCTTACATGTTTCTGGGCTGCACACAAGATCTGTGCTACATTCGGCTGAAGGAAATATTTAGATTTTGGCATATCACAGGAGTAATCGGTTCAGTTGTACCGAACTGTAACTGTACATGCTTCAACGTCAGCGACAAGTGAGTGCCTACGTAAATATATACCAACGGTCTAAGCCTAACCCTTATACAGTGCGTACCTACGTGTTATTTTATTTACACATGCATGCAGTAGACAGCAGTAAGCAGCGGGTCTCAAGTGGCTCAAGTATAAAGACACCTGTGTTTGGAAGGTCTGGTCACTGGTAACCATTAACTCTTATTTAAAGTACTGAAGGACATTAAATAACGCAATAACCTACGCACATAGTCAACGCCGGTGCGAGCCGTTTATACTTGTGCGCTCGCCAGGCTGGCTCACTCTGTAAAAACACCACACAAACACTAGTCTGCGCTGTGTCATACAAATATTTGTGTCTCTGTATCTCTTCAGTTAACCTTTCCTTGATGTGTTCCATCTTTATTGATCCAAAACAATCAGCCGTAAATACTAAAACGGAAACGTACTACCATCAAGCGGACCAATCACAGCTGTTGCAGTCTGCATCGCCGCGGCGCGTAGTTACTTTTCTGCGGAGGTGCACATCAGCTACGGCGCCACGGTCTGCGTACATTCTGCAGATTCTCTGCATCAGTTTGACGCGGAAGTCTAAACCACCCATTAATCCTTCGCTGCAATTGCAGCTTGACAAGCAGGCATATCAGAAGAGGAAAAGGTAATTGAAAAGTACAAGTCCCTGAACATAGCCTGCAGCTAAACCCATTGTCAGTGAAATGTAAGGCACATAGCACGATGTGTATTTCCGCCATCCTCACAAAACAAAAGTGACCAGACCAGACAAGAGACTATTGAGGGAGGCCACAGAGTTAAAAACCTCAGCGGCTGAGATAGGGAAAGGCTGCATCAGGCTAGATGCAAAGTGTGACGGACACCAAACACTGCACATCACAACAAACACACCATCCCAACTATGAAGCATGGTGGTGGCAGCATAATGTTGTGGGGATGCTTCTTGGCAGCAGGCAATATTGAAAAAGTAGAAGGTTAAATGAAAGCGGCAAAATATATGGAAATATTGGAGGACAGCCTCGTTCAGTATGAAAAAGAACAACTACGACGTATCGTCCAGCGAAGAGAAAGCTACTCAGGCGTTTAAAGACAACAAGGAGGATGTTCTGGAGCGGCTGAGAGAATTTAAAATAAGATAAGATAATCCTAATTTATCTGTGTTACAGCAGAATATAGTTAAGGACATTGCACAAGACAGGAAAAGTTTTAATTTATTAATGTAATAAGAGGGGAAAACACATTTTTTGGTAGTTTTACTTCCGGTATGCTTCAACAGTTTCGGGTTGTGTGTTGAGAGTACAACTGTAGGTTGCAGTCGAAACGTAACCGTAGTTCCTACACATTGATGATTAATACACGTTGAACTCATTAGACCAGAAGTTCTTCATGGACCGAAACGGAAATAAAAGAAACCATGAGGAAGTTCAAAGTATAACTCGTGTGACCTCAAGGATTAGTTGTCAGGTAGGCATGCAGGTAGACTGAACTCCTGTCACCTTCAGATGTTTAATTGACAGCCTGCCCTGATCTGTCTGGTAAAGCTGCCAACGCGACCCAGAAGTTATAGGCTCACATACCTGTTGACTTGTCAAATATCTCCTACTTTATGCAAATATCCCTTTGGCGGAGGAATGAGTTGATCGGCCTGCCAAGTAAGCTTCATAAATTCCCTCCTTGAGGAATTAGGGAGCAATCATCCACCGGGGAGGTATCGTTTCTTTCTGACTGTGATAAAAAATTCAAGACACCTGTGATGTGATTATTGTGTCTTCAGTCTCTGTACCTAATACAGATACTAACATCGTATCTTTATCTTCAGCGCATTAAAACATTTTGGCACTAAATCAAAGTAGAGGAGCGCTGGCACAGGTTTTCCCTATCTCTCTGAGGTTGTTTGAGTTTCTTCTGCACCCTGAATTGTTTTTATATGATTTCAGATGGTCCATTCACCCTTAGAGTATGTGTGCAGACAGTATCTCAGGATATCTTGGCGAATGCCTCATGAATTTCTTCAAATTTGGCTCAAATGATCACCAGGACTCAAAGAAGAAGGTTAAAGGTCACAGGGACCTCACAAGGCTAATTATCACTACATTTCAAACAAATGTCTAATAAGATAAAATGATTCAGTGAGAATGTTTTATGTTTAAAAAGGTCAACTTCACTGTGGCTTTTCTGGCCCTCAGTCAACGCGTCAACTCAGGCACAGATGGTGGGAAGTTTGTGGTCGGAGCCTGAGTTGGTTTATTCTCACATATGGTGCACATCCTGAAACTGCGCTGATTGTTTCGATCTTCAGAGGTCTTGAAGACGCGTGTGAAGCGTCCACATTTCAGGTTTTCTTGCTCCTTTGCGGCAACATCAGCCTTTTCTCAGATTGTGTTTTTTCTTGATGAACCAACGCACTCATTCAGTTGCATGATGCATGGAGAGAACAAATCTCAAAGTCTGCTTTATTTACAGTGCCATATATCAAAAAATATCCTCAAGGGGCTTCTTAAATGAATTCGGTCTTAAATGACAGAAATTGGGACATGGGTGTAAACGTTAGCTTGAATGGTTGACAGGAGGAGGCGGGCAAACACAAGACAGTAATTCAAATAAGTTGCCAACCTGTGAAAAGCACATACAAAGTCAAATGCAATAAGTTCAATAAAGTTTAGGTTAAATACAATGAAAAAATCTTAAATCTTTAAAAAATGGATCTAATGCAAAATAAAAACTCAAAAAAAAAAAAATAGTTTAAATTGTTTTGACACCATTTGTGTTCACATTGTGTGGTCCGGCTTCACAAATCAAACAGACAAACAAAAACATTAGTAACGAGATTTTTAATTTAGATTTTACAAAGCAATTAGTCCGCTTGCCTGCGCAGACACGCTACTTTCTAGGTGTGTACTCGTAATTTAGGCGCTTATGATGATCTCGTCCTCGCCCTAGCATCGTAAATCTGCACCGTCAAACTTAATGACCTTTTTTTTTGCCAGGCCTTTTAGTGCCGAGGCATGAAACTCTGGGAGCTTCCTGACATTGTTCCGCGTCAATATAAATCAAGTTCATTCGTTACCAGGTGAACGGATCGGTTGTGAGCGAACCTTTGAATGGGAACGTCTGACTCCTGCCTGAGTCATTGACAGTTACTACATAGAAGAAAAGATGGAAGAACAATAGCTGCTTGTAAAGTGTGCGTGCGTGCGTTTTTCGTGCGTGCGTTTCTTATTAGGGCGGATTGACTTCCCCTCCGGCTCGCTTTGTGTTTCAATTAGTGATACGGCCACAAGGAAAACTCGCTCTCAAATAACAAACCACACATGCACACACACACACCCTTCGCTGCTTCTTCCAATACACCTGTACTGGGGACATTTAGAATGACAGAGGAATTTTGGAGCCAAGCGGGGTTTTTTTTAGAAGATGTGCAGTCACAAATGAACAATTAAAGCTTTTGTTCTTACTATGTGTGCGGTTACGCCATAGCGCCTGGCCTCCCTGCCTGCAGTGACTATAGACAGAGATGTGATTGTTCCCTCTGGAGACGTTAAGACATCATAACATAGCTCAGAGAGAGAGTCACCTGTATTTATATAATGTAAAGCTGGAAACAAGAGACCAAAATGAAGGCAGATCATGATCTCACTCTCTCACATGTATATAATAAGACAGCCCTGCAGCTGTGTATCCCCCCCCCACCTTGCCAGATAAGAGACTCCATTTTTATGTTCCCAAAAAATTCATTATCTCTTCAATGGCGAGGGCGCAGGATCTGTTAAATAAGATTTACGACAGGATCAAGTGGAAAACATGCACTCACAAATAGCAGCTTGTCCTCCTTTGCATATCTGTCGGTGAGAAACGCAGACATGCTGTTTGTGATTCGTCAGAAGTAACCTTATCGGTCTGGAATCAAATATAAATCAAAAATCAAATCGGGACAGGTGGAGCGCAGGGAAGGAGAAGGGTGTGTCCGCCTCTCACTGTGGTTTCCAATTGACTTTGCAATTATGAAGTGGAAAGTGGTGATTAATGGGCTGTAAAAAACATATAGAGTAAGACGCAAGGCCGCCGCAGCATCTTGTCTATTCTTGTCACTCGGAAAAATCTCAGGTACATAAAGTGTGAGAGTTTTTATACGCCCCTCGTTAAGCAGTAAAGGCTGTGAGGGAGTGGCAGGGAGCCGCTTTAGTTCCCTTTGCTAACCGCAGATAATTCCCAAATGATCAGCTGGATCGTGCACATGTTCAACACGTGCACGTATCAGTGTTCACTATCTCAGCTGAGGTCAGAGGGAGCGATAATCATGGGTTATCTCAATTTTTTATTTACGCCTCAACATGCCAGGAGGTCTGTCCCTGGACAGAAGCGTCGTGGCTGTATCTGTGTAAGATAAGATAAGATGAGATGTAACTCTGTTGATACCACACAGAGGAATTTTAAATGGACTGTTAGAATAACCTGGTAGTGGTTGGATTTACGTCTTGAGGCTCAGATGAGGTGTGTTTATTCACCGACACAAATCATCACAAACAAACAAAAGAAAGGATTTACAAGACGTGTCAAAATACACAATCACTGTTGACCATTGGTGGCATGAGGTCTGGGTCAAAGCAGCCCAATCAGCCAATCAGCTCCTGTCTGTGTGCACTGGCTCCCTCTGATAGGCCGCCACTGAACAGGGGGACTCCTCCACCAGATCTATCACACAATGTTATGTTAAATACAAATGCATAGATTTATTTCCCTAATCACAATACCGCTACTTTAACAACTTAATTTAAAACTCTTACATACATCATATTCAATCCTAGTAAATCCTATTTGGCTTTCAAACAGTTGCGACCCCCCCTGTTCAATTATACAGATGGTTCCTTCCAGAAACCATGTGCTGAGGAGGCCTGTGGATTCTTTTAGGCCCAACACCTGAGAAGGAGACACAGCTAAGGTAAGCTAACAGATTGCACTGTTAAAACACTACTCAACCAGTGTGTAGCTTTTCACAGGACAGGCCCTCACCAGTACCACCAAGAAACACACACCCAAAACATTAAAACCACTGACAGGAGGAGTAAACATTAACATTGACCATGTTGTGACAATACAGTGTTCTGCTGGGAAACTATTGGACCTGGCATGGATGTTACTTAGACATGTACCACCCACACAGACCAGACCAGGCACCCCCACCCCATAGCAATGACAGCAGCCATCCCCAGCAGGATGCAGACTGACACAAAAACAGTTTAGGAACAACTCAAAAAACATGAAGGACAGCACAAGGTGTTGACCTGGCCTCCAAATTCACTAGATCCCAAACTGATCAAGTATCTGTGGGATGCACTGGAACAAGCCTGGTCCACAGAGGGCCCTCCCCTCCACCCTTAGGACCGTTATGCCTGATCGGTGTATGCTTTAGCTTTGTAAAGTGAACACGCCCGCGGAAACGGCGAAGAGGTATTTCTTGCATCCTGGTGCCATATGTTCATCAGATAAACTACGCACAAGCACCTGACCATCTACATCATGTAAAAGAAAACCTAATTCTTTCATTGCTCCCCGCTGTGGTTCTGATTCTGCTTCTGCTTACGTGCCCTTTGGAAGTGTCTACTCCAGTGGTAAGGGGTTAGCATGGACACCCTGAATTGTCTGTGGCTACACAGGTTCATACAAAACATGCTGTGATGCATTGTGTTCAGACCAGCATTTAGATTTTCAGCGGTTTAAGCTACAATAGCTCGTCTGTTGGATAGGACCACACAGCCCAGCCGTCACTCCCCCACCAACATCAATGAGCCTCAGGCTCGGGTTCATGACCATGTCGTTAGTTCACCGCTTTTCCCTCCTTTTGAAAGATACTGACCACTGCAGACAGGAAACACCCCCCGCAGTTATGGAAATGCTCTGACCCAGCCATAAATCTGGTTATTATCAAAGTTGATAAAATCCTTCCACTTAACCATTTTTCCTGCTTCGACTCAACTCTGAGGACGAAATGTCCATCTGCTGCTGTCAGATCGTCACTGACACTAACAACACCGGTGATTTTAGCCATAATGTTACAGCTGATTGGTGTATTTCCCAAAATAAAGAATATCTATCATAAATTCTGTATTATTATGTCCAAGAGCTAAAAAGCACAGTATGCCTAAAGAAATGTAGCTGTCGACAATACATGTCATCCAAGTTTTATCAAGTTATTTATTCTGTTAAAGCTTCCAGAGGTTTTATTTTTCTACAGCAATAGACATGTATTAGGCTTCCTTTCTCACACCAAGCAGTAAGAACAAAAGTCACGGTGTGACACAGCCCCTTCATGTGAGATCCATTAGCAGTGCTGCTACTAATGGATCTTATGTGACATTACAGCTGTGGGGATGCTTGAACGTGGCCCTAGTTTTTGCAGTGTGTGTACCGATGAACGAGAAGGGAGACAGAAACGTTGAACAGCAAAGTCACAGAAAGCCCTTCTCGTCTTTCATCACATTTGGCTCTTTCTAGTACATGAGAATGTTTTTACAAAGACGTGTACGTCAGGAGGCAAACTGATGACAGAAGGGAGGCCAGCGATTTAAATATCCGTACCGCCGCTCTTCCAGCGTCTCCCATTTGGAAAGAGGAGCACAAACTATCGCCACCTGCTGCTAAAGAGAGTCATTTCCTCTTACACAGGCACAGACCTGCACGCTAGTTGGCGTTTTTAGCCAAAAAAACGGAATCAGCCTTCGTTCAATACTGCATCTTTGTTGACGGCTTAGTGTGTCCTGGAAATGTGCAAAATCCAACACAAAATTTAGGGCAATAATTAAATCCTAATTTATGTAATTGAACAGAAAATGAAGGTGTTTCTAAGCCGAGGTTACGTGCCCTGTTTCACTCTACAGTTATTTCAAAAAAATGTAATAACTTCAGACCAAAGGTGTTGCAAAAATTGGCAAAATTACTGAATTTTGACTTTGAATGACTGGAAAACCGCCAGTAGATACAGCTCGGGTGTGGGTCTCACACTGATCCGTCTCGTATTACAAGTGCACAAACCGTGAAGACAATTGACAGCTCAATTAATCAGCACATCAAATAATCGGATTCGAAGTGTCAGCGCCTTTTAGTCTGTCTTTAACCAGAGATAAGAGGACAACTTATCATGCACTGTGTTGTTGTCGTTTCTTTCACAGTCACAGCGATTATCATTGGCCATGTTGGAGTGACGCCACAGCAAGTTTGGAGCTAATCAGACAAATCGGTGACTGATGCTGTCAAGTTCTGGTTGCCTACGAAGATCAGCACGAAATTAGTGCACGTAAAAGAGTGTGGAAAGGCGGAGATTAATTTGAGGTTGTGAATCATGATCAAAATTTGAGGAATTCACCAGTGCAGAGTGAGACCTGAGATTAAAATACCAAAGAAAAATCCCTCTCCCCCCCGTCCCATCAGTTTCTGTTGCTTATTTATTTTTGCAGCAGCAGCAGCTCCGGTTGTGTGGCGGAGTTATCACGTCTCATCTCACCTGAGTGTTTTGAGAGGCATGCACTTCTTGTGAAATCTTACCCGCCATCTGCCCCAGCCAGTCTCCCTTCCTCAGAACAACGTTTCCGTGTCAACTTTTTTTTTTTTTTTTTTTTTTTTTTTAAATTGTGTATTGTTGGCACAGTTATCTTTCCACCTCTACCACCCTCATACC
Organism: Chelon labrosus; assembly: GCF_963514085.1. NCBI lineage: Eukaryota > Metazoa > Chordata > Actinopteri > Mugiliformes > Mugilidae > Chelon > Chelon labrosus. Next base: position 12,021,821 of record NC_140338.1, read on the forward strand.
AGCGCCGGTAGACTGTGTTATTGTGCCCGGTTGTGCAGGTAACGCAAGACTTGACTTGGAAAATGATAGAAATGCAGTAGAAGCACACCTCTTTGTTTGCTTTAATGTTTTTTTTTTTTTTTTTTTTTTTTTAAATTCGTCACATTTCACCCCAAAAACAAAAGAAGACTTGACGTGTTCCTCACTGATCTGATGTGTCGTGAATGTGATGGTGCAACCCTTGGATCGTGTGGACGTGTCCAGAGGAAATTTTGTTGTGACTCCGCCGACTGACTCATCTCTCTGCAGTTAAAAATGTAAGTGCTTGTTTTTGCGTGAAAGAAAGAGGAGTCAGGCGTAATCTAATCTTTAAAGTCAGTGCAGCTGTGGTCGCTTAAAGGCGCTTTTCCTTTTAAATCTCTCAGACACTTCGCTCCTGTGCAAGCAGAATACAGTCCAGGAGCTGTAGGAGAGGAAGCATTTGAAGTGTGCATGTGATACTTTTCTATTGTAGGGTGTGACCTACCCTGGGGGGTCAAGCTTTCTTTGAGTTCAACCCAACCCAGCGTTGGTATTCGTGTCTTTGTGCCTTCAGGAGTTAAATGCTTCACGTATGAACAAACATATTTCTCGTCAGAGTTCCCCCATATACCCTCAGCTGTCAGTTGGTTCACCGATAAAGCTCCTTAGCTCTTTATATAAACATGTAAATCGTGCAACTTGAGAATATATGATGAAATATGAGACAAAGGTGCTTCTGAATAAAATAAACAACGACTACCTTTCTCAAGATGTCTCTAAAGTTAGAATAAAATATATTTTTTACCTGTTATCATGATATTACTGTAACAATGTGATTTATTCTTCATAGAAAAAGTGTAAATCTTCTCAAAACTTTATTGATCTTCCAATCATAATGCGCATAAATAGTGTCTGAAAACAAAATCATTCTAACTTTATGGGCAACGGTGTATTTAACTACGGAATAATTCCTGCTTGTTAAACGATAACATCCAGTTTGCAAGCACGTCTATTTGTGATTAATTATATATAATCAGTGCTGGAACGGCCCATTGCTTACAGTTAGCCGTTCCTGCCAGGTGTTACAGTTCATGTCCGTGTGCCAGCCTACTTCTCCGTAATAAAACCGTCGCCACAGTTCTGCCTCTGTGCTTCTGTTTGTCCTTATAACCGAAACTCTGTTAGCACGGTGTATGCTTGTTATTTGTATGCATCGTCAGTTGTACGCATACATCATGTTCTCCTTTTGGGTTGTGTCGTGTCTATATGCTGCATGTGTGCTTCATTCAGATGCACGAGTGTAGCTGTTTGTCTCTGCTGCTCTCTTATCCTCTTGCCTTCAGTCCAGCCTCCCTCTTTTTATTCCTGTCTCTTTACCCTGCCATCCTCAAGCAGATTTGTCTTCCCCACATGAACCGGGTTCGGCTCAAGGTTCCTCCCTTGGTGCTACTTGGTGCTTGCTCCAGGGGTTTAAGGCTCTAGGTCCTGTAAAGTGCCCGGATCGCTTATGACCTCTAGCAACAGAGAAAGTCTGTTTTTTTGTTGTTTTTTTTAATCCAAAACAAAAACATGATTATCACTGTCATCATGTCTGAAGATACTTTCTCTGATTCCATAGAGCGGGTGCTAAAGTTGAGCCAGAAATTAACGTTGTAGCTCCATTTGCTGAAGGCAATTGCCAAATGAGTGCATTTTTTTTTTTTGCACGGCTCAAGTGCAGATTTTCACCATTCGTGCACTTGAATGTCACAGTTCAACGCGCTGTTAGCGATGAGAAAAGATGTGCAGCAACACGAGCGTGTGCGTTGAACTGCTTGATGGCGGTTTGCGTCTGACTGCCAGAATTACTGGTTGCAGCTTTTAGCACGGCTCGAGCTCTGAGCTAAGGTGGAGAACGAACTGGTCGTCCTTCACCTCAACAACACGGAGTCCGTGAGTGAAATAGCGCGTTGTTTAGTTTCGGTTTTGGACGAGGCCCATTAAAGCTTCTGTGCCGAGGCGCGCAGACAGACAGAGCTGCATTTAAATATACATAAAAAAGTCTCATCCGCATGAGTGAGAAGGGGAGAGGAGCTCGGCTGCACGGCGGCGGTTTGGAGCTGTGCCCGGTTTACGTGCGGCCCGGCAGAGGTCTGCGTGTCAGCGCCGGGACGTTTGGGCCTTTGCAAAGCAAATTCTGTCTGGTCAAGATCGTTTGCCGTCTCCTCTGTCTGTTTGTCACTGCTTCTGTTGATGAGCGGCAGGAGATGAGAGCAGCCACTTGCACGGATTAAGCATGGAATTTGTTTAATCTCATAGGAGGGTGTTGAAAGACAGAAAAAATGAGAAGGCTCCGTGTTGGTTTGTTGTTTTAGTTAGCATACCAACACATATAAATACAGGCAAGTCCAGGTTGAGTAACAGCGGGTATGATCAGACACTTCTGATTTCTGTCATTTCCAAGTAGAGATCCCATGCAAACTAAAATGTTCTGCTTTTCTGTGTCCTCATGTCAAAGTAAATGATTCAAAGACTGTTAAGTTTTAACAAGGAAACACATGAAGAGGACTTCTAGGGCTTTAAGAAAGTGAGACGACCTTTTTCCTCCAGAATCAACAACAATCGACTGCTTAATCGATACGCAAAACAACAATTATTTGCATATTTGTGCCTTTTGTGGCGGTTCAACTCTACACTAGTGCTAATGTTGCATGTGTCGCGGAGCGTCGGCTGGTTTAGTGCTTTTGTGTGCACCAGGAGAAGTGACAGAGACTTTATTGCAGCGGTTAATAACTGTTAACATCAGGTTTCTGTCACTTCAAATGACAGGACACTGACTCACGGGCCTGAAGCCTAAACATCACTTCAAACTGAAATTGTCATTTAAAAGAACTATCTCTGTAACAGGTTTATGACTCATTACTGCCCTGTGACATGAATGATACATATAAATTCACACCTGGACAACTTGCTCTGCTTTCGTTTTCTTTTCTAGTTCCTCGTATGAAACAAATCTGTTGTGGTTAGCAACAATTCAGTCAGTCTAGATGAATAACCATTAACAACAGAGTCTATTTGTTGAATATTACAAATATTTTAATGCACACCAATCAGGCATAACATTATGACCACCTTCCTAATATTGTGTACGTCTCCCTTGTGCCTCCAAAACAGTTGTGACTCATCAGAGAATGGACATGGGCCTTCTGAGGGTGTCCTGTGGTGTCTGGAAACAGGATGTTGTTAGTGGGGGCCTTTGGGTCCTATGGTTTGAGGGGAGGGGCCTCTGTGGATCATCCGACAGATACTTGATCTGTTTGGGATCTAGTGAATTTGGATGCCAGGTCAACCCCTTTTTTTTTAGTTGTTCCTAAAGTGTTTTTGTGTGTGTGTCTGTGTCAGGCTACATCCTGCTGGGGATGGTTGCTTCCATCAATGAGTGTCATTGCTATGGGGTGGGGGTACCTGGTCTGGTCTAGGTGGGTGCTACATGTAACATCCATGTGAATGCCAGGTCCAAAAGTTTCCCAGCAGAACATTGAATTGTCACAAGATGATCAATGATATTCACCTGTCAGTGGTCATAATATTGTGGCTAATCGGTGTAACTGCACTTATTACTATTATCAAATGCAAGGAAACTATAAATCATAAATACAGTCAAGTGCTAAAGACAGATTAATGAACCCTTAATGCTGTTTTGAAGTCGTGAGCAGTCCTCATTATTCTCGTAGGAGCTTTCTTTTGATTGATTCATGGTTGTCACAAACTCCGGCAACCCTGTGACTCTTCTTCTTTGCCGAACACAATGTTCCGATTTGACAACCGGAAAATCGAAAGCAGTTTCTCTTGTTCTCACTAAGATGTAGAAAGACACAACAATTTTCTCTGAAGCGTTATAACGTAACGTGTTAAAACTGAAAACAACTAAAAGGTACTAAAGAATCTTGTGCAATGTATTTCCTATCCTGAGCTTCACGTGCGTCATAACCGAAGGCTTTATCTGAGTCTTAATAAGAGTCACGACTAAAAAAAGACGTGATAACGATCCTGTATTTGTGCATTTGTGTTCTATACCTCCCGTTTATTGTTATGCAGAATCAGATATCCTGGACAATGAACAGCTTTGTTTATGCAGTTCCCCAGAAAAAAAAATAATTAAAATCAACACCCATCTACCTTTTCACCAGAAAACAACATGATATCACACATTCACCTCAAGACAAACCCACGCGCTACAGGAGAGCGCTCGCGCACTCTCACATCTCCCGCTTTCTTGCGACAAAGTATTTTTCTGCAAAATGTGCACAATGGGACGTCTTCAGTTTCAGGCACACACACCCTTACATACACACACACACATAAACACACACACACACACAACCTGATGGACAAGTTGAACTCTGTGGAACTCTGTCCTCATCGAGTCTCATGGCGCGAAGCCGACGCTGGCACAAACATGCGCTGTGTAATCTGTTTATCGAATTATTTTGGTCGCGTCTCTACTACTTTTATTTAAAAGTAAAAGTACTTTGGGGCACTTAACAGCTTTATTGTTAAAGAATTTATGAAAAGGGATTATATTGAACTAGATGTGCAATAATTGAATAATTGAATTCAGGTGTTCCAATCTCTTCCATGGCCACAGGTGGATAAACTCAAGCAGCTCGGCATGCAGACTGCTGCTACAAACATTTGTGAAAGTATGGGTCACTCTAAGGAGCTCAGTGAATTCCAGCGTAGTGCTATGATAGGATTCCACCTGTGCAACAAGTTTAGTCGTGAAATTTCCTCGTTACTAAATATTCCACAGGCAACTGTCGGTGGTATCATAACAAGGTGGAAGCGATTGGGAACGACAGCAACTCAGCCACGTAATAAGACAGAGCGGGGTCAGCGGATGCTGAGGCGCATAGTGCGCAGAGGTCGCCAACGTTCTGCAGAGTCAATTGCTACAGACCTCCAAATTTCATGTGGCCTTCAGGTTAGCTCAAGAACAGTGCATAGAGAGCTTCACGGAATGGGTTTCCGTGGCCGAGCAGCTGCATCCAAGCCATACGTCACCAAGTGTGATGCAAAGTGTCGGCTGCAGTGGTGTAAAGCACGCGGCCACTGGACTCTAGAGCAGTGGAGATGTGTTCTCTGGAGTAACGAATCAAAATTCTGGTTTTGGTGGTTGATGTGGGATTGTTTTTCAGGAGCTGGGCTTGCCCCCTCAGATCCAGTGAAAGGAACTCTGAATGCTTCAGCATACCAAGAGATTTTGGACAATTCCACGCTCCCAACTTTGTGGGAACAGTTTAGGGATGGCCTCTTCCTGTTCCAACATGACTGCGCACCAGTGCACAAAGCAAGGTCCATAGAGACATGGACGAGTGAGGTTGTTGTGGAAGAACTTGACTGGCCTCCACAGAGTCCTGACCTCAACCCAATAAAACACCTTTGGGATGAATTAGAGCGAAGACTGCGAGCCAGGCCTTCTCATCCAACATCAGACCTGACCTCACAAATGCGCTTCTGGAAGAATGGTCAAAAATTCCCATCAGCACACTCCTAAACATTATGGAAAGCCTTCCCAGAAGAATTGAAGCTGTTTTAGCTCCAAAGGTTGGGCCGACGTCATATTAAACCCCATGGATTAAGAATGGGATGTCACTTAAATTCATGTGCGTGTAAAGGCAGATGAGCGAATACTTTTGGCAATAAAGGGTACGTTGTTGTAATTATGTTGAGACAAACCCATGAAATTGATTCCAAAAACAGGTTGCAAATGTGTTTTAGCATCCGCAGGGTGTTGTTGGTGAGTGGTTACTATCAGATACAAGGTTCAGGCGGTAGTGTAAATAGAAAAAAATGAAATATGGAAGTGCCAGGTATGATCAGTCCGTACAGGAATGCTGTAACGCATGATATGGCACAAAAAGAAAACAGGAGCAAAGAAGAATGTGAGTGTAAGGAGCTTAACGGCTCTAATCGAATCTATCAGGAGGAACAAAGACAGAGAAAAAGGGCTTATTATTAAAAAAATAAACAAAAATCATTTTTAAAAAATCCCACTCCTCCTGTGTGACATTCATGGTGCTTATGCAGGAGGAGATGTTTTACTTTTCCCCTACTTCCTGCTCCTGAGACTTCTGCCACAGGCTTTTCAAGAACAGGATCTTCAAGTCATCAAAGGTTTTTAAAAAAATGAAAATAAAAAATAAACAAAAATCCAGTGTGTAACCTCACAAAGCTATTCTTCCTTCTTTTTCTGATATCCATGCACTTTCCTCGATGCGACTGAACTTGAAGCTTTAGTTTTGATCGTCGGAATCGAAAGCAAAGATCGAGAAGATTGGACGTCGAGCTTTTGCTCCTGTTTGCCGATTTTCCCGGAAACGACAAGAGGCTGGAAAATGTTGCATAAGTTTGCACGTGGGATATTATCATTTACAGACCTTGCTATGAACAGTTTCATGTGAAGACAGCGATTCAAAAGTGTGTATATTTTGTCTAGCTGATGCGTATCTGTGTTGCCGGGTATGGACGTAATGATTTGATCAAGACAGAAAAAAAAAACAAGACGGAAAATCTAACCCTGAAAAAATGTCATGTATTCCAGTTGTTGTGCTGTAAAAATCCTAATCCTTGAATTAGGTAATTGTTAAAGATGTCCAAATTTCAAGTTGCACATAAAAACATGACCTGCTCACCTGCCAGCTGTAAAGGTCAACCACACTTGACATTACCTTGTGTAAATTACTGCACTGTCACTACCGCGGAGGCACATTTCATTCTCTCTGAGTCATTTCTGACACAGAAACACAGTTCCTTCGGCTTATCCTTCTTGACCGGGCACCGCAAGACACCGCCGCGTCTCAGGCAGACGGCTAAGCCTTTGCGGATGTGTGTTCAGACTTGAAATCCTCACAGCTTCACTAATCTAGAAACCATCCATAAAGCAACAGTTGTCATATCGCCACGGCCTTATTTCAACAAAGCTCTGCCTTGCCTCTGTGTATAGGCCGAGCGAGCCCGGAGGACAAAGCCGCGATGACAGATGCCGCCATGAGAGCGTGTGGTGTGTGTGTGTATACGCTGTGGCTGCGTCCTACTTTTTCTCTTGATGAGCAGGAGTTTATAATCCCGTGCTATTTTAGACTATTCTGTTTTATTCTTCTCATACCAGGAAAGAAGAAACACCTGCAATTACGTTTGTAAAATAACTAAAGAAAACTGTCAATCAGCCAAGCGCGGTGTCACCTTTCAATCCCAGCACATCACCACCGCCCAATACAACCTCAATAATGCACGGAATATGATCACCTTTCTGGCAACTAATTAAAACACTATGAATCTAGTGATGGATGAGAGGCCAACAACTGACAATGGCACTTTGACAAAGACAGAAGGAGGTAATTTTCGCTGGAACTACTGAATGTTTGACGTAACGTCCCAGTGAAAGACACCTGGCAGCTGATCACCAACCAAGTATTTGCTGTGGCCACGGTGCAGAACTGCGCCACGTTGTTTAAATAGTACGTTGCAAGCGAACTGGAACGGCACAGGTGCCCCGGAGCCAGCAAATAAAGACAGAGACGCTGAGAAGAGGTGCTTTGTGCGCAAAAACCATTGTCCGTTTTTGGCGTTTGCTCTTTAGTTAACGGTTGTTGGGATTGTTTTTCCAGAGAGAGGAACATCGGAGGGTTGGAAGGAACGTTAAGAGGCTTATACAATCTTCGAGTGTTGACACACAGCAATGAGCAGGACGTGTCAGAGGGTGATGACATACTGTATGGTTGGTTCGCTGCCAGTGCATCAACTGTCTTTTGGAGGATTATTCTGCAAGAAGTGCAGTACACCCTTGATACACTGATCTGGCATAACATTACGACCACCTTCCTGATATTGTGTAGGTCGCCCTTGTGCCTCCAAAACAGCTGTGACTCATCAGAGAGTGGACATGGGTCTTCTGAGGGTGTTCTGTGGTGTCTGGTAACGGAATATAAGTTAGTGGGGGCATTTGGGTCCTATGGGTTGAGAGGAGGGGCCTCTGTGGATCATCCCACAGATATTTGATCAGTTTGGGATCTAGTGAATCTGGAGGCCAGGTCAACACCTTGCGCCGTTCTTTATGCTTTTTTAAAGTTGTTCCTAAACCATTTTTGTGTGTGTGCCTGTGTCAGGCTGCATCCTGCTGGGGATGGCTGCTGACATCAAGGAGTGTCATTGCTATGGGGTGGGGGTGCCTGGTTTTGTCTAGGTGGGTGCTACATGTCTAAGTAACATCCACACGAATTGCCACAAGATGGTCGGCGCTATTTACTTCTCCTGTCAGTGGTTTTAATGTTGTGGCTGATCGGTGTATGGGCAGATTTCCATTTTAGTATTAGAGACACAGTAAGTGGAGCCTGCCACCTGTCCACCTGACGACTCGTTCACTCACTCATTTACTCTGAGCTTCTGAGAAAAATATCTGATATATATATATTTTCATAGGTGCATGCATCAGATAGATCAGACTGTTAATAGTCATGATTGAGTATTGCTGCTTTTCTTATAAAGGGCTCTCTCCTGCTGCGTGTGCACTCGCATGAACCAAAACAACGAATCTGGGTGTTGGTCCTCAGCCAGTTCAGCAGCAGATGGAAATGCAGCGTGAAGCGTTGCCGCTCACTGCAGTTTAGCATACCTTGGGCTCTGATTGAGATCAATCATTACACTGTTGACAGGGCCTGTTCCTGACGATTTAATATGCATCTGCCAGCCAATCAAGAACAAGTCTTTTATGTCCCGGTGAGAGAAGAATGTTACACATGAAATTCACGAGTAAGTTCAGTTTACCCTCTTTGCTCCGCTCTCTCTCTTCTCGTATTGCAGTTCCTTGCGGGAAGAGCTTGTTCCTTGTTGTGGCCCGAGCGTCATCTTCCTCCTTCTGAACACGCACACACATATTTATGACTTACTCTTGTTTGCACTGATATTTGAAAAGTCAAACCCTTCCATATTATGTGTCAGTACAGCTCATATTTATGTGGCACAAAAGTAAATAACACAGAAATAGAGAAGTGTTTTTTATTTTCAGTATATGTGAGCCGACAATGTCAACATTTGATGGACTCAATGTCTCAACACTGGGGAAAGAAGAATTTCCATGACCCAATTGATCCTGCATTAGTATTATTTTCATGATATTGAAAAACATTGTGACTGTGAAGCAGTGAGTACCAGAGGCTTATATAAATCAATATATACACGACATTATCAGCCGCAACATTATGACCACTGACAGGAGAAGCGGATAACATTGACCATCTTCTGCCAATTCAGTGTTCTGCTGGGAAACCTTTGGACCTGGCATTCATTTATGTGGATGTTACTTAGACATGTACCACCCACCTAGACCAGACCAGGCACCCATACCCCATAGCAATGACACTCCTTGATGGCAGCAGCCATCCCCAGCAGGATGCAGCCTGACACAGGCACACACACAAAAATGTGTTAACGTGTTAGGTGTTGACCTGGCCTCCAGATTCACTAGATCCCAAACTGATCAAGTATCTGCAGGATGATCCACAGAGGCCCCTCCTCTCAACTCACAGAACCCAAATGCCCCCGCTAACAACAACCTGTTGCCAGACACCACAGGACACCCTCAGAAGACCCATGTCCATTCTCTGATGAGTCACAACTGTTTTGGAGGCACAAGGGAGACCTACACAATATTAGAAAAGTGGTCATAATGTTATGCATGATCAGTATATATACAAGCCACTTGTCATTTAATGTGGGACCAAGAGAGGTGCGTATTATCCAACATACAAAGTGTGTTTGTACCATACAAACCATATAATAACAATAACTAAAATACCAGTGATCTTTGAGACGATACAGTAAACACGTGATCAAATGAAAACATTATCAAGTTCTGCAAAAGTATTTATAATATTTCAGCTCTGACTGGTGCACCTTTTAGGCACTTGAAGATTTTTCCTGGCGAAAAAAAATTAGAATGGAATAAAACTTAATTGTCCATAGAGGTGGAAAATTGTCTTCAGCTCACCAACACAGAAGATTTTACATTACTAAAATACAAAAGATGACATATGTACAGGCAGTGAAATAACACTTCAAGTCGCTATGTGTTGATTGGTCACTTAGGAATGCCACTGGCGTTAGGGATTAAAAAAATACTTTTTAAAACACACTCACATATAATATCCTATGTGTAAATGTGTGTTTTTTTTTTAAATATATATACATAATTTAAGATCTTTATATTTCCCACTTCTGCTCCAGCTCCCTCTGACTCCTCTGTCAACTTTCAGACACACTGACGCAACAAGCCACCGTCTAACTAACGCAGCAGAGCGTTGAACTGTTCCTATTTACTTATTCCAAGTGAAAATTGCAACACACACACACACACACACACACACACATACATGCACACACCCACAGACACACACACACAGACCGGACCACCCCGCCCCGGTCCCGCCCAGCGGCCCGACCCCACGGAGAACACAGCGGATCATGTGACGGCAGCAGTTTGTGAACGACAAAACCAGAGAGAGACACACACTCCGTCTCACACAGAGAGACACACACTCACACAGACAGAGAGAGAGACAGAGAGTGAGAGAGAGAGAGAGAGAGAGAGGGGAGTTTCGCAACTTAGGGAAGTTTCGTGGACCCATCGATCACCCTCGGGTTTTATTTTTTATTTTATTTTTTATCTTTTCTGTCCTTCTTTCTGGTGCCACTGACCCGCAGGAGGTCTGACCGTGGCCTGCGTCACTTTTTCAGCGGAGTTTGCCTAATTGAAGTCTCTCACCGGAGCCTGTGCCGCTCAGCAAGGCAGCAGGAGCAGCAGCAGCAGCAGCAGGAGCAGAGAACCAAGCGTCTCCCCTGCAGGATTAGACCGTGTCCCGTCACCTGAGAAGTGAGTCTGATGCCTGATGTCTTCTTGTGCAGTTTGTTCCTACGTGCTGCGGTTAACTCTGTAACTACAGCGCGTTTTATTTATTTATTTATTTATTTATTGTCAGATAGTGGTTTTAGATTTGTTGTCGTGGTTGAATTTATTAGAGCAGAGGGAAGGGGGTCCGTAATCTAATTCAGAGCTGTGGGGTTAGTTTAATCAGATCAGGATGCGCACATTGCTGTCAGATTATTTAATTAAATGTGTTTTTTTTTTATTGACTTTTCTATATATTTTTTTTTCTGTAGTAGTTGCGGTCGAGAATCAACAAGTTGTTGTTGTTGTTTTTTTCCCCAAGTTAGAAGAACCATTTCAAATGCACTGACCTAATAATCTTAAGAGCACTTAATATCTTATGTAACCCGTCCGTAAGGCAGCAGAGAGTCACTGCTATTTATAGCCTGTAGAGCCTCATAAAGACAAGAACACACTGCTGTTAATTAACACAAATGCAGGGGATTTATTTATTTTTTTAGTGGTTTGTGTTATTTTTTTTTAGTGTTAACGCTGCTGACAAAGTGAGAGCTTGTTCTCTAGATTTGTATTCAAGATAAGAAGACAAGTGTCTTTATTCATTTATTTTAGTTTGTTTAATTATTTAATTTAAAAAAACAACAACGAGGTGGCATCTTTAATTTTATCCAAAAACTAAACCTGGAGCTTTTTTTTTTAATTATTTTTATAAATCTGGCAGTTTTTTGCTCAACTCAACAAGTGAATCAGTGTCGGTTGTCATCAGCAATTGATCATTCTTGCTCATGTGGCTCACAGAGGGGTCGGTGTAAATTGTTCCAAACCAGGCGAGTGGTTCGAGCGATGACCCCCTCGGTGTCGGTGCGTAGTGTCAAACACACTGAGGAGAATGTGCGGCAGGTGTGTGTGTGTTTGTGTGAGAGAGAGTGAGCAACAGATTGAAACACGGTGTCACACCTGAGCTTTTGTATGTGTCCTCTTGTTTCATTGCATCCTTTACAACGCACACATCTCTTTCTTTCTTTCTGTCTTTCTTTCTTTCTTTCTTTCTTTCTTTCTTTCTTTCTCGGTGCATGTGTGCGTCCCTCTGTCTCTGTCTCTCCCTGTTTCCTGTGCTTTGTTTCAAGGCTGAGGCTTGCGTCACACATTCCACTTGGCATATGAAGCCCTTATCCTGTTTAGAGCCTGGAGTGAGAGAGAATGAGGGAGAAAGAAGGGAGGAGAGAGGGAGAGGGATGTGGGGGGTGGACGGGTGGAATGAGGGCAACATCTCTCTCTTTCTTTCGCTCGCTCCCTCCTCGGCTCCCTTTGCTCTTTGTCTTAAGTTCACACTTTTGTCCGACTCTGGAGAAGCAGAAGGAGAAAGGGCTCAGCTTGTTCTCCTTTTAAACTATTACTTATTTATTTGTCCGACATTAGGGCAGCACACACACACACACACACACACACACACGCCCCAAATACTCCACCCATCCCAACGCCTCTTTTCCTGAATCAACATGCTGATGTTATCTGGTGGAACAAAATGCGCAAGACTGTGTGTACACCGGCACTCACACACTCTCTCACACACACTCTCTCACACACACACACACTCACTGCTCAAAGGGCATGTCCTAGGGAACATTAGGGCTAAACATTAAGCTCCCGGATCCTGAATAGTTGGTGATTCTCCGTGAGAAGTTAAGGACACGATGGTCGGCCAGACGAGCCATAAACTTAAAAAGCTGTAACTAGTTACGCAACTTCACCCGCATGCCAGCACACACACACACAATCGTGTCGGAGCACGCACGAGCTCATGCGTGAGTGCGTGTCTGTTACCGTTTTTTTTTTTGTTTGTTTTTTTTAAACCACCGGATTGAGCCACTGTGACTGTGTAGCTGCTTCCCCCCCTTCCTCATGTTTGAGGTTCATTGAAGTTTTGTCATATTTTGGTTGAAACCCACTTCGTTTTCTTCTCTGTTTCTGTCTCTGTCTTGTTCTTTCCACTTCCATTTTGACATAGTTTGGTCGGAGCGGCTGTTTTCTTTGCCCTTTCTCTCCTTCCATTCTCCCCCCCACCACCTCTCTAAACTCTCATTCTTTTGGGTAGGGAGGTTCAGTGTGTGTGCGGTGGTGGTGGTGCTGGTGGTGGGGGGTCAGACAGGAAACCACAGGCCCCCTGCAGCAGCGCCCCCCCATTTGGCTCCACTCTCCTCCTCCTCCTCCTCCTCCTCCTCCTCCTCCTCCTCCTCCTCCTTCTCTTTCTCCTTCTCTTCTTTACACCCCCTGACCCATCACGCAGTGTGGAAATAATAACAGTCAGACTAAACTCTCAGGGCTTCCGCTTCTCTCTCTCTTTCTCCTCTCTGGCAGCGCTGCTCGTTCTCTCCTTCCCTCTGTTCTGAGTTGTCTGGAAAGCCTCAAAACTGCGCTTTCTTTGACAAGTTCAACCTGAGGTGTGTGCGTGTGTACGCGTGTGTGTCTCCTTGCAGCGTTGGAGCCTCTTGATAACGCCCGGTGTGTCTTTAAATGTGTGTATCCAGTGTGTGTGTGATGATGGATCCTGTTTCCTCTCCCCTGCTGATGGCCCCCTCTGGCTTCCCCCCGAGGTCTGCAGGCCTGCAGCCTCACAGTCTGCTGGAGAGGAGCTCAGAGAGGGGACTATGCGCCTCTGCTCGTGTGTATTAAGTGTGTGTTTGGGGGGCGTAAAAAGCCAGGCAGCTCAGATGGGAAGCCAAAATGAGAGGATGGGGGGCTTTGGCACGGGCCTTAAAGTGAGAGGAGTCAAAGTCGGAGCATATGCAGGAGGAGGATGTGAGGTAAAGGGGTTGAATATAGGGAGCAGAGGGGGTACACTTTGGGGGTGAAAGATTGAAAGAGGGAGTGAACATGAGTGAGCAGGGGGCAACAGATGGAGCGCAGGATGTTGGGATGTATGATTCATGCAAGTAGGATGTTAAATTAGTACTAATAATCCTGTTCCCTGAGGAGCATGGAGATGCATGAGGCATGTGTCAAAGCATGAGTGATGCTGCTGCTGCTGCTGCTGATGCTGATGCATGTACCCGAAGTGTATAAGAGATTGAGGGCTGTTGATCAAAATGACAGTTTTGACATAAAACCGCAGAGGACTGACACAAGGTGGGACTGACAGGGGAAAAAGAGGGGGTATAGAAAAGTAAGGGAGTCAGAATGTGAGGCTGTGAGAGTGTGTGTGTGTGTGTGTTGCGGCGTGTTCTTGGACAAAGCTGTTGTCTGGAGGTTTCTGGTCTCTCTGGTGATCTCATCATCTCCAGCCTGTTGCCATTAGTGTGTGTGTGTGTGTGTGTGTGTGCATGTCTGCAATAATTTAGTCCTTCAGTGATTTAGTGTGTGTATTCTGTCGAGCTAGCAGAAAGTCGGTGTGCGGCTCTAAGCATGCATAAGTGTGTGTGTGTGTGGTTGAGTCAGTAGCCAGCGACTCCAAAGCCACAATATTTTCCCCTTCAGTCATGTTGTTTTATATCATTCATTGAGAGGGAGCGAGAAGGAGCGCGCGGTTCAGATAAATACAGTAGTAAAGATGCGAGCGATTGCCGAGGGGGCGAAGCGAATAAGAGGTGTTGAAGAAGATCTGGAGTCCGAGGGTGGAGGAGAGAAAAGCGAGGGAGAGGGAAGGGGGGGGGGGGTGTAGGAAGTGTTTGCAGAGTGGGTTGGGGTTGAGTACACAGTAGCTCCACTGACCTAGAAGGACAATATTTGCAGACATGCACAAACACACACCCACTTGTAGAGCGCACAGGGAGGAAAAGACTTAACAGCCCTGGCGAGGCAACGTCTTCACCAGGTTTATGGCGCTTTGCCTCCCTTCGCAGTGTTTTGATTATTAATCTGGGCTCATCCAATCTGAACTGTCTGATTTGGAAGGAGGTTGTAGTCTTCCAGCAGGTGATTCTGTCAAGAGCTACGCAACCAGGACTGCAAACGTCTCAATCAATATAAATCATCTGGAAAATTCCCTTTTGCGATACTTTACAACCCAAATGATCGTCTTTAATCATCTTAATTTGACTGACTAACATTTCAAAACTCAAAGTTTCCATCACATATGAAGAAAATCAGCTGCCATTATCACTTGAGCAATAAATCTCTTTCCAGAATGGTGTCTAATCATCACAGTCAGTTGACTAATTCCTAGAAATGCAACCCACAAATCAACCAGCTCCAGCCGCAGGTTGCCTTGTTTCTGCCGAGGCCTTACGGTAACTAAGGAAGATGCCACGCCGCTAAATTAAATTTAGTTTCCTGTGATTGTTTCGGCTTTGTGCGACTCATCGCATTCATTCTTTCGCGGGACACCCCGAGGGGAAAGTCAGTGTCGCCCTCTCCTCACTTTCCTGCTGATAGCTCCTCTGTTCGTGTCCCTGTGTGACACCTGGCGTGCACCTCCCTGTGCGTTTAAAAAAAGAAATAACATTCATCATGCGCTCCTGCTGCTGCTGCTCCTGCTCCTGCTCCTACCCGGTGACCCAGATCTCTCTTCCATCAACTAAATTAGCAGGCAGCTTCAGATTATAAGCAACCTCGTGTCTCGGACATATAAATCAACTTCACGTCGTGTGAAAAAACGAAAGAGAGGTGGACGACGGGTGAACCCTGAGAGGAATGGTATGTTCTTTCAAGGAATTGAAAACGTGCTCAGGGCGGCAGGGGTTGTTGTAGCTTTTGAGATGAACTCAGACGCCTTAGGTTCTTTTCAACACGTCAGCTTGTACGTTCGTGATCATGAGGTGCACATGTGTAACTGTCAGTGCCCCTCCAGCCGAGCCCACCACTGTAGATGATTAGCGTTAAAGAAGAGAACACTTGTATTTTAACTGGATTCGCAGAAAACAACTCGTGTAGTTGCGTGTTTCCGTTGCCCAAGGTTTCAGATCTCACAAACGCTCCAGTGGCGATTTTCCGATCAGTTCTGCAACTCGTCCCACATTTATGAAAGTACTGACGGCGGTTGCAACCTGCAGCCAAAGAAAAGAATAACATCTGCCGTTTTACATACATGAACAGCAGCTGGTGCAATTTCAGAAGCTTTGACTTTCCCGGCCTCCTGGAGGCTCATGAGCATGTCTGCGTTTAGGAAGTATAAACTAGTTCTTCGCTGATTTAGGAATTTCGTTAATTTGCAAAGGAGTTACTGAAATGAAATTAATTTCCACTAGTACGGATTACGGACGTGAACGTGAATGAGCGTAGGATGTTTCACGAAAGTCTCAAATGTTTTCAGTTTTGAACTTCTCAGATGAGTTTTTTTTTTTTGTTTAGTTTCAAAAGGTAATATGCGGTGAAGTTTTTTTTTTAAAGCACGCTCGTGACTTCTCTTTTTTTTTATTTACAGCTGCGCTTAATGTTATTGTCATCTGTTATGTTGGGAGCTTTCTGTGAGTCAGACAGGAGTTTCTTGTAAAGGTTCTACTCTTTCAGTACTACTGTTTCAGAAGCACAAGGGAAAATTTTTCTTTTGTGAACTCAGGACAGGCGCAGTGTTTGGGGACTTCCATGACAGCCACTGATTTTTCGAGCCCCAAGCGTTTTTTTTTTGTTTTGTTTTTTATTTGGACATTGTCTTGTGTATTTAGTGAAAGTACCTGCACACCGCTCCAACAGTCAATTTGCTTCCTGTGTCCTTTTCCTGTCTCTTGATGTATCTGTCTGCTTCATACTTGTTATTGCCACCTCCGTGTATGATTCACTACCGCAATGGAACAACTGCTTGACCTCTAGTTGAACTGCAATACAATACAATCGCGGATTACAAAACACACCCTCAAAACACACACACACGCACACACACACACACACAAACCTGTGTGCAGGCTCTTTGTTTCTTTGGTGCCGGGCAAAGGGCGAGGCTTTACTCGTCATGATCACACCCTTCCTGACCTAGCTAGCAAGAATCACGCTCCCCCATTGGTCGGCTCCGCATCTGGAGCGTGTGTGTGCGCGTTGGTGTGTGTTTGCGTGTGTCAGTTTTCCCGTATATGCGTCTGCTAGGGCGTGATGGCTTGTGTTCTCGCCCATATGTTAATAATTAAAGGCTAACTCGTCTCCAGACTGTGGACTTTAATCAGGTCACACACACGCACAGACTCCCTCAGGGTACATTCTTTGACAGTTCATGTTGCCTTAATGCGGCGGTGAACGCACACACACACACACACACACACAATGAGGCACACAAACACACTCATTTAGGCACAAACAGAGTCATCCCAGCTGCACCTGGACATTCAAAGGCGAGGTAACTGGAACCACCTTTGAAACCTCACACGCTTTTGATCTGAACACTTGACAGGCCTTAGCTGGCATGTGGTGGTGTGTGTGTGTGTGTGTGTGTGTGTGTGTGTGTGTGTGTGTGTGTTGGTGAAGCGTGATGACACTGGGCAGTTTCTTGCAGCATCACACCTGGAAATAGTTGTAGCGTCGTAAAAAGGACACACCTTTTGTAGTGTTGTCTGAGTCTCAGGTGTGTCCAACTAGTCAAACTAAAAATATCCGCGTTTGTGTGTCAAGTAAGATCGAAATGTGTCTTTTATTTTATTTTATGTTAACGTGAGTCTCGCCCTCTACTTTATACGATTTAATTTAATCATGTCATAAGTTGTATGTGTGTTTTGTAGCTTTGTTTTGCTATTTATTCCTTTTTTTTTATGCCTTAAAACTATTTTATTAATAATTACTGTCGCCATTTCAAACAAGACCCATGAACATGATGATGGAATATTGGAGGCAAATAACTAAATACGAGTTGTTATTCATATCAGGAGAAACGAGATGAATGATAAAATACGACACATTATTTAAAATAAAATCTGGGTTCGACCCCTCCAGTAAAGAAGTGTTTGTTGTGTCTCTTTGTCGTGTCAAAGTAGAGACATTTATCGTCTGAAGTTCACAGATACCTTTCGCTAAAAAGCTGTTTTGATGCCTAAAGTCTGAAATATATCAAGTGTTTTTCTTTGTTTCGACCCCGTGGTCTTATGACCCCTCAGATTTTGTATCTTGTCTCCTTTTGGAACCTGTAGGTTGACGTGTCACTGGGTTTATTTACTGCACAATGAGTCGGTAACATTTAAGTAACCTAATGTATATATTTATATATTATGTGTGTTAACTGTGTGCCCTTTGTGTGTGTTTTGTAGGAGCCTGGCCTATGCAGCCATGCTGATGTATGATTACCCTCTGAAGACAGACATGGAGACGGTAAGGCACGCGTGTTTGTGTAAATGTAGCTTTGGGTATGTGTGTGTATGTTTTTTTTTTTTTTTTTTTGCCATGCCTGAACATGTTTCTGATGCTATACAGTAACTCTGACCCCTCCTCCTCCTGCTGACGCACACACCTACACACCTACACACACTCGTGCTACGTGTCTAGACAGACTGGTTCCCACATTCCGTCTCTTCCTGGACAAACAGGCTGCAGTACAGTGGACATTTGCATACAATGGCTACACACGCTGCCAGGCAGCGGGCTAATGAACACACACATACACACACACACTGTACTCTTAGCTGTAACAGTTATCTGCTCCCATACAGCGTTAAAGTTTTTGGCTGGCTCTAGTCGTTTGTGTGGCAGAAACATGTTTTCCCTGTTATTCAAAGTCCAGCGGAAATGTTCAACTCTCTGCTCTTTTGTCTCTCTTCCTCCTCCTCACAGTCATTCTACTCTTCGTTAATGAAAAACCCAGAGCCGTACGGAGTGATCCTGCCCCATCCCCTCTACCCGATGCACATGCCGACCTTCGCCCAGTCCCACACCCCCGCCAACCCCACACACACTCAGCTGGAGCCCGTGGACCTGTCAGTCAGCAAACGCTCCTCCTCCACCTCCTCTTCCTCCTCCACCTCCTCGCCGGCCTCCCCTCGCAGCTCGCCGCCTTCCCCTTACAGCTCGCCGCCTCCGTCCCAAATGCGCTCCTCGCCCTCCCACATCCACACGACCTCTATTCCTTACCCACCCATGGTGACAAACTTGGGGCAGGAGGTCATCGTGTCCCCGGTCATATTTCCCCTGCATGTCATCTACCCTTCGCTTCACCTGCGCCAGCCGATGAAGGTGAGCCCACCTGTCGCCAGTGAAGATGACCATCTTCGGAGCCGGGAGCACAAGACAGGTGAGAGCTGGAGATTGATTTGTGTTTGTTTTTAATTAAAATGTATTTTACAAGGATGTATCTAGAGGAAACTAGCCCTGGTTTTATTAGACAATGCCTGAAAACACAAGACTTCAAATAAATAGGGGTTTTCTGTAACGGTGTATAAAATTTTACGAAATCCCCACTTCACACATACATGCACCGAACTTCCCAGGTTTAGTTTTCTGGCTATTGCCATTATCTTTTAATTCATGGAATGATATTTAATAAGATAACACCAGATTTCCATGTATGCGTAACACAAAAACCCATTAACTGATGATATGTCTTCCGATGTGCATTTTCTCCCTCTGAATTTGTGACACACATTTCACATAAACCTTTTTTTTTTCTAAAACAAATGAGGAAGTGCTTTTCATTTCCTCTCTTCTTAGAACAACAGATTCTTGTTTCTTGAGGAAGCCATATTTCTTTGTTCTGTTTTCTGTGGTCAGCAGGAGGTCACTGAAATCTGCAGAGGTCACCGTCTCTGAAAGTTTGACCTTCGACGGAGACAGAATGACAAAATGAGCACTTAAATGCCAAATACATTATTTCAGTGGTTGTTTGCAGTGGCCGTCCCTAGAAGGACTCTTTAGTAGAAGAAAATGGCATTGGCCATAAGGCAAAGAGTAGACTTTTAACTCAGCGCTACAGCCTAGATAAATATTTTAGGGATTCCCAGCGTTAATAGGATGGATGCCTGATTGTCACTGACATTAAAAGTGAATGCATTTGACCGAAAGACAGCCTGTGATTATTTCTACCCAGTTCACTGCACGATGCCGCAGGAACTGCGAGGCGACGTCCACGACCCCCACAAGCCGATCAAGACAGAGGCCCGGTCCGAGCTCATCCACGACCACCACGGCGGCCACGACATGAAACCGTCGGTCATCAGGAGCGAAGAGTGAGTAAAGCACCGACTCGCACTGAACTTGCAGATTTTGAAAGAAACGCCAGTGTTTCAGACACGGGTTTCACAAGTCGCACTGTCTGCTGCATCGCTTCCCTTTTAACTTTATATGGAAGTGGCGGTCAGAGATGGGTCCATGTCTGTTCCTGTTGCGAGCTTTTGAAGGCAGGTGCAGACCCAGGACGAGGGCGTGTAGTGCAGTTGTTTTGATACCGTGCAGTGGTGCTGAGTGACATGCATCTATAACCAAGAGATTCATGCAGGAACAATATGCAAGCAAAGCAAAGCAACACGTAAAATACACCGTGGAAAGATTTTTATGGGAAACGAAAGTCAAAAAACTGCTCTCATTGTTGCAAATTCACAAATGTGATCGTCCAACATCCCAAATCTCATAATTTTTGCTTTCAGAAGGCTTCCCGTGTTTACGAATTGCTCAGTAGTTGCACATATGTGACTATTTTGAGACTAATTTCCCTCCATACTCCGACTGTCAGTATCTGATTAGGGGGAAATAAGACCCAGTTTGTTCCTCCGTTAGTACTCGGTTAGGTTTGATTAAAACTTTTCCACGCATTTTCTCGACCCAACAGAGCATGACAGGGTTCTTCAGTTTCAGTCTCTTATTTCCAGCCCCACCTTTCAGCCACGCCTCTTAATCGCACCTCATTTCCTCATCTCCTTCCAGGAAGTGACACAAGTTCATATCAGCCATCTTGATCCGGCCAGCTCCTCCATTCCTCTTCCCCTCCCTCCTTCATCGCTCAGAGGCTTCCTGTATTTTTGTCCAAAGTCTCCCCCTCTATCTCGCTCCCTCTTCCGCTGCCCTGGCCCTTTTTTTCCTTCATCCTCCTCCTCCTCCTCCTCCTGCCGTTTCATCTTTTGCAAAATAACCGCTTTTTCCTCAAAGAAATAATTGCAGCCTTGCCGAACATGTGACAATCACGGGTTGCTGGCAGTTGTTTGTGTGTGTAAACGGAGAATCATCCTTTGCCGAAGTTGTCAGGGCGGTTGCCTTCTTGTCCCCGTGCCAACAATGAAATAATTGGGCTCTTAAGAACAGACGTGGGTGCGTCTTCGTCTCTGTCATCACCTCTCTTCTGCGAATACATATATACATGCACAAACAGTGTAAATATACAGTATGGATGAGGTAAATCATGACCTCCTCCTCCTCCTCCTCCTCCTCCAGTGTGTGTAATAATCATGGGTTGGCCAGTGTGTGCCTGTGTGCGTAGGTTGCAGGGGAATTTCTGCACATTCCTTTATGCAGAATTGATCTGTGTGGGATTCATATTTCAACACTCGACACCTGCTCCCAACTGCCACTTACCCAAACCCGCATGCACACACACACACACACACTTGTAATGATGGCGTTAAAAGACAACTTCTTCTTTTCCCTGGCTGTGAAACGGTATTATCCGCCTTTAAATTCTGTTCTGATAGTGTCGAGTTGGGAGTGAAACAAGCCTATGCATATCTTTAGAAAGCTGCAAAATCTTATGCTGTTTCACAATTCCTAGACGTCTAGAACTGGAGAGTGTAGAGTTTGTGACCTCTGCAGAGATGATTTGCATCAAATTCCAGTGAATGAACTGTTGAATGGTGAGCAAAGTAAATTGAATAACATCGGAGATGATGACAGAGGTGACAGGACAAAGAGAAGAGGCGTGGTAAAAAAAAACGGGAGGTGTTTTTCAAGTTTCCTGACTGGCAGGAGTTGTTGTTGCACTGGAGAGCAGCGGCAGCAGAATGAAACTCGTGTCTGGATCATGAATGATGGGATTTGGTTCCCTCTGCTGGTCACTCAACTTTTGTTTTTTTTTTGTCCTCTCTGCCTCTCTTAGGTATAACAACCCATCAGTAATAGTTCATTCAGGCGCAAAGCATCCTCTTCCTCCTGACTCTCCGGACTCTACACCAAAGCGGCGAAGTCACCGCTGCGACTTCCCCGGCTGCAACAAAGTGTACACCAAGAGCTCCCACCTCAAAGCGCATCGCAGGACACACACCGGTGAGTTTTTAAACTTCTTTTACAAGCCTCGTCTTATTATTATCATGCATTATATTATCTTCATTGTTTCACTATTGTTGTTGTTTGCTCCGTGCAGGTGAGAAACCCTACAAGTGCATGTGGGAAGGCTGCACGTGGAAGTTCGCCCGTTCAGACGAGCTGACGAGACACTTCCGCAAGCACACAGGAGTCAAACCGTTCCAGTGTCCCGACTGTGAACGCAGCTTCTCCCGATCTGACCACCTGGCTTTGCACAAGAAGCGCCACCTCCTGGTGTGAAAAGAGACCCCTCCATAGGGCAACTTGAAAAGAAACTCCACGCTAGGGAGGGGAAGGGGGGGGGGGTTCAATGTTGGACTTTACCACTTTGACTTGAGGGGGGGAGAGGGGTTAAACTAGCCGGCCTTAACACTTTGGATTCTGACAGGGAAGTGGGGAAATGTTCCTCAGGGTGCAAGTTTAGAGCCTTTCACCTCATTAGCCTGAAGACGAGCTGGTGTTTTCTCTCTGCAGTTATCACCAACTTGTTGTTTTTTTTTTATTTTATGGTAGCTGTGCCAGATCTCTGATTTCAGCTGGGGGAAGGTCTGGATGCTTTTTTTGTTTTTGTTTTTTTGAGGGCGGCTGCAGGATCTCAGCTGGCCTGAGAGCTGGGCCGAACCAAAACCGCGCCAACACCCAGCCTGTTCAAGCCACGCAGCGCTCTCAAGCTTCTCTGCAACATCGGCTCTCATTTCTTCTGCAAGACAAATACTTACAAGACATAACGCTTGCACTCTGAACACACGTTATTTGCAAGCTAGGCCAATAAAATGTGAAACTTTCTCGAATGTATCATATCACACCTACTGTGCATCGTGTCATACGTCAGCTTTTCTTTTTTTTCCCTTGCATCAGTTCGGCTACCTGCGACATGTAAATGCTAACTCCTCCTTCATGGACCGCCACATTAAAGCACCACACACCTCATCTGCCTCTTACAAGCTTACATCATGAAGTGACCACAGGTAGCTAATGCTCGCTTTCTCTTTGTACATAGCTACATGCACACGTTTAACGCCGCACACAGCAGAATACATGCACTTATTAAAAGCAGCTCAGCCTTGGTATTGTGTACTTTTGGGTTTAAAACAAAGTGGGGACTGTGGGTCTCATTCATTGTCAGAGTGAAGTGTTTTTTTTTTTTTTTTTTTATGTTTTCATTCAGAAATGTGAAAGTTGCTGCACAGGGGCATTATTGTGTTTGTGAGGAAAAGACGCCACTCGGTTGGTTTTAAGGGTAGAAGCAATGAAAAAATGTCTTACCGTTTGACTTATATCAAGTTTATGTATCTATGAACTATATTTTGGTTTGTGATGTGACACCTTGGTAGCCTTTTTTTTTTTTTTTTATTATTAAATTGTATGACACTTTTATATGGGAAAATTACAAAGTGCAAAGCAGGGAAATTTGCGCTTAATTTTTTTTTATCGGGAGCAGTTGAGTTATATTCCAGCCCACCACCACACACCATATGTGTTTTGGTAGAAAATACCGTTTAATTTATACAACATATATATTTTTTTATAATCCCCCCAAATTGTGTGATTTTAATTAAAGTAAAATTTAAAAAAAAATTAAATTAAGTCATGATTTTTAGAGCACATTTCTTTTCAGCTTCTGGAGAACAAAATAGTTTTGTTAATAGCGTATTTGTACATCTCCAATGTGCACTTTATATATACCGGTATGTTAAATTATATATAACTACAGTATATGACATTCCCAAAGCCAGACATTTTAAATCACATCATTTGTTTCTATTCGTAGATATACTTGGTTGGTTTTATCTGAAACATTCAGCAGAATAATGTGATGCCGGAAGAAGGCGTAAACCTTCATTGATTCACACACACAAACACACAGACACACACCGAATGTAGTGGCTCAACTGATCTGTATTTGCTCCTGGATTCACTTTGCGGTTTTTGCTTGTATATGTTTTTGTATCTCTGCAAATGCAAGTTGTAATATATATATACATATATATATATATATATATATATATATATACAGTACATATATATATTTTATTATTGATTATTAGACTGAAAGGGCAATTAAAGGTTTTTATTAAGCATGATTTTGATACTATTATACATTTCTATAATGTTGTGTCTATAATAAACTCTATCTCTTTTTAATCTAAACGTTGGCAATTCAAAGGGAACGCGTTAAACTGTGAACATATAACTGTACAGGTTTGTCTGCAATTGTGCATTTCTGAACAGAATATTCATACCACTTAATAAACTTATTGGTAATATTTGCAGAATGGATTGTTGTGTGTTTTGTTTGTTAATAGAAGAGGTTAAAAACTGTTTTCATATATATTTTTTTATATATATAGGTAAATATTTCTTCGTGTAAATATATCCTGGTCATGAAAAGTAGATGCCTCAATGATCTTAGCCCTGCTCAAAGCTTTAAAAACTCATGAAGCACATATGGGCTACATGATGACACATAAGACTACAGCACTCTCCCCTACATGGACAAGGCCGGTCACCAACATGGGATGTGATTTTTATCATTTCACTTTAAGAAGTAAACGATCAATGAAAAATACAGCTTTATTCTTGCGTTTTATTAAATATAAATAGTAAAAACATATGTTTAATCAGACCTCCATGTTTGTCTTCAGGATTAAGTAATAGATAAACAAATAAAAATTGGGCTCGTCCGGGATTTGAACCCGGGACCTCTCGCACCCTAAGCGAGAATCATACCCCTAGACCAACGAGCCACAGTACCGGCCTCTCGAATACCATACATAAGAAACATGCTTAATCCCTAAAACATCTTATATGTTTCTATTTGGGTATTACAGGCTTCCGTACGATTAAAAATCATATTTGCTCGTTGCGATAAACTGCCACGCAGTTTAAATGTTTTTCTTACTCAAACGTGAGTGTCCAAAAACAAGCGAGATGTCTCACCCCCTGTCCATGTTCAAATTTGCCAAGATTTGACGCATGAATGTGTCGTTTCATGTTGACTGGCCCAAATTAAAACTCTAAACTAAACTCTGGAACAAGTGACATTTATTACAGTGAAGACCGGTCTGTGCTGCTGACACTTCGTGGGACGATCCCGCGTGTCGTCGTGTCTGCTGTGGCGTTAGCTTAGCTCGCGGCTAGCGTCGTCGTCGTGAGGCGGTGAACCATCTTGGTGCTCGTGACTCTTCGGCTCAGCCCGGTCAATGACAGGCCTGCCGACGTGGCGGGGCGGAAGAGGAGCCGCTGGCTGGCACCAAACGGGTGAGCTGCACTGTCACTTTCACAAAAACAAAACTGTCTTTGAGCTTTAAAAGTTTCCTTTTGTCTGTTTTAACCGAGGGACACCGGTATGCAACCAAGCTAGCGATTCATTTATTTGCCTCATTGCTGAAAACGTATTTTTTCCGTAAAGAGACTCTGGAGACTGGTGATGTTGGCTTTGAATAACAGTATAAGAGTGGTCTTTGTTTTCTTCTCCACGCTGTTGTCATGCTATAATAACGTTTTAAACCAGCCTAAAAGAAGCAGACCAATCTTTTGCATACGCCTATATAACTGTCAGCAGCATGAAATTAATAATTTCACCAGTTTAAAGACTCTATTGAATGTAGACAACAAATTATCCATGTGTCAGGACTATTTGAACCTTAAATGACAGGTTTTATTTATTACTTATCGCTACAGCTCACTCAAGGCTCCTTATAAATTGTTTTTTAAGACTGTCGAAATGCATTATCTTTATTCTTAAATGAAAACATACAGATATATTGTGAAGCTAGTTATTTACTGTGTTTTACATATAGTTTATTACAGATAATGTTTTGCTAAACGTCATTTTTTTCTGCCAGGAAAACAGTGTTAAACAAACTTGACAAAATGTAAAGAAAATACCGGATGACAATCACAACATATGATTGTATGGGCAGCAACTGGCCACGAGGTGGCGGCATTGAACATGGAGTTATTATCGCTGCTGCGGTTGATGAAAGAGACGAGACGGTTTGCACAAAAGTGTCAAAATGTGGCTCTACATTTCATGCAAAAAGTAAAATGGTCAAGTAAACAGTAACTAATCTACCTAGGCTACCAGTTTCATTAAAAGCATCAAACATTAATTGCTTCAGTCACCTCTATGGCTTATTCACTGAAAAATACAGTGAGCTGCAGTGATTTTGTGATTCAGGAGAAAGAAAATTTGCATCAGCTTATTAGGATGCATCATTTTTTACCTTAAAAAAAAAAAGAAAAAGAAAAACCAGGCGTGATAAGGTGTTTGGTAACACGCCGAAATGACTCATTTCACATTGATTTAATTATTTGCGTAGCCTGAACTTTGTGCTACCAGGGTGGTTAATCTCAGCACCGTGAGAGCAGTACATGTAGGAGGTGTCTTTGCATTCAAGACCTTGCACCCAACATGGATTGATGTCTTCTCTTTTACACAGTTAAGAGTGTTGTTAGTTCTGAGTTTGGGCTGAATTCCCAGCGGAGCTCCGCTCATATTTAATCCATCTGTGAGTAATGAAAAACAACCGCGCATATGTGCAAGAACTTAACATATGAAATACATACACTCCCTTGCCAGTTCATTAGGTACACTAGTGAAAACAAATGTATTCAAATCTAACAGTCCTGCACTAAATCCCAAAGCTTCATGAAGGTTATGGTATTAGGCATTTGTTTAAAATAGCCGAGAGAACTTCTGATGCAGTGCGTTATTCTAGAGGATGTGGTGTCTTGTGCCGACACAACCCCAGTTTCCAAAGTAATAGGGGTTTCTTTCTCAGTTTCAACATAAGAAGGAGGATTTAGCGCAGGGCTGCTATATTAGAATGAACTGAACTGGAAAGTGAGCGTAAGAAAACTCTGTTTTACTTATTTTTGGCTGCAGGCTAAAGAAATCTGCAGTTCCTCATCTGAAACCATTTTAAATTAAAGATGTCTTCTCTTCCAGATCACCATGTCCCAGGCTGCCCTCTCTGATGCAGACCCCACCGCTCCACCTGTCCAACCCCCTGTCACTGACCCTGGCCCCTGTCAGGATGCCCCAGCAGCCACCACGCTGCCCTCAGCCCCCCTGCAGCCTCCTCTCACCCCTGAGAGTTTAGATCTTCCAGAGACCACCGAGGAGACGCCACAAGAGGACGCCTCAGTCAAAACCGACACACCGGGGGGTCAGGCTGACCAACCAGAGCCTCCCACTGAGGATCAGGTGACTATATGTGACCAACCAGTGAGCCTGGAGCCCGACGCGGAGGCTGCAGAGGAGGACGCGGAGGTCTGTAGCTCAGATTTCTCTTCTTGCAGATTGAGTTTTATTTTACTGACACACACAGCTCTATGCAAAAGTTTTAGCAAACTGAGGATGCTTTCAAATTTAATGATGCGAAGAGTTATTTATTTATTAAATAAATTTAAAATGGAAACTTTAAATTTGGTGGGAGTACCAGCACACAGTTTTGAAGGCAGTGGAAAGCATCTTATCAGACAGTTCTCTTGTGGATTCATTCAGACTCTGTGACTTTTTATGTAATCCCACACTGACTTCTTTATGATTCTGATTGTACTTTTGAATAAATTTTCATTAAATTTTAGGACCAGTCTCTACTATATTATAGATTTATTTTAATTTTTACGGTTGAATATCAATATTTGAGATCTGACTGTTACGTTTTATATCATTAAATCTCTGTTTTTAAAAAGGTTTCTTAGAAAGATTATGAATTAGGCAAGAAGAAATGTCAAGAAGAAAGTAGATCAAGCTTCTCAGGCTTTGTGTCAAGTGATAGTCAGAGTTTTGTATTTTTAGGATTTGGAATCTGTGTTGAAATAATCAAAAGACTATCAGCTGTCTCTGGAGATTTGTGTAATTAGTCCCTATGTTCTAATACTTTACAGACCAAACAATTAAGTGACAAGGAATTGTGTTTTCAAACAATGTCTGTGTGTGTGCAGGGCTCACTCCAGGAGAAAGAAAAAGGTTGGGGAGGCTGGAGTTCATGGGGGAAATCTCTTCTGAGCAGCGCCACATCCACAGTGGGTATGTCTTCTGTTTTAACTTATTTTCCCCAGTTCCTGATTTCCCATCTCTGCACTAAGTCAGCTTTATGGTCTTTTCCAAACTGTTTGTGGGGCAGCTTTATAATCCCCTTCCCCACACACCTTAATAGTGTCACCACCTTTTTATCACTCATGCTCTTATTTTCCAGCTGTACAGAATAAGTGAAGGTTTCAGTTCTTTATATCTTTTGGGACACAACAAGTTTGTGACTATTTTTTTGTCATGTCACGTTTCTCCATCTCCCTCAATTAACAACGACACATATTTACGGTTTTGGACACAATTACAAACGCCCCCTCCTCACGCCTGTGGGTCTTTAATGGACATCGTTGCTGTGTGCAGGTCAGAGCTTGACCTCAGTTAAGGTGAAGGCGGGAGAGGCTCTCCGTCTCCAGAGGGCCTCGGTAGGAGAGGAGGCGCAGGAAGAGGAGGAGGGAGCGGAGGAGAAGAAAGAGGGAGGAGGTGAAAGCGGAGAGGCTGACATGTCGAGCTCTGAGGAGTCGTCTCCTGCTGGCGCCGCTGCGGCTCCTAGCAGAGGCGTTTTCTCTACAATCACACACGCTGTGCAGAACACTGTGAGTAAAGACACACACACAGCAAAACTTAAAAAAGAAACCCAGTTCTGAGAGATTCTAGCTACTGCAAAAACAGATTTTTTTATTAAGTGTGCTGCTGTAAAACCTAGAAAGTTCTTTTAAAACTTTCACTTCTAGGATCTGAGAAAGAAACACATTTAATAAGAGATAAATAAGGATGTAAAACATTTATTTATAGATTCTATTAGTTTTCAGAAGTATTACCCAGTGTTAGTACTGGTAACAGCAAAACAGTGCAGTGCATGATTAGTAAAATTAAATCTTAAAGCAAATTCCTGCATTCATCCGTTACAGAAACATTAACAAAAGTATCTAATAAATACTTGTTCAGTTGTTCAGTGTTGGACACACCCTGGAGGATTAATATAGAATTGTTTTGACTCGGCAGACAAATTTATATTAATTCCACTTGAGTTCACAGTAGCTTGGAGAAAACCTACAAATATATTTTGTTAATATTTGTTTGGCTGTGGATGTGACAAAAATCAGGCTGTAGCAGAAACAGAACATTTACTTTAATTTAAAAATAAATAAATGTGAGATTTAATTTAAAATGTTAAATAAATATGCAAAAATGTTGACTTCCTCGTAATATTTACTCTCATAATTGTGACTTAGGAATTTATGCGTTTCATTAAAACCTGTTCTATAGTTTGCAGGGCCACTAATGATAGTTTGTTTGTGTCTAAGGGCAAGTCTGTGATCAGTGGAGGTCTGGATGCCTTGGAGTTCATTGGAAAGAAAACCATGACTGTTCTTGCAGAAAGTGACCCGGGTTTCAAAAAGACCAAGACCCTGATGCAGAAGACGGCCTCACTGAGTCAGGTATGAAACCACCCAACACCCACACTCAGGAAAAATAATTTCTCTAAACTTATAGACCTGCATTGATGCTGATATTGATGTGACACTGTGATTTTTTATTTATTTTTTTATAGATGTTGAAGGAAGCCAAGGAGAAGGAGCGAGCCCGTCTGACTAACCAGCCAATCAGTGCTCCCACGGCTCACTACGGTATTCTTTTTGATGACTACCAGGGCTTGTCACACCTCGAGGCGCTGGAGATCCTGTCCAACGAGAGTGAAGCAAAGGTAAGTCATATATGTCAGAAAATATAGAAGAGCTATAGAAGAGTCGGTTTAAAACGGTGGTGTTTAAAGTCGTATATCTTTTCTTAGGTTCAAGCCTTCCTCTCCTCCCTGACGGAAGAGGAGCAGGAGGAGGTGAAGAAGGAGCTGATTCTTATCAAAGAGATTTTCATTAAGCAAGACGAAGAGGAGGAGGAGGAAGGAGGAGGGGAGGAGGAAGGAGGACAGACGAAGGATAACGGTGATCTAAGTTCCCAATTACACTGTTCTACCCCCTTACGTGAGTGACACAGACCAGCTACTACTGCACCTGCTGGAGGTAGAGGTGGCCCCTGAGCACTGACCCGGGATCAGGTGACCTTTGACATGCTGGTGTAGAATCAGAAGCACCTTCATCTGAACTTGTGTTTCACCTTGGTTGAATTTTAATTCAGTTTCTTAGCACAGAAAATAAAAATCATGTTATTGCTGACATCCAACAGAGCACACCTCCTGATGCTGGATGTGATCAGATAAGAAAATGAGTAAGACTCTATAAAGGCCTTTACTTTACTCACTGACTTTAAATCCTAAATTAAAGGATTGTCTTATGTTATCTTATTTGCATAATTGAACATAAAATGTCAGAAGGTAATATAATTTATCAAGCGGGGATCTCTCTTAGTTAAAATATTTAACCATCAATAGTGGTCTTAATAAAAATAAAAACAATTTCACAAAAATGTCTTTAAAGGCTTCAAAATCCCCTCTGTAAAAACCTTTCACACCAATTTATTTATTTATTTTTTTAATAGGCTTTATCAAATCCGCGCAAGTTAGCACATATTGAATGACTTATTACCTTTAAATAGGAATATTTCTGTTAAATTGTAAAACAAAAAGTACCGTCATGGAAGTTTCATTATCATACATGTAGCACACAAGACAAAATTGTGAATTTTTCAGCCACAAAGCCACTCATTTCTTTGTAGTTATATTTTGGATGAAGAACTACTTAAGGGAGATGCAGACTAACCTTCTTTCTGCATAAAACAAACTCCTTTTCTGACTCAATCTACCCCCTGATAACGTTCCACATTCTCTCAGCTCAAGCAGACCCCTGTCACAGATAACAGGTGACGTGACAGACGGGCTTAACCGGCAACATGGTCACAGATTTCCTGGAAATCACAATAAGTGCACTGCATTTTATCTGATCCTGCAACTGTGTCTTAAGCACCACATCAGCTCGGACATGTCGCCGTCAGTCTGTGACATTATGTCTCAATTGAGGTCAGAAACAACGAATCAGAGTGGCAGCTGAAGGGTGGCTGAGACATTTCATAAGAGAAGAGAGTCAACAGATGTTTAAACTGTCCAAAATAAAGCAAGATTTTTTTGTGTTAGAGTTGGAAAATCAAATCCATTGGAATCCAAATACATTTGTACCCTTTGCAGAAGTCTTCAATCCTTGTGGGATTGTTCTTGTTTGATGTGTTTTGTTTCTGATCTTCTGCGTCTGCTAAAGGCGTATAAAAATGTTCCACCAAAGTAAAACTATGTGCCAAAGAGATGCCAAGTTTTGGTTTTAGCACACCGTTTCTCACCAGCCTCTTCTCACTTCACTTTTTTAAAGGCTTTATGTGAACACGTGACAGACACCTGCAGGCGATGTCACAGCAGTGCACACTTCAAAGGTGTTCTTTTACCTGGAGGGTTGAACTCGGTGCCTGATCCAGTGTTGGTGTTCAGGGGCCACTGACGTACAGCATTCACAGAAACAATCCATCAGCTCAAGGCATAAAATCTGCATGTGTGCCTTACATGTTGAGCCCTACCTGTAATTTAGATACAGGTGTTTGAATTCACCTGGCATGAAAACAAGAATCAGCCCAGTATCATAATAGTGATCTCAGCATGGGAGGAAATCAAACTATTACTGATATGTGGTGCAAGTCTGCATGTTGCATCAATGACCTTGACTTCTGTGCTGTGTTAATGGAAGTAAACTGACATGATGTGTGTGTCTGTGTGTTTTTCACAGCTGCTGATGGCGAGGAGTTTGTTAGCGTTCTTACTGAGCTGCTGTTTGAACTTCACGTTGCTGCCACACCGGACAAACTCAACAAGGTCACACACACAACAGAGAACATAAATATGCGTATATACACTGGGCATTTACAGCAAGGAATTATTTAAAAAGAAACCCCAAAAGTATATTTTTTTTAAGTACAATTGCAATGTTTTTATGAGTTAGGAAGCAAATTATTTTAATGTTGACCTCAAGAAAGTTGGAGAGATCTATACTATTGTTTACTGGGGTGCAAATATAGAGGGGTAGCTACTAAATGTTCTCAATGTTATATTAACAAAGGTAAAACATTATTATTTTACGTTCACCCATTAACTTTTGATGAACTAAGTGGTGGAACATGCAGTTCCTCAAATGGCCACTTGAGGCTACCTCCAAAAGTGAGTCATTCCCCATAGACGTCCATGTTAAAATGTCCAATTCTACAGCCTAGTATTAAAAAAATAAATAATGTTTTGGTCTCTAAAGCTAATATCCCCATTCATGGGGATTATATGACCCAAAATTATGCATAAATAGGAACGTGGCTGCCTTGAGCAACAAGTGGGTGTTGCCTCAGCGGTTTTTGAATTAGCCAAGAGTTAAGTGGAGACAACCGCAGCCAAAATGGAATCAGCTTGCGCCACCCAACCCTAACCTGTCTCAAAACCACTCTATGGAAAACAGAAAATCTATGGGCAACATCACAGAGGGTTTGTCCATCTTTATATAAAGTCAGTGAGTGGAAGAATTCCTCCTTCTGTTGGCTGTTTTTCAACAGATACTTAATCAACAAGTCCAACAAAAAGTGGATCACAACCTTTCATTAGAAAGTAACTCCAAAAGCACATTTCTCATCACAAACCTATATATTGACAAAAAAGCATCCTTCCTGTCCACTTTAAGAGATCTACAAAGTTAAAGAAGTACACACATATAGTATGCATCACGTGAAAGCACAGCCACTGTTCCCTCCTGCAGTCCTAGAGGTAATATAAAAGTTATCACCTTTGAAGTCCTTCTGCATAATTACATTCACATATACATATCTGACATTAGCATAGAACCATGTACATGCATCTAATTAGCATATATCAGGATGGCGATCTCTCACTATGCAGCGCTGACGGGTGGTAATTATGCATCTCCAGGCTCGGATGAGGGCCCACGATTGGGTGAGCGAGGTTGAGCAGCCTGTCACTACGGAGACAGTTGGCAGGGAAACGCAGGACCAGCCAGGAGGAGAGAACAGAAAGGAGGAGGAGGAGGAGGAGAAGAAAGATGGAGAGGAGCACGGGGAGAAGAAGAAGAGCGAGGGGGAGGAGACGGAGGAAGGAGAGGAAGAAAAGAAGGCCAAAGAGAGCGACCCCAGATCTGTGGAGGTGAAGTCAACTCAGCAACCTTTAGTTTCAACTTTTAATTTAATCACCTTTCCCCCTGCTGCCAACGGCTTATTTGATCTGATCTGAAGTTATTCTGTGTGTGTTTGTGCGTGTGTTTGTGTGTTCTACCCTCTCTCTCTCTCCTCAGGTTGTCTACCTTTCATCGGTGGGCAGTCTGGCAGAAGTGACGGCTCGCAGTATCGAGCAGCTCCACAAGGTGGCGGAGCTCATCCTCCACGGTCAAGACCTGGAGAAACCAGCCAGAGAACAGGCACACATCCTCACCAGGTGTGTGTGTGTGTGTGTGTGTGTGTGTGTGTGTGTGTGTGTGTATGTGTATGTGTATGTGTGTATGTGTATGTGTATGTGTATGTATGTGAACTTGTATTACCCATAGCCTGAGGACATAAATCTGTTTACACAGCTGCATTACAAGGACCTGCCTACTTTTTGGGGACATCATTAAATCATTACAATTTATGAAGAAGGTTAGGTCAAACCAAGGATTAGTGTGTGTTTAGGAGCACTTCTCTGCAAGGTTTTGCATAAACTAAATCCATATTATCTTTTTTTTTTATTCCAGGTTGACATGTGCCATGTGTAAGGAGGTGGAGTGTTTAGCCAAGAAATTCTCTGCTACGCTGCTTCTCATCGGGGTACGTGATAATATGTGCTCCTGTCAAAAAATTGAAACAGTCCGATACTTTCTGTAGCTCTTAATATTTTAATATTTAAATACATGTTAATAAAGAATAAATTGTTTCCTGTAACAGCTGGTGATTTTTTTGTTTTTGGAAAGTACACTCCAAAGATGAATAAATTGTAAATCTGATGTGGATAAACTCAAGAAGCTAATGAGTTTTTACAGCGCCAAGGCAGTGTGTAATAAAGAAACATGTCATCAATCAGAATACGTGACTCACTGATGCTATTAAGACTATCAGACACAGAGCAGTGGTTTATAGCTCAGGCATAGCATAAGCTTTATCAGGCATATTTATTATGTAGGATCAATTTATTCTTGTTGTTTTATGTTGACAGTGAGATATATATATGTTTGTCTTTGTTTTCCCACCATGCGATCCATTCTAAATCTATACACTGGAACTAGCGAAAGCATTGACTGATTTTATATTGATCTCACTCTAATGATCTCATTGTTGCCATCTCTCTTTCAGGGCCAGAAGAAAGCAGAGGATTTAAATCCACTGGTGGATAGTGTGCTGCTGGAGGTGAGTCCTCAAACTTTCAGGATTATAATGATGTAGCAGATTCAGCCTTAAGATGGCCGCTAGAAATTTGCTTCCGGAAAATCAGGGGAGACGTGCTCTGGATGTTTAGAAACTTAAAATACACTTGATTAAACGACATTTAATTTTGTTTCTCTTTTATAATATTTTATAAGTTTCGTATATGTAAGTGTACAATACTTCTTCTTTGTTTTTAATCCTTTAAAGATACACCCAAAATAACCTCTCAGTCTGATTAAAGATATAGGAACAGATGATGATGATGATGATGATGATGACAATGACATACCTGGATCTTTCTTGTCTGCAGGGCTCCAACAGTACCAACTACATCCAGAATGCACTTCAGCTGCTGCTGCCCGTCCTGCAGATCTCCCACATCCAGAGCCAACACTGCCAAGCTGCCACAGAGCCAGCAGCAGCACAGATACAGCACTAACACACACACACTACTACTACTTACTCACCCGCTTGTCTTAATATATCTGTTGTTGTACAGTAAACAATAGGGAATAGATATGCCAGATTAAGTGCTTTTATCGACATTAAGTGCCATATAGTAGGAGCAGACAGACTACATTGTTATAAATATATATATAAATATACAGAGAGAGAATATAATCTTGAAGATAACAATTTAATTAACGGCCCACATGCGGGTCAGTCGTACGTGTGTCTCCACCACCTCATATCTACGAATGTTATTTTGTCTCTTTTGCTGATGATATTTTGCTTTAAGGAATCAAACAGTGTTCAAGCTCAGTGTGACTCATTCATTGTAACAAACAAAGATGTTTCTGCGTCGCCTCCAACAGCTGAACCAAAAACTGAAAATGACTGATTGTATTGGAAGGAAGGCACTCTGCTTTAATGTGTGACAAGCTTACTTTGCACTCCTTTTTATTTCAGTTGGAAACAAAAACAAATTGACTAACACTACATTTATTTTGCTGAACGGCTTTAATCTGGTTTGAGACAGAATGCCAGTATTAATGATTATACACAGTGATTTCTTACTCGTTTTTTTTTTATGTTAAATTATATGAAGTAACACTACCTTATAGTTCATCCTCAGCCTGTTTGGTTTACTGAACAAACACATTTCCGTACTTTACATTTAAAAAAAATAAATAAAATAAAAATAGCATCTTTTTCCTTTTTTGTGTACAAATAAAGGGCGTAATGTTGGCAAATTAGTCTCTAATTATGTTTTAATGTAGAGATAACTATAGATTAGGTTATGCCACCAAAACAGTTAGCCTGGCTGCACTGGAAATAACGTGGAATATAATATAATGATAAGAAATCTTAAAATTTA
The DNA here is from genome assembly GCF_963514085.1 of Chelon labrosus. NCBI lineage: Eukaryota > Metazoa > Chordata > Actinopteri > Mugiliformes > Mugilidae > Chelon > Chelon labrosus. The sequence goes on from NC_140338.1 coordinate 12,057,620, forward strand.
CGCTATAACTGATTTTGTGACCACTTTGTAGGTCAGTGAGTAGTAGTCTAGTACATTAGCCTAACATTATTATCATCCAACTGTAGTTGTGTTTCTGGCCGATTCAACTCGTGCTCTACGGTAGCAGCAAAATAAAATCCACTGTAAAGCCACAGATTTGCACGTTCACATCATCACCGTTATCATCACATGCAATTTGTTTTAGTATATGGCATCCCAAACCAAGTTATCTCTGTTACTGGTATTTATGCTAAGCTAAGCAAAGCTTTGCTAACTGGTTGCTAGTGTGTTCAGTTTTTTTCATATTTTCCTTCCGATCAAAAGCTTTAAACCTGTAACATGTTGCCTCGATCTACATCTATATACTCCCCAGACATATTCAGCAGTCCTACAGCTCTTATATCCATATCTGAATATGTGGTTCAATGGGTTCGTTCCTGCACACATTTATTTAGCTCTGGAGTTTTTTCTCTTCTTTACTTCTGCTTCTCCCATTTAAGAGATGCATTGATGTGGGCAAGAAAGCCATTAGGCCGAAGAAAATATCATTCAGTCCAGTCAAAGGGTTTTGGCTCCTTTCAGCTATAACCAGATGGAGTAAGGCTGTTTGTCAGCTGTATGTCTTCTGCAGAATACAAAGTGACTGCAGATTTAGAAATGTCCAATTCATGTGTTTAACGTTAGGTCATTTACTGATGTATTAAATCTGTCTTCTAATGAAGTGCCCAAAGACTGAAGATGAAATGTTGAAAATAAATAAAGTTTAATCATCATTGGGTGGGTCAGATATTTTTATTTTCATGGTAAAGGTGATGCAGTCACTTCTGATAATTTAAGTGGTCCTCTGGCTGCTCCTCCGTCACCAGGCCTGCTCCTCTGTGATGGAGGAGGTGGAGGGATGGGCTCGATGGTGAAGATTTGCTTCAGACAGACGAGAAAAGAAATGAAAGCAGTTAACACACTTGACGTTTAATTGTCTGTTGCAGTTCATTCTTTTTGGCTTTAACCAGGCTGCTGACTGGACAACGTATAGTATACGATACAACCAGCAAATAAATCGGTTCACGAGTGACATTAATATACAAATATGTATGTATATATATATATATATATTTACTTTAAGGTGCCGTGTGGAGTGTTTGAATGACAGCAGTTCCTCTGTGAGTGAGTTCCTGTTTTGTTTGTGGTGTTCAAACACACGAGGATGACCATATGTCTGTGTGCATGCATGTGATGCATTGCACAGTCCTTTAAATCATTTCACATAATTCTGTTTGATCAGTGCATACGTGTAAACATATCCTGCAGTGCGCGGTATGTGCAGGTAAGAGTAAACATGAATATAAACCTGGATTTAAGATGGGTCTATAATGTTCATTTCTATATTTTTATGCCTCCATAGAGTTAAAGAAACAAAATAGAGCGCTGTTGATGGTGCCGATTTATTTAAGATAAACATATCTCCAGCTCCACTGTAGGCCTAATTTTAAGTTCATGTGTTTAAGTTGTAGAGCGTGTTGCAAGAGTCGCATAGGTGTCAGACAGACGGTATTAATGGTGTTGCTGTGGGCTACGGCCAACAGTAGCCCGTGTTCAAGCTTCAATAAACTTGCAAAAAAAGCCTCCGTAGCTTCATTTGTGTGAGACGCTACAATATGAGACAAAATTTAAAAAATCTGAAGTCGTTCAACCCCTAATGGACAGGAAGCCAGTACTCTTCAAATCGAGAGTGGACAGCAGGAACATCTGCAACTACAACAATTAGAACAGGATGCCTCTGTTTATACTTATATAAGTAAGTACAATTAATAGTAAGTACAATCTATACCTTTGTTACTAGCGGTAAATGCACTAAGGTCTACTGTCAGGAAATGGCCACCAGCAGTGACGTAGCTAGTTAAATGTTATTCAGTAGTCGTTAAACTACTGCCTGCAACCTTGTTAATTCGTATGCTGGAGTACATTAAATGCCTTTAATACAAGTGACGGAGAAAGACAGCATGTGCATACGTGTAGTTTGTCTTTGCAGGCAGATAACGGTCTAAAGAAATGCGTGACAAGCTGACATCAGCTCGTCACGAAAGTGAAAAAAAAAAAAGATTTGTTGTTTAAATGAGTCCTAAGCTGAGCTCACATAGGGATGATTTTTGCATACAGTGGAAAAAAAAAATCACAGTATGTCCCATTCAAATGTAAAAAAATAAGCTGTACAAATGGCCTTCTCTGTTAGAACTCATTAAAGAAACACAGCAGATTGTTTGCCCCTTTAAGTTATGAATGCATCGTTTTGCTTCTAACCAGAGTATTGTGGTCATCTGTTGGGACAAATTGATCAACAAAATCATACAGTGACTGTTCCCGTTTTGGACTTATTATTGTTACAGTAATTATTATACCTGTGTAACAGTTGTCGACATTTCCCTCCAGCAGAGTTTCTATGTCATCTGAAAAATTGGGAGGGGACACATGAAACAGTTATGATGTTGTAATCGGGCTAATTTCTCAGTGTGAGCGGTAGTGTGTCCTTAACTTTCTCTGTCAACTTCAGGAATAGGTGGGAAAAAAATCACAGTATGTCCCATTCAAATGTTAAAAAATAAGCTTTACAAATGGTTTGTGATTAAGGCAGTGCATTTCATCTTGTCTGTTAGAACTTGTTAAAGAAACACAACGGATTGTTTGCACCTTTAAGTTATACTCCGAATGCATCGTTTGGTTTCTAACCAGAGTATTTTATTTTTGTGGTCATCCGTGGGAACAAACTGATCAACAAAATCACACAGTGGCTGTTCCGTTTTTGGACTTGTATGATTGTTCTGGTAAGTATCGTACCTGTGAAGCAGTTGTCGTCATTTCCCTCCAGCAGAGTTTCTATGTCATCTGATAAACACATGAAACGGTTATGATGCTGTAATCGGGCTAATTTATCAGAGTGAGTGGGAGTGTGACCTTACTTTGAACTTCAACTTCAGGAATAGGTGAGAGAACAGTTCCTTGAAGAAAAGAAAAGATAAAATTTGTCAGTGGAGTGAAACAGCTGATCGATCAAAAATATTTTTATTGATTATGTTTGCATTTAAACACTAACCTGACCAAGACTGAAACCCACGTGAGTGGATCCTTGTCCCTGTTGGGCAATAAGAAATAGTTAGAATCCCTAAATAGATTCTAATGTGAAATAACTATTATTGTGGAATTTACCATTTGGAGTGATCATCTCTGTTTGCTTCTCACCATCTAGATGAAAGAGCATCAGAAACATATATATCAGACGTAGTTATGAGAACTTGTTTCACACAGAATGAATCATTGAATGTGTGCGGTCTCCTCCTACACTTCTGATAAAAAACACGTTCTACTTCTGAGAACCAACCTTCAGCGGTGTTTCACAGAAAGTCACAACACAACCGCAACACGATAAGAAATATTAATAAAACTGTTAAACCCTGGTAAATTGCATAATTATCCTTTGAGATCTTTTCTGCATTACGATAAAAATGGCCTGATCTTTAGATCTATGGATTATCAATTTATAGAGTGAGACAGTATTAATATTTGTCCTGTAAGAGAAAGAAAGACAAAGTGTCTTATTCTAGTAGTAGGACGACACGTGAACAGCCGCAGAACGAGAGATGGTCAAATGGTCTTTCAACTATCAGACACCCTCTCCCAGGTGAATCAGCCTGGGCTGGTCAGACCACGGCTTGTGTTCAGGTTGCGCTTGCTTGCCCCCATGGTTCTCCTCTCCAGATCCAGAGCCACCTCGAGGCTTTCTCTGCTGCTTCAGTGGTGTTCTCTATGGCTGTGCTCCTTGCTGTTCCTGTAATGCCCAGTGCACTAAGGGCTTTGTAAAGTGAGTGCCACACAATCCCTCTGCGGCCAACCTCGATGGACATACATCTCACCTTCCAGCCCTGTGCTTGGCAGTTTGTGACCAGATGTTCATACTTGGTCCTCTTCCTTTCGTGAGCTTCTCCCAAGCGGGAGAGTCAGACAGACAGTCTAGTTTGATTGATTTCTGGTCTGGAGTGACTGGCGAGCCGTTCTCTGGTTCTCAGTCAGATTTAAACCTCACTCCTCGCTCTTCCCTAAATATAGCCACTATTGGAGTTGAGGTTTCTAAATAGCGGTCTAGAAACCAATGTGGGATATCACTGTGGCTACATCCTCCTTTTATATACAGTCTGTTGTTTTCTTACATGTTAATATTTGCCTTTTTAGTTTGTGTTTGTGCATTTGTCCCAAATTGCCCCCTGGGTCACAGAAAAGGTCTTTTAAATTGATTATTACAAAATACTCCAATCACAGAGAGATGTGGGAAAGAGTCTTTATGTTTGTTAGAAATGAAAGTAACAGATTTTGAAGTAGAAAATGTCTTTTGTGGTGGCAAAAATTCGGAACACACCTTTTACATGTTTACCATTTAACTGCTGACCAGAGGTGTTGTAACCAGCATGACGCAGTCGCAACTTTCCTAAAAAAGAGAAGAAACATTTTCACGTGAGCTGTAAGAAAAAGAAAAAAAAAAAACTACCTCAGTGAGATAACACTGTGTGTTTTTTTGTGCGTCTTACTGCTCGAGCGTTTTGTCCAGTAGATTCGTCCGATCACGGCTGTGACTACCGTCAGCAACACCAGGCCCACCAGAGTCAGCCAGAGCACCCTGAACACACACTGCCACTCGTCTGGGGGACAAAGAGACAGATGGAGACGGAGACAGAGTTTAGATTTAACGGGACTAGACCCTCAAATAGTCAAATGATTAATCATTTAGTTAATAAAATGCCAAACTCTTGAAGGAAATAAAACAAGAAATGCTTCTGACAGAAACAAATAAGGGAAATAATAACAGGACGTAAAGACACAAAGAGAAATAAGGGGGCAAAAAGAAAAGGTAATGCAGAGGAGAGAAGGGAAACGTCTGGTGGAAATGAGGGAGAAAAAACTGCAAGATGGATATCCAACTTCCATCACGCGCACTGGAAAATATGACAGTCATAGCTTTGCGCATGGGGGAGAGTTGGAGAGCGGAACAGAAAGAAAACAAGCCAAAATCAATACAGGCGTGGAGGTACAGTAGATTAAGCTGTGTTGTAGTCTTGAAAAGATCATGCAGCGCAGAGAGAGAGACAGAGCGAGAGATGGGTGGGGGGGGGACTAAATCAAAAAGCAGAGATTGGAGCCCAGAGAAGACGAACCAAAGGAAATGTGCTCTATTGAAAAAAATGACTCCGCTGTGGACCATAAGAGAGAGGGCCGCTCTGAATGAAATGAAAACTGATCGGCTAATTTCCTTGTCTCCTATTGTTTCTCCTCCCTCTCTCCTATCACATCTTACAGTGAAAGCCACACTGGCCACATGGGGAACAAAGGAAGTGCAGCTCCCTCATCCTGACACCAACCTTTCTGTGTCCGTTTCCATGGCAGCTTTTCCTTTGCTGTTGCAGTCAAAACTGTTTGATTGGCGAGCCAAAGGAGACAGCGGCTTTGATTGGCCGATTCAGACGCTGGCAGGAGAGGGAGACAGCAGAAGAATGCCTCGCTCCGTCCTTCACCATCACCCTTCTCCCTCGCCGCCACCTCCTCCTCAGGTGGGTGTAGGTGTAAGGAACTGTGGTTACTATGGCCGTACAAGGTGAGATTCAGAGTCTCTGCGTCGCTGAGCTGAATCTCGACTGATACCTCCAGAAGATACTTGTGGGCTGTGGATGGATAGATAGTGATGAAAACACTGATGGGAAATAGAGGCCTAAAATCGACTACTGGTATTTAATTAAAGCAGATGGAGAGTCTACAGCCGTGCTAGCTCTGTGAGGCTGTGATTAGAGCTAAAAGCTAACTGAGCTGCTAAGCTTAGCAGGTATAATGATATGACATGAATTAAAGCTTAATGAGAGTCTTAAACTGAGGAGATCTTTTTCTCTTGAGAAGAGTCACCACTCTGTTGTTTTACCGAACTACAACAACAGAAAACACTTTGTCTTACAAACTGGCTGAATACAGGCACCAGCTGCAGAAAGCCCCACACAGCCAATTTTTTTTTTTAGGTTTAGCCATTACGTTAATTAGCTCAAGTTTATCTAATATAGGCTACTGCCAATAATCAGAGGCAGCAACATCCATCAGGATACGATGTGGGCGAGGTGCCAAATCCAAAATGAAACAGCTTTTTGTTGAATAAAATTTCATTATTAGATTAATTTATAAACAAAATTGATAAACGCAAGATGGGAATCACAATTCATACTGAAGAAAGATATCATTTTTTTGTGGTTATTTTGTGGTTATTGAATAGCCTACAACCTCTAATTAGTCGACTAGTTGACTAGTCGAAAGTAAAGTCGACTAGACTAGTTGACTAGTCGACTTTACTGCTGTACCGTGACGCTTTAAGCAGGAAGTCGACTAGTCGCTGATCACGTGACAATAACAACAAGAGGGACGTCGCCTCGAAGAAGACAGGTGAGGAGCCCAGCGGGTCATTGCAGCAAACTAGCAGCGGTTCATCAAGTGTGTGGAAATACTTCACTAAAGACGAAGCCCATTCTACCGTGACATGCAGAATATGTAAGTCAGTCCTGAAATATACCTAAATACTGCACAATGCACATCCGCTACTAACACTAGCAGAGGAACGGTCCAAATCCTCTCAGCCACAGTCAATTAACAACTTCACCTGCGGTAACGGAGAGAAGGAGGCTGTACTTAAACAATTTGTTGGGGAATTTCATTGTATAAAGTTATCAGACCTTAGCTGCTATACCTACACGGAAAATGGTTCGCAGATATACCGCATTTTATTTATTTTTTTATATCCCGGCCACATACGCTATCTCACAACACGCTGTGAAGTGCTATTAAACGCTACTGACAGTGCTAATTTATATATTGCTGTACATATCTGCAGCGCACAGTTGATGAGCTCATGTGTTTTTTGTCCACTTCTGTAGTGTTGTGTTACATTAGTTGACACTGTTTATATTCGCCTTCAGAGACACGTAGGCCTACATCATCTCTGAAGGTGTTTATGGTGTTGATGTAGGCTACAGCGACAGAAGTTTGTGTTCAAGCTTCAGCTACCTTGCAGAAAAGCCTCCGTAGCTTCCTTTGTGTGATGTATTCAGGTCAAGAATATAGATTTCATTGTTACAAAGCACTACTTCCTGTCTTCATTACTGACGCCATCGACTAGTCGACGTCAACTCGACTTTCATCACATATTAGTCCATTTTAAAATATCCAAAGTGGTTCAACCCCTATTGGGCAACAAGAAAGTCAAATTCAGCAGTCACTAGCCTGATATTTTAGCCTTGACACGAGACTGACATTGAACCAGGCAAAAACTTTAATCTTAACCCGCGTTGTACCTGAAGATGAGATATTGCTGTATAATTGTGCCATGTCCATCTCTGTTTCACACACGAACGAGCTCATGTTTAGACCCACGCTGGAGGAGTTTGATGTCTGATAATCCTGTGCGCAGGCCTGCTCCCACATTTCACGATGTGGAGCCTGGGTAGGGTCACACATATCTTTTCCCTCAATCGCAGCGTTTCCAGTCTTCCCATCTCCCTCTTTCTTCGCCTGGTTCCCTTCTCGGCAGGGTCGGTAGGGGAGGCAGACGAGGCTCGCTTTTGATACTGAACAGGATAAAGGGAGAAAAAAAATCAGAGCGATTTCTCGGCGGAAGCGGGCGTAATAGTGGAAAAACAACAAGGCGCTCTCAAGTTAGAAATCAGGGGAAGATCTCAAAATGGAAGGTTTTGCCTCCAGTTTTGTATCTGACAGAGAGAAAGAAAGAGAGAGACGGAGGAAGACATAGAAAGAGAAAGAAAAAGCACTGACGGCAAACACGAGCATCAGTACAAAGGTTCGAGCGAGCTGCTCTCATAAAGAACAGTGTTTGCAAGGCAACGCGACGCGGCAATGTTTTCAAAGCAGCTGTCACTCAGCGTTGTATGAAGCTATGTTTGTGTCTGATTGTTATCTCTGAAAGAACGACAGACGTAGGTCGTATTAGAGTGAGCCTTGCATAAAGAGGAAGTCAAAGTGCGTTCACAGAATAAAGTTTACTTCGTCTAGAGCGTGACTTTGCAATTTAATTTTAACAAAACATCTTTGAAAACTGCGCCAACGTGAGGAGCCGTCCCCTTTTCGAAGAATTTAATGAAGTGAAATGAAGCATGTTGACACACAGACACACACACAGGCACAGAGGACAAATGTCCACCTGAAGCCATTTAGATGACCCACCTTTGTATACCGTGAAGAATTCAGGGAGGCATATGATGAAGGCGAGGATCACGAGCAGGAGAAGTTTAGTCAGGGCTGCTCTTGTCATCTCTGAACCATAAGATCATACATACACATTGTTCACCCAGGCATGACTTGTGGCTCGTGGTGTCTCCTTCCTCATCAGGTTTTAAATTAGCACGTGCTCTCACACCCTGTCTCTGGCCATCATAGCAGCCTCTGGTGAAGTTTACGACGCCCTCACAATGCAGGTCATAACTCATGTGGAGGCAGGCGAAGGCGCAAAAGAGACACATGCACACAACTCGAAGCAGCTTCACTTCCTACATTACACTTCCTGTCATTTGCTCAGAAAGCGTGAGAAATGGAGAGCTGCAGGGACCACAAAGAGTTTCTACCAACAGCACGTAAGTAGGAATGGCGTGTTTGGGTAGACGTACCGTATGTGGGGAGAGATGGTAGCTGTGATGGTCGTCTCCTACAATGAGATTAAGCTGAACAGTATTAATTATTGTACGTCCTGAGTGACTTGGAACATAGAGACGAAGGATAATGTGTTGTGTGGGTGTAACACAGACAAAGATGATTCTTCATACAGAAAAAAGTGGAAAACCAAGATCATTTGTGGTATGTCAATGGCAATTCATTTATGAAGCACATCTAAAAACAACAAATGGTGCAGTAAATGTTAAATATATATAAACAGTCCTCCCACAAACAAATGAAGAGGTTAAAATAAAGCTAAATTAAAAGTACTACATTAAAACAAACTATAGCACAATTACAAAGATCAGCTCCAAAACTCAAGTAACCGACAAAGAAAGAGCAAAAATATGTTTTAAGAACGGATTTTAAAAAAACAGGCGGTGTCTGGACCAGCCTATTACTCGGAGGCAAACTGTTCCAGAGCTTAGGGGGGCTGCATTTGAGAAAGCACAATCCCCCCCTGAGCGTCATCCTTGTTCTTGGGACAACTAGAAGATAGTGGTCTCCAGATCTGGGTGACTTGAACGGGACGTGTGGTTGTAGGAGATCAGAGAGGTACAGTATGATGGATCACAATAAGAGCACACCACAAGAGAGTACATTACTAAGAAAATACAGGTCAGTGGTTACAAGACTGGTTAGCTTTCAACCACTGCTTGAGGTGAGTTTTGAAGGTTTGTAATGTGGGAGTGAAAGACTGTTCCAGATCTTACTTGCCTTTACAGGAAGAGCATTTTGTCCAAAGGCTGTTTTTCTGTGTGGGACCTCACAGTCCCTTCTGCTCCAAGCCTGCGGGACATCCCCGGCTAGAAAGCGTTACAGCACTCAAAACACCACTAAACTGTAGTAGCTGTTCCACTTGCTGTTCCACTTGCTGATGTTAAATCACATAAGCATTACTTTGGTTTGACCTCTGGGGATGCTATTTTCATTTTTTTTTTAACTTGTTTTTCTCATAGTTAGGACCTATTACCTCCTAGTTATGAGGAACTATTTGATAGGTGTGAATTTTTATCTCGTAGTAATGGCTTTGCATTTAATGATTATATAATTCCAAACATTCATTCATGCATCTTCTGTAACCGTTTGTCCTGTGAGGGGTCGCCTATCCCAGCTGTCATCAGGCGAGAAGCGGCGTACACCCTGGACAGGACACCAGTCTATCGTGTCCTGTCCAGGGTGTATCGCAGGGCTAACACAGAGAGACAGACAACCATTCACACCCACATGCGGCCAGTTTTTGCTGTGAGGCATCAGTGCTAACCACCACGCCACTGTGCCGCCCTAATTCAAAGAAGGTTTCTCATAATTATATTATGATAAGTCATAATTATCCCATAGTCCATTTATTAATTTAAGATTATTTATCTTAATCTCACTTGTGAGAGAAGTTTATCATGACATCAACTCAACCAAACTTACAAATGCTTTAAACAAGGTACTAGACTGGTTCAATAACACCTACTTTATGCTTAACACACACACACACACACACACACACAAAAACAAGGCTTTGTATGATATTCTCTAAAACACCAGTAGAGCAGAATTGATCTAACATCTATTTAGGAGGTCCAATTCGAGTCCCAATTCGAGTTCCTCAGAGTAATATTGGACTCCAATCTGACTCTTAAAAAACATATTAAAAAAAGTGACCAACACTACAAATTTCCACGTGCACATTTTTCAACAAATCAGGCCCTTTATCTCTGCTGACGCTGCCAAGATCCTGTCTCATATTGAGTACTATTTTACAATATGGTCATTTTTTGGCACCACTATACTAAAACCCATAGAACAACTTTATAAAAAAGCCATCAAGATGTTTGACAAAAAAAAAAAAACATTCATTTCACCATTGTGCCATTTTAGAAAAGTACCATTTATTGAGTTTTGAAAATTTAAAACTTTTAAACAAGCTTGTTTCGTCTATAAATCCCTTCATCGGCATACCCTCCCTCATGGGCATATAGATGGAATAATTATAGATTTTTAGTAATTTATCTTATAGTATGAAATGCTATCTTAACCTTCAGAGGGAACATACTGTACAATAAATATCATTAAGACGAAGCATTATAATTACGATCCAGTATCTTAAAATTAAGTTTAATGGTATAAAATGTATTGTACATACTGTAAGTCACGTGTTAGATTGTTTCTCATGGTTAAGATTAAAAGTTATAAACAATTAGAAGGTTTCACGTAATTGTGAGAAAATATCCACAGATCTGTTTATCTTACTATAATCCTAATCTCGTCTGTAAATACTTATTTTTTTTGTTTGTTTTGTTTTTTAACGTTTGTACCGTTCGGTCTGATCTCTGTCGGGCGTTTAGCGTAGCTCAGATTTTACGGTTGGGTTCCTGAGAGCCGTTTATCTTGGTGGACCCCGGGATGGGAACACACGCAGAGGCGCAGACAAACACACACACTCGAGCCCACAATCACAGCGATGAGTGTAGCTGGCAGGTGGAAGCCTTATCTCTGCTCCACAGCAGCTTGCCTCTCTCAGGACTCAGTCGGCAGCTTATAGAGGAGGAGAGAAGCTGCCAGAACTAATAATGATTTAAAAAAATAAATAAATAAATAAAATCACTTTCTGTTGCTTTTATAAAAATCAAAGCTGCCAGGTAGGTGGAGCGTTTCCAAATATTTCCAGCATCGAGTTGAAATGTACTTACCGCCCTACTACCTGTGATTGTTAATAGAATTAGGGCAATGTGTACACGTGTACAGTGTGAGTGTATGTGTTCAGTTGGTATACGTACACCTAGTTAATTACAGCTAAGGTGGCTGAGAGTCAATTTTTTTATTTATTTAAATTTAAATGTATTTAAATTATTTGAATAAAAAGTTTATAAGTAAGTATTTAAGGGTAAGACCAAATCAGAGTCAGAAAGCATAAATAAAATGCTTTTGAGAAAAACAGGTCAAGTTATGAATATAAAAGCATACAAAAGAGACAAAAGTTTCCAATAATAAATTAATATTTTACAATATTTTATTATTTATTATTTATTTGTGCATGATGGCCCTGTAAATTTAGTAAATTTGTGTAATTTATCATCCAGTTACTATACATTTTTAAAAGTCTATTGGAAATTATGCTGCTGATCTGCATCTTAGTTGGTGTAAGATGGACCACAATTACGGCTGAATGATACAGCAATAAAATGACCCACAGGCAGGTTTGGCGTGTGTAACAGACGAGGCTTTTTATTCATCCATACGTGAAATCACCCAGCATCAGACCAGCAACACTCAATCTGTTAAAATGGTGCCTTTTTATACTGTGTTTCGGCAAATGACCTGGGGAGACTTCATCGACAGGGATCCACTGCCTGCTCACATATTAACACACTTTTCCTTTCTTCAATTATATACACGCACTTCCTCACAACCCTATATAAACGACATTACATTTAGAACAATGAAACACACATATCCAAACCCCCCCACGCCAATTTACACTTGGTTACCCCCGGAACTTTAAAACATGGGGTCCGTTGTCTTGGGAAGCCTTTTGCCCGAACACCCTGAAGACAAAGAGACCGGTGAGTACATAATACACCTCCTCATTGCACATTGCACCTACATACACCTAAAGAGCAACATATTATACTTTAGATCCACCATCACACTTCTTTAGCTTAGCTCTTGCTCATTGTTTTATCAGTTAAAACATGGCTGCATATTTTACTCCCCTGTCCCTCTCTTCCAGATGGAGCTGCGTGGCCCACACAGCACCTGCCAGTCAATCCAAGGTTACAAAAGGACAATAAATTTGGAGACAAATATTTCAACACTCAATAGTGCAAACTACAGCCATACCAATGTGCAAAACGCAATGTGACAAAATGTATTGTGCAAATCTACAATAAAGTGCTGTTGCTCCTATTAAAGTGCTTGTGCAATTATTAAGTTGAATGTGTTCCCATACTCTAGCAGCCAAAAGTGCATGGTGCCATATTTACAAATTCAAGTGACGAAGCGCTCTTCATCACAGTTGGCTAACTATCAAATGCACCAGATGTTACTGACAGATTGATGATTCGGCCCGCTCATAATTAAATGGAGAAGTGTTCAGGCTTGATTTACTGTCCAGGTCAAATATAAATTATAATTTTGAGGCAGAGGCTGTGAAGTGGTTTATATAATAAAACTAAATAGATATAGAACCACAGGCTTCGGATGACAGGATGTTTTTAATATCTTAGTGTATCTCTTGTTATTGATAGATTGCTTTTTGCGTTTAATCAAAATTCCAGATTTTAGATAATGGGCCGCATATATTAACATGAGAAAAGCAGTCATTTTACCCTTTTTACTTTACATGTTATGCTTAGTTTGTTATCTCTCAGCCTCACACAGATGGCACAAGCTGGGAGTTAGAAGATAACAGATGGTGTGAAACATCCTGATCAAATTGGTCAGTGCTGTGATAAGGTGAAACTGAACGTTCCGCATTTTTGCATTTTCCAGGGGACGAGCTGGAAACCCCTCCAGGATCCCAGAGTCTCCCGGAAGCCTGGTCCGAAGAACACAGGTATTGTTTTTGCCTCCTTGCTGTGTTTGCGTGTGCGATTTGTAAACTGCTGTGTGATCGTGCTGTGATTAAGTTACACACCAGCATTAAGGGGGGGAAGGAAATCTCCCTTTAGGCTCAACTGCAAGATAGGATATGCTGCCAGCACTGCCAGAAATCCAATAAATCCTAACTGGAGTCGATTGCTTGGAAGCTCCAGCAGAAGGACTTGCAGGAGACCTTGCCGAAGGTGTCCTCAGAGAAAGAGCGCCTGAGAGAAAAAGCCAGGTGTTCAAACAGTCTTCGGATGCTTTTGGGATGTTTTACTTCCTGTTTCACTGCTTTTCCAGCAGCGGGGGCTAAATATGGGGATGTCAATTGACGATGTGCCTGTCTGCTCAGAGACGTCTTGGCGGCTAGAGAGCAAATTGCCCTCATATATAGTGCGGAAAACAACCTACAGGAGAGATTTTAGTTTACCCCTTACTGTTAAGGTATATGTAACATCACCATAAAGATAGATAAGGTGAAAACGAATGGGCAGAATGCATTAAAGGAATCTTTTGACATTTTGTGAAGCACTTGCTTAACTTAACTTAATTTCAACACAAAGAGCTGACAGACTATGTATAAATAGCTAACCTGGCTCTGTGAAAAGGTGCAAGGTGATTGTGGTAAAGCTTAAACAAATATTAAGCCGTGGGTGGATTTTTCTTTGATTTGACAAAGCAAGACTTTGGCAGTTGTACCTTTATTGGATAGTTGATAGAGAAGAAGACAAGAATGAAGGGAGAGATATTGATGTATGATGTGCAACAGAAAATGTAAGAGCCAAGGTAAGTGCAAGTGACAACAGCCAGTGCTGAGGAATGAAGCCAAACAGTTAGTGCCAAAAGGTGTTTTTTTTTTTTGTAAGTCCACTTGAGACTGGCTCCAAAACCGAATCAATTCCTGTAGAGCTCTGTGAGTTTTAAATGACAGGTGGGTTCCCTCACTGGTTGTCACTGGCTATCTGCCAAGGTGCTATCCGCCCACCTCAGCTCCACTCACCTTCAACACCTTTATCCATTTTTGAGTACTACACCAATCATGACCACCTAATACCTTTCTGACCTTCGTAATATTGTGTAGGTCTCCCTTGTGCTTCTGACTCATCAGGGAATGGGCGTCTGGTGACAGGAATTTCTTAATGGGGTCCTTTGGGTCCTATGGGTTGAGGGGAGATGCCTCTGTGGATCATCCCATAGATAATACGTGATCAGTTTGGGAACTATTGAATTTGGAGGCCAGGTCAACACCTTGAGCTGTTTTTCATGTTTTTTTGAGTAGTTCCTAAACCGTTATGTGCGTACCTGTGTCAGGCTGCATCCTGCTGGGGATGGCTGCTGCCATCAAGGAGTATCATTGCTATGGGGTGGGGGTGTCTGGTCTGGTCTAGGTGGGTGGTACACATCTAAGTAACATCCACATGAATGAATGCCAGGTTCAAAAGTTTCCCACCAGAACACTGTATTAACACAAGATGGTCAATGTTATTTCCTTCTCCTGTCTGTGGTTTTAATTTTATGCCTGATCAGTGTATTTCCCCCTTATTCCAGTTGTTATGCTAAGCTAAGCTAAGCTAACATCCCCTTGTAGCTTTTTATTGTATAGACGTAACAGTGGTATCTATCTTTACTTCCAACAGTCAGCAACAAACAGCAAGAAATCTGAAATCTAGCTGCACTATCCACATTAGTTCCTCACTGTCAAATGCCAAACTCTATCAAATACCTTAAACCTCCCTTTATAAATCTTTTCGTTTATTGACTTTGTGAACTTTACTCTGGCACAAACCAAGAAGGGCACCAAAATAATAGCAAATCTCTGTGTTTATTGTCCACAAGTCTTCGAGGTGATAATGAACTCTGCAGCATCCAGGGAGCCCTGGCAGATCTTCAGATGTATAGTCTCGTATTTGGAGTTTCGGCTCACCTTCAGCCCATTTAAATTATGTATGCAATCAAACAGGTGATTTGCTCCATAGTCATCCATCTGTCTTGTTGCACAGTCTGAAGCATCTGTCACACGTAGCTAACAGTTCACATCTGTCACTTTTAATGCTGCAGTAGGAGCCTGTGCAAATGCTGACGAGGTGAGAAGTGTGTGTGTGTGTGTGACCGGGAGTAAAAAGATGGGTGTCCTTATCAGCAATAAACTTTTCTTTAAACCCCAGTGATTTGTTCCATATCATGAGCATTAACCATACTCCGTGTCAGACGTTTTGACAGTCTGCAGCGTCATCTCGGACAAGAATCACTTGAGAGATACTGTACTCTGGCTTATTTCTGTTTTGAGCTCTGCATTACCGCAGAATCCAATGTAGAGAGTTTAGAGATTGAATGTAACATCCTGACGAGATTAGGGATTTAGGTACAAGAGAATATATTTAAGAACAGGCTCAGTGCAGGTTATTGTTGTAGTTCAGGCATTAGATGTAGGATATTTGATCTTCCCCTCAGTGTGATTTCTGAACTTAATCCCCGGATCTGCTTTAAATGATCACAACTGTGTTTTCAGATAGGCGAAGGCATCAACAGCTACTGCGATTTGAAAATTCTCTTTCATCCTCCACGTCAGGAGGAGAGTTAGGACGGTCGGTTTGAAGGTCATACTCCGTTTGGTGTAGGTTTTGTTTCATATAATCTTTCATGCAGCTGTTTTTCAGAGAGTATATATTTTTTTCTGATGTGCTCTGTCTGAGTTGAACAGTTGAACGGCTGAACAAACGAGTTTCCACTGCAGGAAACAATAGAGTTATCTAATCTAATACAAATTTTCTCAGCTCAAATTGCATGTCAGATTTTACGTCAGTCATACAGCCGAATAAAACTCAGCGTGCTTATGAGACGAGAAAAACACCACTCTTGTTGCCCTCTGTCTACATTTTCACACAGTAACTGTGTCACTTCTCATCTTTGCCTCTTAATCTACCATCTGGCATCTCAGGAGGAAGGAGACTATCTAATCTCTTCCAACTTTTTAGCCTCACAGGCGACATGGTTCAAGCGATGGCAATCTGTCAGTCGGACGCTTTGACCGAGAGTGAAACAGGATGGACTGGCATGAAATTTTGAACAAATATCTGTAGTCCCCTTTGCCTTTGGTGACATCCTGTCTTTTCCTCAACAAGGTGACCTTGGTGGTTCACAGTGACGTAAAAATATTGGATGGATTGTCATGAATTGTTGCAGTAAAGACATCTGAGGTCTCGACCAGAGGACGTTTTCACATCTACAATTAACATTTGACCTGCTTTACTTCTTAAATTATAATCCATAATCTCTAATTATAAATATTAGCCTGCTGATAAGAACAAAACTAAGATGGCGGACCTGACAAAAGATTACCTGCTCATATTAGCAGGCTGACTTTGGACCACAATGCCTAAGTACATTCTTTCAGGGACAAAACCACAGCAACGAAAACTCAGATATAGTCACTGTAATTAAATTTATTAAGGACTGACTCTTTACTTCAGTAGATGTTAAATTCAGTTGGATTTCAGATGTTCCACCACATCTTTCAATCTTCTTCAGTGACTCTGATGTTGTCCCATAGGAGTATACCAACCACTGTGTCAGTTCAAAGAGACTCTGACATCAGATGTGAGTGACCTCATTGATTTTTGACTCCTTATCAATGACTAGTAGGCCATCTCAGTTGATAGTGTGACCTGATTTGGAGTGGTGTTTATAGACGTACAGTACGTGATGAACAGAAAGCCACCTCAGGTACATTTGGTGTCATTCCAGCACATTTAAAGCTTTGACTGTTGGGTTTTCCAGTCTTCTTGAAGATTTAATAACACAGCGAAACCTCAAACTGCATATTGATGACTGCTATGACTATATTTTCATATGAAATTAGTGTAAACACCCTTGTTTACAGTTTACATAGCTCTTTATGGCAACTTTCTCACTGTTTAGCCATCCGGCCAATCAACTCTACCATAGACAGACACCTAATTTATTCTGATAGAGACTAAAAAGGGAGCTAAAATACGATACGATGCGATACGAACAGTAAAAAAAACACAGACATCTGCTTGTATATACTAATGGTTGTACAGACTAGTCAGTTTGTCGACTTCACTGCTGTGCCACGGCGCTTTAAGCATCAGGTCGACTAGTCACTGATTTCGTGACAATAACAACATGGATGCGTCTGAGAAGACCGGTAAGGAGACCAGTTGGCCATTGCAGCAAACATATCTGCAGCGCACGGTGTGTAGCACATGAGCTGTTTGTTCTCAGCATACGTCTGCAGGTCAAAAATATAGATTTCATTGTTGGAAAGCATTACTTTCTACTGTGTTTTTGTTAGTGACGTCATTGGCAACTAGTAGGTGTCGACTTGACTTTAAAAAATCTGAACTTGTGCAGCTCCTAATCTATACATGTGGTAGGATATAGTTTGCATATGCATGTAACCGCTTTATCAGTAGCTGTGCAACACATGAAGTGATGTGGAAAGAGTTTTACTGTCGCAATGGGTAGAGTTTTGTAATGTTGCTAGTTTCATTTTCTCCTTTTGTGTTAAACGAATCCACATTCTCATGGAGCTGCTGGTGTGCTCATAAGCAGCGTATTGACTGTGTGGGAGCTATTTGACAACGAGAAGCATAATTTGAAAAAAAATAAAACAAATGGGGAGAGCTGTTGGGAAATTAGGTAAAGGAGTAGCGAGCGTGTTTTTCCATTAAAAACAGAGCAGGAGGAGGAGGGAGGAGAGCTGTGGTGATTTAGTGCTGTGTCAGCACTAAGGCGTCGTCTTGCTCTCCAGAGATGAGGCTGCCGTGAAGCTTTATGACTTTTTATGGAGAAATTACGATGTTTCTCAAAGAGATTATCGTTACGAGGGAATCTTTAAAGGTGATGAAGAGTTCCAGACTTGTCCGCCTTGCTCTCGAATCTGCTTGTTTGTTTGTCTCGCTGCCTGTCTGAATTATGGCGTGTCACCATATATTCGTTTGAGTTCCGAATACAAGATGTTGTTGAATCTTTCTCTTCCTTTCCTTTCTATTTTGTTCAAAGAAATATAGTGCGTCATATATTTCTCTTTTCCTCTTTGCTCTCTGAGAAATTCAAGATTTTTAGAGTTGCATCTTCTCGTGTGTGTGTGTGTGTGTGTGTGTGTGTGTGTGTGTGTGTGTGAGTGCGAGTGTGTGTCGGAAAGAGCCACATTGTGCACTTTCAAAGGATTGCACACCCACTAAAGTGGGCTAAAGTGGGGTGAATTTACAGGAAGCTCTGAGCCATCGTGCTGCATCTCTTTATGTTTCACCTTCTCCCTCCTTCTCTCCTCTCCTCTGCCGTAACCTTTCTGGTGAGAAAATGCCATGTCAATAAAAGCTTTTTAACATGAGGAAAAAATCAATGTGCTCCAATTGCACCTTTTTTCCAAGCGTGCCTCTCGAACAAATGAGAGCTTTGGCTGCAGCACGCAGGGTGACTGATGTGTAAGAGCCGGCTAAAAACCATTCAAGGGAGAATTGTGCACACTGTACATTGAAATCAAAATAAAAATTTAAGGCTCTTGAAATCGTGTTAATGTTGATGTGTCTTAAACATCAACACTTTACGCCTTAAATTGCTTTACTGGTCACACTTCACATCATCAACTTTTATTATCCTGAAAGGGAAAGCAGCCTTGCAGGCAGGGTTGCAATAAAGACACACAATAAAAAATGTGTCATAAAAACAATACAAACACAATAAAACACATTAACATAAAAGCTCAATAAAAAGCTTGATAAATAGATGTGTCATATATCCATATCGGTTAGTAAGAGCAGACCATTAATCTCGTTGGAGTTATCAATCCAAATCCAATCACTATGGAGTGTAATATTTCCAGTTCATATCAGAGAAAAGACTCATCCCTTTCACGTAAACAAAAAAAAAAATCCAGTGTTTTCTCATTTTTTACCTGTAAAGCTGACAGTTTGCTTTCTTGACATCTTTCAGTTTCAAACTAGCTGATGAAGACATCATTTATACATATTGGCCTATAGAAAATGTATTTTTCAACAAATAACATCATGTTCAACAATCAGAGATCACATTAATTAAAAATGCCAGAGTAAATAATTCATGTGCCAAGCAAGTGAATATAGCTAATGATCTTCATTGTGTTGTTTTCCTCTCCCTTAATTTCCTGTCATCTTTCTCCTGCCATCTGTTTGATAAAAGCAGAAGAAATCGATTTTTGTTTTCTATCTATGCCAACTAATCAATTGTTTTTCTCTGACTGGTGGAAACAGCCATCAATAGACACAACATTAATCGTATTTAAATCATTGAAAGCTGAATTGGAACCAAGCCAATTTTGTGAAAATTAAACATTTAAAGGACATTAGTTTAGATGAGTTGTGTCTTTTTGAAATTTACATTAATTCAGTTCAGTTTGTTTAAAGGACCAGTGTGTATGATTTAGTGCCATCTAGTGGTGAAGTTGTGAATTGCAAGTAACCAAAATCCCCGCCGTTTCCAAGTGTGCAGACAAACCAACCGTGGCATACTCATTATAAAAACACAGAATGCCCTCTCCAAAGCCAGTTTTTAGTTTTTCTATTCTGGGCTTTTGTACAAAAATGGCAGCACAGCATGGCGTGCACTGTGGCTGAGGACCAACTCTTTACCAAGAACGTAAGTCCGAAGATTGTGTTCTTAGTGTGGCTAAACGCCCTCTGTCTAGGACTCATTCTACACTAACAAAACTATTTTTTTATTTTCATTTAACCTTTTTCTAACCAGGAAGATCCCATTGAGATTAAGAACCTCCTTTTCAAGGGAATCCTGGCCAAGATAGGCAGCAGTAAATACAAAACACATTTACAAAATTACACAATTTGTTGCTACAGTTGATTATACACTGATGAAAACATCATTTTGAATATTCTATTCCATTTCTGCTCATAAATCGTGCAGTTTAAATACCTATAAATAGAGCGGATCAAAAACCTTTTTCCGACGTATTGCCACACGTTAACTGCCACATTGCGTCAATATTTCAGATTGTGCTCCCAAGTATACTTCAAGTATCTTGGAGTGCCATCTGAAATGAGTCATTGTCAGGGCTTTAACTAGTTAAAGAGCCGCCCGTCTTCTTGCTGGTTTTATAGGGGGATTTATAGATCTGTCTGTGTGTCTATTATTTAATGACCCTGCTATTTACAGAGCCCTTCAAGCATAAACTGACTCAAGCGCTCCTTAACAGATGCTCATCTTATTTCTCTCGTTCTTTGACTGGTTTGAATATGGTGTGGTATTCATGTAGCGTACTATTCTTGGCATTTCTCTTTTAACTGTCTGTACGATTTGAATAAATTAAGACTTTTAACTGTAAAATTAGATACACACACACACATACATCCTTGCAGGAGAGGACGTTTTATTTAAATTTAATTAATTCATGAGTGTGACAGAAAAGAAACCAGCAGATATTTTGGGATAAAACCGACTGGCAGATTTGGCTTTACTTTAGTTTTATTCTTTAGATTCCTGTGCTTTAAATTAATAATCTTTTCCCTTAATCAGTGGAAGAAGAATAATTATGTGTTTTTAATTGCAGCCATTCTCTCCTCCGACGCACGCACAGCCAGTACGCTCTTTCATTCGTCTTTCCTGCTCTCAGAACATCAGATGCATGCTAAAAGTTCTCTTGTGGTAGAATATGAGGAACTGAGGGGCTAGTTATGCCGTGATAAGCTGCTGTGTCAGCGTCCTCTAAATACTCCCCGTCCTGTAATTATCCCACCTACCGCTGATTAATGCTTAGTCACTTTGTCCAACAAGACCTCCCGCCTCTTCCTCCAGTCTGCATCGATAGCCGCTCATTCTTATTCTATATCTGTTTCATCCCATTATGATTTCTTTAATTTATTCCGTAACAAACCAGCACACTTTTGGAATACAGATGGCCCACTGATGCAAACGCAAATATACTGCACAATACGCATGCCTTCATACACTATATTACCAAAAGTATTCGCTCACCTGCCTTTACTCATTCTATGAACTGAAGTGCCATCCCATTCCTAACTCATAGAATTCAATATGATGTCGGTCCACCTTTTGCAGCTATTACAGCTTCAACTCTTCTGGGAAGACTGTCCACAAGGTTGAGGAGAGTGTTTATAGGAATTTTTGACCATTCTTCCAAAAGCGCATTGGTGAGGTCACACACTGATGTTGGTCGAGAAGGCCTGGCTCTCAGTCTCCGCTCTAATTCATCCCAAAGGTGTTCTATCGGGTTCAGGTCAGGACTCTGTGCAGGCCAGTCAAGTTCATCCACACCAGACTCTGTCATCCACGTCTTTATGGACCTTGCTTTGTGCACTGGTGCACAGTCATGTTGGAAGAGGAAGGGGCCCGCTCCAAACTGTTCCCACAAGGTTGGGAGCATGGAATTGTCCAAAATGTTTTGGTATCCTGAAGCATTCAATGTTCCTTTCACTGGAACTAAGGGGCCAAGCCCAGCTCCTGAAAAACAACCCCATACCATAATTCCTCCTCCACCAAATTTCACAGTTGGCACAATGCAATCTGAAATGTACCGTTCTCCTGGCAACCTCCAAACCCAGACTCGTCCATCAGATTGCCAGATGGAAAAGCGTGATTCATCACTCCAGAGAACGCGTCTCCACTGCTCTAGAGGCCAGTGGCGGCGTGCTTTACACCATTGCATCCGACGCCTTGCATTGCACTTGGTGATGTGTGGCTTGGCTGCAGCTGCTCGGCCATGGAAACCCATTCCATGAAGCTCTCTGCGTACTGTACTTGGGCTAATCCGAAGGTCACATGAAGTTTGTAGCTCTGTAGCAATTGACTGTGCAGAAAGTCGGCGACCTCTTTGCACTATGCGCTTCAACATCCGCTGACCCCTCTCCGTCACTTTACGTGGCCTACCACTTCGTGGCTGAGTTGCTGTTTTTCCCAAACGCTTCCATTTTGTTATAATAGAGCTGACAGTTGACTGTGGAATATTTAGGAGCGAGGAAATTTCACGACTGGATTTGTTGCACAAGTGGCATCCTATGACAGTTCCACGCTGGAATTCACTGAGCTCCTGAGAGCGGCCCATTCTTTCACAAATGTCTTGTTTCACAGTCTGCATGCCTGAGTGCTTGAATTTATACACCTGGGGCCAGGCCAAGTGATTAGAACACCTGATTCTGATCATTTGAATGGGTGAGCGAATACTTTTGGTAATATAGTGTATGTCTGCCTGTAGATGTTGCTATTTTTTTCTTAATTTGTCTTCTATTTGAAAGCAGCCTTGTTTCATTTGATGCCACTTGCATCTCA
Organism: Chelon labrosus; assembly: GCF_963514085.1. Classification (NCBI taxonomy): domain Eukaryota; kingdom Metazoa; phylum Chordata; class Actinopteri; order Mugiliformes; family Mugilidae; genus Chelon; species Chelon labrosus. The sequence continues at coordinate 12,080,237 of NC_140338.1, forward strand.
CGACTTTTCCCGTGTGACTAAGCCAGCGTACGCAGGTGAACAGGGAGCTGGTAGAAATAGATCCTAATGCAGCGAAAAGCAAGTGCAGCTAATGTCAGTGTTTACTTTGAGTTTACCTCAGAGGCAACTAATCTGGATAGCTATAGGGCGTCTGTGCAGTTTACCCTGCATTGTTGATGTATCATTAGATCAGTAAAATGATGAAAGCAGGGAGCATCATCTCCCAGAACTGACACGTTTCCCGGATGAGTTGCTGTTTCAGAATCACTTTCTAATGAGTGTTTTAAGTGCCAGTGAGTTATGTGGGTTATTTTGCCACTTTTGGTGTTTTTATTTTCCGTCAACACTACATTGACAGGTTTTGTTTCCATTTTTCATTCCTATTTTAGCCATTCTGCTTCACTGAGCCTTATCTCTCTCCCTCTCTCTGTGCACATTTGGAATAAAAATATATCTAGTCCTTTGCTCTTTGAATCTGGAAAGTCTTAAAGAATTTTGAACAGTGTCTCATATTAAATAACACATTTTCATGTCGAAAAGCAGAATCGATATCACGGTTGTTACGCTGGTGCAGGGATCCTACAGCAGTAAAAGGACTTAAAGTGATCAAAGGTACGCTCTCGTGACTCATGCTCGCTTCTCCTTCCCTCATCCATCTCTATTACTTTTTTTTTTTTTTTGGTTCTTTCTAAAAACGGCCAAAACATAACACAGATGCATCACTTTCAAACACTCACACTAAGTGAGAAATTGATCCAAAATTGACCAAGTGTCGAGTGGCTGACGGAGTGCTTTACCATTGTGATTTGTGGGCTGAGATTGGTTTTGGATTAGGCCAACATGAAGTTGCAGAAGCGGACGAAAATTGTATAGTGTTTTCAGCAGCTATTCTAATACTTATTGATCGGCTCTGATTTCTCCCCTTTCACCTGCCTAACTGAATTCATCTCTCTGTGTGTACCCGTCCTCGTCTCTCATTGTTTCCGCTGCCTCTCAGGTTTACGGATCAATGGCTGGAGGGGGGGGGTAAGGTGACCTTCTTCTTACTGACCGATCCAAGACCTTGCTGGACAGAGCGCCGTCTAATCCAAAAGGCCAAAAATGCTTCACCAGCATAGCTTACAGACACTATTTTCACACCGGGTGCAGCAAATATAATGTAGTAGCTCTATAAGAGTGCATGTGAAGTGTACTACACACTCCATGTCAGATCTGGGGACAAACTGTAAAGGCGGACTGAGAATGGCTTGTTTAAATGGGAGGAAAACCGATGGCCACAATTGTTTTCAGAGCAAGGTTTGCTTTGAAGAACAGTTCAATCGTAGTTAAGAGTATTGTGAGGCTCTCTGCAGCTGATGTAAATGTGATGTCAAAAGCCCCAAATGTTTCATCAACCCTGTTTGTTTGTGTCTAATAGAGACAGAGAGTCGGTGGCTGGCAGATCCTAGTACTGCATCTTAAAGCAGCATTGAGCCACATTGTTATATTAACAGTGTAATGGCGCAGGTCACTCATCACCCGACACGGCGGTTTGCCTTGAAAGCTAAATTAATAGTGGACGTACAGTACATGGCCGTACACGTGACTGCGGTTGAATGATAATGTTGCTTTACGGAGTTCTTACATTTGCCAGCACATCAACCATATAAGATAATAAAATGTGATTCTTTATTTCACAGCTCAGTCACTGATCCAAAGCAGCCAGCCACACACACAAAAAAAATCTATTAAAGAAAAACCTTTGGGAATTATATTTATTGCATGGAGTTAAATACCAAAACCAGACACACACAAATGCTCTCTCATTACAGCAATATGGTATATCACAGTTGTGTAGGTCTCCCTTGTGCCTCCAAAACAGTTGTGACTGATCAGAGAATGGACATGGACCTTCTGAGAGTGTCCTGTGGCGTCTGGCAACAGAATGTTGTTAAGGCTCTTTAAAAGTACTGCGGGACATAGACGCCGTAACTTACGTACGTAGCCTATGCCGGTGAGAGCCATTTATACTTGTGCACTCGTGAGTCTGTCTCAGTCTGTAAAAACGCTACCCAAAGCTAGTCAGCGCTGTGTCTTTTTTGCCAGCCAGGTTAATTTTTGTTTCCACTTCTTGCTTCTCTTCCAAAATTTCACCAAAATTTCACTTAAGTTGAGTCGTGCAGTCGTCCGAACTTCCCCACTTAACATTTTCTCGATGTGCTCCATCTTCATTGACCCGAAACAATCAGTTCAAAATTGCGGAGATGGAGAAACAGCTGGAAATACTAAAACAGAAACACGCTACCACCAAGCGGACCGATCACAGCCCTTGCCGTCTGTGTCGCCATCACGCATAGTTACTGTACATTTCTGTGGAGGTCACGTCAGGCTACGGCGTTAAGGTCTGCGTAGGGTCTGGGCTGATGCCGTAACTACGGCGTCAAATTGACGCAGAAGCCTAAACCGCCTATTAGTGGGGGGACTTTGGGTCCTGTGGGTTGAGGGGAGGGTCCTCTGTGGATCATCCCACAGATACTTGATCAGTTTGGGATCTAGTGAATTTGGAGGCCAGGTCAACACCTTGTGCTGTTCTTTGTGTTTTTTTTTAGTTGCTCCTAAACCGTTTTTGTGTATGTGTCTGTGTCAGGCTGCATCCTGCTGGGGATGGCTGCTGCCATCAAGGAGTGTCATTGCTATGAGGTGGGGGTGTCTGGTCTGGTCTAGGTGGGTGGTACATGTCTAAGTAACATCCACATGAATGTCAGGTCCATCCATGTCCATCAGTGTATGTACTGGAACTAATTGGAACTAAGCCTATCTCAGCTGTCATGGGGCGAGAGGCGGGGTACACCCTGGAGAGGTCGACAGTCTATCGCAGACAAATAAACTTATTTTTTTAAAAGGTCTTTATGTTATTTTATCTGCAGAATACGTTCTAGTAGTGGCTGTATGACTTAAACAAGCCCCTTAAACAAGATCTGCGGATGTCTTTGACCTCCATGTCAAGTTCCATCATTCACACATTATAAATGTTTTCACTTCATCCAGAGAACCTCTCAATTGTAGTCAGGAAACATTTAATAACAATACAATCGTGCATCAAATGACACTGACACTGTAGGGTTTAAAGTGTTTTAGACTGTGTATCGCTGTCTCCGATTCTTTATCATCACAGTATTGAGGGACTGTCAGCACCAACGTAGCAGCTTCTCTCTGCCTGTTTTTTTTTTCCCCATCACTCTCTCTCTCTCTCTACTTGTGACTCTCTCATTTCTATGGGAGCGATGGGCTGTGATTGGCTTGTGGCTGCAGGGCAGAGTAAATTATTAAGGCCTGCTCTTTATTTGGCCATAAATGCTCTCTCTCTCTCTCTCTCTCTCTCTCTTTCCCCCTTGTGATTTCAACATCCTCTCTTCCCTCAACACTCTGCCCATTTAGGAAGAGAGAGAACAGGAAAAGAAAGCACTGCAGCAAGCATGGAGGGGGGGAGGCGGAAAGGGAAAATAACACAGAGATGAATGTGGTTTATAGTGATGAACAGAAGTGGAGAAAAAAAAATGTCGGTAGGGAAATTGGAAAAAGAGCTATGGAGCGTTAGAGAGCAAGACGGAAGAGTGACAAAGGGAGAGTGCTGATGAACTGCACACTAAGCACTTCCTCCAAACCTGCCACCTGCCCTGCACTCAGACCTGAGTGCATCATGTGAGAGCAAACCCACATCCAGGAACAGGAATCCTGTTATTTGCTGGGGTCTGTGCGTGCGCAGAACACGCCTCTGCTTTCAAACTTAATCAGAGAGGGTCCAGGGGAGCTTCGCCGTCGCTAACGAGCTGTTTAACTGCCAAAGGGGTGAGGCCAGAGAGAAAGGAAGAGAGACAGTTAAGAAAAAGAGAAGGAAAGAAAAACAGAGTTGTTTTCATTTCCATCAATAATTCAGGATGTTTATTATCTCCTGTTGTATGCAGCTGCAAACTTAATGCCTCAGCGATTTTTACAGCGGCAAGCAACCCCTCACGTGGCCGTGCTCACACACAAACACAAACCGGAGGGTGAGTGATCGTTCGTATCATTTTGCCGGCAGACGTGTAATTTATGTAAATACGGGATTCTTGCTGTGAGAAATTCTCACTACATAAACGGCAGTGGGTTGATTATTAGTGTACTTTCTTTAACGGCTGATGTGTTTTCCGAATCTAGCAGGCAGCGCCCGCTTAGCACAACTCCACACTGGTGATTCATAAAACAGAATTGCACAATCGTTTTGTGCTAATGACAGCAGTTTATTGCTCGGCTTTTCCTCTTTGCCTCCCCGAGCCGGGGGCGTGCCGGCCAGATCTACTGTTAGGAATAAACTTTGGATAAGTACATTTGACGTACAGCTCCACTTCACAGAAACTATCCCCATAAAAACAACAAGCGCTGACCAAAGTGTTTTACAGGGATATTACGAACGCACATAAATAATTAAAATTAAGTGTAATGGAAAACCTAAAAGCAATCGCGCATCGATATTAGGGCTGTCAGCGGAAATTCCTTTTAAAGCTGTTAATTTTTTAACACACAATTTGACCCTCGGCCTGGCTCATAGTTTGGGAGATTAGAAAAGTGATGCGGAGGCAGCGCTGTAGATGGCTAGCGTGAATAAACCTCTCAGAAACATAAAAATATAAGGCAAACTGAACGCCAAAGGAAAACCAAAAGCTACCTGCATGAGCGTGCAGTACGTTTGAAGTTATTCTGGAGAAAACGTACAACAATATATAGTATATTGGTATAAAGCAAGCATATTAATCCACTCCCATGTTAATAAAAGGTTTAAAAATGTTAATCTTTAAAGTGCATTTATGATTATTTGCGATTAATGGTGTGTTTACTATGGAAACCAAGAGATTAATCGCGATTTAATATTTTATTGGATTGACATAAGACATAAGACATGTTTATTAATCCCAGGTATGGGAAATTTCCTCGTCACAGTAGCACAGAATTTGGCAAAAAAATATATATACAGAAAACAGTGACGACTTCGACAGGGAAAAAGCTCTCATTGATGCGTTCACATCTGTGGCAACTGTTAAACCCTAGTCGGAGAGAGATCACCCCAGTCTTCCTGTTACTGAACCAGTGCTACATTTGAGACATTGCAACGAGGGCGTGTATCCTTCATTAGCATAGTATAACAATTTACTGCGGCACAGTGCTTCATATGTAGGAGATTAACCCGAGGAATAGCTTTCATCCTGACTGGATATTGTTAGATGGGCTCATTATATTTGCAGCTGATGGAGGGCACAGTGTGATTCATTGGGGGTCATATAATCTCACATCACCTCATAAACTTCTCTTTGTCCTGCAGCAGCAGCAGCAGAAGCCGCAGCAGCATATTTTAATGTCAAAGTTGAACCGGAACGGACATGAAGGCCAAATGTTGGGCGCCAGCAGATCAATGGCTGCCTCGGCGCAGGAAGTGTGTCCGCGTGATTGGGTGTTAGGGCTGATATTCAAGGAGTCTGATTAGACTGAATGCGAGCCAGCCCCTGCTGCTTCCAGCATCATCATCATCATCCTCTTCCTTGTGCTCTGGAGTTGCTCAACAGATGTTTGCATTTTCCCTCCTTGCTTTTTTTTTTTCCATCTCTCCATCCACTTAAGCAATTAGAGAGAACCAGAGCTGGCGAGCCAGGCCATACCCATTATGTGTTTGTGTATCGGTGTGTGTGTGTGTTGTGTTTTCTTGCCCGTGTGTGCATGAGTACGAGGTGATGCTCTTTAAGGCAAAAAAAGAGAAACAATTTTTTACCTCCCACTGCAACAAGCATGGATCACAGTAATTGGACAGTTTGGTTCACACTTGGGCTGACGAAAACCTCACGTGCACAAAACTGTGTGTGTGTGTGGCTCCCAGATCTGGTTGGAAAATGCTTCCGTAAAGGCGCTCGTCCATCCGACAACACGTGATGCTCGCACAAAAGCACACACGCTTTCTCTTTAGATTTGTGTTAATAAAACATAGCTGTGAAAGTGTGTCAAAGTCTTGCTCAGTGCAGAGGGAGCAGGATAGAGGGAGGGTGTGTGTGTGTGTGTGTGTGTGGGTGTGGGTGTGTGTGTGTGTGTGTGTGTGTGTACAGTAAATGTGTGCATGTGCCTCGCTGTGTCAGTGCGAGGCGTAGATCTAATTGTGGGCCATTTGTGTGTTTTGGTCCTTGCCTGCTGCATTCCCACGTCTCAGGAATCGCCTAGGCTCGGCCGCTCTCTCTCTCTCTCTCCCCGACTCATTACCATCTACTGAATGAAGAATCTAATAGAAATCTTCTATTAGCCTCCCATAATTAATACTCGCCGCTCTCAAACAATTATCACAACTCTCGAAGGGCAGGGGATAGGAACAAAACTAGAGAGCGGGGCTAGACGACAGGAGAAAAGTGAAAAGGACAGAGGAAGCTGTCGTAGAAGGCGATGAAGAGATGAAAAGAAAAGCAGGAATGAACGAAAAGACGCGCCGCTCCACTGATCAGTTGGACGGAGGCGACGCTGACTCCCCCTCGCGGATTTTGTTGCGTGTATTTTGTCTGATAACGCAGAGACGTGATGAAGAAATGGGGGAAAAGAGAAAGCGGGGGGAGGAGCAGCAAAATGAGGCGTCTAAATCTGATGTTGAGTTTTTTTTTTTTCTTTCATCTCTCCTATTAGTTACTTCTCAGGAAACTGGGACAACATAGTCTGACTGGAGCTAAAACCCACTCCACCTGCATGCAGATAGGGTCCAACACACACACACACGCACACACACACAGACTACAGAGAGTTTTCTCCTTGATCTGTGTGATTCTGTTATTGACTGATGTGATGGAGGATAAGAGGGAAATTACCAGCTGAAGGTGGTCTGAGTTTTATTCAGATTAGACACACACACATTCACGTTGTACTGCTATGGTTGTGGGGTCTCTTCCTTGGAAGAATGCCTTCCTCCCCTGTCCCATTAACTCTAACTTTAACAGCCACAGTTTTGCACCCAGCCGTCTTCATTTGGACGATCCGGAGGGGGTTGCATGAAACCTGGATTGATAGAATCCATCACAAAGCAAGGAGGTTGTCGTGACCCGTGCTCTTTTGTTGGGGGGTACAGTAAAACCATTTTTCGCCCAGTTGATTTCAAATGACTAATGGGACTCCCTGTCCGACTGGGCCTTTCTGTGTGGAGTCTGCATGTTCTCCCTGTGTCTGCGTGGGTTCTCCCCGGGTACTCCGGTTTCCTCCCACCATCCAAAGACATGCTCATTAGGTTAACTGGTGATTCTAAATTGCCCGTAGGTGTGCATGTGAGTGTGAATGGTTGTCTGTCTCTCTGTGTTAGGCCTGCGATAGACTGGCGACCTGTCCAGGGTGTACCCCGCCTCTCCCCCGATGACAGCTGGGATAGGCTCCAGCAGACCCCGCGATCCTTAATAGGAACAAGTGGTTACAGAAGATGAATGAATGAATGAATGACTCTCTGTTAGCTCACCTGTTTGAAACGCGGCCCCATGGAACAAGGCTATCATCCCCATTGCAATGGTCCTACCTGTTGACCATGACTCATAGAATTTCACAGTGCAACACTTGTTCATTAAACTACAGTGACTTGTAAATATAAATTAACATATTTTACTTTCAAGCCCTTGCCATATAAGCTAAGCAATGCTGATTACTCTAAATGCGGCCAGATGAATCTCTCTGCCGCCACTTTGCCAATAGAGATGGAGGCAGAGCAAGTAGGAGAAGGTGGAAACTGTGGAAAAGACGAATATAATTTTGATTCTGTGATACCCCACTCTCTCTCTGTTAGGAAGAAAGAAGCAGTATAAGCAACTTCAGGTTTCCTTCCATCCTGGAAGTCTCTTTGTTGGTGCGAAATTAATTTTCCCATTGCAATCTCCCTGTCTCGTTCATACCGTATGCTGGGCAGGAGTGGAGTGGCAGTGTGAAGGGGTGATTATTTGCTTGGCCGGTCTGATCCTGCTTTGAGTCTCAAGGACGGACTCGCCCGCAACAACGGCATCAACCAACGCGACGACACGCGCACACCGGGTGTGTGTACGAGTGGTGTGCGTCTTGGCCTGCGTGTGATGTGAGGGGCCTCGCCTCGGATGAAAGTGCGCCCTTGTGTTTTTATGTGTATGCATGCGGAATGTATAGCGCCGGTTCATATTTTTCAGATCGCTGCGTGTACGTGTGTGGGCACATGATGAGCGTTTGCCTGCGAGCCAGTGCAAAACAATGGCTTGTGCAATGTCGTCCCTGCAGGTCTGTGCCTCAGGGAATGAGCACCACCGACGCACACACACACACACACACACACACACACACACACACACACACACACATGCATTCCCTTGTGTTTCACAGTATAACAGCAGAGACGGGGAGCAGGAAATTGAGGGAAGGAGCTGGGAGAGAGAGAAGCAGAGAGTGCGGGTGGGAAGGAGAGGAGGAAGAGGAGGTTTTCAGGGCATATCAAAGGGGAGGAAACAGAGACAGATAAAAGGAAGAAAGAGAAATTGGAAGAGGGCCATTGGAGGATGCACATCACTCACGAGAGATGAGCTGATCGTCTCAGCCAGGCCAGACAGATAATGTTTCACATTCTGGCCCCATAAAATCTTTTAACGACAGCTTTCCCCAGATGACTGCTACCTGTTTTTATTTGGCTCTGTATTTGTATTTATGTGAGTGCGAGTGTGTAGCTGAATGCTTATGGAGTGCGACGTGTGCACAGGCGGGGTTGCACGCCGCCATTCGCCTGCATGTCTGCGTTGTGTGTGCATGCATGCTTGCAGGTGTGAATGCACATAAACAGGGTGATCATTAAGTGTGAAGTGTGTGTGAATGGGATTTCATGGGGGCGTTTTCTGGAGTATGTGTGTGTGTGTTGGGTGTTTGTGTGTGTCCAGACTTCTGTAGAGCCGTAAAGTCGAGCCTGAGAGTTTTGAGTGATAGCCTTGAACTACCACAGCCAGGAGACCAATAACAGTAGGCGGCTCAAGGAGGCTCTTGCCAAGTGACCAATGATTAGATCCAACTGAAGCTGAATGGCCCGTCATTCCTCAGCTTCATTTGCCCTCAGTGTCCCATTCCCGGCCTCCCTCAGTAACAGGACGGCATTTTCATCGTGGTGGTTGCAGAAATGCATCGGTTTACTCTCTGGACCCTTTTTTTCCCCCACTGTTGTGAGCTTTGATCTGCAGAAAGAGAACTTTTCCAGGTGGGAATTTCAAAGGCAGGACTATAAAACCACTCAATACATAGTCTTCTAAACTCAACACCACATAAATAAAATGTGAAATCCATTCTCTTTTCCCACAACACGTTCTGATATGAATATATAGCCACTCTTGTTGGGTTGGGACCCACCAGCATCAGGGAACGCAGCCAAATTGATAGTGATGCAGGATTTATGCTCAGGCAAAAATTAATCGAGCAAATCAATGTGCAGTGTGCGGGTAAACAAATGAATAATTTAGCTGTCATTTTAACTGAAAACTTTCATCTGCACAGTCTGTTCAATACATTCAGTTGCAGACCTCTAATTGTATACATTAAGGTAATTAGCCCCAGTGAAATATAGGCAAGTATAGCCGGCACAAGGTCACACTCAAGGGTATTGTGGTCTGTCGCATTGGTGTAACACAAAGATGGAGGACAATGGATGGATTTAACGTTTTGTCTCAATCGATCAAGTGTTTACATGGTTATCTTGGCTATTATCTTGATTGTTAGCGAAACAATACAGTCCATCTAAGCTTCATTTTGATACCCTGGAATCTGATGGAAGACTCACAGTAGGCTGTACACTGATCAGGCATAACATTATGACCACCATCCTAACATTGTGTAGGTCTCCCTTGTGCCTCCGAAACAGTTGTGACTCATCAGAGAATGGACATGGGTCTTCTGAGGGTGTCCTTTGGTGTCTGGCAACAGGATGTTGTTAGAGGGGGCCTTTGGGTCCTATGGGTTGAGGGGAGGGGCCTTTGTGGATCATCCCACATATACTTGATCAGTTTGGGATCTAGTGAATTTGGAGGCCAGGTCAACACCTTGTGCTGTTCTTCATGTTTTTTTGGAGTGGTTCCTAAACTGTTTTTGTTTGTGTGTCTGTGTCAGGCTGCATCCTGCTGGGGATGGCTGCTGCCATCAATGAGTGTCATTGATATGGGGTGGGGGTGTCTGGTCTTGTCTAGGTGGGTGGTACATGTCTAAGTAACATCCACACGAATGTCAGGTCCATCCATGTGATGCGGTGTGACCGGTTCATCCTAGTATCTATGTGCTGAGCTGTGTTTGAACGTTTTTTACGGCCTAAAAGTTGGGAATCACATTTACACGTTTTCCTTCTCAATAGTAGTTGTATTGTATGGACACGTTTAGAAACGGGTGTCGGTTTATTGATGTATTTTGTCTTAAGGAGTATGGCATTCTTTTGAGATTTTTGTTGCAGCCCTTAACGCTGCATTTCCTGTTCATTGCACTTGGTCACTAAAAACAATAAAACCTTCACTAAAGCCTATTAACATCTGGTTTACCATTGCTTCCCCTAGCAGAGGTGGGTCGTAAAAGATGTTTAATATGTGACTGGTGAATTGTGCATTTGATATGTTATAACAAAGTCTATAATTGTCTCTAACAAGTTAATTTTCATAGGTAAAATATATATAAACAGGCTGTATGTAGGGTTAGGTTTTAATAAAACTACTGCTTGTTTGCTTGCGTGCATTGTCACAGCCTTGGCTTGTGTGTGAGTTCATGTGCCTGTGTTGTCTGTGTGTGTATTGACTTTGTAGTATTGATCAGATAGAGCAGCAGGGCGGTCCGGCACTTAGTCATCGGCACATCCTGAAAGTGAAGGAAAGCTGTTTCCCCTCAGAGTCTGGCAAACAAAAGTGGGAAAAGTCATATCGGGCTCCTTTCAGGCATTTATTTATGGGAAAGAAAAAGGAGTTTCTGGGCTTGGCTGGTAGCATGCACGGCCAATTTATGAGTAACACGTCTCCCATCTGTGTAATTCACAAACCAACCTCGGCTGTTTGACTTATTGATTTTTGCTAGAGTGGAGCTCCTAAAGCATCCCTCCCGTCCTTTTGGTGGGACTCCATCCAGAACGTACTGGCTTCCAGGTCCATGGCTCCGGCACATCCTGTGGTCGTTTCGGGGGAAAGTGCGGAAAAACTGAGGATGGTTCAGGCTCGCTGGTCCGCTGGGAGCCCCGGGTGTCTGGATGCAATGGCTCCCACAGGACCCACTCCCACTGATCATCATTGTCTATGAATAGCTGCTGCATTGCAGATGGAGCAAAGGAAGGCACGAGAAGGACAGGAAGATGGGACGGAAGTGTAGTAATGGATGGTGGGGGTAATGGTTTGTAGAGAGACAAGGAAAGGAAAGAGGAATGAGATGGTGTAAAAGGGCCAGAGAGCAGCGTGCCTGGGAGTATGCATATGTAATGGTGGGTGGGAATTAAGTGAAATTTCATTTTCAAGGACACCCACTGTGGTGATTCCAAGTCAAGTGGCATTTTCCGTTTTCAATATCAGGCTTACGAGCAGAGTGCGGTCGTTCAGAGGAAATAAGACAAGAGACTCGCAGAGAGAAAGGTGCCGAGAGGAGTGAGTGAAGGGTGGAAATGGAGATGATAAAGAGGACGTGTCCATCGCCTCATTACATTTTAGAGAGCTTGATGAACATGTAATGATTGCTGGTGCCTCACAAACCTCCATGTTCACTCACTGTGTCACTGGTCTCCCACATGCATGCAAATACAGAGACACTGGTGGATCTATTACCATATTCCTGAATATATGAGTCTACCATATACGGTTTGAAAAGGTGAATCCCATTGATATGACTGCATGAACGTATTTATGTCCTAAATATGAGTAATAAAGCTAGGGCTGCAGGTAACAGCCAGTCTGTGTTGTCAGTTAGAACAATATAGAACAATATCGTCAGAATTCAAATATGTTTAATTTACAGTGACTGTAATGAAGCCTCATTATGGAGAAGCTGAAACCAGAGAACATTTGCAAGTTTACTTCAGCATTTAATTGACTATCGCAGTTGTTGTCGAGAGAGTGGAGACAATTTATCAACTCATTTATTCGTCGATTAACATGAATATTAATTAGCATCTATTTTTAATCATTCATTCTTCAAGCGAAGACGCAAAACATTCATAGTTTCTCAGTGATTGTACGCCCACGTTAGTTATGAGACATCTCGGTTTAGATCATATTCAGTATACGTTTACATGGAACACAGTGAAGTCCGGTCATTATGTTTTTAGATTCATGAGAAATACGAGCGTCGAATTACTGCGTACTGTGACGTTTACAGCACAAACCAGCGATTCATGAATAAAACATACTGAAGATATACATCTCCATGCAGATGTTGGCTCAGTATTTTACCTCAATAATTTAATGTGTCACCCTGTGAAGACTCAGCATTACAAGCAAATTTGCGATTCGTTACCAGATCAGAGCCAAAACCTAATGTGTTAATGTTTTTCAGTGTTTCCCACCTTGGCTAAATTCTGTAGCCGCAGACTTACAGGACAGCATCCCCATGCCATATCCCATATTATCAACCAGGTATGTTTAATTCCCTAATTACACAAAACCCTGTCTCTTCATCGCTCCAAACAGTGACACGTTTTCGTTATCACCATTGTTTGTGTTTCTGTTGCATCACTTGCCTAAAGATGATGTTATGTGTGACCGTTTCTTTTGCGGTACTTAAGCTAGCATAATTGGATTTCTCTAAGATACAAAAAACAGAACAAGGTAGACAAGAGAAACTATATATAAAAGCAAATACGTTATGGTACAAAAATTATTTACATATTGCTTCAGGAATTCAGTAGCTAACCTAGTTGAAAAAAACAACTAGTGTAAATGGAGGATCGCCTCCTTCCTTTCCGATCCCCCGTCACTGCATGCTCGTTTAATGGACGACGCTGCAAGGTCCAGCTCTGGTTTGAATCTTTTATTTGTGCAATTAGTAATAAGATAAGCTTACAGAGCTCTGGGCCAAATCTTCCTGTCCCTGACAAACAACAAAGTTGGGTCAGTTTGTGAAGTCTACCTATCTTTCCCTGACCCAGTTTTTATATCCTACAACAAACAAAATATGATGTGAGGAGTGGTCCCCTTCTGATTGGCTGCCACGATGTGGTTTCCTTCTTTGGCACCCCGGCATCTGTCTCCGCTTCTGCAGAGTCCTCTTTTCTGTCAGGTCAACGTATCCTCCTGTGACACTGAAGCAAGCAAATGCACCCCGTTCTTGTTTTTCACCCCAAACCCAGGAACTTCCTCCTTATATGGTACCTCTTACCCCTGCTCATGGCGCCAACTCTGCAGAACAACTTTCTCAGTTCTATGAATTCTGTTCCCCTTATTTCTCTTCTTCTGTACAACTTCTAACAGCATATATGGTGCGCGCTTCGAGCTGATTATATAAGACATATTAGAAATAAAATGTGTTAGACAACAAACTGTATTAAGTGATGCCCTGCTTCATTATTTCCGTGCACAGTGGTGAAGAGGCTGAATATACATATTGACATTTATGAATATCATGAATAAAACAAACTCCAATAGGAGTAGTATTGCATGAAAAAGACATGACAGGGATGAGTTGTACGTCCAAGAAAAGAAGCTCAGCAGCAGAGCTAAGAAATGCTGATGTTAAAGAGTCTGGCTGCTGAGGGGACAAAAGATCTCCGGAAGCGTTCCTTCTTGCACTGTGGGTGCAGCAGTCTTTGGCTGAAGGAGCTTCCTAAAGTCCTAACTGACTCATACAGGGGGTGAGAAGGGTTGTTCCTGATGTTTGACAGTTTAGCCAACATGCTCCTCTTCCCCAACTGCTCCACTGAGTCCAGAGGACAGCCCAGGATGGAGCTGGCCTTCTTGATCTGTTTGCCCGGTCTCTTTTTGTCCTTCTCCATGACCAGCAGACCACTGCGTAGAAGGTTGCCAATGCAGCCACAGTGTCACAAAAAGTCCTGAGTTGCGTCCTACACACCCCAAAGGACCTCTGTCTCTTCAGCAGGTGGAGGCGACTTTGTCCCTTCCTGTATAGGACATTAGTGTCAGTCTAAATCAGGAAAGGTAAAGGCTTATTCAGGTGTCTGATATCAGAATATGATGTGTTTACATGCACAAACCCTGATCATAACCGGGACACTTGAGATTGTGTAAAGGCATCACAGACAGCAGGCGCATTTGGGCCACATCTGGCCAAATGTCATATTATGTGGACTTTAGGTAGACCTGTGGCTGAGTTCAGACGACCACACTCACCCCGAGTCAACGAGTCAAGGCCAGATGTGGGCCAGAATGCCTCATCATCATCCTCTGCGACCACATGTTCATTGCCGTCTGGGATCCAATGAGGATTTGTTGTTTCTCTTTGTTTCACAAGATCTGTTTTTCTGTTACAGTTAGAATGAACCGATTGGCGAAGAAGTTGGTTTGTTGGTCATAGGGAACTCTTCTTTGTCATTCATTTTGTCTTGATTAAGCAGGAGTCTTGCCAAGTTGAACTGAAACTCTGCCAAACACACTGTCTGGTCGGTTCTAATAAATATTACAGCTAGACAGTGTCTGGCCGGTTGAATGATAATAGTCCTCCTCTCAGCTACAACATGCTTGTGGCTTGCAGCACCTCGTTGGACAGAAATGTGACATTAACTTGTCCTTGTGTGGCAGATGTTTGTGGTTTGCTTGGGGAGGCTTTCGGCGCCGACGTTAAAACTCTGAGTAGACTTCCTGCTCTCTTTCTTTCTCTCTCTCTTTCTCTCCCTCTCCTCCCCCTCGTTCATATACTCCGCTTTATTCCGCTCACTCCCTCCAGTCGCGTTTAACGGGCGTGCGGTTGCCAGGAGAGACGCGCGTGCAGCTCAGCGTTACAGCTTTAACGGCGGAGCGGCACGGGATCTCCCCCCCGCCATTTCCTCGTGCCGAGCCCTGGAATGTCGAGTAGCGGCTCGGGCTCTTCCTCGCGGAAGGAGTTCGATGTGAAGCAGATCCTCAGGATCCGATGGAGGTGGTTCGGTCACCCCGCGGTCCCTCCGCCTCACTCCCCGCCGCTAGGAGACTACTTCGCTGGGAGGAGAACGGGCGGCAGCTCCGGAGACGGACCCTCAGTTAGCGGCGGCGGCGGCGGCAGCAACTCGAATTCAGGCAGCGTAAACCCGGGAGCCGGGAGTCACGGCGGTTTGGTGGCCAGCGGCAGCGCCGGGTCTAACCTGTGTAACAGCAGCAACAGAAAGTTTGCTGATCCAGCGGGGAGTCGGAGCGGTCCGGGAGGAGCGCCCTTTGGAGCCACGGGGAGCTCCTGTCCCCGCTCCTTCAGCCAGCCAGAGTGCAGAAGCTCCGCCGCGGCGCTGTCGTGGAACTCCCCGCCGCCTCATCGTCGCTCTCGCCCGGTGACGTGCATGGAGCCCCCCGGTGAGGCCCCCGTTCCCCAGCTGGTACCCGAGCCCTCCGCTCATGTTGGGGTTGAGGAGGAGGCAGCGGCGGCAGCGGCAGGAGGAGGAGGAGGAGGAGCGGGCACCGAGGAGAGTAACCATCCTGAAACAGACTCCAGCTCCTGCAGGTATGAGGAGGTGACACTTGGGTAGTTTAACGTCTGTTTGGGACTTTTTATTTATTTATTTTTTTTAGCAAAATTTGTTAAATTCACAAAACACACTTCTCAGAAAAGTTTGGGTAAAGTAACTTTAGTGTTTGCTTTCAGAAAAAAACGCTGAGTCTTATCTTTCTATGAATCATTGACACATTTAACCACAGTATCCTCCTTACCTGTAATGACGGTGCTCAGGCATTTCTTTTTATAGACATCAGCGCACTGCAAGTGGAAACTCTGAATGTGCTTTTGGTGAATTTATAGAAACAGTGAATGGAAAGATGCTGCTCAGTCCGTAGACACTTTACAACACAGAGACAATGCTGCCTGTACCTTTGGGACGGTATGTGGTCCACTGATTTCTCTACCCCTAATTAGGCTTCACCGACCAGCCTGCATGAGAGGATGAACACAAAGAGAAATGCCACAGTCTTGTGTAAACTGTAACAGGACTCCAGGACCGAGCTCTGTGTGCAGAGCTGCACGCTGACATTTACACTGTTTTGTTTCCAGCGCCTGCGTCTTTTACTCATAATAATCCTTTGAGTTCTGCGTGTCCCCCCCGTGCACATGCATCATGTGTTACATTAGTGTGCCCGTCCAACTGTAGTGGTGCTCAAACCCTTTTAATTAACAGTTGTCATGGAGACGGCAAAACAAAGCAAAAGGCTGTGCCTTAAATTGTCCTTTTGCGTTGCATATACTCAGCTTTATGCTTTGATTACAATGCAGCAGTAAATGCTATGAATAGACGAAATGATGCATCTGAAAGCCTCCCCGTCATGCTCAGTGTTCCCAAGGCACACTTTTAGAAAATATAAATGATTCACAGGACACAAAACATTGTTGACGCATTATTTTTTTTAAAACAGATGAATGTATGACGCTCTTTCAATCTGAAGCCGTTGTGTTTCGTCGCTAATGTGTACGTGAAGGAAGCACAGAAGAATAGTTTTAAAATATTTATTGCCATGCAAGGACAGCGCTTTCACACGGAAAATTAGTTCTGCCTAATGGTAACGCGTTATGGGTGTGATTTACATGGATGCAGCCATGTCCTTGGGCATGTTATCGTTGCCATACCAACACGGAGATTAGTTGTTTGTTTGCCACATACATGTGCAGCTCTGGGCCTGTTTGTCTTGTGATGTGTGTGTGTGTGTGTGTTTATGTCTTCCTGTATGCAATTCATCCTCTCCCTCGGAGAGCTCCTGTGAACAGGATGATACTCCAAGAGCACGGGTGGCAGAATCCCAAATGGGATCATGGGAAGGGACGCGTACAGAATCCCAGAGTGGCTGAAGGCTCTGCTCAGCTTGGCTCCGCTCATCTCTTCCTCCTCCTCCTTCTCCTCCTCCTCCTCCTCTCTCCTCTACTTTCACACCCTACGCTGATTTCCCTCCATTTAATCCTGGTGTGCCTTCCTTGCACGCTATCTCTCTCCTTCTGTCCCACGTTCATCTCTGCCCACCCTCGGCCATTCATCGGCCCCCTCTTTTTTTCGCCTCCTAATGTGTTGGGAAGTGTGCGTGCAAATGTGGGTGTAACAGAGAGGGACGGGGAGAGAGAGACAGAGAGACACTCGGTTGTGTGAGTGTCCTTGCCTGGTGCAGGGGTTTAAACAATCTGGCTGCATGGTGTTGATTTGCCCCAGACACACTCTCTCTTTCTCCTCTTCCTCTCGTTCCCTCCCTCTGTCCGGGTTGAGTGCCTGCCAGGCTCAGTTAAAGGGACTGGAAGGCGGCGTTCCCCCACTTCAAAGCCATCTCCTCCGGCAGTATTTAGGCACACCATTCATCTGCACACACACACACACACTCACACGCACACACACACACTAGAGGGCAGGAAAGCTAGCCAAAACAGCCTCCTTGGAGAGTTAGATCAGGATGGGGAAGAGAGGGAAATGGAGGCAAAGATGGATGATGGGATGTGGTGGAATGAAGTGAGTGAATGATGAGATTAGTTGGAGATACACGAAAAGTGGGGACAGGAGACAGACGGAGGGAGAGGGAATGTGTGCATGTGCTGCTATGGCATATCAGCAGCGCATGCACACCCGCCTACATGTTTGCATAAATACATGTACTGTGCACACCATATGCTCCAGTCTTTCTCTTAGCAGTGGAAGAGATTATGCCTAAGTCAATTTCATTTATAGTCACGAATCACTAATTTCCCCAGAGCTTTAAGCCCTAATTAATTTAATATATGCTACTTGGGGTAGCAGAAACACAACTCTGATATACTGTCTGTAAAGTTGATATGGAGAACTTGGTATCGTACAGTGTCATTAATCAGGAGTTTCTGTCCAGTGACAAACCAGTAATCGCTCTTCTTTGGGCTGTTAAGCTGTTTAGCTGAATTATGTGCACAAGTAAAGTTTGGTGCTGAGCAGGTAACATGGCGGGGGGATCTCAAGAGATAATTTCACTGAAAACAAAGCAGACGAGAAGCTACAAACTAGAAAATCTTTGAACACGAGTTGAAAGATTTTATTAAGTCCCTGGAGCTGGGAGAAAGCGTAGGGTTGTGTGGTAACTGGCAACACCTTGATGAGCTGTAAAAGCCTCTAATTTTCAGAATTTCAGTAAAATTACAAGATGGAGAAACGGAATAAATGTATTACGTTACAAAAGTGGAAACATCTGTCACGATTATAGATCAGAAAAGACGTTGAGCATCTTCCAGCGCTAAAAACTGACTGTACTTGACCAGGATCTGGAAAGACAACAAAGAACACTGTACTGTACACGCTGGCCTGGGATAGCCTGACAGGCTGGTATACCGCCATTTGAACATGTTTCATCCCATACAAAGAAAAAAAAAACTCTGCCCTTAATTGGATTGTAGTACAACCAGTTAGAATGGTTATCAGTAGGGGTGTGACGGTACGCGCAAGTCACGGTTCGGTACGTACCTCGGTGTGGGGGTCACGGTTCGGTAGCTTTTCTCATTTTGTTTTGAACAGACACCAACTGACCGAAGGAAAAAAAAATAAAAACCACCTCTTGTTATAAAAGTAAAAAATAGACATATCGTGGTGATGTCGTCTTATGTGCGCTAGCATGTTTGATGTGTTTCCAGCAACGTACCGCACCTCCACCAAACATCGCCGTTATGTTGCACCGGGAAACCAAAGTGTTCCCAAACTGGTGACTTAAATGAAGCCGGCGGCTCTTCCATCTCCACACTCTCCATTACTTTTCGTCTTCGTCTGTTTTTCTTCTTCTCTAGGCTAATGACGTTTGCTGGCAGCTTTTAGGCTCATTACCGCCACCTGGATTGAAGTGAGGACTCGAGTTTTTCTTTTTTTTTTTGAAATAGGCTACTCACTCAGACGTATTCGCTGTATGACTGCCTGCACCGAACCGTGACGCCACGGGATGAATGCAAATACCGTTACACCCCTACTTATCAGACAGTTTCAATAAATGCCTTCTCTTTACAACAGATGCGACAGCAGAATCTAAACATCTAATCATTTTGTTGTAAAGAAAATCCACTCTATGGCACTTTCTTGATGTCTTATGAGTAACGATGCTGTTACTCTTTTGTCCCATCACTGCATAGAGCCCCCCGCCCCTAAAGGATTTGATTAACCCGGCAGATTTTTGCTGGACGAGGTGACTCCAGACTGAAATTCTTAAGATTTTGAGCTGCATACGCACAAGAATGATGATTATCCTGCTTTATGATAATCCAGACTTCACATTCACTTTAATGTTTTCTACACAGCCCGTGTCTTCTAATACATTTCCCCGAATTTGTTTGTGTCTAGCTTTTGCTCCGTTTCTTCCACAGAGACTTCGCTTGTGGAAAATTGCAATTTAGGACGGTGTGATTTTCCACAGCCTGAGATTCGATGCACACACAAACAAACAAACTTCGGCATCCGTGAGAGAGTGCGGTTTATCTCTCGGCCGTGGCGCTGAAATGATATCATCCTTGGAGTATCAGTCTATTTTTTTTTTAATCTCTTTGTGCTGTAGGGCGAGTCATGCCACTTCTGCTGTTAAATTAAAAATGGAAGCACAGCTCTGGCACTCATAAATTAAATGCTGTTGTGGGAGCCATGGTGATTGATAATTCACAGGGTGACTAAACTTTGGCGCTTATCATTGACAAACACACACACACACACACACGCACATGTATCTCATCAGCTCTGACTGGAAAACAAGACATAACAACCCTCGGCTTCACGTCCGCCAGTGAATAACGAATGTTGAAGCCATCCTGGCTCAAAACCCTGTTTTGTTTCCTGTCGTTGGTAGATACAAGGAAACTGGTTGCCATTAGGGAGCAGAGTGAATTACTATATATCCTATGGGCTCGGCTCCCACAGCTATTTAATTGGCAGATTCTCTTTTAAGTGGGCTAAATTTATCTGGCCATTTACTCCTTGTAATTGGACCATTAAGGGGCTTTTTGTCTGCTTCTGGCAACGGTTGAAAAGGGAAGGTAAGAGTGAATGCATAGGAGTCGAATCAAAAAGAAAAAGATGCTACATCGAAGCCAGGGAGCAGCTGGTGTGTAGCTCTCTCCACACATGTGTCTCATGTCTCGAACAAAGGAGAATCGGCATCAACACGTGCACTCAACGCTTCTGTCTCCTTCTATTTGTGTCTTTGTTTGTGTCGTTTTGTGTTAACGTCTTTGCGCGCGTGTCGCTGTGTGGTTGCAGGACGTCGAACAGCAGCGCGACGCTCTCCTCGTGCGTGTCGATGGAGCCCTGCGCATGTCCGGAGGAGTGCATGTTCACAGCCCTGTCCCATGCCGACGTCACCTTCCGCAAGATGGAGGGCTACCTGAAGACCAGACAGCTCTGTGACGTCATCCTGGTGGCTGGAGAGAGGCGGATACCGGCGCACAGGTAGGAAGGAAGAAACTGAAATGTTGTACGGCAAACACTGTGATGTTCATGTGACCCACCGAGCCAATGGTCGACCGGTGTTGGGCCATCAGTTATGCTTCTTCTGGTGATGTGTCCCGCAACGCCGGACCCCTGATGGCGGCTTTTCAGGCGATTCTGGACGTTGAACTGGTGGTGGAGCTAGTTGGTGAAAGAAATTACTCAGAAGTTCAGAGAAGTAAGCAACTGATATAGACAAGAGGGCACGCCCAGGAGGCATCTGAACATTCAAATAAACTAATATTTGTACTGTAGACCAACTGATCCCCAAGACTGAGGAGACCTCTATATTTCCATTTATAGCTCTTTCTAGCTTCCCATCCTCCTAGGTTCGTCCTTGCTCTTTCGGTTTTCCTTTTTGGAATGACTAAAACAGATTACTGCCACCTGCTGGGACGAAGAGTTATTTGCTCTTCACGTGGGCACAGAACCTTTGTGCTACCTGGCTGTCGGCTGCTATTTTTATGCTGCGTTCAAGTGCAGCTGATGAGAAACTGTGATGTGCAATTATTCCAGTTTGTTTGCAGAACATTCAGTTGATTATTTGATGATAAAAAATAATCGTTCTTCTGTCGCACACATGCAGAATTAACGCTTGCATGAGGTGTTGACACGTGCACCACGACATCTGAACATGTGCATGCACACACAGACACAAGCATGATGACACATACAGCTCACACATTATTCTATTTGGAAATAACATTTCGCGAACACAGTCACGCTCACAACCAGTGGTTTTTTATTTTTGAGGTATCTCTACCATATGTAGTATAGTCAGCTGACTGTCTGAGTCATGCGTCAGTCACTACGCACGCACAGACACACACACACACATGCGCGTGCCTGCATATCCACTTCACAGCCCCCGCTGCACTGCTCTGTTGCTGCTCTGGGCATGTGGCCACTGGTGTACCAGCAGGGTCCATCTGCACAAGGATGAAACGGAAAAGTGGTCCTCCACCACCAGAAGAAAGACCTCCTTTTCTCTCACTGCCTTCCTGTTCTGCCTCATTTGATTTAGTCCTGCCGGCACACACGGGGACAAACAAAAGACCCCTCTGTACGGGAACCCTAATGGCGCATGTGAAAGAGTGTGTCAGCGTCTGAAGTTGTGATGCGTGTGTGTGTGTGTATGCTTGTTGATTGTGTGCCTGCCAGCGAGGGGGGTGGGAGTAAGACGCCTTTGTTTGAAAATGACTGTTTTGTTGCAGATGTATTTATTTTATGTGTAGGATAAAAGTGCTTTTCTGGGAACAAAACATACACACTCCTTCTCTCCCCGTCTCTCCGTCTTACATGCAACAAACAAACAAATGTACGTGCTGAATAGGCCACTTGTGCTGTATATAGCTGCGTGTTTCTTCTGGAGTTTGTTGCAAACAGTGCACTTTGAGCAAAACTCAGTCTCTGTGCGTGCACGGAAAAAATAAAGAGTACAGCATGACTGTACCTTTTTGTCTCTGGGGCAGTAGTGCATACAAATGCACTAGCTAGCAAATCTATTTTTATACCTGCATCTGCTCACCTCTCTAAGTGCCTCCTTAACTGATTTTAGGAAATATGTTATCACCTTTATTTACCATCATTGTATATCAGCGATCATGCAGACTGGGGTTATTGAGAGTCTACAGCCATGCTAGCACAGTTCAAGTCTCGATAGCACTGGAAGTCCCTGTAGGAGAGCCCTGGGAGTCAATGGAGGTTTTATAAGGTTAGCTTTACAAGAGAATACACTTTCAGGATGAAGACTTAACTTGTTGGTTTTGCAAATGTGTGGTTAACCTCAGCCCCTCCGTTAAACAGTGTTAGACAAAGCCGCTTCCCGGACCAGTGGATGAGTATTGTATAACTCGAGGGCGTTGTAGCATCGCGTAGCAGTAGATGAAAAATCCAAGTTGTTAATCTTGAGGGTCGCATGAAATTCAAGGTGAACCACAAATGTGACACCACAAAATAAGCTGCATTGGTTTCAAGTCATTAGGATAAATCCTCTGAGGACCGTGAACGTCTTAGCAGTCAAGAGGTGAAGGACTGTGGTGCTTTTGTGAATAAGAAGTCCCCAGGAGGCGGGACGCTGCGTTGCTTGACACTCTTTTCTTGACTTTAATGCAGGGAATGAGTTTGGAGTACTGTCCTTATTTTCCAATCTGACATACAGTAAACGGTCACTGTTAGGTAACTCTTTTTTGCAGATCATTTACAATACATTTGCGCATTGTTTCCTAGAGGTTTGGGAAATACCTTGTTGCAGAAAAATGTTCGAGAGGGTATTTTGTAATGCAGATCGGGCGTTTTCATACGTTGACGAATACTCCAACCAGTGTTATTTTTAGTGTCTCTCTGAACCAGTGAGGTATGTATGATGGAAGGCATCAACAAGGGACTGTTGCTATTTGGATGCAGGTGTAACCTGCTCTGCTGTCCTGCTTCCAGACAGTGTTACGGTTGGCTGATTGCACAATTCACTGTGCGTATTAGACCGTGCGTGCCGTACCGAATGGTTCGATATTATATTGAGAATTGTTGCATTCCTAATCTGTACTAAATCTTACCGACAATAGAACCAAGAAGATATCTCAGTCCGGACTAAAATTATTATTATTAAGGTCTCTCGGCCAAGTATACTTGTGTATACAAGGAATTTGGTCTCTGCATTTATCCCATCCGTGAATTAGTGAACACACAAAGCACACAGTGAGGTGAAGCACACACTAACCCGGAGCAGTGAGCTGCCATGCTACAGCGGCACTCGGGGAGCAGTGAGGGGTTGGGTGCCTTGCTCAAGGGCACTTCAGCCGCTTTCTACCGGTCGGGGGTTCGAACCGGCAACCCTCCGGTCACAAGCCCAAGGCGCTAACCAGTAGGCCACGGCTGCCCCGTGGCCCCGTACTTATGATGCACTGACATGCAGTTTGAGAAGTTGCCATCCAAGTAGACACACGGTCATCATGGCTAGCGGGTTATGTTTTCCTCTACATCTATATTTTAGTATTTGCAGAGAAAAGTAAGGAGCTTAAAGTCGGGCTTTCTCACGACCCACATGCTGTTTCCCTCTCTGTTTTTTCCATTACTGTATCCCTGTAGCAAGCAGCACATCCACACTCAAACACAGTGTTCAGTTTCCAGCTCTTGCCTTTCCTTTCCTGAGTCCATCTCGTCTGTTTCCTGCTCCCCTCGCTCTGGCATTTTGTCTACACTCTGCTCTTTCCATTACTGTGTGACACACTGTCTGTCATGTCTTCACCACAGTGCATTTGTGTTTGTGTGTAAATAACCCTGGGCTTTATATATAGCTTGTATCTCACATAGCAAGTCAGACAGAGACCCACATGAAAAATTAAGTGTGTGTGTGTATCAGGGAGATAAGACCGAGATACCTGACTGGAATACTTGGGGGAAAAAAAAAAAAAACACAACTTCCTGCTGACTGTAGTGAATTTTGACATCTTTGTCTGCACAACACATGCATCTGCAGCTCTTCTCTGCTCCAGGCTATCTGTCAAGGTCCCAGTGTCACACTCAGTAATGAGGTTATACACAAATACACAAGAGCAGTGCAGACATACACATATGTTCAAGTTTGACACGCACAACTGTGGAGGCAAAAAAAAAAAAAAAAAGCAGAGCAAAAACACAAAGTCATTTTGATTCGTGGAAATCTGTCTAACATTACGATTTTTTTTATCATAAATGAATCTAGATTATTTTCTTAAAGGGGAACTACTGTTTTTTACAACCTGGACCTTATTTCTGGCATAAAATACAATCGTTTACTCACCCATATAACTTTTGCGTCATTTGTAGTCATTTGGGAGATATTTAGATCTGCGTATATACATATAGTGGGAGTGAATGGGGCACCGAAACGCTGCCTCTAAATAACGCATTATCTGCCGCGAAAGACGTTCATTTCACCAACATTTTGGGTCCGGAGTTACCTGTTATCATCTATGGTTCGTGCTATGGTTCGTCCACAACCTCAGCATCAGAAAAAAATATTCAGCCATGTTGCAAAAACTAGCAGTAGCAAATTACACGTAAACAAGCCGACCGTCACGGGTGCATGCTGTGCTCAGAGATGACATCATCCAGGTCAGAAGACATGATAACGGGTAATTCCAGACTCAACAGGGAATAGCACTAGCGTACGATAACAAAATATTGGTGAAATGAACGAGTTTCGGGGCAAATAATGCGTTATTTAGAGGCTACTTTTCGGTGCCCCAATCACTCCCACTATATGGATATGCGTAGATCTAAATATCTCCCGAATGACTACAAATGACGCAAAAGTTATATGGGTGAGTAAACGATCGTATTTTATGCCAGAATTAAGGTCCAGGTTGTAAAAAACAGTAGTTCCCCTTTAATTGCTCCTGTAATCCAACACAATATCTTAAGATGTTTTATTCTGTTGGATCAAAGGTCTTAGTCCCCCAAAAGTGTAGATGGATTTCTGTTAATGGCCATTTACTTTACTTATCCAGAGTCTCATTTAGATCAGGATATCAAAAGTATATCTCTGACATTTTGCATCCTTCAGCTTGGAACAGATTACGAAATGTCTCTTTACAGGCGACCTGTCTGTCCTTCATCTCCACTCTTTCCCTCCTGCCATATAACTTATTTCTCAGACTCTCCTGGTGCTAAATTTTACATTGGCCTTATGTTAAGCATGACCACCTCTGCCTTTTTTGCTCTCTTGTCCATGAGCTCATTTGACGTGATTGACACATGCAAACTAAACTAGCTCCCCGACGGCACAAATTCCAGGTCTTTTAAAGTGCACGCAAGAACGTGGTCTGGCTAGAATTGTGCCTTTTATGTTTTTAAAGTCGACATTTTCTGCGAACTCTGTGTCATATTTCCAAGTAACAAGAAATTGCCAATTAAATAAATGAGTTCTGAATATAAAAGAACATTTATTTCACGGGGAAAGTCAGGCATAAAACGCCGGTTACAGTTTGAAATTAGGACTCGAGCCGCATGACTGAAATAATAGCGCAGCAGTGACCTTGTGTTATTAATCTTTTTTAAAATGTGTCACTTTTCAGAGAAGGTTACGTGTGGAGCTGCCAGAGCTAATTAATAGTTATTTTACCAATCATTTCACTCATTTTTTAACCTAAAATGCCAAACATTTCCCAGTGGAGGCATTTTTTTCTTATCTGAGCATTTGAACTGACACGGACAAGTTGGTCCAATGAAGGGCATCCGAACACATAACTTCAGATTGTAGGAACTTAAAACAGGCATTTTTGCACATTTCTAGAATTAATCTATAGTTGCAGGCTCAGTTAAGACAAACTCTTGCTACATATTTGCACCAGCAGTCTTGATGAAGTGTGTTAATGAGAGAAATGGGCCTTATGGCTACGTATTCAGGCATTGACTTAATTTCAGATTTCACAATTTAGAGGTCATCTAATGTTGCATTGGAGTCAAAAATAACAAGCGTCCTCCTGAGAGTCTTCCTTGTTTCATTAGTTATATGAAATATTTCAAACAGCATCCGTGAGAGGACCCACATTGACACTGAAAGGTTAAACGTCTCGTTGCTGTTGATACACAAACATGTGGATATGCCTCAGGCTTTTTACTGCTTCAGATTGAGTAGTTTTCATCAAGCTTAAATAACATGTCTTCAAAGAGAGGAGTTATACAGGATGATAGTCCCGTTCAGGGGAAACATGATTTTAATCCTGCCTAAAGTGAGTGTAGTTGAGCTGTCTTCCATTCTTGCTAATATATTGTTGTCAGAATGCTTGTTGGTTGGTACCTCTCTATCTCCTTGCATGTTTTACTTTGTCCTTCAACAGTCTTTATGTTAATATGACATTTAATTTAGACTTTTTTTCTGTCGCCGAAGTTTAAATGTCATTAGGTCCAGCCTACAATCGTGACTTGTATGTTAATTAAACTAGGTGCTTTTACAGACCTGAGATTGGCAAGTTAATATAAATCATTGGAGAAAGAAGTTCAAATTGTCGACGCATAAAGTGGACATGAATCTCAGAAAGTTGCAGAGATTATTGGGCTGAACCAAGCTTTTTATTTGAAGGATTCTTATGTCTTTAACATGACTCATGCTTCTGTTTTGTCACCTATTTACGAGACGGTCCTGTTATTCGCTGTCTGGCCGTGTCGTCCTCTCTTAAGCTGCCCGCTCCCTGTCTGTTCTGCATCTTCTCCCTTTCTAGTCGAGCTCATCCTGTCTGCCAGGTTACAGCAGTCTGGTCCTCCATTACAGCTGTCTATCTTCTCTGACTGATGTCTGACGCTCTGTGCTTTCACAGGCTGGTCCTCTCATCCGTGTCAGACTACTTCGCGGCCATGTTCACCAGTGATGTCCGGGAGGCCAAGCAGGACGAGGTGAAGATGGAAGGAGTAGACCCTGACGCGTTGTGGGTCCTGGTGCAATATGCATACACAGGTACACACACAACCTTATACCCTTATAAACCTTTTATAACCTTACACCCTGCTCACATCATTATTTAAATACACAAACAACCTACAACAGCAATGAGATTTACGATAGTTTGCACTGAAATGCCAGCATAATAAGACATGTTTATTTATTACTATCAACTCTTGTCTTGAATTAAGGTATTCATTACAACATATACTTTCCAGCTGCATTAAATAGTCACTTAAAGTAAATCACCACCACGTCTGAAAACTGTCCCAAACAAACTCACCATTTTTTCCTGACTGAGTAATGTTTTAAAAAAAAAAAACTACAGTGACAACCTGTTTTTTTTAAACATGATATATTTAGGATTAATTTGTGAAGATTTACATCTTTATCTAATCTAAATGTTTAAATACACAAATACTTTCTATATGATCTATTATGAATTATGAATAAGCTGTAGACCAACTGATCTGCACGATGAAGAAGAGACCAGCTTCCTAACCTCCCAGCTAATAGTGGCTCTTCTGGTTTCCTCTTTTGAATTATGAATACAGTCGACTGCCCCCTTTTGGTAAGAAGGCTGTATTCTATCACTTTGCAGAACATACACCGATCAGGCATAACATTATGACCACTGTGTAGGTCCCCCTCCCAGTTTTGACTCATCAGAGAATGGGCATGGGTCTTCTGAGGGTGTCCTGTGGTGTCTGGTAACAGAACATTGTTAGTGGGGGCCTTTGGGTTCTATGTGTTGAGGGGAGGGGCCTCTGTTGATCATCCCACAGATACTTGATCAGTTTGGGATCTAGTGAATTTGAAGGCCAGGTCAACACCTTGTGCTGTTTTTCATATTATTTGAGTTGTTCCTAAACTGTTTTTGCATGTCATTGCTAAGGGGTGGGGGTGCTTGGTCTGGTCTAGGTGGGTGGTACATGTCTAAGTAACATCCACATGAATGCCAAAAGTTTCCCAGCAGACCGTTGCATTGTCACAAGATGGTCAATGTTATTTACTTCTCCTGTCAGTGGTCATAATGTTTTCTGTAGCTGTAGTAGCTAGTAGTTCTTTGAGATCCCTTTGGTGTGTCCGTCCCTTGAAGCCAGTTCTAGTCTTTACATTTTCTATGATAAATATTTCATTATTACTTTGTATTAAACGTTAATGGACCCTTGTGACCATAATTACATGAAAGTGTAGCTTTTGACTTCAAAATCTCTTAAATGACATGCTGAAGACAGTCTTTCCTTCCTTCCCGTCATCACCCTTTTCCTCTTTTGCTGTCCCCTTCATGTTGTCCAGGCCGTCTTGAGTTGAGGGAGGACACCATTGAGTCTCTGTTGTCAGCCTCCTGCCTGCTGCAGTTGTCATCTGTGGTCCAGGCCTGCTGTTCCTTCCTCATGAAGCAGCTCCATCCCTCCAACTGTCTGGGCATCCGCTCCTACGCCGACGCCCAGGGCTGCCACGACCTGCAGAGGGCCGCTCACTCTTACACCATGGTGTGTACGCAGCCAGTCCATATCCTCCTGTGTCTCTTGACTGTTTGGGGAAATTAAAATGATGGAACGGAAAATGATGACATGAATTCAGGTAGACTGTAGGTAATGTTGCCTAGCAATTACGTGTCTTTCGCCTTGCCCTTTCCCCACCAATTATTTTCCTGTATACAGCTTCTCCTCTGTAAGATTTCGATCAGTTTCCAGCCTTGATCATGTTCTTGGTCACAAATTGGCTCCTCGTTCACAGCTCCACACACCATTATCGCCACAATGCCTGTTTTCCAGCGCACCGTTGCTATGGTGATGGCGAAATAGCTCCTTTATCGACTTGATCATTCTTTTTTTTCTCTTTTCTTGTTCTGTCCTGTCTTTACTTGCCACATTTGTCAACCCAGCCTTCGTCTGTGCGTCTGTCAGTAGCGCCGTTCCTCCCTTTCGCTCTCTGTCTCCGTCTAAGGGGATTATTGCTATGGTTTAATCTGAGGTAATTATTTCATAAAGGTGGCTTTATTTGGGTACGACTGTCTGTGTCTGTAATTCACACACATACGCGCGGCTTACAGGATTATTACGGCCTTTGTGCAACAGCTATACAAACTGTCTGACTTGGTAGCGCTGGCATTGTTTACAATTTTTGGTTTATTTTTGTGGGAAGCAGGTCACATTTCCATATTCTTCACCCCCTTTCCCAGTTCCCCCAGACAATACTGTCCTAAAAATATACAAATAAAAAAAATAGGCAAAGGAGAAATAACACTGGAGAAGATTTTGAGATGGTTAACTGAATCTCTTTGGAGTATTTCGCAGACAAAAGAGCAATTTGGAGAAATGGTTTGTGACCGTTTATAGAGTAAACATTTAAAAGATTCATTTAGAAAAAAGTAGAGTAATTGATAATGAAAATTATTCTTAGCTCCAGTCTTATCTTCCCTCCCCATATTATACCTGTATCATTCCTAGCTTTTCCTTTCCTCTAAGGCTCTCCAAGCCTTCCTCTTTTTCCCTTTCAAACCCCTAATCCATTTCCTCTCTCCCACCAATACATTATTCATCCTTTCTTACTCTTTCAAAGCTGCTGCCTTTTTTCCTCGCTTCCCTTCCCAGCCATTTCATCTGTCACTCAGCTCTACTCTAACCTCCCTCTCCCCGTGCACCAGGAACACTTTCTGGAGGTGGTCGGAGGGCAGGAGTTCCTGTTGCTTCCGGTGGAGGAGATGGAACGGCTCCTCACGTCCGACGACATCAACGTGCCAGATGAGGAAACCGTGGTGACCTCGCTGCTGACCTGGGTCCGCCATGATGTCGCCACCCGGCAACGCCACCTACCTCTGCTGCTGGCTCACGTCAGGCTTCCTCTGCTGCAGCCACAGGTGAGAGCTGCCAGGAGCTCTGTCACATAAAATACTGGAAGACAATAGTTGGACGTAACGATTACAGATACACAGATTTTTCTTTCCAGATATTGATTTCAGTGCCACATCTCTGGTGCAAAGTAAGGTAACAAGTGGATTAAATTTGCTGTGACACTAAAAGGTGAGCTGGCAGCTCTCCGTGACTGAATGAATCTGATAGTGGAAACACTGAATTTCATTTGAAAGCATCAGTTTTAACGTGGCCTAGCCCTGCCACGGCTGATTCATGATCCACTTATATGGTTAGCGTCCATGCAGATGAAAATCTGGTGTATCATTTGGATGTACATCGATAAGTACAGTGAAATCACAACAATAACACAGAACAGGTTTTTATCTGACGCTGTATTATCGTTATCTTTTGTCTTCTTTTTTTTTATTATTTATTTCTTGTTATCTCTTGTTCTTTCCAGCGCTCTTAAAATAGCTGAATGGATAAAAGTGAATCTGTGTATCGCCTAGAGGGAAACTAAAATAGATGAATTACTTTCGTTGTTAAGCGTATTATTTTGATACTGTGTCTGTGTCTTTGATCGTGTCCCTATGTGTGTGGAATCAATCAGTGCATTTACAAGCTAGAGCCACCTTATTGTTGGAGCTTTCAAAGCTGCCTATGTCCTCACATCGCTTCAAGACAAGAGCGTGTGTCCGTCTGTGTCCTGATCATCTGCTGATTGTTTCCCATGGCCATATTTGTCTCTCGTCCCTCCTTCCTTTTGTTCTCTGTCCTCTTCAGACAATTGGAGGGACTTTATCGATTATGCTTACCATAAATCAGGTGCGTGTGAGTTTGTTTCGATTTCATGCGTGTGCATATCAGTGTTTTGAGTTTACAGCCCCGTGTTCTGTCTAGCTTGCAAAGTATCTGACTGGTAATGTAATGCCGAGAGGTTTATATTCTGTGCAGAACCTCATTTACTGCCTACGGCTTTGGCTGCACGCGCACACACATGCACGCACAGTTAAAGCCTTAATTAAATGCGATATCTTCCTTAACTTGAGCGAAATTATCCGCTCTCCTCAGCTCCCTCATCGGTTATTTCCCTCCCCTTTTATATGAAGAAACCGCCGTAGAGTAGAAACACGCTTTGTGCCCGGCTCTGCTGTTGTCTAGCCTGCATCTACACACCCCCCTCCCCTGTTTTTGTACTTGTGCAGCATAGTGTATGAACACCTCAGATATATGGCTTTGCCCTGGTCAGCTGAAATCACAAGTAGCTGTAAGATGTAATCAGGGTAGAAGATGGATGGCAGAGAGGTGAAGCGGCAGAATGGCAGCGGAGCAGAGCACAGCACCGAGCTGAGGCTTGATTCCACCTCCGGCTCTGTATCATGCGTGGCAGCCCCCCTCCCCTTCCCAACACCATGCCAACGCTGATAAATGCATTAACACTCGGCAACCTCATCAGCTGTGAAATGCCAATAAACCAACATATAAACCTCACACAGACTCCCGATCAATAGTCATCAGCCAATTAGTCAGCTCCCTATCTAGGCCGCCGTGCGATTACTCATCAAGTGGATCTCAATTCAACAGATTAATACCTTTAATCCCCGCTCCTCATTACCACTGTCGCACAAACACAGACGCCCACACACATTTGGTCTAAGCTTCTCAGAGGAGCATCTGTGGCCTGACGGAGTGCGCCGCTGTGTTTCAGCTTGTATGCAGCCGTTCAAAGTTCAAGGTTTTAATTCAAGCAGAAGAGCAGGGCAAAACGCTAAAGGTCGTAAAGAAATGCTTTTAAACACTGGGGTAGCAGCACACATCATATACATGTCTCTCCTGGTGGACATTCACAGTTCCCCTCACCACAGGGATTATAAGAGGTCTAATGAATTATATTACCAGCTGAGGTGCAGCTCTGTGCAGCATAAATACAATTCAGTGACTATTGTGTTCTGTGTATGTTTTGAGGAAGGGTTTTCATAAACAGAAAAAGATTAAACGGACAGGTGTTGGTAAGAACAGGAGCATACACCGATCAGGCATAACATTATGACCACCTTCCTAATATTGTGTAGGTCTCCCTTGCGCCTCCAAAACAGTTATAACTCATCAGAGAATGGACATGGACCTTCTGAGGGTGTCCTGTGGTGTCTGGCAACAGGATGTTGTTAGTGGGGGGCCTTTGGGTCTCGTGGGTGGATCAGGCTTGTTTCAGTGCATCCCACAGATACTTGATCAGTTTGGGATCTAGTGGATTTGGAGGCCAGGTCAACACCTCGTGCTGTTTTTCATGTTCTTGATGTTTTTTTGAGTTGTTCCTAAAGCGTTTTTGTGTGTGTGTCTGTGTCAGGCTGCATCCTGCTGGGGATGGCTGCTGCCATCAAGGAGTGTCATTGCTATGGGGTGGGGGTGCCTGGTCTGGTCTAGGTGGGTGCTACATGTTTAAGTAACATCCACATGAATGCCAGGTCTAAATGTTTCCCAGCAGAACATTGAATTGTCACACGATGGTCAATGTTATTCACTTCTCCTGTCAGTGGTTTTAATGTTACAGGACAAAAATGAGAATAAGCAAAACAATTTACGTAGCTAGGAGATGCGTGTAGGCCATGCTGTCTCAGAGACGATAGCACAACTTTCTCCCTGCCCACTGTGAGCTGGAGAGAGGGCAGAAAGGAGTAGGTGAGAATCCTGCAGGATTCAGTCTTATCTCACCCTCCACACGATGGATAAATAAATAAATACCACTGTAGAGGACAAACATGATTATTTAATTTTTTTCTCACATCTGTCCTTCTCTAGCACATGAACGCGCAAATAGGGTTCGCTGTAATTTTCTCTTCTCTGATTGTATGCAGTAGAAGTGCGGTTAACCCTGGTGTGTAAGCTGCTTATACATTTACCATGCATGCCCTACACTCTCCGTGTAATTATGTTTAAAAAGAACACAGAGGAAAACAAGAATGATTGCATATCTACTTTACGTGCTCTATATGATTGAAGCTTACCACTCATTTCTGACTTGAGCCGGCCGACGGATAGATGCAGGCGTACTCAAAGTCTGGAAACTTAAAATGACTTCAGAATCCCTGCTCCTCTGGAACCTTTGCTGCTTTCCATCTGTTAGCACACACACACACATACACACACGTATACAAACACAAACACACACCTATCTAAATGTAAATCATGTAATTCTTGCCTTCAGGGAAAACCTGCTTCTCAGCACCCTGCCTCTTACAAGCAGTGATTTCCTCTGGATGTATTTTAAGGAACAGACTGGTGGATTGAAGGGCTTCATGCTGCCGCCTCTGGCTGTTTGTGTGTGTGTGTGTGTGTGTGTGTGTGTGTGCGTGCACGCGGGCGAACATAGATGAGGTTAGAGGGTATGGACTAGAAAGCTGATGAGATGTTGAGGACAGATTACTCCTCTAGTGTGTCATGATCAGTGTGTATGTGCTCAAGTGTGTGTGTGTGTGTGAGAGAGATAGAGAGAGAGAGAGCACTAATGGTTGTTGGGCCGATCTAATCTAATCTCTCGATCAATGAGAGAGCGGCGTTCCTTCGACTCTCAAACCTCCACAATCAGTGATGACATCGTACTGACATGGGCCCACACCGGCAGCACGCGCCCTAACCTGCATGTGTTTCATCTGCAGCCGTCACAGTGAACCGGTGTGTTTTTACGTGTGTGTGTGTGTGTGTGTGTGTGTGTGTGTGTGTGTGTGTGTGTAGTTCTTGGCAGACCTGGAGTCCAACCCTCTCCTCCGTGACAACGTAGAGTGTCAACGGCTCCTGATGGAGGGGATGAAGTATCACCTGCTGCCCCAGCGCCGGCCCCTGCTTCAAAGTCCGCGCACCCGACCCCGCAAGGCCACCGTAGGGGCCATGTTTGCGGTGGGCGGCATGGACGCTACAAAAGGTGAAAACGCGCGAACCAACCCACAGCCAGACACACTCCACGTTGAACTCGCAGCCTCTAAAGGGATGAAAATAGTTTCATAAACTGGCACGTATGAGATCTAAAAATAAAATGACTGGTGCGGTACAAGATATGAGTAAATAATCCAATTAAAAATATCTACTGATCAGCCGAGATCTTAACAAAAGTGTGTGCACACGTGTTAAAATCACAACCATCTCTACCCCTTTCAATATAGTCTTGTCCTACCTTCAGATTGTGTTGAAAATGTGAATAAAACATGAAAGAAAAATGTGATGCCAAGAAGATAAATGAGTGTGTTTTTTTTTTTTTATCGTTTGGAGACAGACAGTTCCAGTGTGCATTAACAGGCTTTCACATTCGCATTCAGTTTATCTCCTGGTGTGTTTTCTTCTCTTTTTCTCCCACAGGTGCGACGAGTATCGAGCAGTACTGTCTGCGTCGGGACACGTGGAGGCAGGTCGCCACCATGAGCGGGAGGAGGCTGCAGTTTGGCGTAGCCGTCCTTGACGGTCGCCTCTATGTGGTCGGAGGCCGGGACGGACTCAAGACCCTCAACACTGTGGAGTGCTACAACCCGCACAGCAAAGCCTGGAGCGTCATGCCTCCCATGTCCACACACAGGCATGGCTTGGGTGAGCAGATATTCATCCAGTACCAGCTAAAAAGGGCTTTAAAAGTGTCCGTCGCAATTTTTAAGAGTGTAGTTAAGGTTTTTAGATCACAATTTACAGAATAATTGTAAGATTTCCGTTGTATTTTGTTGATCCTGTCTTGAAAAGCTGCCTTTCCACTTGCCTCCTGATGCAGTGAAGTCAAAGGTCACTTTCCACTACAGAGCAGCACCTCACCAGCTGATTGTAAGTGATTCAGTGTCACAGATCAAGAGCACTTCGGCAGGGTGGATCGAACCCGGGTTTCTTTGTTTGAAGGACATCCACTCCAAAAGCCTGACTATTGCAACAACAGAATTTGATAAGGCGTGCTGTGCTGCTTCACC
Source organism: Chelon labrosus (assembly GCF_963514085.1). Taxonomy (NCBI): domain Eukaryota; kingdom Metazoa; phylum Chordata; class Actinopteri; order Mugiliformes; family Mugilidae; genus Chelon; species Chelon labrosus. The sequence goes on from NC_140338.1 coordinate 12,115,016, forward strand.
GTGTTTAGAAATTAGTGCATGTGTGTGAAGGAAAGCGGGTGATTCAGACACACATCTGGCGGCGCAGATGTTCTGGCAGATAAATCCCCCGAGTATGGAGGTGTCAACATGCTGCTAACTCTGCACGCCGAATGCCCCGGTGTTGGTTGCACATACAATAAAAACTCGACACCTGTTGTCGTAAATGCGTGCGGGTTTTTTATGAGCTTGTCCAAGTCGATATTGTTTGGGGAAATTTAATCACGGACATGCGGTCGTGCATCACAGGTGTGGCTGTCCTAGAGGGGCCCATGTACGCGGTGGGAGGACATGACGGCTGGAGCTACCTCAGCACAGTGGAAAGGTGAGAGGATATTTCGCGCTGCTGCCTTCTTCTGTATTATTCCTCCTTTTAAAGGTTAATTTTACCCATATTACTGAATGTAAATATGTATACAGAGACGTATAATATTCTCGGTTGGTTTGTTTTGACCAGTTTCTGAAATCCCAGTACAATCATAACAGTTCCTAGAGACTATTTCTTCTGTAGAGAGGTTTATAAAAACAGTTGACAGCCATTTCTGTGTATTATGTAGAATAACGGAGGCACAGTTTACGGAACGAGATGTCGCAGGTTAGTCATGTTCCACTTTAATACAGGACTGTGAACTTGTTTACACTCAGGTGGGACCCCCAAGCTCGCCAGTGGAGCTTTGTTGCGAGCATGGCTACGCCCAGAAGCACAGTGGGAGTGGCTGTTCTGAATGGCAAGTAAGTAAGAAAATCCACTCTGCTCTATATGTCAAGTTAAAGATTCAGCTTTAGCACAGGCACTATAACATCGAACATAATTTGAGTTGTTTGTTGTGAACGGGTGCACTTGAATTTTTTATGACGTTTTGTTCTTGTTGCTGTCGATTTTTTTTTGTTGTTGTGAGATGCTTTGAACAAAAGCACTGGCAAACTGAGAGTAGTGCACTCGGAATTAGATATAATTTACCTGACTTCATACGACGGTATGCACATAAAGGCCATTCATTGCTTGTGATTAGGGTAAAGATTTGACTGGCTCCATACCATTTTTATCTTGCAGCTCATCGTCTAAGGTTTTTTTTGTTTCAGAGGAGAAAAAAAAAATTGTCATTGATGAATTATAAGAATATCGAGGTTCACGCTCTGCTTGTTTGGAAGATGAATGTAACAGAGTTCAAGTTATACAGGTAGCTGTTGTAAGGAATGACCTCCTTTCTGTACAGACCACCGGTGTGTGAAACAGTAATGAAAAATGAGTGAAAAAAACACACACACATGCTGGGTGTTGAGCGACTAAAATGTGGTGAAAGTCGCGTCCACTGGTCGATGATGTCACACGTAAAAAACACAGTAGAAAGTAATGCTTTGCATCAATGAAATCTATATTCCTGACCTGATTACATAGTGTAGCGTCTCACACAAAAGAAGCTACAATAACAAAAAAAAACATGTACATCTACAACCACAGCAACAAAGCCAACACCCTAACACACACATACACAGACCTATGTTTCTACCACCATCTCCTAACTTTAACCTTTACCCTTAAAGGGGAATTACTGTTTTTTACAACCTGGACCTTATTTCTGGCATAAAATACGATTTTTTACTCACCCATATAATTTTGGTGTCATTTGGAGTCGTTCAGACGATATTTAAATCCGCGTATATCCATATAGTGGGAGTGACTGGGGCACCGAAACGCATCCTCTAAATAACGCATTATCTGCCGCAAAACTCGTACATTTCACCAATATTTTGTTATGATACGCTAGTGCTATTCCCCGTTGAGTCCGGAGTTACCTGTTATCTATTTACGGACGTGCAGCGGTTTGTTGTTCTTTGGCCAGCTGTTCCTCTCTCTGCCTCCGCATCCTCCTTTCAACAAGCTCCTCAACCGTATACTCTGGCTCAAAACGGTAAGGACGTCCATTCAGTCGCCGTCCACAACCTCAGAATCGGAAAAATATTCAACCATGTTGCAAAAAACTAGCAGTAGCAAATTACAGGTAAACAAGCCGCGGGGGGTGCAAGCGGCGCTAAGAGATGACATCATCCAGGTCAGAAGTTAGTGGGTCAATCTACAGACCCTGGATGATGATAACAGGTGACTCTGGACTCAACGGGGAATAGCACTAGAGTATCATAACAAAATGTTGGTGAAATGAACAAGTTTTGCGGTAGATAATGCATTATTTAGAGGCTGTGTTTCGGTGCCCCAGTCACTCTCACTATATGGCTATACACGGATTTAAATATCATTCGAACGACTCCAGTTGGCACCAAAGTTATATGGGTGAGTAAACGATCGTATTTTATGCCAGAAATAAGGTCCAGGTTGAAAAAAACGGTAATTCCCCTTTAAACCAAGTCTTAACCCTCAAAACGTTGTGAGGAACAGCCAAATTCTCATTAGTATACCATAAAAGAGTCAAAACTTTGGCCCCAACAACTTCGTAAATACAAAGCCACACACACACTCACATTTTAAAAGCTGCATTTGATGAGTTCAGGGCTTGAAACTCTTCACTTGCCCTAGAATCAGAAGTTCCTAGAATCAAAACATTGCACCGATGTTTTTAGTATCCAGTGCCTCGGAGAGATGCTACAGAACAGAAAGAGACGTTATAGATGCTAATTAATACAGAAACCACGAATATGAGCTAGCCATGCCCAGCAGTGTCCTGTTTGTGTGTGTGTGTGTGTGTGTGTGTGTGTGTGTGTGTGTGTGTGGCTGTGTGCTGAGGTGAGTGTGGCATGTGCTGTATGTGTTGTGCTTCCTCCGGGCTCTTTGCCTGATGGAGCTCATTACTTGCTTGACTGGTTCTGTTTCACTTCTTTCTTCCCATCCCAACTTCAGATCCACGGATGTGCGCGTACTCACACATGCACGCACACACACACACTGACTGACTGCCCAGGAGGGTTGGTTGATTGATTTTGCTCACCTCATTCTGCCCCCCACAACACACACACACACACATTGTACCATCTGTTAAAGTGTCACCAAATTGAAAAGGGACTTCCAGAGTCCAGGAATGCAAGCAATATTTGTGTGTGTCCAGAAGGGTAACACAATTTTCTTTCTTCCTCAGGCTGTATGCAGTCGGAGGTCGTGACGGCTCATCCTGTCTGCGTTCAGTCGAGTGTTTCGACCCCCACACCAACAGGTCAGAGAACAGGGACTTCATTTGGCAAGAATTAATTGCTGTCTCCGGTTTTATTTCCTGTCTCCAGTTTCCTTTGTCAAAGTACTTCCTTGCTTTTGAGATTATTCACCCGCAGATCAAAGGAGACCACGCACCCTCTCAGGATGTTAGAATAGACTGCATTCAAACAACTTCTGTTTATCGACTACATTCATTAAGGTCTCCTGAAAGAGCTGAAAGGAGATTCTATTTGTGTATTCACTCAAAAAGAAAGATACGGGGTAAAGTCTGTTAATTCATTGTGCTGTGTTTTTTTTTCTTTGCTTTTTTCCTTTCTAATGGTTGCACTCTTCATTTACAGGTGGAATGGTTGCGCTCCTATGGCTAAAAGGCGTGGAGGTGTGGGTGTGGCCACATGGCATGGCTTCCTGTACGCCATCGGGGGCCATGACGCTCCAGCCTCATCGCTAGCGTCTCGCTTAAGTGACTGTGTAGAAAGGTGAGTCTGCGCATTTGTGAGTTGATTGAGAAGATGTGACCAATTTACTTGCAGCAATTTTAAATATAAACACCTAACAACTCTTCCCCTATCCCTCTGAGTGGCCCTTTTGCGTAAGATGAGACAAGATCATATAATTTTGATAAGCTTACATAATACTCCAGGAAAATATTGTGTCAGACTGTTGCAGATCAGGCATAACATTATGACCACCTTCCTAATATTCTGTAGGTCTCCCTTGTGCCTCCAAAACAGTTGTGACTCATCAGAGAATGGACATGGGCCTTCTGAGGGCGTCCTGTGGTGTCTGGCAACAGAATGTTGTTATTGTTGTTATTTGGGTCCTATGGGTTGAGGGAAGGGGCCTCTGTGGACCAGGCTTGTTCCAGTGCATCCCACAGATACTTGATCAGTTTGGGATCTAGTGAATTTAGAGGCCAGGTCAACGCCTTGTGCTGTTCTTCATGTTTTTTTGAGTTGTTCCTAAACCATTTTTGTGTGTGTGTCTGTGTCAGACTGCATCCTGCTGGGGATGGCTGCTGTCATCAAGGAGTGTCATTGCTATGGGGTGGGGGTGTCTGGTCTGGTCTAGGTGGGTGGTACAGGTCCAAAAGTTTCTCAGCAGAACATTGAATTGTCACAAGATGGTCAATGTTATTTACTTCTACTGTCAGTGGTTTTAATGTTATGCCTGATCGGTGTATAACTGAGTAACTTAAACAAATGAGAACATGCTGATTAATGAGCTTTAGAGGTGTTGGTAGTCTAATTTTGAAGAGCCAGTCTAGCTATTTACCTCTGCTTTGAGTATTTATGTTAAGCTAAGCTACACGTGTATGTATCTCACAAAGTGTTGACCTATGGGCCTATATATAGAACTGCTGTATATAGACTGTATAGAACTATATAAACATAGAAATCTGAATAATAATTTACTGTCTCATGTAAACATTCGTGCGTGTGCACAGGTATGACCCTCAGACAGACGTGTGGACAGCTGTAGCCCCCATGAGCATCAGCAGAGATGCCGTTGGTGTCTGTCTCCTCGGTGACCGTCTCTACGCTGTGGGCGGGTACGACGGGCAGGTGTATCTCAGTACTGTGGAAGCTTACGACCCTCAGACGAATGAGTGGACGCAGGTACAGAACACTGACACGCACGGCGAACAGTACAGCCGCTTTATTAGGCTCCGGTCTTGTATTACACATCTGCTCACATGTAAACTGACACGCCGTACTTCGCTGTACATCAGAGAAAACTATTTAAAATGTTGCGTGAACACACAGTCGCAGTCTGACCTTCCTCCAGCTCCTCTCTTGGCGTGTTGTCATTGTTATGTAAATGTGTGTTTTCCTCATGCCAACATTGTCCTTGGGGCTTCAGCAGCAGGAAGCAGAGGGGACTGTTGAATGATATCAGTCGGCATTTAGGAGTCTCTATCGCGCTTCAGTTTGCACCCTGTCTTCTGCATAGCCTCGGAGGATTTCCAACCCAATTTGCTGGAAACCTGCCATTTTAGAGACGTGCACCACGCTGAGAACAAGAGAGGTGTGGGTGGACAGATACAGAACACGGGGAAAATGTCTAACTGACAGAGAGGGGATGGGGACGGACTGGGATGAGAGGGGGGGGGCATGTTGAAGCCATTAAATGTGTCCTGTATGCATTGTCAGAAACCGAAACAAACAAACCGGGGGGTGTATTGTCTGTCCGGCGCTGGTAACATCACTTCCTGTGCTCGCTTTAGCACAGATCTGTCAGTCTTGATACTTCCAGAAGAGATAAGATGTGTGCTAAGTTTAACTTCATAATGACACACAGCCTGGACTAGCTGTGCAGAAGAAGTGATGATATATTCTGTTTAGGGGAAACTGGTATTAAACAATATGATGAACATGGATTCATAATGTTATAAACTGAATAAGATGCATGTAACTAACTAATCATTTTGGTATAGACAGCTTTATGACCCCAGCAGTCTACTGAAGCTGTCTGCTGCTCTGTTCACGTTAACACTATGCTGTCACTTGCTCCTGCTGCTATTCATAACCCCACCTCCACCTGAGCATCCACCAGAAGACTGTGAATCTGTGTTGCCTAGAAGGTCCTGTGTTATTATCATCTCTTCCTGCTCGCTTGCTGGGTTGAGCATAGTCTCTCAGTATAGGGAGCAACGATGTCACATGGGACAATAGGGATGTCCCAATCAGTATCGGACATTTTTAAAATGATCGGATCAGTATCAGGCTTCAGCCAAGCCAGATCTTTTGTCGTTATTTATTTTATTACCAATTAACCAAAACCAGATGCTTGTAGGTTCAAAACGTCTTTTTCCTCTTCTGTTTCAGACAGCAATGTTTAAACTATTACTAGGAGATTGTTATTCAGTACTACCAACTTTATTCACTACAAAAAAAAAGTGGAATACGCCGAGAACACAAAACAAGTACTAAATGCTGACTTTAAAAAAGAGAAACGTTTCCAGGAGACAGTGCTGAGGCGAAAAGTATCCCAAGGGAGGGTTACAGAGTTTATGGCATTGGATTAGCAGAACATTTCTGGAGCCAAGGTACGAGCTACCCTCTCCTCGCTACGTTAACTTTGACAGCCCTATTGATTGGACTTAATACAGTCGCATCTGGAGAATACAAGGAAGAGAAGAGAAGTCTTTCGGAAACTCCAGAGGAGCACATTTTGATTATTTAAGGTCGCGTCGGGACTCGGATCGTCCGATACGCAATATTTAAAGGTCATTAAGATCTTGATCGGGAGGTTTATACTGGACAGTCGACACCATGTATGCTTTCCATCATCAATAATCTCTTCGGTTTCAAAGGTCACTCTCTTTATGTGACCTTACAATGGTACGATCACATAAAGACACAAAGCAAACTCAGGCCCAGTTTTAGTGTTGCTTTAAATCAAGTGAGTTGATGAACATGTTACTAAACTGTTGCTTCTACTTGTTTTATTTCTGGTTACCATGGAAATATAAGTCTAGTGTTTTTGGTCTCCACCTCATTAGCCCTATAGACTTTGGAATATTTAATATAGTTATAACCACTTTATTTATTTATAACCTTCTCTTTATTTTTGTTGTACATTGCATTTTAATACTAAAGACATCAAAACTATGAACATGGAATAAAGTAGTAAACTAAAAAATGTTTTATATTTTGTGGCTGCTCTTCAAAGTATTCTCTTTTTACTTCTTAATTAAAAAGAAAAAAAACTGAATGAGAAAGTGTATCCAAACCATATGCAATTAAGCAAGTACCCAACCCCTAATTGGAGAATGGAATCTTATTATTATAGTATATTAAACTATAGTACAGTATTTATGTTAATGCCGATAAAAATGGGGAAAAATATGATTGTCCCATGACAACGTGGATTCTACATAAGTCATATCTGTCCCTGTTATTATTGAGCTGTGTGTTCTCTGTTGTCTCCCCAGGTAGCACCTCTGTGTCTGGGCAGGGCAGGTGCATGCGTGGTGGCCGTCAGACTGTGAAACCATAAACATTTTAATGGATGGACTGTGAACGACGCGGCTGAGAGACCCTCCTCTTTGACATTGAAGGGACACCGAGTGTTTCACCTGCCTACAACAGGAAACAAAGGACTATTTCTGGACGCTCTTCAGGTTTCACTCTTCAGCAGAGTCCCTCTCCTTCATACTTGCTAATCACTACGGTTTTGGGAAGAGTTTACGGTCGAGGTACACGTCTGGTGTCGGTTTCAAGAACCCGCCCAATTAGCAGTGATGGAGCCTGCGGTGTTTATCCGAGCGTGACGGCACAGCTGTCTCGCAGTTATTTTGTTCATGTAGACAAGGTGGGACACACACACACACACTTGCACACATAAACCTACGCGGCTGCCTAGCTTCTGTTTCCGCCGACAAAAAGGTGAGAAACGGCGATTGCCAAGACCGCCTCGTCATTTTATACCTAACGAAATCTGATAGCATTGCACTGATGCTATTTTAACACATTCCCTGTTGTTATTTTGTTGGAACGCTCTCTACCAGTTTCCCACTGTTTTTTTTTTTTTTTCCCCCCACACTGACAGACAAAAGAAAGACTTTTGACATAATCAGCACAACCTCATGAACATCGTTTGCGTGAGGAACTACGAAGCGCTTCATTGTTTTGCAGTGAAAAACACATCACGTTGTAATATTTCCGTGTGTATGTCTTCCGTGTTACATCAGCTCACATCCGAACCTTCTGCACGCTGCGGTAATGCAAACGTATTGTGGCTTTTTGACAAGCGGCACTGGAAGATTAACAAAACTTTTTGGTTTATTTTTCATCCGTTTTTAACTGCTAAGTCTGTTTTTCTCCGTTATTGAGACTCATTAAACTATGTCCGTAGGTTTACAACCGGAGTAATGGTAATAATATTGATAATAACACTGTGGCCCTTTGTTGATCCCTGCAGGGAAATTTTGTTTTCAATTTCCTCCGGAGCACAAGGTCAGCCATTTACAAGCCTGGTTTTGCGGTCAGTCAGGCTTTTCTGCCTGCTACCTTATTCTCCTCCGCTGTAGATGTCGCTTCATTGTCTCTGTGTGTGTGTGTGTACACGTGTTGGGTGCTCAGAGATTGCAAGGAGTATATTTTTATCTCAAATGAGAATCACCACCACCACCACCACCGCCTCCTCCTCCTCCTCCTTCCCCTCTCCACATCTTGAATTCCCTGCTGCTTTCTCTTCATTCCCATTTTCCCTTTTCATCATTGCACACACTCACACGGGTGCGCGCTCTCACACACACACACACACACACACACACACACACACACACACACACACACACACACACACACACACACCCTAGTACCAGAGCAGAACTGGATACTCAGACAAAAATGAACAACAGAACATACAATAATAAGACCATGAATTTAATAACGTTGTTTGATGTCGAGTTCAAAGCGTTATTGGATTCGATGCTGCTGCAGACAAAGAAGCGTCGGGCGGGAGGGGAAGGTGAATCATGTGAAAATGAACTGATGTGTTCATGTTTGTGGGCTCGATTAAGTAAACGTACATGACAAGAGGCCTCGGGAACACAAAGGTTTTGGCTGTGCATTCAGCTTGCCACAATGATAGGTTCATGCTTTATATTTTCTGCCGGGTTGGTTTGGAACAACTTTTCTGCCCGTGGGAATTTTAGACCGTCGGATTGAGGGCGTTTTGGACGGTCCTCACATTCTCACACCCCTTTCAGAGAAGGCTTGGTTTTAGGGTTAAGGTTAGGGACTTAGGTTTAGGTTAGGGTAGGGGCTGGCGCCAAGTTGAGTCTACGTATTATGTCAGTGAATGTCCTGATGAAAAAAAAAAAGCCATACAAATGTGTGTGTTTATGTGTAGCCTTAAAGGGAAAAGAAAAAAAACCCTCCCTGACAGCGAGAGGCAAAGCAGGCATCCTGTCTGAACTGACAGATCTGGAGCTAATGTAGCCCCCAGGATGCTCTTTACAGACACACGCGGACATATCACACACTCGTACAAAGACACACTTAACCACACAGCTGAAAGCCAAGCGCCCCGGGAGCCGGTGGAAACTGAAAAGGCTGCCCAAAATTTGCCGGCACGACACAGAAAAAGCAGAGCTCTCAGTTCCCCCTGATGTTTACTCGAGCCTAATGCTGCTGCTGCATTATTCTATTTTATTCCAACTTAAAACCTGCCCGCTGTTTATTTAGAGTCATTCTCTTTATATCACAGAAGAAGAAGAAGTGTGTCATGTCCGCCGTGTAGTGAAATGTGATTTCAGTCAGAGCTAAAAAAAATAAATAAAAAAAGACATTCCAAATGAAACTACAATGTATATTATGTACATATATATAAATAAATATAAAAAAAATCTGTATGCAGCCTTATTGCATTATGCTCTGTATTATGCAGTCCCCACTAAATATTCAGTACCATGTGTTATTGTGTGCTTCTTCTTTTTTTGTACCATGAATTCAGATGATGTAGAGGTGTAATAAAGAGGTCGGTTGGTGGGAAATGGCACAGCTGCTCATCCTCTCCTTTTCTACCGAATGTTCCAACGCGTCTTTTACTGAATAAATCATGTATGTACGATATACGCTGCTGTAATATGCTGTCATTGGTCTTTTTTATACATTAAAAGTCAACATGTGATTTAACACTTGTTTCTGTGTTGTTTGTTGCCCCTAACGCGTGGAGCGGTTTTAGCAGCGACGGCTAAATCACGTTTACGGTACACATGTTTCTGCTGGCAGCTTGAGTCCGTCACAATCCCAATAAATGCCGTCATGGCGTAAATTTCTTTATATGTGGCTCTTAACCGTGACAGCGGCCCCATTAGTGTGGCTCTCTAATAATGACCTTTGCCGTTTAAGGGTTTCTTTGTAGGTTTTGGCTGCAGGCCTGTGGCTCTGAACTAATTTTCTGCGCCTAGAGGTTAATACGAAGCCTAATTATAACTAAGAATAGATCATTAAGCTTAAAAGCTGCTGCCAGATTCCCAGCAGCAGGTAAAAAAAAAAAAAGCAATCGCCAGGGCGAAACGAGTGTTTGAGGAAGAGGAACGCTCACAATTTACACAGACTTTAACCCCGGGACAGCGACCAGTAGCCAGCTGATTCACTCTGTTATTTATTACAAGGGAAGCTTTAAATCATAAGCAGTTCTGACAAACGGCTCCGGGCGGCGCTGAGAAATGATGCCGGTGACCTTGGCTTACCGCCTTAGCAGCACCTGAGTCTATTGCGCCTGACAGAAACAAGAGGCAGACAGAAAGGCGCTGTCTGATCCCCGTGTTCGACACTCCAGATGAGGGAATAAACCGCGGGCTTGCAGCTGCACCTTTCACCACAGGCGTTGAATTCATTCACTCGCTCATAATTCCAGATGTCAGGCTTCAGTGGGCGCAAAATGACGCAGGAAACATCAAGACTATTTCCTTTTGATTGATCACCTCAGCCGTGAAGGAACGGGAGTCTTGGATTTCATGTGTCACCCAGTAAAAACATAGAAATGTGAAGACGTCAATGCTTTTCAATCTCAAAGATTCTCAAGGGGGAAATAAACGTTAATAGGTGTGTTTATTAGCCCTGATGGTGTTAACACAGCGCAGACACCTCTGCAGGCCCCCTCCCCATCTGCCAACGCTGCCATCGCTTTGTGTCATCTCATTATGTCGTGTGAGTTCTTTTAAGGTTTCAGTCACGGATTCGAGAAACCTGACCTTAAATTACAAAACCCACGTTAAGGCCAATTTAGGAACTGCCATGGAGCGTTCATAGCACAAATCTGTGGCAGTTACAGCAAACTCCCATCAGATTCAAGACCCTAGTTTGATCAAAAGCATCGGGACAACCACTGAACAGACTTTGTGGTGATGTTTTCTGTCAAGTGATATTCTGGTGCTCATTACAAACTCGTGTCGTCGGTTTGCATCTGGGCACATGTTGTATTTTAATCTTGCACTGTGTTCCCTGCTATTTTTAACATAAAGCATTAGACTAAATGACATATTAACGCCTGCATTTCTTTTCCACTGTTCTAATTTGTGCAGCAAAAAAACAAAAACAAACCCTAGTCTTGAAACTTTAGGCTCTGTTAACTTATTGAACATAATTCTATCCTGCCTGTATGTAAAACTAGAATAACATAGCCAATAACATAGGGAGGTTTCAGGACTTGTGGTGCCCTGCAAATCTGTAGTAATCTGCAGAATCCTGCAATAAGTATAATATTTCAAAACAACTCACAAAATCCTATAAGGGTCAGATGCTGCAGAGTAAACATGTCTTTCACGCAGAATGTCATTTTCAGGGAGAGATCTGCAAAACTTTCAGGACCATGCATAACACCTGAATAATTCCCACTGTACAGACTCATGCAGCTGAGGGTTGTTTTTTGGGGGGCAGAGACTATGAAAAGCAAAACATGATCAGAGCTTCATTTCCTCTGCAACTGCAAAAAAATGGTGACAGCTGAATTGTTGTACATGAACTAAATCACTTTTTCTGATTCACTGCACGATAAAAAGAACTCATTTCATTACTTTGCTGTTCATTTTTTTAAAATGTACCACTCACTTGGGGTTCATTGTCTCGCTGGCAAAAAAATAAAAAATAAAATAAAGCTTTTCACAACATACATTTTTCATCAAGTTTTCTTTTTCATCTCTCTGCTCCCAATTTTAACAGTTTGCTTGAAAATCACACAGCTGCTCTTTTCAGTGCATCTTAATGAGATCTGAGTCAGCAGGGCGTATTCTGCTTCGGCACGCCGGAGCGCAGTGAGGGGGTATTGGTGTCACACAGCTGGCGTTTTCTCCCTCAACTGCTGCCTGATTTTGACTGGAAAACATCTGCCGTGCCTCCATCAACGTATAGGAAACAAAACGGAGGCCGCTGTGTCATTGCAACATTTTTCCACTGCCTCTGGTCAGCAATGAAAGAGAAGAAGCTGATTTATCTAGAGATGAGCAGAACAATGGGACAGTTAAGTGGTCAGGAGCTGAGTTGTAAGAACTGGAGGGGGTTGTTTCCTTTCTGTCAAAGAGCATCACTGAACACTTAAAGGGCAACAGAATATATATATATATATATATATATATATATATATATATATATATATATATATATATATATATATATATATATATATATATATAAACAGAGGAAGAACAGATGTTGTTGAGGCAAGGACAGTGGAAAAATAAATCAAAATTAAATTAAATCTACAATGCTGCCACCTACTGCCTTTGTGGTGAAAGCACAATGATACTATTCACTACTGAATGTACTGTTACACTCCAAAACATTAGGTACAATAATGAAAACAAATACATGTTAGAATATAACAGTTCTGCACTAAATCTTTGCTGCATGCTTGTTAAAAAAAGCGTCAGAAATGTGGTAATGGGGACTGGCACTACAAACCACAGCCTCCAAAATGGAAACACAGTTGAATCAACAGCTCTCTCGGTTATGTTATTTTAAACAGATGATGAACACCATAACCTTCATGGAGCTAAGATTTAGTGCATGCCCTTTACATGAGAATGTATTAGTTTTCACTAGTGTACCTGATGAACCGGCATGCACGTAATATGCCTGTGTTTGTTAACCTAATCCCTTGAGAAACACCACTAAACATCTATATTTGTGACCTGGTGAATGTGACACTAAGCCCAGCAAGTCTCAATTTAAAATGTGGCCTTTAATGAATATTAGCGTTACGTGAAGCCACTGAAAGACAAGTCAAAAAGGAATATATGTGTATGTCCATGCAGCTTTGAGAGATCTGTCTCAAGCGGCCTACAAACAAGCTGTCAGACACATGCTACTGCTTGCTCTGACTAACATCAAAAAAGTCTGCCTACTTTTTCCGTTGTCATTGTTTTATACTCACAACTACTCACAGAAACTGCACCGTAAGATGTGAGATGCTAGGGCCCGGAGCTTTCCAAAGTGTACACGTGGAGATTGCACAGATGTTCTGATGATCTCTAGTCTCTGTATTGCAGCTCATAGGATGTTGAGAAGCAACAAATGCATCTCCTGGGATCATAAAACCTACCCAGTAAGATCATTAATACTGTACATGGAGTTGCTTTAACAATATAAACTATTTTCTGAGTTGGACTCCACAAAGCATCTAATATAGATGCTCTGGTTGACGTGAGAAGCGTGCAAGAACAGCAGAAGAGCTAAGTATTAAACACACATAAACCTGTGTTGTAATACTGCAGTAAAATGACCAAAGGGGGCACCTTTGGGAATCCGTTCGTCGTGTTAAAGCAAATAGCAATAACATAATGCGCGGAGAAGTCAACTACTTGATCATAAACTGCTGGGAAGGTAGCCAAACATTCTGCAACTTAATCTTTTGAAAGGAAATAGTTCATTTAAATGCACTTTAAACAAGACTGAGATACCTGATGCAGGAACACATTTTTAAAGTGTGTCTCTGACCCCCATACGTTCAAATAAAATTCTATGATGATACAGTCTATGGCTTTGGACCAAGAGATGAAACCCAGATTTATGTGGCACTTATGTAAAAGTGGATGGATTGCTGCCTTAAATCTGTACAATGTTATTGAATTTATATGTTTATAGTGTGCAAGCAAGCTACGTTTAAGCAAGGGTTACTAGACGTTTTCCCTTATTCCTGAATTTATTTGTACTGTCCTGGACCGTTTGAGCTGTGGCAAGAAGGAGGCACCTCATTGGCTGCTGGCTGTTGCTATGACATCGCCATAGTATCCTTAGACGCTTCGGAGTGAAGCATTGTGGGTAACGCACATAACCGTTCATGTCGAAGATGTTCTGAGGAGAAACTCCCAAGTTTGCGTGATTAAATGAGATAAAGATGAAGGTTGGTGCCAGCGGAAGAACTGGAAAATACCGTCTTTACGTGTGCTTTTACGAATTCTGTGTTGACTTTTAACCTTAACCGCGCTTCGGTTAGCTAGCTATCTAGTGGCTAACGGTAGCGTTGCTGCTGGGGTAGCTCCTGGAAAATCAAGCTATTATGTTAGCACAAAGGTAACGTTAGTTATGCGAAAACGGCTAATGTTTTAGTCATAATGTTTCCCAAAGTCAAATGACGAAGTGCTTTTCTAGAGGTTCAAGTTTTTTTTTCAGGATGAGCACATATATGGACTAAGATTAAACATTTTATAATGTTAAAAACATGCAAAAACAATACTGTTATGCTAACTAGTTAATCGCCAGAATAACACATTAACACAGCCTGTCGACATTATTCAGGCTACTAACATAACATTATCTCTTGCAGCTTATATTTTTGCAGCTTTGGTGAAATCTTAGGCATCTTAGCTAATTTCAGCAGATACAATTAAGCCATGGGTTTAGGCCAAGTGAATGGTCATGTTGGAAATAGCATACCTTGATTCTGAACACCTGTTGCTGCTACCAATCTCTGTTTATCTAGTTTACGTGTATATGTATTTGTTTGTTATGCCTTAAAAACCCACGAAGTATAAATTTATTAATGAGTTTCCAGGTAATTTGGTTTTAAAATGTTATATATTTGCAACCCAACTTGAGTTGTGGCCACGGTGAAGCGGTCTATGTCCTCTAGACTCACAGAAGATGATAAAGTGATGTTGTATTTTTTGTGCAGTACTCTTTTGATTCCTCGAATCACACACAGAGACAAAAAAAATGTCATCTTTATGCCTTCAGAGTGTTTTCATCCTCGCTGACAAAGCCTGGGTGGGTTCTGGTCTTCTGTACAAGTGGCAGAAATCCCTTGGTAATTATATCGCTGTTGCAGGGTGAGTGACTTGTTGTGATGTAGCCCTTATACGGTTGTGTCGTTCAATATTAAAATCAGCACAGTAGCTAAAACCTTTTGTTTTTCCGACCATGTAGACAGGATAACTCGGTGAAAATATTTGATCGACATGGACACAAGTGGGCCGAACTCAGCCTCACGGGGTAAGTGTGAGAACATCAGTTGCGCTCCAGTTTTGTCTCATCAAGCAAGTTTAGGTATTTACCACTCACTGCTTAACAATATTTTACATTAAGTTCCTTTCTCCTGTTTCTTCTTTCTCCCACGCCTCACCTCAGGCGCTGTGTGGGGATGGACTGGGATAAGGATGGGGACATTCTGGCAGTGATAGCTGCAAAGTCCAGCTCCATCTACCTCTGGGATGCCAGTGGCAATAAAACATCCCAAATAGACAGCGGCATGAGGTATGACAAGCGAAATTATCAGGTCACGCTAGCTGACATCTAATTCTGATAATTTCTAAAACTCTGGATTTGTTTCTCGTGATTGGTGGTTTCAACAGAGATCAAATGTCCTTCATCTTGTGGTCAAAGACTGGCCCCTTGTTGGCAGTTGGGACGGTCAAAGGAAACCTGTTGATCTATAATCAGCAGACTTCGCGCAAGATCCCCGTGCTGGGTAATAAACACACGAAACACAACTGACTATACACTGTTTATGTTTTTTTTACTCTTTGTCTTACTCTCTCCCTCCTTCTATTTTGCTAGGTAAACACACCAAGAAGATCACCTGTGGGTGCTGGAGTAGTCAGAATCTTCTGGCTCTGGGAAGTGACGACAACACGCTAAGCATCAGCAATCATGAGGGCGACACCATCAGACAGGTACTCACACATCCGCTTTTCTTGTGTGTGTGTAAGTGCAGAGACACTCAAGTTTTTACACTGCGTTACTCACTGTAAAACCCGTGGGTGTCATATAGGTGGTGTCACTTAAATATGATTAGTCCAACAAACACATGCATATGCTTTGGTTTCTAAGTCATTCATTTTACAAGCAGCCATTACTCAGAAGACTTTATTGTCAGAGCAATATACAAATATGCAAAAACAACAACAACCAAAGGCAGTGTGAAATAATATGACTCGACTGTAGCACAGAAGAATTACTATTTGCAGTGCAAGTAAAGAAAGAGAAAATGTCCCTTTATGTTTCTTATTTGGGATTTTCTTTTAGCTGTAAAAAAACATATATGGCTACAGCGTTTAATGCGGGCGGCCACTGAGTTAAGAAAATCTGCTCTGTGATGACAGGGTGGTTAAAAGATGATTACCAGAGTGCTATCCTCCCATCTCTCCTCCTTTCTCTGAGGGTGATTAGATCTTCTGATGATCAAAACAGTCAGCTAATGACAGTCAGGCAACAACTCACTGCAACCTGGTCTTAGAGAGGGAAGAGGAAGCTGGAAACATCAAAGTAATCATGATGTGGGGATACTGTATATGATATACAAGTGCAAAAAAAAAACACACTGAGACTTTTGGGGAAAATATCAGAATGCACAGTATTGAAGAAAGAGTAAGAGAAATGAATGCAGTTAAACCTGACTGATATTTTGGCAGACAACGCTGCGAGGTGAACCTGCGGAAATTTACTTTTCTGTAATGAAGACGGATGAAAGGTCTGCACAAGGAGAGAGCACTGTAAGTTAATTCTCTGCAAGTTTCTCGAAGTATACGGCGTGTTTTTGGCTTCTGACTTTCTTTGAGGTCACCTGTTCAATCTGTACTAGAGAGCAGCTATTTATGAATATTAATTTACAAAACCTAAAATAGTGTTTAAACTTGAATAATCTTTCATGTGTAGAAAAGTCCCCAATATAGATTTCTGGTTGCGATTAAATTCTTTGTAATGCAATATAGTTTGTATAACTTTTGTCTTGGCAAACGTTCACACCATTTCATTCGCTGACCTTTCAGGTGAGTGTGTCCGTGGATAAGAGGATTCTGATGCTTTTCAACTTCAACGACCCTGAAAACCCGATCGAGCTGGCCTTTGAGCGCCGCTATGGAAACATTGTGTCCTACCGCTGGTACTGCACACGCACAAACACTCACACGCTTGCAGACACTGGTGCTGAATCGTGGCTGGTACTTGTACTAAAGTTGGTTTTTCGCTCTGTGTGTAGGTACGGCGATGGGTATATACTCATTGGATTTTCCCACGGATACTTTGTGGTGATTTCCACGCACATCAGGGAGATAGGGCATGAGCTCTATCAGGCCCACAACCATAAAGACAGTCTCAACAGTGTGGCCATCTCACAAGCACTAAACAAGGCTGCTTCGTGTGGGGACAACAGGTACACACAGGCTTCCAAAGAAACAGCACCACCATTGACATTTTTTAATTGTTTTTCAAAACTACTCCCATGTTCTTGTTGCAGTATAAAGATCCATGAGCTGTCTGATCTAAAAGATATCAGCCATATAGTTCAGCTGGACGATGAGACTAAAGGTAAGACGGTCCTCTTCGTCAGCCATTCACATCTGGACCATGTTCAATACATCACCCTCATCATCTCTGTCTCTCCGCCTGCAGGTCTGGATCAGCTGAGCTGGACAGATGACGGCCAGCTGTTGGCGGTCTCCACGCAGAAAGGGACGCTCCATGTCTTCCTGACCAAGCTGCCCATCCTGGGTGACAGCTTTGGTACACGGCTGGCCTACCTCACCTCCCTGCTGGAGGTCACTGTGTCCAACCAGGTGGAAGGGGTGAGGACACACACACTCACACAGTAATGAGAAAACTTTTAATGTTGAAGAATTTACTCTGAGACAGTTTAAATAGGAATATAAATTCTGCAAAATCTTTAAGTTCTGCATCCAAACCTTTATCTATCTATGCAGAAATGGGAAGAGCTATAAATATAGATCCATGCTGGACAAGGACTATAAAATAAATAATTATGTTGCCTCTGGGCATTACAGCCAAGACAGGATGTTAACAAACGTTTAGTGCTTTATAAATGGCCAGAAAGTTTCTGTCCAATTTGTGAGGAAGATTTTGAAATGCTTATTGACGTACATACATAGTGGAATAAATCTAGTCTTGACAATACACAGAGAGTTATTACCAAAATTACAGTATGTAAAACTGAGCCAAGAAGATACACAGGAAACTAGATTCAATATTCAGTCATTCCCTTTTACAATGTGCTTTAGGAGAGCCCCGTGGCCATAGAAGTGGAAGTGGAGCCCACATTCATTGCAGTGGGACCGTACCATGTGGCTGTGGGGATGAACAACAGAGCCTGGTTTTATGCCCTGGTGGATCAAGAACCTGGTATGCGCCTGTTTTAACCACTGAAACAATATCATGCGTCGTTTGGACGTGAATTCACTTTTCTGTGATTAAACGTTTCTGTGCAACACTCAGGTTATCACAAGCTGAAGGACATTGAATATTTGGGGACCATAGCCAGCATGTGCCTCAACTCTGACTACGCAGCGGCACTGTTTGAGGGAAAAGTGCAGCTCCACATGGTGAGTCGTCTAATATGCGTGTTTTCTTTTTCATTTTTAAAACGATAATTTAAGCAAACTCGTCCATTTGAGCATGATTAAACTGCAGGCCTGTGTGTCTGTGTTGTGTTTAAGATTGAAGGTAAAGATCAGGAGGAGAAGAAGCAGATGAAGCTTTTCCCAGACGACGACAGAAAAGGTCGGATCCTTTGTCACGCCCTCACCGCCGACTTCCTCTACTACGGCACCGATGTAAGGCTCAGCACGTCCTCATCACTCAGCCTCACTACTACGTAATGAATGGAAGTTAGACATGTTTTAATTAGAGAATCAGAATATTTCACTCTTCTATTGAACCATACTTTATTGTTTTTATCATCTTAACATCGGGAAGTAGAATTTTTTATTTAATTTAATTTTTAATATCTGTTTATTTTCCCTGTAACCTCTTTAACTTCTCCTTCCTTTTCCCAAACTCAGTCTCCACCATCTCTCCCTCATCTCATTGTTTTTTTTAAATGCGCCAGCGGTCTTGTACTTCTGCTGCTAATGGAAGCCGTGATCTAATTTTCTCAGTCAGGCAACGTGGTGTGTGTCTTGGTGGAGGACTGGGAGACGGTGAGCAGCTACAGTCACTCAGTTGGTGTGCGGAAGGTGTTCCCTGACCTAAATGGCACCCGGCTGGTGTTCATCGACGACAAGAATGGTGGCTTCCTGTACTCCCCTGCAAACGTCAGTACATGCGCAATTCACACGTCTCTACTCCGTTGACTCTGATGCAAAAAAAAGTATTTAAGTGTTCAGTGGTTGATCCAATTTGGATTTAAAGCATCTGTTTGTTTGTGTATGTCTAATCCAGGCAACAGTCTCCTGCTTTGAGCTCCCCAACTTCTCTCCCACCATCACAGGAGTGCTGTGGGACAACTGGCATGCGGATAGAGGAGTGTTTGTAGCTTATGACGAGGATAAGGTCTACACCTACGCCTTGCATAAAACTACTATATATGGTAGGGAGACGCCACACAGTCACGCACATGCTCAGTGATAAGAAGACCATGTCAGTGCCACTTTTACATACCTACATGTATTAAACCTTCCTTTCCTGTCACTCTGCTCAGGGCCCCAGGTGGTGTTGGTGGGCAGCACCGCGCTCCTGTTTTCCCAGAAGCCTTTGCTCTTGTACAACGGTGAGCTGACTTGTCAGACGGCAAGCGGTAAGACCAGCGAAGTGGCTCTGAGCACGCACTCGTTCCTCAAGCACTCAGCGGGCACGTCAACAAATTCGCCGCCAGAGCTCAGCAAGCAGCTCGCCCAGACTCTCATGCTGAAAAGGTCGGTCATGCTGCAGATCTTGTGTTATATGTTCTTCTGGTGGAAAAGGCTTCGAAGAGCCACACAGTAGCTTTGTTTTAATGTTTTACAGTTAAGATGGAGGCATCATATTTGTACTGAATTCATTTTTTTTTAACTGTACAGTTGTTTTTCTCCATTCTTCTGACATAAAAGAACATTTACATCACAGTTTTCAAGGCATCAAAGCTTTGGTGGAAGAAAGGAGAAGGACGTGGGACTGACATAAATAAATAAATATTGTAATCTTCTTGTCCAGGTTCCACGAGGCCTGGGATCTGTGCAAGTCTGGAGGCAGTGACGCCGACTGGGCAGAGTTGGGCAAAGCCTGTCTGGTCCACATGGAGGTCGAGCAGGCAATTCAGGTCTACCGCATGAGTGGCAATGTGGGAATGGTGCTGTCACTGCAGGGCATCCAGGCACGTGCACGTATATGTGTGTCACACACTCCTTATAAGAGTCAAAAACCTCCCCATTTGGACAAAGCTGACGCTCCTTCTCTTTCTGTGTCCTGCTCTGTGTCGTTTGTCTTGCTCTCCCTTTCCAGGGTATAGAGGACATGAATTTATTGGCAGGTCATTTGGCGATGTTTCTTTGTGACTACAACTTGGCACAAGACCTTTATCTTTCGTCCAACTGCCCAATGGCTGCCCTGGAGGTGTGTATAAAACCAAGGCTTGTATTTTATCCTGGTGTCTTACCATATGTGTAATATTAACCCTAATATTGCTAAGGTGGTATTATTTGTATTAGATGAGAAGAGAACTGCTGCACTGGGACAGCGCTCTTATGTTAGCCAAGAGGCTGGCAGAAGATCAGATTCCCTTCATATCCAAGGAATACGCTGTCCATCTAGAGTTTATGTGAGTGCGTTCACACACGTCACACATATATACGTGAACAATTCAACACCCTTCAGGAATCTGCCCGTCTCTAAACCTCGTTCTCTTTCTTTGTAGAGGAGATTACGTGAATGCGTTGGCACACTATGAAAAGGGAATGACGCACAATAATAAGGTGAATGAATCTGACAATGTGTTTATTATTTCCTCTGACTTCTTCAGATATTTAGTCTTTATTTTTTATTTTTATTATGCTTCTTAGCTACACAGTCCTGCCTACAGTTCGTTGTCCACTCTCTCAAGGTTAACAAAGAGCACTTAAAAAGCAGACAGCAGGATTTGGATCTCTATCAGACGTGGATAAGAAATGCACTGAAGGTTCCCGTCTGCATAGCATGTAATGAAGTGATTTTGATTCTGTCTGAGTTTCTCGTTTCTCACGTTCCCCATTCTCCGCCTCTCTCTGTGCAGTTCCAGGATCACGACGAGGCGTGCCAGGCGGGTGTAGCCAGGATGTCCATCAGGATGGGTGACATCAGGAGAGGCGCCGCTCAGGCCATTCAGCACCCGAGCAGACTCCTCAAGAAGGAATGTGGAGCCATACTGGAGAGCATGAAGGTAAATGGTGCATTTTTGTGGCGGATTACGGTTTTAGTCTCGTGTTGTGCAGCGTTGTCATATCGAAGCATCTTTTTGTTCATCTGTGGTTACGTTTTATTTATTACAGCAATACTCTGAAGCCGCTCAGCTCTATGAAAAGGGGCAGTACTATGACAAGGCTGCGTCGGTCTACATTCGCTGCAAAAACTGGTGAGGCAAATGCCAGACACACACCAACATTCAAACCTGCAAGTTTCTCTTCTCCTTTCTTTCTAACTCCTCTTTATGTTACTCTGCACTCAGGGCGAAGGTGGGAGAGTTGCTCCCAAATGTCAGCTCTCCAAAGATTCACCTGCAGTACGCAAAGGCCAAGGAGGCCGACGGCAAGTAGGTTCTCAGTTTGTGTATCCGTCTCCTCTGTGAATCGCTGAAAGGGAATCCGATATAATGTGGTCTGTGTGCGCCGCCAGGTATAAAGACGCAGCGCAGGCGTATGAGAGCGCAAAGGACTGGGACAACGTGATCCGTGTGTTGCTGGACCACCTGAACAATCCCGAGGACGCTGTTCGCATTGTGAGGGAGACTCAGAGCATCGATGGAGCAAAGATGGTTGCTAGGTGGGAAAAAAGCAGGAATTCATGAGCTTTAAATCTGAACCATAACTTTCACTTTTCTGACATTGACCTTTAACTTTTGAATTAATTAATTATTATTTATTAATACATGTCCACATTTTCTCTGATGATTTTGGAGATTTCTAACTTATTATCTGCTTTGTGCTGCTGAGTGTTCAGACTGAATTCCACGTACTGGATGCTATGAATCGCATTGAGTCTTACAAAACAAACTTTCTATGGCTGCAATTAATTAACTATCACTATTTATTATCAATTAACCATTTAAGCTATTAAATGTCATTGAATAGTGAAAAGTGTCAGGTCACAAGTTCTTAAATTACTTCTCGTCAATCTTCCTGTTAGAGAAGTTAGGAATGACAAAGGTTTGACAGTTTTCTGTAAATGTCTTAATGAGTAATCAGGTCCAGTCCCAGTTGTTTTTGATTCATTCAATAGTTTGAGCTCTGTTTGCGTGCAGATGGTATATTTTTATATTTGGTATTAAGTACCCTGAACATATTCCTGTGTGCGCTGCAGGTTCTTCCTGCGTCTAAACGACTATGGCTCAGCCATCCACTTCCTGGTTCTGTCTCAGTGCAACGATGAAGCCTTCCAGCTGGCACAGCAGCACGGACAGATGGAGGTCTACGCAGACATCATTGGTCAGTCTGTGTGTCAGAGCCTGTGGATATTTCATAACATGACACTATATTCTGAATGACTGCAAATGTATTTCCTTTTGCACTACTGATCCATTTTATTTAGATGTAATTCTGATTAAATGTAGTGTTATTTGTCGGTAATTTCATGGCATGTGGGATTGTTTGTTTTTTTTTAGGCTCAGAGGCAACGCAGGAAGACTACCAGAGCATCGCTCTCTACTTTGAGGGAGAGAAGAAACACCTGCAGGCTGGCAAGTTCTTTCAGAAGTGTGGACAGTACAGCAGAGTAAGAACCTTTAATTCATTTATTCACTCATCGTTTATTTATTTATTCACATCATTTATTACGACTTTATCATTTATATGGTTTATTTCTCAGGCCCTGAAGCACTTCCTGAAGTGTCCAAACACTGAAGACAACCTGGCAATAGAGATGGCTATTGAGACGGTGAGAGCTGTGTGTGTGTGTCAAGCTGACTGTGTGAGTGTCTACAAAACTAACTGGACCTTCATTTGAATGTGATTTGTGTGTGTTTTAGGTGGGCCAGGCCAAGGACACCTCTTTGACCAACCAGCTGATAGATTACCTGATGGGGGAAAGTGACGGTATGCCCAAGGTAATCAATACTGTTACTGATATTTGTGTATGAATCAGTGACACCTTTGACTCGTGTGTTGATGGTCAGCTGATCATTCTCCCTTCCTCTCAGGATGCAAAGTACCTGTTCCGTCTGTACATGGCGCTACAGCAGTACAGGGAGGCCGCTCGCACCGCCATCATCATCGCCAGAGAGGAGCAGTGTGCAGGTGCAAAACACAATCTAAATACCTTCGTACTGTACCAATAACAGCAACACAAAATGTTATACAGTTGTAATCATTAAATGTGTAACGTTGCTTTGTTTTTGTGTTCCTACTAAAGGGAACTACCGTAACGCTCACGATGTGCTGTTCAGCATGTACACAGAGCTGCAGGCTCAGAAGATCAAGATCCCTGCTGAGATGGCCACCAATCTGATGATCCTCCACTCCTACCTCCTGGTCAAGGTTAGTACAATTTGAAACAATCAGATTCGTGTAAATCAGAGAGAGTTTATGCCAGCTAAGAAAAATGGCAGAAAAAGATTGAAGGACTGGATATGAGGCGTGGATGCCAGGTTATTTTTGAAGGAGCATGATGGCAGCTTGACCTTTAGGGCGACCAGGACACTCATGTTATCTTTAAATAACAATGGTTGGACATTTAACCCCAGTACTCCACAAATACATATCACTCAACCACGTGTCTTTGAGAAGAATGACGTCCTACATCAGTAACAATACACCTACAAATATAGCATATATAAATAAATCAGAGATCCTGTCAACTTGTCTTTTGATGAGAACTTGTTACTGAATGGTATTAGCCTGTATTCACTATAAAAGGTGTCAGTGCTTGTAAGAGTGCCGTCAGTTGTTAGCCACTTTTCTGAAACACGTCCGTATCTTAACGTAGGTAAGTTTAGTGTTTCTGACTTTGTTAATGATGTGTTTGGTGTAGATCCATGTAAAGAGAGGGGACCACTTAAAAGGAGCACGTATGCTCATTCGTGTCAGCAACAACATAAGCAAGTTTCCTGCACGTGAGTCAACACAGAGAATTCACCAACTCTAAGTCCAATTCACATGAAAGAAACCGGATTAAAACCTAAATATCACGAAATTTAAATATAAAACTTGACCAGAATAAGTCTCGTCTGTGTTTATGTTTGTGTAGATGTTGTTCCCATTCTGACGTCAGCGGTAATCGAGTGTCACCGCGCCGGACTGAAGAACTCAGCCTTCAGCTTCGCTGCAATGTTGATGAGACCAGAGTACCGAAATGATATCGACTCAAAGTACAGGAAGAAGATTGAGGCTATGGTTCGGTGAGTGATGAGTGTCCACAATTCTCCTCATCCATCCTACACTGCCTCTGAATCTGCTACGTTCATGTCTTCGCCGCAGACGTCCAGATACGTCAGAGCTGGAGGAAGAAACTACTCCGTGTCCCTTTTGTGGCTTCCAGCTGCCGCAGAATGAGCTGCTGTGTATTTCTTGCAAGAACAACCTGCCCTACTGCATCGCCACGGTAGAAACACACGATCACTCATACACTGCATTTCTTTAGAACAAGATGGTTTCACCTGTTCCTGCACGTTCTTCACTTGAGCTTTGTACCATTTCCCTCAGGGTCGTCATATGCTGAAGGAAGACTGGTCCATCTGTCCTCATTGTGAATTTCCGGCCCTCTACTCACAGTTAATTCTGTTAGTGGCACACTCGCACGTGACATACAAAACATTCACCAGCTGTATTTTAATGTATAGTTATTCCCCAGTGGTATTTATGTTATATATTAATTGTTATGTGGCTGACAATGACATATAAATACTCCAAAATATCTCCAGATACTGTCACTGCCAGACACAGACCTGACTAACTTTTGCTTCAAGTTAATTCATCTTAATCTTGTGACACTTTTATGGTTATTTCCTTCTGTTTTCATGCATAATTATGGAGATTGTGTGTTGGGCTATGAACCTAACAACTGAAACAGCTGCTGCTCTGCTAACAGGATGTTCACACTAGATGGATACAGACCAGAGACACTCTGGTTTTCCTCTATTCTGTCTTTATGCTAGACTTCGCTAAGTCTTCTGGACATAGTGTCCTAGTCAACAAACTGATAAGAGAGTGGTTGCAATTTTCTCATCTAAAACTCACTCAGATCGCAAATAAGTGAATTATAATTAGTGGATTAGTGGTTTAGCCTCTTTAACCATCTTCCCATCTGTACCCTGAACTTTATTCCAGGTTACTAGAGACTGAGACGGTGTGTCCCATGTGCTCCGAGAGTCTGAGCGTCAAACAGGTGAAGAAGACCTCCGATTGCTCCAAATACCTGCAGACTGATGAACCAGATCAATGAGGTCAACAGTCCTTGACGAGTAAGCCCAACATCAACCAAAAGACCAAACAAAAAAGATGTATATTTTGATGAAATTGTATATCTAAGCTAAAGATCATTAGTAATCACATTTTTATATCTAATTGTATGTTTTACACAGCGCCCCCTAAAGGCCACGGTGGGTAATTACACATTTCTCTGACTGCGTTTGTGTTATCCCACTAAAAGTCCTCAGTTTTCTCTGAACCTAGTACTAGTACGTGACAGATGTGTTACCAGCACACCCTGACATTACTCAAACAGAGCTGCTTTGAGAGACGCGTCAGTTAACCGATGCACTCAGCTGCTGCATGGAGCTAGTTTTAAGGCTGTGACCACAGCTGATTCAGAGATCGTACTGTGGTCACATGCAGCTGTAGTTTGCTCTATAACAATACAGCTCAACTTTAAAAGGTAGGAAATGTAAACACTATCACAAATTTAGTCCAGTAGATCCTGTACCTCTACAATAATCTGTTTCATGTTTATAAAAAAAAATTTGGCCAGTCTTTTTTTATAGCTATGATGTGAATGTTGAATACAAAAACATTGAAGATAAAACAAAATATATTTCTGTACCAGAAAGAGTTTTGTGACTATAGGATTAACTTTCAGTAATTTATTGTCATTAACAGATTTGTAATATTTTTTTCAGTCTATAATTAAATAAAAACAAGCTGATGCATTCAAATGTTTATCAAAACCTACTTTGGAGTCTAAACATTTTGTTTTTTTGAATACTAATTAGGTTTGTTTTGAGATGTTCAGCGTTGTTCCTCAGTTACAAACCTCAAATACTCATTCAGGTTTCGATCAGGCAGCTTTATGCACATTGATTATATTTATAGCTACTGCATTTGTTTTTGTATAAGCTCACTTCCTCAGATGAAATATATTTATTTTGAGATTTAAAGAACTTCTTGATTTGGTTGACAGATCTAAAACTACTTCTACTAATCCCACATTTGTTTAGACAACTACCTTTTCCAAAGTTAAAAGGAACTTTGACTCTCAAAATCCTTATTTTAATGTTTTAAAGAGCAGCACTCAGTGACAGCAACATGAACACTTCATGGGTGGATGTAGAATAAGTGCCGAGCCTTGATACCTCAAAGCATTTGTCAGTATTGTTGCTGTAAGTAGTCTCAACATCATTGGACACCGTCAGTGATTTTGATTTCCCTGCACCAATATTCTTTTGAGCGGTTGAATATTAGTAGTAATCAGGCCGTCTGAGAACAGACCAAGTGGGATCTAAATATAACAACCTGAACCAACCATCCTTTATAAAAGTAAACTACACATAAGATCACTAACGGACACTCGTGAGCAACGTATTTCTCTTATTATACCGCATCAAAGTTTTTACAAAATTGCAATTTACAAGAAAATGATCATCAGTGCTAACCGCAGAGCTAAGGCATCGCTGTAGTAAAAAGTAACAGTCTTCTACGTCAGCGCTATTTACATCCTCAACGCGTGGACTGAGAAACGAGGACTGAAGGAACACACACAGCTACTACTCCTGACGAGACTCGATTCTGCAGACGTGTACAGACATGATGACGGACTGACAAAGCAGATAATATGCATCATTGTTCAGTATTGAGACACAGGATGTTAAACAGAAACAAGAAAGTCTTTGTGATTAGATGAAGGACAGATGAGTTTACCTGCTGACCTCTACATGCTCATTAATGGATCGATGTAAGTGCAGAGAAAGGTCTTACAGTCTTTAGGGGCAGACGAGCACAGTTTGTGTTCATTTCTTGGCCTTGCCTTTCCCCTTGCCTTTGCCTTTCCCTTTCCCAGAATCTTCCTGCTTCTGCTTAGTCGACTCCTTGGTGGCTTTGGCCTTCTTCTGCTGCGAGAGAAGTAAACAGGAAGGTGAAGTTGACAACATCTTTTTTTTTTTTAGGGGATAGGACGAACGCGTTATCAAAAGTCTGCAGGCTCTTACTTTGATCATGGCGTCGGCTTTGAGGCCGTCCCCTTCCTCCTCAGACTCCTGACCGTCTTGGCCACCGTCCTCCCCTCCCAACTCCGACTCCCCGCCGCCACCGCGACGCCCCTTCTTCACGACTTGAAGGGAGTACGGCGTCAGATGGACCTCTTTGTTGTACAAACGGGTGAAAGCTGCCTTCACCTGGAAGGAGACGGACAGCAGATCAGACAAGAAGTTCAGGTCAAGTACAGGAAAAGTGAAATGAGCAGTACAAAGAATCATCACCTGACTCAGATAATTTGGGTAACTTATAGATTATGGTTTTGCTTCTATCATCAGCAGTTTTCAATGATGAACTTCTACAGAAAAGAAAAGAAATGCTATCTGCTTAGCATCAAAAGCTAAAAGGAGAGAAAGATGCTCGACTTCAAAGATGTGTTGCAGTCCCAGCTTCCTACTGCGTTTACTGAATCTTTAAATAAGTCGGTAAACGTGCTTTGGCCAGTCACAATGACCTGAACTAAAGGCGGACGTATTCTTCAAATCTCAGTGCCACCGTGTCCAATCGAATCCACAAACCAAACTCCACGGCCTGCCTCCCGCTCACCTTGGAGTCCAGTTTGGAGTAGGGGTCGGGCTGTCCCCCCCAGACGCTGATCTCCATGATGCTGTCCACGTCCTCCTTGATGAGCTGGTAGTCGTCCAGCAGCTTCACGGCTTGACTCGCGCCCTCCGCCCCTTGCTTCTGCAGGGGACTTAGCAGCGCCTGTCGCAGGTAGTACAGGTAGTCCAGGTTCACCGCCTGTCTGCTGCTCATGGTCCTGCAGGAGGCGAGGCGGATAAAACAAAATTTGGGTTTGACAGTTTGAACTTTATATGTAGATGTAGATTTCTCTTCTTGCTGGGGAAACAGAAACTCACTTGAGACTCATGTGCGAGGCCAGCTCCTGCACGATGCGGGAGTGTTTATTGGTGGAGGAGTACTTGCCGAGCCAGCTGGGGAAGACGGGGAACTGGGACATGTAGCCTCTCATGAGCTCACCTGGGATCACACTGGCATAGATGGCCTACAAAGAAACACACTGATAAAGTTACTGCAGGAATAACACAGTCGTCTGTCTCACACACTCATGCTAAGCTAACATGTTGCTTTTATAAGAGACTGGTCTTTGGTCCTTTTCAGTAGCGAGCCTCTATCATAGCCACTTCTGAACCATCAGTGTAGTAAATAAAGCATATAGTGTCCTAGTGGAGACAATAGACCAGAGGACGGTTTATACATGACATTACCTGCGTGGGCAGAAGTGACCAGCTTTGCCCCGAGCGGATCCGTCTGTCGACCATATCGCCGTCAGAGATGGAGTCCGCCGTCTTACTCAGCAACACCAGGTGGGCCTTCATGTCCCCGCTGCGAGAGAAGACACCAAATTATTAAAAGAACTGATACCGTGGGATAAATCTAGACCCAGAGTCTGACAGCCACCACCCCCCTCTTTCCTCACCCTGCAGCAGCGGGACGAACGTGCAGGTAGTTCTCTTGGACGAACAGCGGCGCCAGCGAGTAGTCGTGGAAGAAGAGGTCGGACTTGTCGATGAGGCTCATGCGGGCCGTCTCCTCCCCCTTGGCGAACACCTTCCTGCAGACGTCGAACGGCCCCAGCTTCATGTCCTTGCGGGCGCTGGCCGCGTCGGACTTGCACTGGTCGTAAGTCATCACCTTGTCTTTGGCCGACCACATGCTCAGGTTGTGGATCACCTGGAGAGAAAGCAGGCGGCACGGTGAAGCCAAAAGAAAAAACCTTCTCATCTCAAACCTTTAGTTATATGACGATTTGACTTCTTTTACCTGTCGGACGTCCTGATTGGAGGCTAAAATGATTTCGTTCAGAGCTGGGGGCGGGATCTTGATGCCCTCTTTGAAAGCGATAGACATCATGGCTCCCTAAAAGGAACGAAAGTAAGAATCACACACTCTGCTTCATGCCGGATCTGAGAAGAACAGCTCCAGATCATTATAAATATTACTAGCCCATTATCCTTAATTTGATCAATTGATAAATTTTTTGTATTTTAAACCAAATTACTAGAGCATA
This sequence comes from Chelon labrosus, assembly GCF_963514085.1. Classification (NCBI taxonomy): domain Eukaryota; kingdom Metazoa; phylum Chordata; class Actinopteri; order Mugiliformes; family Mugilidae; genus Chelon; species Chelon labrosus. The sequence continues at coordinate 12,144,539 of NC_140338.1, forward strand.
TTTGAGATGTACCTTGATCTGTTCCACCCGCGGCCTCTGGAAGCGCAGATCGAAGCAGTAGTTGGCCAGAGACCTGATCTTCTGGTGGTTGCGATCGTTGCACATGCAGATGATGGGGATCTTTGAGGTTTTGATGAGGGCGATCATCTCCTACGTGGAAGAAGCATTATCAGTTTAGTCACAAGGTGTCACGCTCCCTCTTGTAACGCCTCCAGAATAGAAGAATGTGTCCAGACTGGGAGAGGAATGAGTTCGATTTACTGTACCTGGATTCCTCCGCGGTCCTCGTTTCCAGCCATTCCATCGATCTCATCCATGATGAGAACGTGTTTGCTGCTCACGGTCTGAGACGTTCCTACACGAGACAGAGAGAGTGGAAGCAGAGAGTATGAGCTTTATTTGAGAGTGAACTGTATGTTAAAGAACTGAAGCTGGTGCACGTTCCTTGTACAAAGCTATACAAGAACCGACATTAGCTCAACTTCCTTTGCAACTTCCCAACAATCATCAACATCCCTCATCATTTACTCACTCTAAGTGTATCTATAAAGGCTGATGAAGACAGAAAGAGATATAAAAAGAAAAGAGCGCTCACCTTTGTAGAAGTTCTCAATGCTGGTATTGTTCAGCGACTCTGCAACGACTTCCTTCAGGCTGTTTTTGCTGCGAGTGCAGCTGGCGTTCATCTCCACGAAGCTGAAGCCCAGCTCCTACGGACCGACGCACAAACATAAAATTAAACCGAGATGAGAAAAAACTTTCTATTTTCCATCTCAGCTGGGTGTTGGAAACATGTCCGTGTGTGTTATCAGACCGACCTCGCAGACCAGGACAGCTGTGGTGGTCTTCCCCACGCCAGGAGGTCCGGAGAGCAGGGCAGCTTTGTGAGCCGATCCATCGTCTTTGCCTCCAAATTTACCAAACCTCGCCGCTGTACGGAACGCAGACACATAATACAAAGTCTTCAAGCACAGATACAAACTTAAAATGTTTTGTCGAAGCAAGTTTCTCTGCTACCTGCTGGCTTGCCGGCGCCGCCGCCGCCGTGGTTTTTGTGCCAGTTCTGCAACCATCGAATCAGCTTGTTGGCGCAGCTCTGGTCGCCCTGCTGGCCAATCACAGTCTTCAGGGAGCGCGGACGGTACTTGTCCACCCACAGCGTACTGGCGTTCTCGTCCGTCGGCGACGGAGACGATGGTGCCGGGGACGACGTCGAGGAGGAGGTGGAGGAAAGACCCAGCTCTCGCCGGGCAGTGTGACGCGCTCCTCTCCCGGACGGGGTGCTGGCTTCTGAGGACCTGGAAGCGTGGCCTTGTGCCAGGCCGGTCTTTGACGGGCTCGGGGTGTGAGGGGACCTGGAATTGCCCTTGGAGGGAGAGATCTTCTGGGACTTGGGGGTGCTCTTTGAAGTCTGGGTGGAGGGAGTCCTGGTTTTTGGGGCTTTGCTCTAATTGACGAAAGTGGAAAACGCTCATTATTAATCAGGTCAGCTTCGTCTAAAAACACAAAGGCTTCTGAACTTGTTTAAGTCACTCATCCAAGGTGCTTCTTCAGTTCTGAATGCCTGCTCATTTTAAATTTTCAACCACTAAATGAATTACTTTATAAACAGCATGATATATTATATTTCAGGAGATGTTCAAGTACCAACCTCAGCCTCTGCAGCGACCTCGTACTTTGACTTCTTTCCAGGTTTGGTTCTGATCAGCTCCAACAGACCGTCTTCATCCAGGATCTTTGTACCAAAACTCTCCGCCTGAAACAAGAGTATAAAACCGCACTATAAAAAAAAAAGATTGTCTTCTTTGCTCATCTGTAACTCACAAGCGTTTATTCTTTCCCATATAAAATGTAAAGGAAAGTTTTCTCCAAGTTTGAAAGCGTTCGTTCTTTGTCACCTTCTCGAGCTTTGACACGCCGCTGTCTCTGCCCAGCACCAGGTAGGTGGTCTTCTTGCTGACGTTCCCCGTCACCTTGCCTCCGTAGCGCTCAATGAGAGACTTGGCGTCATCTCTCTCTATCGACTCCAGGACGCCAGTCAGCACGAACGCGCAGCCCTCCAGACAGTTCTCCGCTCCCTGGGAAGCACACGAGCCACCACGGCATCCAGTGAGTAAGACGACGGCAGCAGAAATCAGTCAGACGAATCAGCTACTAAACCGTGCAGACAGCAGGTGATGGACAGTTAACGTTACCGTGGGGATTTCCTTGGAGCCCAGAGCTCGTGGTCCATCTCTGTTGAGGAAGTTCCTGTAAGCTGAAGTGTTGCCCTTCTTCTTCTCCGCGTCATCGGGACTCGTGGTAGCGCTCTGATTGACAGACAGAACTGTTCAACATGTGTTTCACTCATATTTTCTTCACGTATTTCTCTTTTATGGTGTTTTGTGGACAAATTAAGAGATTGTGCCGATTACGACATGTGCACCTCACCTCAGGTTTCTTGGGGGAAGTTTTAAGTGCGGTGGGGGTAGTTCCCGTTTTAGGCGTGAACTTCACGTCTGAGATCGCCGAATCAAGTGGCTCCTTTTTGGGGGAGATTTTATTTTTCGTGGGCGTTTTGCTCTTCGGCCCTTCGTCCTTCAACTCGTCTCTTTTCTTCATCATGGCGAGCTTGGAGCTGGCTTTGACGGGGCTGGCGTTCTTCTTGGGAGACGGGCTGATCGCGCTCTCCGACGCGCATCGGCCGGCCTTCGGGGGGCTGCTTGTGCTGCCGGCAGCGTTCGCCCTGCCCTTTTTGGGAGTTGTACTTTGGCCTGGTTTTTCATCAGAGCCTTTACGGGCCTGGATGTGAACACGTGCGAGAATATATTTAACAAGTGATCGCAAAAAAAGTGAACCTACGCTTTTGTGGCTGGTTTCGTCACCTTCTTGGCCTGTGGCTCCTCGTTCAGCATCGCCAGGGTTTTTGCAAACTCCTCATCCTCGTGGATCTGTTTTTCGAACTGCGTGAAGGCACGGGGAAAAATGCAAACACATAAGAAAAGAAGAAGCCCTTTCTATAACTCCCTTTTTTGACTGATCGAATAACGCTCCAATGCTCACACTGGGGCATTTTTGTTTGAAAACAGAACGAAAGCATAGCTCAGAAAATGGCACCGTGTCATTTCTGACCAGTGTAGATTAAAAGTAAGTCATGTTTGTGTTCAGATTAATTAATTACCTTCTACTTTAAATAATAAAATGAACAAGTAGTCACCTCCATGTCCTCTTCCATCTGCAGCTGTCTTGCAAGTTCCTCATCACTTATCAGGTCATCTATGTCTTGAGTTGGCTGAGGAGCAGATGAGTTTTTACAAAGTCAGGATTCTCATTTTAGTAGTGACAGGATGAGAACAGACTTCAGTAATAATACCCATAATGAGAGGGACGTAATAGAAGCGAGCCATCAGTACTCACAGCCTTTCGTTTGGCGCTGGCTACCAGCTTCTTGTCCGACCGCTGAACGGTCCCGCTACCGAAGTAGTCTAATACTGAGGTGGGGGTTTGTTTGGGCGGAGGCGGAGGCGGCGCTGACTTAGGGGTGGCAGGCAGAGGTGGAGACTTCAACCCAGTTTTCCCCTGAGTGGCGGAGGGCTTGGGAGGAGACTTCAGTCCTCCTTTGACTGCTGCCCGAGGACTCTCCGCGTCTGACTTTGTTGTTTTGGAGCCGCCGCTGTGGTTGGGTTTGGAGACTTTCTTCAGCGTCTGAAAGGTGTCACTGTCCGAGTCTGCGGCCAGAACAGAGAAACTCACATTAAAAAACACAGCCTCTTTCGAAAAGATACACCTTAACACGTTAGCTACTGAGGTAAATAAGCTGTCACCTGTCTCAGAGACGTACTGCACGGGATCTTTCTTCGGAGGCGGCGCTGCCTTGCTGGCCTTCGGTTTCTGTTTGGGGGATTTCTTTGACTTCGTCACCGGCACCACCTCCTCATCCTCCGAGTCTGAACGGAATGAAACAGACATAGCAGATGTTTTATTGTATTTTTAGGATCCTCTAGACTCTTTTCTTTGCACCTAATTCATTGCTTTCTTATCCAAACCATGACTGGACGTTGTAAATGATTAATCATCATGCAAGATAATCTCATCCTTCTCACCTGACTCTATGACTGCACGCTTCTTTCGCTTTTTCCCACCTTCCTTGGGTTTCTCTTCTGTTTTGGGGCTCTTGGCCTGCAGAGCATAAACCACATTACACCAAGACAACCAAGAGGAGGAGAAACATAGGAATCAATACAAGAAGAAGAAGAAGCCATGAGATATTCCTTGCCTTGGTGGTCTGTTTCTTTTTGTTTTTCACCTCCTCGTCTGAAGACAGGGGACTCTTCTTCTTCTTCTTTTCCTCGGGTTTGTGGTTTCCATTTGAGGCTGGTTTCTGCACCGCCGGTTTAGCGGATGTCGATGGAAAGAACCGCCTAATGTCCTGCATACACAGACATGTATGGTATTACAGCATTAATGAACGCAAACTTAATTATTTTGCGGTTTAAATATTTAATTTCCAGACTTTGTGCAGGAAAATAAGCAAATTTTAAACTTTAAATCATGAGACAAAAGTCGGCAGCTACACGATGACAAAGCAAGAGATGATGATGTGTTGCTGGCTCCATCTTTCCAAGATAAGATTAAACAACAGATCGTCAAGTTTATCTTCCTTAGCTGCAGCTAACAGTGCTCTGGGCGCTTTTGCGCGTCAACAAGATAACACGCTAATTTTCTCTCGACTTAACAACTTTAATTATTGAGCCGTTTGTCGTGTGCGCGAATAAGCAGCAGAAATGTGTAACGTACCATCATAAACACGTTTTCCAGGAAAATTGGGACAAGTTTGTTATTAGAAAAATAAGAAAAACCTCCTTCTGGTTGGCGCGCGCGAAGCTGAATTTTTTTTGGTCGCCCGGAGATGACGCACACACGCGGCTGGTTGCTGTGTGTGCGTCAGTGCGTCACACACGGAGAGATGTAAAATAAAAATATGTAAAAAAACATGTTTCAGGTTTAACAAAATAAAAGCATTTTTATGTTTTTCATGTTGCTGCTATTGTGTTTTCTATTGTGTCCCAAACAAAATCGCATAATGTGGATTATAAGAGCAAAGAAAAAAAAATGTTTGTTAAAGATGTACACATAAAATAATCTTATGTACAGAGAAATCTAAAAACGTATTTGTTTTCTCATATTGTTTGTATAAAATCCCGACTAAATAACTCAAATTAAGCAGATATTAATGAAAAGTATAAAAAATGTCCTTTACAGGGAGACAGAAACGCGTAGGACAGAAGTTACAGAGGTTAGAAAACATTTGACATCTGATTTAATGAATTAAAGGGATAATGTAACAGACATATAACACAAACAAGTACATCATCCATCATAACTTTTCATTATATGCTGCTATTTGGAGTGGTGCAGCAAATTACATGTATGTAAAAATTAAATGGCCAAACGTAGTACTTTTGTTAGTGCAAGTTAATAATTTTCAATAAACTTTTCTGAAGATCAAAAAATTCTGCATTTTCGTCCAAACATGAAACCTTTAAGATGGTATTTAGTGTCTCATATTGTGTTAGCGTAGTTATAGAGACATGACAAAGGAGGAGGATTGATAACACACTTTTCATCCTTTGGTTTTGTTTACCGGCCTAATAAATTAAAGTCTGAGTAAAAGCCTGATTATCGAAAACAGTAACGCACAGTAAGGAAACATATTTGATTCACTAAAACAAAATATATTGAAGAATTTTCTTCAGCAATTACAATAAAAGACATTTTGAGAAAATATTGACTGTTGTTTGAGCGTGAAGCTTCATGTTGCAACTTGAAGTTTTTTTTGTTTTTTTACCAGTGAAGGTCATCCTATTTTTTCAAAGTATTTGTGGTTAAGAGTCTTCCCTTGTGTGAACCAATTAAACATTTAACAAGCAGTAACACCTAGCCATTAATTTACACTCTCATATTTTGAAAGTCTGTCAAATTAGCTGGTAAATTTAGATTTGTAGCATTAACTATACCAACTAGCAATTATTTCAATGAAAATTTACTTTGTTCTAGTCTTTTTTTTTTTTTTTACATCATAGGGCTCTCACAACAACATCCATTTCCTGGTAATTATTGGAGACCAAAACATGCTTCCACAGGTCCAACTAAGTTAACTTTAGTAAGCGTAAATGATGCAGACGTCAACACCATTCGTTTTTTCAGTTACTATACCGTTAATGAACACTGAATTAAACACAGTCCATTAAACTTTGAACACGTTTTATTAGACACAGGATTGAAGCTTAGCTTTAACCACATATTAAACTTAATTCCTTACATGGTTCTATTTGTTCTGAACTGCCAAGTGTTTTTATTTTCTGGACTGCAGCGAAGCACGTCAAATAAAGGAAAACTGAGACCAGGTGAACTGGAAAAGATGGTAATTTATTGGTCATAACAGGACATAATGTGATCATTCACTCGACATCTTGCTCCACCACAGTTGTCTTCTCGCTGACATAGATGCCATCGAGGAACTTCCTGATGTCCTTCTTTTTGACTGTGGTGGCCTGCTGGATCAAGGCCGCTAGAAATAAACACAAGAACAAAGTTTTATGACAATGTTAGATTAAAGCAACATGCTCAGTTACCAGGGGCTGGTAGCCTGCAAGACAGAAGCACCGATAGAGAAGAGTTTTAGTTGGAAAAGGATTGAAGAAGTTTGGACATGCAAGCTGTGGTGAACAGTCAAAGCAGATATTTGAACCAAAAACAGCTTCAGTCATCAGAAGCAATCAAGGAAGGCTGGGCAATAGCTCATTTATAAACATTTTTCTAAGTATTTTGATAACGCTTCAGTCCATGTGGCTGCAAACAAAAGATTAAAGAAGCTAAACATTTTTACTTATATCTGAGTTTTAGTGTTTTATCCATACTGCCGAGCCCCTACACATTCAATGATTGAGAACGCTTTGTCTGAAACAAAAGACATTTCTGAAAGTGAAAAAGCAATTAAAGGAAAACGGTACAGACAGCAGTGTAAAGAGCATGCAGAGAAGGAAAACAGAGGTCTCCCCCTGTAGGACGCAGAGGCGGCTTCGACGGCATAAGCTAACCTCTACAAGTGCAGATGTAACGTTTACTGATCCCCATCCACTACTGTTCCCTTCTCGGACACGTAAATGCCGTCCAAGAACTTTCTGATATCCTTATTTTTGACTGTGGTGGCCTGCTGGATCAGAGCAGCTGCAAGAGAAGAAGGTGGGGTGATGAGCAACACAACACATCACACAGGGATGATACAGACCAGTTGGAGAAAAGACATGTCGGGATGGACTGCATGACCGTTTCGTTTTATGATCCATTAAGTGAAACATCTAAAATACATTCAGCTTTAACTCGTGTTGTCTGTAAAGTCTAAGCAGACAAAATCTACACAATCTGACAAAAACTAGGTCACGACTCTTAACTTAAATGCAGTGATGGTGTTTTTGTTTATTACGATACAGAATAAAAAAGGCACTGTTCATAAAAAAGTTATGACTCCTTTTAAGGCACATGGACAGCTCAGCTGCACGCCCATTCTGAAAACAGACATCTAAACACCAACGCCTCAAAGGGAGGGGAGTGAAAGTGTCCAAAATGTTACTGAACGCTTTCATTGGAAAGAAAAAGGCATCTTTAAATTCATTAAACATAACTACTGACTTTATATAAGAGGAAAACGATCACTCTCCTGCCATACAATGACAAATAGAAGAGGGAAGGGGGGCTAGGATTAACAGCTACACTACAGGACTGATGTAGTAAAGACTGAACCTAGTGTCTAATTTTAGGAGAGGTCGCAGCCGTTCTGCCAATCACATCACTGACAGGCTGATCCATCTCTTCCACTACGTTAGTTCAGTCCGTACGAGAGAATAGGAGCATGTTAAACCGTTCAAGTTAGAATCAAATGATTTCATTACTGATCCTTTATGACGAACAACCTGCAACATCCGAGTTATCCCGGGATGTTTGGGTTCAAACAAGCAGGAGTAGTGTTACGTCATTTCATCACGATGTGGAAACAGGTGAAGGACGTACCCGAGTTTGACACCAGCTCGATGTCGTTACCCTCCAGGACCAGCTCGTCCTTCTGGGCAGCGGAGACGGCACAGTTCACACCTGGGAACGAGAGGAGACGGGGTCAAACATTTGTCTAATATGTAAATATGTGTAAATAATTAATTTCAACAGGTTGATAGGAGACACATCAACAAATCTGAGTTTTTAAATGGAGAAAAACAAGACTACCAAAGAAACTATTTGACATTCATTGCGGCGCTATGTAATTCACTGGATACAGACCGTCTCTTCCACATCATAGAACATAGTTACTGTCTGACACACTGTGCGACGGACTCACCGGGCCTCATTCGGACGCGGCGGATGTACTTCTCTCCCAGGAAGTTCCTGATCTCCACCAGAGTACCACTCTCCTGGATGACGACGTTAATGGGGAAATGGGCGTACACAGATCGCATTTTGTATCTGAAACCCTGCAGACGGAGAGACGTACGTGTGTGTGTGTGAGGCACCGAGTAGAACCGATGAAGCAGACAAATCCTCCAACAATAGGCAGCGTTAGACCATTCAGCAACACAACAGAAGTCGTGACTAGGAAACCTACTAACCCCACCACAGAGGCCGGGGGAAACAGGGGTCGTTACGGTAGTCAGACTACTGTCGGTAAAATATTAAACTCACCAAAGTGACTCCCTTGATCATGTTCTGGACGTGGCTGCAGATGGTGCGGACTGTGGCGAGCTCCTTCCTGTTTCCCCACCATTTATCCACACGAAGCTGAGGACGACAACACAGACTCATGACTTTCAATGGATGATTATAACAAGTGAATCACAAGTGGTACAATCATGTATCAACCATCAAACTTGTTCAAAAAATGTCAACTCTCCACATGACAACCTCTAACTATCTGTGGCAGGTTGCTGAGAAGGGGTGAGCTTTGAGTAAATCCAACCTGAAGATGTATCTGACAACTTCCCACCCTCCATATTCTATTAAAACGTCAGCATCATTTACTTTGAAGATGTACACATTACGTTATAACTAAAGTTCACTGCAGCTGCCGTAATATCACTGAAATGCTTAGGTTTACTACGGCACTTTTAACTGTGTTTATCATCGTTCTGCGCTCACCTTCTTCTGTTTCTTGCCGAGCAGACTAAGCTCCAGGTTGATGTGGTTGAACTCCCTGGTCAGCTTGCCACGGGGCCCTTTGACAATCACTGTTCGGCCCTTCAACCACACCTCCACTGCAAAACGACAAGACAACAAAAACCACGGTCAAGAATCCCCCCCAAAAAAGATACACACAGATAAATGAATAAATATATAAATTTCATCCTGCAGCCACAGCTGGTTTCTTACCATTGGAGGGCAGGTCAACAGTCTGACTGCTGAGAATGGTCTTCATTCTGTAAAGACACAAAAATGTGAGTTTAACACTTTGAATGTGAACTTCTTAAATGACAACTTCATCAAGTCTAGGCTAAAGTTAGCAGGTAAGGATGTGTAGTGACACAAGGGGACTATCTGGTGAGGGATTAAGACGCTATATGACAATATTTATTCTTCTTCTTAAACGTTTCTGACTATAAACTACACCAGTGTGATGTTGGACCCTGTGACAATCAGCAACGGAACGCATCCACACTGTATTGAGTTAGCTAGCTTTAGCACTAATGCTAGCACACAGTTACTTTAGACAGAGTCCGGTGTTCTCAGCGTCTATTCATAAACATTTAAAATCATTTAACACTATAATGAGCTTAAACACCTAAAATCAAACTAACACGACCTTTAAAAATAACATTATTCATCCCGCTACTGCCGTTAGCATGAACAGAGCGTCAGGCCTCTAGACTGACAACCAATATGTGGCAAATCTATTAACATATCTCTCCCCACAACACCAAGATTAACACAAAATACAGCCCATACTGTGAAATACAGTTGTGTACGCGTATGGATGTTAAAAAATTGAGCCTAAAATGTGTTTAATCGACCTAGATGGAGTTAGATGAAACCCATGAAACAATTTTACAGCTATCCTCACCTCGCCGGTAGCAGAGGAAAGGAGGAAGGAAGGACGTCACGACGCAGATGTAGAGTACGTACGTGCCGCCGTCAGGCATGACGAGACGATCCAAGAACTTATTGACGATCAGGATGATCAATAATTACTTAGGTGTTGTCGACGGATTAAAGATATGCTCAATACCTAGTACGGAAAAATATTTTATTTTTAAAAAAGGAAGAAATATCTCAATTGATGGCGAAGTTATTTTAGCGTCTGACTTGAGCTAAGTTTCATCATGTGTTGCGTTCACGTAATATCGTACAAACCCCAATTTAAAAATGCAAGCATGAAAAGCGTCCCTGTTGAATTAGTGTAAACAGGTCAACGGCGTTTCTATAAACGCAATAAATAGGAAATTTAACACAGTATATTATTATTATTTCACCAGTTAAAATGTTATGTGTTTAAGTTTATGTCTTACTCGTTTGGTTATCATATATTACTATCTGTCGATTAGTTTTTGTTTAATCTGCAGGTCCCGATCATCTTCCAGAATATATTTTAACTTCATTAGACGCTGATAGTTGTATAAATAAATAAATAAATAAATAAATAAAAACATCAGTCGTTATTAACCGGTTAATTTGCCCTTAAACTGGCAAAAAAAAACGGGATTTACATATTTTCACCACTCAGCCGTTATCACTTGAACGCACCATCAGACCAAAGCAGCCGCTCTCCGAGTTGTGTTGCCAATGACAGCCGCTTGCTAGCAAATGTCATGGCGCTGCTCAAACAAAGTTGCTGCGTAGCGGGTCGTTTCTCCACAAACCATCTTTGGCTGAGTCCGAGGAGCATCCCGCATGTGAGTGTGTCCCCCTCCAACTTAAAAAATAATAATAATGGTTAATGTACAAACAGCAGCCGTCGGTTGTTGAAGCCTGATCACGGGCCTTTAAGTAACCACAGCCTGCATTGTAGTCTGTTTAGTAACTGAGGTGTGGGGCCACTGGCGGGTTGTTTATGACTTCAAGAATAAGTGATTTGTTGCGTGGGGAGACTCGCACCTGAACTAACCTCTCGGTGCTTTCTCTGCAGGTTTACAGCAGCACCGTGAGATCTGTGGCCAAGTCCTCCCCAGAGCGGACTGACCGGAAGAAGGAGCTTCTCAGCGACGATGGACCCGATCTGCAGGACTTTATTTCGGGGGAACTGTCGGAGAAAAGCAAGTGGGCGGAATACAGAGGAAACCTGAAGAGACAGAAGGGAGAGAGGTACAGGAAATCAGGCTTAAGGCAGTAGTTGTAGATAGAAAGTGGCTATTTTAAGGTCAGCTACAGGTTAAATAATAGAGAAGTGTGGGTGCACATTGTTATCAGAGGGTTCAAAGGTCACATTAGACAAAGCTTTATCTGACTGATCCTCCAGCATTTTGTCTTGCAGCCCCTGAGTTAAAACAACAACAAAAACTTGTCATTTTAAACAATGTTCATTAAGACTGTAGCTTGTCAAAAGATTTGACACATGTATTAACATGAACAACAGCAAAAAGCTGAGCTCAGCTGCTCTTTAACTGTGACCTCTGAGCCTGACTTTTATTAGGTCAGATGAGGTTTTGTCTGATATGGTAGAAAATAGTAAGAATAAAGAAAAAGCTGGTGCTCTATTCAGACCTCAGACTCAGTAGTAACATAAAGTACAAGTTCAAGAACAGAAAATATAGTAGCGACAATCTGTAAAAGTACAATAACACATATGTGTATGGATTGTACATTTATTTCTAACTCTATGACAGTGATCAGCAATTACTTTCTTTTTTTAAACTTTAATTTTTATTTGAGTTTTTTCAATTAAATACAGTAATACATACCCACAAAAAAAAAACCATAAAAATAAAAATAAAAAAATAAGAAAACATTAACATTCCATTAACAGCTTATAGGTCCTTCCATTCAGTCACAATGCAACAATTCTATCCTGTTCAGTTGTCATTACTAGTGGTATCATCCTCACCCCTTCTGTAATAATTCCACTTCTCCCATTTCCTTTCAAACTGTTCCTCCCGCATTCTCAAAGTATGTGTGAACCTCTCCATGTCATGAATCTCCTCCACTATGCTTAGCCACTGTTCCCTAGTTGGGGGGTCTACCTTATATCAGGCCCTTGTAATTGCCTTCCTGCTAGCCACCAATAATACTTTCAGCAGGTATTCGTCTCCTCCTTGCACCTCTTCTTGTGAAATGTTCCCCAGATATAAAACCAAACAAGTCTTTGGTATCTCATATCCCAGTATCTCCCTCAGCACACTCCACACTCCCTCCCAATATCCCTCCATCTTTTGACATTTCCAAAACACATGAGTATGGTCTGCATCCGCTTGACCACACAACCTCCAACATGATTTCTGATCTGGTGCGTATCTCCCCTTTACCTTTGGTGTTATAAAAAACCTTATAATGTTCTTCCACCCAAATTCTCGCCATACCCTCGAACTAGTGGCTGAGTGCTGAACCTTGCACACATTATACCAATTATCTTCTGTTATTTCTTCTCCAAGCTCTTTTTCCCATTTTTCTTTAATATAGACAGTTGAATTACTCCCACTGGCACCCAGAGCTTGGTATAGAGCTGAGATTACTCTACATTTTCTCCCTTCATATGCATTTATCATTATTTTAGCAATTACTTTCAAGCACAGTTCATTGATACGTATGTACGTTTTCTATAAGTTTACTTTTTCCATCGATTAATTTCCTCTCTAAATTGAATTCCCACTAAAACTTCTAGTTTTATTTATATAGCATAAAATACATTCTGTTGTACTAGTGCTTTACAGAACCCTGAGCCTGAAACCCACAGAGCAACCACTAAAGTGACAGTGGCAAGGAAAGAAACCTTGAGCAGAACCCATCTGCTTAAGGTTGATCAGACAGAGAGACAGAAAATAGAGGGAGGTGACGAGGAAAAGAGGGCAGCAGATAAATTCCACTCAGATAAGGCACACATGCGGCTCATATGTCCACGTGATGCAAAAAAGGATATATATTAATAGACGATGCACGGTACATGAGCGATTCATGGTGGATGGAACGCATGTAAAAGCTTAGTGAGCATACCACGTGTAGTAACATACAGTATACAATCGATCACACCAACCTGGAGCTGAGATCACCGTTGCACAAATCGGTGACCGGCTCTGCTGTCGTTCCAGACTGCGGCTTCCTCCGTGGCTGAAGACTGAGATCCCCATTGGAAAGAACTTCAACAAGCTGAAGAACACGCTGAGAGACCTCAACCTGCACACAGTAAGCTTCACTCTATCTGTGTTAAAGTGTTAAAGCAACCCAGCTGCTTAGGAGGTTTGTTAGAAAGAAATGGTTGAGAGGAAACGCAGACATGATGGCGCTTCTCAAACGTGACATTATTTGAATACAGGAGCTCAGCTGATGTGCATCACCATGTTTGTATGGATAAGTTTCACCATGACTCTACGATTAGCCATTTAAACACAGCTTTGGACATTTGCCTCTTATATTACTGACTGTCAACGATCGTCCAGAACGATTCATCATTCTGACATGGAGTACAGGTGCACAGATCCTGTGTCTTTGTGTCTGTTTTCTCAGGTGTGTGAAGAGGCCAGGTGTCCAAACATCGGGGAGTGTTGGGGAGGAGGAGAGTACGCCACGGCCACCGCCACCATCATGGTAAAGTCCTTACCTCACTGTGGCGCTTATGACACACATGCTGTAAATTTGTAAAGATTGTTTGCAGCCGGATAAAGAGACTTGTCATTTTTTTTTGTGTGTAGCTGATGGGAGATACGTGCACACGCGGGTGCAGGTTCTGCTCCGTGAAGACAGCCCGCCGGCCCCCTCCTCTGGACCCGGACGAGCCGTACAATACAGCCAAGGCCATCGCCGCCTGGGGGCTGGACTACGTGGTTCTCACCTCAGTCGACAGAGATGGTAACGGCTTCTGGACCTCAGTTTGCTCACCTTGTTCTTCTGTGGTGCAGAAGAATTGTCTTCAAACATTTTATTTTTTTTAACTTTCTTGCAGATATCGCTGATGGAGGAGCGGCGCACTTTGCTAAGACTGTTTCTAACCTGAAGGAAAGGTAATAATCTCCCATCCATCTTGGGTTTATTAGTGTCACAGTTTTATAGCGTAATAAAAAAACTACTTTTGTCACCTTCATCTAGAAACTCTCAGATCCTGGTTGAATGTCTGACCCCTGATTTCCGCGGCGACCTGGCAGCCGTAGAGAAGATCGCCCTGTCAGGGTTGGATGTGTACGCCCACAATGTGGAGACTGTGCGTGAGCTGCAAAGGTAAAAGGACTTAAAAGGTGGTTTACCACCATAATATACATTAAGATGAATCCTCGGCGGTTAGAAGCTACTCATCTAATTTCTTTCATGTCTGCTTCACTTTGATTTTAGGGGCTTTACAATAACACACAAAAGCACTGAAACATGTGTCGTGTTGAGCTGTTTAAAGATTTAGTTTCTAGTTTGTCTTCACACATGCACAATTTAAACATCTATATTCAAATATACTTACAAATACATTGTGTACTTGTTTAAATGATAATTATGGTTGCAGTTCAGTCAAAGGAGCATTTATCTGAAAGCATGATAAGATATAACCTCGGAAGTGTGAAGTATCATCTGAGTCACGTTCCGTTTTCCCTTTTCTGCGTTTGACATTTCTTAATCTTTAATCCATAATATTTTCAGCCACTCTAAATAATCTGATTGTGTGAGACGTTGATAATTGACCTGTTAAATCTTCATTGAACACTTTTGAACACGAGCTTTCACTACAGAGGCTGGAAAGTGTCACCGGGATTAAAGGAATTAAAGAATTGTTATTGACACTGTGTGAATAAGATTGAGATTGGAAAAAAGTTGCAAAAATGATCACAAGATAAATCCACTTTAGATTTTATTGCAGCTGTTTCATGGTTTCTGTTTAAAGCCAAAGATTTTTTTACTATTAATCACTTAGACCCAAAGAAAGACGGTAAAACTGAGCCCTGGTTTAAAAACAAAGGAATTATCCTTTAAAACCTGATCCTCACAGTGAAGGACAGTAATACCTCCTGACCAGCAGGTGGCGCATGGTAGACGTCCTTCCAATAATACATGTACATGCTATTCATACCAGATAAGCTGTAGTACGTGATATATTTCCGTTTCTCAGGATCTTTATCTGCCACCTGTTTTCAGACACGTCCGTGACCCCAGAGCAAACATCGACCAGTCCCTGAGCGTCCTGAGACACGCTAAAAAGGTCAACCCCACCATCCTCACCAAGACTTCCATCATGCTGGGACTGGGGGAGACCGACCAACAGATAACGGACACTCTGACTGGTGCGTACACTCACACACACACACACACACACAGACACACAGACGCAGTTCTGCATCGACAGTTTTCTGATCATACCGCTGCGATGTTGTTACAGAGCTGCGGGAGGCAGGAGTAGACTGTCTGACACTCGGACAATACATGCAGCCCACGAAGCGCCACCTGAAGGTCAGCACACACTGCTCTGTGCTAATTACACCACAGACAGGTGTGTCGGGAAAATACAAACACAGACACGTAATGACGACTTGGGTTTGCTTTTAGGTGGAGGAGTATGTCACGCCAGAGAGGTTCGCCCACTGGGAGAAAGTTGGGAATGAGATGGGCTTTGTGTACACAGCCAGCGGGCCACTGGTGCGATCCTCATACAAAGCAGGTGAGAAATGTCCCTGTTGAGGTTTTTTAACAGAAAACATCCAGTCTGTTCCTTTAGTAATAGTTTAGATATACAGTAATTTGACATTTAGTAGATATCTGCAGTGGAATTTCTGCAAGGAAAATAACTATTTTATAAATTAAACACAAAGGATTATCTCGGTAATGAAGATTTAGTTTCTGCAAATACATGTCGCTGTGTTATTTTTAAAATTCCCAAGTTTTGAGCACCATAAACAAAAAATCCAGTCAAATCTGTTGTACTGCGCCAAGATACAAGTGACTAAAACCAACTCCAACTAAAATAAGAAAATAAAGAAGGGATTTAAAACACTGTATGTTGTGAATTCTGTAATTATCATGTAATAACCTTTATTACATGATAATTACAGTAAAGTTGACGACAACAAATTAACTAATGTGTCTCAGTTAAGAAGACACCATGTAAGAAAAAGACCTATTACATAATAGTGTTATAAACAGAGCACTACTCTGAATAACCTGAATGTGTTTTATTTTTTTTGTTTGGTGCATTTTATTGTGAAGCTTCTTATTATTTAAAAAACCCCTGCACATAAAAACACTTCGGTTAAAAGTGTTTGGTTGAATTGACTTGAAAATAAACTGTCTTTCTTCTTTTTCTTTACAGGCGAGTTCTTTCTAAAGAATCTACTGAAAAAGAGAAAGGAGGAAGTCACCGTGGAGGGATGAGAAGCCTCCCGACCTGCAACTAGACACTGTGACAAAATATACTTTATCTAACCACATCGTACTGTGTTGATTTAAGATGCGGCACAGGAAAAACACACAGGAAACACCGTGACACGTGTAACGTTTAAAAAGGAAGGTAGTATTATTACTGGAGAAGTGACATTAATACACGTGTCCTCTACTGTTAATGTGCGTCAGCCTAAAGAGATGAAAGAGGAGCGAGAGGCCTGCAGGGGTATGTAGACCGTGTCCACATAATCCTGCCCGAGGAGCAGAAGCTGGTGTTTACCATCTCTGCTCCTCGGGGGGGCTTTTTAAATCCACCGTCAAACCCCTGAGGTGTCCCCTCACTTCAGGTAAAAACTACTGATCTTTAACAGCGAGCGCTTTGATGTCTGCTGCTTCAGGACTGGGGATTATCATGAAGTCTCACATTGTTCACGCTAAACATAATAAAACAAAATATACTTACTTTTGAAACCTCCTTTTAAATGTTTTATGTTAGAAAAGGTTCAAGCCCAAAATGTATTTCCAACACTTGCATACAGTTAGGTTGTTTTAGCCTTTTATCAAAGCATACGGAGAAAGTGCAACTTTAATTTAAGGGTATTCACATCCAAATTAAAATAAGGGGAACTATCACAAAACCACACGTTTTGATAAATGACTCATATGAGCCTAACTGTATGTAGGCACCTTTATTTTTAGATGCCTGTGTGTAACAACGATGAAATATGAATGTTTCCTTTGCACACAGTTCAACACAACAGCTCATTAAAATGTATATTTGTATTTAAAGAATTAAAAGTCTTCAGTTCACATTTGGTTGTGTATTTATTTTTTCCCGCTCCCCGCTACGTCTCTTTAAAAATCACCTACAGTCACAAGTTCAAAGACGCACGTCTCACTTTATTGCATTGGCCCTTTGTAGTAAACAGCCACTGATACAGAAGACGTTGCTGATTAATATACAGTAAGATGATTTATAAAAAATATTTTTAAAAAAACAGTATAAAATTTTTGCAATTAAAAATACTACTTGATAGTAAAGTAAATACTGTAAGACACTGGCGTATAGTGTTCTTTTGAAATGAGGGCAACAGACAAGTTTCTGAAATGCTATTCATTATAAAATGTATTAAAACAAAATGAAGCCTTTGACCACCTGGAACGTTTTTTTTTTTTCCTCTCCATTCAGCTTCATCTAAAGAGTTGTTCACATTCACACGGGCTTCGACCCAACTAACCTCTTCCCCTTCATCCAACACGCTGCAGGGGAGCAATTAGTTGCACAGCGTTCCCCCTTCCTGATCGTACGGCGCGAGCAGACAGAATGAAATGTTGCACAGGTAGTAATAATAATAAGGTCGAGGGAGGAATGCGTTTCATGTCGTGTGGGGGAGAAGTCGGGTTTAGACTTTCGCTTTCTTGCTGGGAGGTTCACTGGCGGTGATGCGAGGACAAACTGCAGCCGGCGTGTAGGGGATTCTCGTTGCCGTCACTTTCTTTCCGATGGTCTCGATCTGCAGAGAGAGAGAACTCACTCGTCTTATTTTCATTTAAACGTTTGCCTGTTTTATTTAAAAAAAAAAAAAACAATATGCCATTTTAGTTTTTCTATGAGAAGGTTCTTGTTTGCTCACCTGGAAGCCGATGCTCTGGAGGAGAGGGTGGAGGTGATCCAGCACCCTGCGACCGTCGAATATGAAGGCCGGCTTCAGCATCTTCTTGTAAATCTTCTCATAGTCCAGCTCCTGTGGCAGCATTAAAATAGTAGAAGTATAAATATTGACGTTTTTATTTATTCCTTTATCCCTTTATGGGGGAAAGGAACCATATGTGGTAACTTCCACACACATTTTAGATTGCGTTCATGTGTCTTTAAGGTTATAGGGATGTGGTTTTCACTCAGCCAATCAGTGAAGATCAAGGCAACGCTCTCAGTTTAAATAAGAGTGGTCTACAAAGTCCATCTCTGCGTGAACCCTGAGCGTAACTGCTTTATTAGGTACCACGTACAACATGTCCTAATGTTGTCTAATGTGATAATGTGTATGTTGACAAGTGCCTAAATCAGCACTTATGTTCTGAAGCTCTAAATACACGTTTACATTTGTTTACCACTTAAGGACAAGGAACCATGTATGGTAACTTTATTAATTTAGATTTTCTCCATGAAAATTAAGATTTTTAAACATTTTTTCAAAAGTAAAAAGGTCTTCTGACGCCCTGCAGTAACACTCCCAGGGTTATAATTTTGAATTTCCAAGTATTTCAACGAGTGCCCTATAAAGGGTTAAAGATCGAGAACATTTTCCAGAAGGTAAAATGTGATCGTGACCTTGAACATGTCCCACTCGGTGCAGATGACCAACGCATGCGCGCTCTGGCAAGCCTCGTAGGGGTCCGACGTCACGGTCACCAGGTCGGACACTAAAAATCAAGAAGAACAACAAAAATATTGGCCCACAAATCATCACAGTCTGGCATCAAAAGGGACTCACAAACAGGACGAGGTATGCATCAGAACAAATGGAACCGAACCTTAACTCGTAATGAGTATTTTAAGATTTTGTGGACGTTAAACCTTCCGTTCAGCTTAGAAGTTAAAAAAATAGGCAATAATATAATATAACAACAGCTTAACTAACATAGTTACACATTTCTTAACCGTGTGCTTCAATCACATCTGGCTTTTCTGCTACGTTTCAGGATTCCAGCTGCTAAATCTGATGTACATTAGCACACAAACTAAAAGTTAATTGAACATTTCCATATAAACAGGATTAAGGATTATTTTTTATTTTTTCTTGCTGGGAGCTAGGTGAGAAAATCATTACCAGTCTCACGTCTGTGTGTGTGCAGAGCTGGAGCCTGTGGCCAACTGGCTTAGCATGAACGCTGTCCAAAGGTAACACTATCTACCTGGCAGCATGTCTATAGCTCATTTATCTGAACTTTACATCTTATTTATTCAAGCTGTAAGGAACAGGGCGGGGCTAAAGCCTCTAACCTTCTGTTTCCAGGCTTTTATGCTAAGCTACGTGAAAGTGGTATCAGTCTTCTCTAAAAGTTACCTCTCTCTGGGTTGTCCTCTGAGATGTGGGGCTGGGAGAGGTCGTGAATGATTTGTTCTTTGAGAACTTTGGGGTCATAGATGAACAACTTGGCTCCTTCATCCATCAGGTACTTAGAAATGTAGATACTGGACGACTCCCTGGAGTTGTGAAACACACACAAACACTAAATATGTCAACTCTGTACAGGGTTAGCGCTCGCCACCCTGTGCCGACAGGCGTTCCATGGGGCAAAGTGTGATAAGCAATGACTCTGCATGTTTTCTGTGTACAAAGTTTACGCACAGTGTAAAGTTAAGCATTGCTACTGTGGCTTTAAATACAAACAATGTCTATTTGGAAGGAACTGGAAAAGCAGAAGACCAACCTTGTGTCACCTGTGTCTTTTTTGAAGGAGAAGCCCAGCAGAGCAATCTTTTTGCCAGTAACGGTGTTGAACAGACAGTCGATGATCCGGCAGGCGAACCGCCGTCTCTGGTACTCATTCATGTCTATCACCTGAGAAAATCCGCATCAGAATAAACACAGAGAACCCTAGCAAAACAATTATAAACCTGTGCAGCTATGGTGTGCAGTTCTCACCTGCTGCCAGTAAGAAGCCACCTCAGGGAGGTTGAGGGCTTCACACAGGTACACCAGATTCAGCACATCCTTCTGGAAACAGCTCCCACCGAAGCCTGCCCGAGGCAACCAGATGAAAGTCAAACATTCATCCGTCTGCAGCTGAAGTAAAGTTTAAACATCCTGCGGGCTCGCCTCTTACCAACGCTGGCTTTAAGGAACTTGCTGCCTATTCTCTGGTCCATCCCGATCGCCTTGGCCACCTCCTCCACGTCGGCCCCGGTGGCCTCGCACAGGGCGCTGATACTGTTGATGCTGCTGATCCGCTGCGCCAGGAACGCATTGGCTGCCTGCTCACACAGACACGTATGTATTTTGACAATTCATTCATAATTTAGCAATTTTCTCTTGCAAAAATCGCCCCAGATACACAAATGTGAGAATTATCTTCTCTGCTTTAAGTATTTAATTGGGGTTTGCGTTTTGGATTGTGTTGTTTGCAGAAAAGACACCTGAAGACGTGGCCTTGGGCTGTAAAATAAGTAGTTTAAGTGTCTCCTGGTCCTTAATATATATATGAATAATCTAAATATTTTTGGGGTATTGAATCTTGGTCTGATAAAATGTCTTCTTGGTATTTGAGAAATTATGACGGACCTAATAAAACTGAAAACAAACGCACCAGTTTGGACAGTTCGGATGACCACGTGTTGGTGGTGATGATCCGTGTCTTGGGGACCCAGTGCTCATACACGGCACACAGGGCTTTGATCGCCCTCTGACCTTCGGCCGTCTCGTCTCCACCAATCAGGACGCGGTCTGGCTCCTTCAGGTCCCTCACCGCCGTTCCCTCCGCGAGGAACTCCGGGTTGGACAGCACCTGAAGCAGCAGGCACGACTTTAGACACAAGTAAAACGGGAGACATCAGAGAGTTGTGCACATGCGACGGTAACACGCACGTGGAGGTTGAGGCTCGGTTTGGTGTTGGCATCAAATATCCGCCTAATGCTCTCGGCGGCTCGGACTGGGACGGTGCTCTTCTCCGTGACGATCTTGTAGCCGTCGGACACCTCTACGATCCGCCGAGCGCACGCCTCGATGAATTTCAGGTCGGCCGCACGACCCTTCCCCATCCCGTACGTCTTGGTCGGGGTGTTTACCTAAAGGTAGACGGGAAACCACGTATCAGAAATGCCTGACTCATTCATTTAGCCAGACAAACCAAATATGTGCAGCAGGAACCGACGGACTCACAGAGATGAAGACGAGGTCGGCTTCCCTGATGGCCGAGTCTATGTCTGTAGAAAAAAACAGGTTTCTCCCTCTGCATGACTCAACCACTTCTTTGAGTCCTGGCTGAAATGGGAGGAAGTGGGACGATGAGTCAGTGAATGTGAGGAGGAGAAGGGGAATGTGACAGCGTCTTACAGATGTGCAGTCAAAATGTGCAGTCCTTTAACTCCACTAGTCATGGTGACGTAACGCCTTGTGGTCAGGGGGTTGACGTAGAGGAGTTGCACAACAGTCTGGAACTAATTAATGTTTCATTTGACCCGTGAGGGGGAGTAATATTTTAGAAAAACACTGGCTGGAATTGTTGCCTAGATACGTGCACTTCTCCAACACCGACTGATCCCTAAGTTTAGACAAAGCAGAAGCCAAATCAGACAGAGGGCTCATATCAGGGCGTCTAATGAACTACCACCTACTCCTCCTTGTTAATGTTCAACCCAAACTCACGCAGTTTATTGTTATTACCGTCCCTTGTGGACAATACGACTAATTCGTTACCTCATAAATGGGCAGAGTGTCCGAGTTCCAGGCTTTGATGCGGGACTCGTTGACATCCACAACAGTCACCGTGATCTCGGGACACATCTGGGCGATCACGCTGCACGTCGGGCCTCCCACGTACCCGGCGCCAATGCAACAGATCCTCTTTATCTGAAACATCTGGAAAACACGTGGAGAGAATGCAAATTCAGGAAAATGTAAAACAGTTTATGCACACTCGCCAAAATATTAGGTACACTAGTGGAAAAGAATAAATTTTAGAGTAACAGTCCTGCACTGAATTAACTGTTATAATAATCAGTTTATGCTGAAACAGAAAGGTGATAATTAAGCTGTATGATCATTTCGGATTGAATTAGAGGTTGTCAAAATAACAGACACGTATGTCGGTACACCACAATAGTACTACAAACCACAGCTTTGAAACGAAAAGACAGTCGAATCAACAGTTGTTTTAAACCAATACTGAATACCATTTTTATCTAATAAACTGGCAATATATAATTATATGAGAATACTAACTCTAAATCAGACCCATTCATCGGTTAGTACATTTTTCAGGGCCTACTATATAACTGTACCGCCCTCATTAAATAGTCTACCAGAGCCAAAACACAGTGAAAAGGCTCACAGTTGGAGCAGTGAGTCCTTCAATGACCTATTTTTGCTCAATACCAATGTAAAATAAATAAATAAATGAATAAAAAAGAGTCCAAAGTTGATAGTGGTATATAAAAAAAAGCCAAGACGATTTTAATGGTGACTTAATATCAAAATGGAAGATCTGATCTGCCAATTCAATAACTGACTTAACATTTCAGCTCTATATTTTGCTTTACTTTAACACCGAACAATGTTTTTCCTAATAAAACTGCTTAATATGTCTAATCTTCTTCAGAAAAACAAGGTTTCTTTTCCATATTATTATTATTATTATTAGGATCTTCCCAAGCATGGTTCACTCCAAACATCTGGACGTCAAGAGCTTCAACAGTAAGTTTATTCATCGATTACTAATCTGAGAACAATTGGCAAATATTTAATTACTAAACATTTGCCGATTCCAGCTCCTCAGTTGGAGGTGATGATTTAAGTCCTGGTCAAATTGTCTGATGGACAAAATAATCGAAAAGCTGCAGCCCTCTTCCACACAGCTTTAAAGTTAGACAGATGGGGAAACAGCTGTGTTGCAACAGCTGAATACAACAAAATACACAACTCATATACCAGACTTAAAAAGTTAAAGTTAAAAAATATGTTCAGTGTACAACAAAATATGAATAAAATCAAGATATGTACCATTATATGTACCATGTCAGAAGTATGAACATAGTAAGTATGTGAGACATTATGTTGTGGAAGCTGTGCAACAGTGTGTTGTGCAAGTTGTGGAAAAAATTATGACAGGATGAATTATTATCTTCATTTAAAACCCTTTCTGAGAAGTGAAAACCGGTTCTTTCTCTCTTTCTCTCTCAAGTCTTCACCTGTAATGGTCTCCGGTGGCACCGTTACAGCCTGGCAGGAAATAACATAAAGAGCCTTTTATCCGAGCTCAGCCACGTCCAGCAGTGATGGAAAAATGAGCCCCTTTATACCAGAAACCCTTTCAGTGAATTCACATTAACAGCCAACACGACACACAGTCACCGTTTGTACCGACGCGTTACACGTTAACACGGTTATATTTAAGCTAGTTCACCTCTTTATTCGCTTAAACGCAACACAAGAAACTGTGAATGAATGGACTAGCTAGCTCGTTGGCTATCAGCCGTTAGCTACCGTTACCTTTGCCAGCTCGACACTCTGAAGTTCTGGAATGTGAAGATTATGTTAGTTAGTTCCCTCCGTTTAATGAGTCCGGTCGAAACAGGCGACACTTCCGGGTCCAACAAATGTCTTTTACTTAAATGCGGAATAAACCAGAGATCCACGGATAAATTCACACCGCCTGGGGCTTCTTCTGGTAACTTTTATCAAGCTGCTACCTTCACCTACACTGAGGCACTTCTGACTCTGTCTTCAGTTAAAAGCCCCAGGCTCCATGACGCCACACACTTCCGGAGCGCCGTATTTTCAAAATAAAAGCGACTCAAACACAACATTATTTTACATCTACTGCCAAAAGATTGGGTGTTCAGAGTTTTTAGATATTTATTAATACATGTTTACACAGTATGAGAAGATTTGTGGTACTACAAGTGTTGAAAAATTGTGATATAATAGTTTAATAGCAATCCACCGACAAATGTTCCCGATAATAAAATCTTTGTCAGTTAGAGCTGAAAAACTTAAACAAGTCCAGTTGTTTTTTTGGTGGATGGGTAAATATATCATGATGGATGGCTAACCATCACGTCTTAAAGAAAACTTGTTTAAAGTGTCACTGCCTAACTGGGAGATAGATGATTGGAAATGATTGGAGAGAAATGTGAGCTCATTTGAAGGAGAAAGAATATTTCACACCTCTGTGTGTCTTTATTAACATATTGTGGAAGTGACAATAAACATGACTTGAATCCAGACTAATGTCCTGTGAACTCTGGAGATCTTTCAGAAGCTCTTGTCTACGTATCAAGGTATGTGAACGGGTTTACGGGGCATAATAACACTTTGAGACTTTTATTGGATAATTGAGCAAATGCAGACAAGGCCATAAACATAAAAAGTACCTTCACAGCACTCACTCATTAGGACAATTACACTGTGTCTGAGCTGTAAATCAGAAACGCTTTTCCCTGCAGAGACTTGTTTAAAGTGTCTCCCCCAAACTGGGAGGGAGGACTGATTGTTTTACTGTGGTTTTGCATTCCTTTATACTTTTTTTTTCCTCATTTGAAGTAAGTGTTTTAGTGGATGTAATAAAAATAAATAAATATATAGGAGGCAAATTACCAGCACTTTAAAACAATAACCAATTCAACTAACAGATTAGATAATGTACATGTGGGTCTAATGCTAAACACCAGATATTTGCAGAGAAATCAACAGTAATTCAACAATAAAACCAATAGTTTTCTTCCTGATGTTAATCACTACTCACCCTGCATTTATTACAAAAAGATTATGTTATTTTGTTTCTTAACGTACTTAAAAAGATATAAAAATATAAACTTGCAGTAGAGCTGCTGCCTAATACAAAATCTGACAAAAATATCAACTTCGCCAGCTGCCACAAAAAAAATACAGTGCAAACGTTTTCACCTAAAATGTAACACGGCACCGACAGGCGTTCCTGGGTGTGTGTTATGTTACACGTCTATTGTCATTTTCGAAATGGTATGGTCTTATTTGGCGGGCTCCACGGTGGAGGCGGGCTGTCCCCGAGTATCGCTTGTATCCGTCTTTCTTCTCTCTGTCTCTTCTGTTCCAGCTCTTTTCTTGCCTGTGGGAAAAAGGAAAATCACGGATTAGAATAGAAACTCTCCCAGATACCTTTTTTTGATGTCTTATCTCCACTTTACTGTTGTAGGAACTTGAAGTGGGAAAACTACTACTGTGTAGATTTACTGTAGGTAGTTTAGTCACATTTAAAATACACACAGTTTGAACATTTTGGAGAACTTTGCTTTCTACTTGATTATTTAAAGGAAAAGTGTGGAGAATGTATGTAGTGCCATATAAGAGTGAATTTAGTGACACCTAGTGGTGAGACTGCAGACTGTAACCAACCCCTCTCCTCAACCTACACTTTAAAGCCTGTAGGAAACATACAGTAGCATCTATCAAAGTGAAAGGACTTCTCTAGGGCCAGTGTTTTGGTTTGGCAGCTGTTCGGGGACACTTTCATATGTTTAGACTTCTCATCGGTCAGTTCTAGCAAACCACATAGCTGCACCAAACCAGAGATGTAGCCACATGTTGACACCAGATTTCACACTTTGGTACAAGGCAAAATACAGAGAGATCTAAGCTGGCGCTGATTAGCTTTATCACCACTGTGGGAACGTATCAGACTCTCTGGCGGGTGTCATCAATACAACTCACCAGCCAGTTCTCGTACATCTCTAAAGCCATTTTATCCCTCTCCTCTTTCATGTATCGCTCCTCCTCTACTTTATTTTGGATTTCTTTCTGTTTCGTCAGGACCTTTTCATGGATGACATCTTTCTTCTTTGCATACCTTTATCATGTCAAGAAAACAGGAAAAATAATTATATTAGAAACATCCAGCTTTGGGTGCTGGTGGTTGATCCTGAAAGTTGAGTGGATGTTAAGTTAAAATACAGTATCTCTGTGTTTTGAAGGTTTGAACATTTACGTTTAAAGCAACATTTATGTCTACATAATAAAAAAAAATTATATATCCCTTCCACTGTGGGATCTAACTCAAAGTAATGTAAAACAGGAAGATATATCAAAAAAAGAGAGAAATAAATATAGATTCAAACTCACCAATCAGAAAAAGCACACTTGCTCTCTCTCTTTCTTCCTTCCTCCTCTTCTTGTTTTTTCATCTTAACTTTATTTTCAGCCTCTTTTTGTTTTCTGTACTTCTCTTTAAGCAGATGATCATGCTCGAGTTTCCACTTTTCAAACACCTTTAATTATCATGAGAATTTGCGTTACCAGTTAAGATCACACTTATGCACAGAACACATGAAGTACTTACTACAAATCAGCTTTTTACCTGTTTGGCAGACTGCTTTTTGTCTTCTTTCTCTTCAGTCGCCCTTTGCTCTTTTCTAATCATATCGTGCTTTTCTTTGGCTTTTGCTTTGAGACTTTCTGCCTTCCTTTCTTTCCAAGCCTCATAGGATGCAACAGCGTCTCCCTTTTTATCCTCCTCTTCCTGTTTGTTTATAGAAAGATACTGAGCGTTATTCATGCATGTTACATGACTATGTATATATCACACCATTCAAAGCTGATAAATGCTTCATCAGTTATCAACAAAGCAGATTACTCACCTTTTTCTTTTTTTCCTTCAGAAGTTCTTCCTTCTTTTTTAGTTGCAGGTTCTCTCTTGACTTTTCTTTTTTCTTCTTGAGCCATTCCTGGTAAGAGTAAAGAGGGATTTCACTTCACTGAGACTAAACCGTAGAAACTCTCATGACATGTACTGTCATGAAAAATAAGTGTGCAAAACACTTTAATAGGATCTTATAGTTTATTTGGGGTTTGTTTTAGTTTGGTCTGTCTTGGTGCTGTGATACCTCTTGCAACTTTAACATTTTGCTTGTTTTAATAACACAAACAAAGCCTTACTTATTCACTATATAAGACAACACACAGTTACCATCCCACTGACCTGGTAAACGGCAGCTCTGAGAGAATCTGCAGCTTGTGGCTGAGACTCTTGTAGAGAGACTTTACGGTCCAGGACTTGGAGCGTTCCCAGATACTTTGACTCCACTTTCGTGGAGCACACACTCCGAGGCCTCTGAGAGGTCTTAGACCGAGAACTTGAAGTCCTCATTGGCATAAAACAAAATGACGGTTAGTTAAGCAGTCGTTCTGTTTAAATACAGGACTCAAATAATGCAGCCGGATCATTTACCTGGTATCAAATGATTGCGCGTGGACATTAGAGAGTTGGTCTGAGTGATGTCCGGAGCTTTCCTGAAAGAAAACATTAAACACATTTACTAAATACTCAGAATAAAAAGGTGGATCATATTTTATAATACACTAAACAATATCTCTTACATTGAATTCTTCAAATGATGTGGAGTAGTTTCTCTGTTGCTCTTTGCTGCCATCGGAAATAAAGTCATCTGAAATCAGATATCAAAACATTAACGCCTACAAAAAAAAAAACACAAAAAACATTATGACACTGAACATAACAAATATTACCTCTGGATCCAGAATCGACCGTGGACTCGGTGAAGAGTTGTGACTGCTCACTCTTATTTGAAGAGGATTTACTAACGCTGAATGAAACCACGTGATCTCCTTCAGACCACTATGAGAAAACAACACAGCAAACCAATTAGGGAATGTTTCAGTTTACTTTACTTTACTTTAATAACAAGCAGCGAGACGCACATGTGGACTGCAGCTCTGTTCCGCAAAGCTGCCAGATGTGTTAGCTGAGAGGGGAATTGATGCTGAAGAAGTCTGAGGTCTGCTGAGATCCTGGGGTTCAGTCTCTTCAGCTGGCCTCTCTGTAGTGTTTAAGCTCAGTCCAAGGGTCCTTTGCCGTGGTTTGGGTCTAGGTGGCTCCCTTTCTGTGACACTACCTGGATAATGACAATTGAAAAGTCTGAACTGATAGCTAGAAGCGTATTTCCAAATGAGAATCATGCACTAAACTAAACAGACCTGGTGAGCCTGCACGATTCAGGTCGGATGCTGATGACCGTAGAACCTGGGACCTTTCAAGAGACTCACTCTGGTCCTCTGGACCCGGAGTTTCCACCGGAGTGTCAGACGGTAACGGCAAAGGCACGTCAAGCAGGGTATCATCTGACGTCTGGAATGATGACAGAGACTTCCTCGAGTTCTCTCTTGAGATTTGAGGATCAGTGGACTCCACATCACTGTTTTTAAACTGCGTGTTATCTCCACTGACATTTGTGGAGCGCTGTGAGGAAAAGGAGCCGTTATGATCAGTGTGTCCACCAAGGGATGAGTCCGGTGGCTCGTTTTCATGCGACTCTGATGCCGCTGTGTCGTTGGAGGGAGAGACGATCCTTTGGGTTTTCAGGAAGGAAACTTTCTTCGGCCTGTTGGGTTTACCTTCATCGTCCGAAAGCTCAAAGTTGTTGATTTTGTGTTTGCTTTTCCCAGCCTTGACTGCACCAGTCTTCTTTTTTCTTGATTTGAGGAGTTCATTCAAAAAATCTGGCAAAAGAAGGATTCATCATTAAAATTAAACAACCTCTGCTGTTCCTGTAATCAAATCAGTCTTATTTGAGGCTGTGCCATCTTACCATCTTCATCGTCCTCGAAGTCATTATAGTTGGAGTACTGATCTGTTTTTGTTTTGCTTGCCCTGGCAGAGACAGCGGCCTGAAGTTCATCCTACAACAACAAGATTTCAAATTAAAAAAAAAGCTTCAGGGGACAAGTGCTATTTTATCCAGGCTGCATACCCTGACGCTCTTACCTGAAATGTTGTTCTTTTCGATGTTTTCGGGCTTTTCGTATAAGCCAGTGTCCTGTGCTCCTGAGTTGACATGCTGAAAACAATGTCCTCCGATAGCGCGCATAGGCATTAGCATGCTAGCTAACGTTCGCTCAAGCTAGTTAGCTACAAAGCTACCTAAATGCCCTCTTTTATAGCTAAATTAATATCACTCATAATTTGACTGGACTGTAAAGTACCACTTTACACACTATATCGGTAATTATAAAAGGTTTACAACCTGAAGTCACGCTAACGTAACTACTGTGGCGCTAACGGAGTTGTTGATGGTAACCCAGGGAAACGAGTGGGACAGTTCCGGTTCAACACTGCGCATGCTCAGATGATTACTAGAAATTGTCAACTTTGGACCAAACTGATTTATTATTACCGACGCTTTTAACGTGAAGTTATGATCTTAGCAGCTTATTTGAATAAATTTGATTGTATCTGATAGAAATTTTCTATTTTCTATTTATTCCCTATATTTATATTATATACAGAATGTTTACATAGCAACTGTTTCACTGCCAACTTCACCCACTTTAGGTTTATTTAGGTTTTTATTTTATTTATTATTATGTGAGAAAGAGAGAGAAATGTTTTTTCGATTTTTCTGTATGTTGCAAACGTATTGAGAAATTGACAATAAAGAAATCTTGAATCTTGAATCTTGAATCTTCACATTGGTTACCTTATAACTGATAGGCTATGCATTATAAGAGAAGGGACAGTCAGGCTTTTTGCCGGTATCTCCACTGTCCTAAACTGTTTCTTTGTATAAATTTCTGATTTCTAACAGATTAATAATCTGCAGATTAATAATGTTTTACCCCAATCCTACAGATGCAAGGCGAGAATCAAGCCAAACATATTAACTTGAATGTTTGACTTGGCCAAGTTTCATTCATTTCATATCCAAACTGTGAAAAAATTAAAATATTAATTTATATACTAAGTATATACATAAATGTGCAAACACATAATGAAACACAGCCAAGCAGTGAGACTGAGCTATTATTTTTTTTTTATTGTTTTTTGTTTTGTTGTAGGAAAAGTGCATAGTTGAAGCCCTTTTACTCGAGACAGTAACAGTGTACATTGAGGTCCACCGGTCCAGTTTTATCAGTCTGTGATATAGAGTCTGTTTATTATATACATCATCTTATAGTTTATCCAACATATTCCTTCTTTTATCTTTTTCCTGCAATCCTCCAAAGCGACAGTAGAAAGATGTGATACAAAACAGTTTAGGGAACATTGGTTGATCTGGAACTGAAGAGCAGCCAGTACACCGTTGTGTGTTACAGATACGTCAAACATGTCCTACGGTAGATGTTCACAAATTACAGACACTTGCAAAACATGACTATTATGTGATGCAGTCTAACAGCCAACAGCAGAAATACAATAACTACTAATTTTACTATTCCTCTATTTTTTTCGGTTTGTATTGAAAAGGGGCCGATTCCCCACGGTAACTTTGAAGCTGTAGTTCCCAGTGTCTCTCATAAGAATCACTGTACTGGCGTCCATTTTTTAAACAGTATTTAAACATTTATACTAGCTGACATAAGTTGATTAACATCCCATTAGATAATTACCTTGTAGTGTAGTGTAAATGGTCAGTTATTGATCATTCCCTCGTCTTTCCATCAAATACTTAGGAACACAACGGTGAGGTTCTTTTATTTAAAACTGATCACAAAAGAGCTCTAAATTTCAGAAATAAAAATTCACACTGGCACTGTTTAAACACACCTTTTCATTCTTTTGACATACTACGACACAGAAGTGTGAAGTAGAAATCGACCTTCAACACGAGTCAACAAAGTGCTCATAAAATATAGTTTCTGGCTACAAACAAGTCAGCTAATCTGCAGATTTTCTTTTTTTTTTTTTTAACCACAAAACAATTACAGTACACACACTCATCTCAACATGATGAAACAGATTTATTTGTGTCTGAGTCAGCTGAGTTTATTGTCTTAAAATCACACCCTCTCCATATTCGTGCACAAACAATGAGTTTGTGAGCATTTTAGATTCTTTTTAATCACTCACTTGCACCTTTCTTGACTCATAACCCGTAGCAGATGTATTGCCCTCTCAATCACACACACACACACACATACATACACACAGGACACAGTAACCATAGCAACCTATTTAAAGGCAAGGCAAGGCAAGGCATTTTTATTTATATAGCGCATTTCATACCAAGAGGCAACTCAATGTGCTTTACATAAAAACAGAACAAATTAGAACACACAGTTAAAAGCAAGAACAAAGAAAAAGAAAAAAGAAAAAAGAAAAAAGAAAAAAGAAAAAGAAAAGTGTATTATATTATACATATATTAAAACGATTAAGAGGACTTACAGTGTAAATCCAAGATTACGATTTAAAATGATTTAAAAGGGCTCAGCCATATGCACATGAAAAAAGAAATGTTTTTAACCTGGATTTAAAAGTGCTTACAGTTGGGGCTGATTTCAGCTCTGCTGGTAGTTTGTTCCATTTGTGTGCAGCGTAACAGCTAAATGCTGCTTCACCGTGTTTGGTTTTAACTCTGTGCTCCACTATCTGACCTGAGTCAGTCGATCTCAGAGCTCGACTGGGTTTATACATTGCTAACATGTCATTCATGTATTCTGGACCTAAACCATTCAGTGATTTGTAAACCAGTAGCAGAACTTTAAAATCTATTCTGTAGCTGACTGGGAGCCAATGTAAAGACTTAAGAACTGGGGTGATATGCTCTGATTTCTTTGTTCTGGTTAAAACTCGAGCTGCAGCGTTCTGGATGAGCTGCAGCTGTTTGATACTTTTTTGGGGGAGTCCAGTCAGAAGACCGTTACAGTAGTCAAGTCTATTGGAAATGAAAGCATGAATCAGCTTCTCCTGATCTGTTTGCGACATGAAGCCCTTAATTCTGGATATGTTCTTAAGTTGATAAAAGGCTGTTTTGGTGATTGATTTGATATGACTGTTAAAGGTCAGATCTGAGTCTATCAGCACACCAAGGTTTCGGACCTGGTCTTTAGTTTCTAGAGACAGTGACTCAAGGTGTTTACTGACAGTAACCCTCTTCTCTTTATTGCCAAAAACAATGACCTCAGTTTTTTCTTGATTTAACTGCAGGAAGTTTTGGTTCATCCAATTTTTGACTTTCTCTAAACAGTGACACAATGACTCTATTTGACTGCAGTCATCTGGAGACAATGCAAGATATATCTGTGTGTCATCTGCATAACTATGATAGTTGACATTTGAATTCTGGATAATTTGACCCAAAGGCAACATATATAGGCTGAACAGAAGGGGTCCAAGAACTGACCCCTGAGGAACTCCATATGTCATAGCCACTGGATCGGATTTATAGCTTCCAATGGTCACAAAATAACTCCGCTCCTCCAAGTAGGACCTGAACCAATCTAGTACTGTTCCGCTGAGTCCTGCCCAGGTTTCCAACCTGTTCAGCAGTATACTGTGGTCTACAGTGTCGAAAGCAGCACTGAGATCCAACAGGACCAGAACTGACACCTTGCCTGAGTCAGTGTTCAACCTTATATCATTCAACACTCTAATGAGAGCTGTTTCTGTACTGTGGTGAGGTCGAAAGCCTGATTGAAATTTATCAAAGAGTCCACTGGAGTTTAAAAAGTTGCTAATTTGATTAAAAACCACTTTCTCAATGATCTTGGCTATAAAAGGGAGATTTGAGATAGGTCTGTAGTTGGTTAACATGGAAGCATCCAGCGTTCTCTTTTTTAAGAGTGGTTTGATGGCAGCTACTTTTAGGGCTTTAGGAAACGCGCCTGATTGAAGTGAGCAATTTATTATTTGCTGCAGATCTGTTTGGACAGAGCTTACAATAGTTTTAAAAAAGTCAGATGGCATTGTGTCAAGACAGTATGTCGATGGTTTAAGATGCTGAACTGTGTGCTCTATGGTTTTTTGGCCAATTGTATTAAATTCTGACATCCTAGCTGATTTATTCCTAGGTGGTTTTAAGGATGGTGTCATTTTATTATTTCGACGATTTGTGTCGATATTTTGTCTTATAGATGTGATTTTTTCATTGAAAAAGCAAGCAAATTCATTGCATTTTTCTGTGGAAGAAAGTTCTGAAACTATCTCTTTTGGGGGGGTTGTAAGCTTATCAACCAAAGCAAACAGAGTGCGAGTGTTGTTGATATTCTTATTAATCATTTCAGATAAGTGTTGCTGTCTAGCCTTGAGTAACCCGTGGTTAAAATTAAAAATACTTTGTTTGTAGAGGTCATGGTGAATTTGAAGTTTAGTTTTTCTCCATTTACGCTCAGCTTTCCTGCATTCTGTTTTCAAAGCCTTCACCATCATAGTGTTCCTCCATGGTGTTCTCTGTCTGCTCAAGATCATCTTAGTTTTAATAGGTGCAACAGTATCCATGACATTTGAGATTTTCAAGTTGAAATTATCCAAGAGTTCATCAACTGTCTCTGCACTCACGGCTGGTGACATAGCTATAGCCTCCATAAACTTAGCACTGGTATTCTCATTTATGTACCTTTTTCTAACAGACAAAGAGGTTAACTGAGTGTTTGGAGTTATCTGTAAGTCAAAGAACACACAGAAATGATCTGAAAGAGCCAAGTCCTTAATATCAACAGAAGAAATGTCAACACCTTTGGAGATAACCAGATCCAGAGTGTGGCCTCGAGTGTGTGTGGGCCCTTTCACATGTTGGGAGAGGCCAAAAGTGTCCAGTAGAGAACAAAGTTCTTTGGCATTTGTGTCCATGTTATTGTCTATGTGAATATTAAAATCCCCTGTTATGATAAAAAAGTTGTAGTCCGTGCAGATAACTGACAGCAGTTCAGCAAACTCATCAAAGAATTTTCCTGGGTATTTTGGTGGTCTATAAATGATTAGAAAAATAAAGGGACACACATGTTCTTGAAAACATAGTCAACATAGAAGTCCGTGATATTTGCTAGATTGGGAAAATGTGTTATCAAACTAAGGCCTGGATGTTAAGAGTTGTAACTTTAAAGTGGAAAGAGTGGAATGTTTCAGAGAGACAAGAACCAGCCATCCTTCATTATTCAGCATAGCGTGGAAACAGCAATTGAGCTGCCCAGCAGTGATTTCTCTGCTACCTTTCCCCCTCCTCTCCCAACCGTGTGACACATTCCTTCATTTTGAGATCCAAGTCCGATTTGATGCTGAGCAGTCGGTACCAGAGCTGGGATCAGAGACCGAGGTCCTGCTCCCACGTGGCATTAACGTGGATCTTCTTGGGTGATCAGATCACAAGTACAGGTGTGAGAAGGCATCAAGATCCAAATGTCCAGAGCACATTAAGAGGTTAGGCCTAGGCCTGTGTAAAATTAGCTTTTACTTTCTCTCCTAGTGCCACAATTTTACATATTCCTCTGAACAGTATGAACGTCTTTCAAATGATCAAAAGATGCTCGTACCATGTGCAGGCGAACACTTGAAAACATGACTTCATTACTAGAGGATCTGAATGGTGATGGCCCTGCAGCAAAATCACTATAAATGTTTTCTATTCCTTAGTAGGAAGAATCTTTAACACAAACAAAGTGATTGAATATTAGTAGGCTGTGTGTAATTTGCATTTGTTTTGCTTTTAAACTATGATGTGTGCAAATAAGCAGAGTTACCGTATTTCCTCAAACAGTTGCCAGGGCTTTTATTTAACTTTATTACCACAGAATTTTTCCTTTCACAATCTCACAGCAGAGAAATTATTTTGCCATTCATAAAATGTACATGTTGACCGGCATGTTCTAACGCCAGGTGTGAGCCTACGTCCGTAGAGCTGTCCACTTGTGATCTGATCACCCAAGAAACAAGAAACCAGGTGTAAATAAGGCTCAAGTCCAAACAATGGCACACCTCCCGATTTAAGACTTTGTGAAATATCACACAAAGCCCAAATGATACATCAATATGCCAATATTATTAGATTAATCCAGTCTTTTCACATGTATGTTGTATTAATGTATATATTGGCAGATATGAAAAGCCAAATGCTTTTGATTTTGTTTCTGTTGTGTTTAGCTATGATTAAATTACAGACGACAGTTAATAATAATAATCTATATGTTATACCGTAAAACCTCAGCACAGAGTCATAACCAAAGCTGAAGAGGAAGCAGAATAAATGTTGGCACTATTTATATTGTGCGTTTATGTAAAAAAAATTTATTAACCCTCTATATTGTAACTGTGCTGGTCTCACTGATCCAGGATCAGCTGGGCTCTAGGATCAAAGTAGTTGTATAAGAAAATGAAAGTAAAAGATATGTAAATAAAGGCTGACGGGGAGGTGGCGCTGTCCTGGTCACAGCTGCAGACAACTGTGCAGCTCCAGTCCGAGCAGGTGGAGGACCGATGTCAGCGTGGCTCCTCTGCTAGTCGATAGGTGGGGCTGGGGGCTCTCTTCTATCACTCTGCAAACCGAGACAAGAAGTTATTAAAAAACAAACACAGTAAACTAACCCGAATCAACGTGGTGCTGAAACAGGTGCAGTCCAGTTTGACTTTATGAACACATCTGTAAACATTTTATCAGGTTGTGAACACCCGGGGTCAGAGTCCGTGTTAAATTCCAGCCTTAGCTCGGTCTCTGGCCAACAACACAGAGTAAACAGGTTTGTTTGTGGTTCCTATTTTGGGGGACGAACAGCTCATCTTCACAGAAATTGACCAAACAAATTCCAAAAATGGCAACTGCATTAATCATTTTTATATTCGGAAGAACTGTTGTTCCCTTAAATGGAGGAGGCAGACCTATAAAGCTCAAGTGTCCAGCTACAACACAGTAAAACAAACAACAAAACACAGATGGAGATTCAGTCTCGTGGTCTAATAGCATCTTATAAGATTGTCGAAGGAGGAATTTTTTTCCTTCAGCTCAGGTTCTTTATACCTATTGGAAAGGCTAGTTCGACTATGAATAGACCACCTGACAACTTCTCTCCGATTGACAGTTTATTTAGCACGCAAAGAATAGGTACAGAGTCAGCACTGAGACTTCAGCCTAACCACCTTATGGGTAGAAAAGGAGAAGCTTTTATTCTATCTGGCCTTCACCGGAGGACAATAGGAGGACTGTGGCCTTTCGTGTATCAGTAGTTTTCAGTGTGTAGCCAAGGTCGGCTCTAACTGGTTTCTTCAAGGTGAAATATTTGAGTGAGCAAGGCTGCAGCAAAGCGGTAAACAACCCCGTATCTGGTATGATAGAAGAAGAGCACTTCTTTCTGTTTTTCAGCCCTCACATAACTCTTTAATATCCAACAACATGAAAAAAAAGTGTATTTACTGTATATGCACTGGGTCGCATGGCTACACGAAAAATAAAGTTTACGTGCACATGGTGATCTGTGTATAATCTTGAATTCTCCTCTACTCCTGACTTTACTTTGGGAGCAGGTTCTTTTAACTTTACTGACAGAAGACAGGCTTTCTTGGTGCAGATCAACATCAGTGAGAAGGGCGGGACGGAAATGAGACAGAATGGACTCTGATAAAGAATGGGTGGAAACTGACTAATTTAGGCTTTGGTTGTTTTATTCTAAATACAGGGCTTTGTAAGGATTTCGTCTTCATTCAGTTTCTCGTATCAAACCCAGAGTTTTTTGTTTACATGACATTTAAGAAAGAAGCTTAGTTGGTTTCTGACTGTAACTCTGTTATTTAAGTGCATGTAAAAACAGAATAATAGATAAAATATATAGAAGTTACTGAGAAGAGTTTTGCTCAGTCTTCAGATCTCTTATTAGTCTGATTAAAAATCTTGATTATATAGGATCATGGGTGTAGCACAAATGGGTTTGTCTTGTGGGTGCACAAGTGAGTACACAATTTGTGTCTTATTGAGGTTTAAGAAGAACAGACTTTCTCTCATAAAAGTAAATAAAAACAATCTCCTGCATTATGATTTGATTGTGCGTGTGGTGTGGAGGTTAAAGAAAAGCAGAGCGGCAACTTTTAACTTGTGACATGTCCCTCTTATGTAAAAGGAGTATGTGCAGTACTGACATTGTGGGGTCCAGTGGGTTTGCCTGAGGGTCGGGCGCCCCTGAGACTAGACGGGCGCAGCAGAAACAGGACCAGAGCTACCACTGCCCATCCCATCAGAACCATGGGGAGGGTCAGGTCACCTCCTCCGCCTGCTGCCCCGCTGGGACCTGGCACTGGACACGAACACAACACGTTTGAATGCAGCCACGTTGCAGTTTCCGCGTACATATTCTAAATACCATCAACAAAACACAAGACCAGGTGTGAACTGCGCGAAGAAGTGGTCATACATACATTCCTGAGGACACTCTATGTCTGTGCAGTAGGACTGAGATTGCCTGAGCTGAAAGAGAATGACAGAAAAAAAACAGAATTATTTACTCTATTCCTCACTGCCCTCATCTGGTAACACCGCTAATTAAAGTTTGTGTCATACATTTTGCGGTTTCTGCGTTACATTTAACAAAACAACAAAGACCACATGTTTTATTTACATGAGTTTAGTGCAAACAACATTTGCTGTACAGCCCTGACTGGCAAATAAAAATGATTCAGTCATTTGGACAACACCCTTTAGGTCCGTAAGCAAATCAGATGGCTCAGAGGGTAGCTCCAGCCAACTACAACCCGCCATGCAAGTTATACCTGGGGCATAAATGAGGTCATTTGGAAAGTGATGCAAAATAACTTCAGGCTATATCCTTTATTACCATCCGAATCCTGTTTGATCAACTATTTGAATTTCGTCAACAAACTTTCCCCTAAGAGTATATTAGCAGTAGCGTTTTAGCGTGGCACAGCTGATATGATCTCAAGATAAACACTGAGCAGGAACTTAGATAACCAGGATGTGTTGGCTCGGTGTCTCTCAGCAGCGTTTCATTTCCTTCTCTAAAAAAAAAAACTTACATTTGCTAGAGAGTTGTACATGTTTGCTTCCTTCTCTTGACTTCAGCGTGAGATATTTTCTCTTCACACCGCATACTTGGAATACCCCGACCTCTCCCGGCACGTCAGCTCTGTCATAATAAAATCTGCCACACGGACTTCCAAGAGAATGTGAAAGCCTCTCGGCTCCATTGCTTACCAGGTTGATGAGCCGCCTCATAGCATACTCGTGGGTGCAGATGCACTCGCAAGGGTCGAAGCCTCCCTCTGCCATTTCTCACCAAACGGTATCCACCTTGGAAAACAGGTACTGCATGTAACTAGGACGTACATGAGCAAGCGAAAGAAACCTAACGCTACCTGTTGTCAGCCCTCTATTGTTGCTCCACGGGCTCACACACAGATAAGTGGGAGGAGACTGCTCAGCTAAGGACAGTCAGCATACTCTGTAGCTGTGTTATCACCAGAGAGAGCTGCAGATTTTGACTGTATCGGTCTGACAGTTTGACGGTAGCTCGCCCAAATCTCCTACACTCTGTCAGTCATGAAAATAAATGTAATAATAATTATTTAGAACATACACAATGTGTTGGAGTCAATTCGAGCACTTCTGTTGTGTGTCACCTCTGTAACATGTGGAGTCTGAACTGATTCATATTTTCATACACCTGACTTAAATGACCAAGATCCTGGCTCATAATTGCAAGAATTTCTGATTATTTGTCATCCAGTTTTCAATGAAGGGGCAAATTTCAGATATAGATGGTGAAGGAAATAATAATAATAACTCTGACATAGTCTGGATACATTTGCTAGGTCAACTTAGCATGACAAAAGATCAGATATATTAAATACAGAAATGTAAAAAGGATCATTCATTAAACTACAGCTCATCTAGCAAAATATCTTAATTCTACCAGATACATTGATCAGGCATAACATAATGACCACCCTCCTAATATCGTGTAGGTCTCCCTTGTGCCTCTAAAGCAGTTGTGACTCATCAGAGAATGGACATGGTCCTTCTGAAGGTGTCCTGTGGTGTCTGACCTTTGGGTCCTGTGGGTTGAGGGGAGGGGCCTCTGTGGATCATCCCACAGATACTTGATCAGTTTGGGATCTAGTGAATCTGGAGGCCAGGTCAACACCTTGTGCTGTTCTTCATGTTTTTTTTTTTTTTTTAAGTTGTTCCCAAAGCGTTTTTGTGTGTGTGTGTCTGTGTCAGGCTGCATCCTGCTGGGGATGGGTGAGTGTCATCAAGGAGTGTCATTGCTATGGGGTGGGGGGGTGCCTGGTCTGGTCTAGGCGGGTGCTACATGTCTAAGTAACATCCACATGAATGAATGCCAGGTCCAGAAGTTTCCCAGCAGAACATCGAGTTGTCACAAGATGGTCAATGTTATTTACTTCTCCTGTCAGTGGTTTTAATGTTGTGGCTGAACGGTGTATTCTCCAGACGCAAAATTAACCGTTTCCACAGTAATATACACACACACACACACAACTTCTTTAAACATTGTCTTAGGTTGTTTTTGACTGTGTTTACTGTGCTGTAATTCTTTATTTTCCCCCCATCTGATTTTAATGACTGTCACTCTCATCTGTGCACACCGCAATAAAAGTGAAAGGTAAACTCAAGAGGCCATTGTATGACGCACACCTGGCTCAAACAAATGCAGCCAGAGGCAAAGGTTCTGCAGTAAATGACATGTCCATAAAGAAAGACTGTATTGTTCAGTTCAGATGAGCCAAATTTATGGTCGCTGTGAAGGCTGCAGCTGGTGGTGGTGGTGTTGCTGGCTGAACCTCTGTCCGCTTTACACAGACGAGGTGTGTGTTTACTTTAATGTGTCCACCCCATTTGCGTCAATGGCAGTAGGGTAAATAACAAGAGACAGCTCTCTATACAAAGCTAAACAGCTCTAGAGCGACACAGAAGCCAAGCCAGGAAGAATTCACCGTAGGGGACTGGCTGCTGTGTTAGCCTGCATTAGTTTTAGCATGTAACATATACACACACGATATATATATATATATTTTCCACGGCTGGCTGCTTGCACATCAGCTCAGGCAGCTTGTCTCGACCCAGCTGGATTCAATCAACTGCATCTGTCCCCCCCCTGCTTCCTATTAGCTCTGAGCTAACTCTTTGACTTCTCCATTTATTTAACCCTCGAGCTAATGTAGCTTAACGTTAAACTAGCTTCTCGCTAACGTAGCCATCCAAACCAGAGGGGGAAAAACCTCTTTTTCTTTTGACTGTCAATAATGGAGGACAGATGTGAAAGCGGCAAACCGCGTCGAAATAAAGACTTACTTGAGTTTTGTGATGTTCAGAAAGCGATTAGTGTCCTTAGGAGGCCCCGACTACACAGCTGCAGCCCTGCTATTATCAACAGATACGATCATACAGCAGACATGTCAACCAACCGTCTGTGTTTTGTCTAATGCACGTGAACTAACCACAGATTCTGCCCGACTAACATCCGGGATGTTGAGGGAAGGAGGGGGGGCGGGCCCAACCGGGCCGCGACACGTGCACGGGGCTAAATGGACGTCTCCTATTGGTCTATAAGTTTGACGGGCGGGCCTTTGAGCCAATTACAGCAGAGAAGGATCACCCAGTCTGGATAGTAAACAAACAGTCCAGCTGCCTGTCACCATACAAAGGAATATGAACGTCCAACATCTGTGCGGTTGTGTAACCAAATGTACAGAGGTGGAATCCATATGTTTATGTTTAATAAAATACCATAAACTTGTGCTTGTTTATTTTTATTTTATGCTTCTTGATTAATTTTTAGAAATAAATCTGGAGCTTGATTTATTTGAAAGCCCTTATGCTGCACTTTACTGGTCTTTCACACAAAATGTACAATTTACGATGCACTGTTAGCCAATTTTAAGAGGGCCATTCTGCTGCAAAATAAATACTTTAAGTGTGAATGACGGACTTGTTACTAATAAGTTTCCCTTTTTTTATATAATGCCATTTTTGTTTCTTCTATTGTTAAATATATATAAATATATCATACAATAATAATGTTCCACTGCACAACTGTATTTTACACATGAGCTGGACGCACCCTCTATATTTTAACCCATTTAACACAGATTTACATTATTTTTTTCCCCACACCATCTTCCAGCCTGTGAGTCAGACAAAACTATAGTCATACATAGCATGTATATACAGTGGAATATTGTTTTCCCATGATTTGTTTAACGCAACAAAGATTACATATTACTGCCTATTAGGTCACAACATAATAAATTAGTTGAAAATGTTACTGTATGTAACACAGATCAGTGACTTCTGTGTTACTTGATGTTGTGAAGCTGTATATATGTATGTGTTTTTTATTCCCCTGGTAATTTTTAAGTCGTCACTGTTTTGTATATATTTTTGACAAATTCTGTGCTACTGTTACAAGTTAATTTCCCATACGTGGGATCAATAAACTTGTCTTATCTTATCTTATAGCATGCAGATAGGTGTAGTGCAGGAGTTAAATAAGTGAAGAAGAAGAAGAAGAAGAAGAAGAAGTGTAAGATTACTCAATTGAAGCATCTCTAAATATTAATAATCATCTGTTTTATTAATCAAAACAATCAAAATATAATAAATGAATAAAAATCTGGATCATATAATTAGAAATGGGAGCAACTTAAGACATAAGACATAAGACATAAGACTTTTATTTAATCCCACGTGTGGGAAATTTCCTTGTTCCAGTAGCACAGAATCTGGCAAAAAAATAATATATATATACAGGAAGACAGTGACAACTTTGAACAGGGAAAAGGTTATCAAAAAAGCACAAAAAACACAAATACAAAAATTTAAAAAATATATATCAAAAAATATACAAAAAAAATGACCATACTCTTAGAAAATACAGGGAGGAGAAATAACTAGAAAATATAAGACATTCTGTATGTACAGTGTGGAGAATGGTGGGATAAACTTTACAAATAAATAATTGCTTAATGTGCTTTGAGAAAGACATTTTGAGTTAATGTAAAAGCTAGAGATGTTACAAACCAGAGGGCACATTTTACATTTCAAGAAGCTGAACCGTCACAGAAAGAGTAGATAAGGAAAGAAGAAGTGTGTGTGTGCTCTACGTACTCTACATATTGGCCTGGTTGTCTGTGTTAAAAGTAATTTGCTGTGTTAAAAGAAGGTGAAATGTGAACTGTAAGCCCTGTCAACACAGAGCTGTGATTGTAGCTGACATGCCTATGAGTAAAAACTAGTTTCTGGTCACTAAATCCAGAATATGAAACAAATAAAATCCCCAACAACAAATCAGATCAGATCATATCTCTGGTCTGGCGTAAATTCCTGACAGTTTCCAGTGCTGGAAATCAGATGTGGTCATCACATGATGAGAAATGTCCTGAAGGGCGAGTTTGAAAAGAGCCAAACCCTGTGCTGTCTGTCACCTGAGCTCATTAATGAAAGTTCCAGTTTGAGCTCCATGCTGCTGCTGCTGCTGCTTGCTGCTCAGTGTTGTACATGTTCTGGACTGGACCGACTGACTGACTGACTGAGCGCTGTGGCTGGCTGGCAGGCGGTCGACGGCTACGCTGAACTCCCTCTGAGGTGAAAAGAAGAAGCGCTGGACTGTCAAAGTGAAAGGACCTTCGTGAGAGTGCGTGTAGAGCAGCGAGCGGGCAGCCAGCCTCCACACACACACACAGACAAGACAACACCGGGAGAAGAGAGAGAGGCGATCATCTGGGGTCTAGCTTCAAGGCAGCAGCGGCTCAGCACACACACACAGAGCCATGGCTAACATCGCGGTCCAAAGGATCAAGCGGGAGTTCAAAGAAGTTCTCAAAAGCGAAGAGGTGCGGTAACGTTACTGACTATTTTTTTTCTCCTCTCCAACTTATATTTATATTTCAACTCCATTACTATATATATATATACACTGTGAGTGGTGGTTAACGACAGGACAAAATTACCTCCTCGTATCGGTCAGGTCTCGGCTCCTGTGTTGTAGGTCAGGCCCAAACAAACAGGAGAACTTTAGCTAGCTTTAGCTTCGTGCCGGTGTCTGCTCGAACCTCTCCTGTTATGTCAGGTGGGTGTGTTTCAGGAAACACCGGGGATTCAGCTTTGTCGTCTGACAGGCCGACCCCTCTGTTTTTTTAACAAACAATACCGCATACCTTTTGGTTTGTTATCTAACTAAAACCAAACCACACGCCTCACACACCCGGTACCCCAGCTGCTTGGCAACGTAGATTAGCCACTGTCAGTTGGGATTAGCACCTTTTTTTTTTAGGTAGCTAACGGCAACGGGTGTTGTGACACCTCACCCACAGTTAGCATTAGCATGTGGTGCTATGCTACACCCTTCAGCAGTTTAACAAACTCACTATTCGGCAATTAGGGTTTCAAAGTGGAGTGGTTGCGGTCATATTAAAAGACATGTGTTGTCATTTTGCTGCCTGTCAAGTCTTGTTGTTGAGGGTTTGTGGCTAACTTCGGCTAGCCGGGTGCTGCTAGCATGCTATCTGTGTTGCTAACGTAAATGTTTTAGCTCCCTTCCTGAGGAGACCTTCAACAAACATTATTTTAATAATTTTTGTGTTATTTTTTTACACCAACTGCCCCTCTCACAACCAGCTTGATAGCTTTGAGTTTTACAGGTTAAGGTGTGTGGCTTCATATTGACAAAAACATGTCCAGACGGAGGCTG
Source organism: Chelon labrosus (assembly GCF_963514085.1). Taxonomy (NCBI): domain Eukaryota; kingdom Metazoa; phylum Chordata; class Actinopteri; order Mugiliformes; family Mugilidae; genus Chelon; species Chelon labrosus. Next base: position 12,188,193 of record NC_140338.1, read on the forward strand.
AGACCTGTGGTTTTTTTTACTGAACACCCCCCTGTTGATTGATGATGAATTGTGTCTCTCTCTCTATCTCATTTGTCCCAACCCGTAGACAAGTAAAAACCAAATTAAAGTAGATTTGGTGGACGAGAACTTCACAGAGCTGAGGGGCGAGATAGCAGGTCCTCCAGATACACCATATGAAGGTACTGTCACACACACCTGTGCTGTATTTGCCACGGTGCTTTAATGTTGTGATTAGTCATGCTGAATGAAACGTTGCTGTTCTGATTTCTTCTCCAGGTGGAAGGTATCAGCTTGAAATAAAAATCCCAGAAACCTATCCTTTTAACCCGCCAAAGGTACGCACTTTAGCGTCTCATCATTTTAAGTCATGCCAACAGTCTTCATGTTAAAGTGAAAGTGAAAGGACGTGTTTTATTGTGTCATGTTGGTTATCTGTCCTCTGCGCCCGTCCATTTGTACACACACACACAAGTTAGTGAGCACAGTGGGCAGCTGAGAAAGCGCCCATCATTCACTCCATCTTTACACATTTCTTCCTATCAGCCCCGGCACTCGAACTGGTGGCCGTCCAACCCCAGGCCTGCTTCACGATCCACTAGCCCACCACATCATAAAAACACACAAAACCCTCTGTCTAATCATAGGAATCAGTTTAAGAGTAAATCTGTGTTTTTAACTGCATTGAATGCTGATTAAACATTGATTTCAGTTCCCAAACTCTTATCATCTCTGCTCAAAAATACGCAAATAGGGTCAAAACAAGGACAAGTTACCAATATTCTCCTGAGCATTTAACCGTTTTAACATAGGTAATCTCGTCTTTCTTAGGTGCGCTTCATCACTAAGATCTGGCATCCTAATATCAGTTCTGTGACGGGAGCGATATGTCTGGACATCTTAAAAGACCAGTGGTGAGTGAGCGGCACCTGAACCTTGTGATCGGCCGTGCTCAGTGTCCTGTCTTGTCTTCCCTTTTTTCTCAAACAACGAGGAAATGCACCCGTTTACACATCTGCGCCACCTCTTAATCTGTCTCGCCCAGGGCAGCTGCTATGACCCTGCGGACAGTGCTGTTGTCTCTACAGGCTCTCCTCGCTGCGGCAGAACCGGACGATCCACAGGATGCAGTAGTCGCGAACCAGGTGAGAAAGATTTATGCTCCTTCTTGGCGCGGCGTTACTTTCACCGTTAAAAGTAACACTGTGTTGTTGTTCGTGCTAAACGCCAGGGTAGTGGCTTGTCTGCCAAGCCTAGTAAATAATAGTTTCATGTTGCAGAATAAGTGTCATAGTCAACCGTAACAGCATTATCTTTCAGTAACTGTTTGTTGGTCTCTGTCAGCCTTCTCTGTTTGTGATTTATTTTTTTTTTGTGTTAAACTTCTGAATCCTCAGTATAAGCAGAACCCAGAAATGTTCAAACAGACTGCGAGGCTGTGGTCTCACGTCTACGCTGGCGCTCCCGTCTCCAGCCCCGACTACACGCGTAAAATAGACAAACTCTGTGCCATGGGCTTCGATAAGGTCAGAAACCACTCTCTGTTTATGTTACGTTCTGCCACCGCATTTATACGTGGAACAGGAGATTTCTGTGCTGGAGTGATCAGTACATGTGCTAGAGCGCTAGGAGCTGGACACAATTTGTGTTTTTGATCAGCCGCTTGTGTAAAAACTCAAGACTCTGTGGCAAAACAAATCACTGGTTAGTGAATCTTAGTTGTGAATGCTTTTGGGTTTTGGATCGTTGGTTGGAAAAACTGGGCATCCAAGGCACCATTTTACACTCTTTTCTTTGCATTTTGCAGAAAATAGATGTTAGATTAAATGATAATGCAATAATTACAGCTGGTTTGTGTAATTTTACCGTAGTAAAGGGTTTATTTAAACATAACTACTTCTATAATCGCATGACATTTAAACAAGAACATGCAACTCTCAGTGACACACATTTCTAAGTGTTTCTTCTCCCCCTCCCTCTCCACACACAGAATGCAGTAATAGCGGCCTTGTCTTCTAAATCCTGGGACGTGGAAACGGCGACAGAGCTGCTCCTCAGCAACTGAAGCACGGCCAGGTGTGAGGATCCCAAAAAAAAACAACCTCCCCGTCATTAAAGCATCCGCTCCTCCCCGGTACCATTCCACCATCGCCTTTTCATTACACAGACGACACCCCTGTCCATCCTGGTGCTCTGAGCCTTCTTTTATAACCAATTAGTTTGCTACAAACTCAACACCAGTAGCGCCACCGTTGCCAATATGCACACCACCCTGTTGCCTGTCTAATCCCACCTATCCATTATGCTGTTTTTCTTCCGCTAATTCAAAATGTGTCTAATAACCCCCCCCTCAAAAAAAAAACATTCTAGTCATGCATCTCGTCTTCCATGCCCCTTTAGTTATATTGGCTTTGCAACTTTTTTTCACCACTTCCTTATCAATTAACTGCCTGGTGGATTTTCCGTGGTAAAACGTGAGGGGAAAATCCTTCGTACTGCTCTCACGCGACGCCACTGTTGACTCCTTCAGCAGCCAAGTGTGTCAGATACTGTCTTACAGACTCTCAGTACTGTAAAAAAAAAAAAAAAATGTTGTTGCTGGATTAACTTTACTTGACTGGATAGTGCTGTGCAAGAGCAATGCAATGAGGGTTTTTTCTTTTTTCCTGAATAGTTTATCATAGATGCTTCAATCCACTGCAAGTGTTTGTATTTTTCTTTCTGTATGTAAGATTAAAAAAAACAAAACAAAACAAAAAAAAACAATCACACACATACATCCTCTTGACACATGCACCGGAGCGAAAAAAAACAAATGTAAATAGATGCGTGTAAATTTGAAAATACAACGGGAATATACTTTTTTTCTTACATGGCATTGAAAAACAAATTATTTTAAATATAAACTATGCCTAGTTTACAATTATATGGAGAGATATCTTTTTATGCTTTTGTGATCCATGAGAAGTTCCTCTGAATGTCATGTTTTTTTTTCTTCTCACGATCGTCGTGTAGGGGTGGCACAGCCAAAAAAAAAAAGCTGGCCCTTTAACGGTACAGGAGGGAACAGCCAGCTCAGCTCGGGCCCTAAAGGTCACTACTGCGCGCTACATCAACTTTTTTTCTCGTGTCTTCTATCGGCCTTGCATGTTCTGTTGCCTTTTATTTAATTTGGCCAAACGATGTGGCGGGTGTCTCGTTGGATTCGACATCCCCTCCGGAGGTGTGGATCTCACGAGACTAAAACGACGAGACGCCTGGAAGCTTTGCTCTGAAACCCACCAAGCACGCTCAGTTTGGAAGGGAACCAAAGCGATTACTTGTTATTTTTTGAGCACGTTGCTGGAAAATGAACCGATTAATGTGACGCTCTGCAGTAAGAGAAGGAGTTTTTGCAGTGGTTTGGCGTTATTTTTCCTTCTTTTTAACTCATTGTTTGGAGACAGATGAAGGATCTTCTCACTGTGGAGGTGGATCTGTACAGATAATCAATCCAATCTAGCAGCACTCAATCAAAACCTTTTGGCCATACACATATATATATATACACACACACACAGGTGTATAGGTGATGTCCTGTACTCCCGAACATGCTTTACTACACAGCCAAATAAAATACTCGTTGAGCTCGTCTGAATTATGTCCTTCGACTGACAGAGGCTGGAACTCCTCTTGTTGTTCTGTGAAGTAGATAGCAGGCCTGCGTAGTGTTTTCAAAGACTTTCATTCGAGGTACATGAACTGTATATGTGGAGAAGCGGGAGGCGAAGATGCATCCTCTCACAGGTTTTTCTTTTTGCTGCTCTCAGTCCCCTACCAGCACAGTGTGGCATCTCACAGTATGACGACGTGGAGTTAATGTGCAGCGTTCTTCTCTGCTGAAAGTGAACAAGTTTCCAGCCAAAAAAAAAAAAAAAAAAGGAAAAAAGTAGTTTAGAACGCACACGTTATGTTTTACTTGTAAATAGTTGGGTTTTTGGTTCTTGACAGAGAGCCTTGTAATCACAAGAATGCACCACCGATGGCTGGATCGACTTTTTGTAAGAAAAAGACAGGACGGAAAAAAAAAAAAAAGAACGAAGAGATTCCCCCTACTCCCCGTCTTCCTGGTGTTCTCACTATGTACAAATATTGCACGACGACAAAGCATAGAAAAAGGGGGTGTTGCGTTTGAGTTTCTCCATTTGGATTGAGATTTTTTTTTTTTTGTTTTTCTTCATTTTGGTTTTGTTTTTTTGTTTTTTTTTTGGAAGCAAGCATCAGCAGTATAAAAAAAAAAAGCATGGTTATTTATTGTGACAGTGTCATGTTTCTTTGATTAAAAAAGTGGAAAATCACGCTTTTCCTTGTGTTTCTGAATCCACAGCTACACCTGAACAAGTTTATTATTTTTTTTTGGAAAAAAAAAAAAATTAAATATGATCATTTAACTACATTAGAAGTATGCCATCAACACAGTACAAAAAATACTTAATTGTAAAAGTTGAACAAAAAAAAACCTGAACACAGACTTGTATGGGAATATATCATTTATGCAATCCAAAGGGAAGTATTTAGGCAGTAAAAAAAAACCAAAACAAAAGTAGTTCATCCTCAGCTCAGTTTCTGAGCCCCTGACCAGTTGAGGCTGCAAAAAGGAGCTCGGATACGTTTGTCCATTTACACACAGGAAATAAAAATAATAAATCAGGCGGCAGATAAGAAGCCACTGAGAGTTCCTACCTGGCCTTGTGCCGCTATTACCGAGCTAAAGCACCCTAAACATACCAAAGCTAGAAACCTATATATAAAAATTTTGGTGTAGGTACATCATGTTGTCCCGTGTTTTTGCCATTTGCTGCAAATTTTTATAACCGTCTTAGATGTTCAAAAGGTTTTAACCAGAAAGATGTTGCTGCAAATTAGTTTTTTTTTTTTTAAATATAGCGGCGTAAAACCAAACTTAAAAAAAAAATTGTGCAACACAGACACATAGATGAAGAGGTCGAGAGACGCACAGTCGGGTTTTTTTTCCCAGGGAATTTAATAAGCAACAATCATAACCAGATTAAAACGTTTGTAAAATGTCCATCTTGTTTTTTTTTTTCTTTTCTTAAAAATGGCTCCACAAAAGAAGCAAAGAGCAACAAACACAAAGGGGGGAAAAAAAATAACATGTTTCTGAGTAAGACCTACATACAATGAGCTTCAAATCAAGACTACAAGGAGTTTAAAACCTTCTAGGATGTCACTGTTTTCTCTGTGTGTGTGTGTGTGTGTGTGTGCTGTGTGTATACGAGTGTGTGTGTGTTTTAAGAAAGGTCCATAATGTGTCCAGGAAAGCTTTAAGAGTCGGAGGAGCTTGTACATGGGGTGGGGGGGGAGGTATGAGGAAGAGTCTGGCCCGTTCTCTACAGTCTTGATTTCATCTTCACGGTTTTTCTCTTTACCTGAAAGACAACAGAGTTTGGGGGAAGTGTCAGTGCCGTCATCTCTCCTGTTAACAGTGGTTTTAAACACGATACTATCAAAGTGAAACAAGCATCTGTGTGAGTCTTTATGTTGTTTTTAAATCTCAAACATCTGTAGAAACTAAAACAACCAAATTGTTAACGCCTCCATGTGAGCCCACAAATACAATTTAAAGAGTTATCACTGCTCACAAGGCTTTATCACATTTATCACATTAGTAGGAAAGTAAAAAGGGATCATTTGTGAAATACTACACAAATTAAATGGTGACAAAAAACCATCCCAACAACTGAACAACAGAACTTGCCAGGCTTGAAGCATGTTTTAACAGATACAGAGAAAAACACACAATCTGCACACACTTAGATAGTCCTTAGTCTTACACGTCATCTGAGGAAGTCGCTGTTACTTTTCTGTCCACCACAGTGTAAAGCCAAAGTTGTTAACTATACACCGATCAGCCACAACATTAAAACCACTGACAAGTGAAGTGACCATCTTGTGACAACTCAATGTTCTGCTGGGAAACTTTTGGACCTGGCATTCATTCGTGTGGATGTTGGTTCGACATGTAGCACCCACCTAGACCAGACCAGGAGCCCCCACCCCATAGCAATGACACTCCTTCCCAGCAGGATGCAGCCTGACACAGGCACACACACAGAAATGGTTTAGGAACAACTTGAAGAACAGCTCAAGTTGTTGACCTGGCCTCCAAATTCACTAGATCCCAAACTGATCAAGTATCTGTGGGATGATCCACAGAGGACCCTCCCCTCAACCCACAGGACCCAAAGGTCAGACACCACAGGACACCCTCAGAAGGACCATGTCCATTCTCTGATGAGCCTGTTTTCGAGGCACAAGGGAGACCTACACAATACTAGGAGGTGGTCATAATGTTATGCCTGATCAGGCTATATAGTATAGGATCGGATATTTTGCTAGATGAGCTGTAGTTTAATTAACGGCCTAACTCCGGCTATAATCACAAATGATCCCTTTACATTTCTGTATTTAATATATCTGATCTTCTGTCATGCTAAGTTAGACTAATCAACTCTCAACACAAACTTTGTCCTTAACACATGAACAAGAAAGTTATCTCTAATGTTCTGAGAGATACCCTGACACCATAATAGATCCTAACAAACTCTAGTTTTAGTTGGGGAGTTGACTGACGCAGATCAGAGACAAGACCTAGTCAGTCTGGTACGGCTCTGTAGTGGGATGTGATGTGTTTGGAGACGCCTTGGATGAAACCAACTCACTGCCTGTCCCCCTGCCTTGCTTCCACTGATGCTCTCTCCCTGCCTTCCCCTCCGAGTAGACTTGGTATCTCCTTGGCTACACGTGGCAGGACTGACTGCGCGGCCGACGTGACCTTGTATCAGGGGGTTTCTGTCTCTGTTCTTCCAGTCGCTGATAACAGCGTCTGGGCTGGACTCCAGGTCTATCTCACTGTCGCCCTCACTGCCCAGGAAGAGGTTAAGTGGCCCTACAACCACACTCGCTTTTCTCATTCTTTCATTCTCATTGCTCACAAATGGCCACCTGCTGAGATAAGAAGGTGACACCTGACACATAAAACTAGTGTTTTGTTTCCTGTCATCTTCCTCAACTTCATTTATTACCTTATAATAATAATAATACAGTATATAGTCGTTAACATTCTCACCTCTGCAAATCAATCTGTCTCTTTGTCCCTTCATCATTCTGCTGCTGCTGTTTTGACATCTTGATGTTGATTGACTCTGCAGACGGGTTGGAGTTGGGGTCAGCTGCCCTCTTCCTGCCTCTGCCAGCTCCGCCCCCCGCCGGTGCCGCCGCTCCCTCTTTCTCGGCCGCTACGGGGGCAGCGGCGGCCGTTTTGGGCGGACGGCCGCGTCGTTTGACAGGCGTCGCTTCCGTCGCGGCGTCAGGAGTCGCATTCTGACTCGGAACGTCCTGAAACAGAACGAGAAGGGCTCAGTCGAAATGTCAGACATGCTGCTGCTTGAAGATCGAGAGTGTGAGCTTACCTTCTTCACCTCGTCGTTCTTGATCACTGGGTTCTCGTTGTTCTCCTGCGCTCGGCTCTCTGACGAGTCGGTGGTAGCACTGCTGTTACGACAAAACACATTTAATACAGATTGTACAGGCGTTATTTTCTGGTTACGTGAATGAGCGAGCTGCTGCTGTGTAGCGTGTGTGTGTGTGTGTGTGTGTTCGTTTACCTGTTCTTGTTGAGCGTGGAGCTCAGCGGCGAGGAGTTGCTGCTGGTGTTGCTGGCCGTGTCTGAAGCTGCGGTGGTCTTGGTGAAGATCCTCCTCCCTGGTACCGTCAGAGGCTTGTTCACGGCTCCCAACACTGGAGCTGGTTTGGGCTACACGATGAAAGGGAAGGAGAGTCTTCAGAGTTTTGACTGGTGTAGGATCATTTCAGGAAAAGGTAGGGAGGACCCCAAGTAGGGGACAAGCAAACTCTGCAGGGAAACCATCTAAAACATGGTTTATTATTTGAAACCATTAGCCACGTAGCATGTCTGCTCACACTTTAGACAGTCTAAATAAATATGTGCTATGTTAGACTCATCAAAGTTTTAAAAATTCAGTCACTGCGTGCTTTTAGCTTTTGTTTTTAGACCTCTGTGGCTGGCTTTGTGCATGCACGTGCTAAATCTGAACTCAAACTATTTTTCAGCCCTTGTCAAAGCTGCGTAAATCTTTCCACTTGCCCATTTCCCCAGCGTACTTACCTTCCCAGTGAGCAGCATTTGTCTCATCTCCGCGGACAGATACTCTTTGTCGTTTTTGAACTCCTGTTGAAAGAAACGAGATGAAACAAACGTCAGTTTCGTCTTTAATGGTGAATAAAATCATATTTCTTTAATCTCTAGACGGTTAGAAGTCATTCTTGAGAAGAGTGAGAGAGTTAAAAAAGTTTTACGGACACCGTCTTCAGGACGAAAGGAAAGGTGGTATTTGACTTTGACAAGCTTGAAAGGTTCCAGTCCTAACTACTTCACATCCTACAAGGATGAAATCATTATCTACACATGTGTGAGAGTGTGTGTGTGTGTGTGTGTGTGTTACCTTGTCCTGTATGAGGAAGAACTTGGAGGATAGGACAGGGTCTTTCGGTGAGTCCAGGTGACATGCAGTGCTCTTGTTGGCGATCACGAAGAGAGCAACGTCGCAGACAATGTACAGTTTCTGTGGACACAGCAAGACAGTACGCACCGTTAGGATTGTTACCTAACAAACATAGTCTGTCCCCAGTGAGGTTCAAATAAAGGGACAAACCTGTAGGTGGTGCTCTAGCTACAAAAACATTATCAGAAACTGTGTGTGTGTCCGATTTGAAACTGTTACAGTTTACTGTTAGGTGTTTTGTTTGTTTGTCGTCTGTACGTGCACGTACCTCATTGGCTTTTACATCATCAGGACACTGAGCATCCTTGGTTTGTTTGATGTTTTCAACCATCTTCCTGAGGAAGGCGTGGCTGTTGTTCTCATTCTTGGTCATCAGCACTTCTAGCATGAACCACAGGCACCTACAGACAGTGTCACAGACGTAACAGTTAACATCAAGTGGATTTTTGAAGCGTTACAACCGAGTAGACACACTCACTCTTTGATGTCTTTGAGCTGTTCATATTCATGTGGTTTTGTGAAGTCTGGGTCGTGAGCCAGCAGGTGGATCATGTAGGGAACGACGTACTCAGGAAGAAGAGAGACAAGTTTTTCTGGGGGGAGAGAGAAGAATAGCTCATTGATGAGATCATGAGATCCCAGACAACCTGGAATTTGGAACTCATACTTCTGTCGCATTTTCTAACATGCTAAATATAAACACTCTGAAAAATGTCCTTAGTATTTACGTATCAAACTTTACTTCTGCAATCTTGTATATCGCTGTCCAATAAGCATTTAATAACTTAAAAAATACAGCAGCAGTGATAATGACGAGCATGAAAACTGACCCTGAGCGAGGGGGTTTTGTTTGATGTACTCTCTGCGGACGGAGATGTTTTTGAGGAGGCACTGTCGGGCGTGGGCGCGGCGCTCCTTGACCGGGTCCTTGGCGCACAGGGCGAAGACGGCCAGGTACTCCAGCGGCAGCAGCAGTTTGACGAGAGCCAGGTGCAGCTTCTGTGCAAAGATCTGTCGAACTTGGTAGCACTCATCCTGTAAAGGGTTGGTGGGAGTATTAAAACAACACAACTCAGTCGTTCGGTTCGCTCATTCAGAACACCGTGAATGAATCTACTGACGTTTGAAAAGCTCATTGTGTATCAAAACCGAAGGTCGTTTTCACAGCAGTCAGGTGGAACTAACAGCGTTAACTGTGGGCTGTGACAGTGAGTGAGCATGCATAATACTAAACTTAAGCAGCTAAACAGAATTCAACCATCATCTATGGTATTATTAACGCATGCTAATAATAAATAATAAACACCTATCGTCTAGGAAAAAGGAGCCTATTAAATGTAAAATTAAGGTGAAACTGACGTTGATGACGAGGCCGCAGAGCTGAAACTGCTCGGGCGTGATGATGTCGTGGTAACATGGTTCTTGTGCCAACTTCATGATGGCTCCACCTGCAGCCAGCCTCAGGCGAGACATGTCTGATTTACTGTGGGGAGAGAGAAATAATAGAGTGAAAATGAATAAAATTGGCTCATAATTGCCGAATTTGTTCTCAAAATCTTCTCCAGGACAAGCAATGTGTTGCAGAATAATTGAATTAAAAGATATAACACAGTAAGACCTCCATCGAAAGCTAATCTCAGATATACTGCGACTTCCAGGCTGAGGTACCTGATCTTCTTCTGCTCCGTGAGGTCTCCCTCGCTGACCAGCATGGCCGACAGCAGCCGCAGGGTGGAGTTCGCAGACTTGGATTGGTTGTTCTTCATTCCTAGTAACCAACGCACCAGCAGCTTGATGGCCTGAACCTGGGAGGACAGGAACAACACATCTGGTTAAAGAACCTGCTACTTCAGAACATGTCTTCCTATATATTTTACACAATATCAAACAAAATCTAAATCACTAAAAGCACTGCACGATATTATGAATCAGACTGTACAAGAAGGGGAATGTGCTCCTCTTACCTTAGCTAGAACTTCAGGTGAGACTTCCTCATCGGTGGTCCACAGCTTCCCATTCTTGTTTCCCACCGACTAAAGACACAAGCACAGCCAATCACAAACGTTTCGGTCACACAATAATGGACATACAACACAGTTACACGTGTGGGTGTCTGCCCAGATCTTCACGTACCCTGTCGTTCATGAGCAAGTCCTTCACGATGAAGTTAGCCACGATGGATTTCATTGGCGAGGCAAACTGATCTGGAGCCAGCATGGAGATGTGGCCCAGGGACACCAGCGGAGTGATGAGCTGCTCTGGGACATCTGCGTTCAAACTTCGTGACAGAGGCTGCGGGGTGAAGAAAGAGACGACGCGAAGGTGATGCGGAATGAAATGCTGACTTAAATGAAATAAAATAAAAAGGTAAGTCTTTGCAAGTTGTTACGGATTAACAGCGTACCTCAAATATCTGTGCCAGCTGGACTTCCTTGTTGTTGAAGATGGCATGGATACAGTGGACGGCCTGCTTGGCCTGGTGAGGCGTGCCCCGCTTGGCTTTCTGATGCAGGATGGGAATCAGAGTCCTGAACAGACACAGAACAGATTATTGTCATTATTCGCAACACGTGCTTTAAAAAAAATAATAATCCAAAGAAACTTAAGACGGTCTTCATCCATCTCTTACGATCTAATCTGTTGTAACTCCGTCTCAATCTTCTGCCCGGTGTTTCTGAAGATCTGTATGGCTGCCTCTGCTACTTTGTCGTCTTCCATCTTCAAACACTGGAGCAGAGACTCGTAGGTCTCGGCCGAGTGGAAGGCCGTGGGGTGGGTGAATGACAGGACCTAGGAGAGAGGAGAGAACAAGTCTGGTCATCCATAAATGTAAATTGCAGCCATGTGATATTATAATATTTCCTCTCCCTGTGTGTTACGAATCTGACACACTTTCCATCTTCTGCATTGCCGTTTATTTCAGTATGCTTGGTCCGTGGCATGTACCTTGAGTAGCTCCAGCCCAGAGCGGATGGCTGTATCCGGGGTAACGCCTTCCTCGTCATCGTCAGCTGTTCCCTCAATGGACTTGTTCAGCAGCTTCACCAGAGCACTGAAGCAAAACATAAAGTTTTAACCATCTACGTGTTAAATCTGTGTTTTCTGAGAGTTTGAAGCGCTCAAACAGATACAACAGCATAACAAATACCAAACAGATAACTGTGACACTGTTTAACCTGAGGACTAGATGCCATTCAGTGCATGGGTTTCCTGTCATGTGGTGTTTTTCCATAAACCAGAAAGGGTTAAACCTGTGCTCTGACTGAGGCCTGCAGTTACACCTCGCCGCCACTAGGTGTCTCAATGAATGAGAAAAGCCTGACAGTGATACAGCCTTACACAAAGATACAGAGATATCACACGAGACACCCTGTAAGTGAGGCAGAGGAAGACATGACTGCCTCTGCACCAAAGACACTTAAATCTAAACGGATTTACAAACTAATTTCATCAAAACGCAATTTAATAAGGGTCAGAATATTAGACCAGGACTAATGTTTTTCTGCGTGTTGTTAAAATAAACCCAGTACTTGTTGTGTTAAAACTTTTCTGACCTGATGGCCTCAGAGTCGATGTGGACAGGGGCGATGCGCTCCAGCAGGAACTTGACCATCTCCAGGAAGGGGTTGGTGGGCTGTTTGGGGAACGTCAACTTGCGAGTGATCTCCCTCTGCACACAGTAAAAGCAATATATATTAGATATATTATATATCTACATTAAGCCTAATATTGTATAGGTCTCCCTTGTGCCTCCAGTACAGTTGGGACTTTTCAGAGAATGGACATGGTCCTTCTGAGGATGTCCTGTGGTGTCTGTTAGTGGAGGCCTTTGGGTTGAGAGGAAGGGCCTCTGTGGATCATCCCACAGATACTTGATCAGTTTGGGATCTAGTGAATTTGGAGGCCAGGTCAACACCTTGTGCTGTTCTTCATGTTTTTTTTAGTTGTTCCTCAAGCGTTTTTGTGTGTGCGCCTGTGTCAGGCTGCATCCTGCTGGGGATGGCTGCTTCCATCAAGGAGTGTCATTGTTATGGGGTGGGGGTGTCTGGTCTGGTCTAGGTGGGTGCTACATGTCTAAGTAACATCCACACAAATGCCAGGTCTAAAGGTTTCCCAGCAGAACATTGAATTGTCACAAGATGATCAATGTTATTTACTTCTCCTGTCAGTGGTTTTAATGTTGAGGCTGATCGGTGTAGTTATAAAATGCAGTACATTCAGGTACGACTTGTCAGCAACTTTATCACTTTTTTAACTTTGCATTGTGTTAAGGAATTAATGTCTTCAGCGACGTCTTACCACACAGATCTCAGCCTGTTTGCAGGAGCAGGTCGGGCTGATGAGCATCTCCAGCTGGTTCCTGAGCTTCTCGTCCTCCCCGAGGACCTGGTTGAACTTCTTCATGAAGTCTTGAGCTTTTCCAGCGTCCGGCAGGTTCTCTGGAAACACACAGCCGATTCAGAGGAGGGCGTCAGTAACACTAACAAGTTTAACTGGGTACAGGTTTATAATTATGTCTATGTGTAGTTCCAACTTACTAGCAATGCTCATCAGCTTCCCAAACATTGCTGTGCTATTGGGCTCAGACTGTCAGAGACAAGAGAAACGTTTTATAGACACATTGGGATATTTACTTCTGTGCACACTTGAAAGAAGACTGAGAAGGTTATGTGTGTGTGTGTCGACGTACCACTGGCAGCTTGTGGAGGTCGAGCAGCTCTTTGACGAGGCCTCGGAGCATGTTCTGACACTTCCACATCTCATTCAGGGCCCTGATAGTGGAGATCAATTGCACAAAGTGAGCAAACAATATGTATCTTAGGGAAATGTGTTTACGGGACACACACGCTGGTAAACATGTTTGTGTACTATCAGATAACGGTATCAGTGTTAAAGTTTTACTGACTTGACAGCATTCGTGTCCAGGCAGGCGTACAGGTAGTACAGACACTTCATCTTCTCCTCTGTATCGAGACTGTGAGGGACCATGTACTGGGCAAAGATCTTCTCTACTAATAACCTGTAGACAGAAGGGAATCACAAAAACATGAAACACTGATGTGATGCTGGAAACTGTATCTCCAATCTAAGTTATTTAATCCGAAATACATCCCAATGCTTGTCTACTATGGAAATGCAACAAGATAATTCTATTATATCTGTGCTGTACACTGACAGGGCATGTAAACTCCCAGCAGTAAAACATCCACAGTATGTCTCACTTGTCGTCGATGCTGTTCTGGTAGTAGATGTGCAGCAGTTTGTCTTTGATCCAGCTGATCTTCAGGGCAGAGTCCTTTCCGGCCTCGTGGTGCAGGCAGTATTTCTTAAAAAGCTGAGCCAGGCCCATCATGGCCTCCTTACGCACGCGCCACTACAGGAGGAGGAAGGAAAGAGGGGGAAAAAAAACAGATGAAGCCTCGCAGAATTAAATCAAGATGGTGAATGTCTGTTTAGATATCTTGTTTTTAAAAGAAGATAATTTGATTTTCAATGGGAAATCAGTATCCTAATTGCCTGTCATAACATATGCCGCTCTCTGCATATTTTCCTCACCCTCTTGTCTAGTGTTCTTTCCCGTACAAAGCCCAGCAGCTGATCATTGACCAAGTTGAGGTCTTTCTTCCCGGCGTTGATGATGGTGACAATGACATCGTGGCGGATGGCCTCCTCTGGGTCGTGGGAACGCACCTTCAGATATTCTGATTTAATAAAGCAGAGGAACAATGACAACGTGACAGAGTGGATTCAAGTCAGATGGAGCAAACTAATGAGATCAAGACACATTTAAGTGCAAAAAAACACACACCTGTCAGGTCTCTGGCCAGGTCTGGGTGGTTCATGAGGCAGTGGCTGGCAAACTTAACACACTCTAGCCTGACTGGTACGTGGATGTCATTGAACCTGAAGGAAAAAAAAACACAAGATACACATTATTAATTAAGTGGCTGATGCCTTAAGTCAACTACAGTCACCCAATACATCTGAACCCATCCCCCATTAACCACCCATCTTGTTCCCAGGATTAAAAACCTTCCCTTTCAGATTTAATTCTTCTACAGAGACACACCCAGATCCAATTCCTGTGCTCATTCTTCTTTGTCAGCGGAAGTTTTGGATTCTTCTCTAACTTTAAAAGGTTCTGTTATTAGAAAATAAAGTCCAGATGTGGCTGCAACAAGAGAGATCTATTATATAGTGGTATACTATAACAATTAAAGTTAATCAATGATAACAAAATCTCTCCCAACATTTGTTTGAGTTTAATGATTGAACTGAATCAGCTTAACTCATTACTTGCACGGCTTAAGCGCGGTTTATACTTCTGCGTGAGCTAGACGGAGTAACCTACGCATGTAGCCTACGCTGATGCGAGTCATTTATACTTGTGCGCCCGTCAGGCTCCGCGCTGTAGCTTTTTCTGATTATTTTTTGTTTCTACTTCCTGTTTCATCATCAATAGCGACTGAAACCTTTCGCCAAAGACGAGTCATGCGAATGTCTGTATCTCCGAACCTCCTCAGTTAACCTTTCCTCGATGTGTTCCACCTTTATTGATCCAGAACAATCAATTTGAAAACTGCGGGGATTGGGGAAACAGCTGGAAATACTAAAGCGGAAACACGCTGCTACCAAACAAATCACAGCTCTTGTGGTCTGCGTCACTGTGGTGCGTAGTTACACGTCAGGCTACGACGCCAAACTGATGCAAAAGTATAAAACGTGCATTAGTTTTCACTCACCGTCCTAAGAAGCATTGCCACAATGGTCTGTTTTGTGAAGCCAGCTCAGAGTCTTTGGCCCCAAACAACTTAGCTAGCAGCCGAACAACAGCCAGACGCTCCTCGCCGTCATTGCTCTGCAAACACAAAACACGCATTTGATTTGATTAAAATACAAGTTGCTTTAGTTTATGGCTCCACTTCAAACAGTTATTTATTCATGCAAACTAAACAGTCTGACAAACTCTATCTATTCAGAAGATGTGAACAGAATGAGAATGAGAAACCTTTTTAAACTTTTACCTGAAACTATGAAACAGAAGATTAATTTAGTGTAGACCTAATTAAAATACACATTATTTAATATATTCTGTCATTAATTGGTAAAGAAAATGTATTTAACTTTAATTTTTTTATATATATATATAAATTGTAAATGGACGTGTATCATTTATCTGTAAATGAATACTTAAACCCGTTTAGAGCATAACGTTAACGGTGATCTAAACTGTCCAGTTCAACAGGTCTATATTTGCAGAGGAAGCAGCAGTGTTACAAATATTAATGCTGCTGTCTCAATGTTTTGTCTGTTTCACTTTTAAAACTTGTTCCACAAGTTACTGGGTCTCTGTTGAAAGAATCTGCAAACTTTTGATGATTGCATAACCAGTCGCCATAACCGCGGCCTGTTCCCTGTCATTGGGTACATTTTGTACTTTTTGCTATTTGCACTTCTACTCAGATGCTAAACTGCACTTCGTTGTGTTTGTATCCACAATATATACAATGACAATAATGACAATAAACATGATTGACGTCAGCCCTGGTCCACTAAACCTCTACATTACACTACAAACGATTCAACAGATGATTTTTGACATGATGTGTGGATGTGTGTTGTATTAACCTTGAGCTTGAACTCCAGCTGTGGCATTACAGAGGTAAGAAGCATTGGGTCAATGGCAAACAGTTCCTGGATGAGGTCGAAGACGTGCTCTGATAGGTCGCTGACTGATGACTTGCCCATCACTAAAACCTGATTGAAGAACTGATGAAGGAAAAAACAAAAACAAAAGGTGAGATTAATACTTACTAATGATGACATGATGTTGGAATTAGGACAGTTTAAGTTGACTGAATCTAAGGACATGAGTAAAAGAAACAATAGTTAACTACTAAATGAAGGAAAATAGATGCTACTCACGTTTGCAATACACGTCTCAATGGTCTGGACGGTCCTCTTCAGCAGAGTCTTGGCCAGATCATAGGCTTGCTTGTTCAGATTCTGAAGAAGGTTAAACACAGCCTGGTTAGTTCAACTATAAATATTTACTCACTCACTTATACACAGAACTTAAAAGCTTCTGGTTAGCAACACGCCAGCTGACAGCTGTTGAAAAACAATAAGGCTCGTTACTGTAAATTTTCTTGACAAATTCTAATCAGAAACAAAAGAGAAGAACTAAATAATTTACTGTATATTAGTTTGTCTTAGCGTCTTGCCTTGTGTGCTGGGATGAGGTTGATGAGGATGGTGTCCAGCAGCTCTTGCGTGACTCCGTCTCCCTCCATGATGATAGAACTCATCAGGTCCATCATGTGCATCTGCACTTTCTGATTATGGCTGTTACTGTGGAGGGACAGAGGGACGAAGACGGCGGGCGTTTAAAATAAATAATAAATAAATCTACGACACATTAAAATGTATGAAGTTATTATAATCAACTGAAATGAACTGTAATGATACATGAACAGTTCATACACTATAAAATAAGAAAAAAGGTCAAACAGATTCAAGTGCAGGACTTACTTGATGACAGAGAAGAGTGTTTTGAAAAGCTGGATAAAGATCTCGTTGCAGTCCTCCAGTTCAAAGCAAATGTTGTACGACTTCACCCACGCCAAGTTCTGCAGAAAAAAAAAAACACAAGATATCGACAAAGATCTCATTTCTTCCTTCGTGGTCAGTAACGGCGTGTTTTCCCTTCAACTTATCATCCATAAAACACAAGTATGATTCTAACTAATGATAGTTTTCATTATTAACGGCACACTGAGGTCAGAATACAGCGAAAAGTTGATAAAGTTCAGATACTCAGTTTAAGATTATATGTTTCAAAGAGACTGAGAAGATGTGGCGTTCTGGTTAAACAAATGTATTGCAATGTAAAACGATCTAAATGGTTTACACTTATACAACGCTTTTCTACCTCAGCGGTAGTGAAAGTGCTTTACATTGTGTCTTACAGATTCATTCAAACACTAAAAGGCAGAAGCTGACATGCACTGTGCCTTGCCTTGCCTTGCCTTGCACTGTACCCCCCCCCCCCCCCCCCCCCAACCACCAAAGCCACATCCGTCCACGGTCTCTACAGTCCCTTGGTTTCTTACCTCCAGCAGGTAGAAGTAGCGGTTGAACTGAGGGCTCTTGGTGTCTTCTAGTCCCTTCAACTGTCTGGTGATGAACAGGAAGATGTCCTGGAGAAAAGAAAAGGTTTTTGAGCTTGTGTGTTTGTGTTTGATTCATGGTAACACTAGTTAACTTCGATCTAGATGGCACTTCAACACCAGTGGCACTTTATCTATAAATCAAACGTGTTAGCTAATGCCACGACTGAATTCTACAGTAAGACCAATATTTATCATGTATCACATACAGATGAGTCTGGAGGAACTGAAATGACTTTCAGATGGTGTTTGATAGATGACTGAGCCGTTTACTACCCACTAGATGTCAGTCACAGGTTTTTAAAGAAGATTTTTATTTAGCTCATGGGATCTGACAGTATTCATTTAAAACTTCTGTCACGGGAAGATTTACGGCTGCTTTTGAAAAAAACGATTCCTTTGAGGCCAGTGCTGCGTCGCGGGGTCGAGTCCGAACCTTGAGTTTGTCGTGGGAGGTGTAGGGTGCCTCGGGAGCATAGATCCTGAAGATGTCAGCCAGACAGCAGGCCACCAGTAGCCGTACGTCTTTATTGGGATTCCTAAGGAAGAACTCTGAGGCCAGGTGAAGAGCCAGGCCGAGATATTGCTGCTTCTCTTCTTCAGAGTCTTGATCCATGTCCATGTAGGTCTTAACCACCATCTGTTGAACAGAGCAAAGGGGGTAGAGGGTGAGATGGAAATGTTGTTTTTACTCTACATATAGAAAACATAGTTCTTTAATTATTCAGTCTATACATTCTGCTACAAGAGCTCCAAACCTTCCTCATCTTTAGACAAAACATTAGGAAATTATAACATCAGCATCTGGAAGCAAGTGGGAAATGCATTTGAAAGAGAGCAAAACAACCAATGTTTGGTTGACTGGTATTCATTGTAAGTACACTGATCATCCACAACATTACAACCACTGACAAGAGAAGTAAATAACATTGACCATCTTGTGACAATGAAATGTTCTGCTGGGACCTGGCATTCGTGTGGATGTTACTTAGACATGTAGCATCCCCCTAGACCAGACCAGGCACCCCCACTAGAGGGTGACACGGGTATCAATTGTCGCTCCCATCCCATCCCGAGCCCACAAAAATACTCCCGTCATATCCCGATCACGTAACTGCCCCCCCCCCAAAAAAAATCCTGTCCCACAAAATCCCGAGAGAAAGATTCCCAGATCCCGTCCCGCTCCCTATGTTGTTGTCTAAAGTTATCAGACTCCGTTGCCCAACTTGCCCCCCCTGTAGCATGTTTAGTTAATCGCGTTCAAATCACTGAGGTTGCCTCGGAAATTTAGGCCACACTTTATTGCTGCATCATTTTTTAATTTAATCTCAGGCTCCATCCCGCTCCCGTTGATTATTTGCTCTATCCCGTCCCTATCACGTTACCAACAGTGAAACTGATTCCCGTACATACTAATAAAAACTGTCACCCTCTAACCCCCACCCCTTAGCAATGACCTGGCCTCCAAATTCACTAGATCCCAAACTGATCAAGTATCTGTGGGATGATCCACAGAGGCCCCCCCCCTCAACCCATAGGACCCAAAGCCCCCCCCACTAACAACATCCTGTTGCCAGACACCACAGGACACCCTCAGAAGACCCATGTCTATTCTCTGATGAGTCACAACTGTTTTGGAGGCACAAGGGAGACCTACACAATATTAGGAAGGTGGTCATAATGTTATGTCTGATCAGTGTCTAAGACAATTATAGAATAAATGGATGAAACACAAAGATTTACCTTTTTACAGTTTGTCTCAAACAGGACTGAAATGAGAATTAAAAAAAAAAAATCCGAACAGCCTGCTCAGTTCATTAAATCAATATTTGCTCGTAGCATCCAGCTCAGAGTTGGTCTGTGTATTGGCCAGCAACAAGGAAATTCAAACAGAGCTTTGACGTTACATAGAAACAATGTCACCGACGCACGGCTGTCCACTAAAACTAAAACACAGCCCACTCAGCAGTCATAACTATTTAACAAATAATTACTGGGGTACCAAGAACAGAACTTTATTAGATCCCTGATTAAAACGGAGACACGTTAAGTGGTTCTTGACAGTGATGCGGCAAGGCGCAAACAAAGATGGAAGTTCGGTACGGAGTGTAAACACAGCTGTGCCGAGCAGAAGAGCGAGCAATTATCCAGAGCACCTCATAATCTGCTTCAGGTGGAGGGAACTGTCAGAGCTTGTTTAACAGGAACCGCCTGCGCTCGGGTTTTATGTGACGGGATGAATGAGAGCCGTGAGACACCAATATACCGTCTGGAAAGACAACCGACCCTGCCCTCTAAATGAGGGTTATAATTCTCAATAGAAGTGGGACACACACACACACACACGAGGTATTCTTAATCGAGAGCCACCGAGTTCAACTTTAATGCAACAAATAAAGATAATAAGATTGTTTTTAACCAGCATGGTCATAAATACTTGGTGTATACCAACTCTTTTCTTTGGCAAAATAAAAGGACTTGTCTGGTTTAAAATCAAAGTTTTCCAGTGTTCATTGGTGCTCAACTTTTAACCGTCTTAGCTCATTTGAATAATTCATTGCATACAAATCCCATTCAAAGTTAAACTGCCTGACAGATGATTAACCATGCTTTTCTTCTTTAGCGATTACTTCGAGGTTAAAACACAAGAGGATGTATTCACACCGTGACTATCAAACACCTCAGTTTCGTGTGGATCAACGCTAGGATGTTATGCTTCAAGCAAACCACTTCCTTTCTGTGTGTGTGTGAGAGACAGAGCTGAAGCGTAGCCGCCGAGCTCACACAACACAGAGGCAGCAGTCGGCCCGGGTGGGGGATGGGCCAACAGCTACAGCAGACTGCAGAGCACCACACTCACTCCTACACACAGTATAAATACACACACACACACACACACAGTCACACACACACACTCTCACCCCAACCCTCGCCATGCTTCACCGAAGCAGACACAAACCAGCCGAGGAAGGCTCTCCACACAAGAAGCAAGTATGTGGGTCTGTTGAGCGGTTATGCACGTGCGCATCTCGGCAGCTTCGATTTATTTATCTGAACTAAATTTCAGCTCGGTCTAAAAATATATATATATACGTGACATGTTTTTTTTCAAATAGCCCTTAACACAAGGTCTAAGAGTCGGCAACAACTAAATGTTCGGCCATATACGTCCAAGCAGCTCTGAGGAACCGCTTCCAAGTCAAAAATGTACCTTTACCCTATTTTCCTTTATTTTATTCACACAGGCGGCAACGGAAATCTCTTTACATACTTGGCTTGTGATTAAAGTTCTGGCACAAAGGGGTCCAGGGGAACATGGCTCAACCTTGACAATGACACACCAATCAGCCACAACATTAAAACCATCAATCTGAGCTTGATACGATAGTAATATTCTCCTGGGAAACTGGGAAACAAAGACAAGGGGAAGCTCCCAGGTAAACATCGCACACACGCACCCAACACATCCACGTGATGTGAAAAGCCACTTTATTCTATTGTTCGTTGGTCCAGTTCTGACGCTCGCGTGCCCGGTTTAGGCATGTCAGCAGTGGACAGGGGTCAGCATTGTCACCCTGACAGGACTGTAGCTACACAGCTCCATATAAACAATGTGCGATGCACTTTGTGTTTGACAACAAGCACCTTGGACCAGGACCAGCCTTCGTTCCTAATGTGCATCAATCAGCCTTGGCCGGACATGACCCTGTCGCCAGTTCACTGCTTTTTTTTCTTCCTTGGACCAATTTTGAAAAGTACTGACCACTGCAGACCGGGCAAGAGCCCCACAAGAGCTGTAGTTTAGGAAATACAGACATTCCCTGCAACCAGCTATCTCTAGCCATCACAAGTTGCTCAAATCCATCCACTTGTCCATTTTTCCTGCTTCCAACACATCAACTTTAAGGACTAAATGTTCACTTGCTGTCAAATATATCCCGCGTACTGACAGATAAAAGGTGTTATTCACAGTAACGGTGATTATGACTGGATCAGAATATTATTACTCACTGTTGTATTTAATGATGTAATTTGGCAATGCGGCCAGTGGGCCAATAAAATACATGCAAGAACACATTTCTGGTAGATTACTTAAATAAATAAGGCTTTGAAGTCGGTTTGGGCTTCTCTTTCAAGACAAGCCTCAGTACTTGAACTTTGAATAGTGTGACAGTTACAGAGAAACTGGTAGCGCACATGTCTGGGAGGTAAATATGGAGCTACAGCTAGGTTAGCTCGGCTTTCACTACAATCAGAGTGGAGACAGAAAGCTTGGCTCTGTCTAAGTTTAACAAAAGCAACAACCCGCTTCTTAAAACTATATTTTAAAAATGACGAGAGTAAAGCAATGTTTGTTGGACAAACTTCCAGGAGTTTTCACAGAGGTGACAAGAAGCTAAGCAGGACTTTGGTTGCAGTTCGGGATAATAATCTCTACAATTTACAGTCAGATCGAGAGGATGCTTTCTTCCAGTTCCTGTGTGCACTGAATTGTTCTGACAGCTTCGAAAATACACATTACCAGTCTGTGCTGGTAGAAATATTGCCACTGGGAAGCCTCAGTTAGCTATTCCTCTTTGAAAACTTTCAAATCTCTGGTGTGGCGCTACTAGTTCACATTTATTAGCTTGGAACGCTTAAACTGAAATACAGTTTGTCCTAAGGAAGAGGTGGGTGCAAACCAGCCCACACAACCCAACAACTAATCACCATCGACAATCTGGCACTTGGCAGGTTTCACTTTCACAATCAGGCAAAAGTGCATGTAGAGGCCACAAGGATGCATATTAATAAAGTCGAAAGAACCCAAAGGAAATTGATGACCAGCACACGTTTAAATGCAAAGCAATGGTAAATTAAAACCACTTGTAATAAATTATAAATGCCCTATAAAAGTCTAGATTTTAAAAATACTGTTTCTTTTTTTACATCTCTGTGAAAACAACGCTTTATCTCAATAAATCCATCCAATAGTGTTGATCTTATCCTGTAATAATTGCCCATTCAGACCACGGAGAACCGTTATGGCATAAAGGAGACCTTCGCATAAAACAGAGACCTAATATAAAACCGGCTGGTTTGCTACTCCTACACATTCGGCATGTTGCAGCACTCAAATCAAATGTGGTTTTGTCTAAACGGACAAAAAGGTAGTAGGGCTGGATTATAGTACAGATCTCCGGTTTGCTTTTGATTTTAGTTCACAAGGTGCAAAGTCAGTTCTATCAGTTAGTTAGAAAAGTACCATCATCAAATACGCAATTAATGCAATTACGATGTATTTCAGAGACAATTATTTCTACGTCCAATATAGAAGCAACACTCTAGTTTCTGTGAAATGCGCACATCACAGATAAACACAAAAATAAGAAATAAGAGTAATGGTAAAGGCATTATCACTGTGCATATTTTTGAAAATAAGTGATATCCTATACAGCTTAGAGACAATGTCTGGACCAAACGATTGAACTTAGTACAGCCGCTACATTTAATAGTCAGTCTCTGTACAAACATGGCAGAGACTGAAAGTCTGCTTTCTGATTCATCCGGACTGTTTGTGTTAACACAACCCCAGCCCGATATCTGCAGATAGCTAGCGAGTGAGCGTTAGCTTATCTGGGAGATTAAATAACAAGGAATCCACACACCCTTTCCTTCGAATTCCACAGCCTCATACATTCTAGCCACAGGTAATATCATGTCGATAACAACCACATCAGCGTACGAGTGTCTTTTTTTTTTTTTTTTTTTAACAACTCCAAGATAGACAGAATGAGCCAAGCATCCTTCGTCACATCTGTCTCATTAACTGTGACGGGTCGACACGGACTGTAACTGTTCATGTCACGGTCTACAGAACCGTCGTGACTCGAGGCAGCTAAAATGGCGATTGCCTAGGATACCTTGTAGGCTTAAAATGAATTTTTGTGCATGTTGTAATTTAACAATAAAAGGTTAAAACCAACAAGATAGGTCCTAGTAAAGAAAACAACTCTTCCTTGTGAACAATCCAGACACAAGACCAACTTAAAGCAGGTCAGGGTGAGAAACATAAAGACAGACTCAACCAAACAATCATTAATCTGACATTTAACATCTAAGGAAAGGATCTCTTGCATATAGCTCCGTTCACAACCACAAAATATGTTCGACCAAACAATTAGCTAGCGTGTGGAACAATTTTCAGTCATGCTATAACCAAAAAACAAATCTCAAACAAAAGGCAACAGGACTTGTTAAGGTTTCTTGAAGACAAGACTTTCAACACCTAACCAAGTGGCCTATTCAGGTCTGTGTAGCTGGAGGGGTTAACGTTTGCTGTAGGAACTGTGGGTGTTGCCCGTGTGCAACTCAAACATGCAAGCATGCAGGTTAGCTACTTCCCAAGTTATAAATGCCAGTCTTTCCAAAACGTACAACATAAAGCATGGGTCAAATGAATCTGAAAACATCAACAACAGCTTCCCATTCAGCTGCTCAATATAAAGTCAGGAAACCGTTTCAGTACTAGTGTAGTAAACTAGATTAAGAGGAGTCACAGGATACCTGTAAAAACATATGCCAACTTTAAAACTGCTGAGTGTTTTTTAAGCTGGAAGGGTAAGAGATAAGGACGCAATGTGAGAAGTTTCAACATCCGCGTTTTAAGCAACTACAACTGACTTGGCAGTGTGAAATGGGTTTGCTGATAGTGATGAACCTACAACCTAGTGAGCCTCGGGCTACGGCACGCAGCTACTATTAACAAACAGTACCTGCCCAGCATTAAATGGCAGACACACACACACACACACACACACAAACAGTGAGCTGGTTAACACAACAGAGCATTTAGCAGTTGAAGAGGCCCTTGGGAGTTGGTGGGACCAAAACGGAGCTAAGAGAGATGGACTGATTATTTGCTAGGGGGGCTACAAACAGAACTACAAATACATTGGCAAAGAAACTGGCCGTAACAAGTTCTGATGCGATGCCATGTCAATGCTGTGTTTCCACCTTCCACACAGTCCACAAGTGGTCAGACAAAATAACAGTGATATGCGCGTGCAACATGGCTGACACAATAATGTTGCAGGTCATCTTTCCAAAGTTGAGAAATACAGCAATACCAAAAAAAATGTAAGAATAACAAGTTACCAAACTGGTGTTCAATGAGCCATGTTCCACTGTTAAGCATCTGATATGACAAATCAAAAGTGTACCGCAAAAACTACAACAACTAAATTGACTACAGCTGTCCCAAATTGGGCTCGCTGAGTGCCCTCAATTTGTTTTTCCAAATTAGTTCAAGGGCCTCCCAATTCATTTATTAAATGTTTCATGTGAACGTTTCATTAATATTCAAATGGAAATGTTCCTATTATCAGTTTCACCGGTGCAGCTGCTTTCTTCAATCGCCCATTAAAAATAATAAACATGACTCACTGATACGTCCCCTTATACAGCAGTAAAAAATAGCGTCTGTGGTTAAGTTTGCTTTCATTGCGTTCATCATTTCGGGGGATCATCCCGTGTTATTCTAGCCACAGGGAGGGGGATAGGATAGGATGAATGACTGGAAAAGCTGGAGCCTTAACAGGGACATCTCCTGTTTTGTACTGTATCACACTGGTGTTTCACAACATCATAAGACTCTGGTAATAACAACGCGACTATGACTGTTGTTTACAGGGAAGTTATGAATGATTGGGGGAAACATCCCAACATAAGAGATGAATGGACCACTTAACTACTTAATATAAAGTCATTTGCAAACTAAACAGGTTTTTGGCACTGAGCCATTGTCTGGACATTTTTTTTATGAGGTTAAGGTTTGCAGCAAACCAATTTTGACACCCATGCACATACCTTCAACCGCTTGACCACCTCATCGTTGCTGATTTTATCCGTAATCTCTTTAACTCCGGGGGGATAGAAGATCTTTCCTTCCCCCGCCGGTTTCTGCTGTTGCGGGAACTCCATGCTTGTTGATGTATGGTCCACACGGTCTTCTACTGGCCTCTATGGGTCAGAAAACAAAAGTTCAACACAACCATGCTACCGCACTTACCAAAACCTCGTTTTAAGCATCGTTATCATTTGCCAAACGCCAAATCTGCCCGCAAGAATTGATTAAACCGCACCCGCGTGTATGTCACATCCCAACCCAGCAGACTTTTCAGACAGAAAACCCAACAGTAAACCAGCATCGTACATATTATTAGCTCACATGCTAACCAGCCACAGCTAAACATCAGCTCTACATTTTTTACGTAAATCCCTCATGATGCACCGTTTACATACAGAAACGAGCCCAACTGCTATTTCGGTAGCACTGCGTCCATTTGAATCGCCAATCTGGTGGGAAACCACTTTAAACGCAACACGAGATCAGCCGGTGCATGTCTACTGTCACACAGGTTATTAAATTAGCTAGCTAGCTAGTTTGCAGAGGAAACACCATAGGCTAGCGGCTAGCATTTTGCGGGAAGTAGTGTTAGCAAGCGAGCGGCTAATACACGCTAGCCGCGCTAACTGTTTAGCCTACTTGGCTAGCCTAGGCCGCAAACTATTCAGGTACCCATCACATCTCCAGCTACAATCACAGAGGAAGTAAAGTATACTATCATTTTTGCCTGAAATGGCCACGCTCGTGGTCAGTTCCTGTGGTTTCCAACTACTGCAAGTACTTTGTGAAGTTTAAAAACGAAGCCAATTTACTTGTTACTGTCTTTTCTCAACTTCCAAGCATCGCTCCGTACTGCCGCTAGTTCACAGGCGAAGAAGGGCTGCTACCGTCGCCCTGAGCCTCCTCTCTCACCACCACCACCACCACCAACTTGCCCCACGGATGATTCTGAACACCACCACCCCCTCCTCCCCAACAAATGCGAAAATGAATCTATTTTTTTCCAAACACACAACTGCGACTTAAACCCCAGGATATTTGCCATGCGATTCTTCGTTAGTATTTACCTCTCAAATGGGCCGTTTTAATTCATTAGTCTGACACAGGTTGGGCTTAGTTTTCGGCACAAAGCTCTCTGTCCGTTCAGTCAGTGCTGTCTGTGTGAAGGCTGGGTGCAGAGCGCCCCCGTCGGTCTAGCAGGAGTACTGCAGCACCAAATACATGGCGGGAGTCGGAAACGGACAGCACACACACACACACACACACACACACACACACACACACACACACACACACACTTCACTTTCTGTTCCTCAGCACACTGTGGGTTTATAACGCCTTCCCCTCTTACACCTATTTTGGTTAATCAAAGAATCACCACGTCTCTCTCTCTCTCTACATATACTTTATATGCTACTTCTATACTACTGCACACTAAAAATATATATAATATCATCCTTATTACTGTAGCTGTAGTAGTTGTTCCAATATTTTAAAGGGGCTTGAGTGAAAAGTCTTTTAACACTGATTTCTGCCACCAATTCTATTATTATCTCCACTACTTTACGTTATATTACAAATGAACTGGGAAAATAGTGACACCTAGTGGTCAAATGGGAATTAACAATTGATCCATTACAAGTTATGTCTGTGAAGGTTCTCAGTCATCCAGGTCATGGTATATCCAAAAAAGGTTTAAAAAGGCAACTGGACTTGTAGAGTTTGTTCAGAAGACGTTTCACCACTCATCCGGGTAGCTTCTTCAGTTCTGGTGGACTGGTGGGAAATCTGAGGTTCACCAGTCCACCAGAACTGAAGAAGCTACTCGGATGAGTGGTGAAACCAGGGGTGTAGATCCGATGTCAGGATTGGGGGGGACACAAAAGTGATTTTTGTTTTTTGTCGGTATGCAACTCATACCATGGCACCATACCAATCATTTCTTTTTAGATGTGAATCTAAAATGTGAAGAATGTGAAGTCTGAAAATACATTTGTTCAATTTTGAATAATTTTTATTGGGAGGGACAATTCATGTTTTTCACAAATTGGGGGGGACATGTCCCCCCCATCCCCCCCGGGATCTGCACCCATGGGTGAAACGTCTTCTGAACAAACTCTACAAGTCCAGTTGCCTTTTTAAACCTTTTTTTGGATAAGTATACAGCACAACATTTAAATAATCAAATTCATTTCTATTTTAATATCCAACTATATTTTGACATTAAGTTATATTATACTGGCATGATCATATGCATTCAGGATTAAGCATATTCACATCTCAAATTGTCTGTTAAAATGTTGTTTTAATTCAGATTCAGATTCAGAAAACTTTATTTGTCCCCGGGAGGCAATTTAAGGCACAGGTGAGCAGCTTAACGTGCAGACATTTTAAGGTGCAAAAATTAAATAAATAAATAAATAAACAGAAACAGAACAGGATACAAAATACAAAGTATATACAAGTTACCATGCCATAAATGTTATGACTATCCAAAATATCCATGGAGAATGTAAACAGACTGTATAAGTAATTTAATTTAATTTAATCATACATATATTACGAATAATATTCCATTATAATTGATTGATTTTTTAACATCAATATTTTTGAAATATGTGTCTTTATGTATAACATACATTCAAGTATTCCTGAGCATTTCAAGACATATTTTAAATCAAATTCACAGGTCCATTCCTACTCAGCTCGTCAATCGTCAGATCTTCATCTTCCTAAATTTCTTACTTGCAGAGGTCAATTTTCAATAAGATTTAGGGGTACTAAATTGTGGAATGATTTTTCCCATTTGGCAAAAAACTGTTCCTCTATAAAACTCTACAAAAGACACTTAAAAGATTATTTAACGGTCGTTTTGTAATTTGCTTTTCTTCATATGTTGTTGTTCATGTCTCTGTGTTTTATTTTTGACTCACTTATGCTCAAGGAATCAATAATTTAGGGGTATAAACCAATATTTCCCTCATGGAGACACACACATACATACACATCGCACACATTACACACTCACATTTTTTGTTTTTATGTTAAATGTTTGTTTGTTTTTTTGTATGTTAATTTTGTGTTCTCTTATAAATATTGTAAAATTTTAACATTAATTAGGTAGAGGCTTCAAATAAGCCCATTAGGCTTTCTGCTTCTTCCTGCAGTGTGTGTTACTTTTTAATTCTTTGTCAATCTTGTATTTTTTTTTCTTTTAAACTGTGCAAAAATAAAAAATAAAAAATAAATAATAGTGAGGGTCTACAGTGAGGGTATGGTAAACATTTGTTTGTTGTTTTTAGTGTGTCTGTGTTAAATCCAACAGCAGGTCAGAGAGTGCTCAGAAAGGCTTTTATTTTGAAATAACGGTCATGGTTTCCGGCACCAACCGCCGTTATCGTTGCCTGGCATACTTTTTTATTTTGTGATGCACTTTCACCGCTTGGAGTGCTGTCAGATACCACACGCCGGAGTTTGTTGCACTTTGGTCTCTCTGTGTTGCCAGTAGTACAGTAGCATGCTCTCAGCCTCGGCTCAGCCTCTCGTAGCTCCCCCCCCAGCTACTTAGTTAGCTCCGTTAGCCGCTAATGAGAGCCACCGTCGGCCTCAGCTCGGACACCGAATGCCTCGGAGAAAGAAAAACGGCCATAGCCCGGCCAGGCTCCCTGGCGGCCCCAGCAGGGACTCTCCACTAAGCCAGGGATATGATGGTGCAACGGCGAGGAACTTTCCGCCTAGCACCTCGGTGCCAGGCGCAGTTAAGGAGAAAACGGTCAAAAGTATGCAGGAGATGTTCTCGCACCTGGACCCCGAAGTTATATACATCGTGCTGTCCGAGTGTGATTTTAAAGGTATATCTCAGCACACGGAAGCTGCTGGTTCAACCTGACGTGTGTGACTCTTGGGAATGGTATTTGTTATGACGTGCTAAGCTGTTAGCTCAGTAGCTTGTTAGCCTTGTACTTTTGACAGGACAGCAGCGTGGGGCGATTGAAAGGCAGTACTTTACGGGGGGGGGGGGGGGGGGTCCCGTGATAGTTGTAGTACTGTTTGAACTTTACTTTGCTCCACAAGCCCACGCACCTTGTCCAGACCTGTTGCACCTGATATATAAATGCCAGACTATGTGTCCTGAACTTACATGAATGGCAGATTCATTATGTATATGTTCACAGGCCTGAGGCTTTGAGATTACTTACATAACACCAGCAACTGTCACCAAGTATTTAAGTTTGTTGACGAGAATAGATTGTAGGGTAAAGTTGAGCTGGGATGTATTGCGAAACTCAGGTGTGGTGACTGTTGTGATGGTTTCTTTTTATTTTATTCCACTAAACTAAAAACACTGAATGAATAAAGTAACATCATCATCTCTGTTTTCTTTCTCCGTGTGTGTGTGTGTTATAGTCGAAGTAGCCATGGACTCCCTCTTGGAGCTTTCGAACGCCGCTGAAGTCGCAGCTCCCCTCCCTCCTCCAGTCTCCGGCTTTGAGCGCACCGCCGCAGCCCTGCTCAGTCCGCAGCACTTCTCCCAACCGAGACCGGACTCGGACCCGTCCAAATCGCCACAGCAGCGCTCCTCTCCTCCGTCCTTCAACCTCCTGACGGAAGAGCTGGACCTGCTGGTCGAGCAGGAGCTAGAGACACTGACTGCACAGCAGGATGTCGAGGAATGTCCAAGCGGCGGCAGCGAGTGTCCACCTTCTGCTGCGTCCCTGCCGTCTTTTCCTCCACCACCTTTTTCTCAGCAGGCCCTCCCTGAGTTGCTTCAGTCCAGCTTGGAGCCTGGATCTAGAGAGCCCTCCGCCAAAGATTTGGGACATTTCGTGGAGCACGTGCCTGGAGCTTCCTCTCCTCTGGGCCAGCTCAGCACGTGGGATGACCAGGCTGCTGAGGGGCAGCCACCTGCGTTGGATTTCACACATCTGATGACAGAAACTTCTGCAGAAAAGCCGAAACCTTCTTTGGATCTGGCAGCTTCAGGGCGTCCCTCAGCTTTCCAGGCGTATAAAAAGCAAGAGCCATCACACGATCCTTCACAGAGGGCTGGCTTCGGGCACTCTGATGCAGTCGTCGGAGGGGCAAGATCCAAGGTGAACATGCTCATTCGAGAACCGCCTGGTTACGCGCCTGGTTACGCGCCGCCCCACTGGAACCCGGAGGGATTTCTGTTTTCTCCCCATATCCACGGAAACCAGGCACCGGCCTTCATCACCCCCGTGGCTCAAACACCTTTCAGCTGGCCCAGCCACCCTAGACAGGCCTCCCCCTGGCTGAGTCAGGGCCCTGTCAGTCAAGCCCCTCTCAAACCTTCTGCTACCATTCCAAAGTCTTGGGCCCTGCCGGCCGCTCCACAGGTTTCTGCCCAGCACAGCAGACTTCGTTTGGAAGGGAAGTTGCTTGTGCTGCTGCGTGGCGCTCCAGGATCCGGCAAGTCGACCTTGGCAAGGTCAGAATGCTTTGATAGTTTGATACGCTATGGCCTCTTGTGACAGATTATTCATATAGCTGTTGTGCAAAACTGAAGCCAAAATATCTTGCAGTTGGGGTTCTTTAATTATAAGTATTTAACTGCACAGAAACATCTGATAAATGGGATGTGAGGACTTACCAACTTCTGTAGATGTGTCAGCCATGACGGTCTGATTAGGTTATCTGATCAGTAACACAAGACAAAGCCATTATTTTGTAATCCCTTCCTTTGAATTCATTTTTTCATTATATTAACACTGTTTGAGTAGTACAGGTCTGATCCCCTGATTTATACACAGCAGCAAACTCAAACACTATTAATTTACATGAAGAATTAAAGCAAAATGAACATTTTGTCTCTATTTGACCTCCTCCTGCTGCTGCTGTCGTCTCCGCAGAGCCTTGTTGGAGCATAACCCCGGTGGAGTTATACTAAGCACTGACGAGTATTTCACTCACAGTGGAGAGTTCCGGTTTGACCCCAATGCCCTCGGGGAAGCCCACGCGTGGAATCACAAACGAGGTAAAGGACACACGATAGATATATCGATCGGAAGCTGTACAGAAATAGAGTGCGGCAATGCCCTTGCGACCCTTTAACATTTTTATCTTTGTAATCGGTTGCCAGTTGAAAGTACTCAGCTGTGTGACCCGAGGTTGTGCCAATAAATGGATTCATTGTTTCTCTTCTGCTGTCTTTCTCATGCCATCATTACCCCACAGCCAAGGAGGCCTTTGAGAAGGGAATGAACCCCATCATCATTGACAATACCAATATGCAGGGCTGGGAGATGAGACCATATGTGGCTCAGGTCAGTCGGTCATTGAAGCCTGAAATTAAGCGGCTAACGAATTCTACTGCTGCTCCAGTTGTTTTATAAAATGCCTCTTGAATGGGAATCCAGAAGACATCTCTCCTCGTTGAATTTGGGACACCTGTAGTTAATGGTGGTAGCAGCAAATGTGGTTTAATACTGAAGGCTGCAGAATTACGGAGGCAGCAAAACAAACTATTGTGGTTATAAGGTAATAATAATCCTTTATCCTTCATGCCGTGAGCAACCAGGATCAGATTTTAGGCTGCACATGGTATAATGAAGCGTGCAGCTCTTTATCTAACAGCTCACTGTGGCTGTTATTATTATTATTATTCTTCTATTACTCCCTGCAATATTTCAGTAATTACTACACAATAAAAGTCAGCTCGGGTATTGTCAGTTAAAAGTGAAGCTGCCGCAGTAGGACTAGTTCAGTTTGTATTCACATTAATCCAATCATAGTTTAATACAGCTTGTTCTCGGAGAACATTACCACAGACATACAGTTCGTAATAGGGCAAATATCAGTGGGGCCACAGACACAGTAACCTCATTCAGTGATAGAGACTGAACAGATCATTATCTAAATAAATATCTTTCTTTGTGAATGCCACTTCAAACAACATCTGATTAACTACACTGTGAATGTACCAAGCCTGTTAGGGTACACCTTCGCTTGGTTTCTGTATTTTCTGACATGCGGTCCAGTCCCACACGCACTGTGTGGCCTAGAGAATAAAATGACCTAACCCCAGTCACCCCAGTTTGGGGTAGCCGGACATAATTTAGTACACATGATTTTGATATGAACTGATTGGAAAATGATTGGTCCCCTATCTGTCTTAGGCACTGAGACATGGATACAAGGTGCTGTTCAGAGAGCCCGACACTTGGTGGAAGAACAAGCCCAGAGAACTGGAGAGGTGAGAGACACAGTGTCGCCATTTTAATGCGGAATGTAAAAGAAAATATTCCTTTTTTTTGGCACATAAAAAGCCATATGTTGTTGAAGTCAGTTCTATATATATTTAAGTTCTGTGTCTCGCTTGTATGTCCGTGTGCAGGCGTTCCACACATAACGTACCAGTGGAGAGCATCAGGCGCATGCTGAGCGGATATGAGCGCTTCGTCACAGTCCAGTCTATTATGGGTTCACAGATGCCTGAGTGGAAACAGCACATCGTTTTGGAGAACAAAATATCACAGTGCGTTTTGCTCGAAATGTGATTACTGTGATTAAATGTGATTGAGGTTGAGATCATTCAAACTGTGGATGGTAATCTGATCCCCCTGCAGTGACTTACATTGAAATTTAGTATAGATGTAGATGTGTAGAAGGCACGAAGTCTGCAATCACAGGAAGAGATGTGTGCATGTTCCTCAAACTTAAGAATGACACACTGTAGAGTATCTAAATCATTGTGTTAAACCGGTTGTTGCCATTATGTAATCTTATTTTCTATTTATACATTTTTGTTGTTAGGCCCGTGTCCTCTGCGTCACCTTGTCCTGACCTCGTAGGTCCGCCTGGATTGATGGAAGGAAGTAATAAGTCCCGCTCTCAGCTATTTTCATCCCTCCCTGACGTGTCGTCTATTGGTTGTTCTGGAGAGGTGGGATTGCCGGAAGACGGCGCCCACAAATCCACCGAGTCCCTCAATTTCCAGCTCAGAGGAAGACCCACAGACAACCCTGACGTTTCTGAAGTGGGCGATAACCTTGATTTGGGGGAGCTGGATTCCGAGCTGGACGCCCAGTTGGAGATGAATCATCCAATCAGGGACCAGAGAATTCCTGATTGTATAGTGGAATCGGTGATGAACGAAGACCGCTGTAGGGAGGAAATGCCGGTGGCTTTCTCTGAATCTATCGGACAAAGAGTGAGGAGAGAAAGGCCAAGTAGGAGGGAGGAGAGCACGGAGCCTGCGGATCTGGTGAAAGACGCTAACCAGTCGGAGGCAAAGGAGAAAGAAAAGGCAAAGGAAAAAGGAGCAGAAGAAGGGGAAGAGAAGCTGTTACATTTTGTGGGAGATTGGCCTTCTGAAGGGTCGCTTCAGCAGCGACAGGCGAGGAAAAGCAAGAGGCATAACGAAACACATAGGAGGGAAGATGAAGGTGCATCCCCATCTGACCTTCTAGCGAGTGACAATGAAGAAACAACGGAAGCACAGTCGGGTCCTCGTGTAACCGAGTTTCAGAAGCTCCTTGACCTTATCCAGACTGGTGTGGCCCCAGTTCAGACCAGCTCTTCCCGCTCCATTTCTCCAAATTCTGCAGAAGAATTGGAGAGAGAGGGTGAGGGGTGTGACATGATTGAGGAATCCCGTGACCGTACACCTAGCAGTGAAGAGGAAGGGCAAAACATAGCCAGGGTTAACAGCAGCAGGAGTGAATTGCCAGACTGTGTGTTGGACAGGAAGATCACTGACATTTGTATAGTAAGGGAATCAGAAACTGATCACTGCACCACTGAAAGAAGCTCTGCTGTGTCAGAGATCGGTCCAGAAGCTATGTCTGAGGATCTGAAACCCCTTTCAGATGATTCACTAGTCATTGTGGAGGCAACTCAATGTCCCGATGCAGTGGGAAGAGACAGTATTGAAGGTGAGGCAGGTACAGATGTTGACACGAGTAGCTGCACAGAGAGTGGCAGAGAGACAGAAAGCAGTGGCTTCAGTGGAAGCAGTCAGGAGAGGAAGCAGCGTCAAGGTCGTAGATCGGGGAAGCAGTGTAAATTAGCCCTCACCTTCAGTCAAGTCTGCCCTGCCTCTTCATGGAATACTCTAGACTGTCCCGATACTGACGCTCAAGAGATGGACAGTAGTCAGGACGGCATTGACTTAAAACCTGAACGTAACACTAGTCTCGACCTTAAACCAAGCTTTGACATAGCCACTGAGTCAAAGTCTGAGGCCGTCCTGGAGCCACCTGCCTCTCCTTCACTGGTAGACGCAGGCTGCTCCACTCAGACCGAACCCCAAGACTACGCCCTCCTGTGGCGCGTCAATCGTCCCGACAACTCCGACGATACGGTTGTCACCGCGGCGACTCTCTCCGGCGACATAACCATCTTGTCTGGCGACTCTTCTCGTTTTGTGCCGGAGCTCTCCTCTGCCGTTTCTGCAGCGGTTGCGGTTCACCCGTCTGGCCACAAAGAGGTGCCCTACCGTGTGGTGCATGAGAAAAGCACACAAGTGGAGGAGAAGGAGCTCGGGGTGACTCAAGACCGGCTCGAGAGCCTGCGCATTCTCAGCCGCCATTTTAAACTAGTTAGTTTTGACACGTTAGAAGATCTGTATGACAAATGCCATCAAGACTTGGAGTGGACTACGAACCTGCTGCTGGACTCTGGAGAGAGGTTCTTTAGAGATGAAGAGGGCGAGGAGGAGGAAGGTCTAGCTTACGAAGACAACAACAACGCATCGAGTGTGGGCGGAGCTTTATGTGAGGCTGTCGAAACCAGTTCATGCCCTGATGTGTTGGACGAGCATCAACATGAAGATCTACCAGCGGGAGAGCCAACTGGGATCGAGAAGGAGTCCCTGCAGTCGACCTCTGAGACAGTTGGTGAGACAGAGGAGAGTGGCAGCGATACACCGTCAAATGTTGAAAGCACAGATCAGCCTGATGTCACCTCAGACTCAGAAAAGGCTCCTCAACCAGAACCCAAAGCGAAAAAGGACGGAGAGAGCTCTGACAACGCTGAATGTAACGTGGCATCAGAGCCCGGCCTAAAATATGAAGCTTGGTGTGGCACCGTTGATAACGGAGTAATAATCGAAGAGCTGAGGGTCGAGCTCGAGGACGACGCTGCCAGCATGGACGAGGTTAACCGACTCCTGCAGGCAGAGCTGGAGGAGATGGACAAAGAGGAAAAGCAGAGGAAGAAGGAGCGGCGAGGCGCACACCTGGATATTCAGAGCGTGGAGCTGAAACTACCCACTGAGCTGGCCCTACAGCTGACCGAACTGTTTGGTCCTGTAGGAATAGACCCAGGTAACTAACACCAACCAGTAGATTTAAAACTCTTATGACAATACAAGCTTTCAGAATAATCCCCATCAGCCATCACATGCTCTATCTACATGTGACCTTAGATGAATCATGTTCATAAAGAATGAATATAGAGAACAAAAGTCACAACTCTTTTACAGCTGCACACATTTGGCCATTTGCTGCACAATATATGATTTTCCTCTGGTGCTGAAAGAGATAGCCTGGTCGTCACCATCGTACGTTTCCTCCCGAAATTTGATTTCGGTCTGCCACGGAGTCTGGCCAAATTGCCCTTCTGCGGTTCGCGTGTAACCGCGCGGTTTTAGCCAATCAGCGAACAGTTGAGTGATGACGTGAAACTCGCATGCCGAGTTGCTTGTAGTCCAGCCAGCGGAGCTTGTAGTTCAGCGAAGCTTGTAGTTCAACAGAATAGCAACAATGGCGACGGAGGAAGAGACGCTAGAAGCCATCCGCGAAGTTGTCTCAACTCTCGAGAGCATCACGGAATTAAAACCAGAACAAGAGGCTTGTCTTGTCAATTTTATAAATGGCAAGGACGTCGTAGCTCTCCTTCCAACTGGCTTTGGGAAAAGTTTGATTTATTTAACTGGAAGTGGAAGTGGTAAGCGTAAGAGCCTGAACTCCGGCGCACAATATACGTCATTACCAAACGTTGCTGATTGGTTAAGGGAACTCCAATGATTTTAAACCTCAAAATAAGCATCTGCCCATTACGGAGACAGATTCCTATTACATTGGGCCAGACTAACGTGCAGACCGAAATCAAATTTCGGGCGGAAACGTAGGATGGTAACGACCAGGCTAGAAAAGAGAAGCCAGTGCACCAGTCTGTTAAAGCTCTTCTTTCAACGGCCAGCAGAGGGCGACTGGATTGATTGTAAAAGTCTGAATGAGAAAAAGAACCTACCTCTCACTTGATGCATTACCACAGTAAACATTTTTCTGATGAGTACATGGCCTCAGTCATTAGTTTCAATGCCTGTGCTTCAAGTTGTGGCTACCTAGTGTCTACAGGTTCTCAGTCAGATCCAGATATTGTCACATCTGGCTATAAAACCCCCCAAATTCCAAACTTTGCATACGTCTCTGCTACTTACACCAACTGTACTTCTCCTCTCTGGTTCATTATACTCAGGTACGTGCTCCGATGACGACTTTTCAGTGCAGATGGATCTGAACCTGGCTAAACTACTGCACCAGAAGTGGAAGGAATCCATCCAGGTGAGTTTAAAATTTGACGTAAATGCTTTTTC
Organism: Chelon labrosus; assembly: GCF_963514085.1. Classification (NCBI taxonomy): domain Eukaryota; kingdom Metazoa; phylum Chordata; class Actinopteri; order Mugiliformes; family Mugilidae; genus Chelon; species Chelon labrosus. The sequence continues at coordinate 12,225,396 of NC_140338.1, forward strand.
CCCGCATCAATTCAGTCATCAGATATAAATGTGCTGTTACTTACTTTGTGAGTGAGAGTCTTTGTTGGTTCATCTGACTGTAAATAATGTTTTTCAGGAAAGGCAAAGACAAGCCGCTCTTTCCTTTCACTTGCTGCAAGAAAGTGAGTTATAACATGCACAGATGTACTCTCAGATGAAATCAATAAAGCACATAAAGCAGAGGCGAGTTTGCTAAACATCAAATGTTGACCTTTGAATGACTAGGTTCAGTACACTGGGGTGATTCACAGGCGGCCAAACCTTGGCCACAAGACCGTACGCAGCCGGCGGATTTCCTGATTAGCGCCGACGGTTGCACATCACTGGTCAGCCAGCAGGAGTCTCGTGGTCAGATGCCGTTCATGGACCACTGGAACGTGTCCCGTCCGCATGTCTCTCTTAGAGATATTATAAAAGAGGAGCAGGCTTTGCAGCACACCGTGGAGAAAGTAACACGCCTATTTCAGATTTTTAGAACGTTTGTGTCACATCTCGTTCTTCTCTGTTCGCTTTGTCCTCACCTCCGTGCAACCCTTTCAGACCAGACAAAGCCGCGCGGACCTCGACCGGCGTGATGGCGCCGCGCTGTTGAAGGAGAAAGAGCTGTACTCCCTCTTCCCCACCATTGACAGGCATTTTCTCCAGGACATCTTCAGAGACCACAAGTGAGGAAACCTTTTTGAGATTTCAGTTGGTTTGTGAGGCAGATTGATCACGCAAACATGTCTCCATAATCATTTTCTGAAACAAGTACAAGTGTATATATATGTGTGTGTGTGTGTTGAAGCACTGTTCTGTGCCTCTGGCTGATTTGTTTATCTTTGCATAGTTACCAACTAAGAGAGACGGAGATGTTTCTTCGCTCTTTACTGCACGAGGAGCCTGTGAAGACGGTGGTTGCCCCAGAAGCTCCACGGGCTACCAACTTCAGAGCAGCCAGCAAGGAGAGGGAAAAGGTATTCACAGCACAGTCAGAGTCATTCACAGTAGGACAAAACAAAGTTATACAGTTTGTGTCTTTGTTATCTCCACTATTTGCTGCAATCATGGTATCAGTATACAGGCTGCTGTAAAAGTTTTAATAGCTGTCGTAATTGAAGGAAGTACCATTGCCTCAGTTGTGCAGTTGAAAGGGACATATAACAAGGTATGAGTCACTTACACCTCTAATTATCTCTAACACTCTCCTCTGTTAATTTGTCAGAGACAGAAGCCCCTTGAGTCAGCTGTGCCCAACTACCAGGACACGGAGGACCCAGAGTATGAGGACTTCAGGGCCGAGGCCAGTCTACAGAGAAGGCGACAGTTGGAGAATTTTGCTAAGGCTGCAGAGGCCTACAAGCAGGGACGCAAAGAAGTGGCCTCATTTTACGCACAACAGGTAAAGTGACTGAGGCGGAAAGGTTCACTTGAATACTTTATTTTAATCCGTGGTTTACTTTTGAGTATTTGTTTACATATAATAGCTCGATCCTTGGAATTTACTCTCATCTTCTCTTTCTATAGGGTCACCTGCACGGCCAGCGGATGCGTGACGCCAATCACCGAGCAGCCATTCAGATCTTTCAGAGGGTCAACTCATCTCTGCTGCCCAAAAACATCCTGGACCTCCATGGGCTTCATGTAGATGAGGCCCTGGAGCAGCTGGGTCAGGTCCTAGAGGACAAAACCACAGGTACATAGAGATATTATCTATACACTCAGTATTGACCCTTTCAGAAATTCACTTTTTAGTCTGATTGCAACTTAACTTATGCCTCATGAACTTGTCAAAGTCACATCTTACAGGGATTATAGCTGTGGTGTCTAAATAAAGTTTAAAGGGACAGAACGCAGAAAGTCACTTATGTCTTAATTACAAACATTTCTTTATAAGATAGATTAAACTTTGGATGTCTCAAATCAAACCTGCTCTACAAAACAACCAATTGTTCAAAGGAAGAAAAAAATCTTCAAGTTCATTATAGGTTAACTACATCGGCCACTGAGTGCTTCCTACTTGGTTGTGTTAAAGATAAAAAGCCAGTATCTGTATGATAAAAAAACAGATGCAGAGCGGACTAGCCTGCATCTGTTTCTGACGCTCGGGGCCCCGAAGTGTTAAACGCAAAAGTTGGTGGAACATCCTCACGCAGATAAGTTAGAAAGAAAGAAAGAAAAAGAAGTTGAGATATAAGATAAAACCTGTATGTTCTCTTTAGTGTCTCCTTAGAGAAAAACTCAGTTCCACACAAGTGAAAAAGACTTGGTGAACACATAACTTTCACACACATATGCAACAATTTGCTATACATCTATACATACGACACACTATAGTGAACTCTCCACACACACCGGTCGCTCACCTGCTCGTTACTCAGTTTGTCTCGACCTTTAGACCATTTAGATTTACAATTATTTAAAGAGAGTTGTTAAAAGCCCGAAGGAAGTGACTCCAGACGTAACGTGAACTAGCTAAACTTTATAAGTGCTAGCTAGCAAAGTTAGCCCCCCCCCAAAAAAAAACAAAAAAAAACAACAGTGCGAAACCCTGCATTGCACAGCCCCCACGGCCAGCACCTGCGTTACACAGCATGTTATTGCACAACCCTCACGGCCGACATTCACTTTACATTTTGCAAAGCTTGATGGACGTAGGCAAGAATCAAAGCTTGTGGCGGTTGCACCTGGTCTTAGAAACTCTGGGTGGAGGATGTAAGCTGGATAACACACTATTTTCTGATAAAAGACTGCTTGTAAACTATTTGTCGGGGTGGATGTTTCTATTATATGTTTAAAACTGATGGAGAGTCCAGACTCCAGGAAGAGATGGAACCCTTTACATGCTATACATCTGAACCACATCTGGACCCATCAGGACACCCAGCAACTGCATTTTCTTACCACTCCTGTGAGATTTTGTGCGCTCTTAACTGTGTTCTCTCTCTCTCTTTGTGTGTGTGTGTGTGTGTGTGTGTTTTGTTCTTCTCTGGCCCTTTTTCTGTGTAGATTGTGAGCATGGTCTGTGTCAACCTCAGCTCTCTGTCATCACAGGAAGAGGGAACCACAGCCAGGGGGGCGTGGCCCGCATCCGCCCCGCTGTTATAGACTACCTCACCAACAAACACTACAGGTACGGGCACACACACACACACACACACACACACACACACACACCAAGTAAAACACACAAGCTCGACATGTTCCTCTTCACCCACCTTTTCTCCTGTCTCTGTGTCTCTCAGGTTCACTGAGCCAAAGCCAGGCCTCGTCTTGGTCTCTTTGAGGTGACAACAGCCCGTTTGTTGAATTCAAATTAAAGCTGCTATGGAGGACTGTTCACCTCTCTAACACCACAGTACATTTATTACAATATTTACGGTTTAAGGTCTCAATCTGTTTTAACTTCTGTCAGATAGTTTTGGTAGTTTTTATACTCATCCCTTCTGTTCCTTTTCTCCGCCCGTCATAAACAGACCACACGGTCGGTTTAAGCGAGGTGTTTTAAGTTAACATCCTAATCTTCGTCTCATTTATTCCAAGTTTTCTTCTGTGATTACATAAAACCGATTGCATTGGAACAAGATATTTTCTGTAAAGCTAAAATGTGAATTTTATATTTGAAATGTTTTATTGTGTACATTTGCCTTTGCGTCTTTTAGAGAGTGAAAGATTCCTGTGTTTAGCAGAGTCAACGTTGAATAATTATTTAATGATCCGGCGTCAGGGTGGAGACGTAATGCAAAACTTTTTATGGACCTTTATTTGAATCATGATTACTTGCTGCCTGCTTGGAGGTTTTCTAAGATTTTAAGGAATATTAACAGTATTTTGAGCCACAGTGGAAGCACTGTGTTTAATGTTAAATGTAAATCTTATCTTAGACGTAAAGGTAACGTGAAGCCCAATGCTCGGCAGCAAGAGAGTTCTTCCCTTGGTACATATTGTTACAATCACCAGCACGCGAGCCTGAAAATCCTCCAGATGATTCTGACGCAATTACTTTTGTCTGTCTTAACATGATACTGCTCATTCAGTCCAAAAAACATATTGATATTCAAACTCAGGTGACAATGTTGTATTTAAAGGTCGTTGTGTTTTTTTTCCTCCAGCCTGTTCCTAGTAGCTTTTTAAAACACATTGTGCCAGATTTTGTACTCGTGTGATATTTTTCCATAAACCTGAAACACGTATGTTGATGTATTTTACTGACTGTACATAGCGTTGAGCGCACATGAATCATAAAGAGAGGATTGTATTATTATTGTTTTTTATTCAATTGTTCATATGGTTTTACAAAGGGTGTGGTATTGTGGAATAAAACTATTTGTTTACAACTTAACATTTGTGGATGTGTTTCTCTGGCTATTAAAAAGCTTTTAATATTTCATATTATATAATGTAGTAGGCAGGCCTGGAATTTTGTCATTTTAGGGTCAAGGTCTCTTGGCCTTTTGTCTTGTCAATTTTTTGAGAACACAAAGGCCATAAAAAAAAACAATGATTTTAAGTCCACATCCATAATGAATTTAATGTAAAGACTAATGACGCTTCTGTGGAAGATTGGAGTCTCAGTCGAAACTGTCAAGCAGGTAAAGAAACATCTCCTATACTTTTTTATGTCTGAAGATAAGAAACTATTGAACCTATCTAAAAAGAATACAAAATGAACCGTATCAATCTGATTGTTGCTTGTGATTTGTCCGTCTTGTTTTTACATGTGATTATGTTTTTTTTTATTGTGTTTTTATAGTTGTCTATTTTTGTCCATCACTCACTTCAAAAACTGTAAAACTTATTAAACCAATCTCCACCCACAATTTTTGCTCAATTGACACCAAATGTGCAAGAGCATCTTCACACTGTCCTCAAAAAACTACTACACAGATTTTTGATTGATCAAAATTGAGCCTACAGTGCATCAAAATGTTGGATTGTAAACCTATACTAGCATATAGGCTACTGATTAACCCATAAGAGCCCAGACCGATTTCTCAATCAAGGAAAATTATGGAGGAGATAAAATAAACTAAATAGACAACAAAGAAAACATTTGACGAGCACTTTCATGTCATTTGCAAAACATTGCAAATGACATGACACCACTGAACAATATCTGGCTTACAATTTGTTTTGATGTGTTGTTAGATAGCTAACAATCAAACAAACTACAGCAGGGGTGCCCACACTTCTTTGGCTTGCGAGCTACTTTTACAATGACCAAGTCAAAGTGATCTACCCGTGTGTGTGTGTGTGTGTGTGTGTGTATATATATATCCTAAGTCATATTAATTGTTGCTACTGTGTTAAAAGCTCTATCCATCTTCGTTTTTATTTTTATCAAGTAAAATTTAGAAAAATAGCGCTGTCTCTTTAAGAAAGAAGTTGTGCGTGGCTGTGGATGTGTGCCGCTGAACTGAGGGCATGTTGCAAATAATAAAGATGAACGTTTGTCTTGCTGTTTGTTTTGGAGGTGCAACAGATAAATGATTTAGACTAACATGTAAAACATTTTTTTTCAATGGCACGCGATCTACCGGTCGATCGCGAATGGGCACCCCTGTTACAGCCCGTCCGAGCGGTTCATGCGGGTTTTTTTTTTTCTCAAAAGACGCAGGTGTCAAAGCTGTGTTAACAGGAAAGAGGCACACTAGAAAACCGCAAAACCAACTGGGGCAGTGCGGGCGGGGCATCAAGGCCACCGTGGCCTTAGGGTAGATATTTTTTTTCAAGGGCACAAGGCCAAATTGCGAGGGCACGAGGCCATGGCCCCTCATGGCCCTCGTGAAATTCCTGCCCTGGTAGTAAGAGTATTAAGCTGTTTTATTTTTTAATTGTATATTTTACAGTTAAAACATTTTTAGTATGTTTATATTTCTCAAGTAACAATAGTTTGGGGGGGGTAACACAAGCAAGTAGATATAATTATTTAACGTGTCCTTAAGGAGCCTATGATAATTTAATGTGCTTACTACAAGTTTTTCATTACTTCTCCAGCATATACTACCTGTTCAACATAGATCACATGTAAATCTGACATTCCTGCATTTTTATTTATATAGGGAAGCCTGTGGGAAAACAACTGGATTTAGATGTTACTGAATGAGATTGGTTGCATTTATTTAGGGAATAAAAAGTATTAATTTATGCATATTGCAAAACAAAAAACAGCTATACTCTCATCATGGCGTAGTCTGATACGCATACTCATTCGGATAGCAGAGCGAGCAACTTAATGTTTCTTTAACAAGAACATTTTTAAGTCCGATTCCATCAAAACGAAACTCTCAATCACACATCTCCTTACCAGTCCATGCGCTCTTTCTCTTGCCTACATTACCCAGAATGCAACTCGATCGCCTACAGTTCGGTGGACACTCAACTGGGTAGGTGGTACCAGCAGTGGTAAATGTGGCCTCAAGCCAAATTCACATCTTTCTGTCTCCACATCCGCAGATTTGTCGTCACTCGAGTCAAACTTGACCTGAAAACACACCTTGACGGGAAAAAAAGAAAAAGAGTTCCCCTTTAATAATGAGAAATACAACATGTAATAACTTATCCAGACAGAGCATCATGTATTAATTCTTCTGCTGATTACTACTGGAGCAAGCATTGCATCAAGTTTATCATTTCTTTGCCCCACCTGTGCACTCCGCTGCTGCGTAAAGCTGCACCCAAAAAATGGTACAAATCCACAACAAAAAAAAACAAACACCCGTATTTTAAAGCACAGCTGCTGTGGGGGAGGCGAGACTCAGTCACACAAGTCAGTATTTCAGTCAGTCACACCTCCACACTCCAACAAGCGGATGTGTTTTACTTGTCTTTTCTTTCTCGTACTTTCTCGCTTCCCTCCTTCGACTACCGACCGTATATTTAGGTAGGTGCCTCATATTCCACCTCGCCTGTGTTTTTCCTAATTAACGGCGACTACATGTGGCGTTTTCTTCGACGTATCATAAATAATACCGTTTCTGGAGTTTAAAACCACTTCTTTTTTTTGTTTTTTGCCAGTGCAGTGAAGTTTTTCAGAGGCGGCAGCCAGCATCCGCCCGTTACAGATCGAGAAGACAGACAAGAAAGGTAGGCCTTAGCCATGTTTTTTTTCATTGCCTTCATCTTTTTCTTTGTCTTGACACCGAACTTTGTGTCTTATGTGCCAGTATTACCGATTTTATTCTGCTCGTAAACGTAATAAGCAGTCAGTAGTTTTAACAGGCCTAAAAATGATCAATTCTGTTATGAGTAAAAAGTTTAAAACTGAACAAAGTGCATTTTTTTTACCCTCCCAGTAGCGCAAATTTTGAATTTATGTACTGTATGTGTCAAGGGGCATATTGCACTAAGCGACACACGCATAATATTGTACGTGGATTACAAAACTCTGGTGGTTTCATTGTAAGGGTAGGCCCTTTCTCTTTCTCTTTCTTATTTAATCATTTGTCTTTGTCCCACGCCTGTAAATTCGCAGTATCAAACCAAATCATCTTCTAGTGAGATCATTCGAGGAGATGAATTGTGGAAAACCCGCTGATTAAAGCGTCCCATCTACGTTATGACGGTCTTTCCATCCAGATGACGGTGTGTGTGACATGGCAGGTGGTTTTAGAGGTTATGCCTTAGTATGTCGGCTACTTTAATCCAACTGTTGATCATGAAATCATTAGAGTCCATCAGCAGAATTTGTTGAGAAATAGAATTGAGGCAAAAACTATCAAGACTTGCTTGTGTCAGACGGAGACATCCACGCAACCTTCGCGTAAGTGTCGCTTAAACTGCAGAATTAAGAGTCGTTCTTACGTAGAGGGGATACATTAACCGGAGACGGATGGCTTTTATATTAGACTTTGGTGATGGGACACAGATGGATGTGCCGTTAATGAACACCTGTTTCAGTCATTAGGATCAAGCTGTGTATTCTGGGTCACACCCAAGTATACAAATCCTTACTTCCGTATTTAAACGGTACCTTGTCACAAATTTCGTTTGGTAACTTGTTTCTCTATATATGAATATAAAGGTTTCTGCCATTTGTTACATAGAGTACTCTAGCAGTAGGCCACTTCGATGTTGTTTAAGTCCATTTAAGTCCCTCATTGTCCATGGTACATTACATGTTTTAAGAACTATACGTTAGTTGGCTGGATGTATAAATAAGACTTAAGTTAAATCAATAACGCTAAAGCCTTTCAGTTTGTAACCTGTTATCTTTTCTTCTTCCACAGTAAATATCCCTCTTCAGTGCCGGGAGGCTTAACCTGTCTGGGCAGAACAACAATCTCCACGATGATCAGAGAGAAGGACCAGAATCTGACCACGCCGCCGCGGAGACCGAGCACAAGTGACGAGACCGGAGATGGCCTGAAGAACGAAGAGGTTATGTGAAGCGTTTATAAAAGCTGTCTTCTGGAGAAGTGCTGACTGTGCGCACCTGCTGTGGTTTGATAGACATTTGAGGACATTGAGGAGACACATCGTCAGCTCAGTAAGTTGAATGACAGCAGCTGTAGACGAGATCTCTCGTAATGGAGTTTCCGCGAAGCAGGCCCCAGCTTCACCTGCTATGAAAACGGCCACCTGCATACGGAAGTACAGCAACAACAGAGTGATCGCCGCTTTTGGCTACCTCGGAGGTCTTTCGTCCATCTAAATCGACAAGAAAAGCAAGACCCTAGACTTAATTCTGAAACATATTGAGGGGTGAGACAATCAGAGGCAACCATGAACAACTTTGAGGAAATGTCAGTGAAGTGTGTCCTGGTCGGGGACTGCGCAGTTGGCAAGACGGCCCTGCTGGTCCGCTTCACCTCAGAGACCTTCCCAGACTCCTACAAGCCCACAGTGTTTGACAACACGGGGGTGGAGGTGTTCATGGATGGGATCCAGATCAGCCTTGGGCTGTGGGACACGGCCGGCAACGACAACTTTAAGCAGATCAGGCCGAGATCGTACCAGCAGGCCGACGTCGTCCTCATCTGCTACTCCGTGGCCAACCCCAACTCTCTAGCCAGCGTCCAGCGCAAGTGGATCGCTGAGGTTCGAGAAAACCTGCCCAAGGTGCCGGTGCTGGTTGTGGCAACCCAGACGGACCAGAGGGAGATGGGGGTGCATCGGGGCCACTGCATATCGGCAGCAGAGGGGAAACGCGTAGCTCACGAGGTCCACGCGAAAGGCTATTTGGAGTGCTCGTCCTTGAGCAACCGCGGCGTGCAGCAGGTGTTTGAATACGCTGTGAGGACAGTTGTTAACCAGGCCAGGAAGCAGGCCAGGAGACGCATGTTCAGCATCAACCAGTGCAAGGTCTTTTGACCTTTGACGCTGACTGGGTGGGCACCTGATGCTTGCCGAGATGACTTTCTACAGTGCTCTTCAAACTCGTTTGTACTTCTAGAGAGGTGCAAAAACCCAAACTGCTTTGACACACCTCGGGTTATTTCTCACTAACCTCCGCTAAGACACCCATAAACTCAAACCATATTTAAAATGGAGAATTCTGTGTGATCCAGGTGTGTAACTGTGAGGAAAAGTCTTTCACTGAGCTATGTCAGATGGGGCATTGAATGATGCAAAATAGTTTTATTCAGTTCAAGCATTTAAATGTTTAAGCAATGCTAAACAAGTGTCAGTCTGGAGCTGCATCAGCAAGCGATCTTACTACCTGCAGAATAAACTGAATGAGCGCCTTTGTTAAGTTCCTTTCTATGGCTGCATGGAGTCTTCACAGTGTGATTTGCACTTTGTAAAGATCAAACAAGGAAAACTCTATTTATCTCTTTTTATTGAAAGGAGATGAGCAAATAAAGGTGCGAGCGTGTTGCCGTTTGTTAGCATTGATTTTAACTATTAAGAATAGATAAAGCAGGTGTCACCTCGGAGAGCCTCGTGCGGGAATCTGACCATTTCAGGCTGTACATACAGTGTTTTCTTTTGATTTTCTTTATTTGATGGGACCAGCAAACAAAGGGTTGGGGCAAAAGTTTGACAAAGACGTCTACGGCCTATATATTATTCATTTATTTTACATATGTTATGTTTAAATATATTTAAAGCTTGATTTGTATGAAATGTTGATCGACATCGGTCGTTAAAGAAATCGAGATCTAGCTTGACATCTTCGTATTAACAAGAATCGTGAATAAGTTAAAGAGACAGATTAAAGGGAAAATTTTCTTCACGTTCAATATATTTTTATGCTACATTTTACTGATCTTTTTGTTTTTTGTTTAACTGTACACTTCATTTTAGAAAACAAGAGTAAAATAGGACCTCCTAACTACATTACATCACAGTATGCATCTTTTATCCTGTCGTATTTTAGTGGGGGGGTTTTGTGTGCGCGATGAATAAAAACAACAAACTCACTTAAAACTAAATTAAAACAAAAAGTTTTAACGCAGTTTTTATTTTTCAATACATTTTGTACACCTGTACAGGTTGGTGGACAACAAAACGAATAAGCCAGCAAAATCAAAAACTGGAAGAAAATGTATTTAACTGTCAGTCGTCTGTGAGCGTTATGTATTTTTGTCGGCTTTGGAGGCGTTGGATTTAATTTGTTTTTCACTCTCCACGTTGATTGTCTGCGCTGATTGGTCCTGAATAAACTTTATAAGAATCACACACTGTCAGCGGTATCATTTCTATTTTATAATACGAACACACACAATGCTGTACAGATGTTACACTGTCATAATATATGCCTGTTGTGGACTGGTATGACATTCTTCATTCTTCTGCGTATCGCATTAGTGTCAGAATATATGAGCTACTGCATTGCAAATGGAAATGTGAATAAAATAAAAAAATAATCAGATAGTCTTCTTGCTCAAAGCATTGAAATTTTACACTTATAAACACTTATAACATTTGTGAATGATTCAAACAGAGTTTTAAAGGCGTGATATATGACTTGAGGCTATTTCCTGAAAGTAATGATGGTTGGGTTAAACACTTGGGCTGATGAAGCCGTCCAGCAATGTTTGGTAATGTGTAAATTCACATCTATTAAGCATTAAGCATTCTCACGACCTTAATTTAAATATGCAGCAAAATGGAGCTGTTGTATACTCGGAAAATGACTGCAGTGGAACAGAGACAGCTTGAGGAGAAGAGTAAATGACCCGCACAGAGCAGAGCAGAGGAGACAAAAAGTGATGTAGTTCAGATCACACAAATGATGAAAACATGTGTGTCTTTTTATTAATTTAGTCCAAAATCATGAATTATTAAAGCATTTTAGGACTCCACAACTTTAGACGTGTCCTAAAGCCTCGCAAAGAAAGAAGCCTGCGTCCGCTCCGTGTTTAAACGACACGAAGGCCGTTGGAGAAAACAACCGTGTCAAATGTTTAAAATGTTCTGACAGGACGGCAATGAAAGTGCAAAAAGAAGTCGATCAGGAAAAGCAAACAACCAGGAAGAAAAGCTCAGAGAAGCCATTCCTTCCCCCTCACTCTTTCTCCCGCTCTTTCTCTCCACCCCTCTCTCCGTCTCATGTGGTGTTCAGAGCCGCTGAGGATGAGGGGTACAACGAAGACTTTTCAAGGATACGCCGAAAAACACCTAACCACATCCCAGCGTGCGCATGCGGGTGTACACTGTATCGACAAACTAGAGCACACACTCAACACTCTGCCGTCGTCTTCACACAAAAACACACACACACACATGTGCTGACAGGCTGACACATTACATACAGCCATGGTGATACCACATAGACCGGAGACAGAGGTTCATGAAAACATGTCCTCCAGCTCTGTGGCTTTATGTTCTGTTGTGTCACAAAACCAATGAACAATTCAAGCAGCACCATTGACAAGTTGGTTTTCGGGCCCTAGAAGCCACAAATTCACATGCAAAACTGCTCTCTTGTTGTGCACAGAGCTGGCTAGGCGTATGTTAAAAAGAAGAGAATGAAATTCATGTCTGTGCTTCTTTAAGCATTTTAAGGACAAAGCATGACAATGAAACCGAGTTTTGTGCATAACATACGTAAATGGAAACAGAAAATTCATCCATCTGCTTGAGGCCGGCCTCAAGCAGATAGCTCCCCCCATATGAGCTGGGTTTTTCCATGCTACCGTCACCTTCATGCTAGCTCTGGGGGTTTTCAAGCCGTTCTGTAAAGCATCTTTAGACAATTTTTATCATTATTGACGCTATATAATTCAATACAACTGCATAAAAATGCAAACTGAATTTGCTTTTCTCTCATTATATACATATATAGAAGTATAATATATACAATATATTTAGTTCAGTAATAAAGTCATATGATCAGACATTAATATGCAATGTATGTGTGACAAATGACAAAGACAAAAGCTCCACTTTGAGAGTTCAGCGTGTTTGAATGCCTGCTGTGGTCAGATCTTTCATCTCTCACTGTGCGCTCTGCCACAACTACCACAATGCCCTATTCCTCTGTCTGTCTGTCTCTGTCTCTCTCTCACACACACGGCGGTGGTGTACGGAGCTGTACGCAGTCGAGCCACTTCACAGTCAGCCGGTAGTGGGTGTAACGTGCTTTCTTTTCAAGCGCCTCTGGGAAGTTATCCAAGGAGCTGGTAATCAGGTCTTTTTCACGGCAGACATTTTGACATGTCATGGCAGCCAAAGCAGAGGAGTAACTAATCACATGATTAATGTGTACTTGTCGTTTAGGTCTCAGTGGTGAAGCTAAGTTTCAGTGACAACATTAATGTTACTGGCCCTTGCCTGCCCTTCTCCTGCTATGCTCTTTGCCTGCCATGGTAACAACCAAAACTCTTTCTATGCGTTTCTACCAGAACCAGTATTAACGTTTTCAGTTGGACTGGACCATGTGGACCAGCCTTTTCACCCCACGTGCATCAAGGAGCCTTGGTCAGCCATGACTCTGACACTGGTGCCACGCGTGGCCACTTTTGATAGGTACTGATCACCACAAGAGCTGCAATTTATGAGATGCAATGACCCAGATGTCTGGTCTTTTCAGTGTGGCCTTTGTTAAAGTTGTCAAAATCACTGAAATCTTTCGAGTTGCCCATTTCTCAACTTTAAGGACAAAATGTTCATTTGGTGCTTTATATACATCAATCATCCTTAACATTATGAACGTAATATTGTGTAGGTCTCACAGGTGTGTGTCTGTGTCAGGCTGCAGTCATCAAGTAGTGTCATTGCTATGTGGTGGGGGTGCCTGGTCTGGTCTAGGTGGGTGCGACATGTCTAAGTAACATCCACATGAATGAACTCCAGGTCCAAAAGTCTCCCAGCAGAACATTGAATTGTCACAAGATGGTCAATGACACTTCTCTTATCAGTGGTCATAATGTTATGCCTGATTAGTTTATACAGCGAAGCACATTTATTTAATAAATGTATTATAGACTTTTTTTAATTTACTAAAATAAATAGTCAACAGTCAATAGTTTGTATTTTTATTCCGACTTGTCATGCTAGTTCTTAGGGGCACCCCAGTAGCTCTCCTGGTCCATGTCATCCCCTCTCTCTCTCCTAATTTCCTGTCTATACTGCTGTCCATTGAAATAAAAGCCATAAATGCAATAACTCTGATGATAGTATCTATAGACTGTTGCCAATAAATACATTAAATTCAATTCAGTGAAAGGCTAAAACTAACCTAATGTCGTCTCTATAGCACCAGGCTGAAGTGACATGTAGTCCACCTTAAAAGGTGTTTTCATAGCAGGATAAGGATGAGCGGAACTAACACTACACAACATGAAGGTGCCCTTCTATCCAAGTTTCCCAGACTTTCTTTTCTCTGGCACAGAGCTCTTGCCCTCTAATTTCCTATATACTACTAGTCATACAATTCTGTGCTATTACTATGTAGAATGTTTACTGCTGTGTGTGTCCCACCCCCCTTCCCCCCCTTCCCCCCTCTTCCCCCCACTTCTTGTGAGTATCTCTGGGCTGGAGTTGTGCGTTTCCTGTGGAGCTCTATACTACATCTGTTGTCGTGGTCTCATCAGCCTGCCCAGTCTTCATGGAATCCTGCAGTTATCCACTCCTACCTGAATGAACAATTCTCCAACCTGCCTATGATTCCTCTTACATTTTCAAACTGTCATGTAACATCATCAGTTTGTATCATAAGATTCCACATGTACACTTTAGTCAGATATGTGTATCTATGACAGATGTATGTTTATCTTGCTGTTCTCTTCTCTCTTTGCTGTTCTCTTCTCTCTTTCTTCTGTCTGTACCCGGCTGGCCTTAGGCAGATGGGTCCCTCCATATGAGCTGGGTTCTGCTCAAGGTTTCTTCCTGTTAAAAGGGAGTTTTTCCTTGCCACCGTTGCCTTCAGGCTTGCTCTGGGGGTTTCAGGCCGGGTTTTTGTAAAGCGTCTTGAGACGATTTGTATTGTTATTGACGCTATATAAATAAAATTGAATTGAATTGAATGTCATTGTGACAGTGAGTCACCTTGGTCAATACCAGGACCTTGAAACTGAAGCTGCTGAAAGGAAATGAACGATCGTTACTTTGTGCTATTCCTACTGTGACATGTCACAATGACTTCTGTGAAAAAAAAGGGACATGATACGTTTCACTGATGGGCTTATAGGCGGCAGTAGTGCTCTGTGGCTCGCAAAGACTCATGGAGGTAATTTTAGGTTAGTTTGTTTTAATAGGATTTGTTAAAAAAGAGAAAAATATCACCACACAGTTAATGTCCACCAAAGTCAGATGAATACATTACAATGCAGATTATTGTAGGAGGCATTTCCTTAGCTGGCGCACACCACCGCCTCTTTGCCTCTCACTGTTTCATTAGTTAGTTTCTGAAGCCTCCTGGCACGCTTTCCTTTTCTCACCCCGTCTCTTCCCCCTTTCAATATAGCAACACATACACAAATCCTTAATCAGCAACACCATTACTGTGCACAGACTGGTTGCGTTTTGCTTTTCATTGTTGAGCAGCACACAAACACACATGTGACTCCTCTGCCTCTGTACATACTGTACACACACACACACACACACACACACACAAACACACCCACATAAGCATCAATAGTGCACACTATGCAGCACAGGCATGAAGATTAGAAATGTTATGCAAAAGCAAATTTTTGACTTTAACTCAACTCTATCTCACACTTTCTCCCCTCTCCCTCTCTCTCTCTCTCTCACACACTCACACACACACACACCCGCATACACACACACACAGGAAACACCTGTCCTATGCGAGCTCAGTACCACAGAAACTGACTGACACATTAACACATCACATCTCAGCCCTCTGCAGAGTAACTACCGTATGTCAGTGACATTTCTCACTGACAGTGTTTGATACTTCTGTGAGACAAATGTGAGCACTAATTTAAATTAAGGCTTAAAATGTGCGTGATCTTTAGTTTTCTTTCAGGGTTTTAGTAAAACTTTGCAAGAACACGGGTGTTTCTTATATTATATGTTAATATGAAGTAATATTACCATGTTTTCTTAAGTTTAAAAAAAATACACTGTGACATCCTACACAAATCCTACTCTAAAACATTAGTCATCATCATTTCTTCATTTCTCCTGCCTCTTGTGTGTGTGTGTGTGTGTGTGTGTGTGTACTGTTCACTATGTCTACGTGCAGTACAAGCTGCATGAAGGAAATATTGGTTTAATCTTTTGCCAGTAAAGATAACTGACATTTCTTGCTCTCCGTCAGTAATGGCCTGCGTCACATTTGCGCACCGCAAACTCTCCACCAGTAGCTCTTCTGTCGCTGCCCACCTTGAGGAACCTTGACAAAACATGTTGCGGTATGGGAGACTCTTACTCATACTCTAACCGAACACCTATAGCTTCCTGTCCCGTTTCAATCAACTTTCCCATGAATTTAATTTAAAACCATCTGTCTATCTAAACTATTTAATCTATATTTAAGGCTGTTATATTATGTATTCATGATACTTCCTCCTCTGCTTTTAAATGTATATCTTCTATGTGGAGAGTTTCCAGATGCAAATGTCAACACTATCATCTGATAAATCCAGCAATATAATACACAGCATAAGTATTTTTGTTCTTTTGTTCATATTTGCATTTTTAGTAGTTTTGTTTAATATTATCTTCGAACACAAGATCACAGTCCCTGATTGTTTTTTTTCTTTCCTAAAACAACCTATAGAACATACTAAACTAAAAGTAACGTAACTTAACCTGTTTCAGTTCTCCAGTACATGGTCACTGTCCCTTTGTCGTTTAATCTTTCTTTCTAAAACAACCTATAGAACATACGTAACGTAACATAAAGTAACGTAACATAAAGTAACGTAACATAAAGTAACGTAACGAAATGTAACATAACGAAATGTAACGTAAAGAAATGTAACGAAACATAACTTTACTGTTTCAGTTCTCCAATACATGATCACGGTCACTTAACTTGTTTAAAGAAGCAATACAAGATCACTGTCCCTCTTTGTTTTTTAAAATTTTTCTTTCTAAAACAACCTAGAACATATGTAATGTAACACAAAGTAACGAATTTAAACGAAACATAACATAACTTTACTATTTTAGTTCCCCAATACATGATCACGGTCATGGCGAGGTGGTTAGCACTGAAGCCGCACTGGGTCCCTCCATATGAGCTGGGTTCTGCTCAAAGTTTCTTCCTGTTAAAAGGGAGTTTTTCCTTGCCACCGTCGCCTTCAGGCTTGCTCTGGGGGTTTCAGGCGGGGTTTTTGTAAAGCATCTTGAGACGATTTGTATTGTTATTGACGCCATATAAATAAAATTGAATTGAAAAATTGAAATTGAAGACAACCTATAGAACATTCGTAACGTAACATAAAGCAACGAATATAAACAAAATGTAACATAACTTTACTGTTTCACTTCTCCAATACATGATCACTGTCACTTGTTTCAATTCTGCAATAAATGATCACTGTCTCATTTTTAATTTTACTCTCCTGAAATAACCTATAGAACATACGTAACGTAAAAATAATGTAACGTAATGTAACGAAATGTAACGTAATGAAACGAAATGTAACGTAGAGTAACGCAACATAACTTTACTGTTTCGGTTCTCCAATACATGATCACTGTCCCTCTTTTTTATTTTACTTTCCTGAAATACCCTATAGAACGTACATAATGTAACATAACTTAACTGTTTCAGTTCTGCATAGGACAAGACAAAAAAAAAAAATAGCATAAAAATAAACAAATAATTTAAGTTATCAACAACAAAAAAAGTGTAAGTCAGTATTTGTATACAGTAGTCCCTCGCTATAACGCGGTTCACCTTTCGCGGCCTCGCAGTTTCGCGGATTTTTTTTAGTGCAATTTTGCATGTTTTTTATTTATTTATTTTTTTTTTTTTACAGCGCATTGTTTTCTGCGTCCTGATTGGCTAAGGGAGAGCCCGCATGTCATCTTCTGCATCCTGATTGGCTAAGGGACTGTAGACCATTGTCAATCAATCTCCTCGTACGGTGTCTCTTGTACAGTACAGAATGCGTTCAGCTTGCCAAATTTACATATACAGGATCTTTGATCGCTGGCAGTGTGACTAAAGTGCGGTATGTTTGCAAGTTATTGAGAAAAGTGTATAAAGTGTGTAGTGAGGGGTTTTGCAACCTTAAAACATTTATAATCATTATAAAAAATAAAGCTGACTACTTTGCGGATTTCGCCTATCGCGGGTTATTTTTAGAACGTAACTCCCGCGATAAACGAGGGACCACTGTATACTCATATTTTAATTAAAGGTGATACGACTACTGGAATACATTACAAGGTCAATTGGTTTTTGCCTCTTCGACCACCTGTAGAGAAGGTCACTGTGAGATTTGCTCTCATCGCTGATCTGCAACCATCACACAGCTCTACACTGCCGGTCCTGGTGAGAACGGGACCTGTGTGAAGTTCGTCGTCATGTGACAAACATGACATGTGTCCCACCCTCAGTGACATGTGTGTGTGTGTGTGTGTGTGTGTGTGTGTGTGTGTTCATCTTGAATGACCTGAGAACAGGTAAGAAAGTGTCACTGTATGTGTGCGACTGACACTTGTCATTAGCGGTAATGTAGTAAGGTTCGGTGTGTGCGTGTGTCTGTGGTAGTGTGTGTGCGTGTCATACAGCTGGTTGTGGTCATGTACAGAAGTGGATAGGGCTGCAGGCATCACGTTTCACCCAGTGCCTTGTGTGCCATGTGATACCGCCGTGTACCTGTGTTTGAGTGTGTGCATGTGTGTGTGTGTATGTGTGCGTGTGTGTTCCTGCCCCGGGTCTTGTTCCAGAGCCGCGATTACACACACACAAAGAGAGACGAACTGCGACTAACAACTAGCGAAGCATTCAGAGCTTCTGACAGGATGTAAGATTTCGAGAATTTTCTGTGGTCTTGGCTGGCTCAGCGGTGCAGAATGGAGATCAGAATCGAGTGACACTCTGGATTTGGACTGAGGCTGTCTCGGCGACTGCTTTGCTGAATTATTGATCCCTTGGCTTGTGACTGGTTAAAAATGAGGAAGGCAACGCTGATGGTTTGGATCAGCCTTTTGGTGCAAGGTCAGTTTTGCATGATGAATCAGTTTGATGCCAATCATATACAAGTTGGCATCAAGTTGCTTTGGCGCTACTTCTCTTGTCCCTGTAATGTCCTGTTTTCCTGTCTACTTTACCTTTAATTGTTCTTGCTATGTTTTAACCACCATGCTCTCTCCTCTCGCTCCTCAGTGTCCAACTGTGCCCAAGGCCATTATGCCCGAAAACTTCTGGCTGACCTGATGGAGGACTACTCCAATGCTCTGAGACCTGTAGAGGAAACAGACGATGCCCTCAATGTCTCCCTGCAGATCACCCTTTCACAGATTAAAGATATGGTGAGTAGAGAGGAAGCTCAGATATGAGTCATCACTCAGCAAGTACCAACAGATATGTCCTTTGACCACACACACATACAGACACACACAAACATCCCTTCAGATGATCTCTCGTGTTACTTCAAAATGTTTCCCCACTGGTTCATAACATTACTTACATATTCAGTTTCCTCTTGTTCCTTCACTTTCATGACTGATTAATGAGTGGTGACTGATTCTTGAAAAATCAGCCGGATGTATTTAGTCCCTTTTAAAACATTTACAGAGTCCTCTATGTTAGACAATATTCTGTGGATACTTGGCAGCACGTGTTCACAGTGAGGTGCAAAATATAAAGATTTAAAGGTGTTCATACAGCAGCTCTGCTATAACCTCGCTGAACAATTGAGAATAAAAGACGGGAGATTTATTGTAAAGAACTAGATGATACTGAGGTGAAGCTGAACCAACAAGTAGAGATATACTGTAGAAATAATAATGAGAGGCAGCTGACCATCACGTCTCCATGTAGCAAGTATCAAACACAAGAGAAGATTGAAAGTACCATGTTACGTCCAATGCGACTGTTATACACGATATGTCATGTCTTCTTATTCAGGTCCATTAGTGATGGTCTAAACCAGGGGTGTCAAACTCATTTTAGTTCAGGGGCCACATACAGCTCAATGAGATCTAAAGCGGGTACAATAGCTTTTACAAAACATTTATGAACAACCTGGAATTGCTTAGAAAAACAAAAAACAAAAAGTGCCTTATTGCCATCTACGTTTAGTCCCGGCTGTGGTTGTGTTCTGTTCACTACTCCGAACAAAACAGAGGACAAATTAGGAATAGCAGTTACCTTTGTAGTGCTCTGTTCTCTTATTTTACAGGAGTGTCAAAGCTATTCTGAGTAATCACTCTTTGCATGGAAGGTGAATGGATGACGGATCTACCAAGTATTAAATTTGGGATATGTGTATAGCTGCCCAAGAAAGCTCAGCCTCCCATATACATTAACAAAACCACTGTATCCCCATAGATCCCTACTCGTTACCAGGAAATACATAATGACAAATGTACTTCTAGAAGCACCCATAACATTTACTTTTCACCAGGTGGTCCACACCTTTGAATTTAATATCAGTTAAGTCCATCAATTAAGTAAATTAGTCTATGGTAACAAGCCGTCGGCGCATGCGCATGTTGGAGCTCATTTGAATCCAGTTCACAACATCTTAACGGTACTCACAGTTCCTGGGATGCAGAATGCCGATATAGATATAATTTGGCAAAACCAAGTGTCCCGTCACTGTGGTGAAGAAACACGTCCTCAGGCTCCGTCCACGTTCGTAAACATCCAGTAGGTTCTCAGTAGCTTGGTGTTTAGCAAAATACAAGTGTCTCATGCTGTTATCACAAGGGGCAACAGTCCGCAGTGTGGTCACGGTTTAGCATCAATTAAGTAGAATTCCTGACGGAAAAAGTCTCCGGCAAACAAAAAGTCGTAACTAAATAACTAACTTAAAACACTATAGCTTCCTGAACTAAGTTTTAGCGTGACTTTCTCTTTCCTCTCAGTCCCTCCCACCTGGAAACTCGGTAGGTTAACTTGAACATCACTAATAAGCTAATCAAACAGATTGACTATGGTGCGTTCAGGAACCACGTTGAACATAGGACATTCCACATACTTAATGAACCTTCCCAAATACTAGTGGTGGGCGGATCGATACAAATATTGATAATATCGATACCAACATTGGTATCGATATTATCAATACCAATGTAATGAGATCAATAGTTTCAGTTTCTCTCGTTTCATTTAAGAGGCGACTTGACTGTGTTTGTGCAAATACTAGCAGTCTTCTGTGTAATTTCTGCATTTTGCGCTTTGCAAATTCATTCCACGGGCCGGATTAGATCCAGTGGCGGGCCAGTTTTGGCCCACGGGCCATATGTTTGACACCCCTGGTCTAAACTGAAGTATTTGAGAATAGTCTCTAATATTCAGCCATCGCTCTCAATGTAAATGGAAGGATGCAAAAAAAGTGTTGTCACCTCTCTCATGGCTTCAGTGACACATACTTTACAATAATGCTGACACTCATTGAATGTAAATTTAGATCTAGTTTTTTAGCTAAACGAAAGTGCTTTTTTATGTCTATTTCAAGGTAATTATTTTCAACACAATCGTGCCAAGATTCTGCATTTTTACAGCCTGTGTTGTTAGACACCACAAGACGGGTACATTTATTTCTCTCTCGCACCTACAAATTTCCCATACCTCAAACTGAAAACCTTATCGATGTCACCCAACTTAATTTATCAGACTTGAAGCTCATTCAAAACCACAGAAGACTTTATGCAGCTGTTTCCTCAGACTGTGCACCTGTAACAAAAAAAAGAAGAAAAAAAAGAAGAAAGAAATAGTGGTTTGCCTCATAATCTATTCACAGTTCTGCGTTTAGTGCAACTGAACAAATATTCTCATAGTGACAGTGCTACCTTCCCATCTGCTTCTCAAGTGAAGACCTGATGTCTTTGCTTGTCCAACTTTCTGTCATCACACTCTGAGATTCAAACTTTAAATTAATTTTGAACTGCTTATGTGTGTGTGTAGGATGAGAGGAACCAGGTGCTCACCACGTACCTGTGGATCAGGCAAGTGTGGAACGATGCCAACCTGAAGTGGGACAAGGAGGACTACGATGACCTCGAGATGATCAACATCCCCAGTGACCTGGTGTGGAAGCCGGACATCGTCCTCTACAACAAGTCAGTAACAAGCGGGGAGGAGAAACAAGCAAAAGAGACGCAGTAGGAGAGGAAGACAAAGAAATAACGGCCTTTCCTCCGTATGTCTGTGCAGAGCAGATGAGGAGTCGTCCGGTCCGTCCAGCACGAACGTGAAGCTGCGTTACAACGGAGAGATCGTCTGGGACTCTCCGGCCATCACAAAGAGCACGTGTGTGGTGGACGTGTCCTACTTCCCCTTTGACTGGCAGCAGTGCAATCTCACTTTCGGTTCTTGGACCTACAATGGAAACCAGGTGTGTTTAAACCCCGATTACAAAAATAGATCACGAGTAGAGCAGAAGGCACATCTCTGCACCTTAACCGCAATGAAACAGCTCGTGGTCTTGTAGAAAACTTAAGTCAGGATGAAAAAAGTTTGAGTAATAGTTAGAATCTTTACAAACCAATCCTATAGTCTTCTTCTTCTCCGTTGTCCAACCGTTTTCTCAATGATTCTGATGTTTTCACGTCTTTATGTCTCGTCCACACGCGCGCGTCCTCCCCGCAGGTGGACATCAGCCTGGGCATGGACAGCGGCGACCTGTCGGACTTCGTGGAGAACGTGGAGTGGGAGTGTCACGGCATGCCGGCCGTCAGAAACGTCATGATGTACGGCTGCTGCTCCGACCCGTACACGGAGATCACCTACACCCTGCTCCTGAAGCGTCGCTCCTCTTTCTACATCTTCAACCTGCTGCTGCCCTGCTTCCTCATCTCGTTCCTCGCCCCGCTGGGCTTCTACCTGCCGGCCGACTCGGGTGAAAAAGTTTCTCTCGGGGTCACGGTGCTGCTGGCGCTCACCGTGTTCCAGTTGTTGGTGGCTGAGAGCATGCCTCCTGCAGAGAGCATGCCCTACATAGGTTTGAATTATTCTTGGCTTTTCGTTTTTACCATTATTGAATCAGTGAAATTATAGACCTATTCAGAATTATGTGATGCAAGTCAAAATTT
Source organism: Chelon labrosus (assembly GCF_963514085.1). Taxonomy (NCBI): domain Eukaryota; kingdom Metazoa; phylum Chordata; class Actinopteri; order Mugiliformes; family Mugilidae; genus Chelon; species Chelon labrosus. Next base: position 12,247,977 of record NC_140338.1, read on the forward strand.
TGACTTTGACATAATGCTATGCGTCTATTTCTCTGTCCTCTCCTCTAGGGAAGTACTACATAGCCACCATGACTATGATCACAGCCTCAACCTCTCTCACCATCTTCATCATGAACATTCATTTCTGCGGTGCCGAGGCCAAACCGGTCCCCCACTGGGCCAAGGTGCTCATCATTGACTACATGTCGAAAATCTTCTTCGTCTACGAAGTGGGCGAGAACTGCACTACGCCCGAGAGCGAGAGGACGCCGCTGTACCCGGAGGAACCCATGAGCGACAAGAGCTGCTACCACGACGACCGTTTCCAGGATGGCTACTACCGCCACGACAGCGATCCGTACAAGTACAGCAACGGCCATCGCTGCGATAAGCATCAAAAGGGCCAGGCGAATGGCAGCGCCAACGGCAGCACTCATCACTACAACAACCACGCGTCCAGGATGGAGAGGGGCGAGACGAAGCAAGAGCCCACGCAGCACTACCACCACATCGGGAGGGATGAACTGGACTACCAGGCCCCTTCGCATCCACAAAACCTCCAGCGCCTGAATGGAGGGCTTAAGGGGCAGATCCATTACCCCTCAGAGAAGCATAATGTCCCAAGCTGCCCCTGCTGCTGCCCCTGTCCCCAGCATGCGCAGGTGACACTGCACGCCGTTAAACTACTTAAACCACTGATCTGATTACTCTTCTTCTTCTTCATCTTAAGTTTCTGGAGGTGCCGGATTTAATTATTTTCGTTCCTCAGGTGGTGAAGAACATCCAGTACATCGCCAACTGCTTCAGAGAGCAGAGAGCTACGTGTGTGAAGGTAGCCGAGTGGAAGAAGGTCGCCAAGGTGATGGACCGGTTCTTCATGTGGATCTTCTTCGTCATGGTCTTCCTCATGAGCATCCTCATCATCGCCAAGGCATCGTGACATTTTCCCCGTCGTCTTCCTTTTACCGACATTAATCCTTTGATACTGCTGGGTCTCGTATTTCCGCCTTAATGCGACTTTAAACACATCAAAACTGTCTCGTCTGCGGGGGGAAGTCAGTGTTGTGTGTATGTTGTGTGTGTGTGTGAGTGTGAGCGTGTTTGTCTGGGTTAACTGTTGTTTTGTTTTGCTTTGACACGAAGGAGACAAGATCGCCGCGCACAAATCATCCATTTAACCGCGCACTCTCACAGAAACTTGTCAAAGCCTCTGGGTTAGTTAATGTCAGGTGCGCTTGCATGTGTCACTGAGCAGTGGAGCAGTAAGACAATCCAGGCCTTGACTTGAACATGCGTGGCCTCTTCATTATTGATGAGCTAACAGCCAGACATCCAGCTATAGGCATTACATTTCTTACATCAGATGAAGCTGTTTTTTTACCAGATACAGCGGATTCACCAGCAGAATAAGCATTTAAGACCTTACGTATGATCAAATAGTGAGTAAACGTCGTTGAGATGGCGGCTAAACGGTAAAATCACGTTTTTACTTTTGGAAGATCACGTAGGGCGAAGCTATTGAAGCGTTTTCTTGTCTAGATGTTTGCGATTGGTTTACAAGTTGAGACCTGAAGAGAGACTATGAATGTTTACCTTTCTATTCTACAAAGATCCAGTGGGTCTTAAAGTTTCTACCTCCTGAGAATAAACGCTGGATGCAGTGTACCTTTTGATGAATGTACATTTTGCTTGTATTGGTCCAGTGGAAAGAAAAAATAAACCTTTGATATTCTGTCATTAAACTCGTTTTAATCTCCTCCCTGTGGCTTACATTTGGTGCACAGAGCCCATTTACTTTATTTTATTTTTATTTTTTTGCATACACATTAAAATGTAATTTTAATGCTTAATACTTTATCTTAAAATCCCTTATTCTATGTTTGCGCATGGTGATTTCCTGTGATCCCTTTATGAAGATTAACTTAAACCCAACATTAAAACATATGCAGAAATCCTTCAGTAGCAGGAAGATAAAGATATACATAGCTATTCAAATGTATACAGTATTTAATTTTGGTTAAAAAAAAAAAAAGAAAAGAAAAACTAACTGTTTAGTAAGACTGCAGATGGCGGACGAGTGAATGAACCTGGTTTATTTTTTAGAGATATTTAAATTCTGCCAGGAGCCTCTAGAGGGCAGATGTGTTACAATGAAAGAGGATCACTTTGCTAGTGAAATAAAAGAATGAATGAATGAATGAACACGGATAACAAAGAGTACATGTGGGTGCATTTATGTAGAAAATATATAATATTACCAAAGGACATAAATGACGAATAGAAGGAGAATAGTTTCTAGAATAGATAGAAAATCAGAAATAGATTTTAAGGATCCATGGAGTCTGGAGGACAAAGTTAGATCCATGGTTTACAACAATATCTACAAAACTCTTACTGTAGTTACGACTCACCGGGATGTTAATTTAGAAAAATTTTTCAACTGAAACAAGAAATCAGTAACAAACTAGTCCGCCTACACCTTAATACTGCTTTTTTTTATTTGAAAACTCACAGGAGCATAACCTGAAGGAGCAATCAGTGTAATTAACTGTAGTTGGCTGAATAAATCAAGCATTAACCACTGTACCGCTGACACGATCATTTCTAATGTAAGACGTAACATCAGACAAAATGAATATTTCAGGCTCTAGCTGAAGTTCATTATGATTACTATAAATAGGTGTTCCCATTTGCAGATTCCAAATACCTGCCCTGCTGGATGGACTTTGTTTAGCCAGTATTTCAAAGGGTTACATTAAAACAGAATAAATGGTTTACATTATAATTTAAAGTCTATTGTTGTCACAGTCTTATTGTTCCTCCTCCGGTGGCCTGAACATATTGACACCAGGCCGTCTGAAGTGTCACCGCATCACGACTGAAACTGTCAATGACTTGTCTGACTGGTTTAAACAGGTGAACTAATCTTTGCCTCCATCTAGTGGAGTTTATAGACGAATACTTGCATTAACTCACAGTGTGGCATGTCTGTGAAAGCATCACAACATGAAAGAATACACTCGCTTGACATTCACCTCTCTGATGGTGAGTAACACCACGAATCTTAAAGACTTTCTTGCCTTGGTTCATGGAGCATGTCTGTAGACTTTCTGTCTTGGTCTTCATCATCTTTTTTATCTGGTCTATTTGTGACAAGAGAGTGACTCATATATTGATTCCTGGTGGTTCCTAAACAACAGCTTATCAGCTTAAGATAAAGAGACGTGACGATCAAATGACTAGCCGGCTGGACTTTGATCACACGGACCCTAACTTATTCAGAAACCTCTCTCGCTCTCTACATTGACTGCCTCCCAGATCTTTGCCTCCGCTGGACCATGACCTCCCGCTGGAGTGTGTCTTCTCGGAGACAAGGTTCGTCTGCCCTGTGGGATTCAGAGACAGACTATTGGACAACACGTTGTCCAGACAGATATATTAGAAAAAAACCTGACGAATAGAGTTCAGAGGGGATTAACATGTCACGGGGTCAGACACGCCCACAATGTTGGGGTCTTTATAGAGCAGCAGTGTTTTCATTTGTTTGTCTGTGGAGAACAGTGAGCAGAAACAACATGTCGTCCATTACCAAGCAGCTGTCTTCCATCAGCTGTAAAGGTAAGTCTAGATCTGTATGGTTCCTTTTCTTTATTTCTTTCATTTGAGCTCAGTATCTTATATATTTTTTTGTCTCCTCAGGCAGGAAGGTAACTGCCCCCTCCACTGAAGTCAGGCTGGTTTTGCTGGGGAAGACGGGCAGCGGGAAAAGCTCCACCGCCAACACCATCTTGGGCCGCAAGGTCTTTGACTTGAAGGTCAGCAGCTCCTCAGTCACCCAGCGTTGTCGCAGGGCCTGCGGGGAATTTCGCGGCCGTCAGCTGACACTCCTGGACACTCCCGGTCTGCTGGACACTCATCAGGCTCCACAGGAGGTGCAAAGGGAGTTGAGGAGGAGCGTCAGCCTCCTCTACCCCGGGCCGCACGCTTTCCTCCTTGTCATTCAGATCGGGAGGTTCACGAAGGAGGAGAGGGAGGCCGTGCGGCAGATCAAGCAGGCGATGGGCTCCCACGCTCTGAGTTTGTCGGTGGTGGTTTTTACCCACGGAGACCGTCTGGACGAGGGGTCGACTGTGAAGCAACGTCTGTTAGATGAGTGCAACGATCTTGCCGAGCTAGTGGCCGGATGTGGGGGCAGATACTGCGTCTTCAACAACCAGAGCTCCAAGAACAAGGAGCAAGTGTCTGAGCTGCTTGCCTTGGTCGACGGCATGATGCAAAATAACGGGGAAAGCTGCTACACCAGCAAAATGCTCCAGAAAGCGGAGGAGGATCTGGCTCGGGAGGTGCAGGAGGAGAAGAGGCTTGAGAACGAGAGGAAGCAGCTGTTCAAAAAGAAGCAGGAGGAAATGATAAAAACGTGGTATGAAAGAGAGTTAGAGGCGGTGCAGGAGAACAGCAAGAGAGAGCTTGAGGAGCAGAAGAAAAAACAGGAGCTCGAGAGGGAGAAAGAGGAGGGACTGGCAAAGGATCGGGAAGAGGCATTGAGGCGAGAGATCATGGAGATCGAAAAGAAGGAGAAGGAGAGGAAGATACAAGAGATGGTGAGAATGATGGAGACTCGTAGAGAGGAGGAGGAGAAGAGGGAAGCAATCCAGGAAAGGCTCGACAAAGTTGCTAAAATGCTGGAGGAGCAGGCTGAGCAACAGGAGAAGACGAGAAGATCAGTGGAAGAGAAGATCCAGAAGGATAAAGAGGAAAACGAGAGGAAAGAGAGAGAGAGGGAGCTTCAGCAGATACAGAAGGAGCAGGCCATCAGGCAGAGGGAGGAGATGAAGAGAGACGCTCTGCAGAAAGAGTTGGACAAACTCGTCCAGAGTCTGGAGGAGCAGGGCAGGAAGGAGGAGGAGAGGAAACAGCAAACCGAGGACATGCTCAGGCGAGAGAGGGAGGAGTGTCAGAGAGAGCGGGACATACAGATGGAAAACCAGAGAGGGGAGAAGCGGAGGACCGAGGCCCTCAGGCAGGAGCTGAAGCTCATGAAAGTGAAGATGGAGCACCAAAAAGCGAGTGAAGAGAAGCTCAAGAGACAGATGGAGGACAACCTGCGAAGGGAGAGGGGAAGGTGTGACATGGAAATCACAGCGCTGAAAAAGCAGTGTGACAAGACGGCCTCAGAGACGGTTGAGAAGAAGTCCGCGGAGAAACGCGGCGTGGTGACGACTGTGACCGGATACGTGCAGGAGATGGGACTGTTGGGCCTGAACACAGCTTTAGAGAGCGTCGGAACTCCCTGCAGTATACAGTAACAGCACAAACATGTTGGATTATAAATGCATCTTTTGTTGTTCTTTCAGGAAAGAAGCCTAAATCTGTTGTGACTTTTAAACCGTGAATATTTGCTTCAAGCATGTCCACACAGTTGGGGAAAAAAACAGGAATGGACACCCACGTGAAAGACATTTCATCTCAACAAATGGATGTAATTCCTCTATGTGTGTGTCCTAAATCAGCAAAGGCACAGAAATAGTACAAACTCTCAAAAATGATGGAGATAATCTGATTATCAGCTCCCCGCCCTCTGCTTTTGTGCTGCTGTGTCTGGCTCCATCATCTAAATCTGTATTCACACACAAAAATAAAAAACCCGGTTTCCATCAATAAAGATCTAATATTGCTTGCAAGCTATTTCAGTGTTCCTTACCGATGCTGCGACTTCGGCCGTGCCATCTGGTTCTGTCCCTAGCCAAAATGTCAATGCCTGCGATATTTTGTGAGGGAGACAGAGTGGAAGAGGGGACATTACAATTAGAGTGCTCTGTCGTGGCAGTGTATTGTCTGAACAACGCTGCCTAAAGGTAGGTGGCGGAGGAGGAGCATCAATGCAGTATTACAGTATACTACCTGAACCAAAACAATGAGGGAATAACCTACTTTGACGGCTTTGCTGGTGAGCGTGAGATGAGAAGATTAATATCTCTCAGAGTAAATATAAAGCTGCAGGCCGGAACCAGTTAGCTTAACATTTAGCCATGCTTCAATGGCGTGCTAGTGCTTTAGGAGGATGATGTGTGACGATGCTCACGTTGTGTTTTTTCCCCACGAAATTATGATTAACACCACAAAACACCACAAAACACCACTGTCCAAGTGTCGTTCAGTCTAACTCTGCCTGAAATTTGCAAGAAATTTAAGAATTTTAGTTGCAACGTGGTCCTGTCAACTCACCCAGCATGCAACTGGTTGCAGCTGCATTACAAAAGGAGTTTGGATTGTGTATCGTAGACGATCTGCAACTTGGGCTACATCTGGAAAAACTTACAAAACCACAAGTGCATAAAACAGTTTTTCTCTGTTAAGGATCAAACTAATGAGATATAATGTGTTAGTCTGTAAATTTTCACAATTGCCAGGGGCAGATTTTATTACCTCCAGACAGATTCAGACCAGCTGTTTCATCAAATCATCTTGCAAACTGGTTTTAATCGTAAAAAAAATCTCATTTAAAGTTGGAGAACTTGTTGGAAAACAACCCCATCATTCATTGGGAGTCTTTTTTTTTTTTTTAAAAAGCCAAGTAAATTCAGTTTTATACAAATACAAATTGTTTCATGGCACTTTACAAACTCCGGTCTGAAACCCGGCCTGAAACCCCTAGAGCAAGCATGAAGGTGACGGTGGCAAGGAAAACAGGAAGAAACCTTGAGCAGAACCCAGCTCGTATGGAGGGACCCATCTGCTTGAGGCCGGCCAGGTACATGTGCACATGTACATGTAGAATCTGATGGTAATATAAATCTGATTGTGCTTTTGTTCTCCACCAACTCCTCAGAGAAGTACTGAGGCCTTTAAAGCCCCGCATTGAGACAAAACAACTGACTCTACTGCTTCAAATGTAAAACAGATGAGCACGGGAAATACGTACCCCAGGGCACACTCATAAAAACACAAAATTAAAATCAATGACCCCAAATCGCATTTGAATACTTAACTCCTTTGAATACATGCAAATACTTAGGGAAAACAGATGATTTTTAGATGATATATGTTCTGCAAGTCCACTCTATTGACTGAGAAACGTTACAGAGAGTCAGAAGAAAAACATCATGTCTGCGGCGTCTGAGAGCTTCACTCTTCACAAGACAGTGCGGAGGCGCTATCTGTCTCTGGCCCAGGGTGCAGAGTGCCTGGTCACATACGTTTGGATTGACGAGACCGGAGAAAGTTTACGAAGTAAAACCAGGACTCTGCACAAAGAGCCCGCTGGAATAAGAGGTTAGTAGAAGAATGGACGTTGATAAATAAATGCTGTGTTAGTAAAAGCTTTAACAATGTTCATCCCTGACAGATATACCAGAGTGGACTGCCGTCGAGGCCGACGAGCACTTAATTGAAGTCACTTTGGCCCCAGTCAAAATGTTTAGAGATCCGTTCACTCTTGAGCCTAATAAACTGGTGCTGTGTGAAGTGCTCGACAGTGATCGTGTTCCCACAGGTAACATATGCTACTGGAAACTCTATATGCACGCCGAGTGTTGGAACAGTTAGCTCCGTAGTGATTGTCCAATTTGTGTTTTACTCAAACAGGAAGTAATCAGCGGGCACGGTGCGTTAAAGCCATGGAGGAAGTTAAAGACTCTCAGCCGTGGTTCGGGATGGAGCAGGAGTACACATTGTTTGGTTTAGATGGTCGGCCCTTTGGTTGGCCTCCTCAGGGATGCCAATTTACAAGAGGTGTGAATATCAGAATATGTGAAAACTGCCTTTGACTAGGAAAACGGACTGTACTGTATATTAAGAAAATGTTTCTTAACTGGATCCGTCTTCTCACCAGATCTTGTCTTGGGTTGTTTTTATTCTCAGTGTCTTGTGCTGTGGGCACTGACAAAGTGTACGGAAGAGACGTCTGCATGAGCCACTACAGAGCCTGCCTCTACGCTGGCGTGGTGATCTGTGGCGTCAATGCAGAGTCATTACCCTCCCAGGTATGAACACCTTGTCGGGTTGGTTTTTAAACTGTTTTACTAACAAATTCGCTGGTGACGCAGTAAAATTGTTCAGACCTATTGTACACGCCACTGACTGGCTCATAAGGTTAACATCTGCCCCCCGAGGGATTAAAGACTAAAGCTGCACCAACCAAGAGCAACTGGGTCAACGGATTGTGTTAAAGGTGAAAAGGGTCAATTATAATGAGACTCATGTGAGGATCATCAGCTCACTTTTATAGTCTGTATTCGCTCCTATCCCCCACAATCTTTTTAGTCTGGCTGTTCACTGCTTCTTTAAGTCTACCAGAGAACAGACGTATATTTAACCCTTTGTTGGCCTGCTGTCGTCTGCTGACCACTAACCAGAGGGCTCCTTCAACCTCAAGACTCTACTATTACGAGGTTTTCAACATTTCTTCTGTGAGGACAGACCCCCACTTTGTAAGTGTCTGTGTAACCTAGAAACAGCAACATACTGTATGTAGTCTTGACTTGACAATGACTGAACACTAACTCTCTGGCTGGTGATCGGTAGGTCCATCAGAAGACCAACAAAGGGTCAGTTGGAGTTCAGAGAGAAAGAATTTCCCCATGAGGGATTCGTGAGAGGAAAAATTCACTAACAAGACCACACCCCAGTATGTGCAAAGAAGCTTATTTTGACCAGGTTAAGGGGAGGGAAAGGTAGCGAACGGGATGAAGGGTTCAAGGGGATGGGATGAAGGAAGATGTAAAGACCAATAGTGGTCCTCTGATGTTCGGATGGAGGAACCTAGGGAGTGGGGGGTTTGAGAACTGAGCCAAACGGAGCCTATATAGGCAGTTGCGGGTAATTGGATGTTTGAGGCGTGGACTTGTTCCTGAACCTAAGTTATATAAGTTCATTTATTATATATTTGGATGATGACATTTGGACCAACAGGAGGATGGATCATGTCACAAAAGTCCTAATTAATCCATTAAGATGGATAAACAGAATTTTATACAAAAAACAAGTGTGAGTGTGTGACCTTTGACTTTTGATTGTGCACACTCTTCAGTGATCAATGTTTTCATGTGGTCAGTGGGAGTTCCAGATCGGCCCGTGTGAGGGCATTGAAACGGGGGATCACCTCTGGATGGCCCGCTACATCCTGCACCGTGTCTGCGAAGATTTTGGGGTCGTTGCCTCCTTGGAAGTCAAACCCAGGGAGGAACACATTGCCACATCGGGCTGCCACACCAATTTCAGCACCAAGGAGATGAGGAGTGAAGAGGGACTTCAGTAAGACTAGAGCACTGAGTGACAGACATAACGTTGCAAAATGATCACAGTGCGAGTGAAATCTGCTCTCTTTTAAATTACAGGTACATTGAAGAAGCAGTCAGGAGGCTGAGCACGCGTCACCCTCAGCACATCCGCGTGTACGATCCACGCGGTGGCGCTGACAACATGCTCCGCCTCGTCGGCAAACGCAGCACCTCCAGTTTCCACGACTTCTCCTCGGCCACAGCCCGCCGCGATGTTAGCGTTCGCATCCCCGGCCATGTGAGTCGGAGTGGCCGCGGGTACCTCGAGGACAGACGGCCCGCCGCCAACTGTGACCCTTACAGCGTAATGAGGGCCTTGGTTGAGACGTGCCTGCTGGGAGCCAACGAGGAAGAAGGGGATGCTGATGAGGAGACCACAGCTTCCTGAGTGGAGAGAAAAGAGCCATAATATACAATAATGCATTACAGCCTTTAAATTCCACTTTGAATGTGAACTGATTAAATGATAATGTGATGCATCTGCAGGTTATGTCTGTCCTGACATCTGACATTAAGTCACTTTTTCACTGGAGAAATTATTTAAGATGACAAGACTGTAATATAAACCTCAATGCCTCTGCATTTCTGGAAGTCATCTTGATTAAACTGGAAAACTTTATTGACTAATTGGCTAAAATTGAATGCTCATACTTATGTTTGTGTGCAGAATTAAAAAGAGCAAAGGAATGAAATTCATAAAGATCTGATTGGATGGTTTCATTTCCTTCTGTCATTGATACACAAACTGAATTATTACAGAAATGTCCAGGCCTGTTTTAATAAAATGTTTTAATAAAATAAATTAATCAAGTGCAGTAAGGCTACATGTGAGGTCTCAGTTGTTCACATTAAGTCAAAGGTGATTTGTGTTTTGGTATCTCTACTCCTCTCTTTTTAATCTTATTTGCTTCATTTCCATTGTTTTAATTTGTCTTTAAACCGCTGTTATTACATAAAATTTCTCATTGTTGTGGCTCCTCAGTCGTTGAGTGTCCAGCACTTTTACGCAAAATAATGTCACGTCAGAATGGCACATTTACTGGCACGTGTATTGAGTGAGATTTCGGAGAAAGGGGAGCTAAACCGGGGCTGAGGAAGAAATAATTAAACCTAAATAGTAATGCAGAATGGAAGTAAACTAGCAGGGATGTGCGGTTCAACATGTTTTCTGCCGTTCTCAGGTGACAAACTTCATCTGTCTCTGCGCGTCTCGGAGCTGTGCTCAGCAGTGAGTATCAGCTGGTGCTGCATGTGGTCCTCACATGCAGCAGAACAGGTCAGCCCGACGGGAACAGGACGCGCGACCTCCACTGAGTGTCTGTTTATCCTCTTATTTTCTCTGTCAACGTCACGGATGGATGGAATTATTGTCTTTTCAAGTTGACATGCGGCCGAGCGCGGGAGCGGGATATGACTAACACAACCGGCTTGCCGCCCGTGGGGGAAGGCAGCCGGGAAGACTTACCGGCGCACCGAGCGTTAACGGGCTGCGTCCTGGCTCTTCTTATCATCTGGACGCTTTTGGGAAACTTCGCGGTGTGCGCGGCCGTTTATCGCTACCGGTACCTGCGCGCTAAAGTAACCAACATGTTCATCGTGTCACTTGCGCTGTCGGACCTCCTGGTCGCCGTGCTGGTGATGCCGTGGAAAGCCGTGGCTGAAGTGGCCGGGTACTGGCCGTTTGGGGGCTTCTGCAAGACCTGGCTGGCCTGCGACATCATGTGCTCCACGGCCTCTATCCTCAACCTGTGCGTCATTAGCGTGGACAGATACTGGGCCATCTCCAGCCCGTTCCGCTACGAGAGGTGCATGAACAAGAAGGTGGCTTCCGTGATGATCGGCGTGACCTGGACGGTGTCCGTTGTCATCTCTTTCGTCCCGGTGCAGTTGAACTGGCACCGGGCGGAGATCAGCGACCCGGCCGGGGAGGATCTGACCCCCCATGGTGAAAGTATTGACGGGAGCTGTGACTCCAGCCTGAGCCGCACCTACGCCATCTCCTCCTCCATCATCAGCTTCTACATCCCCGTTGCAATTATGATTGTCACGTATACCCGCATCTACAGGATAGCCCAACTGCAGATCCGGATGATATCCTCGCTGGAGCGCGCGGCTGAGCACGCGGAGAACTGCCGTTTGGACGTACCTGAACTATTCCCTCACACGTGCACGGAAATCCGTGACAACTCGTGCCAGCTTGAGGCCGGTCTTCACCCTGGCTCTCAGCGTCCCAGTCAGTCACACAGTGAGCTCAAAGTCTCGTTTAGGAAAGAGACCAAAGTCCTCAAAACTCTGAGCATCATCATGGGGGTCTTCGTCTGCTGCTGGTTGCCATTCTTCATCCTCAACTGCGCTCTGCCCTTCTGTCGTGGACCAGGGGCACCGGGCCCTCACTGCGTCAGCGAAAGGACCTTCGACGTCTTCGTCTGGATCGGCTGGAGCAACTCGTCCCTCAACCCGATCATCTATGCGTTCAACGCGGACTTCAGAGACGCGTTCCTCCGGCTGCTGCGCTGCCGCGGTGGAGGCTGCCTGGGCACGGTGAGCGCAGCCGTGGAGACGATGATGGCGAGCAACGAGGCCGGAAACCAGCTGCGAGAGAGCCCGCTGAAGGTGAAGCCGAGCGTCTCCACGAACACCAGGGGAAGCGAGGACAGCGGGAACACCGCGGTGACCGTGGTTTACCACAGAGGGACGGCGTCGGAGCAGGCGCCAGACACCGAGGAAAGAAAAGACAAGCTGACGCCGATACCCACGTAAACGGCACAATTTAAAATATATCCACGTGAGGTCAGGGAGCAGGACACACGTGCAAGTGGTGGGAAACGACCCAAGCCCGGTTGCACGGGGTTAGTGACATTTCAACACACTGAATTCTGCACAAAAAAATAGATTTGGGATTAATTCAATGTGGAGATGCTATTTTTTATGTGTAAGATATAGAATTTTACTTTCTTTTTAACTCAACAAAGATTCAGTTGGGTGATACCGACTATGACAACCACTCACTAACCCTAACCCTAACCCTAACTGAAAAATAAAATTAAAAGGAAAGATTTCTTTTCATTTTATTCACTTTAAAGATTAAGTCTGGGACATGTATTACAGTTAAAGACTTGAATGGAGCTGAGTGTAATTAACTCTCCCTCATTTCTAGCGGTTTAGCTATCTGGGGCAGATTAGATGTAATAAAATATAATAAAACAGCTTGAATAGTGATTTTCTCAAAGTCAAGCAAACAAATATAATCATGCCTGACATATTGTTTGGAAAAACCGACATTTAGTTGAACCATTTACACACAAGGGCAGTTTTATTTTTTAGTTTTTACATTTATTTTTTTCTGAAGGGTTATCACTCAAAGCCAAATAGCTGGCTTTCCTCTCTCCCTGCCACAGAGAGAGAGATTTGTCCGAGGTCAGGATTTCTGTGGCTCTCTAGAAATGGGATTATGTAACTGACTCACATTAGCGCCCATCAGCTTGGTGGATGCACTCTGTTTCCACCCCACCTCCCCCTCCCCATCTCCATCTCCATCTATCTCCTGTAAGAAACAAACATGAATAATTTGTAAAAGTTGTTCCTGTGAAAGATGCCCTGACCGCTGAGAACACAGAAGCTTTTACGGTGACAACCCTCAGACACATTTGTCCCACATCGCACACAGTCAGCGAGGCTCTGTGCAGCGTGGCCGATTCAACCCAAACGAGCATGGGCACGCGGCCTCGCATCCCGCTCTGCGACGAACTGTCCACATATTAACATCTGTTCATTTCTGTTTAATGAGGCTTCCTTGTGCATGTGTTATAACCTCAAGGAGGCACGAGCCTTAATGGAGCCAACCAGGATTACGACTCTCTCCTGAGCTGCAGGTGCTGGCAGGTGGATTTTGACTGGTAGGTCATCTCTGGACAGACCCACACGAGCTCCACACCTGAGAGTGTTATTAGTTTTCTCACACAGCTCTTGGCTATAAAGCAAATACATTTATATCCCAAAATGTCCCAGAACAATTCTAACTTCTGGGTTCACAAAACACGTATGAACATGTTTTATACTCCACTGATAAAGATGTTTCTGCCCGTGTCATACAGGGGTGAGAAAACATAGTCTACCGTGTAATTATTTCCACAGGGGAAACATGTGCATCCTTGTTGTATTCGCTGTGTAATGGCCATGTAACCTACATAGGACCTCCATCGGCTGCAGGCGTGCATTGTGCGTAAGAATAGTCACATGCCAAAGAGGTTTAATAAAACAGAGGACAAATACATTTTTTAAAATGTGCAGATGTTGCATGTAGGTTACCGAGCGAGAAAAGTTTCTGTGGATCTGACTGGAGCGCAGCTCAGCGGTGAGGTGATTACATCTATTAATACTGACGGACTTAATGACTGTCCCTGTTTGACTTATTTCACATGCTTGGCACCCAAAAAGCAGTCCGCCGCATTAAGCGCGTGTCCCGGGGTAGGTCGCCTGGGGAAGCTTTTAATGGGCCAGCACCTGCCCACTGTGGATGTGTGGGAGCCAGAAGGGCCCTCGAGGCCAAAGGAAAAGCAGAGAAAGAGGGTTTCAGAGGGAAGTGTAGATCAATTCAGGTGAGGGAGTCATTCAACAAAGGTGCCGAGACCTCAGCATGTCGGAAATTTTAAATCAAGAGAGTGTTACTCACAATAATGGTCACGTTAAATGAGTGAATTACACAGAGTATGTTGTTGATTTTTAAAGTCCGGTGAATAAACGCAACCTCAGCAGAGGACATCAAAAAAGAGTGGCTTTTTAAAATCTGATTTAGCTACTTTCTATTTTACGAGCTCTAAAATAATAATAAAAAAAAGTAAATGAAGCCTTGTGTCCTACTACTACTTAAAGGGGAACTACTGTTTTTTTACAACCTGAACCTTATTTCTTGCGTAAAATATGATCATTTACTCACCCATATAACCTTTGTGTCATTTGCACTCCATCAGGAGATAATTAGATCCGCGTATATCCATGTAGCACTAGCGTATCATAAAATATTGGCGAAATGAACGAGTTTCGCGGCAGATAATGCGTTATTTAGAGGCTGCATCTCTGTGTCCAGTCACTCCAGCTATATGGATATACGCTGATTTAATTATCTCCTGAACGAGTACAAATAACACAAGAGTTATATGGGTGAGTAAACGGTCGTATTTTATGCTAGAAATAAGGTTAACTCCATTAACTCATTAGCGCTCTACTGTCTCATTAGGAGTTGAGTTTATCTTGTTTCAGTCTCTTTCCCAAAACTTTTTGACCTCTGACCGCCACAAAAATGAAGCAGAGTCAGTGGGATTGCTTTGTAATGAAACCTGAATTATTATTGTTTTGATTGCTGCCCAGATTCATCTTGTGACCTCCAGCTTTGTAACTAGCAAACCCGTTTCTGCACATGCGTGTAGATTCGTCTCACTGGATGAAGTGAATCAATGTACAGTCAGAGTGGTCATAGATTCAGTGAGACCGGTAAAATAAATACTGTATATATATATACCGTATATATCTATCTACAGTATATATAGCAAGTCTGAGATGTTAGCGTGCACCATTTATTCATCCATGAATGTACGTGTTCAAGTCAATGAATGGGGTTTTTAAAAGAAATAGAAGTAGGTCAGATCAGATGAGCAGAGTGGACGAGGCTGAAAGAGAGGGACAGACAGAGAGAGAGAGACTAAAAGCTATAAATAAAAGAACACATGGATGCATAAAAATGGTTTGTAAATGCAAAGTAGAACATTAATCCAGATTGAGTTGCTGTTGTTTCCGTTAGGTGAAATTCAAAATCTGCTTTCATCACCATCCACCAGTGTAGAAGCAGAGTAAGGAATGGTTTGGTACGAAACTAGCCACGACAATGTGTTAAACTGGCTGTCGGGATCGTAAACTGCAGGCTGGCGTAGTACGAGTCTTGCCAATTGCATTTCATTATGGGGCGTGTTTCAACCAATACAGAAATTGAATAGTTCTACAACCAACCATCAAAGTCGTTTACTTGTAAACAAATTCAACACCAGCTCAGATGACGTGTGTTGCTGCTACTCCTGTACCCATCACCACATAAAGCCGGCCCAAACTGCTTCATTGGCCCGGCACTTGATGGAACATAAACGGAGTGACCCAGACCAACTTCCAAGCTACCTAAACTTTGCTTAGGTAGCCTGCCACTAGGTTTCACTAGCCTGGATCTTAGGTCCTTAGACCAACTTCCTTTCATTTTCACAGCGTAAGAATCAAGTGGTGTTTGTTTGTCTATCATCAGTAGATAGTGCTACAGAAAAAAAATGATCTAACAACTAACTTTCATGCAGATTAACCTGGAGGTCATAGTCCTCGGATTGCCGTGTGGACCAGACGTCCAGGCCTTGATGTCAGTAGATGGGAGATATGCAAGGAATTGCAGACACAGCAGAAATTGCTGGGGGTTTAGTTCTAGAGATGTTTTCCTATGTGGCACATCAATATCACATGATCAATAAACATGATCAGTAATAAACTTTCCTGAGACATCAACTGAACTGTAATTAAAACAGCTTTAGAATAAAAATACAAGTATGATGAGAAAAGTTTAATTTTTGTATATTTTAATTGTTCTGAAAAAACATATCAATGAAAACCAAATATTGTGGGCATTTCTGAAAAAAATCCCATCTAATGTTACTTCTCACTATGTACCACTCAAAACACACATTGCAGTGACCATGCAAAAGCATATTTCATTGCAGCTCAAATGTGTGATGGGTACCAAAATGGGAAAGGGCAGGAAGAAGTCACAAACTACTCAATTAATAAGAAGCAAACAATTCCAACAGACTGTGGTTGCTGCAGATGTGGGCAGCTGGCTGCCGGTTTTCATTCTTGCCGCTGTGTGAGGCAGTTGAATTATTAGTGCGAGGTGTCAGAAAGCCTGCCACCAAACTCTCAAAGTGTCCTTTTAACCTCTAAAAATAGATCTGAGGCTCAGACACAACAAGAGTCAGTTTGTCTCTCTCTGGTTGTACAATGTACATGGTATACTTTTAAGAGAACAGTGAAACCTAGTGGCAGAAATCAGACATTACATTTACGAGCAGCAGAGAAGAGACTGCAAAAGTGTTCATGTGTCCTTTAGAAGAAGTGCAAATCACACTGCTGTTTATTAAAAAATACGTCCGTGCAGTCAACAGCCTTGACACTTTCAGTCAAACGTTGGACGACCTCACGTCAAGGAGAGTCGAACATTTATATTCAACTTTATTTTCCTGAAATATTCATGATCTGATTAAGTTTAATGTTTTACAAGAGTAAAATCATTTTGTACTCACTGTTCTGCAGAGTGGTTAAGTTTTCTTCAGTGAGGAGTGTTGTGTTGGTGTATGTCAAAATATAATACAGAGAGTCAAGGGTCATGGCTGCTTCTACAATCTAACATGGTTTTGTTTTTAGAGATTTATACTTCACAATTAAATTTGACTGTAGATCTAGTTTAATAACAAACTGCATTTATCCTTTTTACCTCAGTTACTCTGTCTGCCTTAAATCCATCGTAAACCCGATGATAACTTGGAGATACTATGCAATTTGCAGTTTGTCACAGTTTTTAATAATTAGAAAACATTTTGTATTTTTTTTTTCTTTTTAAATTGTACTGTAAAACTGTGCAGTCCACAAAAACCCCAAATGAATCATGCAAAGTGTCCACCCTTTGATATATAGGGCATGGATTCATTTGTTATTCTTCGTCAAAACCACTGGAGACTAAATAATTCACAACTCACCTCTTTCTCAGCCACCCAGACCTGCTTCATTCATATCACTATCAGGGGCGTTGAGTTTGAAGGAAACACGACTAAGGTGAAGTAAAGCACAACACATTAAATTGCTATTAATACAATTATAAGCGTTTCTAATGAGTTTTTCCTGTCCTCTACTTTCTTCCCTCTCACACTTGATTTCGTCTTTAATATCTTATCTCTTGCTTCCGTGTTGCTACTGCATAGCATGTTATCAGATGAGCGTCCATCCCTGTCCCTCCCCTCCTCCCCCATCTTTTTGTGAGCGTCCTCGGCCTGAAACGGATTGTTTTTGATCTGCAGAGCTACGTACTACTCGTTTGTGGTCCTGGCCTCATCAGCCTGCCCAGTCTTCCAGTTAAAAAGGGAGTATTTAAGCTCTGGACACACTACACAACTTACACAGTCTTTACATGTTTTGGAAAGACTAGGAAACTGGCTTCAGCAAGGACTTGGAGTCACACACCACTGCGCCTGATGACGGATCACAGACTACATGATTTGTCAAATCAACTAAAGCCAACTAAATGCATCAAACTCTCCTGCAAACTCTTGCGAGAGTGACAGTTCTGGTATGCCCTGCAACCGACATTATATAGGAACACGTGCTCCTGCTACAACTTGATTAATCTTTGCTCCATTTCTGCGATCCAGGTTCATTTTCAGGATCAGCCACAATCTTAGCTGTACGCTCAGAGTCCTGGAAGCGTACAGCTCGTCGAGAGACTTCAGACTGCAGCGGATCACCTTCTCTGCAGAGCGAATGACACGCTGCAGTCTGCTCTTGTCCTTGGCAGAGGCTGCAGCATACCAGGTGGTGACGGAGTTGGTGAGGATGGACTCAGTGATGGCAGCGTACAAGTGCACCATCATTGTCTTTGGCAGGTTAATTTTTTTTCAGCTGCCGCAGGAAGTACATCCTCTGCCGTGCTTTTTTGCTTAGGGCACTGATGTTCAGCTCCCATTTGAAGTCCTGGGAGATGATGGTGCCCAGGAAACAGAAGGACTCCACATCGCTGACTGTAGAGAAACATAGGATGATGGGAAGGAGTGGGGATGCCACTGTCCTGCACTTGCTGTTCGCCATCAATGTTCTAATATTCCCGCTTCTTCCCACACCATTTCCTGTGTCCCACCCTCTCTTCTTCATTGGCGCTTGACAACATGCATTTGCGGGGGCGGCACAGTAGTGTGGTAGTTAGCATTGATGCCTCACAGCAAGAGGGTTCTGGGTTCGACTGGGGCCTTTCTGTGTGGAGTTTGCATGTTCTCCCTGTGACTGTGTGGGTTCTCTCCGGGTACTCCGGCTTCTTCCCACCGTCAGACATGCTCGTTAGGTTAATTGGTGATTTTAAATTGGCTGTAGGCGTGAGTGTGACTGTCTGTCTCTCCGTTAGCCCTGTGATAGACAGGAGACCTGTCCAGGGTGTACCTCGCTTCTCGCCCAATGACAGCTGGAACCCTCCAGAGGACAAACGGTTACAGAAAGCAATTGAATGAATGCACACATGCTTGCAGTAATCAGTTCACACCACCTCATTGCGTCCAGACTCGGCTCAGAACCTCCGACTGAGGTTGGGTCTGTTCCCCTTCACCACCTCACACTCTAACAGATTTTTGCACCAACTACCCATGCCGACTGTCGCCAACAACTGCAGTGGTCCAACTGGGAATCATGGGTAAAATCTGGTAAAATCTGAGTGTGTCCTCAGCTTTAATGCTTGCTTTGTGGGTTTCAGGCTCTGGGTTCTGTAAAGCATCTTCAGACAATTTGTATTTTTATTGACTCTATTGAAATAAAATTGAACTGAACACAATTTGTGCAACTTTAGATCCCGCAGAGTTGTTAAGTGAATATTCTGACAGAGCTTGATATGTATATCTTGCTATATTTAGCCAATGATGTGCTTTGTCAGGTGTGTGTAGGACAGATCAGCATCTTAACTGTTTCTTTGTTTCACAGAGATGTTATTTTTAGGACCTTGTCTTTTAGTAAGTTGAACTTGTACGTTTCCCTCCCTTGTGATTGCACTCTCCTGTCATGCCTTGTCTCTTATCTGTGCACTCCTCTCCTTGTTGGCCTCACCTGTTTCTTGATATCGCATCAGACTTTGTGTATTTATAGCCCTGTCTTTCCCTTTCCCAAGTTGTCTGTTCTGTCATCCCAGATGTTCATCCCTGCTGTCTTACCTTGTAAATGTTCCCACGCCTGTGTTTTCTTGCTGTTTCTCTGTTGGATTCCTCATGTTGCCTGATTTGTTGTTTTATAGTTTGACTTATTCGTTTTTGGATTGTTTTTTGGACTTGGAATTATTCTGCCTTATCATTACCGTGCCTCTTGTTCTCCCGCTCTGCAACTTTATTAAACTGACTTTTGTTATTGTGCCCCGGTTCTTACATTCGTCACCTTTGTGTCATTACCTACTTGCATTGGGTATAGGTAAAACAACAATGGGCCTATAAATGATTTCTTTGAAATACTCAAACCCTGATAATCTAACATCTGAGGAAAATTAATTTATTTTCAGTGACAACCGAGAATGTCATCAAGACAAACTTCGAACATCTGGAAATGCCGAGGAACCAATCAACATGTGTTGTAAGAGATCTGACATAAATACAGTGAAAAAGAATGCAGAGGCATTTATTTTATAAGGTCTTCCTGTCCTCTATGCACTAGTGTAATTTCTCTAAACAAAATTCAGTCAAATGTTTCTAGATGAGTTGTACAACCTGACCATGGCAAATGTTATGCTCAACCTGATTTCTGTGACATGGCCACCGCAATTGCTGGTCCCGTCAACAAGGTCACAAGGCTAAGCTGCCAGTTAGATGGATATTGGTCAGACAGAAACACTTTTTGGGCAAATTTTAAGGTAGAATTGTAGAAATGGTTGAGGGTGACTAAGACTCAAGTTCTGAGGGACTTGTTTTCTCTCAACATTTACTACATTTGTACTACATGACCACAGCTAATGGTATGGCGCACCAGATTTTCTATCACATGACCACTGCTGGAAGCGGCTGGTGGTAAGTGTCTTTGGGTACAGGATTTATGGTGCATTGTGGGAGATTGCTGGTTCAGTTAACAGGCAATAAAGCTGAGCCATGAGATGGAGAACGAAAAAGAACCAAAAAGAAGAAAACTCTTCCCCTGTCATTTAGAACCAAAGAAGCTGCTTGGGTTATGGTAAAACATCTTCATTAAAGTCATTCGAGTCCAGTTGCCTTTGTTTCAGCCCTGTTTGTTGGGGAAAAAGAAACTACTCCAACAGAAATGCCTTTGGAAAAACAGAGGGTGCAACTTCTGATGATTTTAACATAGAATCGCAAGAATGGTTGGTGGAGAGTGGCTCAAGTTCTGTACTTTATCCTGAAGTACTTGTTATTTGCGTACGTATTTTCAAAAAGGTCAGTGAGGTAGAATGGGGAATCTGTAGCCAAAAGCACTAAAATAAAGAAAAAAATATTAAACACCTTCTAAATGAAGTGAGTTGCAACAGCAGCTTCTCTCCCAGTGCTTGGATTGTAAATTGCCAAGTGATACGAGGTTTTCTTTGTGATGGGTTGAGCATTGTTTGGATGTCAGCCAGACTCATTTGTGCTTGACGTGGTCCTATCCTTTCACTCAAGTTGTGTACTTTATTCTGGCTCAAAGAGGGACATACCTGGCTGTAAGAGAAAATGCCAAGGCATGACTATACTCGGTGAGATAAACGAAATGAACAAACATGTGTGTGATGATTAGTCAGCAGATGAGTGGTAACTATAGCCTTGCAACACACCCAGCAGTATTTCTTATCTATATTGCACTGTTTGGTTTGACCATGTTTGTTATTGTCTGGACTGAACAAACTACTGGACACCAACATTTCCTTTAAATCAATTTCACATTAAAGAAGTTCTTAAATAACAACTAACTTATTTTCAGTGACAACTGAGAATGTCATCAAGACAAGAACTTGAGTTTTATTCACCCTCAACCATTTGTTTTGCAACCTGCTTCATTATCAGTGAATAAGCCGCCATCATGAAGGAGATGAAGTAAAAGACAATGCAGAAAATATTACCATTTTATGTGTATGCCACAAAATTGACAAAACATCACTCGTTCGCTGTCCATCTTGGGTCACTATCTGTTCAACGGTAACAACAACTCGTATTGGCCGCTCCCATTATCACTTCCGACAATGCGGAAAATATTACTGTACCATATCATGAGCCTTCGTTCAGAGCAGTTCAAATCATATTCGGACACATTTCAGTACGTTGTTTACATGATCATAAAGATCTTGCATAGTACTTAACGCCTAAGAAATGAAAGATGAGCTAGTATGTCGAACACAAACTTTAATTAACCCTCATCAATGTCATCTATCTGGATAATATTTAGCAGTTAACAGCCCAATGTGTGGTAAAAAGTACAGATTGGATGACTGATGAAAACAATAAGTAAGACCTTTGAGATAATTATATGTTGTTATTGCATTTTAACTGAAAGTTTTTTTCCTGACTGGTGTTTCAGTAACTAATGCAATAAAATCTGATGAATAAAGAGCAGGTTGTACTTTGAGCCATGATGATAAAGGATATATATAGCTGTGAAATAAAGCAGTGAGGCAGAATTCACCACAACACATCCTACAACAAACAAAAAAGGTATGTAACACAAAATGATGTTCTTTGACAAAACGTTTCTGTTTGAAGCCATACAATGGTACTATAATCTGGAAGACAGATACTTCTTATGTTGGTAAAAATTTGTTATTTTACGTTCATTTTTTTTCACAGACATGATGCACCATATATATGTGTTCTTGGTGATTTTGGCATTAGTGAAACATGCATACTTTATGGCTGCTCCCTTACAAATAGGTAAATTCCTTAAGCGTGTATGCTCATTCAATGAACCTTCTTACTCCATATCACTGCTGTCTACTCAACTTATTTAACGGAATTTGGCTTTATTTTCAGAGAATAAGGCACCTCCTAAAACAAATCCAAAAATCCAGAAACTGATCAGGACACACTTTGAATATCTGGCAAAACTGAACATCAGATCCAGATTTATTGCAAGGAGCTGTAAAGAAATCAGGAACATATATAATCAACAGGAAGGTAAGCAGGCGTGGTTTGGAAGAGGTTTTCTATGAAATGTTTTGATGCGCTGCGTAAGTTTCTAAAATTCTGTCCCTTCAAGTACACCTCAATAACCAGTATATCAACTGATATTTTCTATAACATTTCCAGATGGGTTGTACTACCTGACCACAGCTAATGGCATGGTGTACCAGACTTTCTGTGACATGACCACTGCTGGAGGCGGCTGGACGTTGGTGGCGAGCGTCCATGAGAACAGCATTTATGGAAGGTGCACAGTTGGCGATCGCTGGTCCAGTCAACAGGGCAACAATGCAGAGCGACCAGACGGAGACGGAAACTGGTCCAACAGAAACACATTTGGAGTACCAGAAAGTGCCACATCTGATGATTATAAGGTACACAAGAAGTTCTATGTATCTGACAAGTCAAGAAAAATAAAAACACTGCATATTTTGAGTAAATGTGTGTATTGAGTGAATTAAAATGTGATCTAAACTGTGATTATAGTCATGACGAAAGTGCACTTCCACAGAACCCAGGTTACTATGATATAGCAGCAGAAGACTTGTCTGTGTGGCATGTTCCCAACAACTTCCCACTGGAGCACTGGAACCTTGCAGCAATCCTTCGCTACCACACTGAGAACAGGTTCCTCAGCCTGTACGGGGGAAACCTCTTTCATCTGTTCAAGGTCATTTAGTCTTGTAGTCTTTTAATAAATCTAAATATACCTGATCTGGTCGGTGAGATATTTAGATCCGCGTATATCCATAGTGCTATTCCCCGTCGTCGACTCCGGAGTTACCCGTTAGGAAAAATATTCAGCCATGTTGCAAAAAAACTAGCAGTAGCAAATTACAGGTAAACAAGCCGACCATCGCGGGTGTGTGCTCAGAGATGACATCATCCAGGTCAGAAGTTAGTAGGTCAATCTACAGACCACGGATGATAACAGGTAACTCCGAAGTCAACGGGGAATAGCACTAGCGTATCATAACAAAATATTGGTGAAATGAATGGCCCAGTGGCGCCCCGATCACTCCCACTATGGATATACGTGGATCTAAATATAACGACAACAAATGACACCAAAGTTATATGGGTGAGTAAATGATCGTATTTTATGCCAGAAATAAGGTCCAGGTTGTAACAAAAGTTAGTTCCCCTTTAAGATGAGAACGAGGAAAATGAACCAACAGATGTTACGTTGCAAACAAATCTGTAACAGGAAATAAGAGACAACGCATCGTCCTCTACTTCTTAAGCATTTCTCTCACTTTCTTTAAAGAATAACTAACAAGCTTTTGCAGTCTGTTTACACATACCGTTAACTTACGTTTCCTGTCTGCCACCACCGTGATATTAATTGCAGATTTTGTTCAAAGAGAATGCGATAATAATTTTACACTGTTGCAGCAATTTCCAGTGAGATACAACATTGGCTCCTGCAGAAACAAAGGGCCAGCCGTTCCCATTGTGTATGACCATGGAGACAGAGAGTCCACCAAAATGTTATACGGACCACATTCAAGAGGTAAAGAGCTCATGTGAGAAATGAAGCTAACAAAAAGCTTTTTGATTGTCATACATTCAAACTAATGTGTATTGACTAGGGGTTGAACAACTTTAGATTTTTTTAAATATGTGGTGAAAGTCGAGTCGACTAGTCGCTGATGACGTCACTGATAAAAACACAGTTGAAAGGAATACTCTGCAACAACGAAACCTATATTCCTGACCTGAATATTGTAGCGTTTCACACAAAGGAAGCTACGGAGGATTTTCTGTATCTGAAGAATTGCAATACAAATATACTACACAATACATAATTATATAAGTAATATTCATTTAGCTTTCAAGGTTGGAGGAGATCCCTAAATTATAAAATAGTTGAAAATGTCCTAACTATACCGCTGTGTCGGGTTATATGTTGACTTTTTTCTTTCTGATTATATGATAGGGGAGTTTGAACCTGGTTTCGTCACATTCAGAGCAATAAACAATGAACGTGCCGCCATGGCTATCTGCTCTGGGGTCAAGCCCATTACTGGTTGCAACACTGAACACGTGAGTAATCAAGAATAGATAGATGGAGAGATGGACAGATATATTGATCCCGAAGGAAATTCAAGCATCCAGTAGCAGTAACATACATTGAACATACATTAGAGTTAACTTATAACATATGCTGAAATTGACCTGAGATAAATGTAAATTTAAATGTGTACAAAGAAATCAAAGAAATTAAACATAAGTAGTAAAATTAAACATTTGCATAGAATTTAAATATGTACAGAGAAATTAAAAATGTGGAGACACCTCTGCTGTCAGTGAGCTAATACATCAAAGTGTTACAGTCCTGTTCTTTGGGTCTCTAGTACTGTATAGGAGGAGGAGGATACTTCCATACTGATCAATGTGGTGACTTCCCATCATTTGACTGGGACAGACTGGGACACGGGACGGGCTGGAGTGCCTCCCAAGAGATGATCGAGTCCGCTGTCTTACTGTTCTATCGCTGAGGATTATTTCCATGTTTTTTTGTTTTTTTATTGATCTTAGTTACAGCATTTTTCACAGTACAGAGAACAAGATTACTGATAATGAAAAGACTGATCTGATATTAAAGAGTCACTTGTAATTAAACTGAAGACCAGCAGGTGACAGTACTGACCAGTGTATAAATAAGTGTACAAATAATAAATAAAACATTTAACACTGGGTTTTGCTGAGGGCATTTTCTGCATTACTGCACATTTTTGCACACATTACTTATTATATTAAGGATACCGTCTTATCAGAATTTATCTTGTGTATTAAGTTATGCAATTTTATTTTAGGATTTTGCAGGATTAAGTTCATTTAAAAAAGAAAAAAAAGGCAACTGGACTTGTAGAGTTTTTTGAGAAGACGTTTCACCACTCATCCGAGTGTGAAGAAGCTACTTGGATGAGTGGTGAAACGTCTTCTCAAAAAACTCTACAAGTACAGTTGCCTTTTTTCAGATATACCATGACCTGGATGACTGAGAACCTTCACAGACAGATTAAGTTTATTACATAATTATTTCTTTATCAGCTCCTGCACTTTATCTACATGTGTATCATTTCAGTAGTGACCTAGAGAGAGAGAGAAAGACCGAGTTTAGTTCCTACCCGTCTTGTTTAAGGTGGGACAATTAGGTGTGTGACAGTCTCTCTGTGCACGTGTAATGGATGCGTTGGTGTTGATTAATGAAGATTCAAAACTGTAACCCGCATAACAACCGCAGCCCAGAGAATATTAACTCGACTCCTTGTGAATTCTTTAGGTTTTGCACAAAGATTATACAAAAACGCTTAGGATAGGCCTGGTGATTTGATCAACAAACAATTGGTATGTAAGTAGGTATATACCCCTTGTGCTACCCTTGGGGTCTCCGGGACCCCAAGCGAATGGACAGACAGAGAGAGATTATGCAAGAGGGTAGCACGAGGGATACAGCAGCTAGAAGTGGCTAGGCCTTCAATGACCTCCAACCTTAATCAAAACACGTCTTAATACGATTGTTATGATGCCACTGCTGTAGAAACTATCAACATCATACGGACACGCAATAAAATAGGACGTTGGTCCTAAAGGTATGGATGCAAGAAACACACTTAGACAATTCAAGTCTCAATTCAAGTCTCCTCTCACTCACTGCAGCTGTGCACCAGTGCCACATATGTCAAATCCAGCAGAAGCATCAATGGCAAACCAATAAAATGACACAAATATACATAAAAGATGTAAATATAATTCATTTTACTCACCAGAACTTAAGAAACTATTTAGAGTTCTCCTCGGAGCCTGCTAGCCAAGGGTAGCGCTCATAGTTGCTGTCCTGAAAATGGCGGACAAACACTTTCCCCGGCTGGGTCAAGATAGCTAGCTCCGGGATTAGGTGGCTTTTCCTCACAATATCCAGCTTTTCCTTCAAAGTTTGCCGTGTAAATGTCTTTCTAAGAAAATCTGCAACCAAGTCGACAGCTTCTCCTCCTCCCACCATAGTTGAGTTAAAAAAAAAAATAGCTATCAAAACATTAATGGGGACGATTTAGTTGTGCAGCTCGCAACAGAACCACTAGCTTGGCTTAAACGGAGCAGCTCTCCGACTGTCCAATCAGACGACGCGAAAACGGTGACGCTACCTAGGCCACAGAGAAGGGCTACGAATATGAACTTGAAATGTGATTGGTTAAAGGAACAATATCATTACAATGTTTTTAAAGCTTCAGATTCAGAAAACTTTATTTGTCCCCAGGGAGCATGAACACATGGAAAACAAATTATTCCATTATTATCATTTGTTATTTTTTGCCAAAACCACTGGAGACTAAATAATTCACAACTCACCTCTTTCTCAGCCAGACCTGCTTCATTATCACTATCAGGGGCGTTGAGTTTGAAGCAAACACAACTAACGTGAAGTAAAGCACAACACATTAAATTGCTATTAATACAATTATAAGCTTTTCTAATGAGGAAAAGCTCCCTCCAGGAAAGAGGGGGACTAGGAAAAGACTGGAAAGACTGACAGACTGGCTTCAGCACAGTTGTTTATGATGACTGAAAGACTTGGAGTCACACACTTAACCACTGCGCCTGATGACGGATCACAGACTACATGATTTGTCAAACCAACTAAACGCACCACTAAAGGTGGTGATGGAGTTGGTGAGGATGGACTCAATGATAACTTTTTTGATTAGGGCACTGATGTTCAGCTCCCATTTGAGGTCCTGGGAGATGATGGTGCCCAGGAAACAGAAGGACTCCACATTGTTGACTGTAGAGAAACATAGGATGATGGGAAGGAGTGGGGATGCCACTGTCCTGCACTCCCTGTTCGCCATCAATGTTCTAATATTCTCGCTTCTTCTCACACCATTTCCCGTGTCTCACCCTTCTCTTCTTGTAAATGTTCCCACGCCTCTGTTTTCTTGCCGTTTCTCTGCTGGATTCCTCGTGTTGCCTGATTTGTTTTATATTTTGACTTATTCGTTTTTGGATTATTTTTTCGGACTTGACTTATTCTGCCTCATCATTACCGTGCCTTTTGTTCTCCCGCTCTGTGTTATCGTGCCCCAGTCCTTGCATTCGTCACCTTTGTAATGTGTCATTACCTACTTGCGTTGGGTATAGGTAAAACAACAACAATGGGCCTATAAATGATTTTTTTTTTTTTGCATTACCCAAACCCTGATAATCTAACATCTGAGGAAAATTGACTTATTTTCAGTAACAACCGAGAATGTCATCAAGACAGACATCTGGAAAAGCTGAGGAACCAATCAACATATGTTTCTAAGAGATCTGACATAAATACAGTGAAAAAGAATGCAGAGGCATTTATTTTATAAGGTCTTCCTGTCCTCTATGCACTCGGGTAATTTCTCTAAACAAAATTCAGTCAAATGTTTCTAGATGAGTTGTACAACCTGACCATGGCAAATGTTATGCTCAACCTGATTTCTGTGACATGGCCACCGCAATTGCTGGTTTCGTCAACAAGGTGACAAGGCTAAGCTGCCAGGTAGATGGATATCGGTCAGACAGAAACACTTCTTGGGCAAATTTTAAGGGAGAATTGTAGAAATGGTTGAGGGTGACTAAGACTCAAGTTCTGAGGGACTTGTTTTCTCTCAACATTTACTATGCTTTTCTAAAAAGGTTGTACTACCTGACCACAGCTAATGGTATGGTGCACCAGACTTTCTATCACATTACCACTGCTGGAAGTGAGTGTCTGTGAGAACAGCATTTATGGTGCATTTGTGGGAGATTGCTGGTTCAGTTAACAAGGCAATAAAGCTGAGCCATGAGATGGAGAACGAAAAAGAACCAAAAAGAAGAAAACTCTTCCCCTGTCATTTAGAACCAAAGAAGCTGCTTGGGTTATGGTAAAACATCTTCATTAAAGTCAGTCGAGTCCAGTTGCCTTTGTTTCAGCCCTGTTTGTTGGGGAAAAAGAAACTACTCCAACAGAAATGCCTTTGGAAAGACAGAGGGTGCAACTTCTGATGATTTTAACATAGAATCGCAAGAATGGTTCGTGGAGAGTGGCTCAAGTTCTGTACTTAATCCTTAAGTACTTCTTTCTTAGGTTCTTTGCATACATATTTTCAAAAAGGTCAGTGAGGTAGAATGGGGAATCTGTAGCCAAAAGCTCTAAAATAAAGTAAAAATATTAAACACCTTCTAAATGAAGTGAGATGCAACAGCAGCTTCTCTACCAGTACTTGGATTGTAAATTGTTTCCCACAATAAGCAAGTGATACAAGGCACACTCAGTCACCTTCTGCTGAATAAGGGAGTGGTGCTACCTGGAAGTAGGGCAAGGAAAAGATAAAACAAAGCCGACATGTGGCACAAGACGGCAGATAGCAGTTAAGTGTTGTAAATTTTCTTCATGATGGATCATTTGTGTTTGACGTGGTTTTCATGTTTAAATAACAACTAATTTGTTTTGCAACCTGCTTCATTATCGGTGAATCATGAAGGAGATGAGGTAACAGGCAATGCAGAAAATATCACTGTAGATCTTGCATAATACTTAAAACTTAGAAGACTTAAGAAATGAGGGAGAAATTAGTTAGTTTTGTTAACCCCCATCAATGTCATCTATCTGGATAATATTTAGCAGTTAACAACCCAATGTGAGGTAATAAGTGCAGAGTGGATGACTCATGAAAACGATAAGTAAGACCTTTGAGATAATTATATGCTCTTATTGCATTTTAACTGAAAGTGTTTTTTGTTTTTTTTACTGATTGGTGTTTCAGTAACTAATGCAATAAAAGCTGATGAATGAAGAGCAGGTTGTACTTTGAGCCTTGATGATAAATGACATATATGTGAAGTAAAGCAGTGAGGCAGAACCACAACACATACTACAACAAACAAAAGGTACGTAACACAAAAAGATGTTGTTTGACAAAAAGAGATACACGTTTCAAAATTACATTTTCTTTTTTCATATAATGGGAGACAGATGCTTTTTGTGTTGGTAGAAATGTTATTTTATCAAGTTTACTTCTATCTATTTACTACTATCACTGCTGTCTACTCAACTTATTTAAAGCAGGTGACCGTACTGACCAGTGTATAAATAAAACATTTAACATTGGGTTTTGCTGAGGACATTTTATGCATTACTGCACATTATTGCACACATTACTTTTTGGATTATATTAAGGATACAGTCTTATCATAATAATTTATCTTGTGTATTAAGTTATGCAATTTTATTTTAGGACTTTGCAGTCCGATTAATTTTTTTTTGTCAGCTCTTGCACTTCATCTACATGTGTATTACTTCTGTAGTTATCTAAAGAGAGTGTGAGAGAGAGAGAGAGAAGTAAAAGACAATGCGGAAAATATTGCTGTACCATTTTATGACCAAAGCAGTTCAAATCATATCTGGACACATTTTAGTGCATCATTTCCATGACCAGCAGAAGATCATGAAGATCTTGCATTATACTTAACACTCCGAAGACTTAAGAAATGAAAGAGAAACAAGTTAGTATGTGGAACACAAAGTTTTATTAACCCTAATTAAGGTCATCTGCCTGGATAATATTTAGCAGTTAACAACCCAATGTGTGGTAACAAGTAGAGTGCAGAGTGGATGACTGATGAAAACAATAAGTAAGACCTTTGAGATAATTATATGCTCTTATTGTATTTTAACAGAAACGTTTTTTTTTTTTTACTGACTGGTGTTTCACTAACTGATGCAATAAAAGGTGATGAATGAAGAGCAGGTTGTACTTTGAGCCTTGGTGATAAAGGACATATATAGCTGTGAAGTAAAGCAGTGAGGCAGAATTCACCACAACACATCCTACAACAAACAAAAAAGGTACGTAACACAAAAAGATGTTGTTTGACAAAACGTTCCTGTTTGAAGCCATGCAATAGTATAATAATCTAAAAATGTCATTTTCTTTTTTCATATAATGGAAGAGAGATGCTTTTTGTGTTGGCAGAAATTTGTTATTTTTTTAAGTTTACTTCATTTTTTCAGAGATGATGCACCATATATACGTGTTCCTGGTGATTTTGGCATTAGTGAAACATGCATACTTTACGGCTGCTCCCTTACAAATAGGTAAAATGCAAATTCCTTGAGAGTGTATGCTCATTCACTGCACCTTCTTACTCCATATCACTGCTGTCTACTCAACTTATTTAATGGAATTTGGCTTTATTTTCAGAAAGTGAGGCACCTCCTAAAGCAAATCCAAAAATCCAGAAAGTAGTCAGGACAGACTTTGAACATTTGGCAAAACTGAACAACAGATCCAGATATGTTGCAAGGAGCTGTAAAGAACTCAGGAACATATATAATCAACAGGAAGGTAAGCAGGCGTGGTTTGGAAGAGGTTTTCTATGAAATGTTTTGAAATGAAACAAATGCACTGTGTAAGTTTCTAAAATTCTGTCCCTTCATGTACACCTCAAGCCAATAACCAGTATATCAATTGATATTTACTGTAACATTTCCAGATGGGTTGTACTACCTGACCACAGCTAATGGCATGGTGTACCAGACATTCTGTGACATGACCACTGCTGGAGGCGGCTGGACGTTGGTGGCGAGCGTCCATGAGAACAGCATTTATGGGAGGTGCACAGTTGGCGATCGCTGGTCCAGTCAACAGGGCAACAATGCACAGCGACCAGACGGAGACGAAAACTGGTCCAACAGAAACACATTTGGAGTACCAGAAAGTGCCACATCTGATGATTATAAGGTACACAAGAAGTTCTATCTGACAAGTCGAGAAAAATAAAAACACTGCTTATTTTGAGTAAATGTGTGTATTGAGTGAATTAAAATGTGATTATAGTCATGACGAAAGTGCACTTCCACAGAACCCAGGTTACTATGATATAGCAGCACAAGACTTGTCTGTGTGGCATGTTCCCAACAACTTCCCACTGGAGCACTGGAACCTTGCAGCAATCCTTCGCTACCACACTGAGAACAGGTTCCTCAACCTGTACGGGGGGAACCTCTTTCATCTGTTCAAGGTAATTTAGTCTTGTAGTCTTTTAATAAATCTAAATATACCTGCTCTTGTCACTTTTGGCTGTTGACATCAACAAAGATGGATTCTTGAATGGATGTTATGTTGTTAATCTATCAATCTTTAAGGGGAACTATCGTTTTTTACAACCTGGACCTTATTTCTGGCATAAAATACAATCGTTTACTCACCCATATAACTTTGGTGCCAATCGTAGTCGTTCAGAAGATATTTAGATCCGCGTATATCCATATAGTGGGAGTGACTGGGGCGTCGCTGGGGGGTTAATTTCACCAATATTTTGCCTGATACGCTAGTGCTATTCCCCGTTGAATCCGGAGTTACCCGTTTACCATCATCCGGGGTCTGTAGATTGACCTACTAACTTCTAGGGGTGTGTATTGGCAAGAATCTGGCGATACGATACGTATCACGATACAGTGGCAACGATACGATATATTGCGATATATTGCGATACTGTATGAACAACGATATATTGAGTTTCTTTTAAAGATTTAATTGTGAGAAAACTGTCAGCATAGTAAACACACAATGCTGTTACATGCTTAACATAAGCTTACTGAATTCGAACACAGGGATCTATATTTGTGTTTCACAAGAGAAGAAATGCAGGATTTGCAGGATTTTTTGGATAAACAAATGAAAAAAATAAGTTAACAATTTCTTGACTCTGGTAAAAGGTTATCCCTTAACTGTAATAAGCAATAATAATAAGGTAAAGTAATAAGGTTCAAATTTCTGAAGTTGAAAAAGAAAATGCAAAGTCACTGCAACATCCGCTCTTTATGTGGAGGCTGAAGAAATTAATATCTGCCTTTCAGTAAAAGTCACAAATACTTGCAAATATATGCAGTCCCTGTACAATCTAACATAACAATACATTTTCCTGCAATATCAACAGTCATTAGCTTAACATGTAGAAAAAATATGTAAACAATGTTACATGAAGGCTGTAGATATTTTAAGATATCTGCTTAGAGGTTCACAACCAATGAGGAGTTTTTGATTTCAAAGTAACTATCAAAAGAAAATATGGTCTCGATACCTTCAAACGTCACAACACTTTTTCTGGCTGTTACCACAAAGAAATTAGCATATACTCTTTCTATAATCAAATATGAAAGTGCTTGTAGGATTCTTAATATTAACAAAAAATGTAAACTGTTATTGACAAAATAAAGTACAAAGCCCTGCAACATCCACTTTTTCAGTGTAATCTCAATAAAGGAATTTACCCATCTGCCTAAATAAATAAAAACTTGCAGGACTCAACAAAATTAAATATGGTAAACAGTCTCAGATACTGGATTTTACATGTTGTTCCAGTTTGTATGTCAGTGCTTATTTTTTAATCTCAAGGTTTTTGTGGAGGAATACAAGCTGGTCCACATGCCCAGCTTTCAGGACGCTTCTCTGTGCATTCACAATGTCTCCTGCGGAAGAGAAAACTCTCTCTGCAGAGACGCTTGTTCCAGGAATACACAGGAAACATTTTGCTACTCTGAATAGCTGAGGGTACTCCTGTTCATGGTCCCTCCACCAACTCAGAGGATTTCCTGTGAGAGGCAAAGGGGTTTCATCTTTAAACCTCTTTATCTCAGCTGCGGCAGCATCATCTGCTGATTTTGGTGCTGTATTGTCAGCAGTGGCATACGTTGCACCAAGCAAGTCTGCCAATGCACATGAGGTCCTTGGTCTCTTTAGGGGTGGCTGAGGGATGGAAGCAGGGCTGTCCTCAAAAGGTGGGTGATCAGCTTCCTCTGGGACATTCTCCCCTTGTTTGTCGGTGTCCTCTTGCAGCTGAAAAACATCAAATCCAACTAGTATTAATGTCACTGAAAGCCAAAATTCAAATCCAAGATTCATCCTATTCCACACTTATATTTGTATTTAATACATAATTATCCAAGTGCAACTTAACCATATGTCAAATATACTTCATTTACTCAGATTTGCACTTAGTTATAACTGCAGTGTATTTTTTTCAACTGTGTTAATTTATTTACTTACATTCTGTTGCTTCTTTATCACAGCCACCACAGCGTTGGTCAGTTTGGAGTAGATCTCACTGGCCTCTGCTTCAGACAGGAAGGGCAGGTCCTTAAACCTGGGATCAACAGCTGATGCCATGTACAGTGTCTCCCTCTCACTGTATCTCTTTCCCAGATCTTGTGCTATAGCAGCCTTGATGTCCTTTACAGTCTGTGTGTCATCAGGGTTTTCTTCTGCACCCATTACAAGCTTGGCATGAAGAGGAGCGATGAGGGACAGTGTTGGCATGCTCTCCTCTGACATGACCAGGGTGGCATCCTTCATGGGCTTGAGTGCCCTGAGCACTTCTTCTGCACACGTGATATCAGACTCGCTTAATGTGAAGATATCTTTTTCACTCCTCCTGACCTCTGCTGAAAGCAGAGCTGCGCAGATGGCAGGTTGCTGTTCTAAAAATCGTTCTATCATCTCGTAAGAGCTGTTCCATCTTGTAATAACGTCTGTGATCAACCTATGACTTGGCAGCTGGAGTAGGCGCTGTTTTTGCTTTAACTGTTCACTGGCTAGTGTGCTGCGCCTAAAAAAGGCTGTTACACGTCTGATCCTGCCGAGAAGTCGCGCCACTGACTGTATTTTCAGTGCTCTCTGTGACGCCAGATTAAGGCTGTGTGCAAAACACTGTATGTGCGTCAAGCCTGCGAGTCTCGCCGCGACAGTCATATTCGATGCATTATCTGTAACAACAACGGGATCTTTTCCATCCAATCCCCGTTCAGTCACAGCCTCAGTCAGTAACGCTGCTATGTGTTCCCCCGTGTGACTGTCACGCATAGCTCGGGTTTGCAGTACATGGGATTTGAGGTTCCACTGGTCATCTATGTGATGTGCTGTAAGAGTTACATACGATTCAGTGGCCCTCGAAGTCCAAGCGTCGCATGTCAAAGCGACTCTCTCCGCTGAGCTGAGTGAGTCCAGCACCGTCGCTTTGACTTGTCCGTACAACTTCGGGAGAGCGATGTCCGTGATGTGTTGTCGGGAAGGGATGGTGTAACGGGGCTCCAGTGTTGTCAACATATTACGAAATCCCT
Source organism: Chelon labrosus (assembly GCF_963514085.1). Taxonomy (NCBI): domain Eukaryota; kingdom Metazoa; phylum Chordata; class Actinopteri; order Mugiliformes; family Mugilidae; genus Chelon; species Chelon labrosus. Next base: position 12,282,293 of record NC_140338.1, read on the forward strand.
CATTCTCCACAACACTCAGAGGGCGCATGTCTTTGCAAATCTTGGTTGCGCGAGTTGAGGTCGCTGGTAGTTTCGAAAAGTTAACTTCTTGAATAGTTCGTTGACCAGGATCCACTCGTTTCACGTTAGCCTGTAATGCTACATTGTCATGGTGTCTCGCCACATGTGATCGCAAATTTGTAGTATTGCCCGAGTACTTGACTCTGGCATTGCAGAGTTTACAGACCGCATGGCTCTTGTCGAAGTCGCAACTGCCTTCCTTTGTTTTGAAACCAAAATATGCCCAAACATCCGCTTTAAAAGCTGCTGGAGCCGGCTGTATCCGCTCGTCCTCAGTCATCGCCGGTGAACTGTGCTAAGTTAGCGGTTAGCATGCAATTTGGCACAGACTGGCGCTCTCGCATAATGACTGCTGCCCATGCTGCCCACCTAGCGGCCGGAGGTTTAATTGCAACACAAAAATGAACAAACGCCGTGAAAATTGCATGTTAATTGTTAATAAAAAAAAAAAATCGATACAGTACTGTTGAATATCGATACAGTATCGTGAAAGAAAATATCGCGATATTTAAGTGTATCGATATTTTCTTACACCCCTACTAACTTCTGACCTGGATGATACGGACACGCAGCGGTTTGTTGTTCTTTGGCCAGCTGTTCTTCTCTCTGCCTCCGCATCCTCCTTTCAACAAGCTCCTCATCCGTATATACTCTGGCTCAAAACAGTAAGGACGTCCATCATAAACAAAGTCGTTGCCCACAACCTCAGAATCGGAAAAATATTCAGCCATGTTGCAAAAAAATAGCAAATTACAGGTAAACAAGCCGAACATCGCGGGTGCGTGCTCAGAGATGACATTATCCAGGTCAGAGGTTAGTTGGTCAATCCACAGACCCCGGATGATGATAACAGGTAACTCCGGACTCAATGGGGAATAGCACTAGCGTATCATAACAAAATATTGGTGAAATGAATGAGTTTCGCAGCAGATAATGCGTTATTTAGAGGCTACGTTGCGGTGCCCCAATCACTCCCACTATATGGATATATGCAGATCTAAATATAACGACTACAAATTACACCAAAGTTATATGGGTGAGTAAACGATCGTATTTTATGCCAGAAATAAGGTCAAGGTTGTAAAAACGTTAGTTCCCCTTTAAGATGAGGACAAGGAAAATACGCCAGTTAAAGAATAGCTACCAAGCTTTTGCAGTCAGTTAACTCACGTTTCCTGTCTGCCACCACCGTGATGTTAATTGCAGATTTTGTTCAGATTCACACAAAGACAACACTACATCGTTGCAGCTCTCCAAGAGAATGCCATAATAATTTTACACTGTTGCAGCAATTTCCAGTGAGATACAACATTGGCTCCAGCAGCAACAGAGGGCCAGCCATTCCCATTGTGTATGACCATGGAGACAGAGAGTCCACCAAAATGTTATACGGACCAAATCCAAGAGGTAAAGAGCTCATGTGAGAAATTAAGCTAATAAAAAGCTTTTTGATTGTCATACATTCAAACTAATGTGTATTTACTAGGGGTTGAATAACTTCAGATTTTTTAAATATGCAGAAGTCGAGTCGACTAGTTGCTGATGACGGCACTAATAGAAACACAGTAGAAAGTAATGCTTTGCAACAATGAAACCTATGTTCTTGACCTGAATATTGTAGCGTTTCACACAAAGGAAGCTACGGAGGATTTTCTGTATCTGAAGAATTTCAATACAAATATACTACACAATACATAATTATATAAATAATATTCATTTAGCTTTCAAGGTCAGAGGAGATCCCTAAATTATAAAATAGTCAAAAATGTCCTAATTATACCACTGTGTTGGGTTATATGTTGACTTTTTTCTTTCTGATTATATGAAAGGGGAGTTTGAACCTGGTTTCGTCACATTCAGAGCAATAAACAATGAACGTGCCGCCATGGCTATCTGCTCTGGGGTCAAGCCCATTGCAGGTTACAACACTGAACACGTGAGTAATCAAGAATGACACCTCTGCTATCAGTGAGCTAATACATCAATGTACCACGTACGTCCTGTTCTTTGGGTCTCTAGTACTGTATAGGAGGAGGAGGATACTTCCATCCTGATCAGTGTGGGGACTTCCCATCATTTGACTGGGACAGACTGGGAAGGTGTGGGGGCTGGAGCGCCTCCAAAGAGATGACTGAGTCTGCTGTCTTACTGTTCTATCGCTGAGGATTATTTCAATGTTTTGTTTTTCAATTGATCTTAGTTAAAGCATTTTTCACAGTACAGAGAACAAGCCTACTGATAACGAAAAGACAAATCAGATATTAAAGAGTCATTTGTAATTAAGCTGAAGACCAGCAGGTGACAGCACTGACCAGTGTATAAATAAGTGTATAAATAATAAATAAAACATTTAACATTGGGTTTTGCTGAGGGCATTTGTGTATTACTGCACATAATTGCACACCTTACTTTTTGGATAATATTAAGGATACCGTTTTATCATAATTAATTTATCTTGTGTATTAGATTATGCAATATTATTTTAGGACCTTGCAGGATTAAGTTTATTACATAATTATTTCTTCATCAACTACTGCACTTTATCTACATATGTATCACTTCAGTAGTTATCTGACAGGACAATTAGGGGTGTGACAGTCTCTCTGTGCACGTGTAACGGACGTGTTGGTGTTGATTAATGAAGATTCAAAACTGTAACCCGTATAACACCCACAACCTAGAGAATCATAACTCGAGTCTTTGTGAATTCTTTAGGTTTTTCACAAAGATTATACATAAACGTTTAGGATAGGCCTGGTGTTATCGATGCCTTTATATTTTTTATTGGGAGATGAAAAGACCAAAATGAACAATCTGACTTTCAAGCTCAAGCCAATTCGTTCCTAGATAAGATACACAGAAGATTTGATCAACAAACATTTGGTATGTAAGTAGGTATAAATACACTATATTACCAAAAGTATTCGCTCACCCATTCAAATGATCAGAATCAGGTGTTCTAATCACTTGGCCTGGCCCCAGGTGTATAAATTCAAGCACTCAGGCATGCAGACTGTGAAACAAGACATTTGTGAAAGAATGGGCCGCTCTCAGGAGCTCAGTGAATTCCAGCGTGGAACTGTCATAGGATGCCACTTGTGCAACAAATCCAGTCGTGAAATTTCCTCGCTCCTAAATATTCCACAGTCAACTGTCAGCTCTATTATAACAAAATGGAAGCGTTTGGGAAAAACAGCAACTCAGCCACGAAGTGGTAGGCCACGTAAAGTGACGGAGAGGGGTCAGCGGATGCTGAAGCGCATAGTGCAAAGAGGTCGCCGACTTTCTGCACAGTCAATTGCTACAGAGCTACAAACTTCATGTGACCTTCAGATTAGCCCAAGTACAGTACGCAGAGAGCTTCATGGAATGGGTTTCCATGGCCGAGCAGCTGCAGCCAAGCCACACATCACCAAGTGCAATGCAAGGCGTCGGATGCAATGGTGTAAAGCACGCCGCCACTGGCCTCTAGAGCAGTGGAGACGCGTTCTCTGGAGTGATGAATCACGCTTTTCCATCTGGCAATCTGATGGACGAGTCTGGGTTTGGAGGTTGCCAGGAGAACGGTACATTTCAGATTGCATTGTGCCAACTGTGAAATTTGGTGGAGGAGGAATTATGGTATGGGGTTGTTTTTCAGGAGCTGGGCTTGGCCCCTTAGTTCCAGTGAAAGGAACATTGAATGCTTCAGGATACCAAAACATTTTGGACAATTCCATGCTCCCAACCTTGTGGGAACAGTTTGGAGCGGGCCCCTTCCTCTTCCAACATGACTGTGCACCAGTGCACAAAGCAAGGTCCATAAAGACGTGGATGACAGAGTCTGGTGTGGATGAACTTGACTGGCCTGCACAGAGTCCTGACCTGAACCCGATAGAACACCTTTGGGATGAATTAGAGCGGAGACTGAGAGCCAGGCCTTCTCGACCAACATCAGTGTGTGACCTCACCAATGCGCTTTTGGAAGAATGGTCAAAAATTCCTATAAACACTCTCCTCAACCTTGTGGACAGTCTTCCCAGAAGAGTTGAAGCTGTAATAGCTGCAAAAGGTGGACCGACATCATATTGAATTCTATGAGTTAGGAATGGGATGGCACTTCAGTTCATAGAATGAGTAAAGGCAGGTGAGCGAATACTTTTGGTAATATAGTGTAGCAGCTAGCAGGCCGTGCATTTTCCATCTAGGCCTTCAATGACCTCCAACCATAATCAAAACACCTCTTAATACGATCATTATGATGCCACTGCTGTAGAAACATCATACAGACACGCAATAAAATAGGACGTTGCATCGTAGAGAGGTATGAATGCCATTACTAAAGCAAGAAACACAATTCATGTCGACCCGCTGCAGCTGCGCACCAGCACCACGTACGTCAAATCCAGCAGAAGCATCAATGGTGACACAATAAAATTACACAAATATACATAAAAGATGTAAATATAATTAATTTTACTCACCAGACCTTAAGAAACAATTTAGAGTTCTCCGCTGAGCCTGTTAGCAAAGGGTAGTGCTCATAGTTGCTGCCCTGAAAGTGGTGGACAAACCCTTTCCCCGGCTGGGTCAAGCTAGCTAGCTCCGGAATTAGGCAGCTTTTCCTCACAATAGCCAGCTTTTCCTTCAAAGTCTGCCATGAAAATGACTTTCTAAGAAGATCTGCAACCAAGTCGACGGCCTCTCCTCCTCCCACCATAGTTGAGTTTAAAAAAAAAATAAAAAATAGCTATCAAAACATTAAATTAATTAAAAAATTTTATTTATTTTTTTGACACCGCCATATTGGCAGGAAAACAATGAGTAAAAATAAATAGGGCCAGCGCTGATTTCAGGCCGTTAGAGTTTACTGCGCACTTTAAACAGGTAGAAACTGACCAGTACAAGGCAAAACTCGACAAACTATATATCACGGACCCTTATCATGACCCAGGTGTGCTTGCTTTTTCGAGCACTGCAACAGCCTGCGCGGAAAATGTTCCTTACCTGCAGTATCCGGATATGTAACTAGCTACCGTAACTTTCCTTCATCCCACTCCGGAGAGTTACTGAAAGCATACAAGAGCCTATAGAGGGGTACAAATGGACGCAGTCAGGCTTGTTTTGCACGTCCAGCTTCATAGTTTGTCGGATAAAAACAGTGTCGTCATCGCTGGAAGGGTAAGCGTCTCTTCGTCACAGATATGCTACGTCATAACGGCAGCATAACGGAACTAGCAAATCACTGTGCTAAATGACCTACGTTGAATTTTTCTGAGGACGTTCATGACAACAACCGTTCATTCCCGAATTTCTTTCCCATTGTGAGTAGTTTTAGTGCAGAATGAGCAACACCCCTTTGTAATTATAAACATTAGCCTAACTTGCCTTTATGAAAAGAAATCTGCTCGACATCGTGTTAAAAACATGCTAAATAAACAAGACATTACACTTGGAAAACGCTGGATTCTGTACCTGATATAAAGTGATCGCTACACAAGCAAAATCCATTTCTTGAAGGATCCCTCTGTTTCGTTTTCTCGTGCCTTCTTCTTGTGCGTTTTGTTGCAGTAATTTACATCTGACGTCTTCCGGGATCTTTGGGAATCGTATAAAACGATTTCCCCTTTGTCCACGACTATTCTGGCATCCTGGGGCACAACAGCTGTCGGCCATTTTTTGACGTAACTGGTACAAGGACAAGTTAGTTAGTTGCGCTTTCCCGCCTATAGACGGGAGCTGACGTCATCCTGCGCCAGCAATCACAACACCTGGTGCAGGGTGACGTCAGCTACCAGAGCTCTATAGGGAATAATTTAAAAGCTTAATAATTTAATAAGATTAATAATTTAATAAAATGAATACGATTAATAATTTAATAAGATTAATAAGAAAATATTAAAATGCAAGTAAGTGATTTTGATAGTTTAGAAGCCTTGACAGTCCGCCACTGGCAGCGAGACAGTGGACATTGGATTATCAGACAAATAAAGCAAAACAGCAATCAATCCGTACTGATGTGTATTGAAGGAGGAATGAGCCACACAAACATTTGTAGGAAACACAGAACATCACCAGTGAGACTATTTTAATATGGACAGAACAAAACTGTTGTGTGCATTCATCAGAAATACCGAGGGATTGTTGAGAGGCTTGTGGGACCAGGAATAAAAATGTCACAGAAGATGATATAATGTTTAACTAGAAAAAAAGTAGGTTAGTGTGCACTTGATTCGATGGGGGAAATATTTTTAACCTCTTTAAATGACAAAAAGGCAAAGATAATAAGTGTGAGGTAAATATTGTGTTTAATAAACAAACATCAGTCAGGGAACTGACATTAGTCTGGGGATGGAGAAGGGGGAGGGGGGATATAAAGCACAATGCACATGTGTAGAGGTGGGGGACATATTTATCTGTTACACAAGGTGCCCCCGTACAGTAGGAGCAGGAAGTTCTATATAACATACAGACCAGGATCCAAGTCTACGGTACAAAAACTTAGCAGCAACATGTTAACATCGGAGACCAAGGGGCTAACAAAGTAGTTTCATTTAGAAAAAGTCACAGTATTCTTTAAGCATAAATTTGTTAAAAAGGTAAAAACAGTTCTAAGCATCCTCTAGGGTCAATGCTACGCACAAGATCTGTGTGTGAAATACATAAGGTAGGGAAATTATCTATACATTTATACTCTAATATAAAGACCTTCTGGTAATGGCACAGTACAAACTCTCAGGAAAAGCGACAAAAATATACAATGTCTTCACGTCACATTTGCAGATTAAAATGTAACTAAGGTCTCTGGCAAGCACAATAGTTTCAGTGATCCAAAAAAACAAAACAAAAAAACAAAACAACACGACTTCTCTTCAACCAAAATAAAGGACACCGTTTTGTTAGTTGAGCTATCTTGACAGATTATGTCTTTTTAATACAAAAATAAGGACAAATATAAATTAATATATATTAAAAGAATCAGATTGATACATGGGGGGATCTACTGAATAAGTACAGGTATTTATGATACAATAAATACTTGTCATTCATGACTGGGTGGGGTGGGATAAACAGAGACTAGTGTATTTAACCTGGCAGGTAAAACGTTTAACTCCACAGGTGAGAGTATTTGTAAGTGTTTGTGTGTGTGTTTTTCAGTAGCTGTATAAAATACCACAAGTTTGAGCACAGCTGTGTGTAGGATCATGCACACAGTCAGGAGGGACTGCTAAGGGAGGCTGCAAAACTACGATGGTGGTTTCTTGTGTTGCCCCGGGGGTTATCACAGCCCACCCTCTCCCTAAAACCAGCTCCTCCAAGTGGCGAGTCTGTGGTACTACCTGTTAAGGTTACTCCTAAAACACACAGACAGGAAGCAGAAGATCTACAGGAAGCGGTCCATCAGTCCTCCAGGGAAGAGACAGTGTGGCACACCATTGGAGTAAGGAAAAAGTCAACTCTTGTGTTTTTTTTTTTTTGTCTTTTTCTCCACTTCATAATAAAAAATAAGTCTGTTTTTGTACTTTACAATACGATTCAAAATCCCGAGGAAGCATCAATCATCAGTCCAGCACTGACAAGAAAAGAAACTCTTTTTTTTCTTTTAGTTGTTTCCTTTTGTTTTAGTTTTTTTTTAACCTTTTCCAGGGTTTTTAAAAAAAACAGGTTGGTGGTGGGGTGGGGGGTGGGGTACTGTAGAGGGTGGAGGGTTTCCTCACGGGGACCTTGGACAACAGGGTAAGGTGATCAAGTAAGGCGGGCAGGAACACAGAACATATCTGGAGAGGAGGAAATCTGCCGAGGGCGTTGTCTCTTTTTTTTTTTCTCTTTCCTTTTTTTAAATTTTTTTTTTTTTTTATGAAGAACACTTTGTACAGCCGCACTTGACAACTTTCTCCACTTCCTGGACGAAAGAAGAGCCGTCGGTGCACTGGAAGGTGTATTTCCTACGTTTGCTGCGTAGGGGGGTGCAGCAGGTGTCCTGTCCTTCTGCTCCCCCCGGGCAGCTGCCTCGACACTCTAGACGGGAGACCTTCTCCTGGGTTTGGCACGCCGCGTAGCCTTGCTGTCTCTGGTAGACATCTCGGATCCGTTCCCCTCGGCAGGCCACCTCTGCGGGCAGACAGAGTGGTTGCAAAAGTTTGTTTTTAAATGCAAACAAGCTAGTATAGAACATTTTGTGATCCCAGAAGTATTTACATCAAAACCTGTTTACTGAAACTATCTTTGATCTAAGCACTGGGCAAGAAGAATGCATGAATTAAAAGTTGATATCCCAGGATCTGCCGTTTAGGAAAAAATAAGCTGTATGTCGGACAGTGTTGTAGTGCAGGACTTAATGGTTAGAACAATAATAAAACATCTGTCTGCCATCGAGAGGACACAAAGAGGACAATGAGAAGAGGCAAAAAGGTTTGTGATAATTGAGACATGCAAATGCCCATCTAAAAAGAACGACTTTGTGGAGATGTTGTGAAATGTCCGAGTATTAAGCCAAGAAAAGAATATTTGCCAATTGAGGCATGACTACAGGACATTAAACACACAAACAATGTGCCCTCTGCAAAACACTATTTAACAGTCAGCCCAAGTAAAACATACACAAAAAAAATAGATAAATACATAAAAATTCAGATTGCAAAATAGAAATAATAGAACATATAATAACAATGGATCCAGGAAATCAAATAAATTGTTTGTCACTTCAGTAAAAATGTTCTTAAATGCATTATCTGTGCTGAGATTTAACCAAACTGCCTTGCCTAAGCTCAGCTCTAGTTAAAAAGTACACATTTAAAACTACAAACTGAGTCTTAAATATGAAAAAAAAAAAACATGACAATGATTATTGAAGAGACATTTTGAAGTGTGTGATTTGACATGAACAAATGTGAAAACAGTAACAAGGGATCGAGCAGTCTCACCTGAGTAACGCCCCGCATGGGGTTAAGAGGAAGCTCAGGAGATGCTGAGTTGAAAGAGTAGCGGGTTAGAAGAGTTAAGAGACATTAAACACTGTTAGACATTCATTGTTAATTGACTTAAAGAAGAAGGTTGTGTTAAAAGAAACATGCTTCGTATTCAAAAGCTTCTACAGTATTATTTTCGGAAGAATGCAGCAAGTTAGTTTACTGTAAACACTGCTAATGATTTTTACAAACACATCCAACATGCTTGTGTAAGAGAATCCATGTTTTTCACACCTCTGTCACACGCCTCTCCTGTGTATCCGCCGTTACACTCGCAGTATGCCTTGCCCAGGCCCGACACTCTACATTTGCCGTGTTTGCAGCGAGCCAGGCTGCAGGGGTTGTCTGTATCCTGGTCCTGCTCATCACAGAGAACGCCAGCGAAGCCAGGCTGGCAGCGACAGGAGTAAGAGTAGGAGTTGATTGGGAGGCAGGTACCGTGGATACACCTTTAGGGTGGAGAAGAAAAGGGGCATGATAGAAGATGAATAAATGGACGAATATACGTGTGCAAATGCGACTCTGATCTCATACAAATCCTGGTCTTCTCGACGAACACTCACTTGTTGCCGTCGCAGGGGTTGCTGACTTGCTGGTCACACAGAGTTCCAGTCCAGCCCGGGTGGCAGGTACAAGAGAAGCCACGGTGACCAGTCGGGTGGCAGTCCCCTTGGACGCAGGCGCCTCTCTGGCACGGCTGGCAGCCTGGCTCCACCCCCTGGCCAAGCCACTGTGGAGTCCCAGAGCCTGAAGCCCCTGGGTTCAGCCCAGCCCCCAGGTCTTGGAGCTTCCCGTTGATGTAGAGGTTGCGGAGGCAGCCGTGGAAGCTGGTGCCATTGCGGCCCCCTGAGCTATGCTGCAGGGACGAAAGACCCCCAGAGGCTGAGGCTCGCTCTGGCATACCTGGATAAAGAAAGGAGCAACAAGCAAATCTAAATCACTTTTTACACACACAGATTTTTGAGTAATATTGCTGTTGTTTATTATCATTTGGGTCCATTTAAAGATTTTAAACACTCAAAGAACAGTCTAAAAATCTGTGCAGAGCACCTGCGCCAGTGTTTTGAATAATCTGCAGTTTATCTTTTTCTTGGGCACTCCATTAAGGGATTCAAATCCAGTTATAAAAGGATGCATTAGCCTCTCAGTACCTTCCCCAAGAGAGACCCGCACCCTGCACTTTGGAAAAACCTCTAAGATGATTAAAGGTACTTTTAGTGATGTATTGTTGTGGGCTTCATTTTTCCAACCAGGATCAAAATGCCCATCAAGGTCATTTGTGGTCTAATGTGCCAGGGGTTTTAGGCTAGTTCGTCTACGGCAGATATTTACCCAAATAGAAAACCTTATCTTACAAATGCAGTGGAACAGTGAAGTATTTATTGCGTATTTGTCTTCATCTTCGTCGTTGACACTGACACACTCATAGATATACAGCTACTCCGTGCTTTAGTACTTACCTCCCAGGTAAAGTGGAGAGTCTATGTTGAGCGTGGACTGTTTGCTGATGGAGTTGATGGATTTGGGGGGCCCGCCATCGATGGACAGAGACAGAGTCTGGTCCGATGCGACCAACTCCACAGCGTGGAAACTACCGTCGTTCACCGTCTCCACGCTGAGAGACAAAGAAAGGGAGGACGGAGAGACTCGTTTTAAACATGAATGCATCACCAGTGAGCGTCGATCCGTCGGACGCGTCTACTTGCGTGTGTGTGCGCACCTGTAAATGGCAGAAGGCGGGTAGGATCCGGTGTCGTAGCTGACCCTGAGACGTCCCCTGTACAGCTCCATGGCAATGTGATCATTGTCCCCCTTGTACAGCAACACGCCACTGTCCTCATCTGTAGCAATCTGAAAATAAACACAGGATGTCCGTGTTAATGACCTACTTACAGCAGGGGGACATGTCCTAATATAGTCTAAAATCTTACTACAATTACAATAAAAGGTATTTTGAGTTGCTGTTTTTTTCAGTCCACATGGGGGCAGCAGAAACAACTAATAACTTTTAAGTTGCCTGCATTCAGGTCACCCAGCAAATGTAAATCTAGCATTTGCCCACTTTTAGCCCATTTATTCCTCCAATAGACAATCAATTGAAAAAAAAAATAATGTATGAGAACACACAGGCTGCTGTACTTGTGCAGGTAAATGACCTTTGTTTTACGGTACTGGAGTGTGTGTAGAGTAAAACGTAGTGTTTGAGATAGAGGTTCATATAAAATTAGGCATTTCAATTCCAGAGGTTCTCTACCTAGGGGTCATAAGTTAATTTTGATTAATAGCACAGGAAAAAGAAAAAGAAAAGACATCTTTTGAAGTACAAATGTGTGTTCGTGGATATCTAAAACAAGGAGTCCCAACCAGACCCACTTTTCTGCATCAAAAAGCTGAAATATTTACAGTATATGGTGTAAAAAAAAAGAAAAAGAAAAAAAAAGGAAACCGTATTTTTAGTTTAAATATAGTCAAGCAGAAATTTAAAGTAGCACGGAGTTAAAATGATTGATTTCGCACCTGTAGGCTGATGTTTGTCTCCGGTGAGAGGAGACTGGAGGGAAGCTGAAGGTAGGACTCCCGGTTCACAAAGTTGACACTGACCAGTGTCTCGCAGCGCTCGCCCTCGTAGCCGTGGAGACACTGGCAGCGAGGGTCTGTTCCCACGACAACGCACTGCGCCCCGTTGAGGCACTCGTGGTTGTCACAGGGGCTGGTGCGAGGAAGAACCATCGGCGGAGAGAACTCGCAGAATAACCCGCTGCAACACACACAGTCGCACACATGAAACACGGCAGCTTCGCCTTAAAACCGTCAGGAGCAGCTACAGCACTCCTAACCAGAACAGTCATTTCTGTGTGATGTGTACATGCAACTTAATTTTTTTCAGGACACTAGTAGCCGATAAGTGTGAACATGTGTTTATTGTTTTATCATTGTCATATGCTTAGGGTTTTGTTTGGTGCTTTCAAGTAAAGCTAGACATTTGAGATTTGAGAGTAAGCAGAACTAACGGTGCTGGGAAATAAAAACCCTAAACACATCAACACATAGGAAGGCATTTTAAAGGGGAACTACTGTTTCTTTTACAACCTGGACCTCATTTCTGGCATAAAATACGATTGTTTACTCACCCATATAACTTTTGTGTCATTTGTAGTCAGTCGGGAGATATTTAGATCTGCGTATATCCATATAGTGAGAGTGACTGGGGCACCGAAACGCAGCCTCTAAATAACGCATTATCTGCCGCGAAACTTCATTTCACCAATATTTTGTTATTGTACGCTAGTGCTATTCCCCGTTGAGTCCGGAGTTACCTGTTATCTGTCTGTAGGTTAATCTACAGAACCCGGATGATGTCTTCTGACCTGGATGATGTCATGTCTGAGCGCCGCGCGCACCCGCAACGGTCGGCTTGTTTACCTTTAATTTGCTACCGCTATGGTTCGTCCACAACCTCAGAATCGGAAAAATATTCAGCCATGTTGCAAAAAAATAGCAGTAGCTTTCGGTGCCCCATTCACTCCCACTATATGGATGTACGCAGATCTAAATATCTCCAGATTGACTACAAATGACACAAAAGTTATATGGGTGAGTAAACAATCGTATTTTATGCCAGAAATAAAGTCCAGGTTGTAAAAAACAGTAGTTCCCCTTTAACTATTTTTGTATTTTTACTATAATTTTTTCCTCCTAAACCCACACTATCAAACACGTATATGCACAACTAACTTGCAAAGGCAAGCCCAGCAAAGAGGCACATTAAAGATAAATTCTACTCAAACGCATTCTGCGGCAAACAAAGAATATAGACTACTGTGACATATGCCGCTTGTTAAAAATAAAATGGTCGTCATAATATTAAACAATGTGTGAGTTCCTGCTGCGAGGCGTTCCTCACCTGTATCCCGCTGGACAGACGCAGGTGTATCCATTAACGGCGTCAATGCACTGACCTCCGTTCTGACACTTGTTCTCTTCGCAGTCGTCGTAGTCCAGCTCACAGTGCTCACCTACAAAACCAGGAGTGCACTCACACCTAAAAAAAAAAAAGTTTGCAGACACGCACAGAAATGCTTGTTAGCACTGAACTTTCGTTTGCTCTTTGCAAAGACACAGCTGCTCTTCGGCTAAACAAACTGTTTGTTGCACACACACACACAGCTTTTCTCTGCAGGGAGAAATCAGCAACTCATTTATTTCAGAGTGCAAATCTTAAGCATTCGAATGCTGCGGGAGAGAAAAACTCCACTATCTCTGCTTATGTGTGTGTGCGTCCAATCCACTCACTTGTATCCCTGAGGGGTCAAAATACACTTTGAGTCGTGCTGACACGGGTTCAGCTCTGGGGCGCAGAAATCCAGTTTCTCTTCACATAGCTCCCCTAGAAACACACAAACATACAAATCATCTCAACACCTTCTAAATATACTTTGCATACCATTAAAGATAAAAGGAAATTATTATATAAAACACATCAACAGTTTCCAGCTCTAACTCCCTTACAGTGTTTATTCTTTGTGTGTGGATTGCACTGCTTGTGTCTGTACTACATACACAGATATGTGTGCGTGGTAAGGGTGTGTGCTCAGATGATGGATGACTCTCTCGTGGCCAGGACCAACACAGTGGTCTGATAAATGATCTCATCACCAGGAGTGTCACACTCCTGATGATATTCGAGAGTGTACACCGATGTCCCAAAACTCTGAACTCCAAATGAATCACCGATGAGGCATCAGGGAATAAACCGACGCTCCTGACGGCAGAAGGCCCTCTCTGGGAATAATTACACAACCTCTGGGGGATGAGTGAGAATGGGCGTTAAATGATGGGAGTGCTTTGGAGCATCTGTTTCAGTAGCAACTCCACCACCTCACTTATATAGAAGCAGCAGTTGTATTTGCTTAATACGTTTGTAATTATACCATTAAACGGTGGATGTCTTTTTTTTTTGTTAAAAGTATGAAATTTATTTGCATAAATTTACACCGATCAAGCATAACATTATGACCACTCACAGGAGTCGTAAATAACATTGACCATCTTGTGACAATACAATGTTCTGCTGGGAAACTTTTGGACCTGGCATTCATGTGGATGTTACTTAGACATGTAGCACCCATCTAGACCAGACCAGACACCCCCACCCCATAAGTAATGACACTCCTTGATGGTACCAGCCATCCCCAGCAGGATGCAGCCTGACACAAAAATGGTTTAGGAACTTAAAAAAGGTGCAAATTTTGTCCTCTAAATTCACTAGATCCCAAACTGATCAAGTATCTGTGGGATGATCCACAGAGGCCCCTCCCCTCAACCCATAGGACCCAAAGTCCTCCACTAACAATATCCTGTTGCCAGACACCACAGGACACCCTCAGAAGGCCCATGTCCATTCTCTGATGAGTCACAACTGTTTTGGAGGCACAAGGGATATCTACACAATATTAGGAAGGTGGTCATAATGTTATGCCTGATCGGTGTAAGTTCCATTTTGATGCATAGTGTGAGACTTTAGCTATGAACAACTGATACACTGTAAAGTAGATATTTAGGTTTGAGGCGGCAGACCGCGTCAATGGAACATCACACTGACATTTATTAAAATGACATGTGACTCATTATGTTTCTCTAACTCTAATCAAAAGAATCCCAAGAAAGGCCAAACAACACCAACAGTGAACTGTTCCTCTTATAATTTAAGCAGCTGTGCGCAAAATGCTATAAATGTTCTGATAGACTCACACACTATGGTTTAGTTTCAGTCCACGCAGTTGTGCACAAGACCAAACAGTCAGCACTGCTCCAGTTTGAGTTTAAGTTCGTTAAGAGCAGAGTGCTTGTGATCGTCCTGGAGGAATGAATGGGCCACCGGACGGATGTATAAAGTACAACGAGACAAAGAAACACATTGTTGGTTTCGTCTTTTCGTGGGTTTCTTTGAAATTCACAACGCTATAAAATATTGCGAGCACCCTCCCTTAACGTCAACATGTTTACCTCGTATAGTGATCACATGTACGCATGAAGCAGCATGACAGCAGACATCTGAGAGGGCGAATAGCAAACTCAGCCGTCTCTTCGTACATCAAAGACATGCACTGCTACCACGGAGCATGACAAACTGCTTACAGTACATTAAATGCGCATATCAAATTTCAGGGGAGCATGGATAAAGCACAGGAAATGAGGGAAGTTGGGAACTGAAGTAAGGAAGGAAGAGGAGAGAAAGAGAAAAGACAGAGAGAACAGACTAACCTCTCTCCACCTCATTGGTAGCAGCTGCAACCACGAAAAAAAAAAAGGAAGAAAAAAAAAAAGATGACAGATGACAGAAAGCAGAGCGAGACAGGAGAGAAGACACAGGACAGCGAAATATAGAAAGACAGAGAGAGAACACGGCCACAAAGGTTAGCAGTCAGAGATGATTAGCACAGTGCAAAAGCAGACAAACGAGTAGCAGCAGACCAGTGTTAGTCAGGTAAAATAGGATTTGTCTGCAGTCTGTTACTGGGAACAGACCTTTCTTTATTTGTGTACTCAGCAGGTTTCAGAGGACACAGTAAAGTTAGGAGGGCAGAGAAGATATTTCAGGTGACTCTAGTTCCTTCTAGGTTTTATATTATATTATATTTGTATTTTCTATAGACCAATTTACTGTAAGCGACTTAAAAGTGAAGCACGTCGACAAATCAGATCGGCTCGTTTGCAAAAAAAAAATGTGTATAAGAAAACATCTGGAAACAGGCAAGAGTTTGTGCACATCTGGTTAACTTTACCTCCTGAGGTGCACTTTGAAAAATGCCTCTAATGGTGAAAAAACATCCAAGGATTGATGTGAAAACTAACAAAACATCTGCAGCTTTAATTACTTTTAAATTCTGGATCAATTTGAGATGCGTTCAATGACCGCTGTTCAAACCAGCTCTAACAATTATTATTATTATACTTCTATCTGGTACAGATTAGAGAAACAGGAAATACAGGATGAAGAAAGCACGCCGGCATCCAGCGGCCCCTCCCGGTTTGTTTGTCTTTCGTTAACATGTGTTACCTGTGTATTCCGGCGAGCACATGCATGTGTAGTTGTTGATCCCGTCGACGCAGGTGGAGTTGTTCTCACAGTCGTTGTCCTCGCAGTCGTCGATGTTGATCTCGCACGCGTCGCCTTCGAAGCCCTCCGGACACACGCACCTGGGATCACGACACACACGACAGGTACGTAAGTAGGACATCTAGAAAATTATTATTTTTAACCACAGATTAGTCAGAAAATAGCAAAACATGCCTGTAATAATTCTCAGCAGCTCAATCCTTAATGTCTTGTTTTAACTGACTGACAGTCTGAAACCCAAAGGTATTTAGTTTACTATTATTTACAAGAAGTGAATCTAGCATCTAATCCTCACATTTCTGAGGCTGACGTCAACACATTCAAGGACACAGCTTGTCAACAGACAAAGAAAGCAACTGCTTGGGGCCGCCTGAAGGCTGAGAAACTTTAAGCTTAAGAAGTGGCAATTTTTCTCAATCCCAGTAGGAAACATGCCCTAAGGTGCCCCCCACCTGACACGACTATGTAAACACTCAATCCTGTTACTGTTACAGCGTCGCGTTCAGTGAGAACAATTCAAAATTAAAGAAGGTATCCCTCCGAGAAAGAAAACAGCGGTGAGTGACTCAGCATCATGAAAATTAATAAAACTAAATAGCAGACTGAACGCTGCTAGTCTAGCCTTAACTATGGGGGAGGGACTTTGAATAAAAAATTAGGGGTCCAAGCACGGAAAGTGGTTGGGATCTTATTAATTTTGTTCATATTTTTATAATTCTTTTTTTGTTCTGTCAGAAAAAAAGGACAGTATGGAGTAAACTGTACGGGGTGCAAAGATGCGACCTTGATCCAAGACAGAGCGTCCCAAAAAAGGGAATTTCCTAAAACAATTGACACGGGTCAAACCTCAAGGTGGCGCTAACGTAAAGGTGAACCTGTCTTTTTGATGAAGTCGTGAACGCTAGGTCTTCACTGCGTTCCTTGAATGCGGTCACAGCTCATGATTTAGGACACGCCCACTTCTACTTCCACCACATTTGCCCTGGATTTTTTTTTTTTTTTTACACAGAACAAGATGGGTCAAAATATTCCAAATTATCCCTCAAAAAACATGTCAGACATTATGGATGGAGAGGTCAAAGGTCACGCATTGAAAGGAATCATGGCAAGAACGCAGAGACAACACAACTAACAACCAGTCCGTGCAGCGGAAGGTCTGACACCAGTGGGGGACGCCTTGGACCCTCATAATCACGTCGCCAGTCTATCGCAGGGCAAACACAGAGAGACAGACAACCATTCACACTCACACTCACACCTACGGCCAATGTAGAATCACCAATTAACCTAATGAGCATGTCTTTGGACGGTGGGAGGAAGCCGGAGAACCCGGAGAGAACCCACGCAGACACAGGGAGAACATGCAAACTCCACACAGAAAGGCCCAGTCGGCCCATGGATTCGAACCCGGAACCTTCTTGCTGTGAGGCATCAGTGCTAACCACCGCTCCAATGTTCCACCCGACTCTAGAATCAATTCTGAACAAATATCGGGAAATTCATCCCAAAAAAAAAAAAGGAACATTTCTGTTGACAAATTGACTAATCAGTGCAGCTCTAATAGAGGACATTGGCAAATCTTGGGGACAAAGACATTGACACACACACACACACGTGCATGCAGCTCAAAAACAGCAGCGTCAGCTCCATCTCCATATCCCCAGTATAGAGTCATTATTGTGTTAACGTGAGCGTGCCTCAACTCTGTAACTACCACTCAGGTTTATTACCGCCGACACGCACACATGCACATACACGGCGTTCCGAGTGCTATATTATGAGTCTAATGAAGAGCTCTTATGCGGCACACACTCGCGTGGATTAATATCTCATTATATAGTCAGCGACAGCTCTTCGCGATTAATATTCCAACCTCTACACCGAAGGAAGAGAAATAACACGATGATGGAAATCCAGACAAGATAGGGTAACAGAGGAGACGGAGAGAGAAGGCGAGAAAAAAAAAGAGACAGAGGAAGGCAGAGGAGGTCTTGAGACGGTTTAATTGTCCGTGTGGGTGGTTAAAATTAGCTCGGGGCAAGCAGAGAGACTCCACTTGTGTTTATACTAAACAGCCTAATGAAGAGAAGACGATCCTCGCAGGAGGCCTGTCCAGCTCGGAGACGCCCCAAGAGCAGATCTGGTCCCCTGAGACATTTACCTCCTGTAAATTCATTCCCACCTCCTATTTGTGGCGCACTGATGGAGTTATCTGCTGAGGATGCACAGATAAGCCTTGAGAGCAGTCTCAGTAATCAGCGGTCTGTGTGTGTCTGGTGTTTGGTGTTCAGCTTGATTCAACAAACCCTGCAGGACCTCTGCTGACATAGTGATTTATGCAGTTTCTATTTTGTACCTTAAAGTTTTCCGTTGATCTTTATTTACTTAACAGTTATCATGAAATGGGACAAAAATGAGCGTGGAAACTATTTGTTTAGCCTCTTGTTGAGATACACAGCCTGACCAAAAAAAAAAGTCGCCACCTGGATTTCACTAAGCAAATAGGTACGAGCCTCCTATTGGATAATTACTGCATGGGTGATTATCTTTCAGCTGGCAACAAGTTATTTAACCCCAACTGATGCAATGAGTAGCTTCTCATTTCTTAAACAACCATGTTGAAAGACACATCCTGTGGTGGTGGAAAAGATGTTAGTCTGTTTGAGAAGGGTCAAATCATTGGCATGCATCAAGCAGAGAAAACAACTAAGGAGATTGAAGAAACTACTAAAATTGGTTTAAGAACTGTCCAACGCTTTATTAAAAACTGGAAGGATAGTGGGGAACCATGGCATCAGGGTTAGAAGAGAGGCAGATGAAGTGATGCACCCATCATGCCTAGTGTCTACTGTACAAGCCTGTGGGGGCAGTGCTATGATCTGGGGTTGCTGCAGTTGCTCAGGTCTAGGTTCAGCAACATTATGTTGCCCAAAGAATGAGGTCAGCTGACTACCTGAATATACTGAATGACCAGGTTATTCCGTCAATGGATTTT
This sequence comes from Chelon labrosus, assembly GCF_963514085.1. Classification (NCBI taxonomy): domain Eukaryota; kingdom Metazoa; phylum Chordata; class Actinopteri; order Mugiliformes; family Mugilidae; genus Chelon; species Chelon labrosus. The sequence goes on from NC_140338.1 coordinate 12,301,416, forward strand.
TTCTTCCCTGATGTTCACGGGCATATTCCAAGATGACGATGTCAGGATTCATGGGGCTCAAATTGTGAAAGAGTGGTTCAGGGAGCATGAGACATCATTTTCACACATGGATTGGCCACCACAGAGTCCAGACCTTAACCCCATTGAGAATCTTTGGGATGTGCTGGAGAAGCTTTTGTGCAGTGGTCAGACTCTCCCATCATCAATACAAGATCTTGGTGAAAAATGAATGCAACACTGGATGGAAATAAATCTAGTGACATTGCAGAAGCTTATCAAAGCAATGCGACAGCGAATGTGTGCTGTGATCAAAGCTAAAGGAAGTCCAACGAAATATTAGAGTGTGTGACTTTTTTTTTTTTTAGTGGCAACTTTTTTTTTGGCCAGGCAGTGTATTTTTTACTTGCATATATTCAGACGTCATCTCGGATTAAAGGCACCATTAATAATTTAGATAAACACCCAACGGTTAATATGTCAAATGGTGCACTTCCGTGATGTGCATTATTTCGAGGTGCTCAAAAGGAGACAGATTATAAAACAAAGAATGACCCAGATGTACTGGATCCTATATTTGCCATCCTCTCAAGCAAATGCTGACTCAACACAAAGGCTTTAGAAACCATCCTCTGGACACACAGAGGGTACGCGGCCACATCCTTTTCCCAGGCTGAGAAGTAAACCTTGAGACTGACCGCAAATGTTTTCATGTAATATTCATATAATAGCCTGTGAAGGAATAACGGCCGGAAGTCTCTCACCAAAAGTTGCTCTCCTCTCCTTCCTTCAGATGGCAAGTTCCTCCGCTCTGGCATGGGTTACTGATGCAGGCGTGAATGGGCTCCTCGCAGTTTTGACCCTGCAAAGCACACACACACACACATATTGAGTGCTGTCAGAGAAACAACAGACTGTCACAATTGCCAAGTGTTGCATCAACTGTCTTGGAAGTAGTTTTCTCTTATCCTCACTTTCTGCCATCACTCAAACCCTTTACAAATACATTGTTAAAGAAAAAGAGAAAAAAGAAAGAAGACAAGGTATATCTACCTGTTTGTACATTTGTGCTGTATATGAGAATGGAAATACTGAAAGGCTTTTATCTAGTTGCGAGTGGTGACCCTTTGTTAGGACAGATGACTGAGCAAAAGGCATGTGTACCTTGAATCCATAAGGGCAGGTGCAGCGGTAGTAGTGAACAGGGTCGTTGGCGCATGTGCCGTCGTTCTTGCAGGGATTGGACAGGCAAGGCTCACACTTAGCCTGGATACTCATGTCCACGGGGCCTGTGTGACGCACCAAACCACACACACACACAAACATGTACACGAGAAGGATTAATATCCTATAATTGTCTGCATTTAAAGGAGTAAGAGATGTTGAAATACACAGGTTTACATACACTTAAGACAGCTGCACATTGTTAGGGACCTGCATAAACCTTGCACCTTCAAATGTCAGCTTTTTTTTTTGCAAATGGTTAAGATGTTTGGCTTCAGTTTGAATTATAAAGTACTATAGATAATGGAATATTAGCATTAATATGTGCTGGAACATTTCAAGGCTGCATAATAAATGTTCACATATATAAGATGACATTGTCTTTGCAGGACCGTGGCATGTACAGAAGACACACATATCCCCAGGATTTGATGACAGAACATCGACATTTAACAGCCAGAGCACACGACGGCGGTCAGAACACGAGGGCTGAAAAGGAAGCGGAGGAGTATTTGGGTCTGGTCAAGGTTCAGAGGAGAGGAACGTTAAGGTGGGACCGTCTCGGACTGGGGAGCCGGGGACTGAGGAGGAAGTACCGGGATATGATTGGCTACTTTACCTGGCACCAGAAAACCACAAGGCCCGGGGACTTCTACAGGGCGTCAGTTAGATTAGGTCAAAAATAGGTTTCAGTCACATGTTCAAAGTTAATGAGAAATAATGAGGTTACGGTTGAAGGTTAAAGGTTAAAGGTCAAGAGTCAGACGCATTTTGCAAAAAAGTTGCAGCCACAGTCAGGTGCAAACACATTTGTGGATTACACATTAATTATATATATACACACATCACTGTCCAGTGAAAACAATGCATATCCTAATAAATAATCTAAAAATACACAATGCCAAATATTTAAATTGGGCTGTTTCAATTTCTATTTTTGGAAATACGGATTGGACAAGTTAGTAAATGACAACCCCTGGTCTCCTCATTAAGTGTGTTGACACACTTAACTATTGTTGTTGTTGACAGAACTTAACTATTGCTCCTGTAAAGTATGCGTGTTCATGATTTTGTTCTTGCATAATTCTTCTTTCAGATACAACAGTGTCTCTGAATGTGTATAGTGTCTGGTCATGTGCAAGGCTACCTGTGCGACAGTACTGCACGTGTGTAACAGTGTGCATTTACCTGTGCAGGTAAACTTCTTGGAGGGCGTTGTGAGGAGCAATTTATCCGTCATATCACCGGGCCCCGCGCAACGGGCAATGCCTGGCTCCTTGTAGCCGCTCTTCACCCAGTCTGACAGCCACTGCATGTGGCAGTCGCAGTACAGCGGGTTGGCACCCAGAGCCCTGGCAGACAAACAGAGGGAAACATGAGAGCAATGTTCAGATATACAGTCGTAAGAGAGAAAAGGTGCATGAAATTCAGAGCCAATGTGCTGGAGTATGGGGCCAAAAGACAAAAAAAAAAGTGTGACTCGTCCATCACTGTCAAATTCAACATGAAACCCTGATATAGTATCACGAGTAGAGGTGCTGACTGGTAGAACTGGTCTCATCTGGCATTTGTATTGAAAAAAAGAAGATGATGAAGCAGCTGGTTGTTATAAGCGCTATCCATGGTGCTGATCTTAGAGAGCGTCCCAGATTCAGGCCCTCCCTCACTGGCTGCTGGTAACTTAAGTTGTTTTCATCATCCTTCACTTGTGCGAAACCGATTTAACCATGTTCCACAGCCTTAGTTTGATGGTGACATCCAAAAGACCACACGAGTAAACTAAAGCCAGTCAGTCATCAGTTGATGGTCACGTCAGTATATTATTTTCAACAAGAGCCTCGTCCGTTACACGGTACTTGTCAGAATAAGTTTTATAACGCTTTGATTTCTTGTGTTTCTGTGCGGGCTCATCTCCACTGCAGGGGTTTTGTGGGTGGTTTTGCAATAGATCCATTTCACAGATTTCCCGTTAAAATCCATTATTCAGCAAAGTAAGAAAAAAAGTTTTAGCCACGAGGAATAACATGGTACATAACAATGCTCAGAGGAACACCATTTGAATTGCAAATATTTGGATCTATTACCATTACCAGGAAGAAGGACCAAGCAGATTTAGGATCCAGGTTTTAATTTAACAAAAAAAGTTTTTGGATGTATTTCTTGTTCAGCTACTTTTTAGTCCCATATGGTTACAGCCGAGGCTCACTGAACAGGCAGTTTTTCCTTTCAGGTGATGAAAACGGGCTCTTTGGTGATGAAAATGTGGTTTTGTGGGTTGGCAACTTGGGTGAGAAGGTAGATTCATCCATCACAAAGCAAGACACGAGCAGTGATGTATGTGTGTTACTCACAGGTGGGAAAGCGACGACAGGTCTTTGAATGCTCCTTCTGGTATCAGTGAAATGTCGTTGCCATGGAGAGACCTGAGAAAATACGAGTGAAACGTGATGAGCAGAGAAAAGGGGCTGGATGTTAAAAGTGTGAATCGTTTCTTATTAAACACCAGTTGGACTCAAGACTTTCTGAAGTTCTCCTTTACTATAAGGATGTTTTGTGGAGATACTCACAGCAAACGCAAAGACTTGAGTCCATCGAAGGCCCTCACTGGGATGCATCGCAGGCGGTTGTAGCTCAGGATTCTTTACACACAGAATTGACACGTTGACATGGAGACAAATGCAGACTTTTTTTTTTTTTTTTTCACACAATATTTTCAAATGCAGCGAAAGCATTTGAAAATCCATACGATCCACTTTACAAAACTACATCCCCCTGAGTCAAACAGGCAAAGCAGCAAACACAGACACAGAGTTTAACACATCCTCCAAGTGGAAGATGCACACAGTCATGTCTTACAAACACAAACATCTCGCACTCAGAGCCCTGATCTTTATGTGTTTTGTGTTTTTTTTTTTTATCCTTGGGCAGAGTCATTTACAGTAACTATGAGACAAAATATCTGTAGTGCACACTGGTGCATAGACTGTATATAAATATGGACAATGTGTCTCCACTTCCTTGCATTGGCCAAACTGACGCTATCTTCTCAGAGATACAGGCAGCGCCATCTTGTGACTTTGGAGTTTGCGCAGTACAGTCCAAGAGTGGCATCAACATTACATTAACCACCTAAAACGACAAAAACTATCCTTGAAAAAATCTTATTTGACGTGTATTTTAGTGTTTTAGTTTTCCCAAGTCCCATCCACTAACATGGAGGAGGCGGAGCTTATGACCTATACTGCAGCCAGCCACCAGGGGGAGCTGTACTTGCTTTGATTTCACTTTTGAGGAGCTGTTCTGCCATTCATCTTTATACTGTCTACGGCAGATATAAACACAACTTATTAATGTATATAACATGTTTACTCACGGTCCCAAACCAGTACATCTTCCACTCCCTGACTGCTTTATGCATTACTGACATTTTTTTATATGATTTGTCTGAGATAGACTTGTCAACTGCTTCAGGCAGTTTCCTCACTTGTTTTATGACAAATACAAACAAAAACTTGTATTATTGTTTGCTAACGGTGCCCTCAGACATTCCCATAATTCTTTTAAGACAGCACACAGGTGGTTACTATATGTGTGACTATGTAATACAGTCTCACAAAGTAGCTGCAGCTTCCTTACTAGATTTTATGCTTTCATCTGATCAAGGGCATCCTCTCCCTGAGCATTTGTGACCTACACACATGCGCACACACCCACACCACCACGCATCGCAAAAGGACTGATGTAAAGCCAGACTCACAGGGTAAGCAGTTCGGACATGTTACTGAGGCTGTGGTTGGACAACGTGCTGATCTGGTTGTTACTCAAATCACTGAAAAGGAAACGACAACAGAGACATAAAACACACGCACAAGCACGGTAAACACATGCGAATCCACACGCAAACAAGAGTCCGTAGGCATCACATAATACTCCTCCGTAGTCTGCTGTACACTGTCGACTGTCACGGCGGTGTTAGGACCAAACAAGGTCACAACAGTGATTCAAAACAGAACTCTGACAGAATAACAGTCGGTTAGTTTAATAAGCAGAGTGCAGGAAAACACAGGCCAAGACAGAATCCTTAACGAAATCTGGCTTTGTGAATTAAAACCTTTGTGTGTAATATCTGTTGTCTGTCGAGGCCCTGCGTGTGAGACTTACATGAGTGTTAAGTGTTTGTAATTGGAAAGCTCCACAGGAACCTGAGTGAAGTGATTCCCATCCAAATACCTGCGAGACAGACAGAGGAAGAGATTAGTGCACACAGACAGAGAATGGAAACAAAAGAGAGGGGGGAAATATAGTGAAAATAGAAGATGCAAAGGAGGAATGGGAAACAGAGACACAGAAAATGAGAAGGGAGAAAATGAAGTTTTAACCATGTGGGAAATTCCTCATATCCACCAGTGTGAGCAGTCATTACTGCTACAGCCATAATAAACACTGGAGCCTAATATCCCCACAGGCGTCTCTCTGCCTCTCTCTCTCGTTCTAACACACATACACAAGTGAGGTCCTCTCTCCTTCCCTTTGATACAATGTGCTATTAATCCAGCCTATTAATTAAGTCTTTGTTAATATTGGAAGAACCATGTCCCCCACAGGAGGAATACTGAAATGATAGAAAATACCACCAAGTCGGCCCTCTGATGTTTAATTTAAGGCTATCATTTTCTAATCATCGGGGATTTATCGTGTGGGATTGTTATGTGTGTGTCGAAATTAGTTTCTGAAATAAAATCCTTTGTGAGCCTGCAATGCAATGTACCTGTGTCTCTACAATCCTTTACAGCGTTACTGTGTTTTCACCTGTTTTCTGATTAGGTGAAGCTCCAGCACATTACTGGTACTGATGAATTACACCAAAGCCCTCAACAAAGCTTTATGGTTTTCATAATGCTGATCAATTTTGTAAGCGCCATGATTGTCTCTGTATTTCTTGGATTTTAAATCTGGTGACTGTGACGACTCTTTCGCGTTTCTTAGCAATGAATTTTATTTTGTTTGGAAGCATTGAAGAAGAAAACTGTTGCAGGAAGTGTTTGGGGTCGAGGGACTTTTTTTTACGTCGATTAATACGTGGTGAAAGTCGAGTCGACGTCGGCTAGTCGATGACGTCACACATAAAAACACAGTATAAGAGTTATATTCTTGACCTGAATACTATATATTTTAGCGTCTCACACAAAAGAAGCTACGGAGGACCGTAAACACCGTCAGTCTGACACTTTTAATATGCCGCTCTCGCTCACAGCAACAGTGTCAACTAATATAACACAACAGTACTGAACATAAACACACGAGCTTATCAATTCTGTGCGCTGCAGGGGTAGCCTATATTAATCGGCACCGTCAATAGCGTTTAATAGCTCTTCACAGCGTGTTGTAAAAGAGGATAATGTAGCCGGGGTATAAAAAAAATGCGGTATATCTTGGATATTCACCAGTAAACTGTTGATTTGTAGCCTCCTTCTCTCTGTTACCGCTGGTGAAGTTGTTAATTGACTGTCGTTGAGAGGATTTGGACCGTTCCTCTGTTAGCGTTAGCGGATGTGCATTGCAGTAGTATTGACTTACATATTCTACATGTCACGGTAGAAGGGGCTTCATCTTTAGTGAAGTATTTCCACACACTTGATGAACCGCTGCTAGTTTGCTGCAATGACCCACTGAGCTCCTCACCTGTCTTCTCGGAAGCGTCCATGTTGTTATTGTCACGTGATCAGTGACTAGTCGACTTCCTGCCAAAAGCGTCACGGCACAGCAGTATAGTCGACTAGTCGACTACTCGGTACAACCCCTAGGTAGTGTACCTGTTAAGTATGAGTCTAATAAAATTCAGATTAAGAATTACTGTCTAAATAAGAAAGGCAGTAATTAGCCAACAGTGTTGAAACGCGCTTAAATAATAGGAGGCATTGAGGACAGTCATGGATTCTTGGACAGGTCAATATTTTGAGAAAAACTAAATAGTGGATTATTGTCTTGGAGCTTCAGAAACTTCTCGGTATTTTTGTAGTCTATTCCCGAACACGATCCTGGAACTTTCCAGAGCCAGCATGCGTATGTCATATGCATGCATCAACAACGTTTGTGTAATTACTGTCGCTGCCAAAAGGCTTTCAGTGGTTGCTTCAAATATGCAACGTAATAGGTTTGAACTTTTCTGATGCACAAAATGGATGGTGCAATGGGAGAGGCAGTGTGTAAACAAGGGTCTTATACCGAATTCACATCCGTGGAAGCTCTTTGAAAAGACTGATCGAGTGCCAACTCTTGTGTGGGTTGGGATCATTGACTCAGTGAAACCACTGAAAATCTAACTGGATTATATGAAAAATGTCAAGTAAACAAAAACAGACTCGTTTTTTTATAAACTTTTTGGTGTTTGCAATGAATGGTGTCTTAAACTCAAACGTAAAAACAAGTAAATTGAATTTGCCTAGACTTGTTTTAGCTTTCTTGAAGTCATCTCATCCAGGTAGCTTCTTCAGTTCTAAGTGACTGATGGCGTTATTATTTGGAAGATCTGCGAGGAAACTGACCACATACTCACCTGCAATTGGAGGAATTGGTTTTGCTAGTGATGTGAGTTCCTAATAAAAACCTAAACCCCCCAACCAGTCATTTAGAACTGAAGAAGTGACTTGGATGAGTGGTGAAACGTCGTCAAGAAAATTCAAACAAGTCCAGCTTGATTTTTGGCTATACCACGACCTGGATGACTGAGGATCTTCACGGATTTGAACTCACAGTTCGGTGGTCTCTTTGGGGAGGCCTTTGGGCAGCGTTGTGAGCCCCTTGTTGCTGCAGCGCACCACAGTGTCCAGACAGGAACACTCTGCTGGACACCTCAGCACTGGAGAGCAGCTGTTCTCGTCATTACCTGGTGGCGATGAGACGTATGGATAAGATGAGAGGAGCAGAAGGATGATGATGGCTGCATTTGTGCTGACCATGTTTACTCATTCTCACCATCTTCACATGCAAAGTCCTGGACGGCTACATCCTGAATGGGAATCTCCTTCAGGAAGTAAGGGCTCTGGCAGCGAGGGTTGCCAGTGACGATGCGTTTCCTTCTCAGCCAGTCGCCGAGCCACGCCAGGTGGCAGTTACAGTTGAAGGGATTTGCCAGGAGGTTTCTGGTGAACAAAGAAAGAAAGGAGATGAAAATGCTAAATTTTTAAGCTTTTTGTATTTGTATTTTCAAATGTGTCAACTTGTTTATCCTCACAGTGTGGACAGGGAGTGCAGTGTGTCGAAGGCGCCCGGGTTCATGGACGTGATCTGGTTGTCATAGAGTGACAGGAGACGCACCGAGCTCAACCCCACAAAGCTGCTGTTACTCACACAGCTGATCCGGTTACTCCTCAGCATGCTACTCACACACACACACAGGAAGGCAGACACGGGAAAATGCAGAAAACTGAGTATTTTACAGGAAAAAAAATAAAACTCACATATTGTTTTATCAACTCGTGAATTATGCATGCTCATATATTCAGCGGACAGCGTCTCAGTGTGTGGGGGCATTTGAATATTGCTGGCAAGTTAGATGCATATGCATGTGTGTGTGTACCCACAGTGTGCGGAGGCCACCCAGTCCCTTCAGCATGCGGTGGTGTACGTTCTCCAGCCTGTTGGAGGTCAGAATCAGCTCGTTGACCCCGGAGGCTCCCTCGAATGTGCCCTCCTCTATGTCAGTGATACGGTTATTACTGAGGTTACTGCAAAGACAGGGAAGCAGGAGGAAGAAAGGTAAGAAGGTAGAAAGAGGAAATAACACACATGTAGAGAGGATGAGGGAAGAAGTAAAGAAAGAAGCAATGCACATGGTTCATTTTAATTTCTGTATTTATATATTTACGGCTTTTTCTGTGCTGTACATATGAATTCATTTCTGTTCTTGTTACTTTTACATGTGTGACTCACATCTTCCTCAGCTGAGGCAACTTTTTGAAGATCCCCGTCGCCTCGAGCACACTGAATTCATTGTTGTTCAGGCGCCTGAGAACAAAGCAGAGGTGGTCAGAGACAAAGAGAGGCAAAGAAAGAGCGTTTGAAGCTAAAGAGGCCGATTGGGCAGGAGGGGGGTCAAGGGTGAGGTATTAGCCAAACAAAGACTCACAGTTCAGCGGTGTACTGAGGAATGTGATCCGGTATTTTGGTGAGTTTCTGGTTGGAGCAGTCGACTGTCGTGCCCTCACAGCGACACTTCTCGGGGCAGGCCAAGTCGGCGAAGCAGTCGCCTCCGAGCTTACTGCGGTAATCCTCGGTACCTGGTCACAATCACAGCCGCAATGTCACTGAATGCCTTTCGCTATGCAAGAGTGGAACCCCAGCATTAACTGGCATCGGCTCCAACTAAAACACTGCTGATGGCCAAGGTGAAAGTTGCGATACAATGGAAGAATTTTTAAAGCTTTGCGGAGGGGCTGCTTTTGTTTGTTTTCAAAAAACTGATTGTGATCACATGCAACATTCCTCCATTGCATGTGCATTACTTCAAAATTCTCCATGTGTATCACAGCCTTTAAGGAGCCAAGTCACACCCAAGACACACAAACGGTGAAGATCAAAACGAGTACGTGGACAGACTTGCACCCACAATGAGAAACAAACTGGAGGTTTTTTTTTTTCCCCGCCCTGTCAGACTACAAAGCAGTTGTTAGTGTTTGAAACCAAAGCACAAACAAAACAGCATCAGAAATGAGAGCATGACACGCACAACCCAGGCAGTCGTCTATCACACTCGCACAGACACGCACACAACGTTTGTGGGGAGAGACGGGAGTTTGCTGTCTCTTGCGTCTCGGCCTTGCTGTAGGGATTTGCGGGGCCGTTCCATGGTGCTTGACAGAACCATGTTCCACTATAGGAACCTGGCAGCCACATGGTTAGATCAAGCACAAAGGAACAACCTGCAGACTGACTGCTCCTCCGCTGGAACACAGGGGTGGGAAGGAAGAGGAGGAGGAGGAGAGGATGAGAAGGAAAGGATAATACATATAAAGAGAGGACAGGATAGGACAGGAAAGGAGGAGGGGAGGTGGAGAAGGCAAGGGGTTAGTGAGAGGACATGAGATGAGAGGAAAAGAGTGGTAGGGAAGAGGATGTAAGAAGTAGATAATAATGAGAGTAGTTAGGAAATGAAAGAGCAAGAGAGAAACGATGTGTAAGTCAGGGATGAAGAAATTAGAAAAAAAAAGTGTGGCAAATAGAGGATGGATGCGATAACAAGAGGGAGGAGACATGAAGGAGGAGATCAGTCGAAGCAGAAAGTGCAGTGGAGTGATTGAGAGAAGCCAAGGAGAAGGCGGGAGAGTGGAACATCCACAGACATCTAAATCCACAGACGACAGGAGAGAACAGGAACAGAGCAGCTGTTACAGAGGAGTGGGAGGAGAGTTACAGCAGCACTGAATGCAAGAGAAGCCCTCACTTCTGGGTACCACACACACACACACGCACAGATATACACAAACGAGAGAAATCCATGAATCATCGTGCGCTAAAGTGTAGGTTTTATGCGTATTCTTTTTTGTAAACAGACAAGAGGAGTCACAGAGGGGTCAAAGGTCACTGTGGTAAAGGTCGAAGGTCAGAGGCCGGCTCGGGGACAAGAGGTAAGGGGCTCGGGTGTGACGGAGAACCACGTGTGTGTGTGTTTGTATGTGTTACTTACAGCCGGTATGGTGTACTCCTGAGTGTGTTAGAAAGGCAGTAGGAGAAAGAAGAAGGGATTTCACTGGTTTATTTGAACAGGAGGGAAAAGAAAAGCTGATGAAAAACCGAGAGGAAAAGCTGCAATTTGTGCTGCGATTCGTGCTCAGTCCCCAGGCAGTGATTCATTTAAAGGAGTAATGACTCGTGGATGCCGAGAACCATGCTGGCATCACACGACATGGGACGGGCGCTCTCATCCAAGCGCACGTACCCTGGGCCTCATTTGCCAGAAGCGAGGCCGAGTCTTAACTCGGTTTTTTGGGGTGAGACGGCGAGACAGAAAGCACACGTGGACGAGGGACGTGTTCGTGAGCGAGAGAATTTAGCCACTTGTGCTTTTTTTTTTTTTTAGCAGCGTGAAACAGTGGACGAAATGCAAATTAAACTAGATGCTTTCAGATGTATTGATCAGAGGTGCAGTGCCAGGCTTGCATCACAGAATAAAACATGTTTATTCAACTTTTCAACCGCAAATGTTCCTAAATTATTCAGCTTGGCCCCGTATGTGGTATTTGGGCTTTGAAACCTCTGTCCCCCCGGTGAGCTTCAGAGTTAATGACTGCACACACACACACATACATTTCTTATTCCAACACACACCGCCGAGTGTCTTCTGTGTGCTGCTGTAGTAATGACCGCCTTTAGCCCTGCTACTGATCTCATATGCATGTCTGATTTACATATTTCCCAGCACCCCTCTGAGCATGGTAACTGTGTGACCTTTTGATGTTCTGCAGGGAGAGAAACCGACACAGATGCTCCTGGACACGCGCTCACGAGTTCACTATCATTAGATGTGCAAAAAAAAAAGACGTGCTGGATATAGTCTCCGTGCTGTGCCCGTGTCTTGCACACAATGCTTAGCTAACAGTGACCCCTGAGCTTATTAATCCAACAGTTTCTCTCCCACTATCGCCAAGGTTACGGTTACCAGCAGAAACCCAGTGCAAGGACAAGAGAGCAGTTATCTGGTGAGGCGTGATGCGCTCTCCGGACTATTATAAGGCAACGTTTTAGCATCCACAAAAGGTGTCAGTCCAGGCAAATCACTCCAAGTGTTGTGTGAGTGTGCAGCGTTCGCTATGAGTGAACAAACAGTGCCACACACACACACACAGTCGCACATGCTCTTTGTACAGTACCTGGGATGAAATACTGTTCTCTAGCTAATGGAGAAGACACAGAGAGAGTGAAAGTGAAAAACAAGTAAAGAGCAAAAGGCCAGACAAGAAGACTCACTGTTTGTATGTGTGTGTAAAAGCGATCCCAGAAAATAGTAAAAACAGGGACGTTAGTAGAGAGAGGAGGCTGAGGGAAAATCCCAGCAGGAAGACACAGAATGAGAGCAGAGGAGGAGGCAGTTTGTCTTGAATATGTGGAAATCTGAGTGTGCATGATCAGAAAACTGTGGATATATACCCTGGCCAAAAAAAAGTCACCACCAACATTCGCTGTGGCATTGCTTCGATAAGCTTCTGCAATGTCACAAGATTTATTTCCATCCAGTGTTGCATTCATTTTCCACCAATATCTTGTACTGATGATGGTTTGACCACTGCACAAAGCCTTCTCCAGCACATCCCAAAGATTCTCAATGGGGTTAAGGTCTTGACTCTGTGGTGGCCAATCCATGTGTGAAAATGATGTCTCATGCTCCCTGAACCACTCTTTCACTGTTTGAGAACCATGAATCCTGGCATTGTCATCTTGGAATATGCCCATGAACATCAGGGAAGAAAAAAATCCATTGATGGAATAACCTGGTCATTCAGTATATTCAGGTAGTCAGCTGACCTCATTCTTTGGGCAACATAATGTTGCTGAACCTAGACCTGAGCAACTGCAGCAACCCCAGATCATAGCACTGCCCCCACAGGCTTGTACAGTAGGCACTAGGCATGATGGGTGCATCAATTCATCTGCTTCTCTTCTTACCCTGATGTGCTGGTTCCCACTATCCTTCCAGTTTTTAATAATGTGTTGGACAGTTCTTAACCCAATTTTAGTAGTTTCTTCAATCTCCTTAGATGTTTTCTCTTCTTGATGCATGCCAATGATTTGACCCTTCTCAAACAGACTAACATCTTGTCCACAACCACAGGATGTGTCTTTAGACATGGTTGTTTAAGAAATGAGAAGCTACTCATTGCATCAGTTGGGGTTAAATAACTTGTTGCCAGCTGAAAGATAATCACCCATGCAGTAATTATCCAATAGGAGGCCCGTGCCCATTTGCTTCGTTAAATCCAGGTGGAATTTTATTTTTTTTTGGCCAGGCAGTGTGTGTGTGTATATGTGCATATATATATATATATATATATATATATGGTATGTATACTGAATGTGAGCAGCTGCATATGAAGTCACGTGAGCGTGTGTTTGTACCTGAGCATCGGAACTTCTTGCTCTTGATCTGTCCGATTCGTTTGTTGGCGAGCCGCCGAGGGCTGGTGCAGCGGGCGCCGCTCGTCTCAATGGGATTGTCCTGCAGGTAGTCTGCCAGCCACTTCAGATGGCAGTCACAGATAAAGGGGTTTTGGGCTAAGTGACTGATTTGCCCACACACACACGGACATGGACACAAAGAAAGGACACACAGGTAAGCTGTTAGAACAATACGCGGAGAAGAAGTCATTTATCTGGACACCTCACACAGTATTGTTAATAGTAGGTAATCTAACGATGCTGCAAATAAATATACATATGCATACATATGTATCTATGTTGTAACCTACACTGATCAGCCACAACATTAAAACCACTGACAGGAGAAGTGAATGTCATTGACCATCTTGTGACAATTCAGTGTTCTGCTGGGAAACTTTTGGACCTGGAGTTTATGTGGATGTTACTTAGACATGTACCACCCAACTAGAACAGACCAGGCTCCCCCACCCTATAGCAATGACACTCCTTGATGGCAGCAGCCATCCCCAGCAGGATGCAGCCTGACACAGGCACACACACATACGGTTTAGGAACAACTAAAAAAAAACAAAACATGAAAAACACCACAAGGTGTTGACCTGGCCTCCAAATTCACAGATCCAAAACTGATCAAGTATCTGTGGGATGATCCACAGAGGCCCCTCCCCTCAACCCTTAGGACCCAAAGGCCCCCACTAACAACATGATGTTGCCAGACACCACAGGACACCCTCAGAAGGTCCATGTCCATTCTCTGATGAATTGTTTTGGAGGCACAAGGGAGACCTAGACAATATTAGGAAGGTGGTCATAATGTTATGCCTGATTGGTGTATAGTATAAACCCTTTTTCTCCTGTTTTATTAACAAAAACTGAATCTGAGCATTAAGTATACACCCAGGAGACGACACCAAGAGCCAGAACAAGATGTTTCTCATTTGGGTGAAAGTCTACTGAGTGCTCTTGAAGGTGGTGGTGATAGCTGATGTACAGTACGTACCTCTTCTATACCGCTGTGTAATTTGAAACAACAGTGGGGAAAAAAATGGTGGATTAAGACAGAAGTCATTATTATAATTATCAAAACTGGCAACAGAACGTTCTGTTTATTGTTAATGTCACTGATAATGTGGGAACAAGACACAACAAATGGGCCTAGTGATCCGAGACGCATAAACAACATCTGTTTTTCTCTTTTCCATATTTGAGTGTTTAACTTCCTCAAAAGAATGACACCTTCTTATTTACCTCTTCGTGTCTGGTGTGTGTGTGTGTGTGTGTGTGTGTGTGTAATGTGTGCACGTACAGCGTCTGTATGGCTCTTAGAGATGAAAAGGTCCCCTTGGCGATGGTCTGGAGCTTGTTGTCATACAGTGATAGCAGATTGAGGTTGTGAAGGTCCTGAAAAGCGTCCACCCGCAGGCACGCTATCTTATTAGCATTCAGTAACCTGAAGCAAACAGGGAAAAAAAAAAGACAGCAGCGTTAAAGAAACAGTGAGAGAGAGAGAAAGGAACGAAGGCTTATCCTGTTATCATTCCGGTGGGTGCAGGTCAGTGATGATGGCTTTCAGTCATGGCGTCCTCCCTCTGATGACAATGTTTTAGATAAGCACTTTTCAGCTGAATATCAACGAGATGCAGATGTGAGCTCTTGGTGTGTGTGCGTGTATCTACTCACAACAGCTGCAGGGAAAACAGCCCCTCAAACAGCCCTTTGGAAATCTCGGTGATCTTGTTGCCGTACAGAACCCTGCAGAGCACAAAAAACGACGTTTATGAGTTATGCACACAGCAGTATTATAGAGCAATAATACGAAAACAGAAACTTGGTGTGTACTGTACAGAAAGTCAAACTCCTTTTGTCCTCTTTCATCTAGAATCTGGTAAATGATGGAAAAATATGAGCGGCTTTGATGCTGGAAAAAGAGCCATGATCTAATGTTTAATTAGCGTTTGACGGCGTTCCAGGAACAAATGCTACATTTATATTATAAAAGACGCTGCCAAATAATGTTTGATTATGACTACAATGTCTCCCGTTTAGGAATGTGGAGAGATTAAAACTATATTTCAAATCCAATAACGTGGGAATGATGCAGCCGAGGGACAAGCAGAGAGTTTGTTTTACTCTGGTTTGACCAAATGTGTGGCGGTGGACAGTGGTGGGAGGAGTATAGATTAGACTATAGATAGAAACTAGTAAATTATTAAAGTATTAAAAAGAAAGTGTGCATAAAACATCAAAAACTAAAAGTACTCATGTAGTACTTATGCAGATTTGCCCTTAATAGTGTCCTGTTTATTGTTATTACTTGAAAGAAATGAAAAAAAGACCGTAGTCAAGAATGAGAAGGCCCTCTTGTCTCCAAGTTAAATCATACCAATAAAACACAAGCTATAAAAACTCTGACTCTGACTCGAGGCCTGGCTGCATGTCAACACCCCGGACACAAATCTATCTCTAGCTATGAACACGTGTTATCGACACATCAGCGGCTGCGGCTTTGAGGAATGTACGCCGCTATCTGAGGAAAAATAACTTCTTTATAAATACATCAGATTACACACAAACACGTCGAGACTGTGAGCGCCGCTGCCTCGCCCCAAACAAATACCTTGGATGCACTCACACCAGAGTTATCAGTCATCTTTACGCTCCACGCTCAGTTGAGTTGTGTATGTAGGCAGTCTAAAGACATGTGTTTTAGATTGGCTTTTATTTCATTGTGCTGAGTGGCCGTCCCCGAGAGACCTGAGGTTGGGCAGCGCAACATTGGCGCGGGGACTGGACGCTCCATTTGTGGCTCACGTTGACACGTACCATCCACACGCGCACGTGCGCACGGACGCGGCCGAAGCAGCTCATTTACATTCCCTCTAACCAAACACTGACACGCAATAAACACACGGCGCAGCTTTAATGCGAAAGCCATGCTGCTGCGTGCGGTGTGTCAGCATGAATGTGCGCGTCCCATTCTTTCTGTGGTGAATGTGTAATGAGGTGGCAGAAGCCTCCATTCAGCAATTCAGCGTTTTATGAATTATTGACTTTGGAGAGACGAGACCTTAATATAACTCCTTCATGAAATAACCTTACGTCCCTCGCTCCCTCTGCACCGAGTCTCTCCGGACTCCTTCCCAAAGCTTCACACGCAAAGCCGGTGGTCACAGAGAGAACCAGCAACGGCATCATTTCAAAAGTGTAGTTGTGAGTATGTATTTTTTTAAATAATAATAAAAGTTAAGAAGTAGAAAGTGGAAATAAAGCTGTAATCAGG
This sequence comes from Chelon labrosus, assembly GCF_963514085.1. Classification (NCBI taxonomy): domain Eukaryota; kingdom Metazoa; phylum Chordata; class Actinopteri; order Mugiliformes; family Mugilidae; genus Chelon; species Chelon labrosus. The sequence goes on from NC_140338.1 coordinate 12,318,070, forward strand.
GCCCTTGTGTAGGTTTTACAAGTGTAAAGGATTGGTGGATAAGACTATAAAGTTCACGGTTTGCATATTGGGTAAATGTTTCCACACTCAAGAAGCAGATTTTCTCAGATCTGACCCTAAAACGGTTGATTGATTGATGATTAAATGGTTGAGATTGTTTGTGTTTTACCAGTTTCTGTCAGTGTGTCAGTTCTAAACAAGTCTTTTTCTAACATAACCCATCTCTCACCCCCGCATAGTAACGTATGAGGCTCATAACGTCTTTGTTCTTGGACTCGGTAATGCCATAGGTCAGCGAAGCATCTTGCCAGGCAGCTGGATTTTGCAGCAAACTGCCAGGGTACTTTATTTTATTCTCACTCGTTTTTATTTTCTTTTATTGGGGTCTTTTATTTTGGGTAATGTGGAGTTTTGTCAGCTAATGCAACACCCCAAACTGAACCATTGTGTGCGCGCTTTTATTTCCCATTAAGTGCTGTACAGCTGAACAGGCTGATTCATGTAATGGTATTAGTTCCCGGGTTATGAAAACCAGAGTTGTTCCAATAATTGTTCCTCTAATGATTATCAGGGAAGAAAGTGAGAGTCATTGTTTGGTGAGACATCCCTTTCACCATTTTATTACCTATTGAAGTTAGTGCTTGATTAAGTGCCGCAGCTGAGGTTTTATAACATGAGCCTATGGTGAAAGGATTTACAAATAATAACAGTGCGTGTCTGTTATGCACACACGGTGCAACAGTCATCCGTCGGCATGCCAACTACATAGATTTGGCTTACAGCGCTCCTCAAACTGTCAAGCATGACTTTTCAGAGCTGTGCGCAACAAATCATTTGACACGACGGGTTAGGCAGACACTTTGTTTCATCGATTTCCTACAACTTTATTCACTTTTATGGTTTTGGAAATGTTAAAATAAACTGTTGCACTTATGAGAACCACATGCACACTGTTTTGGCGCATTGAGAAATTCAAAACTCGAAAGGTCTGCTCTGATAATTTGTCGTTGCTAGCCTACGGGTGATAAATCATACTTTTGGTGGAGTCGTTCAGCAAACGGATATTACACAGGACGTTCGCTGTAAACGTCCACCGCAATGGACGGACACGCTTTTCAGTTCCATCAGTGTCCAGTTTATTGGCAGATACCAGCAGGCATGCTTTGTTTTTTCCTCCAACTAAAGACATTTAAACAATTTTGATAAACTATGGTCTGTTTGTTGTAGCCATGTCATTTCCCAAGGTCTCACGAATTAAATGAGTTTGTACGGGCCGCATCTTAAACACACGCATATCGCACAATACTCACAGAGAGTTGAGGGAGCGCAGACCCTGGAAGGCGTCCGAGGCCAGCTCTGATATCTGGTTGTTACTCAAGTCTCTGTGAAAAGGGCACAGAACCAGAACCAGAGTCGGGTGGGGGGAAGAGAGAAAACCAGAGAGGGAAACAAAAGAGGTCAGCGCAAGTTACAAACAGGGCAGCAACAGAAGTTTTAGCGGATGGCTGACAGGGTGCAGAATGCGTGGACTGTATCTCATCGTTTACTCACATCCTGCGCAGCTTCTTATAAGGAGAAAAGGCCCCAGCTGGGATCACCTTGATGGCGTTCTGCTCCAATCGTCTGGAACGAAACATACACACAAGCCATTGAGGAGCAACATTAACATTCCCTTATCGCAGAGCTATCTCGGCTGTATTCTTGACTGCCGCTCTTTCCCGGGGGCTCTGGCTAAGGGGAACATTTCCAGATAAGGCGCTTTGATGGCGGTTGCCAAAGTCTGTCACATTTCTCTGATCTTTTGCCCTCTTCAACATGTGTACAGATGGACACACAAACACTGAAGCACACACACACACAGTCAACTATCTGGGCAGTGTTCCATTAAGAGTCGGTCGGACTCTGCGTCAGTCAGACCCAAACAAATGCTGCCAGGCCGGGAGTGTGAATGAAAGGAGGAGGGGGCAAACAGAAAAGACTGAACGGACCCAAGCAACTGTTTCAAATTTCATGTTCAGTCACTGTGACGAGGAGGGCGGTGGAACACGGTTTGCAAATCAACCATTTGATTGTGAAACATTTTCCTAAACTGCATTCGTTTTTGACCTGCAGTTCCCTCCATTTGACTTCCACTACCCTCCTTTCCACTCCATTCACTTCGTCTGAAGGGTTTTTCATGCTCTGTGTCTGTGGCTAGGTCTTAATTTGTGTCTTAAATCAATAAAATCAAATCTAATTCAAGTATGAAACACTCAAGCCTTCTCAAAGTAACCAACATGTCCAAATATATTTGAAACTTAATAAAGTGATTCCTGTGTATAGTGTTTTCAAAGCAGGTCTCATGTCTCAAATGCTAATCAATAAAGGTCTTAAGTCCCGTTTTAAGTCAAGTTAAATAAGTCCAAGTCAAGTCAGATTGAATCAAGAGTAGTCTAAAGGCGCTTAAATGGTAAATTCAAGGACCTACGCACGTAGCCTACGCCGGTGCGAGTCATTCATACTCGTGCGCTTGTCAGTCTGGCTCGCTCTGCAACAACGTTAGTCGGCGCTGTGTCTTTTTTCCCAGTCAGGCTAATTTTTATTTCTACTTCCTGCTTCACTTTCAACCATGGCGACTGAACTTTCGCAGAATTTCGCAAAAATTTCGAAATGTCTGTATCGCCAAACCTCCTCAGTTTAACCTTAACGATTCTTTATTGATCCAAAACAATCAATTCGAAAACTGCGGCGATGGAGAAGCAGCTGGAAATACTAAAGCGGAAACACGCTACTACCTAGCGGACACATAGACGTCTGATAGACATATATACATAGATGCCTCATTGAGCGGGTTGGCCTGCTGTTGCGTTACATCAACGTTACCGCCATATTGGAGGAGGCAGGCATTAACCGTCTTCTACAAAGTGCTGTAAGTTAATACCTTTCGTTTACACATTCACACACGAACGTATATATGTTCAGGAAACCGATAGGAACCAAAAACTTTAATGTTACATGCTACAGATGTTGTTTTTGGTTCCTATCGGTTTCCTGAACATATATACGTTCGTGTGTGAAGACGCTTAATAAAGTTCACTCCCTTGACTCGTATTGGTTTGTGGGACAGAGCTGCCTCCTCCAATATGGTGGCGACGTTGATGTAAGGTCCAGCACTCAATGAGGCGTCTATGTATATATGTTTATGAGCGGACCGATCACAGCTCTTGCGCTCTGCGTCACCGCGGCGTGTAGTGAAATTTCTGGGGAGGTGCACGTCAGTTACGGCGCTAGGCTCTGCGTACGGTCTGCGTTATTGACGTAGCCTCTGCATCAACTTCACGCAGAAGTCTAAACTGACTATAAGTCAAGGAGAGTCACAAAGTATGTCTCAAGTCAAGCCCCAAATAGACAGCACAGATCTTAAACTTAATGTTTTGTCCAAAGGTCTTGGGTAAAGTATCAAAGTCAGCGTAGACAAGTCCAAATAGATTCGTCAAACACTGGATACCTGCTCCTTTCAAAGGTTATTCCTAAGAAGTGAGTATTCACGATGTGTAGCAGGCTTATATAGGAGTTACAGAACTTTTTTTCTCAAGTCAAGTCTTGCCTAAGTCCAGTCCCAGAGCGGTCCCCTTCAAGTCCCATCTCAAATCATTTCTGTCTGACTCATCACTCAAATCTGCTTATTGTGATGCTTTGTTACTTTAAATCTGCTGACTCGTATCTTTCCTCTTGTCTTTACGCCCACTTTTAGATAGCAACAGGACCCGTCTCGTCCCCCAGATTAATCCTTCAGTCGTTCCTCCCTCATTCCTCTATTATTTTCTTAAGCAAAGAGCTGCATGACCGGGCATTCTCATTTCACAGATGTGTGGTTTTATTTCACCACACAGAAAGGGAAGTAGTGAAACAGAAAGGTGGAATGAGACAAAGAAGGGAAGTAGAGGGGTGCGCGGAGAAAGAGCAAGAGAAATATCACCGCGCCTTGCGTGAACGCGGGACGTTGTGTGCGTATTTGTGTAAACTGCCACGTATGTAGTTATGTCTTACATCTCAGTAATGGTTTCAGGCAGGTTGGTGGGTATTTCCGTCAGACCCTTCCCTCTGCAGTCCACGATGTTGTTGCTGCAGGTGCAGGACTCTGGGCACTGTAACACACTGCAGGAGGAAGATGATGACGACTGGTGACCTACACAGAGACAGAGGGCCAATATTATAACACCAGATTATGCTTGGTCTTAAACCCGAAGGCAAATGATGTTGAAGGTCACAGAAATCAGTGAAGAAAATCTACGTGGAACAGCAGCAAGTGGCGTCCTTAAATGTGACCTTGTCTTTATACAGTGGAAGCGCAGCCAAGCCACGCAGTGCAACATGAATACTTACCTTCGTCCCAGTCTTGAAAAGCATGAGCAAAAGATAACGAGAAAAAGCAAACAAGACTAAGCAAGAGATGGGCTTGCGGCGCTAAAACAGGAAGCGCACGAGAAGAGGCTGAAGAGGAACAGAAGTCAGCGGTGAACCTCGACCTACCTGTGCACGCAAACTCCTTCTTCTGCACCTCCGCCACATTGTGCCCCCTCAAATGCGGAGGGGCCATGCACTGCGTGTAGAGACCCAGACGGGGGCGCTGCCGCAGCCACTCTGACAGCCAGGCTACGTGGCAGTCACACTGCAGGTTGTTGGAGTGCAGGCGGCTGTGGCGGAGAGAAGGGGATGGGAGGGAGGGAGAAGGAGGGAGGGAGGGAGGGAGAAGGAGGGCGGGAGGACGAGCGCGGGGAGGGAGAGGGGAAATAATAGATTTGATGACACGAGAGACAGGAGCAGGGCGGGTGGGTTGGGTCAGGAGGAGAGAGAGAGGTGCAGGTACAGATCAATCAATCAATTGTACAAACAGGCACGGATGAGAGGGATCCTTCCCTCTCGGGCCGGCGGTGTGTACCAAATAGAGCGGCGCTACTTACAAGGTCCTGAGCTTTGGCATGTGGTTGAAGCTGGCCACAGACAGTCGGCTGATGTTGTTATTGTTGAGGGTGCTGAGGTGAAAAGGGCAGAATACACAACACAGATATGATTTCTGGTATCATAGCAGAGTCAATGTAGAGAGTAGAGAATACTTCCAGAGCAGCGCTTTGTTAACAAGCCTCTTGCTAACTAGACCCCCTGTCCAGTCTCACTTTTAATTAAAACCGACCCAGCCTTCTGTCCTGCTATTTTTACACATGACCTTAAAACACAATCTCTTTATATTCCTCCCGAACCTTTAAAACTACAGGATAAACACACACACTACTTGGCATCTAGGCAGAAATTAGACTGACAGCAGGTGTTACAGTGTCTTTCGTGTGCGTGGATTTCCGTTAAAACACTTTTGTTTGCGAATTAGGAAACATTTGGCGGCAGTTCGGCTGTAAAATCAACAAGTAAGTCGAGTTGGTTCTTTCAAACGACATAAACTTGAGCAAATCATTTGTAATTTGGATATTGTGCTGTTGTCCATCTATAAATTGTAACTGACTGCTACCCTACATTTCATATATTTGAAATTAAAGCAGTTTGCCTCACAATATAATAATATTAATACTCAATACAAGGGTTCTGATTGGTTAATGACCTTGTTAATGCATTAGCCACATATCTGAAAACACTGTCCTTTTTGCACAAGCATTGGAGTCTCAAAAAGCCCAATGAGGATGTTGTGTTGTAGATGTTCTACATCTCACTGCTGCTGGTGTTCATCATTCACCAGACCGCCGCTGCTGCGAGCAGGGTGACCGAACAGACAGGTACTCACAGCACTTCCAGGTCACGTAACGCTCGGAAAGCTCCGTCTTCAATGCAGCTGATGTGGTTGTAGTCCAGTTGGCTGCATGTGCATGTACACAAAGAGAAGACAGAAAACAAATGAAGCTGTAGATGTAAGAGGCATACGTTCAGGTGAAATTGAAGCCAGCCAGCTGCAGATGAAACTGCGCCTCTCTCTCTCTCTCTCTCTCTATCTCCCTCGTGCTCACTCACTTTCTCTTCTTTGCCTCTGTCTCCTGGGCTCTTTGTTCTTTGCGGATGCATTTCGAAACATTTTTTTTTTTGTTGTTTTTTATCTGTGTGTGTCCATTCTCTTCCTCCTGCTCTCTTCTATCTGACGTCTAATTTGTATGCGCCACTCTTTACCTCTTTCCCCGTCTCTCTTGCTCTCTCTCTTCCCCCCCTCGCTCTTTTCTGAGAATCGCTTTGCAGAAACAATTTAATTAAGACATAAGGACAGTAAATCATGTGCTGTCATTCTAATGCACACTAATAACACACACACACACGTACACACAGAGAGAGAGAGAGAGAGAGAGAGAGAGAGAGAGAGATTGCCGTGTCCTTTTACAATAATTGCAAAGCATTTAAAAAAAAATTATCTGAAGTGAAAAAAAAAAAAAAAACAGGAAGCAAAGCAGGGAAATTGTTGAAAAATCCATATTTATAGAATTACTGCTGGGAAATTACTTGACCTGAGAAATTACCAACAATTACCATAACTATGAGTGAGGCAAAACAAACAGAGAAAACAGCAAAATGCCACTGATGTGACATCTACACACACACACACACACACACACACACACACACATACCCCCAGCTGTTAACGAGCAGCGGTGCCAGTCAATACAGCAAGCAGGAAGCACATGACATTTAACACAATGAAATATTGATGCACAGGCGCACGGGTGTTGGGCACATTTGCAACATGTTGGAAGGCAAAGCAATTGATAGATGTGCACACAAACACACGCACACACACACACCTTACATGCATGTGCAGGAAAAAGAAAAAAAAAGTACCACTTACAGGTTTTTGATTTCCACCGCTCCCCTGAAGGCTTTCCTTGGCACCCCTTGAATCTGGTTCTCGCTGAGATCCCTGCACAGAGAGAAAGACGTGGATGGGAGAGAGAGAGAGAGAGAGAGAGGGGAAATAAGGTGGCACAGAGTTAAGCCGAGCTGTCACAGAGCCACTTGCTTTGCAGCACAAGTACTTGATGTAATCACCAAAAATGCAGCAGGGGCAACGTTAGAGCCTGAAAGATCATCTACAAAACTGAGTTCCTTGCACAGAGAGCACTCTCCTTCAGCAAAATACAATCAACTGTCTGTGTTCATCTCTCAATGACACACACAAAAAAAGAAAAAACGCTTCCTCTGACAAGTGTCCATGCATCTGGAGGCAGACGCAATTCAATTGTCTGCTCTGAACATCCATACAAGTCAGGTAAAAGGCGTTAGATGCACCCTGTAGGGGGCAGTAGTGTCCCTCAGAGTTCTCCTTTCCTCTTCTCATCACTCCCACTCATCTCTACCTCGCCGCCACCCACCACCTCCTCCTCCTCCTCCTCCTCCTCCTCTTTCCTCTGCTTTTAAGGAGTGAGTGATGGATGTGTATGTGTGCGAGTATCAGCGTTGGGGCTTACAGAGATTTCATTTTCAGCCACTTTAACTAAGCTGCCGCTCGCTATGCAGCAAATAAAAAAAAGAGAAAGAAAGAAAAAAAAAGAAACGCGCTCAATTTGCTGCAGTCAGTGACACATGTGTCCGTTATGTATCCACACACGTGTGCTAATTCATGATCCTGCACACACACACACACACGCAAGAGTATAAATATGCACAAACATATCAACAGGTGTCTCACAGACTAAATCTACTACGCCACCTCCTGCCAAGTGAAATACAGGCTCTCAGCGGTTGGTATAGCAACTTAGTTTGGTGAAGGACACACACACAGGTGCTGAAGAATGTACACATAAATAGTTACATGAACAGAGGTGTTAATCACACGTATGAACATGTGCGGCTATAAATAAACAATGCGAAGCGGAGGCAGGAGATTAAATTAAACTCCATTGTCCACTGCGTATTGGAGGGCGTAAAATTAAACGATGAATAAATATCAAACTTCATCATCACAGACAAGACGCAGACAATAAGCGTCTGTGCCTGTGTCAGCACAGACCCGGGGTTCCAGACAAACTATCCGACCTCTCACCACTGACCTTCCAGCTCTTGACCCCGGCTGTGACACCCTGACCTCCGCCGTGCTAATCGGCTAAAAGCTAAAGCCCGTACGCATTCCTCGCATTCCTGCGGCTGTGATCGCATAATCAGCACTGCAGGTATCATCCATCTCCGCGCGACTCCACCTGCTGCCTCTAAACCTGCGTCTTGAAGTGGGAATTTGTTGGCGAGAATGCAAAATTACAAAGACTGGGAACAGGGAGCCGAGAACTGGCTGCACCCTCGTTCTTTGCATGAAATGACAAAACCAAACGCTCCTTAAGCCTCGGAGCCTGCGGGAGGGTCGGCCACTGTGAGTTTTTGACTGACAGCTGAGACCGCAGGGGTACAAAGACAAAATGTAAACAGAAACCGTCTCCGGTAACTGTAGCTTATTAGCAAAGGGGCAGATGTTAGCAGAAGAAGTAAGTGTGTCTCGATGCTTGTACAAGAGAAGGGAAATATTAGGGATAGAAAATGTGCATTTGCTGCAGTTCAGTTCACATACAATCTTATAGTCTACTAATTCAAAGCTAGGGCTTCTTCCTAACACAGTTTAGGGTAAACCGTGGCACTGAAACGATTATTAAAGGTCAACTGATTGATGTTTAAAGCAGCACCAAAGTGAAAAGTCTCGAGGTTTGAGTTTCTGATTGACAGCATTTTCTGTTTTTTCCCTTTTTTAAAGAACTACTGGCCAGACAAAACAGACAAAGCGCTGGAAAATTGTGATTAAAAAAGCAATTATTAGCTGCAGCCTCAGTAAATGTGCTCACTGGTTATTTGCCGAATTCGTCCTCTCAGTTGGATTTATGCACAGAACTCAAAAGATCAACAAAAGTAAAATGTAACATCATCATAAATCAATAAAACGTTTGAGCGTTTGCACTTGAGCCGTTCACATGAGCGTGAACTTGCACACGTATGTCTTTAGTGTCCTCTCATGTCGAGATCAATCAGCGTGATCCCGGAGTAAGGCTTCACAAACAAAGGCAGACGAAAAGGCGTTTTTTTTTTTTTTTTTACCTTTCGCTGTTTTACACACTCAACGCAAACACACGTGCACCTCTATGCGCCAACACCGACACACACACACACACATACACAAAGTAGCTGGTTTGAATCAAATAGAGTGTATCCTGATACTGTTTTTACAGGACCAGGGGGGTTTGGAAAACAGCCGTGCTCCTTTAACCGCTGGAACTCTAAAACCAAATAAACTCTCGGAGAGTGATCCTTAATCCACCCCCACCCCGCACCCCACACCCTTACCCCAACCAACACACACACACACACACACACAGCAGTGCAGCAGAGCAGCCTATCGAATGTAAAAACCTGCTCATGTCCCACAGGCGAAGAGCTGACAGTTTGTGTGTTTTTTGTTTTGGGTCGTACGCAAACCTCGCCGTAAGCCACTGTACAGGACGTGTTCCCGCGCGCACACAACTAGAAAATGTCTGCGTCTTTGCCAATTATAGTAATGTCGCTAAAGAAGAGAGATGGAATTGTGCCTAAATATATATATTTATGTGTGCGTGCGTGTGTGTTTTGACATATGCATTTATCTTATGAGGCACAGAGATGATTGAAAATTGATTTTTTTCGCAAGTTTTCTGACCTCGTGATCTACAACGACACACACACACACACACACCAAAAACCCGCTCATATACAACAGATAATTTATGCATATGCTGCACATGTGAGTGGCAGTTCGGGTTGGTGTGGGGCTCTCAGGGAAGTGCAGAAGGCCACTCTAAACCCTATTCATCACTCAGACCACCAGAGAGAGAGAGAGTGAATAGCTAGTTTTACCCCAACTAGGAAATTGACTTCATCGGGACTTAGGAGTGGATTTTCTTCCTCAGTTTGGCACCAAAGCACCTGATTCAGTTTCATCTTCACTAATCATTCAGCGAGCGTTCTGCCCTCCGCTCCCACTCTCTTTAATTCTATAGCCTCGCCTCCTTTAACGTCTTCCTTTTCTTTCTCTCTCCCCGACTCGTTTCCTCTTCTCCCTTCCCTCTTGTTTTTGGACTTCCCCAAGGTTTAACCCCTCACCTCTGCCCCTCTGCCTAAACCAGGGAGGTTACCTTCATTAAAAGAGGCTCCTGCTGAGCCCCAGTCAGTGTGTGTGTGTGTGTGCCCGTGTGTGTGTGTGTGTGTGTGTGTTTTTCTTTGACGGGGGCCGGAGGTATTAGACCTGCACAGGAACTATATCATGCTGCTAAGTTAGGAACCTTCTGAAAGGGGAGACACAGGCGCATACATCGGCGGCGGACACAAACGCACATGCATCCACCGAACCCGGACACGCCGCTGCCGAAAACGGACAGCTGACAGGCTCACGGAAAACACACTCGCGTACACTGTGCGTGCCCCTCCGCTGCCAGCTCCTAGGTTTCACTCCAGTTTAACTTTTAAGCTTTCATTGACGTCCACCTCAGGAAAAATAAATAAAATAAAATAAATGTTCTCCCTGTTTTGTACCTCTATCCATAGTAAACGATCTGAGCTGTTTGAGAACGCTCTCCAGAGTAGATAAATGTAAAAAAACGCTGGCCTCAACTTCTGGACTGGACAGGAACATTTGAGCTTTTTTGAAAACAATGAAATATCCTGTGGCCGGGACCGTTCGCAGTAAGCAGTTAAGAAGCCAACTTTCTGCGGCTGCTCATTTTAAATGACAGTATAGATGTGAGTATGGACCACTTTGCAGATTTTTTTTTTTGTTTTTTATAGTTATTTTAAAGATTCTTCAGTGATCTAGCTCCGGGCCATGTTTTGTTCTCATGTGAAGCTCTGCAGGTCGGTCCCAGATTCCGCCAGATACTCAATTGTGTGATCTTTGTTTGGAGTTTGCACAGATATCTTAAAAATCAGAGTACGGGCGTGCTTCATCTCAACATAAACACCATTCTCAGATTTAAAATTTAAACTCGTGCGCTGGGCCGTGTTTTTAACATCTCCTGACCTTCCCCTCAGTCCGTTTTTTCTCACCTCTGGTGGCCCGGGATGAGTGTGTGTGCGCGCATGTGTGCGTATGTGCGTGCGCGACAGAGTCAGGTCTCCAGTGTTAAGAGCTTAGTGCTGCTTTTCTAAAGGGTCTTTTCAGAGTGAGAGGGGCTTTTGACACCCTCCGTGTTTAAGAAGACCTGGGCATGAAAGAGCAGCACTCAATTCTCACACATGCGGCCCTCATCCTCATCCTCTCCCCTCGTCCCCCTGTTCTTTCTCTCTCTTTCTCTCTCTCTCACTGGACACACACACACAGACACACACATTCTTACCCTCCGTTACACAGTTTCTGAATCTCTTTTGTACGTGACCTACTGCCACAAGATTCTTCCCAGCTCCGGCAGACTGGGGGTTCCAGTGGAGGAGTGCGTGTATGTGTGGCAGAGTACGGAGTCGGAGGTTGGCAGAGCAGTAAACTAATCATCTTGTTCAAATCCCTTTCGGAGACCTTAATCCTATTAAGTATAAGAATGTGTGAATGGGCAAAGACGGAGCTGGAAGGAGTCCGAAAAGGAGGAGAGAGTGAGGAAGAGATGGGCAGAGTGAGGGAGAACGTGAATGCAGGAGATAGATGCTTTGGGAGAAAACGGGTGAGGTTCAGTTTTTTGGTAGAGGGCTATATATGATGGACGGATCGTGCGTGTTTCTGTGTGTGTATACGTGTGTGTGCGTGTCCTCCAGCTAATTCAGAAAGCAGTGCCATTAGTAGACCCCCAAAGATCACACTTCTGTGAGCAATTAGGAGGAGAAAGACTCCCAAAGAAAAGAGAGGAGATGAGGAGAGAAAGGAGAGGGAGGAGAGGAGGCTTTCTGAAGACAATGGGGAGGATTATTGGACACACTGGGCCGGGACTGGCACCTGGGAATGTGGAAGCATATGTGAGTGTGTGTTTTACTTGAAGCACATCTTGGAAACCTGAGGTGGCAGGATTTTAAAACAGAGTACACATGATAAATATATATATGTATTCTTACTTTTTTGCTTTTTCAAGACCCACAGTTATCACACAATGTCCCACGGACCCTCCCACACGCAGGCCGCCTCCTCTCCCAGCCTCCTACTTCAGTGGCTCTCTTCTAAACTAATATTGACTTTGCTCGTGAATGACAGATCTGCAGTCTCCCTCCCTCTCCGTCTCTTCCCATCTCATTGTCTGCTCCCCTCATTCGCTATCACGCCTCGCACACATACTTTAAATGCCAGGTGAGATGGTTGCCATGGCTACCGGACCGGGGTGGACACCTAGGGGACATTTTGACTTGACAGAGTGGACGTCCCCTGTGTGTGTGTGCGCGCACGCACGGGAGTGCGCCTTGTCTGGCGACCGGGATGGCAGTTTTTCAAAAATAAAAGGTGTGTGTGCGTGTTTGTGTGTGTGTTTGTGTTTGTGTGTGTGTTTGTGTGTTTGTGTGTTTGTGTTGCCTCATTGAGTTTCTTACGTTATAAAGTGCTCAGTTTACAAAAGCTCCTGCGGTTACAGCTGTGTTATTTTTCCTGCTGATTTTCTAAGGGCTTTTTATTTTGCAATGTTTCCGCCTTTATACTTTGAATACAGAGAGGAGAGCCAAGCTGATTTCTTGGTAGCAATGCCACACGCTGCCTACTGATTTCCTACATAAATAGCTCCTGCACTTTTTATTCGGCTACCGATCGTTTTGTGGTGAACCCCTAACAAAGCCAGCCGTAAGCCGCTTGCCAAACTCGTAACACGGGCGTCTTGTTGCTGAGGAAACAACGCACCGAGCAGACATTTCTTATCTCTCGTCCATCTCCGAAGATTAAACAATTAAACAAAGCTGCAAAAGTGAAGCTCTTGCATCCTGGTGTGTGCACGCACATGTACGAAAAAACCAGACTGATTACGTTGCTTTCCAGTGCAGGAACAGATTAGTCAGCGGTCTGAGACCATGACATCATTAGAAATGTTTACACGTGTAATTATAGACAAGTGAGAAATACATCTGTTACACACACACACACACACACAAACACACACTTGAGGAGGAATAGACAGTGGCTTGCAGTAATACAGTAATTGCATATGAGGAGAGCTAAGAAGCACTTAGTAATCGAGGCCATCTGATGATGGTATTTAGATTTAAAGCTGCCTCAACAGAAAGCCAGCTTCATGCTGTGCACCTGTGCTCGTCCAGCTTACATGTTAGAAAAAATATGCTGCATGTAATTCTGCAAAAATGTAATGATAGACTCTCGCAAAGGGAGGGCAATAAAACTGAACGCGGCAGTCATAGGCCACAGACTCAACCTAGTTGGGCCTGTTTCCTATTAATTATATTTAAAAGTCAACCACGTGCTTCTCCAGGTATGACCTCTCGGCCGCCTAAGCTCGTTTTGGAGATAACGAAGAACGTTGTGACAAAAAAAAATGCATACGAATGTGTTTTAGGGTAAAGAAATGACAGTAAACTTAATAAATATGCAAATGCTCAACCTGCAAGGCGGAAAGTTTGCAGAAAAACCTGCAAAACTCATGCAAACTCATTGTGATCACTGATGCCCTTATAGTCAAGTCAAGATACTGAAAGAAATACAAACCTGTGAAGGCACTCTTTACAGAAAATAATTGCCACAACTTCTCATGTTGGTCATGATTTTGGTAAATCTCCCCAAGCCTCTAATTGATTTTGCATATCGCAGTTTGAGCGCCCTCTGATGGTCGATTGGCTGTGTAACCGTTTTCTCTTTCTTGATGCTCTTTGGTGTGAAGCTAGGAGAAAGTATGATATTACTTTTTTCATCCCAATGTAAAGATTTCCAATTTTGCCTCCCGCCTCTCGATCTATTCCCTCCAGCACAGGCTTTTCTTTACATTTAACTTCTCCCCTAACATCTATCTCCCTCACACTCTTTAATCCTTCTTTTTATCAGTTTTCTTTTAGATCTTTTCTTCCTTCTCTTCCCTTTTGTTTCTTCCACTTTCTCTCTCTCTCTCTCTCCGTCTCTCTCACACCTACCCCCCCCTCCCCACCCTCCACCGCCCTCCTTTGCCCTGCTCCCTGTATAATGAGTCTAATCCATCAGGCAGACAGTATTAATCGTATTCCGATAGTGGTGTGTTCACTCGCTCCTCGCTGCTGTCTCCGTCTCTACGAGTCAATAACCCCAGCTCTAACACCTACACTCCGCCTATGACAGATCGCCTGTGCGTATGCGTGTGTGTGTGGTGGTGTACATGTGTGTGTGTCTCTCTCTCTCTCTCGCTGTGTGTGAATTTTAAGACCAGCTCAGCACTATGACCAAATTTATTGCAGTCTTTGCCTGGAAGAGCGTCCAAAACACACACAAGATGTGGACGCAGACACACACACACACACACACACACCACAGCTAAAATGACCACCACGGGACGTGTTGCCAGACCAACTGGGTTGCCACAAACTCTTGGTGAGTGACATCATATCCTTTTCCTGTTTTGCCTCTCACTTTACCATACAATAATAAATAGAAAAGATAAATAGAAAATGACAGCACATGACATGTGCACATGTCTGGGTCTATTTGTGTGTATGTGTGCGTCTCCGTCTGCGTGGTCCCGTGCCAGGTCAGAAATTTTTTCACCCACGTCTTTGACCTGATCTGCCACAAACTCCATGACCCAATAAGCTGAGGCAGCAAGCAGCCACCTCCCTTCTTGTCTGCCTCCTTTCCATTTAAAACCTCAGCGCCTGACAGGAAAGAAAAAAAAAAAAAAAACTCTCACTAGCAGATAATGTATCAATCTGGCGCCCAACGATCCTTTGTCATTTTCAGACTTAGCTTTCCCGTCTATTTTTCTCCCACACATTTCGCTTCATCCATCAATTGCCGCGCTATTCTCCTGATCGCTCAATCATCGCATCACTCCTTTCACGCATCAATCATTCATTCGCGCCACTCGTCCGTCAGTCCGCCTCAGTTAGACGACCAGAGGCACGGGATTAAAAGTAAAACGTCGTCTTCGCATTGGTTTGAGTCGCGCGGTTAAATCGTACGCATTAGCAGCTAACTTTGCGCGTCAATGTGGAAAAAAATAAAAGTCGGGGAAGACATCAAAATAACTGGCATGAAATATGGAGGTCAGTGTTTTTTTTTTTTTTTCTTTAACAACATGTTTGGTGTGATTGACAGCTGAGCTTAGGAAGTGATGGTCTGTGGTCGGGGAGAGTGTGTTTGTACAACAGGAATGAGGGGTTACGTAGCACATCGGTGGAAAGAGGCATGAAGTGTGTGTGTGTGTGTGTGTGCGTGTGTGTGTGGCGCAGCAGAAGATTGCAGTGGCGATGACTTTCTCACCCTGGTGTCATTATTCACAGTTTACAAACCACGACAAGACACGCAAAGACAATCGCACGCACACACACACACACACCTCCTTATTCGGTAGTGTGTGTGGTTTTGTCTTTCCTTCCTCTTATTTACCCAGCAGCTTGAAGTGACATGCTGATAAGGCCTCCTCATAGATAGATAGATAGATAGATAGATAGATAGATAGATAGACCAATCAATTATTCGAGTCACTGACATTTTTTGTTTCATATGCTTGATCTTTTAGTCTTTCTGAAACAATAATTTTTTCAGGTCTAATTCGCAGTTTATGCTTCTGTGTCAGTTTGACACCGTAGCTACAGCGACAGCCCAGACCCTGTGCAGACCTTAACGCCGTAGCCTGACGTGCACCTCCCCAGAAATGTAACCACGCATCACGGCGATGCAGACCCCAAGATCTGTGATTGGTCTGCTTGACAGTAGCGCATTTCCGTTTTAGTATTTCCAGCTGATTTTCCATCTTTCCAGTTTTCGAACTGATTGTTTTGGATCAATAAAGATGGAAGACATGGAGGAAAGGCTAACTGAGGAGGTTCGGAGATACAGACACAGCGGCGACTAGCGTTTGGGTGGCGTTTCTCCAGAGTGAGTCAGCGCACAAGTAAAAATGGTTCGCACCGCCGTAGGCTACGTGCCCGGGTTAAGGCGTCTAGTCCTGCAGAGGCATAAACCAGACTTAAGAGACGACACTGATGAGCTCCGATGATAAAAACTATGACAAAACGCGTGCCTTTTTCTGCAAACGAGACGGGACGGGACTAGAATGTAGTTTGCAGATTACGTCTCTGTTTCAGTTCAAGCCATTGCAACAACTGCAATGTAATGTTTTCTACCTCAGTCAACTGTACAACATAAAGGCGTACACTTCCAAAATTCCAGTTCAGATATGCACACTGAACCAGGTAGGTAGAGGGATGTGTGTTCATAACAAACAGCGAGGCGGTCATCTGTGCTTCAGTAGATCACATTTCTCTCCTCAGGCACTAACAGAGTGTGTGTGTGTGTGTGTGTGACTATCCTTGTGTGTTGTGTGTATGTTAGAGACAGAAAGTGTTTCCTCCCCTGAGGCCTCTCACTTAAACTCTGTGTGAAAATGAACCTCTTGTCAGTCGTCTACTCAGGGCTGTTTAGGGAAATGAGGATTCATCAGTCAGCCGCTCAGCTGTGCGAGGGTGATGAGGCTGCGGCAGTTTACAGTATCTGACCCGACACCTGCACAATGCTTTTAGATCAGAGACAGAGAGAGAGAGAGAGAGACCAGGGGGAGGAGAGGAGGAAGAAGGGGAGGGGGCCAGAAGGGAAGACAAAAAGATGGAAGAACATTTGTGGCCATCAGAAAGAAATCCAAGCGCTATTCAGATAAAAGAAAAAGAACAAATTGGCAGAAAGGCATAGTTTCTGCTTTTCTTTTATCGCCACTCCACCTCCTCCTCTCTGTCTTGCTCCAAATCTATTCAAGATGTCTCCAGACCCCCCCACCTCCCACACCCCCACCCCAACTCATCTCCCCCACTCCTCTGTTTGCCAGCTCCTGGCAATCGCTGGCTAGCTGAAATATTCCTCTTCAAATAGTTTCTCTCCGTCAATGTTGTCTTTCTTTCTTTCACCACCGTAGAGGCTTGGGTCACACACACTTGTCACTCTGGACCAGCTGTCCTGCACCATCTGTCCACTGTCCGCTCGGCACTCACACACACAGGCTGCAACCCTGGCGCTAAAATGTGGCGGTTACTGGCAAAGACGGGAACGCCCGGGAACAATTTATGTGTATCGGGCTGTGTCAAAATAAGTACAATATCTGAGAATGATACGAGGACGACAAAGAGCGAAGGAAGGGTGAGAGGTGAAAGAGAGGGAAGAAAAAAAAAAGAAGAGAGAGAGAGAGCAAACACGTCCAACAAAAGCTGAGATCCATTACCACATGACCAACATTGAACATGAGAAGTCATGCATAATCTAGACTCCTTTCTTGATCGGCCGCTGGGCCTTTTTATGGGTTTGTGCTGCGTTTTGCCTAAACATTATATGCGTCGGTGTGAGCAAAACTACTGTGTGTGTTCTGCATTCCTATGAGCAGCGGGTTGGAAAGACTGACCATGAAAGCAAACAGTGTTGGCCATTAAGTCTCCTGGACACCAGCCAGACAACACACACACACACGGACACACACACACATGCAAATACACATGTGTACACATATAAATGTCACCAATAAAAATGAGAACCCGTGACGGGATTTGAAGGAACTGATTCTCAATTATTATGTGCTCATTAGGGGGGGAAAAAAAACATTTACGCGGCACAAATCCCATGTTGTACAAAATTAATGCGTAACACTGATGTCTTAAAACACATAACTGCGGTGAAATGCTCTCTAATTTCCTGTCCTGCTTTGCAACGATAAAGGAAAGACATCATATCATTAATGTACTTACGTTTTTCACTGATATCTGGAAAGTACTGTACGTATTTACTTAAAGGAGAACTACTGTTTTTTACAACCTGGACCTTATTTCTAGCATAAAATACGGTCGTTTACTCACCCATATAACTTTTATGCAACATGGCTGAATATTTTTCCAGTTATGAGGTTGTGGACGAACCATAGCAGTAGCAAATTACAGGTAAACAAGCCGACTGTCGCTCAGAGATGACATCGTCCAGGTCAGAAGACATCACCCAGGGTCTGTAGGTCAATCTACAGACCCCGGATGATGATAACAGGTAACTCCGGACTCAACGAGGAATAGCACTAGCGTATCACAACAAAATATTGGCGAAATGAATGAGTTTCGCAGCAGATGATGAGTTATTTAGAGGCTGCGTCTCTGTGCCCCAGTCACTCCCACTATATGGATAAACGTTATCTAATTATTTCGAATGCAAATGACACAAAAGTTATATGGGTGAGTAAACAACCGTATTTTATGCTAGAAATAAGGTCCAGGTTGTGAAAAAACAGTAGTTCCCCTCTGAGTATTACTATTTTTAGGTACTTTCTATTTCCAAGTACATTTAATTTCCCTTCCAAGAAGAAATATCATACTTTAATAACATTTATGTGACAGTGTAGTTGATATCCAGCACTGGAAAGTCCTGCACATATATTAACTTAAATCCCCTCCATTAAATTTCAAGGGGAAACATCGTACTTTAACAAAATGCATATTTTACTCAACAAAAATGTATTATTTTGTAAAACATAATCCATTTATAGTCTGTCTCAATGGCTGCACATTGTTTTATAAATGTGTAAACATTAGTTATAATAATCTAATAACCTAAAACATCTCAATAGAACATTATAGCTAAGGCATCATTTTAAATGTTTGTATTTTATTCAACATTAGTTATTTTAGTAGAAGATCTGAATACTGGCGATAAAATGTTATTACTGTACTACTACAGGCTGACTGTCTTTCAAAACGTGTGTCCTAATCATAGAATTGGATAAAGGGCGAACGGTAGAGTAGCAAGCCGCCACAAGCCCTGTGTCTACAAATTAGGTGAGAAGATTATGGCATTTGAAGGCGCATCACCCTGCTATTTATGCAGCCTCAATCACGGCATGTAAGCTAACTATGAAGCTACGTAAGTCTCATCTAAGTACTTTTGATGTTGCTGTTTTGCACAACACGATGCTGTTGCCTTCTGTTGACCTCTGATGACATTTTACTGACAGATATTTAAACAGTGTACAGCAGAGCGGATAATGGATTAGCATTTAGCAAATACAAGATTGCCCATGTAGTCCAAATACAAAGCATTGACAGTATACCATTCAAGTAACGGCTTTACCTCATTATGTTTGAATTACCATTACAATAGTTATGAGTACTGTCTGGCAGAAAAGTTATCTCAGTATGTGTTCAGCTATTGTACTGCTTCTGAAAAGCTGTGCTTATTTCACTTTTACTTGACGTCACAGAACATAAATGCTGTTTCTCTTTCACAAGAGCCAAAGAAAAGGGTTTTGTATTTTTGCTTTCAGATTCAGATTCAGATTCAGAAAAAATGTATTTGTCCCCGGGGGGCAATTTAAGGCACATGTGAGAAGCATGATGTGCAAGAACAAGACACTTTTAAAGAACAAAGAATAAAGCAATTAGCAAGAACAGCACAGGAGACTGATATTCAACCGTTGAAAGGGTGCTAAGTGCTAAGTGCAGTGTAAATACAGCCTGTAACATATATAAACTTAATTGAACTGGTCTAAAGTGAGAAAGAATTAATGACTAAAACTAGACTAAAGCTATGAAAGATAAAAATGACTAAAATGTGACTAAGGCTATCAGGCATTTTCATTTGAAGACTAATATTAAGACTAAAATTGGCCTCAACAAGAAAGCCATATAGGAAAGCAAGCAAATTATGCTTTTTATTTTCGATTTTCTTTCTTTGTGTTCTTTAACTTGTTCATCTGCATCCAAAAAGCAGATGTTCTCCTATCTGCTCTAACACCAGGCGACCCTGTCTACGCCGAGCTCGACCGCGTGCATCCCGACCCGCCTGGGCTCATTTAGAGCGGCATTTCCACTGGACACGTCCAGACACTTCAGCTCGCAGGCTGCAGCTGAGACCGAACCCGGTGCGATGCCACTGTTCCATTTGCTGACCACCGGCAACGACAGTTCGCTTTGAAATACGACCCCGCCGCGCCACAACGTCCACGACGGGGTTTGTGTCCCAAATATAGAGAATGTGTCCGGGTCGCAGCTTGAAGAATAACTTTAGACGGGCTACATGACGGCAGCTGGGTTGTAGGGGGCGCTGTGTGAGGCTACCGCTGCTAACCAAATTAGATTAGTAGTGTGTGTGTGTTTGTGTGTGTGTGTGTTTGTGGGTACACCAGGAGTGTCATATTAGTTGGTAATGCAATGAACAGCTGTGACACACATGTCTCTCCCTCTCTCACTCTCTCTCTCTCTCACACACACACACACACAAATACTTAGACAAGCAGCATACACATAAACTGATTAACATTTCGGAAAACTCCCGCTCCGACCCCTCGGAGATTGACGGACGCGGCGGGCCGTTTATAAAAGTACATGTGTGCATGTGTGTGCGAGCGGGGAGCGTGCAAGTGCGCGACAGTAACAGTGTAATGGAAGAAGTGGACTGATGTAATGAGGCTGTAATAAGGGTGAAGCTTAATCCTGGTGAAGACAGACATAGACCTCTCACCCCTGCCTCCGCACACACACACACACACACACACACACACAAACACACACTCTCCTTTCGTCCCACCTTCACATTACCATCCTTCTTCGTTTCTCCCTATTAATCCTCTATCTCATGCCGCTCTCCACTCCTTCTAATTCCCACATTCATTTTTCTTTTAGTTTTAGCTTTCCTTCTTTTCATGTCCTCTTTCTTTCTTTCTTTCCCAGCCAAAGAGGACAGGAAGTAAGGATACTTCTCACCTGCCTCGTTTCCTTCCTCTTCAACCCTCCCTCTGCTCCTTTCCCTCCCTTCCTCCGTCCTTCCTCCTCCTGTCTCTCAGTGAATACCAAAGAGGGCACGCATGCTTCCTTTAAGTCCTCCACATTAAGCGGGGCAATAAAATACCAGCGAACACACACATACACACACACACACAAACATGGCATCGTTGTAGAGGACAAGCTACTGTGGTTTCTTCCAAATAGTCTCAGTGTACTGTATTTCATGCTCCAGACACACATTTCCCACCATAATTTATTGTCCTGGGGTGGCCAGGACGGGACACGTATACTCCCGTTCTCTGTCTCCGTCTCTCTGTCACACACACACAAATAAAGACACACAAATTATAGTGATTTCCTGCATGCTACAAGTTTTTTTTTTTTGGTTATTTTCTGTCTTGGGTTTCACAAAAGGAAAGGATTCCCTTCTAGTTTTCACTTTTAACAGCCCTATTGTTGCATAAGACCATTTACCACCGCTGTCATGTCATTTTTTTTTATGAGTTTTGAATTTCTCTTAAAAACAGGCCGGGGACAGAAGATAAAACTGTACGTGGCATCGGATTTACCGTGTTCACAAGACGACGTGAGCTACAGTAGTCGTTAAAAACTTTATATGTGAAAACATTTTCTAACAAATGACAGGGCCCATCTGTATTTTTTCCAATTTTCGGAGCATGACGCTAGAAATGTGGGAAACCATATAATCACTCTTCTTTTTTCATTTTTTTTTGACAAAACAAGGGGATTTACATTCATGTATGTTGCAGGTTGCTTAGCAACTGTTTAACCGCTTGAGCATCCATCATGCGTTGGGCGCTTAGCTCCCGATGTCGACAGGAGAACCTCGCGAGTTCTGCTCGAAAGTGCCATTAACGTTTCCCATGAAAAACTCTGGCACGCAGTTTAATGTTTCCTGAGAACCACAATTGCGAACAACATACCAAACTGTTTAACCTGCAATATGACTACGAGATCCTGGATTTCAGGAAATATCCTTCACCAGCCTTCACAGAAACTGCAACAACTGCGGGGAAATGCAAATATGGCCCCACGCAAGCCAATTGAGCGGCTTGATTGACAAGTGATTTGCAGAAAGTACAGTGGCTAAAAAAAGTCCAAAATGACCACTTGTCTAAAAACTCACAAGAATAGCACTTGAACGCGGCGCAGACCGCTTTCGAGGAAAATGGTGCAACGTTAACCGCGCTGGTTATAGCCATTGTGTGGACTGGAGAGGCCGGTGTTGTGAAATTGTTTCTTTTTACCGTGGGGGTCTTGGGAGGCCCCGAGTGAGGCCTTAGTGAAGGCGCTGGAGCGGGGCTGCCCGACTAGAAAGAGAGCACTCTAAATACTGACAGGCAGCACTTGAGACAGGCTCGGGAGCGCGGGGGTCCTACTGAGCTATTGTCAGCCACCACGCAGGTTAACAAGACACTGAACCAGCCTTTAACCTCTGTCTTTCACTTCACGTGTCCTCCTTTGTCGACCTCGCTCTCGCAGGCACGCTCGCATACATGCTCCCACCCCACCTCGTAACCTTTTATCTATTTTAATGTTTCCTTCTTTCTCATTCCTCTCTCCAATTTCTCATTTTAAAGATAAATGAGAGACGACACAGCCGTGAATAAGAAAACAATTCACTAGCAAGGAAATAATGGAGCGATTTCTCACCTCCAGTAATGACTTTATTCCCCCTGCACACTTCGTTTTTATTGAATTACGCTGCTCCTTTTTATTCTGCTCATCACCCATTTATATCTCTTTGTCCCTCTCTCAACTCTCTCTCTCTTCTTCTTTGTAGGCTTCTTGGTCTCTCTCCCTCTAGCGTATACACCATTCATAACTCCAGGTTATCATTTCAGCAAGCTTTCAGTTCAAGCCCCTTATAGAGGAGACAATAAACACACACATATGAATGAACACACGCGTGCAAAGGTACAAATAAGTGGACGGACGAACCGAGAATAACCACGCGCGTAAACAAACTAGACAGAACGCACACGTACGCATTATAAAGGAGCTATTTTTTTCCTCGATAAAAAACACCCACACCCTGTTCATCTCAGGTTAATGTGCAGATGCTAAGTGGTATCTAAGAGATACCAGTAATTACGCTCACAAGTTCACACACACACACAACAATCACGGAGGGAAATCCCTGACTACCGAGTTTATTATTCTGTGTTGACTCCACAGAAGTTACTTTTTTTTAAATTTTCTTCCTACATAACCGTCTTCTCTCCTCTTCTCCCCCGTCTTCAGTCTCTCTCTCTTTTATTTCTGTCTCTTCTTCTGTTCTCTTCATTTCCTTGTCTGCCTGTCAGTCACGCCTGGCTGCCATTCTGTCATCAGTCTCTGTTGCTCTTTCTCTAAAAGCTCTCAGCTGCCCTCAGGGCTCAACTTATAATATTACAGTACACCTCCATTCTCTGTCTCGCTGCCTTTTCTCTCTCACACACACACACATATGTAGTCATGTGTGCACGGACACAGGCGTGCACGCACACTAATGGAAGAAGGATATACAATAGCAGCACTAAGTGAGCACAGAGCCTCTGGACACAGAAAGAAAGAGCATCTAAAAGAACATTTTTGGGGTCTCCGGGACACGCACAGACGGCGGTCATGTCTTGGAGCTGTGGCCAGATCAATAAACTCCATGTTGCATGTGACACTAGTGTTACAGTCCTCTTTTGGGAGCAATTAGGAAACGCTGTCCGCCCGGAAAATGATTATATTCTTAAAGCAAGCTGAAATGCACGGTGAGATCTGTCACACTCGGCCGTCCCCGTAGGTCATTTTTTGTGTTTTTGAATTAATATTAAAGGAAGATAAATATCTGCTAGACAAGCTGAAATGAATTGTAATAAAGAAGGATGCATCACACGCGCTGAATATTAAGCGCGCGCTGACGGACGGGCCGCTCAACGAGCACAAACAGAGAAACGTACACATCTTCATTCAAAACCAGCCTCAATCAAACCGAAGAACAAACCGTTTTCTCCGCACTGCAGCATACCACATACTGTGTATGCATGAGAGGCTGTGCATCTGTGTGTGAGAACGTGTGTGTGTGTTGTGTGTGTGAAATGCATAACAGTTAACTGTATCATACCTTAACCATGGGAAATACCCACCGCACGTTTCAATTGCTTGCGCGTGTTTACGTGTCCCCGTGTGTGTGTGCGTGTGTATGTGCATGCATAAGCGTGGCGGGGCGTTAGGGACTGCTCTATTGATGAGAGAATGAAGTCATTTTTCAATGTGGGGTTAAGCGCTGCATTATTGCCGCCTCATTTGGCTCCTGTGGGCCACCATAGCCCTCCTGTCTGGTTTCCATGGCACAGAGAGGGAACAGAGAAGGGAATGTCCCTGCTTACCAGACTGCAAGTTCATCCATCAGCTCACACACACACGCATGTGCACCCACACTCACTCGCTCACGAGCACACACACACGAGTGCGCGCTCACAGGAGCAGGCAATAAGAGCTTATCCCACTCACAGTCAACTTTCCCACAAAGTTGCAACAAATCAAGAGCAGCAGCAGCAGCAGCGCTAAGTTACCTAAAGCCAGCCAGTATCACATTAAACACCACAGAGCTGCACAGAGTAGTGTGTGAAACCAAGTCATCCTCGAGTATAGAGTTTCTGGCCGCGCAACAGTTTCACAGTCCGCAGGGTCTGGATTGTAAACTGAAGAAATCCTACAGAATCTATAATGCAGCTGAAAGGAAATGGTGTAACCGCTCATTGTTTTACTTCTCATTCAGTTTCCTGCTTCCCATACGGTGCTTTGTGTGAATAAACAGAGGTTTGGTCTCTTATTGAGCATCACAGGAACGCTGCATTTCACAAACACTGTAGGGATTGTTTGCCCTAATGCGATGGGACGAGCTGGCATAATGTGCACATGCACCTTTGTGTCTGTTTTGGGGGGCGGGGTGGCTGTACGTTGGCCGTCTGAACAAGCGCTGAACATGAGCCAACCGTGTCACTTCACATAATAATGACATTCCTCTGGTGATATCATACAGAGCGGATAGAGAGCAGCGCCACTGTTGGGACAGGGAGATGGATGAACTGTCCTCTTTCATTAACGTAAACTTTTGCCAATTTTCCTGCGCTTAACAGAGTTCAGCAAAAAAAAAACAACACCCTCTACAAGCCGGGTCCTTCTTTCACGTCTCCCCTTTCTTTTAATCTCGCTGAGGTCAAGTTTTCTCCTCTCCTCTTGGTTTACTGTAAACATCTCCATGTATCACTGTCATATCAGCACATTCATCTTCTATAGAGGGCTGGTGTCCCTGCAGTGCACCATTCACCCTCATTCACGCAGTCACGCTGAGCACAGAGTGCGCAGGGCCACACAAACATGCATGCATTTCTGTATGCGCACACGCCAGCACACACACACACAAACACACACACACATCCGCGCAAATTTAAACCTATTGTGCGCCAGCCTGCGTGACATTTTTATTTCTCAAAGTCCATTTTTCATGCCGGCAAGAACGAGCGCACACACAAGGCGCAACTCTGCATGCACACGTACATGCAAGCTGTTGAACACAGCTCGGTATGTCGCAGTGCTCTATGCTTAATTAGGACGTGCAAATCTAAGATGACTTATTGCTTTCAGCGTCGCATAGTTGGGAGACCTTCTCGCCGAGAAGAGGGGGACATGTCTCACGGTGTAAATCTATAAAGATCTCTTCTCAAAGCCCCTGAACTAGCTCAGATGTCTACCTTTTGAAATGATGGCAAAGAATCCAGCGGTATTTCATCTTGATAGTACAACACTGCAACTCTTTATCCTTGGACTCCTCTTTTAATTACATGTATCTATTAGGTCTATACAGAAGTAGTTTAGTGGCGTAGGAATTTGTGACTTCACTAACTTTCAGACGCATGGAGGGAGAAAAAAAAAGGTTTTGACCTCGTCAGTGTTTAAGTATAAACCATAGATACTTGCAAATAAAGGAGAGAGAGTTTGAGGCAAGTAGAGTTTTCTGAAGGACGAGGGATTAAAATGCTGACCATGTCTCTGTTTTATGTTTGATCTATGTCAGAGAAGACATCGAGCTTCTCTTGTTAGGATCTCAACCTAAAATTTTTCTATTAATTTTTGTTGCTTGGCTTTTACTGTGTTAGTTGGCGTCACTGTGTCTTCCATGCAGGGTTGGGCTTTTGTTTTCCTCTTGCAAAACGCCTCGATCTCAATAATAAAAAATAAAAAAAACAGCTGAAAAGGTTCTATAAATCACATGCCCACAGGTATTTACTGTACATGCAGACACCCAAACTGGCGGAGGGGCCCTGCGAGGTAGCGATGATCCATTTGGATCCATCTCTACTTCCACTGCGTCTATAAAAAGCCCGGTGTCACATAGTGCGATCCCCTGTCTTCTTTCCCAGACTCTCTGACGAGGTGTCAACCCCTCTCAGCTCCACCTGACACAGAAGCCACATACCAAACATCCTCATTCGTGTTAGTGTGTATCCGTGGGACCGCATGTTGCTTCTGTTATCACCTTCCTCTTTGCGGTTTCTCTGTTTGTCCATCACCTTAGGACCTAACAGACAAATGAAATCACTACACATAGTTCAGACAGAACCCCAGCAAATGGGAAACTTGCCCTTGTTTGTCTGGCCCTGGTCATCATACTGAGGAATTTTGTTCACGCCTATTGCACTGGCAATCAAAATGTCTCCTGTAATGCTATCATCACACAGCAGCGCCCCTGGCAACTGTATTGCACCCATTCAAAGGACACATAACTTTATTAACTCGCACACAGCATGAGATGTCTCTAAAAGCAGCAGGCCGCGCGGGCTGCCTGCCATCCTGATAACATAACTTTATTAGCCAGTCTATTGACACAGTTGCACACAGCCGCCTTGCAAGCTCAACAAGTTCATTAAGTCGTTCATGGCTGGCCTTCAAATCAACACAACTTTATTACCAGCAGCACTGCCAGACAAGGACCCAGCAGTGGTCATTCTGTCTCAGCAGCCAAAGAAAAGACGCGTGAGACAATAAGTGGGGAGAAGACAGGCAGGAGCAGAGAGGTGCATTGAAAGTGAGATTTCCACGAGTGTTAAACTGAAATACAGTATGCAGCCGTGCAAGGCTTTCCTCACTGTTCAGGGTCAAGGTAGATAACAAACCAATGACAATGAAGGCGAAAGAAACAACTAAAAGATAAAATACTCCACTTTAAGTTATCATTTGTGTCTCAAATTCCAATGAAAGTTTCAGAAATTCCTCAAATTACAGCAAATCTGTGCCTCCTACCACGTTGAAAAACCAAGAGCCATGAATATACAAATATATTTCATTTCAGAAGTTAAATTACTGGATTCAAAATGTCCACATCATAAATTATGCTCACAGATAAGTGCCTCAAACTTAAAAACTGGATCTGAAAACAGCCTTCTAATGGCAAACTCTGAACGCAGATGTGAGTGTAGCGAGGTTGCCGATAATTCACGTACACTTTCAAGATTGTCGTTCATTTTGACTGATTTTCTAAAGGTACATATCGGCCTGTGAGTCCTCTTTACGACGAGTCCACCACGAAAAAGTCACTTGTAAAAAATGTAAAGAGAAAAGACGGAGTAAATACCATGCACCAGACTTCTTAAATTAAATATTTTAAAATAAATGAATACTGAAATTAACATCCAATTAGAAATATTTAGATGCTTTCACAAAAAAAGGACAAAATTCTCCCCCAAAACAAAATCTGTATTCAGACAAACGATAAGCATGATGATTTTCATGCACTGAGCGTGTTAGCACACAAGCATGTGGGCGCATGCAGAGTAAACACACACACACAAACACAGTTGGATTCCTAGACTCATGTGGCATTTGCTTATTGAATACTTTCCTCCGGAACACATTCATAATTTATGGAGCGATTGGATCTGTCTCCGCAACACACCCACCCCTCCCTTCCTCCCTCCCTCCCTCCCTCGTCTTCCCCGCCATCTCTGTCAGCCTTCCTTTATTCACTTCCACAAACACTTAATGTGGCACAGCCACAAAGCAAAAACCACGTTCTTTAAGTCAACTTGAAAACAAAACAAACAAAAGAAAAGATAATAAATAGATATTTCAACTCCCGTCCCTGTCTCTCTTATGCTCTCGTTTTCTTTCCCTCTCTCCGGGGATTTTCGGAATAAGTGATGTTACTAATTGACCAATCAGATTGCACTAACAAGCTGTCAGACTGTGTTAGGATCATCTGCCAATCACGGCCGGCTGAGTTGTCTCCCTGGGCAACTGTTAGCCAATGACCTGCAAGAATCTGACTAGGAGCGAACGCAAAACAACCACCAGAAGCCGATACGCAAAAATCGCAAATACACAAACATGAACTCCAAAAGTCCCCGAAAGAGCGTAGCGTTACAGGCAAGACGGTTATCTACAAAGGCCGAATAATATGCGTGTGCACGGGTGTGTGTTTGTGTGCGCCATTACTCAAAAAGCACGTTGCTCAGGAACAAAGACTTCGCTGTCCATTAGTGGCCAAAAGCTTGAGGGCAAGTCCACAAACGCACACAAATATGGAAGCACACACTGAGCTTTGTTGATTTCAGCGTCTCTTAAGACCACGTAAAAGTCACAGCAGCCTTTTTATGCTGTCAGAGTGGTATACTATGGCTCTT
This sequence comes from Chelon labrosus, assembly GCF_963514085.1. Lineage (NCBI taxonomy): Eukaryota > Metazoa > Chordata > Actinopteri > Mugiliformes > Mugilidae > Chelon > Chelon labrosus. Next base: position 12,346,566 of record NC_140338.1, read on the forward strand.
CGTCTCTTTCTCTCCGTCTTCATCATTGCATATGTTCTTAACCTCCTTTCCTCTTTTTTTTTTATTTGCCCTCCTGACCGCCTCTCTTCCCTCTTTCACAGCCTCCTTTTTAAACCACTCCTCTGCATCTTCGTCCTCTTTCTTCTTTTCTTTTCCCCTCCTCACCTCTCTGTCCCCCTCTCCGTCTCCTACCATTCAGCCCGGGCCTCCATTTTGGGACATTTCATGACTTTCTCTTCATCCGTCTTACTCCTCATCTCTCCCTTTTCCCTCTTCCTTTCCACCCTTCGCTGTTTTCCTCTTTCGCCCCGTGGGGGTAGAAGTAGTTGTAAAGATGCCACTGCTTTTAAGTGACAGCGGGTTGCCTCTTCCAGCCCCAGACACGGTCAGTGGAGCCTGTGCTGTGAACACACACACACAAACACACAAAAGTGCACACAAGCAAAGATTCATCTCCCGTCCCATGACCACAGCGGTAATCAAGGACCGACACACTCACACACATATGCGCAGGCAGCTTGTTAGTATGTTAATTTTCACTGTGCATATAAATGATCATTTGAGCGCAAACAAACACACACGGTGGCCATCTGCTCCACCGAGGTGTGTGTTACCGTGTGCATGTCACAGGAGCAGAAACATCCACTCGTTCGCTGAGGGAAAAACGTATTCGCGGCATCACATAGACACACGAATCAACGCAAACGCAGCCCCAAATGGCGCGTTTCCATCACTTTAGATTAGGATTCGCTCATTTACATTCTGGGGGATTTGCTTTTTGTTTCCACGATGTGACAGCAAACAGATTTATGTCCCGGCGTTATGAGTGATACCAGCACACGCTCACACGGTTGTAGCAGCGGTAGGAAAACCAAAGCCCCGGGATCAGCGGAAAAAAAAAAAAAAAACTGAGGGCATGACGATAGCTGACATTCCAGGGAATGCTGCAATACCTCGTAGCGCGAGCATACACTCCGAAAGAGAAGATGTTTGCGTAATGGAGACAGATAGAGGGGTAATCCCAATTTCATCTTTCCAGAAGGGTAGTGGATTAGAGGAGGATTAGGACGGTATCATGACAAGATTATGGCACACAAGAAGCTTTGCTGCACTAAGTCCATTACTCCGTTTACTGTCTTTTGTCCATGCATGCATGTGTGTGTTAAATTGAGTGATTGAATTCTACAGGATAAAAACATGTAGCGTTGGCTGAGATTTCTCCTCAGGGAGATTGCAAATGTAAGGAAATGTGTGTTTGTTGGGGGTGTACGCCGAGTTGCAGGGGTTCAGATGTGTTTCTGATGCTTCATCCCACATATGGGTCACTGCTGCTGTCCCCCAGGGGTGTAGGAGGGGTTGGAAATTGGGGGTTCGGGGAGCAGGGGGGGAAGACAAGACTTAAATCAACGTTTTGAACAAGGTTCACTGAGCTTTGGAACAACGAGCCTCTCAGTTGCACGGGCGAAGCTGGGGAGGAGCCCAGTTCAGTGGCTCGTGAGTGAATTGCAATTATGATGAGCAAATGGAAGACTGTGACGACCGGATTGGCAAATAGGAAACAGACGTCCAGTGGAGCGGCCCGCAACTTGGCTTGCGCTGCGCGTCTCGTTGTACGGTAACAGCGCAGGCGGCACGGAGAGCTGTTAAGTTTATGGGATATGTGAGAAGGCAGCAACGAGAGGTCTGATAGCGTGTTGTTATTTTTGGTCCGTGGGTTCTTAGGTAACTAAAGGCCGGCAGACAGTACATACATACATACATATAGACAGACAGCTGACAGACGGACGACGTTGCAGCACTGCAGAGAGTTATGAGAGATGTTTGAAAGATTTTGCTGTCATAAGTAACTCATGTTCGAATGCGTACTGCAGAGCATTAATTGATATTCCAGGCACCCGTTAATGTTTGTGAAACAAGCTTGAGTTGCATTACTCATCACAGACAATGTTGAGGTCTGCAAAAAAAAAGAAAAAAAAAAATGTTTTATTGTATAACGTTTAGTCATAATGGTGTTGTAATACCGTGAAGGAATAAGTCAGCAATTACGTGCGTGATTTGTAGTCGACATATGTAACCACCAACTGGAAACAATTAGCCAGTTGACAGACTTATTGCTTAAAGCACAGGTGTTATTGATAAAATCACCGATGGCTCAGTTCCATTTAGCTGCTTCAGCGTCACAGTCCTATTGTCTTACTGCGACGCTACGCTGGAGCAGAGCCACGGGTAACGTCTTTAGTAACGCCGTTCCCTAAATGACAAGTCAAAAATTCTGCCGTAAAAAATAGCAAATAAATTAAAACACTGAAAAAAATGTAACAAAGAAATTGTTGTTTGCAGCGTACCAACTTCTCAAATGCGGGTTTTTGGAAAAAATGTAATAAACAAGCAAACAGTCAGCTCTGGAAATCTTTCCAACATGTTGTAGATGCGTCATGCTTTACCAAAACTCCAATGTGGGTTGCCGACACTGTAGATTATTTAAGTACAATACTTTTAAAAGTATGGATCCATGACAATTGATTTTGCACGTCATGAATCCAGCTTTCAACTGCCTACGTTTTCACTGTATTCCTGTAGCTCATTTTTTTTTTTGCCCAGGCATCTACTTCTACAGTCCATGAGTTATTTAAACCTGCGTCTTATGTCTTGCTTGAGAAAAAACACACCCGTGTTTACTATTATATTCTTCTCCTTCAATCAATAAAAGCTGTAAAAAAAAAAGGCAAGAGGAAAAGGGGGAGGAAAGGGGGGAGTTTAAAGAACAGAAGGCCCGAGTTGTGGAGAGACCAAAAGGCAACAAAAAAGACAGGGATAAAGAACGATGCTGGCACATAGAGAGGGGGGCATGTTATGACATCAGTTGTCATTAACCAATTAGACGGGGTGTTGCAGGAGAGTGGTTCCAGCGGCCGCTAAAAGCCTCACTGTCACTGACCTCAGGAAGAGAGAATTTAATAACAATCTCTCCTTTCTCTTTTCCCCCTTTCTTTTGCCAAAAGCCACTTCAGTCATCTTTGTCTCTTTTCCTGAGCTGCCGGACCCTTATTTATGTTGAGCAGAGCAGACCTGCCCATCTGGAGCGACGGAGAAACCCGAGGCCCGGGGATGCTAAAACTGTGTGTCACGACTGCAGATTGTTTGCTGATTGCTCCCGGGTTTCCACATGACCAGATGAAATTAGCAATTAGCTTTGATGAGCTTCAGTCGGAAGGTGAAGCTGCGGGGTGATCTCATTCCCGCTTTCGACCTGGAAAAAGTGGCTAAGCGACGCTTGAGTTTAACTAGAGCAAAGACCTAAAAAGTGTTCACCTACCTGCCTAGAGAAGGTCGCTCTGGTTGAGGCGGTTCACTGAGGAAACTGCATAAATCTACTTCAAAGAGGGACCAGCAGCAATCTGTCTTTGTTTCATTTAATCTCACTACAGAGGCAGAAATCTCTCCCCTCTAATGTAAAACGACAATCTGTCCGAGCTTTAAAACATTCTCACAAACACACATACAAGCGTAGCCGCCGCACAGGCAGCAGCTGAGCTTTAGATTGCTCCGAAATCCCTTGTGACCATGAGTTTGGGCCAAAGGGGTGAAATAAACTTACCACCTGCTACTGTTAGCCCTCACACACACACACTCACACACACACACGGCCCTTTTCCCCAACATCTGCCACTGCAGTCCCTTGTGTTTTGCCAACACCGGAAACTTTCCGACTAATAGTCACAGCTCAAGGCAGAGCTTACAGTTTCCCAGCTTTTAATGGCTGTTCGACTTACATCATTAATGCATATCAATCACCATAAACACACACACACTCGTGCAGAGCGCACATACGGCGGGATTTGTATCAGTGAGCTGTGAATAACGGAGCTGAAAGCCTCTGCAGTTCGGCTGTTAAAAGTTCAAAGCGGAGCGGCGGCGGAGGCAGGGTGGAAACGGGGCGAAATGAAAGAAGGGAGAGGGGGACCGAGAGGAGGAGAAGTACCTGCTACACTCAGGTGATTACAGAGGTGAAGTAAATAAGAGCAACACCCTCTGAGAATATGCAGCAGCTCTGTAGTGAATACCAATCTGATGAACGTCGCACTGCGTGGTTTGTTTTAGACGCTGTTTGTACGGCTGTTGAGCAAATATATTGCCACCACTAGGCAGCGAAGGTTTTCTGCTCATTTTCACAACAACAGGAAGTTTTTGAGCTTTTATTTGGTCCTACGCCCTAGACAGCTATAGGTCATTCCTCCTCCAAAAAATTCTACTGTTTGTCAGTAAACTGCAACAGCAAATGCATTTGAAACAACAGTCTTGTCGCTGGAATACAATTTTTCTGTCAACACTGCAGGTAAATGCCCCTGGTTAACACATGTGGAAGGTTTCAAATGTGTTGACACTGAACCGAATGTATTTACATCTAATTTTTCCAACTTGCGCAAGGTAAGTGAAAGAATCGGTTTCTGGTCAATGCATAAAAAGTCACTTAAACTAGCACCTGAACAAGCATCTGTCGTAAATGAGAACTGTTGTCCAGCAAGAAATTTTATTGCACCTGCCAAACATTTTTGTTTTATAGAAGCCTGAATGCTAGCAATTAAACCTTCCGATTCGACCGATTGGAACAGTTTTTGAGCATTTGCTGAAATGACTGATGCTGTCTTGCTGGTATTTGTTTTTTATTTAACTGAAGGAGAGACAGCTTCTTTATTATGCGGTAGGGTTAGGGTTAGGGTTGCACATATAACGCAGAAAGACATTTGTCAGACAAATCATTACTCCACTGTAAATGAGTCTCACAATTTCATTCAGTTTCCAATTTGATTTTCGTTATCCTAAGTCAGTAAAACAGTGAGAACCAACACACTTTTTAAAAAGTAGTATTTCCTGAAGTCTAAAATCTAACAGACTTCAACCCAAACCAAGCTTTTCCACACATTAAACCTTTCGTTTCTGTAGCTAATGGGGAAGGTAACTGTGCACACCGAAGTTTTGATGAAAATCCTCTAAATGCACAATAAAAGAACGTATTACATACTGCGTGTGATGAACAGACTCCAACTGAAGACGGTTTGTAACACATGGACACACAAACAGACCACCGAGCGGTCACGGAAGACAAACGGCGATCAAACGTCCAGCCCCTCTCGTCTGACTCCCTTTCATCTTTGCATGCTAATTAACCTTGACCTCCCAGTGGTTAATTGCTACCATGGAAACGACTGCCATTTGCAGAACTGTTCCACACACACACACACACACACACACACACACACGCCGAGCGCACCGTTCAATTAGAGCCATCCATTCTGCTTGACTGGCAGCAGTCATCACCATCAGTCCGTCAGATATCACCTGTCTCTGTCTGTTTCTGCCCCATCGACTCAAAGAGATGCAGGGGAGGAAGACGGCCGACGGGGAGGAGCGGGGGAGAAAAAGAGCATTCAAGGCATGACTGTGTGAGACATAGGAATAGGTAAGGGTCTACAGTGGTGGAAATCTGGGAGTTTAATGTGCAAATCAATTCATTTTAGAAACTTAAATGAGTTTTTGCTGTAACAATAATGACAACTATATTCGGCAGTTTCTAGCGTGGGCGCCACATGCCTCTCACAAGTTCAGAAGATGAATCAGGTATGCCATGAGATGATTAATGCAGTATAAAGAATAAAAAAATAAATTTCTGCTGAACGAAACCGTTTTTTTCCTTTGGTTTTTGTCCGATTTTTACCTCTCTGTGAATTATTACTCCACTTTATCTCATGGTACAACCATTTGTTATTTAAATAAAACAGTTTAAAAGGAAAGTTTCACTTTGGTAACTGCAATGTATATTAATGTAATGGAGCTACAAAAAAAAAAAAATAAAAGCATCACATTACGTTCTGCAGTGTAGTAGAAAGTTAAAAGAGAACAACATTACTACTCAAGTATAAATACCGTGTCTTGAATACGAGCATCTGTTGCAGTTTGTCGCAAGAAAAGAAGACTTTTAAAAAAAGAAAGGAGTGAGTTTGAAGGTAAAAGGTGTCACAGAAGAGAAAGCAGAGGGAGAGGAGGCGGTTCAGACGAAACGCCATAAAAATCGGCCAAGCCAAACCAATGGTTGCTATCTCCTGAGAGAGATGATGAAGTGAAATGAAGCAAGAGATGGGATCACTGCCATAATTTTAGAAATGCCAATTGAACGTATTTGCCTCTCTCTGTCTTGAACCAGCTGCGGGACGGCACACCGAGACTTTAACATAATATGCAATGCATTCACATAAACTCACTTCCAATGGGGCTTGTCGCGCCTGCAGCACTGAGCACTTTACAAAGCCCCGAAAACCTGCAGGGCACCAGCATGCCGCACACACTAAACCATACACACACACACACCGGTGTTATTATCACTTGTAGGTGTTGTCAGAACATGCAGGTTGCCAGGCGGTAATATGTTGTGGTTGATAGCTCTTTCCTCTCTTCTTTCCTTCCCTCCTCCTCCATCTCATCCCTGCTTCCCTTCCCTCTTTCACTCTTCTTTTATTTTTTCTCATTCCACTTTCCATGTTCCAGATGCTGAAGACTAAAAGAATGCTGGCAATTCAGGGGCCTAACCTGCTTCAGGTCGACTGCGTAAGCGCTGGTTCATCTCGGGCCAGCGTGGGCTGTATCGATTTGATCTAAAACCGGCATGAAGCCGCCACCCTGAACCAACATTAACTGAACCGTGCATATTCTCCTTTCTCATGTAGAGAAAGGGTTTTTTTTTTGTGCGGCCGTGTTGAAACAAAATGAAGCAAGAAAATTGGGCTACTCCAACATGTATTGCACCAAAGAAAACTCACGTAGTACAATTTGGAACAAAAGCCAGCCTTTGACAGATAGAGGAGCTCTATGGCTAAACAAAAGGATTCAGTTTGTCTCCAATTTCCTGATCACTTCTGGGAAAAAGGGAATCCACGTTGGAAACAATGGAAATACACGTTTTTTGTTTTGTTTTTCCCCTCAAGGGGAATTTTGCGCTCTTTTCTGCCAGGATGCTGTTTCTCTCACTGTGCTGTGCCCCCTTTTTAACACAGTTCAAGAACAAGGGCAGACGAAATCCTCATCAAGTGTTACCTAGCTGGTCGCTGAGGCAACCCTGACAGGAATCTTATGTGCAGTGGAAACGCACACACTGACAGTAACCCACCTACCCAGAGCGCTGCTAGTAATTATCAGAGCTATAAAACAGGCTGACATCATCGCCTCGGGTTGCTCGTTCCCTCACTCCCAACTTTTTTAGTGTGAGCTGGAACAAAACAATAAACTAAATGTTATTTTTTCCCCCACTAACTCACAATAGAAACACCTCTAATCAGCTGCTGCTGCTCCCACACACGCTGTGCGCAGCATTCACAAAATAGCTAAACAGTGATGGTATGGTATGGTGGAGATAGCGACAGTGGAAAGAGGACGATGATAAGAGCAAGACGTTTAATGAAGAGAAATTCAAGGCATGCCAGAGCGCTGAGGTGGTATTAATTTCTCAACCGGGTGGCACTCTGGAGCCAAAACAGTTTGAATGTAGAAGGACAGAAATTGCCCAATGTCTTGTAAACTCATTGTTAAAATTCCTCTTCGTGAACTCGTAAATTTGACCGCCAATAAGCCGCCGGGACGCAGGTGACCGTGACTTCAAGTGTTTGACCTTTGACCCAGGAACAGGAAAAAACCCGCACAACCCAAACACAAACACACTCGCTCTTCTTCTTCTTCTTCTTCTTCTTCCCTCGCTTCTGATTCTGCGCGTCTGCAAGTCGTCCACGAACGAATTTCTCCCAACGACGAAGCTCCGTATCTGCATCGCCATCGCTTTGAAAGTTTAGCGACGAGCAAAAATCCGCAGAAGGACGGGAGAGGGTGTGAAAGCCTTCTAACCGTGTGAAATATTTAAAAGGGGCGGTGAGCGCCTCGGAAAAGAGAAAAAAAAATGCTGTGTTTTGTTTTTCTTTTTTGTGAAAAAGTGAAGAGACAGAGAGAGAGAGAGAGAGGGAGAAAGGGAGCTTCAGGACAACCATAAACCACAAAAGCACTCCTTCGACTCGGCCCATTTAGGCCCATTTAGACACAACACGCCTGCAAGAGAGCGAGACTGAAGGGAAGAGAGGAGGAGAAAAAAAAGAGAGGGTGTGAAGAGAGGAAGCACATGAGCCCCAGTTATTGTTACTGGTCTGTTGGTACAGAGAGAAACAGACAGATGGAGAGAAAAAAAAAGGATAAGTGCGTGGAGGAAAGAGTGATATGAAATGATCAGAGTCCTAACTTGTCTTTGCATAGTTTATCAGATCACTCTTTCACATAGCATCTGTTTTATCCTGCATTACCCAATCTTCCTGGCATCCCGTGTGTGTGTGTGTGTGGGTGGGTGTGTGTGTGTGTGTTCTCCTGCTTGACACTTGCTGAGAGGTCAGAGTTCTTTTGAGCAGCCGTCCAATTACGGGGGGGCATGGTGTTACCGTAGAGATGAGAGAAAACTGTAATTGGATAATGACACATCAGAGTTGGAACCTGTCATTAGACACTAGCAAAGACACATACTTGAATATACACTTGGGTGCGCACACACACACACAGCGCACACACACGCACACGCAGTTCGAGTAGCAACCTGTGATTACAGACCTGCTGATCTATCATCAGCCTCCAGCTACAAAGCTACAGTGTCACACTTTCTCTCGTTTTCTCTCCGTTTCTCACGTCAATCTTCATAAACTCTTGGCGTGTCGTCTCCTCTGACGACGCGGCGATAACCTTTGTGTTACATGTGCAAATGTGTCCACGTTTACACGTTCAAAAGTTGTTTTCAACCTGATTTTAAAGCCTGAAATTGTCCTGAGGTGACAGCAGCGACAGGACGTGTTGTGAGTCCGTTTCTGGCCCGAGCCCTCACATTATGTAAACATAGTGCGTTTTAATGAGCCTGGGTCGCCGTGGTCACTTCAAACACACTCAGCTCTTGGTGAAATAATGTGAGAGGCTCCAAACTTGTGAGCAACATCTCTGGGAGCAATCACTGGTCAGCTCCCAGTTTCCTCTCTTGGTTTCTTCTGCATCATTACCATGGATGAGGGTCTTGCATAAGCCTCTCCAAAGCAATGTGTGGACTCGGGAGAGAAAGACGGGGAGGGGAGCGCGGAGGGAGTGTAGGCAAGAAAGAGTTTAAGAGGGAAAGGAATTAAGAGAAAGGTGCTGGAAAGAGAAAGGGAAGATAATAGCAGAAAGGGGGAGAGAGAGACAAGGAGGGGAAGAAAATGGGGGTGCAAAAAAAGACCAAGTGAGCAGGAGAGGCAGCGAGGGAGGGTGGCGAGGTTTTCTTTTGTGGTGGTTCGAGAGTGACAGGGTTGCCAATAGAGTGGCCAGCGATGACGGTCCCACTGGAGAATGCCGGCTATGCCAGTGGAGTGGCACTAATGGAGCCAGAGAGGGGATGCAGTTGCCTGCCCCGGAGGGGGGATATTGTGCAACTGGACAAGGCGTCTTGACACGGAGCCAAGATGGAGGATTAGAGGGGAGGGAGGGAGGCACCCAGAGCAGAGAAAGACAGCCATGTTAGGTCTGCTGACTGATTGACATGAACTGAACTCTTTCTGTCTTCCATTTGACAGGAGAGACTCGGTGAGCTTTGTTCCAACATATTTTCACAATCTGTGTCTCGCTGTAAGTTTTCTGCCAAAGCTGGACCACTGGTGCTGGCCACCAATCATAATTAAGCGCCATCTGTTGATGGTTGGTGGGTTGTTTTGCCACAATCTGTCAATCTGTCAAATCATGTCATCAGGTCTTTAGTGTTAAACTCTTAATAAAAACGACAAAGGATGATTTTGTCACTCAAAGCTGCTTATTTAGTCCTAAAGCAATGTTAGAGAGAAATGAGATTTGAGTGACGCTAAGAATATCAACTGATCTTATACGGACCTTATACAGAACACACACGTATACGGCCACAACCACAATAAGTCCCTACTCCTCGCCGTGGATGCACACAGCAAGCGGGGGTCAATATTGCTGAGTAGCTGTTTGTTTGATTGGGGTGAGTAGAGGAGGGTTGTATGATGAATTGTCCTGATTACGCCATAATCCCTCCCATAATTCACAGGCCCGGCCAACCCATCCATCAATACGGAGCCTGGATCCATACGTGCAGATACCCCAGAGAGGCCGACCGCCGCCGAGAACGAAGGGAGGGAGACAGAAAGAAAGAGAAATGGAGGAAGACACATCCTGCTGGTTCTCAGGCGCACAACAGCGCTGTTTACTTCGTATTATTAAGTTAAACACTGAGGCTAATGCGAAGGAGAGAGGGGAAGCGAGGGGGGGTAAGGAGGGTGCAGGGTGATTTAGCTGCGTTGTTGGGGGGTATTACCTCACACGGTGACCACTAATCACACACAAGCAAGGTGAGGAAATGCTTTGATGATCTCGAAGACCTCACACACACACACGTAGATTCACACACACGCTGATATAGTGACTACCTGCTTTCAGGTAAGCGCTTCCTGGCGTTGGATAGGTATGTAACCCCCTTCCAATAATCCACACTCAGGTTACACACACACACACACACACACACACACACACCTGAGCACTTCACTCTGACAGACTTGCTGGCTCCAGGCTTCAGGCTACCTGCCATCTACAGTAAGTACTGACATACCTCTCTTCTCTGCTTTCCACATGACTCTCCCCTTAGCTCTCCTCCTTTCTTTATTTCCTCTGCCCCTCACTTTCTACCCCTGCTTTGATTTTTTTTTTCTTTTCACACAATAAAGAAGTCACTTCTTTCTTCGCCTCGGTAAATTCCTCCCCGCTCTTTTTTTCCACACCATTTAAGAGAGCAAACACATCTCTAATCTTTCCTTTAAATACCCTTCATTCATCCTGTCTGCATCCACCCCTCCTCTCGCCGTCTGTTTTTCCAGGCGTGACTCTCGCTCCTCGTGCGATTTGACGGGCAGAGCAGTGCCATCACTGCTGGCATGTCCATTATCCTGGAGATCTCATCGGCTGACACTGATGCTCCCTGAACTTTCACCTTGGAGCTCTGAACTCTTGACACTCGTACACTCTGGGTGACAGGTGATTAATGACGTTGCATGCGGCACACCAGACATTTGCAAGAAGATTAAACAAGAGACGCTTCACTGTGAAAAGTGGCAGGATCTGAGAGATGGCATAACATTATGACCACCTTCCTAATATTGTGTAGGTCTCCCTTGTGCCTCCAGAACAGTTGGGACTCATCAGAGAATGGACATGGGCTTTCTGAGGGTGTCCTCTGGTGTCTGGCAACAGATCAGTTTGGGATCTAGTGAATTTGGAGGCCAGGTCAACACCTTGTGCTGTTCTTCATGCTTTTTGAGTTGTTCCTAAACTGTTTTTGTGTGTGTGCTTATGTCAGCTGCCATCAAGGAGTATCATGGTCTGGTCTACGTGGGTGCTACATGTCTAAGTAACATCCACATGAATGCCAGTTCCGAAAGTTTCCCAGCAGAACACTGAATTGTCACAAGATGGTCAGTGTTATTTACTTTTCCTGTCAGTGGTTTTAATGTTGTGGCTGATCGGTACATATCCAGTGTAGAAAGGATTGTAGCCAATTTAAAATCATAAATGTTAAATATTAGATACATGCTGCAGATCCACTTAGAAAATAAACTTCTAAAGATGAGATTCAACTTTCTGATAATTGCAGACAATAAAGTTAGTCTATCATTTTCCCCTTGTCTGAAAGGCTTATGAGTTATTGTTGTTGTGTCATGTTGAAACCGCTTTTGTCAAAACACAGCTGTGATATTTTTGTCTTTGTTAAGGGAGGAGAGCGGACTCTTAGACGGACTGCGGTTTCTTAAATTAAACGGAGTCACACATCTAACCTCCAACCTCAAAAAAATGACAATGAAGTTGACTCACAACTAATCACAGCACCACAGCCTGCATGAAGGTAGACTTATAGCACAGCTGTTGTGTTAGACTCCATTAGAGGTGAACCTAATAAGCTGCAGACACAGCGTTCAGTCTGGGCAATCTCGCAGTGTTTAGTGTAACGTTATAACCGAAGACAAAACAACATTCAGAACACTATGGCTGCACGCGGCAGCTGACTGGAGTCCACGCATGCAAACACGCACTTCCATTCAGGAACAAGTTCGATCTAGCCGTGGTAAAAGTCAAGCAGGGCGTTTTCATATCTCTTTCATATCTACATTCTGTCCTTATAACATAATCTTTTGTGCTTGCGCTCTCCCAATAATGCCAGTTGAGCTTTGGCAAGCCCTCGCCGAATTGCTCGAGAATGAATTACGGCATTGTGTCAGGATCTGAATGGACCAAATCACTTCTTAGGAATGAGTGGCCTTGAGCAATTCAGATAGGCGGTCATGTGATTCATACGACGGCAAACGGGTGAGTCACTGACACTCAACACCTCGGCACTGTTGGTTTGCACTGAAGGTGATTCACGGTGCATGCACGGGTGACACGGAAATATCCGAAATCACAAACTCGACCGCACAATTTAAAAATAAATTCACTATTTCTCTCCTGTGGCTGGGTAAAATGAGTGTGTGTGTGTGATCCAAGAGTCCTAATGAAAACATTTCCTACACAATATGTCTTTGTATATGCCGAGAGGATATGAAAGGGGCCGTTTTCTTGCGCATGTGTGTGTCGGAGCCCTTGTGTGTGAGAGTTTTGATATCGGTTAAAAGTGCATTCAGAGAAACAGGAGGGGGCAGGAAATATTGCTGAATGGTAAAGCAATGTGTTTGCTTCAGTGTGCGTCTATGTTTGTTCGAGGGGGGAAAAAAAAAAGAAAAAGAGAGGGGACAGAAAGGGAGAGAGGCCCATGTACGAGCGCCTCGGGCCGCAGAGGCTTAACTTCATTTCCTCGCGCTGAAATAATGTCGGATATTTGCATATTGTACGTACGAAGAAATCCAAAACACTGCAAATAATCCGGCCACAGACAGATACGGATCTTTTTGAAGGCAGGTTGAAAGCTCTGGAGAACGATGTCTACAAGAATAAACTTTTCGCTTGACCACATATGTACATGTACTGTAGAGAGTACAGAGATGTGATTGATTGTCCTTTAGATTTTCAAGAATTTCTTCCTTTTAATTAAAAGTGTTTCGTAAATTATTGCACGCTGACCCCGATGAAGGCCGCAGGTCAAACCATGTTGCTCATAAAAACCCTCGGATAAACAGCTGGCACCTTTCATGTGTAAGTTTAATTTGTCATGATTGTTGTTAATGAGACAAAGGAGATTTCCTCCTCCCCGCTCCTATAAATCACCTCCTGCTTAGATCTCCTGACTGGAACATTCTTCACCTCTGACCTCTGCCGGGACCAGAGGTCGTCGTCACTGTGGCGACTAAAACGCCCGACGCTCTCTGTCTTAATTAAAAAAACATTATTTACTCGGAGAAAATTTGATTTTCTCTCTCTCTTCCTTTTTCCTTTCTCCTCCTTTCTTTCTGTTGGTTAACAATCGACACGCTGGGAAAAGCCCACGCCTCCTGAAAAACGCCTGCGCTCTTGTGCGACCGTCGCGCCGAGCCTGTCGCCTCGGCCGAGGTGGTGGGAGTGTGTGTTCGTGTGAGATGGTGTGTGTGTGTGCAGCTGGGTTAAGCTCTCACAGAAGACAAAGGCACAACCTTCAAGGCTGCTAAGCAACAATGCCGCCTGGTAAAGCCTCATCAGGGCACCGTTTAGCAGAGGATTAGAGACTATTACACACACATAAACACAGACACACACACACACACATACAAATCGTAGATTCATCAACTCGTTAATTCAAACCCCACTTTGACTCGGATTTAATGTGTGTGTGTGAGAGCTGAAGTTCGCTCGTTTTCCACCTCTCAATCAAAGCGTCCATGTTGACTCTTCTTCTCAATGGAGAGACGATGAAGAATTGAGGGACAGCAGACGTCACCCTTAACTTCTCTTCTTCTCTTTCTTGCACGCACAGACACTTTTTGTGTTTTCTCTTCTGTTAAAATAAGTATTTTTTTGCATGATTTACTAAATGAAGCAGACAAATATACAGTACATATAAAACAAGATTTGCTGATTCAGTTCGCAAATTAGGTTTGCAAAAGCAATGTCCAGTTGCACAAATAAATTGCAACCTGATTAAATATCAGTTGTTAAGAACTGAATATGTATGTAGGCGGTCAACAATGTATGCACATATAAATGTCTAATTTTGTTTAAATGCATTTATAGACAGTTGCTTGTGTTTGCACTAATCTTATATGTGTGCAACAGGTGAATTTGGGACACTTCACATTCTCTGATGCACGTACCGTGTATATGCTGCATTTAACTGCTGCCAGAAAACTCAAAACATCTGACTTTTCAAGTCACACTCGTGCAGCTATTTGCAAAAAGACGCTCCTCAGCTACTGCATGAATCAAATCTCATACTTCCATCCTATTTTCCCCATTGATTTAGTTTGTTTTCCGTTTGTCATGTGCTGTTTTACTTTACTTTAAGTTTTCGCAACCTCCTTCCTCTGAAATGAGTTGTTTATCTCAGTTCCCAAGTCCTAATATTCACAACAGGGTCATACATTTAGAGGGAAACTTGTCCTATCTCGCTTCATTTCTCACTCCTCTCTCTACCTTTCAATTAACTCAGGATAAACCAGTGATACGGTGACCTGATAAGCTGTCGCTGAGGCACCTCGGCCAGAAGTGACCAACAAGCGCACACGCACACGCACACGGACACGCACATGCACATGCACATAAAGACTCTAACATCAATCTGGCCTCACACTCAGGCATAACCACACTTTTCAACTGTGGAAGCAGTGACCCATTCTCTCATCCTCCCATCACCCCAATCCCTTCATCAACCTCTCTTTCATCTCTCCCTCTTTCATCTCACTACTGATTCCTGTCCAGTAGAGAGAGAGAGAGAGTGAGAGAGAGAGACCTGGCAGAAGAGACAGGAGGCTAGGCATTGTATCTGTGTGCACCTTTTGCAAAACACAAAGGCTGTGTGTTGGTCACAAAATGCATTAAAAAACGGCTGCACAGCAGTTATGAAATCTTACACTTATAAAAACACATGAACAACAACGAACATGCACAAATTAGATTTCTGACAGACTGATTTAAATGTGAATAAATTAAATGTACCTTTAATGTAAGGGAGTTGTGTTGACCCATGTATCAAAAATCTAGTGATCCACATACTGCCACCTTTTAAATCTAACTAACTAAAGAAACAGGAGATATGAGGTCTTTAATCTTCTAAAATAAAGAGGAACTTTTAGTCTTTTAAACTTCTTATAATAGAATGATTATAATGTTTTCCTTTGTCATTTTAGGGAAACTGACTGAAAAGGGGAGTTTGGAGGATCACAATAATTAGATAAGATATGTGATAATAAGATAAATAAACATCTGCATCATCTGCATAGTGATGAACATCAATCGTACTGTCATGAAGAAAAGAGTACTAAAAAGCTCTACTATACTAAATTGCATATTCAGTTATTAGAATTTATTTATTCCATGTATAGTGCATCATTTGTGTATCTTTGTTAACAGATTTTAGTTTGCGCTGCTTTTATTTATGCAGTAGCACGGTGGCGATCGCTTCACAGTTTATCGTCTGAACACTGTCTGAATATAGAGATGCTCACAAGCGTGTGCGTTCTGGTCTTGATTCCTTTTGGCTCAGGTGACTTTTGGTTTGCGTCCAGTGCAGTGAGGGGTTTACTAGCCCGTCTCGTTTTACAGAGTCCTTCTAATGAACTGGCTCTGTTTGGTCCGCTGTTCAAACTGTCTAGTTGCTCTCTCTCCTCTTTCTTGGAACAAACAGTCACAGCTGCGGCCCTCTGTGTTTCTGCGGTGAGGATACAGCAATCAACAATGGGGCAGAGGGAAACAGGAGGGCTGGGTATGTGTGTGTGTGTCAGAGATGGACAGAGAGAGAGAGAGATTTTTAGAGGGGATATGCCCACCACATGGTGTCTCCAGATGTGTGTCTATGCAACCTATAAGAGTTTGGGCTCTGGTGTGTTACAGAAAATCTGCTGGGAGTGTGTGTGATGTGGGAGGTGATGGATGGAGCGGTGCAGACACAGGTGTTTTAAATGAGAATGATAAAGAGGACACTTTTTTTTTTTGTTTAGTTTTTAGGAATTTGCTGCTCTTTATCATGTTTGGACACTATATTCCCTGTCCATGTCATGTGTGCTGAATTCAAACTGCTCCCCTGTCACCTAGAAATTATGAACACAACTAATTTGCATGAGCAAAAAGTATTTTTTAGTAAATACAGTATTGCACAGGTTGTGTTCTCTCTGTTTTAATCAACATAATGAGTAAAATTAAATTGTCCAAAAATGGTGAATAACTGCAAAATAAATTACGTTTTAGTTCAGCCACGCTGGTGGACAGATTACACGGATAGTCGTGTACGTCTGTTGGTTGGTCCGCAAATAAGACATATCCACAGCTAGTACATGGATTGACATAACATTTTGAGGTCTTTACAGCTTACATCTGACATCTTTGGTGAGTTCTTCTCCCACCACCCGGTCAGAATTTTCCACATTTTGGTAAATATCTCCATATAGACTGTCCTCAACACATTTAGATACAGACATCCGTACAGACAACCACTGATTCCCTCACTTTTCATTCAGTTGCATACCCCTAATTTAACATATTGGCTTTCACTTTACTGTGTATTTTCATCCCTGTCTTTGTGCATGATTTAAAGGGGAACTACTGTTTTTTACAACCTGGACCTTATTTCTAGCATATAATACGGTCGTTTACTCACCCAAATAAGTTTTGTGTCATTTGCACTCGTTTAGGAAATAATTAGATCAATGTATATCCATATAGCGGGAGACGGTAGGTCAATCTACAGACCCCAGATGATGATAACAGGTAACTCCAGACTCAACGGGGAATAGCATTACCGTATCCTTACAAAATCTTGGCGAAATTAATGAGTTTCGCGGCAGATAATGCGTTATTTAGAGGCTGCATCTCGGTGCCCAGTCACTCCCACTATATGGATATACGCTGATCTAATTATTTCCTAAACGAGTGCAAATGACAAATGAAGTTATTTGGGTGAGTAAACAACCGTATTTTATGCTAGAAATAAGGTCCAGGTTGTAAAAAACAGTAGTTCCCCTTTAATGTCCTTACTCCCATAAACTAAACTTATTCATATTCTTATTAATTCTGAAAAAAAAGACAAGATTCATTGACAAAGATGATGGTGATCATTCTCTAACATAAACCATGCAGTATTGTAGCATAAAGCTATCAGCACACGGGACAACAACAGCGCCCAGTGTCAGATTACCGCATGTCTAAAGTATGTCTGACTTGTTATTGTAGTTATACATACTTCAGGCAGACATTGTACCCGACACGTATTTGGAGTTCAAAGGTGCGTTTCACACCTGACCTCAGACCAGCCTTCAAAGCCAAACCCAAACCACTCTCCACAGCAAAGGTTTAACACATTCGGTAAATACTCACGTACACACCCGTATACGCGGATTTTTTTATTTTTTTCCCAAGCCCCGAAAAACTGAAAACATCATTTTCATAATAGCAGGTTGAGCAAGTGTTCATTTATAGCAGTACTGTTGCAAGAACCAAAGTTGGTCCAGTTAGCACATACCTACTGCCCTCAGTACAAGACTTAACAAGATTCCACTACAGAGGTTCTCATGGGTTTCTTGTTGTTATTTCTAAAAATAAAAATAATAGACGGGGGGTTTAGACGCAGACGGAAGATTTAATAATGTCCAAACAGCCTTAACTAGTACTGGCCCGGTCTCTGAGGCTGTCATTCATTCTGAACGACTTCCATACATCTGACAAGTCAGCTCATCTGCAACAGCTTGTCTTTTATTCTTATTTAGCAGTTTTCGACGGGTTTTCAAATCCAGTTTCTTTATCTATTCAAGTCGAGATAAGCTTTAATATAATACAACATCTTTAATGTTGTTACGTTGAATGAACTGTGCTTGTTCAGTGAAGACGTGCAGCCGACAGGGAGCACTCTGCTAAACACACAAACACCTGCAGATATGAGGCGAACACACAAACACGCCAAAGCAGCTCGTCTGTGACAAGCTGAGCAGGGAGCAATATATCTGAGTTGTATTTTTACCTCGGCCCACACGCTGAGCAAAATGCCAACTCTTGGCCTTGAGAATCGCACACACACACCCATACACACACACACCCGCAGAAACGCAGACGCACATGCAGACACACACCCCCTAGACAAGACAGGTCAAGCCCAGCCAACCACTGCAGCAGCCGCAGAACATAAACAACTTTCACACACTCCGTGAATCATCTGAGCATTTCAATATTGTTTTAGATAAATATATTTAGCCGCACATATAAATATAAGCAACCATAATTATTCCCCGGGACCACAAATGACCGTGACGGGAAGTTAGTTCCCACAGTTTCAGCAGCGTTGCGGCCCAACCCTGCAGGACTGGAAATCCAGAGCTCAGTTTACACTACAGATGACTGGCTTTTGAGTGAGGAGTGGAAGGCGCTAGGCGACAACAAACAGCGGTTTGCTGGTTTGAATTGAAACTGGAACATTTATGCTCTGTAACTAAAACTATTTTCTGCCTGTGAAACACAAAACGCAACTTCAGAGGAGAAACAGGTTTTAACATTTCGCTTCTTATGCCTCCTTCGGTCTGTCATGGTCACTTTCTCTTCTCCATCCTCACTCACACACACACACACACACACACAAACCTCTCTCCCAATGGGCAGCAGCTGTTGGAGTGCTAATCTCCATTAGCTACTGAACTGGCTTCTATGGAGAGAACCATGTAAAATCTGGTCTCTCGCTCCGTCGTCCAAGCGAAACACCAAGGCTGTCACACAGCTTTAACTTTACTTCAACGCCTATAACATACTTCTCCATGTCACTCTGAGTCACGGTCAGTGAGCTGTTCAAGCTTGTGGTGACACACACACACACAAACACACCGTTGCACGCAACACTTAGTCTGAATGATGTTAAACCTTCATTTCTCTCGCTCTCGTTAAACAAAACGTATGAGTAATTGTATAATACCTCGGTTAGACAATGCACAGCCGCTGAGTGATGGACAGGAAGATATAAATATAAACTTACAGTCTGTAAAGCTTCGTCGTTCCCAGGAAAAGCAGCTCAGGAAACACGGCCAGATTATTCCGATTCAGGCGCCTGTGAAAATGCAAACATGTTTCCTGATCATCATATCAAATTAGGGGATGCTGCTTTGATTGTAATGCAATTTGAATGTGGTTTGAGGCAGAATAAAAGAATAAGGACATGGATGGAGACATTATTTTTTTGTAAAACACACACACAAATGTGAAATGTGGATTGATAAGCAAAAAACAAAAACAAATAAATAATAAAGACAGAGGTTATCCGTGATTTAAGGGGTACAACATGGCTGCCAGACAAACAGTGAACTCGAGAAGGGCGAAGGGAATGCAGGGGGAGGAAGACGAGGGACGGGGTTCGGATGAAGGGGGAAGGCGAGGAAGGGGGGGGGCATTTTATTACAAAGAAGGAGGAGAGGAGACGATGTGGGAAAAACAAACAGGCAGTCTGGCCGGGCTACCGAATGTGTGAAAAGGACCCCACTGAGTAAACAAGGCCCTCACAGAGGAAGAACTCACAACAACCCATCATCACGCACACACACACACACAGAGCAGTTGAGACAACTCGGGTGAGTTTAATAATCTGGGTGCAATCATTTAACCCTGGTTGAGTGGAGTGAAGAGGTTTGTGTGCCAGTATATGTTAGCGTGTGTGTGTATGCGGTTGTGCCTTGGTGTGAGTCAGAGGAGAGTCAGGCAACAGAGTGACACAATGAGCGACAGGCTGCTGAAACAGTTTAACCCCGACACACACACACACACACACAACCGCAAACACACACATTGACAGACCCGGCGACGGATGCTGTGCTGGCTGCTACTGGAGAGGAATGAAGAGAAGGAAAACCGAAGGAAACAGAGACTTTGAAGCGTCGAGAAAAGTGCATCCACGACCGATCAACCCACAATTTTGCTTGACGTACACCCACAAACCCTTATCAGTCCCATAAATATCACAAACTTTGCTCAAACAAAACGCAGCCTCCATTCAAAACTTGATTCTCTCATTGACTTTTTCCTCCTCGCCCTCTTCTTTCACCTCCTTTTGCTTCTCTAAAAGCCGCCGTGGACTCTCCTTAAATAACGTCACCCCTTCTGTGTCCATCTTCCTCACACCAGTGCACAAATACATGCACACGCGTTCACGCTCCCCCGTTACATCAGAGGCCGCTTAAATATTTAACGTCCCGCAGAAATGATGTTTCTAAATTATTCACTCCTCTTCCGTTAACGCTGGCTCTGGCTGCTAAGAGCCCCACATGGTCCCGTGGAGAGGCCCCGCTCCCCCCTCCCACCCCCGCAGGTCCTGCCCAGCCGTGAGCGCCCGTTAGTGGGCTAGACATCCCCCGGGAGAGCGCACGGACCGGAGCTGGAGGTGGGGAGGAGGAACGACGCCAGAGAGGTGGCATGAGCTCATTCTCTTAAAATAGATGCGATGCTGTCAGACTAGGAGACTCGGAAAATGAAGCACAGACACAGAGATCAGATCCAGCCTGCCGCATAGAGTTTCTGATGTGTCAGTGAATTTAAACGGCCGGTATTACTTTGATAATTAAAGTTATAGGCTAATTATCACATCAGTTATCACGGGCCGTATTAAAAGTGAGATACTAGACGTGACTTTACAAATTAAGCTTCTCATAGTGCTTCACATGGCGTTTCTTTTACTTAAAAGTGATAACTTTCCATTGTTTTCTAATCTGATTGATAAAAAAAACATGACTACTCCATCTTAAGCTGCAAAATTACACGGTGGGTGATTTGCAGATTATGCAGCTCCTGATGAGAAGCTCCAAGCGCGGTGAAGTGGCCTCTTGACGACGAAAAAGGTTGAGACTAAAAATGTATTTTGATTGCTCATTAATGATCCGGTGATTGCTGAAGCATTCAAATTAAAAGGATGTTCATCGTAGAGTTAGCTTACGTGTTCTCCGGCGGAGAAGAAGAAAGCGCGTTAAAAAATAAACAGCTATCTGAACTTGCTTGGGCAGCTGCCACGCAGCCACGTGTTTACGCAACTATCAAAGATAAACTGTACTGAAAAATGATTTAACCATATTGTTTTTTGGGAGGGTGAATGAGTTAATTGTTGCGCATTAGGACGAGGAGGAAATTAACTGAATGGTTTGGTCCAGGCTGGATAATCTTTCTGAGCTTCAGTTGTTCAGTTTGCGTCACTTTTAATGACACTGCGGTCGGCGCTGAATCCTGAGGGCTGTCAGCTCGGTGGCGTTGTTGATCCAAACTCTTCCATTCAGCTCGGCGTACGTGCACTGTGAGTTATCATACTGTGAATGCTTCTGTGGTTTTTTTGTGAGCTTTCAGTGGCACTCCCAGTCACCAGTGAGGTTAGCTCGACTGCTAAAATGATTCACTGCAAAACATTTGCTTTTGGATGCACTTAACGCTTATATTGCACATCCTCAATTACTGCTTCCGTCTCTAATAATCTAGCTGTCTGTGGTCATTTAGTCTTTTTAATTAGTATTTTTTTTTGTTTAATAGCATTTGGCACGAACCACGACCATATACCACAGAGTTTATAGCACAAGCTAGATGTGTCCCTAGACTGGCCCTGAAGGAATGCATCTTTTTATTCTGTGTGTGCGCGTACACATACTGGGCTATAATCAGCATCGGAGTTCTTCCACGGTCATTTCTCATTAATCTAAAGTCTGGCTGGAAGCAAATGAGAGCTGAGTAGGCAGCAGTGAGGTGTGAGAGTCAGTCCAACAAGCTAATGTCACACTGCAGCGTGGTGATAATCCCTGCAGTCATAAACAGATGCTCGAGGGCCACAAACCACACAGTAAACACACGCACATTCTCGCATGCGCACTCTGCCAAAACTTTGCACATGCATGCATGAATGGTCACAGAGATATAAAAGTGAGGAAGCCGCACGCGGTCCTGACACATCGGAGCCGTGTGAAGCACTGAAGGCTCGCAGACTCGGGCTGGAACGAGTCAAAGAAAACACCTCAGAAACCAATTATTACACTGCCGGTACTGCACATTTTGTTCAAACAAAACCTTTAAAACACACCACAGTAAGCCCTACGTGACCCCAGAGAAACTGTCTTCAGTCAAAACCACTTCAAGCTGACCATTGTGTGTGCGTGTGTGGATGTCTGGTTCAGCAGTTCATGCGTTCGGTTCACGGCTAGTGCACGTGGAGCGAGCCAAGATCCATCATCCACCAAAGATTTACAGTCTCCAATCTGATCTGTTATTTAAACACTAATGAAAGATACCGTTAAAAAAAAAAAAGATGTAGAAATCCAGTCTTATCACCTGGCCAGCAAATTCCTCTGCTGTCAACAAAAATAAAAATCATCCATGCTCAGCAGTATCGAAGAGCTTTCCCTCTAAACTTCGCATGAACTCGTGTTTACCAACAAATATAACCGACGCTGGCTGCGCCTGGGACTCGGGGAAAATCTATCTCGGATGACTTTTCCGACAGAGCCGCTGTAGTGAAAATGGCTTTGTGTCTTCACAGTGAAGATAATTTCAAGCTCTGCTGCTCAGTAAAAAAAAAAAATGAAAAAGGAAAATGTGAAACTTTGCCCTGAAATGATCAATGAGAACAATGTTATCACTCACAGGCTTTAGAGCTAATCATTTTTCACTAATCCCGGGCTCTTCTTTGTAATCCATATCCCGCTGCCTTGGGATCACCGTTACAATATTCTTTTGCTTCTCAGATTGTCCACACACATTACAACATGATCACTGGGTTTGAGGTTTCATATCTAGTTGATGATAGCTCTTGATGGACACATCTCACTACCTGTAATCAGTTTTAAAATTATTCCTTTCTGTTAAACGTATCTTTGATAATGTGATCACTCAGTTACAGGCTCATTATCTTGGACTTTATCTGACTGCTGTTCTCTGAAACCTTTGTTTCGGTACCTGTAATTGCTGTTTTATTCTCCCTGCATGCCTGTTGCTGATATCTTCTTCAGTCTCTCCCACTTTGAATTGAATAGAGGCTATAAACCAGTCAAACGTGAGAGGAAGATAAGAGGATCAGGAACTCCTCTATTTTTTTTCCAGTTCTGCACCCACAGGGTGAGGATGAAGAATGTATGGCATTCCTACGTGCGCGGGACAATAGAGGGGAACAACTAGATGGGTGAGTACGAGGCGAAAACATGAGGAGAGGTGAAAGAATGAATCAAAGAAAGACAGAAGGCGTGAGTGGGTTTTGGGGGGGAGATCAAGATAAAACCGGTACTGACGGAGCAGCCTTGCGTAAGTGAATGCGCATGCATGAGTGTATCTATAGGCATGCATGTGTTGGTGTGTCCGCGCATTTGTGTTGTGACATGCCTGTCTCCTGCACACCTCCTTCGCCTACCAACCCCTCCTCCATACCCCCCAGGCTACTGCCCCACACCTGACCTGGCCCTGCCCGGCCCTGCAGGGCCAGTCGCAAAAAAAAAAAAAAAGCATGAGAAGGGGAACCGTTTTCTACCCCTGTGGGGGGCAGTCACTGTGGATCCGTCAGCCCAGCTTAGAGCCCTCTCCTGTGGGCAGTGGTGCCCAGCAGGCTCCCTCCAGCCCCCCAAGAGGACGGAGGGCTTTGAAACGATCCCCCCAAACTCCAGACTCCAGAGACGTGTCTTTGTCTGGCAGCGGTGGGGGGGCATTGATGACTGACTCCATCTTTGTGTTTGTGAACACGCCACGCCAGAGACGCTAAATTACAGTCGAACACTCTTGGGAGGACAACAGAAGACCGTCGTGTTGTGTCAGAAAGTTAGCTGCCGTCAAAAGGTGTTTGTTGCCGCCGGAGACAAAAGAGACGGCGGCAGCGCGCATAATTTGACAACAGCCGACTTTATCTGCTCTCGCTGTTTTCAGACTGCTTGAGCAAGCATGCGCCGAAGTCTGTTTTGCTCACATGCGTGCAGGAGGGCATTTATGAGCTTGTACCCCGTCTCTGTAGCGAAGTTAATAACTATCAAAGTTTACTGTTAAATCCAGACCATGCACAGTTAAATTTGGCCCTCTTTGTCTACAGCTCAGGCTAGGAATTCCCAGAACTGCTTGGCTGGACAGAGCCCAGCGTTGGTTGCATGAGAAACACTAGCAGATTCCCTATAGTGGTCCACAGAGCTCCTCTCTCTGTCAACAACGAGCATTTACAGTGCAGCAGAGACCAGAGGGAAAAAAAAAAAACAGGCACGACAGAGCCGACACAAGAGGAATCGCGGTATTTTATCCTTTTCATCCCGACGACTCTGAAAGAATTTACCCAAAACACCCATCAAAAAGATGAGCCGCCTTGTGTTGATTTCATACGCCTATGTAGGTGTGCAGGTGCATATTTCTGTGCATACGTGCAGGTGTGCCTGTTATTGCGAACTTGTGTGTAAGCAGAGAGGATTTTTGTGTGCCTTTAATTAAAAGCTTGTCACTAAGCCTCCTCACACTTGGTCACAGTCTGCTGCATTCCAGCGTGGCTGTGGGTCAGGCCACAAAACACACACACACACACACACACACACACACACACACACACACCCATGCACACCCACACACTGTATATTGTTTCCAGTTTATGTGGCATACCTAGCTAAAAATAATGCAGTCAAATACAAGTGTCCTGTGATAAATCCACCGCTCATAATGACGATGTACAGTTTGACAAGGCAGGAATTCAACTGGTGCTGGTTTAGTGATCTTAGTGATGATTTCAGTTGTCAGTATAACTCGACACACACCGCAACCCTGCACAATGAATACGCAGTCGAATCACCAGCTCACTAAATTCGTTTTAAAAAGCATTCACGACGGCAAGATTTATTGCGAAGCTGACAGTCGACACAACACAATGGACATGTCACCAGTCAGGGGTCCACATTCCCCTTCTGTCTTGTTCTCTCTCACACACAGAGACTACCAGGACTTAATTATGCCATAACAGCCTCAGGGTTCAATGCAGTCTACCAGTGATTCCAGGCTGGCGCCCTAACAACCTCTGACTGTTCTTCATTCACTGCCCCGTGACTCTCAGACATAGATGTTGACAATGGGCACGTTGGATCAAATGAAGAAAATATAGAGGAGACATAAAGGGCACCAAATGGGTTGACAAGTCAAAAAATCAGTGGCTATCAATGGTAAACTTTGGTCGGATATATCAAGCTTTACTTATTTTGCGTTCTGGATTGTGCCGCAGAAGTTTACAGGCATGATCGATTTAGAGCATTGACGACTGAAATCAGCCAGCGCCAAAATTTAGGATGCATTTCTTTTTCTGCTGTGACCATTGACGAAAAGAAAAAGGCAAGAAGTTGTAAACAAAAGCTGGGAACTGGACTAGAAATGTTAGGGTTTTATCAATGATTCACCAGGAGTTCATACCACAACCTGCCACGCTCAAAAGTGATATAGTACTGTGTGACACGGACTGTGACAGAGATTCTTTAACCCTGTCTTGCGTGGCAGATAGTGAACTGCAAGAAGAACAGCGTTCATCCAAACACCAAAGCTCCACACACTTGGAGAATCTCCAACAAGGAGTGCAGAAGCAGCTTGTGGTCGTCCAATACCGTACTGAGACGCTTTATTATTATTCGTCTATGTATTTCAAAGTGCATGCCACTACATGAAAATGAACACATTTGTCTTCTTGGCAGGTTTCTGTGTATTCATGCATTTGTTTCGAAGTATCTTGAAATATATATTAACAGAGAATAAGATTAAAAAAAAAAAAAGGTACCACTGTTACTCACAGTCTCTCCAGCTCCTTCAGGTCCTGGAAGGCTCCTCTTTCGATTGTGGTGATTTTGTTCTCCATTAACTGCCTGAGAGAGAAACACCAAGAAGAGAGAGTGAGACTATGAGAACTGGACCAGGGGGGGAAAAAAAGGAGAGACACATAGAGCGTGAGAGCTGACAGAGCGATTTGTACGATGAGACCATGAGAGGCCAAAGACAAGGAGAAAGACGGGGCCGGATGGGGCCACAGATAAGAGAGAGAAGGGGAAGAGCACGAGAGAGAGGGATAGGGCAAAAGGACTGACGGCGGAGAAGAAAGGGAGGCAGAGAGATGGAGAAAACAGATTGGCGCGGATGGAAAGTGATCGAATGTTGAAACAGCAAGAGAGGGAGAGAGAGAGAGAAGACAATCAGCAGCCGGTCGATAGGGCCTCAGGATTGACTTTAAAAGTGGCCCATCAGCCGGACAGCGACTCATCTATCATTCAATTTACCCTCTATCTAACCACATCGCCGTGACTACTCATTCGCTCACACCAGCACAACTCCATCACGATCACAGACGACACACACATATTTTTACAGGCGGCGCGTGGTGAGATCGCGATTAAGTAATCCAGTTTTTAGCTGACTGGAAATCCTTGAAAAGAATAATACCTCAAATGATGAAGTGATTATTTGCCAGCCAATAAGGGGACAAATCATTGAAGGTGGAACTGGAATGCAAATGAAATGAGTGTGTGCAATGAATTTGGGTGAAGGTGGACACACAGGAAGCAGCTAAAGGGAAGACTGGAGTACACACACACACACACACAATTAAGGATATAATCTCTGGAGGAATTCCAACAATGTGTATTCCCTGCCATTCACTTTTAGCAGCTGAATAGCACACACACACACACAATGAGCACGCTGTCCCACCAGTGTTGGTGCAGGGGAAACTCTTACCATGGATTCATCCCAGGTAACAAACCTGTTCCTACTTGACTCCCTCCTTTCCTCTTCCCTTTCCTTCCACCCTTCCCTCCCTTTCCAGCAGCTGCATTCCTCCCTCCGCGGTTGCACCTAATGACCGCTATCTCTTTCCCTTTTTGCCCTCCATCACTTCCTCGCCAGCCCGTTAATCACTCCAGCACATGGGCCCCGGGGCCCGGTGGTTAAAATAAGCCCCTCCTGACACTTCCACTGGCAGATTAACACGACAGCATTAACAGGTGCCACTGCTATTCTGTTGAGACGCACATGCTGGCGGCTCGACGAGCCCGCCGCTTCCCACCACTGGATGCGGTGCTGAATGCGGCAGCTCCGGTTCCTGGACGGGTCTGATGCATGATCGGAAACAGTTAATGCTCCGTGTTGTGGTGTTTTTTTTTTTTGGGGGGGGGGGGGGGGGGGGGGGGGGGTTGTAAATTCAAGGCGCTGCTTCACGGAGCTGTGTGTGAGAATACTGTTGTTTTCCATTTGCAATTGCAAAAAAAGAAGAAGAGAGGGAGAGAACAGACAGGAGTAAACGAATAAAAACCACTTACAACACTCTCAGATGCCTCAGTCCTGCAAAATCCGCCTTGGTGATTTTAGTGAGGTTGTTTGCATTCAGATCCCTGCACAGAGAATGTGTTATTACAAAAAAAGATTGTCAGTGCATTAAAACATATGCTTTCATAGAACAAAGAAAATGAGTGTGAGCAAGTCAGCTGATGGGATTTTGTTGAAACTTAGTGTGCCAATGCAGAATCTGAGAAACTGAGAGGAGCTCTGGCTGCTGCACTATACGGGCCAAATGTAAATTTCATCAAGGGGTCTGATATAAAAAAAGAAGAAGAAGAAAAAAAAACGAGAAATACGGCCTGTTTAAGTCAAAGCCCTCTTGTCCAAATCCGTTTTTGATTAACTTGCTGGTCCCCAGACAAACCGATGTGGTCTACGGAGGCTGTGCTAATGCAACAGTGCGAAACCACCAACACAACCACAGCAGCCCTTAACTTCAGCTCCGCGATCAGCAGCGACGCGTCCTCACAGTAAACACAAGCAATAAGAAGTCTATAGGGCCTTTTTTTTTTTTTTCCTCTCTCGACATTTACATGACAAACCAAAATTTACATCAGTTGGATTTAGAGGTGTTTACAGAGCCTAAAGTATAGTTTTGACATGTTAATTCTAAGATAAAGCTCTGCGCAATTAAGAGGTGGTCCCCAAGGAGAAAAAAAAAATCCATTCTATCTCTCAGCATACTGTTTAAAAAGGAACTGAATATGCAAATTAAACAATTACCGGCACTGACATATTTTATTAAAGGGAACATGTTTACTGTAAAATAACAAAATTGTGTGGTAAAATTAGTTTTAAAGTCTCACAACGCCTCCAGGAAAACGTCATTAATAAAAACCCGGTAAATGAGGAAAGGTCACTTGTTGTTCAGCGTGACTCGCACACAAAGAGATAACCTTCATCCTATTCTAGGGATTTCCCTGCGTCCAAAAATGTTGCGAGTCTTTAAAAATCCATCCCTCCGTACTTACAGCCTCTCTGCGTTGCGGGGTATATTCCTTGGCACGCTGCGAAGCCCTTGGCCGTGACAGTCCACTGTAGTCCCGGTGCAGGAGCACTGGGCCGGGCAGGGCTGACCGTCCGCTCCGCTGGACAGGACCAGGATCAGGACAGCCACCAGCAGCCCCGGCACGGACGTCGGAGAGCGGCCGGGGCCAACGGGGCACAGAGCTCCCACCATCACTGCGGCAAGTGGGGGGCCAATTTGAGACCCACAAAATACTGAGAGAACACGGGCGTTAAAAAAATAAAGCCCTGAAATCCCCGAAGGAGCTCACCAAACTCTGCACGCAACGGGATGCCGTCCTCCTCTTGTTTTTCGTGGTCCCCCTTTGCAGACGTGTGTTTCTGAAAAAAAAATCTCGTTCTGAATTTACATTTGGGTCCTCTTGGAGGAGGTTCGGTGCGCGAAGCCTGCGGACCGGGAGTTGGGTCTCCCTGGGAATGAAGAGGGGAGGTCGACGAGACGTTGGACCGGCTCTGAGGCTGCGCTACAGCGGCGCAAACTTCCACATGTCCACGGCATGCGGTGCCCAAATCCCCCCGGTGCGTGCCGTGTCTGTGAATATAAATGTGTGCTGGCGGAGCCAAGACACAGAAGCACCTCGATCCTTGATGTGATCCAAAGAAATCCACTTTCACACACACACTTAGTGCGTACACACACTCCAGGTAAGGCTGTCTTGGTTATTAATTCACAACACGCGTCCGGCGAAGAAACAGCGGCAGCGCTTGGTTCTCCCAAAAGCTCAGCAGAGGTCACCGTGGAGGAGAGATATTGATTCCGATATTATATCAGCTGCCGGTCAGTGGCAAGGGCGCAGCTAATGTGAGGGAGAAAAACCCAGTGAAAGACCAGCGCGCAATACTATAATCCAACTCTGCGTGGTGCGTCAAAGCGCTGCTCCTGAGAGTGTGTGACAGGGGGAGAGAGAGCGAGTGAGAGAGAGAGAGGGAGAGGGAGAGAGAGAGAGAGAGAGAAAGAGACGGGAGTGGGCACGTCTGCTACTGCGTCTGTCTCGGCAACTCGCTCTCTCCTTTTTCTCTCTCTCTCACACACAAGCATAAAACACACACGCACTGCGTTTTCCCTCAAGGTAGCAGCAGGTTTCCAACTGGCCACCATTCAAACAGCAACAGTTTGACCTCGGAAGGGGACTCTCTTTCTCACTGCAGTGTCCCGGTCACCTGATGCCTTTTTTAGCCGGGCCTCAGGAAGGCGACAGAGCTTTCTCATTGCAGTCTAATGTGGACAAACCAGAAAGGAGAGAGAGAGAGAGAGAGACAGAGAGAGAATTCTGTTCCTTGTGTTTCTGTTGCTGAATAAAGAGCAAAGTGCTGTGTCTATAGGAGACATTTGTTGTTCTATGTCTCTGTGTGAGTCTTCAGTGTTCACTTAGGAGACACTTTAAGGGGGCACCTGTCCCATGGTGATCACCCCATGCTGGGACAGGAAGAGCTCTGCACAAGTATTATATCCAGAATAACTGCAATGGATGTTTAACAAGAGATACTATGGGAGCATCATAAATTAATAATCCTTCATAAAAAAAAAAACTTTGAGAAATTAACTGATGGTGAGCAGCAAATGTATCCTGAATTACATTTGTAATCTCAACACAGTGCATGCTCAGTATGAATCAGCAGATCCAACACTGTCTCTCATTGTTTCTAACCAACAAGAGGTTAAGTTGACTTTCAGTGACATGGCTGCTTTGCCTCTCAACTCTTCACATGGATATTTAACTATAAAATTTAATAACTGACTCAGTGATTGATAAACATAAAGGCATGCACTCAGGATCTCTAGCAACTAATACGACATCCATGGCTGAAGTGGAGTACGGCACCAAACCCTGCAAATCTTCTCGGGTGCCCCATAGGCGCTCTTAATGCAAAATGTTCTGAATTGTTGGCTCCAATAAGGCACGGCACCAAATATAGGATGCAGGACCTGACAAATCCGTGTTGAATCTTGTCCTCCTCTCTCTTCTTCTTTCACCCTTTCTTATCGGCTCACTAGACAGAATACAAACAGCTGTGTGTGATCCTAATGCTGATGCGAATTCACCCCCACGCACAAATACAGCACTCCCTGGATGAGGAGTGTGAGGGAATGTAACCTACGATAAAGTTCATCTCTTCTTCTTTCGTTTTGCAAAGAAGGGGAAAATTTAAAAAAACAAACAGAATAATTTCTT
Organism: Chelon labrosus; assembly: GCF_963514085.1. Classification (NCBI taxonomy): domain Eukaryota; kingdom Metazoa; phylum Chordata; class Actinopteri; order Mugiliformes; family Mugilidae; genus Chelon; species Chelon labrosus. Next base: position 12,377,252 of record NC_140338.1, read on the forward strand.
TACAAAGGAGACAGAGGCGAGGCAGCGGATATGTGGAGGAGACAGAGGGGTGGGGATGGGGGGGGGGGGGGTCATTGATGGTGGTGTATCATGGCTTAACTGAGGGAAGAGAAAGAATCACAGGGGAGGAGATGGAAGATGACCTCTATCTCCTGCAATACGACGAGGCTTCAGGGCACGAGGCTTGTTTAGACAGAGCCTAACCTGACCTGCCCTTTCCTCGCACACACAAAGCTGTCTTCCCATCACTTCAAAGGGCATCACACTGACTTTCGGTCATTTCACAGAGACTGCAACTTCCTAATCTTAAAACAACTCATTGCATTAAAACCTAATGATGCTGGATGACTTGCTTTTTTTGTCCTTGAAAACAAGATGACTCAGAACAATCTGACTGTGTAAACAGAGTTATGCCCCCACAACAACACAAGTCACAAACTCACGCCTAAGCGATTGCCTCGCATTACATCTAAAGTCGAGGTCAAGCTTCAGCATTGTTCTGATAATTCCCCATGAGGACGGTCCAGGTGTTTATGGGACAGTAATGAGCTGATAACAGACGTCACTGCTCAATTTCGTCACTCATAATTTTAAATCATATTAGCCGTATTGCTCTGAGGATCAAAAATTCACTTTGGTACAGACTAAACCTGAATTTTAGACATTCATGATTTTGGTTTTGTTGTGCCGCAATGAAGCTGATGTGGTTCATAAAATATCTTGACAACGACTGTAAAGCCTGTCATGATATTTGGTTCAAATATTTAAGTGTTATGGTGGCCTCACCATCAGGTCAATGTTTTAATTTATACAGATTTATGTTAAAGGGGAACTACCGTTTTTTACAACCTGGACCTTATTTCTGGCATAAAATACGATCGTTTACTCACCCATATAACTTTGGTGTCATTTAGAGTCATTCGGAAGGCATTTAGATCCAGCGGAGCGCCACGTATGTCCATACAGTGGGGCACCGAAAAACCCAGTTGAGTCCGGAGTTACCTGTTATCTAACATAACAGGTAACTCCGGACTCAACGGGGAATAGCAAAAGCATATCATAACAAAATATTGGTGAAATGAATGAGTTTCATGGCAGATAATGCGTTATTTAGAGGCTGCTTTCGGTGCCCCAGTCACTCCCACTATATGGATATACACGGATGTAAATATCTGATGAAAGACACCAAATAACACCAAAGTTATATGGGTGAGTAAACGATCGTATTTTATGCCAGAAATAAGGTCCAGCATGTAAAAAAACGGTAGTTCCCCTTTAATGTCTAGATCGACTGGCACAAAAGTCTGGGATAAGATTCCCAGACGATGTGTCTTTGTGACTTTAACGATCCCCTGACTTGTTTTCTAGAGGCCTCATTTAAATGTGTGCTTTTTAGAATTAAATTCTGTAATGATTTGAGCAAACTCCTACCACAAGAATCACATTTAACATCTGCTGTAATCTGTGTTTGGTGCTTGTTGGACTATGTAAGCATACTAAAACACAAAATAACCAAAAATATGATTAACAACTGTAAATATTACTCAATTTGCTTGTGTTTTGTCCATTTACAGATCATATTTAACATTAAACTGTAATGTATTATAATGTGCCACATTCAGATAATCAGTATCAATCTAGTTTCCTGCTTGTGCCTTTGAAGTGAGTAACACTAAAACATTTTTTAAAAAGCTCCCATGTTTCTGAAGCTGATGAATGTCATCATTAATCTCATGATGTGACAATAACGTTAACCTTGCAAGAACAAAGAACCATTATTTCCACTAGCCAGAAACCTTGATGACATTGGCACTGTCAGTGTGAAGACAGGTGCAACTTGACAAACTTGATTTACATTTCTCAGAGGAGGACTTTGGAGATCTTAAGTTACCTTTGGTGTTTTTTTGCAACACTTAGAGGTGGTAAGTGTCCAGCGTTTCTTCACATTTGTGTGTGTGTCTTGTCTCCCGTGTGCTCTCAGGTGCTGTCCTTTCCCCCAAACTGCAGCATGTGACTGAGTGCACCTGATGCCACTTGCCCATCAAGGGGAGAGAGCGGGCCCTGCTGGGCAGTGATCAGGGCTGCCAATGTTTTTTTTTTTTAAATTTTTTTACCGAGTTTAGTATCTCACTCTTTCATTATGGAGAGACATAGAGTACACGGCACTACTGGGTCTCTCATCCAGGTTCCCCTGCTTTTCCATTCTGAGTTACGTTTTATTTTCACTCGCCTCATCCCCTCTTTGGGGACGTACGCGTTGGGGGCCCGAGGAAATGAGTGCTACAGTAAGTGCCTTTTTGTGTTGATTCTGTCCCTGGTGAGTAGCGCTGTGAGAGGTTCCGTCCAGATGTTTAATCTAGCCTTCACCCAGTTAACAGGGCTTCCTCGAAAAAGACAGGTGAGGGTCCAGCTGAGTTACTTTCAGTTCTTTTATTGCTCACTCTTTTATTCTTGTTTTGTTTGTTTTTTGCTGTAATCTGGAGCCTTTCACTCTCGTATTGTCTTCCTGTCGACCGTGCAACTTTTGACTATTTATAAAGCCTAAAATAAAACGAATCACCTAATTCTGTTTCACATTTATACTATACATTTTACACTTCTTTTTTGGGATCCATGGGCCGTTGACCACATTTATGTCAAATTATGTGATACAGAAACATTCGAGATGGGTCAGATTTGACCCGGAGTGCAATAGAAAGGTTCAAGTACCCTTGATTTGGAAGTGTTCCCTCTTTTAAAACTTAACAAAATGTCACCACAAGACAGTCTGCTCCTACTAACGTCGTTTGTAAGGCCCTTTCGATCATTTGTGATGTGTGTAAAGCATGTTGTCAGAACAAAAGATGAGAAATCCAGACCCATTTAATTTTACATCGAGGCCGAAAGGAAGTTTAATTTTCCTTCTCTCGTACCACTGAAATGGTTTATCCCATTACATCATAAATCTACATATAAATAAAGACTTCCACCAAGAGTCATTTACAATGAAAACAGCACAAACCGTGGAAGCTCCTTCCAAACAGAGCGCGATCTTGACACTCGGTCTAAAGATTCCAGCTCGAGAGATTTGGCTGGTTAGGAGGTTTGCCGAGCCGCTAATGAGAAGTTATCCGTCTGTCGGCTGTGATGTTGGTACTGCCCGGTGCAGCCTGTTGATTTAGGAGCTGTTTGTGTTATCTTTGGTTTATGGCCACGCAGTAAAGCTGAAGGTGTGGGGGGGCAGTGTGTGTGTGTGTGTGCAGAGGTCAGTTGAACCACCTGGCCTCTAGACAGCTGCTACTTAGACACATGCTGCTAAGACCGTGTCCTACTGTACGCACAAACACACTCATATCGCTGACATTCATCCGTGTGCAGACACAAGTTCACAATGTGGCAGACGGACACGCTGAGAACGGTTTATTACATGTATGTATTAATCAGCCGCGTTAATCAAATCTTCACTCAGATTTCTCTAGAATTCTCTTTGTGTGTGTGTTGCCTGATAATCACATCATCATTAAAAACCAATGATGTTTGTTGTTTGGACTGGCACCGTCAACACAGTGGCTGGTTACACAGCTGCACTGACACACACACACACACACACAGCGCCACACCAAAATACACAAACATTAAAAAAGAAAAACCTCCTCCTCCTCCTGTCTCGGATTCCTTTCACTCCCAGCTGCCAGTTTCGTGCTGCTGTGATCCGTCATGGAGGTGCATTGAAACTGCATCGAGGGCCTGAGGTGTGTAAGTGGCTGGTTACCTTTGTTGCGACGGGGCCGAGGCCGTTGTCTGTCTCACACACGCCCAGCCGCCGAGGCCCGCGGAGATGCTAAGGAGGGCGAATAGGATCTCATGAATCGACTGGTATGTTGGAAATTCTGCATACCTCTGCCTGTGGAGAAAGGTGTGTCTGGTTTCACGTGTCAGGTGTGTGTTTGTGTGTATTGTTTGTGTGAACGGAAACTATTTCTTCATTACATTTAATTTGAACGACAAGTAGATAGAAGGGGTTCAAGAGTGCAACCGGGTTCATAAACAACACGCACTTTCGTATTTGTACTTCAAATAAGGCACGAGAGATGAACCGGTATAATATGTAATTGTTAATAGATAGTTCCTGAGTAATAGCAGTGTTATGTTTCATTTTGCATGGGCTTAGTTTGTGCAGCTTTATTCAGAACTGAGCAGAAACTACTGAAGGAAAAAGCAATCCTCTACTCCATTCAGCAAATTCATAGATAGAGCTATTTGAGAACTCATTTTGTCATTAATCTTCATGATGTTGTTGATTCGTTCCTCATTCCATCCTCACCAGCCATACAAACGCTTTTAGTTATTTTCAATGAACCGTGGTACATAAACTTCTCCTGAGAGTAATTTGAAAGACACATTTGTGTATACCTATATTTGAAAACTGTGCTTGGGATACTGTCCAAACATGTTGGAAGCCGCAGTGTTTATAAATGTTTTGAAAGGAGACAATTGAAGGTGGGGCAGAAAGCAGTAGAGCGTGACACATTAAATCGTTTAAATAGGTATGATGGTGCATGCTTTTGTAAAGTCTCTTAATAAAGACATTTATGTTCCTCAGCTGGCTTCCTCCACGCCTTTGCAAGAAGTGGCTGTGTTTACTGGAATCCTGGCTTTATGTTATACACCAATCAGGCGTAACATTATGACCACTTATAGGTGAAGTGAGTAACACTGATTATCGCTTTATCGGTACCTGTTATTGGGCGGGATACAATAGGCAGTAGGTGAACAAAGTTGTGTTAGAAGCAGAAAAAAAAGGGAAAGTGTATGGATTGTAAGGATTTGAGCTAGTTTGACAAGGGCCAAATTGTGATGGATAGATGACTGGGTCAGAGCATCTCCAAAACTGCAGCTCTTGTTCCTGGTAGGTCAGTACCTATCAAAAGTGATCCAATGAAGGAATAGTGGTGAACAGGTGACTGATAGATAGAAAGGTGTCAGAATACACAGTTCATCACAGTTTATTGCGTATAAGGCTGCATAGGACTATGTCAGGGTTGACAGGGATCAGCATGGGCAACAATGGGCACATGAACATCAGAACCAGTCAACGGAGCAGGTGGTAGCCAGGTCTGATGAATCACGGTTTCTTTTACATCATGTGGATGGCTGGATGTGGGTGCATTGCTTACATGGAGATCATATGGCACCAGGGAAGAAGGAAAGCTGGCGGAGGGAAATGTTCGTCAGGAAAACCTTGGGTCCTACCATCCATGAGGATGCTACTTAGATATGTGGCACCTGTAAGCATTGTTGCAGACCATGTACACCCTTTCATGGAACCAGTATTCCCTGATAGCTGTGGCCATCCCGCCACAAAACAAAAATGGTTTGCCACATGATTATCTAGAATGAACTGTAGACCAATTGATCAGTTATAGCTGGATTCAATGAGGAATACAGTATACTGCCACCTACTGGTATATATAGCTGGTATATATATTTATTTCTTTTCATGCAAGAGTGAAAAATCCTAACTAGCTGTTCAAGCAACAAGATACAGGTCGACCTTCGTTACCAGCAGTTCTCTGTAGTTGGTTCGGTGTGTCTGCAGCCTAGGGCCGCTACCTAAACACTTCCCCTTCCTGCAGGCAAAAGGAAGAGTTTCAGTGTCTTGTTCAAAGACGCTTCAATATCTGTAAAGCTCAGGGTCAAACCCTCAATCCCCCAACAATGGACTGACAACCTGCTTCACCAGCCGAGCTACAGACAAAACCACAAACCCACTTTTTTCTCCAATGTCCATACCTGGAAGATGTTTATGTTTTGTTTGTTATAAAACAATATAATTCATTTTTTAAAAAAGCCACTGTGCATCTAAAAAAATAAAAAAATCAGCATCCATGGACAAAGAAGGTTAAACTGTCTAGTGACACCCGTGTGTCTGTGCCGAAGTGGGTCAGTTCGTCTGAGTGTGTGTGTGTTTAGCAATGATAAAAAAAGGGATCCAACCAGACACGATAGTCTTGCATATTTCCCCTTGTGGTGCAACAATAGAGTCTCAGTCACTCTAATCCCTTTACACAATTACCCCTCAGTGTTTGTGTGTTTAAGAGCAACTACTCCGACTGTGGCTTTTCCATGGACGTGAACCAAAACAACTCAACTGCCATTATCCTAAAATAGCTCGTAAGCACAAGATAAACATGTGTGTGAAACTAATTGTGCGTTGTGCAGACCTGGCTTGTTGAGGAGCATTGTTGTGACAACAGATTAAACATCTGTCTGAACCCGCTGCTGAACCCAAATTGAGATTACGGAGGGGGGGAAATAGAATATATCCGATATATCCCTTGTCTCGCCAAATTGGGGAAGATGTAGTCGAGGTGACAAGTAGAGGCAGACACAGAGTAGATTATGATTAAAGAACAATAAAGAGTCCTCCTCTCTTGGTCTCTTTTCTCTTGCCTTCTCTTAAAACAATCAAGATGATTATTTTCTCTCATTTCCTTTGTTGTTTTTCCAGCGCGCTGAATCAGAGAAAAGCCACATGAAGTTAATAAGTATCGCCTATAAAACACTCTCTCGCACACGCACTTCAGCGATGGTGTCTGAGCCATTTATCACACTGTGCATAATCTGGGAATTTGTCAGAGGATTTGTTCAAACGATTTTTTTTTCTTTTAGCTTCTAAAAAGAACAGAAAGAGCTCTGTATCTCAAAAGAAGGTCCCAGTCAGTTCTAGGAGTATAGTACTACAGCAGGAGAGGTGAGTGAATGAGTTATAGCAGGTTGTCAGCTGAGCTGAAGGAACGGCTCTTAAATACTAACTCAATATATGATTCCCTGACAGGGGCAGGAATCTTGTTGCAGACGAGGCTTCATAGAGGGGGGCAGTTTTCTGTCAGATGTAAGGAATGATACGTGGAGTCCTGCATGCGGTGAGAGTGAAGTGTAAGGAGTAAATCAGCTGAGGCTTGAAACACCTTTGAAGTGCCGCACAGAAATCATCCTTGCTTTACTGTGCGCATCTATAGGACCTTGTTTGTTGTTTTCACTTTTTATTACATTGCATGTGCAGAAATTGAGGCCAGTTTCCGAGGTAAGACTTTGAGGGTGAGTCCCACTCAGTACAAAGGGGACGAAGTTGAAAAACACCAGATCAGAGAACAGAGATATAGTGGGTGGCGTGTGAGAGAGGAGTTTGGGAAGACAAAGTGAGGTTTGAAAAAAAAAAGACAAGAACAGGGAAGAAAAGGGAGGGAAAGAAAAATATGAAGGGTCCTTTGGAAAGAAAGAGAGTGGAGGCCAGAGAATGAGAGGGAGGTGTGTAGAAAGAGGAGTGTGGGAAAAATCAATACGCTCTCTGGAGAGACTGGAAGAGACAATCAGTCCTGTCTGACCCCCGTCTCCCCTTGGTGTCAGTGTTCGTGCGTCAAGGCATGCATGTGTGTTTCCGAGCATATTTTTATTCAACGAACGCCCCGTCTGTGTTGGTAAGCAACATGCTCATACATTGATTTTGTGTTTGAGCTGATTCGTGCGCGCATCTTGGAGTGCGTGGTCGTGGGCACACACGTGTGCGTATGCGGCCCTGTTTGTCTCCTCCTGTGTTTGCTGCGCTCAGCTCAAATATGTTTTATTGGCATGTCTGCTGAGGGCAGGAGAATGATGATGCCAGAGGAGCTAATGGGATAAAAGTTCATTACTTTCCTTCTATCAACTTTATGAGAGGACAAATCGAACAAAGACTCAGAGCAAAGTTGAAATAGGATGAGGCTAGACACTCTAGTGGCTTTAGCTGGCACCACATGACTTGATTTTTGCTTACGGGCGCTTGGAGTCACTTTGGTCTTTAATTCCATCTATGTTACTGCCATCCACAGGGTCACATTCATACACAAGCCAAAGGCTATGGGCCAGATTTTGTCTGATTGTCCCGAGCTACTTTTTATGGAATGGCCTTGCTTTGATAGCTATTATTATCAATATAAAGAAGAAAGAGCTCTTTTGCTGTCTCTCTCCTTCACTCCCTGTGTGTGTGTGAGTGTGTGTGAATGGTTAGTATTTCTTCAGGCCTCGGGGCTAGTGGCTTTCACAGGCCGTCCACTCGACGTTTGGGGTTTGTAAAGCTGGCTCAACCCGCCATTGTCCAAGTCCTTCCACTGAATTCGGTTTCTCCATCTGCCCCCAGGCGCCTCTCAGACTGACAGGGGGGTGCGGGGGTAGATGGATAGATGAAAGAGCAGACAGGAAGAATACAACTCCTCAGAGAGAAAGAGAAATTTACCAATCACAAAATCCACTTTTCTCAATCTCTCTATCAGTCCTGCGCCACCGTCATCCAATCACTTCTTTCATCCGTCCTTCCCTGCGCCCTCCTCCTCGCTCTGTCTCTCTGCTGTGCAGTTGCAGGGGGTTAATTGAGGTCTGAACAGCAGGGGGCTATTATGACACCTTTTCTAAAGAGGACACACACACGCACGCACACACGCACACATACACGTGCACCTAATAAAGTAATGATAAATAATGAATTTCGAGATGCAGAAACTGCATAAGGCTCCTCAGTTTTTGGTGTTATGTTATGCAGCAGCTGGTCTGATAATTGTATTGATAATTGTGTGTGTGTGTGTGTGTGTGTGTGTGTGTGTGGAGGGGGAGTGTGTGTGGAGGGGATTTAATGATGGCTTCCACCCTTTTGGATAAGCCTGCCTCACCCTAAATCAGAAACCAACTGAATAAATCACACAATTAATCCAACAAGTCAGCGTTGCGTATCGAAGCACTGCACACACAAAACAGAATGGATTGACAGGTGTGTGTGTGCGTGCGTGCGTGCGTGTTGGTGAGTGTGTGCGTGTATGGTGCACGCACACACTCTGCACGCTCTGCTAGTAGCAGATGGTAGGCTGGTGGTCTGTTGCCAAATTCGCTGTGTGATCATGTAAATGATCACACGCACACCCTCATTCAAGTAACACAAACGCCCCCGCAACTACACTAAGACATAAACAAACACACGCGCGCACACCCGAACGCACGCGCACATAAAAGCAGACACCTATTGTGAGATAAAAAGGTGAGCAGGATGATCGTCTCTCACTTTTTTCTCCTCATCTGTCTCCGCCCTTTTTCTTTTTTAAATTCTCATTGTGAAGTCTTTAATGTGAAACAGTGGCTATGTTGTTGTGCGCGCGTGTGTGTGCGTGTGTCTGCGTGTGTGTGTGTGACAGTTAAGATGTTGATTGAAGCTGAAGTTTAGCAGTGGGAAGCTTTACATCAAAGACTGACATTCACCTTTCATATCCTCCTCTTTTGATGAGGCGAAACACACTCGCACACACTTCACGTGGATTGCGAATCAACAGTTTCGCTAAATCAAAAAGTGACATTTGCTTCGAACCTCTGCAGAACCAGTGCCGAAAGTCTCTCTCTCTCTCACACACACACACACGCACACACACACACAGAACAGATAAGGGTCTCCTACAGGGTTTCGGGCCCCTTTTGGCACACATCTACTTCCACAGAGCACTCCCCATGCTTTGGCACAATGAACACAATATATAGAAGAACACACAAACTCTCCCATACACACATTTGCACACACACGCTTTTGGCAGCAACAGCGTCAGGCAACAGATGCTTCTGAATGAGCTCCTTTGCTGGGCATGATTCATAATGTGGCTATTGAAAATCACTTTCAACACATTCATAACCCCTTATAGCTGCCTATGAATATTCACAGCTCGGAGGCTCCACCACAAACATGTTACTAATGGTTTAAGCATGGCTGTAGACAAAAACACACACAGGTGCACAGCATTTCTTTTTTTTTTTCTTTTTTTTAATCTGTTTATGCCTATTTAACTTTTTCATTGTTTAACATGATGGATTGCAAGTAATTTCCAGTATGTAGATGACATTTTCCCTCTCCTAATGTTCCTAGTCTCTGGAGGAAATTGCTTTCTGAAGTGAGACTATGTTCTGATATGATACAAATAACTTTGATAACAGGTTAAACTAAAAATTATGGTATCCTCAAAGGACCCTCCAGAAATCCCCCATCTCTCATCCACAATCTTATAACACTTTGGAAAACGTCTTTCCAAGTTTTCATCTCCAGTCCTTTGCTTATTGCTCCTCCAGGGATTTAGAGTCGTGCTCTTACAGTGAGTCATTCTCAGGCTTAAGCTTGATGCGATTTCCAAAAATCACCCGCAGAATTACAGGAGGTTCTTTGAGGTTTACCTTTAGTCCTGTGGCAGCTCCTGAGTTGAGAATGTCTTGGATGAATATAATGCACAAATCCCCTGGGGTTTTACTGATAACTTAAACAGCAAATGCTCTGCGTACACAATGGATCCACTCCGTCTAATAGGGCAGATAGATATATAGATAGATGGACCGGTGGGGCTTGTTCGGACCTTGCATCGAGATCCGATCTGGGCGATCCGATCATGTAAATGACAGGTGTGAACACCCCCAGGACGCATTGAGATTGCATTTGAGAGATCCGATCTCTAACCACATTTGGAGGTGGCCTGGGTCGCATGTGTCCTGATGTGTCCAGATTCCTTTGGTAGTGTGAACGCAATGCGTCCTGAGTCGCATTAAAGACCGCCTTTACTCAACAGGGGTGCTCCTGCCATCAGGAGAGTTTTGCCTCATTAATTAAGAAAAAAGCACACAGCCACTATTATAAATGATCACATGAAAAAGAGGAGAACCTTTTAAAATATTCTGTCCTTGTTGCTGTTAACTAACTAAGTAATAATTTAATATAAGTGCACAAGTTTGATTCTGTTTTGATTACTGATGCGGTCATGTCGCTGCATGAGGAGTCATGTGTGGTTAAGTAACGTATTTCCTCATTTACCAGCGTCTTTATTTATCTTTATTGCCAGAGATTATGGTGCATTTGGAAATTTCCAACACTGGAGTTATAATCTTAGTTTTGTTCAGGTCTAGCTAATGTCAGGGTGGAGATCAATAAATAAGTTAACGTGTGTGCCAAAGTCATAACACAGACACATAAAACAGAGCTGTTCTCGGTTCTGGAGCAGCGGTAGAGATCCATTAGAGACATGAGCTGTTAAAATCTGGATCTGGAAATGCATGTTAATGTTAGGTCTGAACACATGTACCTAAAGCTGGTCACTTGTGATCAGATTAAACAGATCGGATCTTAATGCAAGCTCTGAACAGACCTATAGATAGATAGACCTGTTTCACCACTTCTGCAGACTATGTTTTAAAGTAGATTCCACCTTGTTTGTAATATTTTCAACAAATGAAGACCCCTGTCATTATGTGTACATTCAGTGTGAAAGCTTCACATACAAATGTACGTCTGATCAGACACTGATTACCAGCACTTCAAGTATGTCAACACAAACAAAGACACATTAGGCTCCCTATGCATGACAAAATAACACACGTAATGGCACAATAGCACATTTGTATGACACACCAAGGGTGAGTTTTGTGTTTTTGAGTAAAACCTCGGAGGATGTGCAATTTTCTCATCACGGTTGCCAAAACCTCTGGGTCTCTGGTTTCTTTACACAAGCAAATCAGAAGATGACGAGTTCAGAAAAAAGAGAGCAGATCTAAACAAAGGATGAGAGTGCATATGATAGGCAGACGTAAAGGAAAGGAGGCGAGAAGTTGAGGCTCGGTTCAGTTCTCGATTGAAACCAGATGAGGAAAGAGGGGTGATGAAAGATCTGGGAAAAGAGACCATTAACCAATTAGCTTTCCTAAACAGCCATGTCTCCACCTATCAGGACTCTACCTGACAACCTCATTAAATGAGTAATGTTGGGTCGGTACTTAAAAACACAACACAATGACACAAGCTGTATTGGAACAAGTGTTTATCTACTTTTCAGTTAAAAAAAAAATTGCGTGTGAAACACACACCACATTCACACACACACCCAGAGCGAATAAAAAATTGCCCTTCATTCACATCGCTGGTTTAGATTTTCCGCTGCTATTTGTCTGTTCCCACTTGAAGAGGGACATGACTTCATAGGCTGCTTTAAGTGGAGTGTGTGTGTGTGTGTGTGTGTGTGTGTGTCCGACCTGTGTGTAAAGCACTACTGTGTGATCTTGTCCTTCTTTTGCCTGAAAACAAATTCAGACCACATGTTTTTCAAACAATGAATTTGAGGCTAGAATTGGGAAACCACCTTACAGTCCCTGCCTTCCCTCACACTCCTCCCTCACAGCCTTTCAACCACCAACCACCACCCATCTCTGTGTCCCTCTCCCTCCATCTCTTCTCCCTGTGTCCCACTTCATATCTCTCACCACATCCATATGTCTTACCCATTATGTCTTTATGTCTCTTTCCTCATCTGTCAGATCGCATCTCTTGCTCCAGAGCTTTTATCCCACCACAGCATGAGGGACAGGTTCAGCTCAGCGTGAACTGGATGATGGGAAATTGAGTTCCTGCTGAGAGTGTACGATATGACCTGTTGACCTATTGCCTCAGTGAAACCCGATGAGGGAAGGCCGCAGTTGGTAAGGAATGTAAATGAAAGAAATCCCAATATTTGTCTGTGTGTGGTTAAGAGAGGATGAGCAAAGGGGAAGACTTTGAAGATGTCTCTTGAGATGTTCGGAAGAGTCAGAGAGATGAGGGAGGGAAAGGTGAATAACTGCGGTAAATAAAAGGTAGGAGGTAAAGAGGGAAGAAGGGATAACAAAAAGCAGTCAAAGCAGAGCAGTATGAGAGAGGAAAAGGAAGGGTGGCGCTCTCACCTTTCTCGGTGAGGCTGCTGGGAAACAAAGAGCAAGTGGCATCACCATGACAACGCAGACACAAACATCAGGGTCTGGTGTGTGTGTATGTGTGTGTTCTGATATTACTTGCGTTGTGGGGACATAAATTCATTTACTCAGTCACGTTGTGAGGACCCACCTCCATTGTGGGCACAAAACTTTCTGCAACCAAAATACTTAAATTAAAGTTAAGAGTTTTAAGGTTCGGTTCAAAATTAGTTTTGGATAAGAGTTAAGGTTCGGCAATAAGTGTATATAGCTGTTGTGGGCTAAGTATTCAGGAAATTAATAGAAATCAAAGCAATGTCTTCTGAAGTGGTGGAGATACAAACACTGTGTGTGTCTACACTCTGAATATTATGTCCACTAAGTATTAGCGATAAACGCCATCATATACATGCAGACTGGTATGTTCATCTCACACATTATGTACATGTATAGTCACATACTGTCCAAACCACATATGGAAAAATATACTAAAGGCTGGGCCACTCAGATAAAGTATACTGGAAAGTAAATGTAAATTATACTTGATACGCTGATTATGCTTTAAGTTAATAAACAGCCTACAGTAAATCACAGCTTTCCATTAAAGGGTTTTCACTTTGTTATGTGAAGAGTTGGCAGCTCATTCACAAAACAGCACCTTCACATTGCTTCTTAATCAGGATGATGGGTAAGGTAGGGGGTAAAGGGAAAAGAGATATATTTCAAGATTGTTATACAAATAGGTAATTGGACTTATTAACACATGAATACTGTGGAATATAGTTTTTGCTGTGCCTTGGACTAAAGGATGGTTGGCAGGGCAGGAGTAAGTCTGGTGGTTGAGATGCAAAAGACATCACAGAGATAGCTGTTGGTCATTCCCAACCTGTTTTTCCGCAGTGAATCATAAGTTATCGTCAATGTCCTGATAAAATAATTAACAGCTGTGCAGAATCCTTCTCATCGCACGCAATCGACAAGTCTTTAATTTGCGGCGCAGCTGTGTTTCTGGACAATAATAACATTACTGAGCGCCTGTTTTTCTCTATAGGCACATTAATCCTGCGACTTCAGTGAGGCACTATTTTATGAAGTTACCATGTGGGAAAGGTTTCCCATGTCGGGCAATGAGTTGAGGACCTCGGAACGGGCTGTTGTGGCATTTTCCTGTGTTTTGTTAGCATGGGAAAAACGACTTGCAGAGCTTCAGACTTGCTGCCATTTGTGTATTTGTGTGCACGAGTGTATGTTTGACATTTGGTTTCACGGTGTTGTCTTATATTATACTCTTTTATCACAGCAACACTTTCGTTGCATATCAACCAGACAAACTCATTTTACACTCATTTTGTAAAGAAATATTCATTTTTCCCCTGTGTCTTAAATTTTCTGCATTCACTTGCTATCTTGCATTGCGTAGTTCGACGTGCGGGTCATATTCTATTATACGTTAAGAATTTGCTGCTGCCAATTAAAAATGGACCACGGGCTGCAGTCTGGACTCCCCTGCTGTACAGTGACATGGCAAATACATCACAAGGGTGGAATTGAAGGATTTAATGTGGTATTTACTGTGTGTAAGTATGCGTATGTGAGTGTGTGTGTCTACAGAGGGGAATGCCTTGGCTGCCATCCTGGTTGCGTGTGATGGAGAACTCAACAAATTTCCAAACAAACACTCTGGAAACAATTAAGAGAGAGAAACATGGAGAGACAGAAAGACAGAGAGGACAGAAAGAGAGAGAGAGAGGCAAAAACTAACTTTGCTTACAGGTTATAAGGAAAACAATTACGCCACACACGTAAGAAGAGCAAAGGACTCGTCTCATGTACAGTATATTTGCACAGAGAAAAGCAAAATACATAATCCGTGATTAATTAACAAAGACAAAGGGTGTAATACCTATGACACAATGTTCCCAAATCACAGGAAGTGATTATTCCCAGCACAGGGAGAGTGAGTGGAGCCATCACTCTGAAGCTCTGGAGACTCATCAGCTCTAAAAGGCTGCAGACACACAGATCTCCACCTGCTGCTGTTGCTGCTGCTGCTGCTGCTGCTGACTCCACAAAGATTAGGGCTTTCAGCAGAGACGCACAGAAAGTGAGACAGTGCAATAGTCTGCTGAGATAGTAAGCTGTAACGTCTTCATCTGAGGAAGAAACAGTAGACTGAAAAACTTACTTAAAGCAAATGCGTATAGACAAAAGTTAGTTCTTCTTCTTGCATGACAATGGAAGTCATCTTCAGAAACATACAAGACAATGGAAGACATTCCGGTGTGTCTCCTGTAAACAACCATGAATGCAAACAGCAATGCCTCGAGATTATAAAGCCTTGACGTGACTGCATTTATTCCAACTCATACCGAGTTAGATTACACTTTAATAAATGGAGGGAGGGTTCGACAAGCCTAAATATTGCATGCTGGAAAGTCACAGAAAGTCACACTGACAACACCTACAGAAACTTAAAACTTCATCCACAGAGGAAAAACACATCACTGTATGGGCAGTACGATGACTGTTTATCATTTATCACGTTGCCATATAAACATTTCTGTGATTGCAATTCTGTGTAACAGTATAAATGCAGTGGTGATGTGCAGTGACGGTAATGTGTTGAACATGTTCCCAGCCCCTCACCACCTGCGTAGGGGAGTGATCTCATGTCCATCCGCAGAGCTGTTCATTCCGTCTAAACACTCAGTGATAGATGCATCAGCTAATCAGGACAGTGATCGCACTGCAATGTTGTTACAACCCGCGTCAGCACAGCCAGTCATGACAGCCAGTTCCCCATGGGCCGCTTACTACACACATTCAACTCGTCCTAATGAATCATGTTTTTG
This sequence comes from Chelon labrosus, assembly GCF_963514085.1. Classification (NCBI taxonomy): domain Eukaryota; kingdom Metazoa; phylum Chordata; class Actinopteri; order Mugiliformes; family Mugilidae; genus Chelon; species Chelon labrosus. The sequence continues at coordinate 12,392,854 of NC_140338.1, forward strand.
CCGCGGTGCTCCCTTGGAAATGTATTTTCATGACGGGTTTATGGAGACTGGACTGGGTCCTGAACGCAAAGATACACCAATCAGGCATAACATTATGACCTAATATTGTGTAGGTCTCCCTTGTGCCTCCAAAACAGTTGTGACTCATCAGAGAATGGACATGGGCCTTCTGAGGGTGTCCTGTGGTGTCTGACAACAGGATGTTGTTAGTGGGGGGTCTTTGGGTCCTACGGGTTGAGGGGAGGGGGCCTCTGTGGATCAGGCTTGTCCCAGTATATCCCACGGATTCTTGATCATTTTGCAATCTCGTGAATTTGGAGGGCAGGTCATCACCTTGTGCTGTTCTTCATGTTTTTTGAGCTTGAGTGACATCAACTAGTGTCATTGCTATGGGGTGGGGGTGCCTGGTCTGGTCTAGGTGGGTGCTACATGTCTAAGTAACATTGAATGAATGCCAGGTCCAAACGTTTCCCAGCAGAACACTGAATTGTCACAAGATGGTCAATGTTATTTACTTCAGTGGTCACAATGTTAAGCATGATTGGTGCAAATCTTTACAAGGGCGCTACCATTTCTTCATATGGCTCCAAAGTGACAAGAGTAATAATTATGACTACCAAAAGAGGGCTTTATCCTTTGAACATAAACATGTTGTTTTGTGTCATAGTCATATAATATGTGGAACGTAAAGAGATCCTGCTGCAACAGGTGGAAATCACGGATTAACATGGTAACAGCCGTTCATAAAACTACTTCAGACACTGATTAAACATGCTGACGGGATCAATGGTTTGCTAATAACGGCTCAGCAGAGCGTGGACACAGCTGGAAGAGATACACGTTACCGTCATGGACAACTGCACCTGCTGTATATCAGTCAATCTATTGACTGAGTCAGTCTTCACTGTACTTAAATTAAGATGAAATAGGTTCACTTTAGTTGATTTGTGAAGTGGAGATGAAAAGAAGGTAGAATTGTTATTTTTTTTAAAAATTAATTTTGTTCATTGCTAAAGATAGTTGTGGAAACTATAAAGCGAGTCATTCTGTGTTGCTATGGAGCTACATGGATCGAGAAAAGAGGCAGAGAGAATCAGAGACCTACAGCTGATAACTAAACTATTTTTAAAACGATTTAAGTCAGGTATAAAAACAGTTTTTTTCTTATTATTTTGGCATGAAAATGCTGGATACTACTCCTGTATGGACAGCATGCCACTTATACTGCATACCCACACCAGGGAAACCACTGCGTTGATTTGGGCTCAATTCAATTCTTTCTGTGTTCTCTCGCGGTGACCTTTCTTGGGATCCAATAAGTGATCGATGTTAAATATGTACTGTTGTAATCAAAATAATTAAAGTCTGCTGGCATTTAGTCTCAAGTTTCTTAGCAACAGTTGTGGAGTGAGGCTGTCTCCATGTTAACTGATATTTCCATCAGCGCTGGGCAGGTTACTTGGAAATTGTAATCTATTACTGAACATTTAAGCAGAAAAAGTAGTGCTCTACATTGCTGATTGGCCTACTTTGCTGTCAGACCCATCAGAACATGTTGCATCTTTTCTGTATAGAAAGTCAGAAATTGAGATTTATAAGCAGGCACCTCTACAAGCTGGAGGGATTTACTGACCATAAGGCAGCAACTAACTTCAGTGACATCAGTGCAGACGCTCAGACTTCAGAAGCACAAATACATTGCAGTTGACTAAACAACAGTAGGTGTACTATATAACTAAGTTAGAAGCAATGGATTTTTCCGTTTGACTCACTTAGTGGCGGATGTTTTGCTCAAACATAAGTGAGTGTAAGGAATGCCTACACAGTCCACACACAGGAAAAACACTTTAAGTTCTCCAGTGCTGCGTGATTCAGAGTTTCAATCATCAAACTGAGTCTTTAATTCTTCAGAGAACTGGCTCTCTCAGTAGAAGATCAAGAAATCAAGATTGAAGCACAAGTAATAGAGTGTTACATCAATTTCAAACTGAATTTCAAATTCTAATCCCTTAGGCCTCTGTTTATGGAAAAGTTAAAGAAATGGCGCTACTAAATAATGCTTTACTGCCCAACACTGATTTCCATCCACAAGAGGAACAGAGAACAGGCTGCTCATTCATTCGTTGGTCCTGTCATCCGTTCATTCCTCCACTCACAAAGACAATGGCCTGTTGTTGTTGTTGTTGTTGTGTTTATGGACTCAGTTTGTGGGTCTATCTCCCAGGCCCAGTTTGCTGTAGACTCAGGAAGCCTGTTCACTCTAATAAAGTTTAACAGGCACTGTTTCAGTCCCGCAGGACCCTCACGGGATGACAGCGAAGCAACGCTGACTTTCATTATCTCAAACTCCTATGACCTAATTATATCAAATCTAATCAGCACTCTGTCCTCCACTGTGTGGTTTTCATTTCAGAAATGTGGTAAGAAGACTGACAGCGGTGATTTAAACATCCAAGTGTTTAAGGTCTGACTCAAAAGAATTACTTAATTACGCAGCGACTGCTTAATTTGTACCATATAGATACTGTCACACATGGAAAGAATTTGAATTGGCTGTAAATAACATCATGTGAAAGTCAAACAGTCTGAATAGTTGGAAAAGAAGGTTAAATTAAAAATGCTCACATGGTGCTTCACTGTGGCAACAGCTTCATCACTGACCCCCCCCCCAACCTGAGATCGTGACAGGAGCCGTTGTTGCATACCCTTGCAAGCAACAGTTACACATTATGGTTGCCATGGCGTTGACACATGTAATCAGGGGCAAACAGAGAAGTGTCAGTAATGTGTACATGCTCGTGTCATCAGCCTACTTCATGTATGAGCCCCTGAGCACGTCTGCATGATTATAACTATGTAAACACTGCTCAACGTCTTACACACTTTTCTCAGTCAGCCGTGTCGTTGGCACTTTGTCTGCAGGTTGTCTTCATTCCCACGTCGACTTTATATCTTTTCCTTCTGTTGCAACATTTATTCTCCCACTCTGCCTCTTTTTTCATGTCTTAGTGACTTGTTGCCTGCGTGAGACACGAAGTGTCCTGCGGAGTTGGGTGGAGTAGGAAAGGTGTTACTGGGAGACAAATGATTAAGATGTTGAATTACTCGGTGTTGGGAAGAGGAATTTCACCATGTGTCTGCAGCTTTCCAGTATTAATGGGTCTTAGACATACCTCTCACATGCTACTCCCGGGAGGGGGGGTAGACGGGGAGATGAGCATGGAGGTTTAAGGCAGATAAAGTGATCTTTTTGAAAGAGCAAAGTGTGTATGGGAAGGATAGTCTCTCATCCATCCACACCGGGTCTTTGTGGGGGATCTGCAGGTGTTCAGAGACCTGACGGTAAACGTAATCCCCGATGATGTTTTTAGTCTGCTCTGAGATCTTCACTTAGGGTTTGGTCACACGAACATTCAGAAAAGTTTTAGATCAAAAACTATTTGGACAAATCAAACAGTAGATTTGCTTGCAGAGACAGTAAATGTAGTTTAAGATCACTGAGAGACAAATTCAAATCTTGTCAGTGCTGATCTTGGAGAAAGAGTAAAACTAGAAAGTCCAGAAAGTGGAAACATTTCCTATTACCATGTCAAAACAAAAGATACCGGTTTTAAAGTTATAAATTGACACTTGCAAATGTAAAGCGACATCAATGGTGTTTCTAAAAAGAGCCACAAGCCATCATTAATGTCATGAGGATCCAGAATAAGAGTCAAGACAAGTCGCTATCCTTTTCAAGATTATAAAGATTAGAGCTAGAAATGCCTCACACAGTCAGGTTAATGTGGAAAGAAAAACACACAGTTAAGTAATTTTTTTTAAGTATGGGTTTCCGGAAGTACATATTGACAGACATGTTAGAGTACTGAGGGCAAGGTTGTTCAGTAAGGTTCTAGTAAACTCAAGATAATAGTTAGTTGTCACATAGAGTAAGACATGAGCTAATTGTTAAATATGGGGATAATGTGTGCAGGTGAAAACTGACAGAAAAAGTTGTGTAAGCAATGCAACAAGTTCTAAAGAGAGAAGTTCAAACCCTGGCTCTTTTCTCACCTCTGGACAGCTAACCAGTTGGAAGAGGGAGAAACACAGGGATTAAAGGTCCAGTGTGGAGGATCTAGTGGCACCTTGAGGTGAAGGTGCAAATTGAACCCAGCTGAATACTGCTGGCCTCACCCTCACCTTTCAAGTGCGTATGACGGCCAATGAAAGCATGACAGACTCTTCGTATATATGAATGACTCATTTCAAACTACAGACAAACAACAGCTCATATTTTCGGGTGATTATTTGATAATAAAAGCCATAAAAACCCTTAAATCCTACGCAGTGGTCCTTTAACGTATAAACACATTTAAACCCGAAGCTCTATGCTGTGTATAATTTGTGGATTGAAACGTGGAAACAGACTGAGTAATTGAAAGCAGTTGACTCTTAGATTTGATTAAGCACAGGATTGAAGCATGCATCCGTGGTTGGAGTCAAACTCAAACGAGTGTTTGCCTTCAGGACCTCACGAATGCGTCTAGAGTTGAATGGATGTTTTTGCTTAAATTTAATTTTTTTTAAAAAGAGAGAAATCCTTCGAAAATAAATTACAGTACAGGCGTACAGATGTTAAAAAAATCCTTTTACATATCAGCATTTTCTTCTGACACACATCTGCTCAGAGAACAAAAGACACTCAAACCTGCACACACACACTCAGCGCATGAGTGACAGCGAGAGTGGGTGAGCGGGGGTTAGAGAAACAAGGAGAAATGAAAAGTGTCTTTGAAAGTAAACAAAGGCAGAGTGATCAGGACCAGATTGGTTCAGATCAAACAGTAGTGTTGAAGTAGGAGGAGAGAGGCCTCTGATGGAGACATCAAACAGAACTAATGTAAACCACATATCGGCCTGACATCATGCACACGTCGGTGCGCACAAAAGCGCACACACTGGGAGCATAGCGCGCAGCACAGTGGATACACACCAAGTATGAAAATGTGCACGCAGACACTGAGTGGACAATGGAGCTTACGCTCACACATACAACCAGGTCCTGTTGGATGCTTCTACAGTCTCGGACAAAATTTAATACATGCATCTGCACATGAGAGAAAACCCCCACATGCAAGCCCCGCCGCTCACACACGCAGACATAAGGAGCCAAGTGCTCGGCAAATACTTCATATCAGAGTTATTTCTTTCCAGGAAATTAGAATTATGGAGCAAGGAACAAAATTTATCAGTGAGGGAGAGAGCCAAAGCACAAAGTAAAACCAAATGAACTTTGAGAAGCTATTTGATCAGGAGTTTGTATTCATCAGGGATGAATTACACGTGTATTACGTGATACATATCGTAAAGGAATGTAATATGTCTGAGTATTAATGAAGTCATAATGTTTGCGTGATTTTCCTTTGCATGGAAGACACAGCCTCTGGCCTGTGATGTCAAATGCATGACAGAGAAGGAATAAAGGAGAACTCCCAGCATTGTTTTGGGCCGTATCTGTGCTTCGATTCGTGTGAGGCATTGCAGCCACTCACGTCACTGTGGTGTCTCCACAATGAATCAGCAGCAAAGTAATCGCTGTTCTGCAAAAACATGAGAAACAGACATGAGGACAGAGAGGTTGCATGAAGGTCAGTGATAGAACGACACAGCGGCAGGAAAGTAAAGGAATATTTAGTCACTTTATAGACGCATACGCTTTTGTGTGAGAAAAGGGCGTCCCTGTAAAGCAAAAAAGGGACACAAATCAACAGTTTGAATACAAAATGTAGTCACCCCAAATGCAACTAAGAAAGAGAAAATTTATTTACCCTAACTTATTCAGTGCTGGATCCAAAGGTGGAGCCCCATTAGTTCCTATATGCACATCAATCCTTCTCCAGCTGACTCATCTGAGACCTGGGATAAATTATTAATTGTTAAATGTGGGTGTTTGGGACCATCAGAAAAATGTTTTCCCGATTTTATGGCCGTTTCATTTCACAATGACTGCCTCATGTGGTGATCCAGGAGCTGCAGTAAATCTTGCAAACATGAGGTCAAAATCTATTCACAGCCCAGCTTCGTCTGTGGGACTTGATCTCTACCAGAAAGGATTCATGGTGTTTCACAGCTGAACACATAAAAAGATGGATGGAAATGGTTGAAAAGTGTGAATCTTGCCCGTGTTTACAGCCGGTTAATTGAAATTGAAAAATTTCCCTACGACAACCGTGGAACTAGACTGGCGTAGCCGGACACAGCTCTTATCAGAGCTCGAGTCTGGTAACACTCCATTTGGATTTCATTATGGGCCGTGTTTCAACAGTTGCAGACAAAAATAAATAGCTCCGCACTCAATTGGATGGCCCCCCGATCCATGTTAACTGTTCATCCTTCATCCGTGTCAGTATCTTCTACAATAGACACGATAGTGGAACCTAAACATGTTGCTCCTCCAGCGGCAATCACTTTGCTGCAAACAAAATCAACTCAGCGGTGCTCACATGACATGTAACTTTTCTTTCTATCATCGCATAAAAAGCGGCCTAACGATTTGATTAAGTCCGGAATAATGAATTCAGAACGGATCGCCTCCAGGCAGAAATTCCCCCACTGAAATTTTGTGGGCAAGGGAACTTCGAGCTGGCTTCCAGGCTACTTTAGTACATCTCAGTCTTACCTCTTGCCCTAACAATGACAGCAAGCAAAATTAAGTGGCAACGAAATTAACTTAACGAGTAAAGGAAAGTAAAAAATCAACCATATTTCCTGATTCATTTAAGATTTTTCCTCTGAGATGAGGAAAAAAATTGTTAGAGTTGTGTAAGCTAATGAGTTCAGATGTTTAAAACAACGCAGCCTAGCCGGCAGTGTTTATTCAAATGTGACTTTTCCCAAAGTGGAGAAGTAATATTTGCTAAATTATCGTAGAAATATTCTAGCCACAGTCCGCACTGCTGTGCCAGGAGAGGTCGTTAACCTCTGAGGTAGAGCCAGCGTGAGCGATATCCAGTCTGCTCATTTTTCTCAGGCCGCTCGTCTCTCTCCAGTCTCTCCCGCTGTCCCTCCTTCTTTTCTATAGCTCTATTCATTAACGCTAAGAGCCTATTGAACAGCAGCCTAATTAATTTGCTAAACAACTAAGGGGGCGTGGTGTGTGGATTTGTGTGTGTGTGTGTGTGTGTGTGTGTGTATGAATGTATGTATGTGGGTGTTCATGCATGATTAATGACCCAATCAGGATTTTTATTTGTGTTCACATCTGAGAGGGAGAAATCTGTGCTAGTATGGTCCGCGTGAGCACGTATGAGTATTTAAGAATTTATGAATGCACTGTGATACTGACATCGTCTCTGAGACGCAGAGGAAGCTCGAGGATCGAGGCTGAAAAAATCTGACACAACACTTTAAAGCTCACGACGTAACGTCTGCTGCTCGCAAGACTTGAGTAACAATCCACGAAAAGTTAAGGAACCTCATCCTATGAAGATTTCCCCCTTGACCGTCCTCCCAAGAGGCTCAGGAGTGATCAGTTTTGGCGTGCTTAGTACGAGAATGGAGGCACGACTGGAATTAGATCCATCAGCCAAAGAAAGAGAGGTGAGGGAGAAAAAGGGGGTGAGTCGAGGGAATGGGCGCAAAAGCTAATGTCATAAAGAGCTACAGGAATATATGAAACTCAAATAACTGCAGGGGAACTTCACAAGAAATATTAAGACTTAAATTGTCACTATAAATAAATAAATGGAAGACACACTCTTCCATTCTGTAAACTTCAATTAGACACACACACGTTTACGTGCACACACCTATGCTGGGTTATTTTACAAGGATTACACTGGCAATTACACGGGCTGCTTTTATTGGCTGTTCCCACATTCCAGTTTCTCTCTCTTTCCCTCTCTCCCTTACATTTTTCTACTCTTTCTTTTCAGCTCTTACTCATTCTTTCTGTCTCTAACGAACCTTTTTTCACCCTACTTTCATCGCCAGATGGAGAAATTTATCTAGGAGGAGAATATGGGACTGCAGCTCTCCTATATTAACATTTCAATCACGCTTTTTAGCTCAGTGAAAGAAAATAAATTCAAGTGGGTTCATGCCTTTTGGTCCCCTAAACTGTATACAGCATCTCTCTCAGTCTCTTTCTCCCCGACTGTTCCAAACCCATAAGACCCGGTTCAATAAGTGAATGATAATCCCTGCAGGAGCAGGGAGCAGTCGGCTGGAGGGCCTTTGTAGTTTGGAGGGCAGATTAGCATGGTGGCCGTAGAGAGAACAGAGTCCTTTGTCTCACTAAAGTCCGGGGATTACATATAGGGGCTGGCCTATGAACTTAGGGGGAATGTTCAGTGTGCTTGTGTGAGCGTATGTTGATGCAACAGTGTGTGGCAATACATGCACATTTAGTTATAACAGCAACACATGTTTATGTCACAGATTAGAATATTTTACTTTTTGGTTGAGACCGTTTTCTTTTTGTTACAACTGTGCTGTCATGGTATCGCTAAGAATTTAAAACCACAAAAGAAGAGAGTTCAAGACGTGAATCATTCATCAACTATACCACCGTTGCTTTAGGGAAATTACCTTGCATAATAAAGATAAAGCTAGTCCAAACAAAGGTGTCATGTCCACAGATTTTTTATTTTTATCTATATTTTCAGATGAAATGTCTGTATAAACTGTTTAATTGTTTGTTTTAACTTTGAGTATTTGTAGAAATAGCTGCATTTTAACCAAAGGTGCTGTACATTTCATAGACTGTATATAAATATGGACAATGCGTGCCCACTTCCTTGCATTGGCTAAACTGACGCTAGATTCCCTGGCACATATACAGTCTATGTTCCTGGGGATACGGGCGGCGCCATCTTGTGAGTTTGGAGCCAGAGTCTGCGCAGCACGGTCCAAGAGTGGAGCCACATGTTATCACTGTGTTATAGAAGACCTGCCCACACTTCCGCCAGACTCAAACTCATTTTAGTTTGATTAATACTGTGCTCTGCTCTTCGTCCACCAGTTACAAGGAAATGCTGGATTATACGCTATATTTATTTATTTATTTATTTTCAAATTCTCACAGCCCCCACACAAAGCGGCTGTGATGCCCTGTTTCTATAGCGTCACATAACTAACTAAAACTCAACTTTTCCAAAAAATTGGCACTTGAATATGCATCAGTTTTATATTAACCACCTAAAATGAGAGAAACCATCCGTGAAAAAAATGGCCCAAGTCCCATCCGCTAACATGAAGGGGGAGGGGCTTATGACCTATACTGCAGCCAGACACCAGGGGGAGCTCTACTTGCTTTGGCTTCACTTTTGAGGAGCTGTTCCTTTGTCTATCTTTATACAGTCTACGGTGTCTATGGTACATTTATATTTGTATCTATTTGTCTGACTGGTACAGACAGACACCCCCTCTCTGTTTAGGCGGATTGGTTCCTTCCAGCTGGAGAGCTCCACTCAGTCAATGGTGGCCACTCGGTGGGTGGCGGTGGATAGTCGCTAACCGTGGCATAAACCACAGCATGTAGAAATCCTTTTTATATAAAACAGTGTCAGTAAAAAGATGAGCTATATGAGATTGATAAATGCATTGTCAAATTAATGGTTTTTAAATGAATGTACATGTGCTAATTAAAGAAATGAGCTGTAACGTCTTCATTAATCAAAATTTGTGGTCTGGCGTAGGTGTGGTTTGTTAACTTTGGACTGAGCAACCTGCAAAAAAAAAAAAATTTAGAATAAAAAAAATCTGTGCAGGCTATATTACATTACGTTGCCAGAACTTCCTAAAAAATGTGGTGACAGTGTACAACGTGTTGTAGTATTGCAAAGTTTCCATTTTTCCCTAACCTAATTACAGTCCAGCTGTTCTCCTCCACGTGCAGTCTTTATGCTAAGCTAAGCTAATGACCTCCAGAGTTTGTTGATCTGCTTATTTTTAATTTCTTTCTTTGCAATTAATGCTCAGTACAGGTCGGGAGAGAGCTGTGTGTTTTCTTTATCAGTCTTCCGTGGACTTTCCTCTTAGTTTCAAGGATTAAAACGCAGACCTGGTTGAAGCCGTGAACTGAGAAAAAAAAAACAGAGACGGAGGTGTGGAGAGACAAGAATCATGTCAGGACATGTGACGGGAATAATATCCATAAAAGTTCCTGCAAATCAAAGCATTAGCGCGTTCAAATAAATACAGACGGTATGACCGAGGATGACTAGAAGTGGTCATGCACACACACACACACACACACACACACACACACACAAACCCAACATACACACACACACATGCACAGACAATTCCATTCCACCCTCTGCATCAACAAACATGGACCCAGATTTAGAACCGCAGAAAAATGCCAGCGATGAAACAATGTTATGAGAACAACCACCACTGCCAAGTAGCTTACTGCTCTTCTCGCCGTGTGTGTGTGTGTGTGTGTGCACGAGGAAATGTGCACCCGTGCACTCTTTCTCCAACAAGTACAGGGAACAGACGCTGCGGACGCAAAGCCTCTGTTCAGCCTCAAAAGTGAGAGCAATAAGCCGGCCGCAAACAGCCCGCTCTGTGTACGTTTCCTCGCCGCTCTCATTTACTCACCGCTGAATAATTTGAAGACACTCTAGGGAGTAACCCATTAAAAAATGAAATGACCGTCAGGGTTCAAGTGCAACTTCATTTTAACTGCCTATTTGTCTGGTAAGTTGAGATGTAATTTGAGGTGCACTTAGACTGTGGAAAAAGTCATTATCTTTACATTTAGTTTAGTTTCAGCCGTCGCTGGGAAAACGGTCTGTTCCCTGCCTCCAATCTGCTGTTATTCATATTACTATTGAATTTATGAATCTGAAATGCAATTTCCCTGTGGTTTTTAAGGCTATTGGCACCTTCAACCACTTGGACAGTCATATAGGCTGGAAAAAATATGCATGGGAGTGTGTGAGAGAGAGGGGTATCGTACACAGGGGTGTCGTTACACAAAGTTATTATCTGCTGCCACTACAACACTCTCTCTCTCTCTCACACACACACTCACACACAAACACGAACAGCTGCCTTTACAATAATTCTTCAATTCTTCTCAGAAGCAAAATGCAGTATTTTCTGTCGAGATGCGCCGACGCTACTCTTTGTTCTTACATTTTTTTTTTTTTTTTGGTATCGTTTTAAGTAATTAATAATGTGTGATAATAATTTTCAGATTAGACGTTGCACCGATACATCCACAGTTAAGTTTTACAATTTTTACATGAGAACGAGAGCACAGTATCGGACCAATACATGATACTGGCATTAGCGCATCCCAAATTTTCCGGGAGGTAAAGCTGCAAACTGCGATGTGGACCGATTTGGGAGGTAAACAACTTAATCATGATGGTAAATTAGCCTTAAAGGCCTCCCAGCGTGGATTCTTGTTTTCACTCTGCTGCTTAAATTAGACATATGGTTTATTTCTGCCTAAGCCACAAATCTCCTAAACCGCATTCTTGGGGCATTAAACACTTTTTTATTTTTTTATTTGTTAGAACTAAACGCTGTTGTCTCATTACACAAGATGTGGAATCAAACTTGATCAGTAGCCCGCTAAAAAGTTGATGGAAATAACAGAGGGTGACGGAGAATGAGCAGAGAATGGCTGCCTGTGAACAGCGCTATGGAAACTCATTTATCATGTAAGTGGAACAAATAGAGTGTGTCCATAGAGAGACGACAACATCGACACCACTCTCACGACTACAAGCTAAAGATATGAAGGTGCTGTCCGACTAGTTCAGCGCAACAACAGATATATCCTCTCGTAGCCTGAAAGCCACAGCTGCAAAGTTGGCCTGGAATCCCTCCGTTGGGAACTGGTTATGCTCAGGCAATCACGTCGCCGTTGAGCAGAATTTGTTTAAAACACAATGGCTATATTTGGTTATAGGACTATCCAACAAACAAATGGCGTGCTACCAATCCTCTCTTGACATTTGCACTTGGTTGAAACTAAACGAAGGCTTGAAATGTATTTAGTTATTTGGGTTTTGTATTAAAATAAGTGCTATGCTCCTTCACGTCCCAGTGCATATTTTACTTAAGACCAGTATTTCAACAGTACTTTATTCACATTCACCAACACCATTAATCAGCAGAATTACTTTAGGAAAGCTTTCATTTTAAGAATTTCTTTTACTGTCTTGGGACATTAGGAATAAAACACATAATAATATCCCTCGTGTAATGTTCCCTCTTAAACGATAAATAATAAAACCGAGTCTGTCCTTTTGACTCACAGCACGGTGAGAATGAAAATGTAAGCGGTAAAGCCATAAAGTTGAAAAAACATTGACATGACCCAAATGTTTCCTCCCCAATATTTCAGGTAGTGAGAACCGACGTCTGTTGCCTCAAAGCCTTCTTTGTCCCAGAACGTTGTCTTTATTGTTTTAAGTTCTACGTTTACTCGTCTGCACCGGTTCACCGGAGAGCGAAGACTTGTCCATAGAAGGAAAGAGAGGATGTGACACTTGGTTTTTTTGGGTAAAGTTGTGGAAACCGTGTCACTGAGGAATGCTGGGGCTTCACGGCAAACACACACACACACACACCCACCCACACACACACACACACACACACAGGTTGATCCCGTTCCCAAATCATCTGAAATATCATCAATCACATCTTCAAGAACTGAGCTCTGAAGACATCATTTTGCCAGGTGCGGGAAGAGAGTCCTGCCAAAACAGTGAATATTGACTAGGAAAATGGAAAATAAACCACAGTAATTTTAAACATTATTATCAGGTCTGATGACTTTCTGTAACCCAAAGGAGTAAATAGACAAGCTTTGATCCAGACTGTGAAGCTATGTCTAACTGGATGAGCATCAGAGTGTCTGTCTTCGGTTTATACACAGAAGACCACTGCTGTTGTCACAGATGGCCCTCACACCTGGGGAGGGAGTGTGGATTTGAGGGCATATGTGGTTCATATTTTCGCGTGTCTGGCATTCATACATATTTCTGTGCTCTTGTCCTCAGGTGCATGTGTCCTTGTAGGTGTACCGTATTTATGCGCATAACTGCAGGCACGCATTTTTTTAAGAAATCCACCCCAAAGAGTCTTTAAGCTAATCGTTCATCCACGCATTTCTTTGCAATGAATAAAACACTGCTGGGCCTCGGGTTTCCACCACACAGTACGAGCCAGAGATGTTAATCAGGGAACAAGACAGGAATCTGCACAGTGTCTGATCTGGACCGCTCTGATGTGTTTACACAGAGATTTTTATTACAGGCCAGAGGAGGAGGAGGAAGCAAAAAGTCTTTATCGCATTAATAATATCCTCGTCAAGGTTCCTGCAGGACGCAGGGCGATGGAGAAAACAGATCCGGAGAGGAGAGACAGCAAGCACGGATTGAGTGGTATTTGAACGGTTCTGAATTGGAGCAACAACAACCAAAAAAAAGGCTTGCTGTTATCTTGTATTTGTTGGCTGGGATGTGACAGAAACAAGTTTGCGGTCTGGTGATGTGTAAAAGCTTTGTGCAGTCACGTTCAGTGACAGTGCAAAAATCCTGTTAGGAAAGAGAGTAATGATGAATAGTACATATGGACAAAGCATTCTTTTGGACGGTCTCTCTTTAAAGGTATTATGCAGTTTTCTCCTGAAAAAAAAAGTCATTGCATGGAAAAGTAATTTGTTTCAATCCTCATCTCAATCATTTATAGTCCACCAGAAGTCTGTGGCCCTGCACCGTGCCTGTTTTCCTATTTTTCTTATTATTTTGTTATTATTCTAGGCTGCAACCTTTGGGCAATGAGTGTGTAACCCACAGCCTATTGCCAGCCAACATGGTTGTATAAAAAGCTGCAGGTTTGCGTGTATGTGGCTTAGCTACACACATGCACACGGATCAATCACAACATTATGACCACCTTCCTAATATTGTCTAGGTCTCCCTTGTGCCTCCAAAACAGTTGTGACTCATCAGAGAATGGACATGGGTCTTCTGAGGGTGTCCTGTGGTGTCTGGCAACAGAATGATGATAGTGGGGGGTCTTTGGGTCCTATGGGTTGAGAGGAGGGGCCTCTGTGGATCATCCAGATCCACACAGATGCTTGATTAGTTTGGCACCTAGTGAATTTGGAGGCCAGGTCAACACCTTGTGATGTTGTTCATGTTTTTTTAGTTGTTCCTAAACTGTTTTTGTGTGTGTTCCTGTGTCAGGCTGCATCCTGCTGGGGATGGCTGCTGCCATCAAGGAGTGTCATTCCTATGGGGTGGGGGTGTCTGGTCTGGTCTAGGTGGGTGGTACATGTCTAAGTAACATCCACACGAATGCCAGGTCCAAAAGTTTCTCAGAAGAACATTGTATTGTCACAAGATGGTCAACGTTATTTACTTCTCCTGTCAGTGGTTTCAATGTTATGCCTGATAGGTGTATAAACGTGGACTCTGCCTGCAAAGTTGTGCAGAACTGTACTTTTGAGATTTATAATGTAATCAATGGCAACCATTCAGAAAGGATCAGTCATTTTCGGCCTTTTATTATTGTAATCATACTGATTATTTCCAGCAATTTTATGCATATAGTTTTCCCCCCTTTCATATTATAATATCAAATGTCTGTTATCAAATGTCTCAATCAGGCAATCAGGCAACAGGGAACCGAGTGTTATATTAATCTATACGTACTGAGTCAAAAACTGCAGTACCTCAAATGCCAAAAGCTCCTCAGTCTCCTCAGACTCCCACGATAAAATGCCCAACTTTACAGCAGGAACAAACATGAGAAGTTTTATATAACTTGCCTGTTTAAACTGTAATAAGGATACTAGTTATACACAATTAAGCATGCAGACAGTGGCTGCTAGACGTCTGGGTGGACGTCACCTGCTTGACTCAGCTGCCCTCCGACTCCACCTCTGTGACCGTTTTTGAGTTCACCATGAGTCAGGCGGAGTTGGGCTCTGCCAAGATGGTGACGGCTGCAGCCACCACACCGAGCTTCATGACCGCTGTTCAGGAAACCAGCTGGATACTCTCCGTAACCACTGCCCATAGGGAAAAATCCCCATGATTGAAATAGTATGCTGAATTGGAGTTAGCAGCTGACGGATGACTGTCAAATCATTCAATTTTAAAAATCTGTGGGCTTAAAGTTACAGAAAACTAGGCTAACGTTCCTCGTTTTGCCTTATGGGACATGGGACTGAGGTTCAGACAGAGTTTGACGAGCACTTTGTTTGAAACACAGTGATGTCTTCAGCTGAATGAACTGGACGTTTCTCCCTTATTCTGAGAAAACAAGATGGATTAATAACCAAGCACGGTTTATTCTCAACTTGTTTATGTGTCTTGCTCAAGCTACAGTTGTTCCCACTGGACTCAAACAAACAGCCAGCCATCCATCTTACACAAACTCTCCCACTCTTCCCAAAAGCTCTTTTGTTTGCTTACCAAAATATAAACCTGCCTCCCTTCATACCTGCTCGCTTGCAGCTGCCCTTTTTCTTCTCCTACGTCAAGTCTTTGCAACATCTCTCCACGACTAATCCTCCCCTTTTCCTCGCAGTCAACATAACGGGGAAACGCTACTGCTGACCTCAAGATGCCTCGAGGAGGAGTCGTGTGTGAGTGTGTGGGCGTGTGACCGCACATAAGGCCCCGTCAACTCTTGCTGTAACGTCTCGCCTGCAGCAAGGTGAGGGAGCACGCACACATTCCAGTGATCAAACGCACTCAAATGCTCATACATGCATTTATACATGTCCACCAGTGACCAGTCAAAGAAGCCTGCCAGCACCAGTAAGACCTCAGCACATGTCCAGAGGCAGCTCCAGATGTGAAAGGCAGAAAAGCATGTCGGTCAAAGCGTTACAGCTGCTAATACTGGAGCTACTGTTACTGAGGGGCAGGGGCGTGGTGGAGCATGTGGAGGTGAATAATGGAGACGTCCGGCTGAATTTCAAATAATAACCGCTCACTCCATCGGCTGTTTTCTTTTAAAAACTGGCGACAAACTCTACGATCAGTTAGCCTCTGGCGTTGATCCGGAGCTGGCTAAATGTCTAAATGGATAAATACGTCAAGGAAGATTGTGTCATTTGATCAAGAGCTCCAGAAAAGTTGTAAAGTGGACGTTTTTTTCGATCATCGAGAATAAGCTTTCAGCCTCAGAAACATTTTTAGTGTCTTGCAAGCTAATTTCGTATCAGTGTGGTAGCAGATACGCCCTGGCTTCAGTAATTTTAGCACCTGTAAAGACATCACCGCCAACACTTCTTTATTTTCTGTCTGTATTTTGTCTAATGTTGTGAGCGCCTTGTATTTTGCTGTGATTTGTTGGGGGAGCAGCACCAGCAAAAAGGACATAAGTAGGATCGACGAATTGATCCGAAAGGCTGGTCACGTCGTTGGCAGTGAGTTGGAGACGTTTGTCGCAGTGAGGGACAGGAGGACACTGCTCTCCATCGTGGACAATCCATCTCATCCACTACACCAGACTATAGAGGGCCAGCGGAGCTCGCTCCCCAACAGACTGCTTCAGGACTTCTTTCATAGCAAACTCTATCCCACTTCACAACAACTTACGTTTCTATGAGTTTACTATTATTCCTATGTGTATAATATATTTTCTTCCATCTTTAATTCAAGAATCAAGAAGAATGTAAGTGTTTGTTTGAGTTTCAGCAATTTCCCTTGTGGATGATTAAAGTCTATTTAAGTCTGAGTCTAAGTATGTCTGGGATAATGTACGTCAAAGTGAGAAAATCCTAACATTTCTTCTTCTGATGCAGTCTACATAATAAGAAAAACGAAAATCTTACTTTAGTGCATTCAAAGGAGGCTGATGCAAAGTCAATAACAAATTAAATGCAACATTAAATATGAAGAAATAAGCTCCTCTGACGCATTAAAAAGATACTGGACCACAGAACAGAAAAGAGTCCTGCGTGAGTCACAGAAGAGAAGCACCAGTGACACATGCAGTGGAAACGCTCAAAAAATAAAAGCCAGCCACGTTCAGTGAGCTGTGAAAGTAACAGACCATTTTCCTACAAGTGCAATATTTTAGTTTCAAGATGCAAACACTACTTTCAGCGGAGACTATTACTTCTTTATTTTTTGCAGCTTAATGATCCCTTTACCCTTACACCTCTGTTTTCATTTTTATTATTCATATAGTGAATAAAGTTATTCAAATGCTTGCTTACACTATAATATGAATCTGCTTCATACTTCCTGTTTGCTGCTCTGACACTTACACTGTCATTTAAATTCCCTTGCATAGGACCAGTAGAGTTGGTCCTATACTGCTCAATTAATGCAAATAAGCAATGAATGATATTTTGTAACAGACACACAAGAGTATTTGAGGTGATTACTCACTGTAGATTTCTTATATTTTGGTGTAGAGGTGATGCTCAGTGTTTCTAGTTTTAGTTGTCGAGTGCAGACGAGGTGACACAAGGGTTGCAACCTGACATTAGGGAGCTTTCAGGAACATGCTGCAAGGTTAAAACCGTGCTATACGACTGCAGCTGAAACGGCCCTCTGCGAAAAAAGTTTTATGGAGTTTGTGGGTCGCTGCTTTGTGGACTGTGGACGGGTATGAATCTCGTGTCTGGTGATGCGGCGTAGATCGGTGCTGTGTCAGAATCCCCGTGAAGGTTGGTTGAGAGGCTAAATTACGGCTGTGGAGAAACCGTTCTCCTGCAGGCCAAACTTTATGGGGTCACCAACTGTGCAGCGGTGCTCGGCGTACCCAGACGCACGCTCACACACATACAGATGTGTCTAACCTGGAGGCGTTTTGGGGCTCCTTCTGCAAGTCAAACCAGATGATTAACGGGCTAATTATCGCGCCCTTTCTCCCCACTAAGACACACTCAAACACTCACACACACATTCTCCGTCACCCTCTGTTTGACCCTCTCTTCGCTTCGCATCCTCTTGCTTTCTCCTGCTTTTCACTAACTCAGCTCTTCTACACATATATCAGTATCCCCTCCTCCACACACAACCTCTCCTGCCCTTTTCTTTAAATCCTTACTTGCATTCCTCTACTTAGAGCATAGAGCTAATTGGCTCTTTTCAAGATAGCTCGATTTAAAATCTGTTCATTAGATTCACATCGATGGAGCGACGTGCAGAATCCCTGCAAATAAAAAAAAGCATGTTAAAGGAATCACGGCTGATGACTATTGGCAAGAGTATCCAGGGCCGCACGACAGCGGTTCACAGTGACATGGAAAAACAACACTGGAGGGTTTTCCCTCCACACAACTGCTGTCAACTAAACTCAGAGGCAGCCTGAGAAAATGATGTGAAAGAGAGAGAAAAAGGGGAGAAAGTTTGAGACTGGGTCAGCCCTGTACACCCTTGTCACATGTCATTAGCGTACCAGCTTCCACACTGTAGCCTTGTCGCCACTAACAGCTCGTCTGACACACAAAACACAGCTTAGTCGACCTTGGGCGCCGGAGAGCACACGTCGAAAAGGAAGTCACACACACAACAAACACATGTGTGTTGCGGGTTGTCGGTTTATTGTGGCACGCTGCCTCTCCCACACTTCGGCTGGTCAACAGTACAAAAGTGACACACTTCTTTTCTTCACTCCGCTCCGGTGTTCAGACTCTAACACACGTCTGACACCTTCCTCCGTGGGTGGACTGCGACTAGATTTGGAGGGAAGCTCTTGACTGTGAAGAGAAGGAAGTTTGTCTCAATTAATTTTGCCTGAGTCAAACTTGAGTCAAAATATTTTGACTTTATTCTTCAAATCTCAAACTTTTTTTTTTTTTTGGTGGCAAAAATGCTTCATCAAAAATAATAAGTGTCACAATGAATACTAATAGGAGCTTGTTTTGAGAAAATGCCCTCACTTGTGAATTTAGCACGTCTGCTTTTAATTATTTTCTTAGTTTCCAGTCTTTATGGTGCGTTCTATTTGTCTTGTAAGCGCGACTTGCAACTCGGGAGTGACGTCACATCCGTGTCGGAAAACAAGTTACAGCGGGTTTTTGCGTTCTGTTTTGTACACAACACGACAGGTCGGAGAAAAGATGTTTATAGTATTTATCTCGTTTACAGTGCAACCACGGCGGATTTCACATGTTCATTACATATTACACAAACATATTTCACAGTTTGATATCTGAATATTCCGTTTTGATTAACGTTAACGATAGGCTACTGCTCCGCTTTCTGCTCAAGACTCGGCATTGTTGTCATAGCAACATGGAGCGTCTCTAGCCAATTTAAACTGCACAAGCTACAAAATAACTTATTAAGCAGTATTTAGCTGTAGCGACATGCCTATTAGGTAACCGTATACACTGCTATGTGTACGACTTCTACATTTGGTTACAACAAAGACAAAAGTGCTTAAAATAGTAGAAAACCACAATGTTTACTACGTGTGACGCTCGTGGTAGCCATCTTGGAAACTGAACTCGGGGTCCTCTGAGCCTCGACGAGTTGACGACTTGTATATACGACCTCGGGGGCGTTCTATTTGCAACTTCCGGTTCGTAACTCGGGAAAACGACTCGGAAACCGAGTTCGGTGGACAAATAGAACGCCCCATTAGTCCTCCTTTAGTAACTTTTAGCTTTTATTGGTCTGTTTTTGTTTCACATTAAATCACTTTTGGTTGCATTTCTTGTCCTTGTAACTTACGTTTGATTGACTGAATATAAGTCAGTTAAAGGGGAACTATCGTTTTTACAACCTGGACCTTATTTCTGGCATAAAATACCACCGTTTACTCACCCATATAACTTTGGTGCTATTTGGAGTCGTTCATCAGATATTTAGATCTGCGTATATCCATATAGTGGAAGTGATTGGGGCACCGAAACGCAGCCTCTAAATAACGCATTATCTGCCGCGAAACTCGTTCATTTCACCAATAATTTGTTATGATACACTAGTGTTATTCCCCGTTGAGTCTGGAGTTACCTGTTATCATCATCCAGGGTCTGTGGATTGACCTACTAACCTCTGACCTGGATGATGTAATCTCTGAGCGCCGGGCACGGCTTGTTTATCTGTAATTTGCTACTGCTAGTTTTTTGCAACATGGCTGAATATTTTTCCTTTTCTGAGGTTGTGGACGACGACTTTGTTTACGATGGACGTCCTTACCGTTTTGAGCCAGAGTATACGGATGAGGAGCTCGTTGAAAGGAGGATCCGGAGGCAGAGAGAGGAACAGCTGGCCAAAGAACAACAAACCGCTGCACGTCCGCGAATAGATAACAGGTAACTCCAGACTCAACGGGGAATAGCACTAGTGTATCATAACAAAATATTGATGAAATTAACGAGTTTCGTGGCAGATAATGCGTTATTTAAAGGCTGCGTTGCGGTGCCCCAGTCACTCCCACTATATGGATATACGCGGATCTAAATATCTGATGAACGACTCCAGATAACACCAAAGTTATATGGGTGAGTAAATGATTGTATTTTATGCCAGAAATAAGGTCCAGGTTGTAAAAAACGGTAGTTCACCTTTAAAATATAAACCGGCTGTGTCTCTGAATTAAAAAAATAAATAAAAATGCACACACACAAAGAAACTGGTGCAACTTGACAAGTGTCGGTGGGAAAATGTGTGTGTGTGCACTCTAAGAAGTGAAACATGGATGTTGTTTGCATTACATCATTTTTGTAAGGTGAAACTATTGAATAATTCCACTTTTGAAAAATAAATCAAGAGAGTTTCATTGCATTAATGTAATACAAAAAGGTTTTGGGATTACAAAAATGTGCTGAATTGAATCTATGTAATCAAGTTATTTAAAACGCACTGTAGGCGTTAAAATGAATGAAGACCGTCCCAACGCGGTTTCCGTACTTTCTTGCACATGCGCAGTGTGGCTGAGGACGCCTTCGAAGACACGCCCATAGACATATACGTAGTGATGGCCAGCCAGTCGAGGCTTTGTTGAAGCCTCGACACGTGATTCAAAAAAAGGTTCATTACTCGAAGCTTCAATGACACAGTGCTCTATTAGGACATAGTGGAGAATAAAATGCAGTACAATCGAGACGTGTCTTCTTGCTTGTATGGGAGTTGATTTGCCATGCACATTCCTGTTCTACTACACCACATGGATATGTGGTTTAAAGCTGATAATAAATAAATTATATACTTATTACAATAAAATACATAAAAAGCAATCAGTGGGAATCGAACCCTTGCTTCACTAACGAAAGACCGTTGTTTTTTTCAATGTACCACTGGCCCCTTTCGTTTCGCGTGTTTGACGTTGGACCTTTTGATGTACGTCACTAATAAACTCTGCCTTCGTTCGTTTACACTATGTTTATGTTACAGCAGAGCCGTTTCTTGCTATAGGCGAACTAGGCAAATGCTTAGGGCCCAAAGCTGCATGTTCATCCTCATCTGAGAATTAAAATGTTCTGTCTTTATCTATAGCTATCTCGTGTGTTTGTTACATCCCTTATATGCTTAAAAATGAACGTCGTAGGATATAAATAAAATAAACTGCAATAATAAGCAGTGACTGGTGTTTTTGTGGCAATACTGCGTCATATTCGTTGGACCGCAGTGTCGCAATATGAGTGACGTAGCGGGCCGCCGACAGGTGTGATGGGCATGATTGACAGCTACTCATCCTTCCCGTTAGCGAGAATATTAAACAAAACAAACACAATAATGGCGTCAAAAAGAAGTTTACTCAGTTATGCGGAAAACGGAAGAAAAAGAAAACGGTCAAAAGATAAAGGTAAGGCATTTGTTGGTGGCGTGGACTGGATAGGTGGAGGTGAAATGCCGTTTACCAAGTTTGTTTATTTGTCATGCTAGCCAGCTAGCTAGCCCTGGATAAATGTTAGCTAGCTAGCCCTGGATAAATGTTAGCTAGCTAGCCCTGGATAAATGTTAAAGAGCCAGCTAGTTAGCCCTGGATAAATGTTAGCTCGCTGGCTAGGATGTGTTCGTCACAAACTCACAAATGTAAAAGGAATATGTCGCATGTGAATGGACAGTCTGTCCTGTCATGGTCATTTTCAAGTTTGTGTGTATTATATAGGCCTTTAATTAGAAGTGTGCTACAGTTTTATAATTTAAAGAAATATTTGAAAGGTTTGTCTTTTAAGTGATTTATACATATGATGCATTGTGTTCATTTTGTACGATTGTGGTAGTGGATCATTTATCTTATTTATTTCTTTCACTAGTCCTATGTGTAAATGAATGCAGAAAACTCTTAAAAGTGACAACTTTGTTATTGGGCACACTGTACGTCACAGTGTTTAATATAAAAACAGATTCATTTTAATTTTCTGTATTACAGCAACATCACTGCAATTATAAAATAGGAATATGCACTAATGATCTATTTTACGTGATAACCTAAGGAGCCTTTTCTTTGCAGGAGCAATTCTAGAATGTTTTGGAGCTCCAGACGTTGAGCCAGAGGATCTTCTGAACTTCCTGACCAGGAAGCTCCAGAACCATCACATAAACTGTTATTATTACTTTGATTAAGTATATCAGGTGTTGCTGATAAGTGACTGTGATGTTAAATAAGCATTATTTTTAGTGTTGTTTTGTTTTCATTGTTGCAGTTTAAAATCAATGTTGGTTTGTTGTATTCTCTTATGTAAACATTTTTATAAACAATCAAAATATGTTTTATTTATTGACATATACAGGATTGTTGTTTTCCTTGTATTATAGTTTTTTATCAGTTTAACTTGCCTGAGTGCTAAGGGTTAGTAATCTCTTCATCGTAGTTTGACAAACTAGGGGCCCCCAAACAGCATCTTGCTTAGGGCCCCCATGAAGCTAGAAATGGCCCTGAGTACAATCAACAAAACACTACAACATAAATACAACTCATTTGTGTCAAGTAACTTCAACGTAAGCGCGTTGAGTACCTTCAACATAAGCGCGTTGAGTAAATTCAACATAAGCGCGTTGAGTATCCAACATAAGCGCGTTGAGTACCTTCAACATAAGCGCGTTGAGTACCTTCAACATAAGCGCGTTGAGTACCTTCAACATAAGCGCGTTGAGTATCCAACATAAGCGCGTTGAGTACCTTCAACATAAGCGCGTTGAGTACCTCCAACATAAGCGCGTTGTGTATATTCAACATAAGCGCGTTGAGTAAATTCAACATAAGCGCGTTGAGTATCTTCAACATAAGCGCGTTGAGTACCTCCAACATAAGCGTGTTGAGTACCTGCAACATAAGCGCGTTGAGTAAATTCAACATAACCGCGTTGAGTACCTTCAACATAACATAAGCGTGTTGAGTACCTGCAACATAAGCGTGTTGAGTAAATTCAACATAACCGCGTTGAGTACCTTCAACATAACATAACCGCGTTGAGTAAATGCAACATAACCGCGTTGAGTACCTTCAACATAACATAACCGCGTTGAGCAACATAAGCGCGTTGAGTAAAGTCAACATAAGCATGTTGAGTAGTATTTAATTAAGACGGTTTGGTGGGATTTGCTTAAAAGCATGTAGTAATAATTAGTTTTCTAGTATTCTTCCCATTTATTCAGCCTAGTTTCGTGGGACCGGTTGCCATAACTATATTAAGTAAATGTGATGTTTCATTTCTTAGAGTGTGTGTGTGTGGACTGACTTTAACCTGCAGGTCTACGTTTCTGTGGAAATTAAATACAGTATGAATAAAGGTAATAAAGTTCTCCTTGCTGCATTTTATCTCTGTCACGGTTCTACGGCTGAATCTGGTTTAGTTTACGAGTTTTTTTATTTTTTTCTGTTCAGCTCCCCCGCTGTGGAGAGTCTGTGTGCCCTGATGGTGGTTTAGTTTCTCCCCTGAGTCAGTGCACATGTGTGAGCGTCCCTTATGGCTGTTTGTCAACAAAAGTCATTCTGACAGTCCCCAGTCCCCCATATTCAGTTACTGTGTCATCTGTCAGTGTGTAGGACTTGTTTCAGCAATGTGGAGCTGCAAATACAAACTGTGCTAAAAATGGCTGAATGACTGGTGCGACTAGTGCGTGAAGATGTGTGTGTCACACCCCCGGGGGTATTGTTTACTGCTAATTGGTATTTAGTAAGTGTTAATTGAATCACTGGTAGTGTGTGTGTGCTGTGTGTATTTACAGTAGGCTTGCATGTCTATGCATAATCAACATATCTATATATTCTTCTGGATATGGTTAGTATAGCAATTAGGTAAACTATAAACTGCTACCCCATTCACGGTAATATGAAAAACATCTAAGAAGCACAATTTTTTTGTTTCAACGTAAGAGTTTTCGGGTCATTTTTGAAACTTGAATCAAGTCATTTGGGAAGCAATGTCATACGCTTCCGCCTTTGTCCTCATTTGAGAGAAAACCCCACGAAACAGAGCGGTACACATTTTTAACTTGATGTGGTTAAACCGTAGTACTGATGCATCCCTCTGTTATCACTTGGTAATAATAATAATAGAACAATAGATGCCCCTGTGGCTCACCTGGTTGAGCAGGCAAACCCATAACCTGAGGCTCTAAGAATCCGTCCGATTCCTTTGCTGCTTGTTGTCCCATCTCTCTCACCCTAATAAAGGCATTTCATTCATTCATTCATCTTCTGTAACCGCTTGTCCTGTGAATGGTCGCGGGGGGTGCTGGAGCCAGGCGAGAGGCGGGGTACACCGCAGGGCTAACACAGAGAGACAGACAACCATTCACACTCACATGCACACCTACGGCCAATTCACCAATTAACCTAACCAGCATGTCTTTGGACAGTGGGAGGAAGCCGGAGTACCCAGAGAGAACCCACGCAGACACAGGGAGAACATGCAAACTCCACACAGAAAGGCCCCAGTCAGCCTCCGGGTACTCTGGCTTCCTCCCACCGTCCAAAGACATGCTCTTTAGGTTAATTGGTGATTCTAAATTGGCTGTAGGTGTGAGAATGAATAGTTGTCCGTCTCTTTGTGTTAGCCCTGTGATAGACTGGAGACCTGTCCAGGTTGTACCCCGCCTCTCGTTCCGATGACAGCTGGGATAGGCTCCTCCAGAGGACAAGAGGTTACAGAAAAAGAAGGAATGAAATTTATATATTGTCTTCTGGGTACACAAATGATGGAGAGAACAGAAAAACATGAGCATGTGGATGTTAAGGAATGTCGCAGTAGAAGCCCCAGAGTTTGGGAGGGCAGCCACAAACTTCAGTTTCAATAAAGATAAAAAACAAAACCTTAAATTTGTTGTTCCCCTTTATGTACAGTATGTATTTTGTTCTGTCCAGTAAAAACTGGACGTCTGCACTGAGACTGTCTTTGTAATCCGTACGTTTAATGCAGACCTCGTCATTTCTTTGTTGCAAACATAAAATAGCAAACAGGTGCAACACAGCGTACGACAGAAGAAAGGAGCAAACAAGAAGGTAGTAGTCAATACTGTACATAGACAAAGTCTGAATCAAGAGGAGGTCACGGTGGATGGATGGGTCGACAAAACGTCAGACATTTTTGTTTCTCATATCAAACAATCAGCAGCTGTTTTAGAGATGACGATGATGGTTTTTATCCCACTTTATCCCACACACTTATTCAGTGATTATCTAGAGGGGGGATCAATAATTCCTCCAGCCCACATGGAAGAGTCTGTGTGTATTTAATCCACCAGGGCAACGGGATGCTGAACGATGTTCCACTAAATTGAAATCCCTTAGTGTGGACATGATCTTATAACCAAGTGTTAGCGTGCTGACATGTGTGGGATATGTAAATCAAACCAGATGACAACTGCATCACAAGGCTCGGCTCATAAAGGTGAGTTATTCCCACGCTCTCATAAAGCACCTGGACATTAACCCTGATAGATCAGGTACATTAGCGATAATAACCGAAACGAAACATCCAAAAATACGTAATAAAACTTAAAACATGATTAAAAGTAGTGCATTTAAAAAGCAGAGTAGGGTTTCCTTCCCTGTAGGTTCCAGCCAAGCAAAATGTTGGCTGAGGCCACGTAACGTGCTAAACTTCTTTTAGTACAATTGACGCTGACATTTAGGGTTAATACCACTTGTCACTGAAATTTCTGCAAATATGGCTTCACCGCTAAGTGTTCCAGCAGCTGTTTGTCCGTGCATGTGTGTGTATGTGTGTGTGAGGGAGAGTAAAACTTACTCCAGTCGTAATGTCCACACCTAGCAAAAGCCTTCCAGAGAGTGCTAAACACTTATCCATGCATAGCTAATAGGAAACACCCACGGCCCACCCACTGACCCCCACCCTGCAGCCCATCACCCCCACCTCACCCCTTCAAGTCCCACCCTGCAGCCCAGGTCTGCGGGTGTGAACGCTAACAGACCGCAGTGAGTCATTGTGGGCAGAGGTGAGGGTGCTGTGAGGGTGATGAGGCGCTGGAGATGCTGGAACGTAGGGTTGAATATGAATCACAAACACTCACAAACACACACACACTGACCTGCAGCCATTGTGTGTTGCATGACAACAGGCCACCTGGCACGCACACACATGTCATAGCCCAGGGTCAGAGGTCAGCTGGGTGACGGCAGACATCAGAGAATAGGGCTGTCCCGATGACGACGCCCAGTGAGAGACTTCATGCATCCTCTGCCAGGAGAGGGAGTGTTCATGTGAGAGCTGATTGTCTGGCTTCATCCGTTATTAGATGCCAAAATCCATAATCAGGAGCATGAAGAATACACAGAAGGATCCGAGTCTCTCCTCTCTTGATTTTCTGTGACTGCTCGCTGGCTGGGGGTGACGGGATTCTTCCCTCAGTCGTGACTCACTGATGAGCCTGTTTTTGACGAGCCACTCGCCAGAAACGAGTCTGGAAAGTGAGAGCGGGGGTATTCCAGAGTTACGGTTGCACCATGGAGGGATAATTGCAACTTGGCGCGCGCGGGTGCTTAATAAACGAGTTAAACTTTATTTAGGTAAGGAAGTGATATCAGAATACTCCTTCGATGGCCCGAACCCTTTTCCTTTTGGGAGGGTGAGTGTTTGACAGGAGGTTACAGCTTTCTGCACCCTTGTTTCCTAAGCTCCTAAACGCACTTGTGCAACTTTAAAGGCTGACTCACCGAACATGAATGCCAACCCTGTCTTCTAGAAGTAATGTTTATTTACTACTGTTGTTTATTTTGCCAATTTTGTCTCGATGTGCTGCCTGATTTATGTTCACTGGCAACTATTTTTTCAAACATGGGCAGGTACCAGCAGGTAGTCACGGTGGATTGGTGGATTTAGATTAATTAGGTTTGATAAATTGGAAAACGTGGGTCAACACGTTCTACTGAAACTGAACAAGAAAATACCGTTTTTACAACCCCTCCACAGTGACACAGAGGTGTTTTATGATCCGACACGTCAGAGACTTTCAAAGATGGCTGCAAATCACCAATTTGTTCAAACACAACTCATCATATATTGTAGAAGATTTACATAATATGTCCACTTTCGGACACAGGAGATCATCACCAAAATATTTCCTCATTACCTCAATAGAAAAAAAATATAGCAGCAAATTAGTAGCACATAAACTTTTTCTTGGAGAAATGGCCGCATATGCAACCCACCAGGACCCTTGTTTACCATCTCTCTCTTTTAACGTCTGCCTTTGATCAAGCTGACATTTTAAAGGGGTGTGTGAAGTGTGTGTGGCTGGAGACAGAGGGCTTGCGGTGGCATGGTGGCTGGTGTTGTTTTTATTTGGTTTGAGGTTGATGTTCACTTCAATGCTCTGCACTCTGTTAACTAGATGCAGACCTGCAGGCAGAGAAATAATTCCCATTTCTGAGCGCTGAGTCGCTGTGGGCACCGGGCCACATACTGTACTGTATCTGAACACACACACACACACACACACACTCAGAGAGAAATCAGTCTGCTAAAATATAAGTTAGGGCATACACAAACTGAAACAGATGAAAACATGTGCACACACACATTGAGAACACCCAACAAGTTCAGAGGCATCAGGCTGGAATGAGCTGCGACTGAAAGCAGTGGCCAAACACGCACATTTTTGATATTAGTGCGCAACATTATCAGACAACAAACACGGCTCCAGAGCTCATGCAGCTGACAGCCACTCATACATCACACACAAATACACAGACGCTAGTCTGACACATGACATGGTGGGACTGAAATACAACAGACAAGGTATTCTTTTAAAGCTGTGCTCTTTGTTTAATGTTGCCTTATTGCACATATTGTCTTTGTTACAGCTTAACTTTTGGCAGACTGTGTGTCCGCGTGTGTGTTTACGATTCTGGTCATTGTAACAGTTTAACAGCTGACTAATTATCTGAGTTTATACAAACACATATGAAATCCTCATCAGGCTCGACCGCAACAATTCATCCGAGGCATTACCTCAAATCAGTCAGTCCATTTTGAGGCTTGCTTGTGTACGTTTGAGTGTGCGTTTCTGTCCCTACTGGTTTCATCCATAGACTGTATAAAGATGGATGGCGGGACAGCTCCTCAAAAGTGAAGCCAAAGCAAGTATAGCTCCCCCTGGTGGCTGGCTGCAGCATAGGTCATTAGCTCCACCTCCCCATGTTAGTGGATGGGACTTGAGCCTAAACTAAAACACTGCAATACACGTCAAGTAATATTTTTCAAGGATTGTTTCTGTCATTTTTGGTAGTTAATATGATGTGGATACATATTCAAGTGTCAGTTTTTCAGATAGTTATTTGACATCATGATTTCTACAAGTTGCCATGCCAACTGCTCCGTGAAGCGGTCCTGTAAGACCATGAGGGCTGGGAAAAAAAAGAAGAAGAAAAAAGTGTATAATCCAACATTTCTTTGAAACTGGTGGAGGTAGAGCAGAGCGCAGACTCCAAACTGGCAAGATGGCGCCACCCGTATCCCCGGGAAATAGTCAGTTTGGCCATATTTGGTGTACATGTTTATATACAGTCTATGGCTTCATCTCTCTTATTTTTTTTTTTTTTAATGCAGCCAGTGACTGAATATGTACTTTTCTCATATAGAGGGTCACTCCTAAAATTGAATACATGTTTTTTTTAATTTAGGCAATAACAGGCGAACTGACACACGGCGGACGGTTTCTGTTGGTGGCACTAATTCATAATAAGACT
Source organism: Chelon labrosus (assembly GCF_963514085.1). Lineage (NCBI taxonomy): Eukaryota > Metazoa > Chordata > Actinopteri > Mugiliformes > Mugilidae > Chelon > Chelon labrosus. The sequence continues at coordinate 12,421,945 of NC_140338.1, forward strand.
TTTTTTGATGAAAAGTTTTGTTCAGTACAGTTGAAATTTTAATGATATCTTACCCCTACAGATCCAAAAGAAGATGGAGAACTGTAATTTCTGCAATTAACAATATTGAGCCGTGAGCAGTGACATCACAGTGCCAAGAGGTATATCAGTTTCACTGAGCTGTGCAGCATCTGGAAGACGTGCACAGACTGAAGGAAGCCCACTTTCCATCACCTCCATCTCAGTCTGTCATCACCGAGAGCTGCAGTGAAGTGCATAATGCAAAACAAATCTTGTCTCTGGAACATCTCCTTGTTTCTGATGTCAAATATTTGCCTGGTTAAAAAAACAAAACAAATGGGCTTATCTCAAAATGTTCACGGGCAAAGTTCTGTTTTGCGTTGCTGTAATGTAAAAAATGATAAAAGGGACCAAGAAGCTGACGTCAGTGATCTAGAGTTTCCTCTCCTTCATGCAAATAATTTAAGTGGCAGCATATCTGACAACTGCGCTGGAAAAGATGCATTCTTTTATTTTATTACCTACTACGACCCAGTTTGACAGCTCGTGCTCTGGTAGCTCAGAGTTTTACAATTAATCCAATTTAAATGAAAAGAAAAAGACATGACAGCAAAAGTGTCATATCTGGTCTGAGGTTGTAATAAAATGTATGAATGCTTCGTTAACATCTGAATGTTGGCGCTGGCCTTAACGGCGAGTCTCATTATACTGTATTCTGGCTGCACTGTCCTTTCTGGTCACATTCACCCTCTTTCTGCTGAAGCTAGAAATAGCTCCCAAAGTACGCTTGTGGAAATGCCAGAGGCGACAGCTTGTGACAAAGCTGAGACTACACAAAGCTATTAGTGAGCTTACCGAAGAGTCATTAGCGAGCAGTGAAAGTTTACACTAAGAGCGAAATGAAAGAAGAAGCAATCTGGTGCGTCTGTGAAACTGTTACTTTCTGCTTTAACATGTCAAAACTGTTCCTGGAAAGCACGGAAAAGAAAAACTTGAGTTTCTTTCTGCGACGTCTGATCAAATAAAAATGGACCTGAGGGAGAACCGATGTGTCCGCAGGTAGTCCATGATAAGTACATATGTCTGTGTGCGTTAAAAAGACTTAGTGGTGCCGCATGTGTGAATAACCGCCGCCGGTTTTGTCACCAAGCGTGTGAAGCGTCACATCGCGGTGACACATCTGTGTGACAGCTCCCAGCGCCGACACCGCAGCTGGACTTTGACAGTGATAACTACTGACAAGGAGAGGGAGAGGAGAAAGGAAGGAAAGGGTAGGACACTTGTAGATAGCAGCTGTAGGCCCTGACTTCATGGCCTCACAAAGCGCTTTGAGAAAGAGCTTCTGACAATGCGAGCGCACAGAAAAGGGGGAAGTCTGTGCATTTTAAATCTGCTCCCTGCAAGGTTCAAAAGGGCTGGAGTTCAAAGGCAGGAAATATGGATTCATTAAATCTCTGTCCCTGTTTTATTAGGATCTGCTTGATTTTGGGCACATGGGCACCTGTGACTCCTTTTCTCTGGGCGAATCCGTCCGTCTCCAGTGGAACACCATCCATTTACTGTCCTAATAAAGATCCCTTTGTTGTATTCAGCTTTCAGAGCAAACTCCAATAAAACACACGCGCACAATTTGACGGCAGCAAGAGCGAGTGCGGCTCCAACCACGACGCGGGCCTCAGAAAAGGTCTCGCTTTCCAGGTTATGAAGCGGGATGGGCTCATTGTTCATCTTTACAGCTGTCAGTTAGCAGGCGAAGCCCAATGCATGCGTCAGCCTTTTCTTTAATAGGGAACACGGCCATTGATTTACCTCCCCCTCCCTCGCTATCTCTACTCGCACCCAGAGGTTTGATCAGCACAAGTTAGATAAAATTTGCCCCGGCTGCACGAGCGCGTGTGCGTAATGACGAATGAAGGAGAGAATGAAAAAGAATCGCAGCGCTGTGTGTGTGTGTGTGCGCCGTCGCCGCCGCGTGTACTCGCTCGCCAACATCCCGGCGCATTTGTGCTTCTGCGTCCGTTTCGGAGCGGAGCCGTAAATTGAGCAGCTGTATTGTATCCTGCGAACAAAGGAGGCCCATTTGTATAAATTTGGCTTGTAGAGGGGTTTGGCTCTCAAATGCGCCCCTAGCGTAGCAGATTTGATTACACGGGTATCTGTTGCTCTGCCTCAGCGGATAAAACAGGCCTCCGTCAACTGAAGAAGTCAACGTGCCCCTCAACACTTCAAACAAAACGTCATGCGCTAGCAAGGGAGTCGGCGGAGGAGGAGCGCTCATCTTAACAACTGCGCGCCTTGCTTCCGTAGTGCCGGTTTCAAAGTATAGCAAAGACTTTTTGTTCTGCACTTCAATTACTTTATTCTTTTTCTTGTTCTCTTGGCTATTTAAAGGTCACAGGGCTTTTTTGTCTTTGTGTCTTTTGATGTTAAACTAAATGTCTCACTCTTCTGTACTGTGGAAGTCTCAGAACAATAAAAGGGAGCCCATTGGTTTATTGGTGATATGTATTTCCTTGCAAGTTTACAACGTCTTAGCAATTTACGTAATTTACTTTCTTTAATAAACGTTGCCTGTAGAAAGATGTCTGAGCTAATTTCCTACGTGTCCCCAAGGGTAAACCATGAAGTCTTCTAGGTCAGTATTTAGGTGACTCATGAGCAACACAACATACAACAAAAGAACAACAATGCAGTTATTAAAGGTGACATAGAATGATTGAACGGGGTATTTATCCTTGATCTGTGATGTGACATGCAGACAACAAAATTTTGGTTGGGTCTGTAATGCCTTAGAAGCTTCCTAAAAACCTCTCTCAGAAAGCTATATTAGGGTGGGGGATTTTAAACGCGTGGTTTTGCACCTATTTGGCGCCCCTTCGGGCTTAACAACCTCATTATGAAATGCAAGCACTTGACGCTGATTGGCTGCATTTGCTGCCACTCAAAAGAATGTAAACTTCGCTATAGAGAGCCGAAGTCCCGCCCCTCTACTTACCGAAGGGAGTTTTGGTCGGTTCTGTACGCGCCAGCATGCGGGACTTGTAGTTCGTTTAATTACGTATTTTCCATAGCGTTTTACTTAACTATCTTGCGACAAACTGTGACATTCTTGACATGTAAAATCATTTTTTATTCTGAAAAACAACATATGTATAATCCAAGGCACAAGTCGATCGGGACCAGAAAATAATTTATCTTTCGCCATAGACTGCCGTTCACAAACGAAGTAGCAGTCTGTGGTTGAATGTAGTTGGAATCCGATTATAAATGAACAGCAGCCACGCATCTCGTGCATTTCTTTCGGTGGGAATGTAATGGAAAGTTTGCACACCGCTTGCACAGCCTGGAAGAGCACACCTCGGAACGCGACTCGCCATTTCGCCTTGAACTCCGCAAGCACTGCTGCAATGTACTTCCCGTTGGAGGCGAGAGGGCGGATGTATGCAAATTATTTTGAAGGGGAGGGAATTGAATGAGAGTGGGGGGGCAGTGAGATGCATTTTACGTAATATGTATCCGTTGTTCAGATTGGGCCATTTTCTGGCTGACATTTCTAAAGGAGGAATTTCTATGAAACGGAGATGTTCAGAATGTCTAGCACTTTTCGTATGTTCGTGAATGCGGGCAGACTACCGTTATTCAACTAAGACAAGGTAAAAACGTTTTTTCATTCTCTGTCACCTTTAAATGAGCAAACAACAAAGTAGATTGTCAATACTGTACGTAGACAAAGTCTGAATCAGGAGGAGGTCATGGTGGATGGATGGGTCGACAAAACATCCGTCTTTTTGTTTCTCATATCAAACAATCAGTAGCAGTTTCAGAGACGACGGTGACTCTTTATCCCACACACTTATTCAGTGATTATCTAGAGGGGGAATCAATAATTTCTCCAGGCCACATGCGAGAGTCTGTGTGTATTTAATCCACCAGGGCAACGGGATGCTGAACGGTGTTCCACTAAATTGAAATCCCTTACTGTGGACATGATCTTATAACCAAGTGTTAGCGTGCTGACATGTGTGTGGGATATGTAAATCAAACCAGATGATAAGTGCATCACGAGGCTCTGCCCATAAAGGTGAGTTATTCCCACGCTCTCATAAAGCACCTGGACATTAACCCTGATAGATCGGGTACATTAACGATAAGAGAGTAGTGCACAGTGGTGACTGACTCCCAGAGTTTATTCTGCAAGGCCCACCTTTTGTAGACAACATTTTTTTCTATCTGAAGTCCGTTATCGGTGAACAGTCTTTGTTGCCGTCGGTTGCTTCATCCATCTGCAGAGAAAAGCGCCGTCTTTCTCATACCTTGTCATTTAGCTGCTCCTCTGTGTCCTGTGACAGATCATAGATGCGCCTCACAATTTTATCATTTGATAGAGGAATTGCTGGCTGTTGCTTCATCTTCATCAACCGTTGCTGAGACCGTATCAATAGCAGAGGGAAGTATTTATTCCTTCGCTGTAATTTTTTTTACACTGAGCAACTCTACATGCAACTTTATATGAGGCGAGTTGAGCATTTAAAGACACAGATGCAGCTTACATTGAGCAATTCTGTTGTGCACGACAGGGTGGCTCCAACTAGCGTCTTAATTTGTTCGTTTTCAGGTTGTCAGAAGTCAAACTGTTGTACTGGCGAAACCAAGGGCGATATATGCCACATCATATTTTCTTTTCTTTGCTTTGGAAGTTGCGTTTTGAGTTGATTAAGGCTCACCCTCTGCCGTACGTTTAGCTGGGAACCCTCTCACAAACCTCTCCACGGTACGCTAGCAGTGATCAAGCAACCACTGGACTATCGGAACAAGAAGGAGCGGCTACGGGTGGCGTCAAATTAACTAGGAATGAAACGTTCAAGATTGCTAAGGCATGAAGAAGCCTTTAAATAAAATGAACTCTAGTAAAAACAGTCAAGCTCAGTTTGAGCAACTTAAAATCATGTTAAAGTCAACAAGGAACTTACACATGTATTTATTTTTTTATTTTTTTTCACCAAACAACTACACAAACACCTTTTAGGAGCAAATACTAACAATGACCTGATGATTCAAGACACCTATAATGATCTAAAGGCCTTATACAGTAAACTGCTAACAGCAGTCCCCAGCTCATACACTGGCTGGTGGTCTAAAACCCTCCAGACGTTTTCTCCAAGCGTCTCTGCTTTCTTAGTAAATAATAAAAAAAAAAACTCAGTGCTCTTATGGAAAACATATGTTTGTTCACTTTTCCAAATGCTCCCATTTTGTTTCCAATTTTCCCTTTTTGAAATAATGAATATGGTTTTAATCGACTAGTTTTTTTTCTCTCTCGTCCCTTGATATCCCTCCCTCTATCGCCCTCGTCGTCAGGCCCGGCGGTTCCAGACTCCAGTTTTCTATCTGTGGTTGAAATGCAATACCTGTCGGGAGAGTACACTTGCTGGCCGAATACTGGGCCCCTCCACAAACACACACACACACACAGACGCACACATGCTGGCACATATCCATTTAAACCAGCACAATCTAGCTCACGAGTAGTACTATGCGCATACACAAGCCCACCTGCAACCCCTTCAGCCTAAACCTCCCACTGTTCACCCATTCCCCCCTCTCAAACCGCAAGGGCCACCAACCACCTCCCCCCTCCCCGACACACACACAACCGCTCTAAGCTCCAAACTACCACCTTCTCACTCAAGCTCAAAGCACATTTTTAATGTGGATGTAAACTGACATTAATCCGCAGGAGGCAGACATACAGTGTTTGATAAAAAGGAAAGGATTTGTAATGGTAATCTATACAAGTGATGTCATTTATTGATGCGTTGAGGTCAGACATACCACGGAGACTGTGTGTGTGTGTGTGTGTGATTGCGTTGGCTCAGCCAGCCTCAGCTCCATTATCTCCACCTGTTGATCGTCACCCTTTCTACACTATAATAACAAGAAATCCACCCATTTATACTGGCATAGCGAAGCGCTCACATGAGTTCACAGCCCACGACACACACTGAGTTTCGATAGCGGTGTGTGTTTTAGTGCGTGTGTGTGTGTTTCAGGAAGAAAGAAAGCGATTTGAGACTGAGGCACATTCACGCTGGCTGTGGTGTTGCTATTGGACGGTGCCAATCAAACTGTGTCAAACGTGACTGGACTGAAGCCATCAGACACACATGCAGTAGACAAACTATATATTTTAAGTGCAGGGGAAGTGTGTGTGCGTGTGTGTGTACAGAGTGGATATGCTGTCAAAAGATAGGAAAGTGCTCTTGCTGATGAGGAGATGAGATTTGGAGACGGTTTTAAATTCCTGGTTTAAAATGACATCTTATTTATGGCCACTTAACTAGGGTGACATGATCCGAATGCATTAGAGTTAATGTGTGTACGTGCGTGTGCGTGCGTGCCCGTGCATTTATTGTGTGTGCATGTGTGTGGTTGCTCCTGATTGCTTTTGGTAGCATTATTAACCTCGCTGGTCAGGAGCAGTAAATGAAATGTCATACATCATATCAGTTAGGAGGAAGACATCCTCTCTGTCTCACACACAGACACACACACACACTCCTCTTGACTGCTGGAATTATCATTCTTCATGTCGGGGACATATAAGCAGGAATATTCAGCTGGTCTGAATGGCAATGAAGTGACAATTGCGACGTAATCCCGGTCTCAAACTCAATAGATTGATATGTAAATGAAGGTAAATGAATCTCATCCCAGAAACCTGACCTCAACATGCTGGTCCACACCGAGCCGTCAATCAGCGGCCTCATCAGCAGCGGAGGAGCGATTGCTCCGCACATGTCTCCCTGTGGATTAGGCCTGAAACCTGCATCTATCATTATTGGGCTCTGATACTGTCATTATAGCATCTTTTTCCCCTTTGCAACTTCCCCTTCCAGCCTCTCGCCTAAGGAAAGAATGTAAAATCGCTTTCCATTCGGAAGAGAAAGGAAAAGAGGAGTTTTCTCACAGGGTGTGGAGCTCGAGGACAGTGGTTTCACAGACCAGCACAGAGCGCTGTGTTCTGACTGCGGTCATGGCTATCATGAAAAGCAATCTTGTCTGCTGTGGCAAATCAGTGGAAAATTAGACTTCTTATTGTCCCTGATTTGAAAGAAATCCTTGATTAGAGACTGCTCTTCTTACCTTTGACCACTCTTTTCATATGAGTGACAGACGGCGCTGAGAAAATTGGCTCTGCGTTCTGGCAAAATCTCAAACCGCTATCAGCCTTACTGACAGGTAACGACAGGTGTAAGATCAACTGTAAGATGCGCTGATGAACATTACACACAGCACAATCACCGTGCAGATCAGAACGTGTTGAAAGTCGCTCAATTATCTTGTCTTGAAGCTTCCCCTATGTAAGGACCAAGAACATATCTGTAGCTGTGTCTAGTTCACAAATGTTCTTATGAAGGTTTTCTTATCCTCATTATCTCAAATAAAATGATACAAGTATGTAAAAGAAACAAATGTAAAGTTCAATCACTTTGGCAACTGAATACTTTTCTTGCAATTATCACATTTGTTGTTCTGGTAACTTTCCAGTGGTGTAAAACTTCTTCATCACTACAACCTGCACCTTATTTCTGGCATAAAATACGATGGTTTACTCACCCATATAACTTTGGTGTCATTTGGAGTCGTTCAGACGATATTTAGATCCACGTATATCCATATAGTGGGAGTGACTTGGGCACCAAAATGCTCTAAAAACGCATTATCTGCTGCGAAACTCGTTCATTTCACCAATATTTTGTTACAATACGTTAGTGCTATTCGCCGTTGAGTCTGGGGTCTATAGATTGACCTACTGACCTCTGATCTGGATGATGTCATCTCTGAGCGACGTGCGCACACGTGACGGTCGGCTTGTTTACCTGTAATTTGCTACTGCTAGTTTTTTGCAACATGGCTGAATTTTTCCGATTCTGAGACTTTGTTTACGATGGACGTCCTTACCATTCTGAGCCAGAGTATACGGACGAGGAGCTCGTTGAAATTAGGATGCAGAGGCAGAGAGAGGCTGGCCAAAGAACAACAAACCGCTGCATGTCTGTGAATAGATAACAGGTAACTCTGGACTCAACGGGGAATAGCACTAGCGTATCATAACATAATATTGGTGAAATGAACGAGTTTCACAGCAGATAATGCGTTATTTAGAGGCTGCGTTTCGGTGCCCCAGTGACTCCCACTATATGGATGTACGCGGATCTAAATATCGTCCGAACGACTCCAAATGACACCAAAGTTATATCGGTGAGTAAACCATCGTATTTTATGCCAGAGATAAGGTCCAGGTTGTAAAAAACGGTAGTTCCCTTTTAAGAACAAATGCGCTGCAAATACAAAACAAGTAAACACAGAAACTAATTATTTCCTGGGGAAATGATCGGAAATAAAATGCAACTTAATTGTGTATTTCTTCGGATTATGTCAACTGGCAGCAAAAGATCAGGATGTTACAATAAAAACATTTGCTGCTGTACTGCACTCAGTGTTGATGCCTGTAAGCTTAGCAAGCAATGTAAATAAAGTTTTGGTGCCTGATCTAAAGCCATCATCGTTGATTACTTTGGGGGAAATTCTTGTTGCCTAAAGATGTAGAGGGAGACATAGCAGATTTCATGAAGGAAACAGACAAGAAATAGACAAGGTGGCGCAGACATAAGCAAGACAACAAGTCAAAGACTGAGAAACTACAACCAGCTCTCGCCGCACCATGAAGCCTAAATGCTAACATGTTCACAAATATAATACAATACAAAGATGTTTAGCCACTTTAGAGAGAGGAGTTTGTCCATGATTGCAGAGCTGGTAGTTCAGTCCACATGTTTTACTGACCTTGAGCAAGACGCTCAACCTTACGTTGGTCTGAGAAGGTGAAGCAAGCACCATCACATGGCTGCTCAACCCCCAACACCGGAAAGACAAACTGTGTCTCTGAGTTATTAAATACACTTTGTAAAATTAAAGTCTGACCCAGTGATGGCAGTAATGAAGATCAGGGAATCAAATTTAGCAACAATTCACTAGTTGCATGAATGTACCAGATATTATTGGAATCCATTCAACCATCCAAACCAGAGCGGTCAACTGACTCACAGACAGTTGCCTCTAAGAACGGCTAAAAATTGTGGGAGAGGTGAAGCAGCCTTAAAGTCTGGAGAACATGCACCGATCTGTTGACCCAAGGCTGGCCCCTACGATCCCTGAGATACTTTTGGTGAACCGGAGGATTGGAACGAGGCCACGGAGAGCATGAAACAGGCTTTTATCCTAATCACAGCCTCTGGGCTTTTGTGGTAGCCCCCGTCGAAAATCCCCACTCTGCATCTTGTGCGGTGCTGCTGCTGCTGCTGGATCCTCCGCTCCGAGTTCCTTAAAGGGGGTCTGGGTTTGCAGCGCAGAAGAAGAAGGGAAGCAATCATGTAACAATCATGTGGGATGACGATTGTTCGGATTCATGTGCAGAATCACAACCGAGCTGCCAGGTTCCTATCAGCGAGGGCTCCGAGCGGAGGGTGGCGTGGCAGAGTTCACGCCGAGATGTGAGTCAGAGTGAAACGGACTGTGAGGGGAACTGTAAGAACAGGTTCTGTTACATCTGGATTCATCTCAGCCTGTAGATTACTGGCAGGTGTTTACACAAGACTTCAGCAGAGTAACTCTACGCGCCTGCCCCCTCCTCTGTGCGCGTATCTGTAGTGTATGCATGCATGTGTGGCATATGTGTGTTTCCGTACAGCTTAAATGCAAAATCAGATTACACTCAGTGAAAGGGGCTTGGGGGTGAGCTGCAAGTGCTCGGCTACGCTCGCTTTACTCCAAGGTATGCGAGAGTGAATGTGAGTGCGTCTCTGTTGGGGGTGGAGTGAATGGAATTGCAGTTTGTGGCTTTCAGGTATTCAACCTGGGGGCGTTTGTGCACAAGCTGTGGTGCGTATTCGTGTGCCATTGCATGCACGTGCGATGCATGTGTGTTTATAAAGCAAAAGCCCACCTGCTGATGCAGCTGATAAGAAGCCTTCAGGGTTCTGTCTCCTATTACATCCACAGGTTGTACGAGACCACGACATGATCAGAACAGCTGTAATTACATGTTCATATTAAGACGTCGGGTGATCTATCTTCTTGAAGGGACTCTGATGGTTGTCGGCGAGTGAGAAAATAATTGCAGCTGAAACGTCTGTGAATCATTTCCGCCTTCCCACGATTTAACATCGGATGCTGTCTTTGAATGATAGTTTGAGTTACACCGGGAGTGACAGCAAAGATAACAATATCAAAGCGCAGAGTTTGGTCATTTGCCCAGATCTCCGCAGAACTCAACCTACTCAAAAACGAGTCAAAAGAACATTTACTCAAGTAATGCACTTGTGCAGAAGTTTGAGATATTTTACTTCAGTATCTCCATTTTGTGCTTGTTTATTCAACTCCACTACATTTATTTGAAAGCTTTGACTATTTTCATGGTTAAGATTTTACACACTGATTAAAAAGAGCTTTTAAAATAAGCACAATGTGAACGACTGAAGTGGTTTACAACCTTTCTGGTGTTTTGTGTCTTATAAAAAGCAGCGTGTAGTCTGGGTCACATTGCAGACATGAAGCTTAAACTCTCTCTAAACCTTTCACATGGTTTTAATTCAATAAATGTTCAACTGATCCAATGCCTCACTCAAAAACTGAGGAGATATTTCGTTATCAGGAGTTTTGTTGTAGCAAAGATGTGCATGTTAACCCTATCATTTGAGGTAGGGCAAAGGCAAACAGCACCAAGTGGCTAAGGTCATAGCTTAGCCACTTTACATACACCGATCGGCCACAACATTAAAACCACTGACAGGAGAAGTGAATAAAACTGACTATCTTGTGACATTTCAATGTTCTGCTGAGAAACTTTTGGACCTGGCATTCATTCATGTGGATGTTACTAAGACATGTAGCACCCACCTAGACCTAGACTCCTTGATGGCAGCAGCCATCCCCAGCAGGATGCAGCCTGACACAGACAGACACACACACAAACAGTTTAGGAACAACTAAAAAAAAACATGAAAAACAGCACAAGGTGTTGACCTGGCCTCCAAATTCACTAGATCCACACTGGAACAAGTCTGATCCACAGAGGCCCCTCCCATCAACCCAAAGGCCCCCCACTGTTGCCGGACACCACAGGACACCCTCAGAAGACCCATGTCCATTCTCTCCATTCTCATAACTGTTGGAGGCACAAGGGGGACCTACACAATATTAGGAAGGTGGTCATAGTGTTATGCCTGATTGCTGTATAACCTCAGTGAGATGATCTGAAGTCATCCAGGTCATAGTTTTTCTAAAACACAAAGCTAAAACAAAGGCAAAAGGACTTGTTGAGTTTTCTTGATGTTCCACCATCATCCAAATGACCGGTGGCGAGTTTAGGTTTTTATCTGTGGGCGACATGAGCAAGTGTCTAAAAACTCACATGACTAGTATCTGTTAACGACCAAATTCTCACCTTCAGTTAGAATAGCCTGTGAATATCCTTCAGATCAGCCTGTGGTGTCCATTTTATTTGCTGCATGCGGTTCTCCAACGACTCATTGATGGCTGGAAACTCCAGACTAAAGGTGTGAATGGAGGTCATGTCATGTGAGTTTCAGGTGTGCACCACCCACAGATGTTTCTAATAAAATCCTAAACTCCTCAGTCATTCAGAACTGAAGAAGCAACTTGGATGTTGGCGAAACATTTTCAAGAAAACTCAAGTCTGGTTGCTTTAGTTTTAGCTTTGTTTTTAGATATAACCTCTCAATATTGTGTTATAGTTGGTTGTAAATAAGACAGAGAAACACTAATCTCTGTGTTAGCCCTGTATTAGCCCTGTGATAGCCCTGTGATAGACCTGTGATAGACCCGTTCAGGGTGTACCCCGTCTCTACCCCGGCTCGGATGCTCTCTAGCCCCCATCGTGACCCTCCAGGGGACAAGCGGTTATGGAGAATGAATGAATAGACGAAGACAGTGATAAAGCCGGCTGTGAACTCAAACAACTGATATCCTCAAAGACAATTGCCTCTTCTAGACTGGACTCAGGCAGAGGCTCTCCATAACCCCTGCACTGACCTTTGTGTGTGTGTTGTCCCCCAATCCCCCAGGTGAATGTCTGTTCCTTCGACATAACAGGACGCGTCAATCAGCAGAGAGGAAATTACCATTTTCAGAGAGACAGAAACCTGTGTTCTCTGACAAAGATCGGGGGAAAGACAGAGAAAGAGGGCGAGGCCGACAGACAGCCTAAGATAGACATGACCTCTGATTCATATTTTCAGCTTTTGATCATTTGACATTTATATTTTCAGATGCGGAATCTGTGTCTGAAGAAACCCCAAATTGTGACACTATGAAAACATTTCCCAGACATCAAGCATGTATTTCAGGATAATGTTACAGGAAATTTCCCCTCACAAAGTTATGAGGGAGGTTATGACACACAGTGCCAGTACAGTACCGTAATCTGAACACACCCCATTCTCAGGCTGCACAAATAAATGCTTTATTTTTCCAGCTGGCAAAATCATGAATGATAAATTATGTGTGTACTGACAAAAGGCATGCATGCTCAGTCCCAAATAATAATACCAGTTTTCATTCATCTGGTTTTGTGTGTTCCACCGGATGAAACCCGAAGCCTGGCCTCGGGGGTTAGTTAAATTTAAATAGGGGGACTGATGAGGAGAAAAAACAGGTGACACCTTGACATCTGAATAATGAGATTCATTTTAACTGATTCATTTTAGTGGCCAGGTACCAATGTACCAGCATAAAACACACATCTTTCAATCCTTAAACAACTGTAATAGATATGGCACATACAGTATATACCAAAGGGCACGCTTTTGCAGTCTTCTGTTTTCCTGAGTGGTGTTGACCAAGTAGCATGCAGGTATATAGTCTCTGTGGAGAGTTTTTTATTATACGCTGGAGGTACCAGAAGCCGATTTGCACCTTGTGTGAGTGTTTGTGCTCTCGGCTTCTTCTTCAGCTGCTCCTTCCCTTTCAGTGCAAACTTCAGAGCAGAGCGATGATAAATGCGTCAGAGGGATGAGGTGGAAGCAGACAAACTTTCATTACGTCCGCAGCCAAACACACTGTGACACACCGCCACACACACAAAGCAGTGCAGGTCCTATAAAACCTGGTGTCTGAGTCAGCCTAAGAGACAGAAGGTTTATAACCAGTGTCTAGTCCTCCCTTTCTCTAAAGACATCATAAAGACAACTTAAACCAGCACGGCTGTGAGCGTGCTCCGGTTTTATGAGGACCAATTTGACTGCTGGACCCTAAGGGCTGCCGCATTTCTGTGGACATTTTGTCAGGTTCTCATTTTTTTTTTCCCCCAAACATGTGCCTCGCTTTTGCCCAGATTATAGCTGGACAAATCTATATTTCTATATTAAAAATGCAACAAATGAAGACGTGAAATGTGTTGCCTCTGGTGACAAACCCGTCACCTGGCTCTCCAGTTATTTCAGCTTATTATTTCCAATTTACACCCACAACTATTGTGTTTCTCTGCTCTTCTTTCCAGTGACTTTAAAATCAATACTTTATAATGAGGAGCAACCTGCCCAGCACCTAATGGCAGAAAGACATGGTTAGAAAGTAGCTGGTGGAAATACTGCAGTATTTAGCAACTACGCGGAGAGATGTTGGATTCGCATTCATCCGGCGGGCAGATGCACAGCCCCAAAGGAATAATAATGCTGCGTGAATCTGCAGCTGTTTGCTGAGTCAGCTGTTTTGCTGAGTCAGTGTTGTGTTTTTACCTTGGTCCGATTCAAGTGGAGTTAGGTTAAGTTTTACTTGGACTGAAGGTTCGAGAATTTTCCACATTTCTGCATAAAAATGACTCCAAACATCAGCAAATAGCCCAAGAGAAGCCAATCAAACAAGCAGAACAAAAATATTATACTCTGGCATTTGTTTATTCAGGAAAATGAGCCAATGTTACATATCTGTGAGGTACAAAAGTAAGTGCAGCTCTAGAATTTGACTAGATTGTTACCTTCCACAGGAGAAGAGGAAAGGGCACAACCTTAACCCTAACTTCTGAGCAATTAAAGGCCTCTCTCACATTGGTTAATGTTAATATCGATGAATCCACCATCAGGAGAACACTGAACAACCATGCTCTGTGCATGGCAGAGTGGCAAGGACAAAGACACTGCTCTCCAAAAAGAACATTTCTGCCCATCTGCAGTTTGCCAAACATCACGTGGACAAGCGAGTGTCAAGGCTGTCGGTTGGAACTGGACACAAAGACTCAGACACTGACCAAGAATCCAGAGGTTGTGGTGATTATACCAGTTTACCAGAGATAGCGGGTGGGAGCAGATTTGCGAGACGCCGGAGATGGGCAGAACCAGGTTGGTGGGGATCCGGGGTAGCTGGGGTAGGTATGCTGAGAGGGAGGGTGGCGGACTGGCAGAGTTGGGGGAGGCTTCCAGAGAGAGTACACGACAGAGCGGGCGAGACAACAATAAGTAAATGCAACAGAGGTATTCACAACTAAAGACTTGAGCCACAGCACAATACCACTAAGGTAAGCAGATGATCTGGCGACGAGTGGAGGACTGAACGAAGGATTTTATGGACAAGGGGAGTAGATGGCTGATGAGGCTCCATTGCTTGCAGGTGTGCAGGTAAATGGCTCCAGCTCCAGACCAACCTCCAGTGAGAAAAACACAGAGGCTGCGTTCAGACTGCAGACGGATCTGATTCAAATCTGATTCCTTCTCATATCCGATTTTTAGGGCTGACTGTTCAAACTGCCTTTAGCAAGTGTCCAAATCGGATATGGTTCTGTTCAGACTGGGCCACATTCTTCACCGGTCTGATAGGTTGCTGTAGCAACGAGCGGAAGCGTCATTCAGCACGTGTATTTGTCAGACGTCATATAATTGCGACAGCGACAAGCAAAACAACAACAAACAACACGATGGATGTACGTCACGTCAGTGTAAAGATTTATAAGGCATGCAGTTTCTTCCTCTGTCCAAGGCGAATTGTTTTCAAAGTCCTCCTCCATTGTGATAGCTGTAATATCACTGTCCGTGGCCGTAACGTGGCTCCTCCACAACGGAAATAGGCACGCGGTCTGGCGCATTGGTTCTGGCCTGGCGTCGCGTAAGTGACGTCACGGACAGTCAAAACCCATCTGAGTGTTGGGAGCTGTTCAGACTGAGACGCATCTGTCCATATCCGATACGAATGCGATATGAAACTACCTCTGGATGTGGTTTGCAACCGTTTGGCAAAAATCGGATTTCATGTGATCTGTCACTGTTCAGACTTCAAAATCGAGATCCGATTCAAATCTGAATGGGCTAAAAATCGGATTTTGGGTGGCAGTCTGAACGCAGCCAGAGAGACAGACACACCCAACAAGGAACATGAACAGGCGAGAGGGCTACTGGGAATATGTTTTGTGGGCAAATGAAACCAAACCACTGTCAGTGAAACATGCGGGTGGTAATGTCCTTGTTTGGGCCTGTTTTGTTGCATCTGGGCCAGGACAACTTGCCATCATTGATGGCACCAATCACCAATGGGTTTTGAGTTATACCAATGAATTTAAAAATAAAATGTCAGGACATCAGTCCATCTTAAGTGAAAATGGGTCATGCAGTAAGACAATGAGTCCAAGTACACAAGACGTTCTGGTTAAAGAAGAACAAAATTAATATTTTGGAACGGCCAAGTCAAGGTCCTGACCATAATCCAATAGAAATGTTGTTGGGGGACCTGAAGCAAGCAGTTCATGTGAGGAAACCCACCAGCATCTCAGACCTGAAGTGGTTCTGTACTGAGCAACAGGCTAACCAGCTAACCAACAGGCTCCCAGCTGCTGTAGACGACTGGTCAGAAGTTAGTGGAAACGTTTAGTTTCTGTTATTGCTGCACAGGGAGGTCACACCAGATACGGAAAACAAGGGTTCAGTACTTTTCCACTTCGCAGATTTGTACAAATGATTCATTTTCGTGAATAAAATAAACACAGAAGTATAATATTTCTTTTTCATTTGTTTGATAAGGTTCGTTTTGTCTGTTGTCTGGACTTGTGTGAAGATCAACTGAGTCATTTTTATGCAGAAATGTCAAGGGATTCTGAGGAGTGCAAATACTTTTAAGCAGCACTGTAGTTGTGATGGTCAAACCCATCCTCAGAAGTATTAACACTTGTAAAAAATGACCCGACAGTGACCAAAGGGCCCCACGACATTAGTATTCCATAAAAAAAATTGCTCCCAAAAGCCGAATAAAAACAAGACCGTGTGTGCGTCCATGTGTGTAAAGGGTCAAGAATTGTCATCTCCTTGGACTGATCTACCCTCTTAGATCAAAGCAAACTTCCAGGACAAACTGTGGAGTGTCCCGAGTTCCGGACACCGCCTGGAAAATCCCACTCACTGGAAAAATAGTCACCATGGGAACTGAGCGCTGTCATGTGTGTGTGCGTCTGTGTCTGCGTATGCATGTGTGTGTGTTTGTGCATGTAAGGCATGGAGGCTGGGTGTCCCGCGGTTCACTGAGACCTTTTATGTGGGTCACACTTAGTTTGTCTGTTGCATTATCGTACACTTTGAGCAAGCACACACCCACACACCCACATACTTTCTCACACACACACCGCTGCTTGTTGGGCCGTGGTTAACCAGCCAGGCCCCGTTAACCGCGGCCCGGCTACAGTATGTTGCTGTGGTGATTGCTGAACCTGGCCAGAGGTCACTGTTCAAAAGCGGCTCGGCATTCAAAAAGGTCACTCATTGCCGCTCCATAGGTGGTGACTCCTCTAGTCGATGAGTAAAGAGAGAATGAAAGCTTTAAGGGTGAACGAGCCAAAGCTCTCCTTTGACTCGGATCATTTGGAGACAATGTTCACCAGAGAGTGATACTGAGAAAGAGAAAAGGGAGCAGAACCCCATTTTCACACAGTGAATTTGTCATATTGCTGCGTTCACTTGCTTCTGTAAAGCAGAGGTTTGGGGGGGATTTATGTACACTTTACTTCCCCTGTAGAGGCAGCGCTGCTGGAGAGCAGCAATAAAATGTAAAACAAGGACACGGCGGAAGGACAAATTCCAAAAAAGATTACATCGATGAATCAACTCCCTCTGTCTAAACACCTTACTGATTTTTTTGCTGCATAAAGATACTGATAGGTTGCTCTGCACCAGGGTCAAGTTGATACGCAATGAACACAATTAAACAAATAAAAAGCAAACCTTGATGAGAAAAAAAAAAAAGATTAACATATTTTCAGAAATAAAAATCTGAGCGCCAACAATGACGGTGGATGAATTGACAACAACCGTCACTCTGTAGCCTTGCTGTTTATTAGTACAACATTGTCCTCTGTCCAGCAAACTATCTCATGTTTAGAAGTTGCACTGCTAAGAACAAGAATCATCTTGGATTCTGTGAAATATTTAGAAGAAGCTGATTCATGGACCAACAGCGTCGCTGAAAATTATTGATTAAAAAACAGCTGGAACAAGCCACAAAAACATGGACAACGTTTACACAAAGACAGGCCAATGTAATTATCTTAAGTTCTGGGGATGTGGATGTAACATTAACAAAACTTTCGTTCATCTTTCATGCTGGTATTAGAAACAGACTGTGTTGTTAAACTTGATTTTTTAGTAAATAAGTGACCAAATAAGCTTCGGGGTATTAAGCTGTTCCTCGGCGCACAGGGAGGAGATAAAGGGAGCGTTCAGGCGGTGAGAGTTTGGGAAGGATGACTGAAGGACAGGCTGTCTGTTGTTGTGTTGCTGCAGAGCAAGAGTGACACTGATACGGTGTGTGTAAACAATCAAACACTGACTTTCCGCCAACCTTGCAACAGGCAATCAGAGATGGTGACAGCTGTAACCTCAAAAAGCCTACAAGGCTTAAAACTAAGAGCGCATGACAAAAATGAAGAGTATCATGAATAGAGTCAGACTGAAAAAACAAAAAAACAAAAAAAAAAACTAAGACTAATAACACTAAAACAACACAGCAAAAATCCACACATTTTTCACAAAGGGCCCTCATGAGAGCAGATACTTATAAATATCTAACCATGCCTTCTGTCTACACCAGGACAGGACTGGGAGTTTAAAGCAAAAGGAGCAAGGACAGATGAAGGAGGGGGGAATGTAGCACACATATGTGGTTGAGAACTGTTTAAAAATACAGTAAGTGATTGTTCATTTGGGGCAGACTAAAAAGCATATCTTGCAAGAAATCATGCCCTGCGCTAGAATACGTTGATGCTTCGCAAGGGTTACTAATAAAGCCCTAATGTCAAAAGTCAGGAAATGCACGAAGCAGAGACTCAACAGATAATAGCAGGTGCTAATCGCTAGCATGGCTGCGCTGTTTTCCAGTGCATGCACAAGTTCTAAGCAGATTGTTTTTTTTCTTGCACATATAGACATACAAAACTAAACCAGGTGAATTTCAATCAATTTTCAGCTCTAAATGGGTGGAAGCACCTGGCTGGGGTCTTTTTATGTGGACGTCCTATGCTTTCCTTATCTATGCTGTGTTTCCTCTCACACAGACATGCAGCCACAACATTAAAACCATTGAGGAGAAATAAACAACATTAACCATCTTGTGATAACTTGTGACCAGGCACCTCCAGCCCATAGCAATGACACTGTGATGGCTTGAGTACAGGGTGGACCCAAAACGCAGAGAGACCGGTCGGCAGGTTTAACAAAGGTTTATTAACAGCTTCCTCAAAAGGCAAAAAACTACAAGTCAAAAAGCCGCTTAAGGTAGCAGAGCACTGCAGGTGGTGGTGACTGGTGACTGGAGGCTGGCGGATGGCAAGGACACTGACGTGGCTAGAAAACAGAGTCATCTGACATGTAGAGGGTGAACCAGGCTTTTATGGAGTGGTGATTGCAAGATGGAACTCAGGTGTGCTCTGCTGTGCTCCTCAGAAAAAGTGGGTCAGCCGCACCCCCGAGCCACCACCTGCACTACTAGAGAGAAAAAAGGAAAACCTAAACACGGCCACAAACTATATGAACATAAGACAAAAACTCAAACCATAACAAACATAAGACAAAAACTCAAAGGATAACAGACACTCCTTGATGCAGCAGCCATCTCCAGCAGGATGCAGCCTGATACAGGCACACACACAAAAACAGTTTAGGAACAACTAAAAACACATGAAGAACAGCACAAGGTGTTGACCTGGCCTCCAAATTCACTAGATCCCAAACTGATCAAGCATCTGTGGGATGATCCACAAAGGCCCCTCCCCTCAACCCATAGGACCCAAAGGCCCCCACTAACAATATTCTGTTGCCAGACACCACAGGACACCCTCAGAAGACCCATGTCCATTCTCTGATGAGTCACAACTGTTTGATAAAACTTCATTTATATGTATTGTGTTCAAATATGTTGCCGCCGACATTAGTCAATATATTAATTGAAATAATTATTAACATGTTAATTTAATGAATAAATAATCATTTGTTGCAGCCCTGTACTAGATAATAAAGGTGATCTGTAGTTGTATCCCTAACACTTACAACTCTTCTGACCTTTTAGTAAGACAATAGCTTCACTGAAAACAATGAGGTTGGAACACCGTGGTCGCCATTGAAACTTTTTAAAACTAATTTAACTTAATGCATTTTTGAAGGCTGTTTTGTTCATATTATAGCCATTGAAAGATATGTCGAAAAAGCCTAAATCTGGCAGGTTTCCACGTGTGCAAAACCACAGCTCATACCCCTTTTTCCGTGAAACCAAAACTATCTGTTGCCTATTGAGTAATTAAGGGTAAAATCAGCGTAGAGGACAAAAAAAAAAAGTGGGAGCTCGAGACATTCTACATCTGTCTGGCATTTAGTATGCTGCATTGTGCATTTCCTCCCCAAAGGTAAAATTGCAGACTTGCTTCAGCAGCTACTTCCATGCCAGATGATGGTGTTTGATAGTTGTGTGAGAGTGAAACTAATGAATTAGAGAACAGAGGGTGTGCAGAGTGCATGCAGATCTACAGGGAGCTCTGTCAGCCAAGGGGAACGGACAAGACGGAAAGCCCACCTTGAATTTCAACACGCATTCACCCTTGCAAATCAATAACCCCACACCCCAGCATGCTCCTAAATACGCAAAGGCATACACATATAGGCAACCCACGTACATATGCCTAGACAGAACTGCACACACACACCGACAGAGGAGGATTTCAACAGGGAATCTTTGATGTAAACGCTCGATTTTGCAGACACGATCATAGGCCATGCATCAGCGCATAATGTCAACCTTTTTAAAAAAAAAAAAGTTTGAAATACTCTTTTCCGCCTTTCACTTTTCAGTCTCAGAAATTCTCTCCCTTTCTATTTTAGGTCCAAAGTATGCAGATAATATTCCGATGAGTTCCAGATGGACCTTAGTAGAACCATGTGTTCGACTCAGCCCTCCAAGCTCTATCGATTTCAAGATCAGAACACGGTGAGGTTCTCCAGCTATCACTTCCCCCTTTAGCGCAAAGACGTCCTCCAGTTCTGAGTGTGTAAATCAACATATTCGATCTCCGTGCGCTGAGAAGACAAAGGATGACATGAAATGGGATGATGTAGAAGAAAGTGTGCCTGATAGTTTTATATCTGATCCCTCTGTCAGAAACTTATGAGGAATCAAAAGTGAAAGAATATGATCTTTAATCCACAACTTGGAAGTATTCTTTGGAAACTAAATGCTCCAATATGTCGACAAGCAAGACACAAACATTCTCCATTTGGCATTTTTAGAGCAACAAGCGCTCTGAAGCAGCTACAGTGCTGACGAGACAGCAAACAACGAGTCGAAACCATGACTGCATCCTTTCTTATATCTTAAACTACGACAGGTCGCCGTCAGACAAAAATACGAGCATTATAAACGTGTGTCCTTGTGTAAATAGGTGAAATTCAGGGATCAACAGCAGCTCTAGCTAAAATGACCACAGAATACCGTATCACCTCCGCGGAGGAATCCACCAATCGGTGCCCTTGATGCCTCTGACTCAGCTTGTGCCAGTCAACCTGTCAGTCTGTCCACCTGTCCGTCCGACTGACAGGTCCCAGACCGTCCCGCCCGTCTGTCTCTCTGTTGTAACTCTGATGCCGTATTCACATCGTGACTGCGTGAACAGACAGGGAAGGAGATGGGAAAGTCACTCCAATCGGTAAATCCAGCATACACACAAATTCATGGGGGTGCACAGGGGCAATAAAACAAGTGAATCTCTTCCTTCCTTCATTTGTAGGTTACACTGAAAGAAAGCCTGGTGTAGAAAAAAACAAGTTTCCCAACAAACCTAAGCCTTTGACTGAGGTAACATATTCATAATTTTCCTCCCCTTGTCTTTCTCACAACATGACCACTCTTACCTGAGCCTGTAGCACCTTTAGTAAGAACACAAATAGAGGCACCTTTCTGGAAATCCATTCTAATGACAAGACCAACTATCATGATTTGGCAAAAATTTGACATGATCAGTCTGTGCCGCCCCCTCCCTCGCCACAAGGGGGGGCTAACTGGACAGGGTTTTTGAGCTGCTACAGGAATTTCTTTCAGAAAACTAGTCATCGCTGGCAGCACACTTCAGAGACAAAATGTACTTAATCAAGTTACATCCTCAACTTGGTCGGTGAAATCAGTGGGAGATAAAGTGTCTGCCTCCAAAGCCAAACTGGGCCTGTAGAGACAGTAAAGGAAAGGAAAAGGAGCATATTTGACAAAATTCCCGAACATTAGCTGGGATTTTTACCAGCTGGGAGAAGACTGAGGCTTTTATCCCTACTGGTGCGCAGTCACCTGGCTGAACTGTTGACAGAATTTGACTATTACCTCAAATTAACATTTATGAATGCCCCTAGCGAGTTGTCCATGTCAGCGTGGGAGGAAGATCAACGACCTGAGTTTGCAAATAACCATCGACTCGGTGGGCGGTTTGGGAGGCTCCCGTCACACTGACATGGAACCGTCTCGTTGCAGGGAAACAAAACCTCCCATAAATTCAGAGACACTGGTGAGTTGAGATGTTTTTATATGTTCATGCAAGGAAAACGTGGCACCTTTATCTACAAACTGTCTATCTGAATGGTCACCCTGATGTCAGTGGAAACTCTACACAGCCTCCTCCTCTGCCCACATTACAAATTAAAAGGAGCTGTAGCCAGTTGGACTCACAGTGCGATCGTTTCTCTTCATGACCTGGATTATTCTGCACAATTTGTTTAGAGAAATGTAACGGTTGATTTATGGCATTATTTTTTTTGGTACTTTTAACAACAAAAATTGCATATCTCAGTTGCTGGTGAGTTTGAATGGGTCTTGGATGCATGATCAGTCTGTTTTATGGAGTTTCAGCTATTTCTTTAAACTCAGTGCCTTGATTATCGTTTGTCAAGTGCTCTTACCAACGTCAAGAATGAACTTTCAGGATAAACTTAGTAAGTCGACATAAGTGTATTTAAAAAGGAATGAAGTTTTTTTTTCGTAATACTGCAACAACGGTACAACATTGATCTACAACAATCAACTGAAATATGTGTATAAGCTCCACAACTAAGAACTAAGTGGTAGAAGTCAGGAGTTTATCTCCCATTTCATGACAAAAACTAGTTGGATTATGTTTTGCATTGTGAGCAGAGCCTCATCAGACTAGTTGGTTTGTCAACTTCAGTCCTGTGCAATGACGCTCCAATCATCCTGCCAACTTGTCACTAATCATGTGACAATAACAACACGAACGCCTCTGAGAAGACAGGTGAGGAGCCCAGTAGGTCATTGCAGCAAACTAGCAGCATTAGCGTGTGGAAATACTTCACTAAAGATGAAGCCCATTCTGCCTTGACATGCAGAATATGTAAGTCAGTCCTGAAATACAACTAAAGTACTACTGCAATGCACATTCATCTGAAAAGGCATCTGCTAACACTAGCAGAGGAACGGTCCAAATCCGCTCAACAGAAGTCAATTGATGACTTCACCAAACGCCCTGCAGTCACGGAGAGAAGGAGGCTGCAAATCAACTATTTGCTGGTGAATGCCATTGTCAGATTGGACTTTTAGCGGCAGAACAAAGGCTTCAAGAGAATTTTTTTTAACCTGGCTACACTATCCCATCTTACAGAAACGCTGTGGAGTACTATGAAATGCTATTGATGGCGCTGAGTTGCTGCCTGTTTTTATACAGGCTATACACATCTGCAGCGCGCAGTGTTGCAGACGCATGAACCTCAGCATATGAATTCAGGTCAAGAATGTAGATTTCATTGTGTTTCCATTAGTGACTTCATCAGCAACTAGTTTGGGGACTTGCCTTTCATCACATAATAGTCGACTTTAAAAAAAATCTGAACTTGTGCAACCCCTAGCAGCTACAAGACGAGCAGTAAGGGTGACCATCTTGTAAATCCTCCAAATTTGGAAAATTACAGGTTCCTGTTCTTCTCATCATAAATGCAGCCTATGATAATACTTCTTGTCCAAGAATTACCTGGTTATCAAGTTGTATCATGCACAACAGACTTTTGGATGTCTTACTTGTATTATGCAGAGTTTATTTACTGTAGTATATGTGACTCTCTACGTGAATATAAGACTAAACTTTTTGTTGGTTGCCGGTCTTTTTTCGGATCGGCCCAGTCGGCCCAGGATTTACGAGTCACTGACAGGATGGATTGACGACTAGTAAATCCTGTCAACACACACATGTGCACCCATGCACACACACACACACACACACACACACGTTCACAGATATACACTCACACTTGCAGGCGAGTCAAAAGGGTACACTGCTTCCTACTGTGTTGCCGAGCCCTACAACTGCTGTACGGACACATGCGGCAGTTGTCGCACAAACACTGCACATACACTCGTTCATGCAACACACACAGATATTCAACGGGCTTGGATAAAGTGCCAGAGTAGTCTCCGCAGACATCCCCTCCCTTTTCCTCACTTCCTTCAGTCAAACTTATAAAAGTTCTCTCTCTCTTAAACTCACTCACACACACACGTACACAAAGACATCCCATCCTAGTTTCCTGCAGTCCTTCCTGGACCTCATGTTGGCAAGCTGGGAATTGTGAGTGTTTGAGATGACATGGCCAATATTAGTCACCCTCACACACACTCTGTCAGTCACCACTCTACTCACACACTCACTGACAGACATTTCCAGCATTACACCACAGCATGTGCTCTGCAGCGCTGGACAGGCACACACAACAATCGCACACTTTTCCAGAAACGCAAAGACACGCACGGTAAACTCCACGCGGGGAAAAAAAACACGTCCATATAAAGCGGTACGGCATATTTGCAATAGACTAAATTCTTTAATCAAATTAAATCTGTGTGGGTGGGGACGGAGGGAAGCCCTGCTGTGTGGTCTGTTACTGTCAGCCAGCAACACACCACACACTTAGAGCCGATCACAAGCAATGAGTCTACGCACCACACACTCGCAATCAATTAGCTGAAACATCTGTGCATGGATGAGCTTATGTCCGTGTGTGTGTGTGCATGTGTGTGAGAGGGCGTGTGCAAATCATAACTGATTTAAAGTGAGGAACTGAACTCTCCTACTTTCCCTCCCTGCGGTGTCTCATTGTTGGCCCGGGCCGAAAAGTTTTCTTTTGCCAGGTCTGGCGTTCCCACACACGCTAGCGTAGATTTCAGCGTCTGCGTTAGCTTCATTAGCCGAGGAGAGAGAATGGGCACTGCACTGTTGGCATGTGGGTTAGATTAGCCAGGCCTGCCGAGCCTTATAAACCTCGTCCTATTACTGAGACGCAGAGACGCAGAGGGAGAGGTGGGGTGGGGGTCAGGGTCCTTTCTAATACGTCTAACAGAAAGGAATATAACTGAGACATGGGAGCGTGGGTGAGTTTCCACTAAAGACACCAGAGACAAACGGGCATCAGTGAGAGAGCAGCAAGGAGAAGAGTTGATGTGGAAACTCCCCCCTTTTGAAGAACGACACCTCGGAGACGGAGCACATACTGTACAGGCGCACAAGCATTATATAAGACGGGGCAATAATACATATGCAAAGTCTGATATTTTACAGTGCTTATATTTACTGCCTGTCACATGTGTGTACAAGTGTGTGTGTGTGAGAGTAGAAGAGTTATTTGAAGGGCAGATGATGTATGAAGACAACTCTTAAACTGCCTCTGTCTCTGTCTCGACCCTCCTCTCTTCTGCAGCATATATCACCATAGACGCCCATTAGCTTGACATTAACACACATCAAGACTGACTTTTAAAAAATGATCTATGTGTGTGTGTGCGCGCTCAACGTCTCTGTGGGACAACGTGGATTATTTATTTATTTTTATGTATCCGTGCTAGGTCGGAGGTGGGCGCTGCGTCAGCACACAAGGTGTCTCTGGCTTGCTGCGGTGCATTGTGGGCATCTTGACAGGACCATCTGGGTCTGCGGCGAGATACCGGAGCACGACACTCGAAGTGCACACACACACACACACACACACACACACACAGGAACACCATCAGCACAGGCACAGGTTAGGTGTTTAACTGCTCACGACACCGGTACGTGATGAATCTGTTCTGCCACAGACGTTTGAGTTCATTTAAACATCTGTTGCTGGTAGCAACCACGCGGTTCTACAGCAGCTGCAGTTTATCTGTAAAAAGCATCTTTCATATATTACACTGTTTGCTGGATAGATGTTTTTTGTTGCTTGTTTGTCATGTATCTTCAGTGCTGACATTGTGCTAGCTGTCTGAAGCTAATATAATAATGTAACATGTTATATTTTCTTTCAGTGCACGGCTCCTTGTCGCTGCATTTGGGGCTTAGAGTGGCAAAACTTGACGAGAGAGCACAGAAACAACAGTAAAGGACGTAATACGGGATAAGATACTGCATTATCGGACTTCAGTGAATTCTAAACCTTCATTAAAGAGACAAATCGATGAAGAGAAATACAGCTGGAGCTTCAAAGCCCGATCATCCTGTCTGGGATAAATACCAATAGGAATGTTTATTACTAATCTGAGCTAGTCAGGGCCTAATAAACCTACCTAACAGGATTTTCATTTAATTTATTTCTCGAATATTGGCGGGGTCCGGTAAGCTCACACATTCTCATTCCCTAATCGTCATACTGCTGCTTTGTCTGCATCTCTAATATCTGGCTAACTGCTGATGTCATTGACTTTTACTGTAAGCTAAATTAGATTCCTGCGTTGTACCTCCTACGGGCACTTGATTTGATGCCGGTGCCACTAACCGGATCAAACGGCGCGAGGGAGCCCATGCAAGAGATAACAGAGGTTGCATATAGCGGGGACGTGCGTCTGGTTTTTAACGTATCATGTGTAAGAGCTCATGATCTACTCACTCAGTGAAAGTGGCCTGCCGTAGCCAGGCTCAATTCAGAATTTGAATTCGGTAATACGACACTTGATTTAGTTATGGGGCCTGTTTCAATCGATACAGAGAAAAAATACCTCCGCACGCAACTGGATAGTCCTTCGTCCAGTCGGAGCCATTTCGCTTTAAACTAATTCAGCTCCACGGTGCTCAGATGACATGTATGACTGAGTCACCGTTACTCCTCTTTCCATCTCTGCGTGAAGAATTTGACTAGCATTATTAATTCCTAAAGAAGACTGGTATTTGTGGCAAAAAAAACCCCAAAAAAAACATCTTCAACAAATGAACACAAATCTTGATAAATTTCCCTCATGGGGCGTGCATAATCATTACATTTAAACAATGTGCAATCACTGTAATGAGTGTTTTATCAGATAGTGCCGCTTGCAGTCACTTTTAATGGCAACTTCTGCAAACACAAAGGCGATGAGTTGTGTTAATAAGTTCCCAACCCTCCCTTTGTCTGGCTAAAGCCAGGTAGGCAGGCTGATATGCATACAAGCAAGTGGACACAGAGAGAGACAGACAGCCCCACTGCTGTCTGGTATTGCTTCTTATCACCAAGTCACGGCTCTTATCAGAAACACGAGTCGGACGCGCAGCAGATTCATAACCGCATTACATACACCGCACAGACAGCTGTCTGGATTTACGGGTAGTCTGTGAGAAATTATATTTTCAAATATCAAATAACTATTTCATTTCACTATCAATGTAAATATCACACTGGAGGCGGTGTTTCCATCTTTCCTCCTTGCCGCACAACGAAACCTGCTCTTATGCTGACACTCAGCGCAGAGATAAGCATGGAGCCCTCTCAGACCTCTCAAGTACAGTCTATCAAGTACAGCCTATCTGACTTTTCCCTCCACACAGGAGAGTTCAGTACATAGCACGGCTGTACATAACATCACGGCGGTTAGATGGATACACACAAGGGGCGAGAATTCATTATATTTGGTTCATAACCTGACTACTCTCCCGGTAAAGATTTATTTTCCACTGTGCATTCACAAAATAGAGATAAATAGGCACAGGGAATCAACCGGTTAAGTAATATATCACAAATTTTGATATAAGAAAGCAAAAAGAGGAAAGTCATTCTACTGTTTGTGTAGAGAAATTGAAATTAAATATGAGCTGAAGAGATGGATCTCCAGCTTCTTACTGAATGTATCTACCGATCCCCCAAAACAAATGAAGGCACAGTTCACATATTCATCATATTTGTCAGGTTTCTCTGGATAAATCAATACTGTAGATGCGGTTTAAAAAAATCGAGGGGATTTGCAGGACCTTTCAAAAGCACTAGATGCCTTGCAAATACAAAAAAACAAAAATAAACATCTTAATTTTAGGACCAACGAGCCTGAATTCCTTCATAGGGATAAAAACTGGAGAAAAACAAACACTTGATATTCTGGTCTGATGCCGAACATTGGTTGGAAAAAAATAAACATTTCTGAGGTTATTCTTAACTGTTAACAAGAGACCCAGAGCTTTTATTCACAGTTAGGTAGATAAACAGAAAAATCCCGACTGATAAGTCTGACAGCGCTGTGGTTCTTTCCATTAGATTCTAGATGAAGGAGGACACTTGACCTTGCATGTGTTTTTAGTTTGCCTGTTTCCTCTGGTGCCTCCCTCGCCTCCCTCCTCCATCCTCCCTGGGGCAAGGTCTGGCCCTGTGCACCTCCACTTAAAATGACCCTCCACCTTCCAGCCCCCCCACCCTCCCGGGTGCACCTTCGGCCTGCTAAAATTAGTTTATGTGGCCGTGTGCGTGCGTGAGAATTTGTCTTCAAAGTCAAGTGCCTCATTGTGTGCGGAATTAATGGTAATCCTGCATAGTGCTCCTGTGCTGCATAAGCCCCTCGAGCTGCTTTTTTTTTTTTACCTTTTACCTCCAGAACAACACACGTCTCACTGAGTCCCGTCTTACCTAAAGACCTGCCCAGATGCACAAAAGACAGACAGCTCAGGCGGAGAGGGAGAGTGATGGGGGTCAGCTGAAACCAGTGGGACAGAGCAGAAGTTATGAAAGACTTCTTCTAATCGGCGGCCCCTTGTTGCGCGTCCCTGCACAGCAAGAGGAGCGCTCCAGGTCGCTGCATGCATATCTACACACGCTCCGGCTCAAATTAAACACCTTTTTTTTTTTTTTAACATTTTCAGACCTTCCTTCCTTCCTTCCTCTTTCATATTTACCTTTTCCTGCCTATTAATCCGATTTTGCAGTTTCCAACGCTCCCAAACTGCAGGATTTACCCATTAGGTGGAAAGTATCGTCGGACCTTTAGAAAGGAATGCAGGGAAAGGCTTAACCACAAATAAACATAACCATGTCATACGGTGAACACTATCTCTCATTTAACACCAGGAATTCTAAACAGATGTCTTGAAGCATTCACTTGCTCAACAGCGAGCGTGGCTTAATGTTTGGACATGGGAAGCTGAAGTGAGGGTTCACGCTGGATTCTGTCGGGACCAGAATACTTCTGCATTTCTGTAATAATCACAATGGCCACGCTCCAACCATAATACAAATCCCCAGCACGCGTGCGTATACACCGTACGTGCACGGACGCACGCAAGGAAACGCACACTCAAGAAAACACCCAGGTAATCATTTCCATACTTATTTTCTTTGCATTCATTCTCCTCTCCCTTTCATATGTGTTCATAAAAACAATGCCAAGACTTTCAAAGTAGGTTTTATATATATATATGATTTTTGGAAATCCCATTTGAAGAGCGCTACTTAAAGTGGCGGTGGTGCTGCTCTGTACCCCGTCAAAGATTATACAGGAGACTGATGCCAGAAACACCCAATCTGATCCAGCCCCATCTAATTAAACATAATCCCCACTGGTCTGTACACACCACAGGACAGTTAAATAAAATCTAAATGGTCACACACGCAACTGCAGAAAGTTTTCAGGCAAACCACTTTCACTTATGGTGCAGTAAACTCAGCGAGACACCTCGAATGCGGGACGGCAAGGAACGAGAGAAAGAAAAATATGGGAAACATGCGTCACAGTCGGTTCTAGGGCACAACGGGGCGAGGAGAGCGGGCTCATACACAGCAAACATGCCGAGCCACTTTAACTGCTAGTGTGAACAATAAAAGCCTACTAATGCCGGCTAAATCCTGTTTATATTAAATATGCGAGGTGTTTCTTTTATGGCATGTGGAGAAACTGGTTCTAATCATCTTGAAAACGGGGCGCATGGAATGCACCTGTAAATTGGACTGACTTAGAAAACAAGCGTCGCCCACACTGCCCTCTTCAGGGAACACACAGGACACGGCTAGAGGTGGGGGGGAAAAAAAGAAAAGAGGTGAACAAGAGGAATGAGTTAGACTGTCTTAGCTATTTTGAGTGCATGCTTTATTCTTGGGTGTAATGAGTTCTTTGGGGCAGTGACACTGAGGGAAATTAAAATGTGTAGCTACCGTGCCCGTCTTCTGAACTGTATAACAAGATCCAGGTGCGTTCCTACGCGTGCTCAGGCTTACACGGACACAAACGGACCTCGGAGGGGCCCTAACTGCATTTAGGGCCGCTTGTGTGTTGTAGTAATGAGATATAGTGGTAAGTGAGGTGTTAAAAGTTCCTCTGGGTTGCAGCGCAGGTAGCGCAGGGACCACCACCTTGGTGCTAAGCTGCTGTCCATTTCCTGATCACTCAATACATCATCACACACTGGAGACAGCCTGCTTTGTACTTACACATAAGTGCATTCAAACACACACTGACATGCACATACTTAAACCCAGTGTGTGTGTGTGTGTGTGTGTGTGTGTGTATAAACACACAAAGTGCACATTAAAGCTTGGTGGTGACCCTGCACATAATCAGCTCTGTCCCCGGGGCACGTTGGTCTGCATGCTGTTGGTCACGCTCCAGCCCAGAAATGCAGTTTACCAGACTGCCGTCTTTCATCGGCATCTCCACGGCAACAACGCCCTAAGTCACCGTGACAACAAATTCCACCTGTGACACTTGCTGCCTCCCCCCCACCCCCCGAGCTGAACATTCAATCACATCTGCCTATCTGCTCTACGGCCCTAAACCGCTCTTCATAACTCTATTTCATATGTTCTCTAATCGGCCTCCATGCCTCCGTCCCACACTCAATCACTCCCACACTCTCTGTGAACTCTTTTTCTCTTGGTTGTTCACACACACACACACACCTCTGAGTTCTACCTTATTGGATGTATAGTTAGATTAACCCTGATGGAAAACAAATCCATCTGTGCATTAGCAGACAACCAATCAAGTGCACTGTCTCCTCATTC
The DNA here is from genome assembly GCF_963514085.1 of Chelon labrosus. Classification (NCBI taxonomy): domain Eukaryota; kingdom Metazoa; phylum Chordata; class Actinopteri; order Mugiliformes; family Mugilidae; genus Chelon; species Chelon labrosus. The sequence continues at coordinate 12,452,733 of NC_140338.1, forward strand.
TCTGTCACTAACAGAAACAATATTAGCCCAATTTTTCACCGTGAATCTTTTGCTCCCAGGACGATGCAAATGTGTTTCCGATCAGATTTGGAATTAAATACAAATTTCACATGCACACGATGAAACTTGAGCTTTCAGGTATTTTCCTAAAGTGCTGGATAACAGTGAATTGATGTTACACTGTGTTGATCCAGACATTTTAATGCACAAGACCTAACTGGCATATTCAGGAAGTGCTCTGCTGCTCCCTTGTGGTTGCGCCAAAGAGGAGCAGGCATCACAGGCATCAGGAGATTTTACAGCAGCAGCGTTTATCAATGGTTGCCTAAATCTCTTTATAAATTCCATGTAATTCTAGACAGTCATGTGACATTTAAGGCCTTATTTTATTATTTATAGTCTAATTTGTCCTTTCCAGTGTTGCATTGCACATTCACAATAGCACTGAGCAACTTAGACTTAGACCGACTTTAATCATCCACAGAAGAAACTGGAAGTGAAAGGAAAGATAAAATAAAACAAAAATAAAATAAGATCAAAATAAAATACAATTAAAATATAAGTAAAAATCTAGTGAACATCCAGGGAATGGACATTGAGCAAGTGGACTCTTATAAGTACCTGGGTGTTCACCTAAAACACCAAATTGGACTGGTCTCACCACACTGATGCACTCTACAAGAAGGGACAGAGCAGGCTCTACCTTCTGAGGCGACTGAGGTCTTTTGGCGTGAAAGGGGCACTCCTGAAGACCTTCTATGACTCTGTAGTGGCATCAGCCATCTTGTATGGAGTGGTCTGCTGGAGCAGTGGCATCACAGAGAGGGAGAGGAAGAAGCTGGATAAGATCATCAGGAAGTCCAGCTCTGTCCTGGGCTGCCCCTTGGACTCAGTGAGGGAGGTGGGTGACAGGAGAGTTCTGGCTAAACTGTCCTCCTTGCTGGACAATGAGTCCCACCCCCTGCATGGTGACCTGACAGGACTGAGGAGCAGCTTCAGTGACAGACTGCTTCACCCTCGATGTGTGAAGGAAAGATACAGAAGGTCTTTCCTTCCTGCTGCTGTTAGGCTCCACAACGAGCACTCCTAATATGTGGAATATATCTATTTATTATTTATTATATCTCTGTCATTTCTGCATGCTGTTGCAAACTACATTTTCTCCATTGTGGGACAAATAAAGGTTTTTCTTATCTTAATGTGCACATTATAACTAATAGCATTAATAACATGGAGTTACTATGTAGAATGTTTACTGCTGTGTGTGTCAGGCCGGGTTTTTGTAAAGCGTCTTGAGACGATTTGTATTGTTATTGACGCTATATAAATAAAATTGAATTGAATTGAATTGAATTATCTGTTGCAGAAAGGTGAGTTGTTGTACAGTTGGATAGAGTAGGGTATGAAAATAGTCCTGTAGCGTTCACTGTGGGAGCAGAGCAAAACAGAAAAGACGAACTGAGACAGAATCCATCAGACAAAACTTGGTACATTTCAAGTATTGTACTTAAGAACACTTTCAAAGCACCCAAATTTCTAGTTTGTCATTTCAAGGACTCATCTGTCCACAGGCTCAAGACTGCAGCCCAGAACAGAGCCAGCCTTCTTCATCAGTCTGTTTAGTCTCCATTTGTCTTCTGCTGAGATGCTGCTGCTCCAGCAGACTTCTCCATAGCAGATGGCTGGTGCCACCACAGAGTCATCGAAGGACCTCAGGAGTGCTCGCTGCCCTCCGAAGGATCTTATAGTCTTTAGCATGTAGAGTCTGCTCTGGACTTTCTTATAAAGAGACCTAGCCCTAGTTCACCCAGGTACTTATAAGAATCCACTATGTCCATTACCTAGATGTGCACCGGTGTTTGTACCTGCAGAAATCCACTGCCTGTTCCTTGGTTTTACCCACATTTAGCTGGAGGTAGTTTAATATTAATGCTAATGCTAGTACTAATGCTAATGCAAATTGTTTAACACAAAAAGTACATCAACTAAAATGTGTAACGTGAGTCAGCAGTAAATTAATAGTAGTTTAACAGCAGAGTATTGACAGTTCCCAGTGGATATTGTAAAAATTAAATATTTAACTTTAGCAGATAGGGTTGTTCTCGTGGTGCAATTCAAGAAATATTAAATCCATTAGATTTTCTGTTGGTTGTCATATCAACCGAGAAGTTGCATCACACAAAGACGGGGGTAAGAAATTGTTTAAAAGAGGTATGCAGGGTGTGCTAAGGGATTTAAAATATATCTAAACTTATTTAATTATCTATCGTGTACAGCAGCCTTTATTTTCATCACCACACATGCTAAGAAAAAACAAGTACAAACCTTACCAGTTGGTGGCAACAAGTGTTTCACCCCTTTTATCTGTATTTGGTAGAGTCCAGAGAAGTGACGTATGTCTCAAATACGGAAGTGATGTAGCTGGCTAACCTAACGTAACGAAGACATGTGAGCCATGGTTCACTGGATTAGTCAAAGTGGAATATAATATTTACTTTGAAAAACTGGTATTAATCGAGAATAATGACAAAAAAAACAATGTTCAGTCTTTCTGCGCGAAGCGGCGTTTGTTAGCTAGCATACCGTTAGCATCGCCGTGCAGACGGCTGTTCTAAGTTTTGTTTTTGTATATTTATGTATCGTGACAGTGTGCTTTAGACAGGATAGAAATACGTTTAAAAAATGAATTTCGCCAACCTGTTCACGAGACTACCTGCTGTCAGTGAGGATATGAAGAATCCTGATCAACCAAACTGGACGCACCGGTACATAACTATAGCTTGCTAATAGCCACATGAGCATTTGTGTTTTTATGGCGTATTTGATCATGATTGTTTTTAATTTGTTTTCTAGGAACGGGTCTGGGAATGGTTCAAGAGGCAGAGGCAGGAAGAGGAAAACTGGTGGTGAGCAGACGGGCTCTTACCAGAAGGTGAGATGAACTTTGCTTTGTAAATAAAAATATTTTAAATGAGGCAAATCACATATGTAAAAAATACACATTTTAATAAAGATCAGATAATAAAAAAGTCTCCTAATATACACAAAGGACAATTGATTTAAAGACTGTAAAAGAAATATTACGTTTTTTTAATAGAGACAAGTGTATTCAACAAAACATTAGAAACATGTCTTAGTATAACCACAAACTGCAGACAAAAGCTAAATGAGCCCCTGTCTGTAAACCAGGTTCAACAATTTATACAAACTGGATGTATTCTGTCAATTTTGTACACCACCACATATTTTCGGTTAGATCTACATGCAAGTGAGTTCCTGGGTTTACATTGACTCTATTGTTCCACTAATAATCACAATAAAATGCCTCGTGTAACCACCTTAATCTGAACAGACAGACCTGATATGAAGTCATTTTCAATCAGATTAAGAGGAGTGGTGTAAACCTTTGATGATTTGTTCAGTGGAAAAATCTGATGTCCTCATAACCGTAATCTCTCTAAGCGTGTTGGTCCCACTTAAACATCAGGTGACCAGTTTCATGGGACAGAGACAGAAACATGGAGGTAGCAAAATAGATGTTTAAACAAATGTTTGTAAAGATGGACAAAGCTGGAATCCTTGTGGACAGCAACAATGAAAACGTGGAAACATCTTGGTCATCTTCTTCTATTGAATTAATTTGTTTAAAGGCATGTAATTATACGTATCTGATCAGATCATTTTATCTTTATTTGGAATCTCTGATCAGAATGATTTCAATCAGATTAAAGAAATATTGTTCATGTCAACATAGGCAGTGCAGCTTAAAATAACGTTTTATGTCGTGTTTTGTGTTGTCTTCACAATTTAAATGTACTGACTAGCTTGACAATATCAGAAATATAACAATATTAGCAGCCAAATACAATTAATTGACATTTTAATCTATATTTTTTTTACAGAAGCATTGTTACCAAGGTCAGGGTAACACTCCCTACGATACCTTCAAAGGTGATACCACTAAGACAGTACATTACCATATGCGGAGCACGGAAGGGGAACGTGCACTTGCTGGCAACACCAATGAAGTCATCAATAATCACAACAATAAAGCTGCCCTCAAAAGCAAATGCTTCAAAGGACAGAATCATAAAACTAAAAAGAACTTTAATGGGAACAACCACCACCAACAACAACAACAGGAAAGGAAAATAAAGGGACAGAACAATCAGCGTCAGTGGAATGATAGAGGGAGACGTCCCAGAGGAGATGGAGGACCGATGCTAAGCAAAGGTGGAAGAGGCGGTAAATACGAAAATGCCAAACGGGTAAGTAAGCCTTGATTGTACATGTGAGCATAAACATCCACCATTGATAACCTGCAGGTTATCTGCTGTTGAACTAATTCAATCTAAAAGGCATCAGATATTTCGTATTTCTAATGCTTGACATCCCCCTCTCTCTCACACATTTCACGTCTGTCTGTCTGTAAAATCTATACTCTGGATATAAAGACAGAAAGACGTAATTGAAATAGTGAAATTGGCCAAAGAATTGAGGTAATGGGACAAAACTTTCTTGAAAATATACTGATCTTAAATCTCCTCTTAGAGCGTTCAAGGGAAACCCACAAGGTTCATGACTGAGGAGTTCAAGGACCAGAATGCTTTGTTGGTGGACGGACGGTTACTTTGCCGACATTTCCTTTGGGGACGGTGCATCAAGGCAAGTTACACCACAACTCTCTTTGTCTGTGAAGGTTCTCAGTCATCCAAGTCAGGGTTTATCGAAAAAACAAGCTGAAAACAAGGGCAACTGGACTTGTAGGGTTTCTTGAAGACGTTTTGCCACTTGTTCACAGCTCTTTCTTCTCTGCAACATCCCATGACTTTCTTCCCTTTCTCTCACGCAGGAGGGCGACTGTCAACTGGAGCACATTCAGAGTTACAACAATCTCATCAAAGAAATATGCAAATTCTATGTCCAAGGATTCTGCACAAAAGGGGAGAGCTGCCCATACATGCACAATATCCTTTGTTTCTGGCATCAATAGTTGATTAGAGGAGTCTTCTGATTGTTATAAACTAAAGCTTTTTGACATCTAATATTTCCTTTACTAAGCTGCACAGTCTTTTCCTTGTAAGTTCTTCCACAGAAGGGGAAAGTGTTCTCAGGGAGAAGGTTGCAGATTTTCTCATGAGCCGCTTAACGACGTCACCGAAAAACTATTGGATGAGGTGTGTATCCAAAAGTCCAACCATAAAAAATGCTCTAAAAATAATGTGCATGTTTTGCTATGTGCTGAAATACATGTGTATGGGTGACATCCTCTCACTGCAGGCGTTAAAACGGGAAAATGACCTCATTGAAATTGCAAAAAAAGCTGAACAGGAGGCGTGTGGTCAGCCCGAAAACACAGATGAATCGGAAGCTGTAGAAGCAGATAGCACCCCTGATATATTGATACAGCCACTCAGGTATCTACATAAAAAGGTTACCTTTCTTTCTTCTTTCTTTCTTGCATAGGAATGATTATAATTAATCCATCGCGTCATATTTTTACTTCTCAGGACTAACTTTTACAACAGCGCTGAGAAGGAGACCTTGTCGCTTGAGGCAGAAGAACCGTCCGGTAACACGGATGAAGCTGCTCGACCAGATGCATCAGATACTGCCCAACCTCACAGCCCTGCATCAGCCAACTGCAACCTCAAGGAGACAGTTTGTTATTCAGTAGAAGCCGTGCTTGGACCTCAGCTCTTCAGACCGTTCCCTAGTTTATTTGCACCTCCCGGAAGTCAAGAATCTACATCCCTCTCTGTGCCACAGACCGTTTCTGAGGCCACTTCGGGTTCTGCAAACCAAAGCGAAGCTCCTTACTCTGTCGATGCTGTGCTCAGGTCTTTTAAATCAGTGGAAAGTTCCACCTTTGGCCATAGACCTGCCCCTCTAGCTGTAAAAACTGTATCCTATTCCCCAAGAACTCATCATGATCCTGTGCAAAGTTCAGAACACCGACATGAGACATTCTTGCCAAATACCAGAGATGAAGCAAACAAATGCCAGGAAAAAAAGTTCAGTAGCCTGTCAGCCCTCCAAGTGCACACTGGCCTGATTTCAAAGGTCTTTCCTGATCAGAGTAAAAGATGTAGAGATATGTCAGTGCCCCTGAAAACCGTTCAAAAACCTTCTCATGAGTTGTCATACTCTGCTGAAGCATCCTCCAGAAACACTGAAGATATGAAACAAAGCATGTACCTGCCTACAGATTTGACTCAGTCCGTAAACTGTAGGAACCAGACGCGTGCTCCCAAACAACCTACTCAACTGAACTCATGTTTCCCTAGTCAGACATTTGAATCACAGTCTTCAATAAAGCCCTCTTCTGCCCCTTTAGGTCCCACTAAGTCTAAATGTAGAGCTGTTGTTCCTGTTGAACATGTCGCTAACTCCATTAAGACAAGGGGCTGTGCAAACTCTGCCGTTCATCATTCTGAAGCAAAAGAACTCACAGAGCTTTCCAAAAATGCGCAATCTGACCGCAAAGTTGGCACTCAGCAGCATCATTCTGCTAAAATGACACAAGAAAGCAGCAGGCATGAGTTCTCTGTTGCACGTAAGAAGATTCAGAAAATACCTTTTAAAAGCCTTTTTGCAAGTCCCATTAATGACAGTTTGACACCAACAACAGGTTCTGTGACAGTCCCAGCTTGTCCGCAAGGTTTTATTCCACAGTCTGCCACTTGCACAAGGGAAGATAAACATGTTAAAGCTGCAGCTGAACCTGACAAAACCTCTGCCTCGTCCTTCCTCAGCCTTTTTGCAACTCCTCCTATCGCTTCGCTCCCACGCCTGCAATCTCAAACGGATCATTCCAGGACTCCTCCAAGTGGACAGCAGTCGATTAATAATGCTTTTCATTCATCGGACTCCGAGCAAAGAGCTTCTAATATAGAGTCGCCTCTCCTGTGTCGGGCCAGAGCTAATATCACACGAGCGTCTCCTAAATTCTCCCCCAGTCCTGAGAGCAAAACTGTAACTCAACCCACTGAGCAGCTGGTGAATCCAGTCGGTAGCCTCGTGTCTGATTCTCTCAGTGAGACGTCCACCAGTCCAGATTCTTCTCGTCCAAATTCATGTACAGCCCAGACGGTGCCGCGGCTTCCAGACACGTCATCCCTCAGTGGTAAGGACATGCTGCATGTGTTCTCAGTCATCTAGGTCATGGTATATCCAAAAACCTGTTGGGTTTCTTTCTCATGGGTTTCATTTCAAGTAGCTTCTTCAGTTCTAAAAGACTAGTGGGGAGTTGGGAGTTTTAACCAGTCTCTTAGAACTGAAGAAGACACTTGGATGAGTGGCAAAACGTCTTATTGCAGCTTGTTAATGCCTTTGTTCATTTTCTAGGATCCACTGCAAACTCAGTTCTGAAAACTCTCTTCCTGTGCCTGAGTCCATACCAAGAGGATGGAGGACAACAGGCGGACAGTATTCAAATCAGCGTCCCTTCAGGTACGCTGTTTACTGCCCAGCTTACAGTACACATACATTGACATTCAGTTAAATGTCGACCTCTAGGGAAGCAATCTGTTGTTTTATTTTTGCATTTCAGAAAGTGAAAAAAAAGCTGAAAGCAGAACGGAGCTTGTCTTTGGGAAGAAAGGAAAGAACAAAAAAAAGAACAGAAGAAAGAAGAAGCATAAGGTAGGTTTGTCCGGCATAATGTCCATGTGGTTTGTCAGTATGTTGACTTAAACATGGCTGTAGTTTTTCAATATGTTTCTGTTTGTCAAGTTGCAAAATTATGCAGATGTGTTTTAATGTTTGGGTTACGCTCCTCAGGCTCAAGGTTCCCACAAAGTTTCCACTGAGAGAGCAGCTGCACAATCATCCTGAGTACCAGCCCTTCTTTTCAGACCCGTCAAATCTCCTTCGAGGCAACAGGCCTGACTCTCGGCGGTCCAGGTATGACTGAAGCTCAGCCGAGAAACTGTAGCGCACACAACTTTCCACTCAAATCAGTGACACCATCAATGTCTCATTCACACCCGAATGAGACTGACGCGCACACCTCAGAGGAAGGAAAGGACATAAACAGGAAAATGGTCGGGGATATCACTGAAGGACCCGTTTTCAACATGGGACATTAACATTGGTGTCACTGTGGTGAATCAGAAAAATAATCCTTTATACACTTATTTTTGTGCGAGTATGAAAGTAGTATAGTCGATTTCAAAACTCAACCAAAGAAACCTGTATGTTATAAGTACGTTTTAGTATTTGTAAACCACATTGATACATTAAACCAGCTGATGTAGTTCATGCCAGAGTGTAATAGTTGGATGATTTTCTCTCGCCTTATTATTAGTCATGGTATCCATGTTATGCAGGACACACATACTTGTTTTAACAAACTTTTTTTTTTTTTTTTTTTCATGTCAGTCTTAGACTAAAATGTTGTGCACTTTTTTGGAAAATACTTAATAATGGTGAACATGTATTTATGTATTTTCTGTTTTAAAATTATGTCCCAGAATACTGGTCTGGTGCAGATAGAGGCGGAGGGGCCGCAGAAATAAACTTGAGGCATGAATTATCTTCCCAGTTTTCTTTTCATGGGTGTTTGCTGTATGTTGTTTAAATGAATGAGAAAGCAGAGCTCACAGAATACAGAAATAACAACTCAAGTATGTGAGTTTAAATCAGAAAATGCTTTAGTAAAGATTTGCAGTAATTACAAATGAACATATTTGAACACAGTCATGTGTTAAATGCACCACAGACATACAGTGTCACACATACACTGATCAGGCATAACATTATGACCACCTTTATAATACTGTGTAGGTCTCCCTTGTGCCTCCAAAACAGTTGGGACTCATCAGAGAATTGACTTGGGCCTTCTGAGGGTGTCCTGTGGTGTCTGGCAACAGAATGCTGTTAGTGAGGGCCTTTGGGTCCTATGGGTTGAGGGGAGGGCCCTCTATGGATCAGGCTTGTTCCAGTGTATCCCACAGATACATGATCAGTTTGGGATCTAGTGAATTTGGAGGCCAGGTCAACACCTTGTGCCATTTTTTTTTAGTTGTTCATGTTTTTGTGTGTGTGCCTGTGTCAGGCTGCATCCTGCTGGATGCCATTGCTATGGGTTAAGGGTGCCTGTTCTGGTCTAGGTGGGTGCTACATGTCTAAGTAACATCCACATGAATGCCAGGTCCAAACGTTTCCCAGCGGAACATTGTATTGTCACAAGATGGTCAGTGGTATTTATTTCTCCTTTCAGTGGTTTTAATGTTGTGGCTGACTGGTGTATAGGATTACAATGACCAGTTTATATAATTGTGAGTGACAGAGGAGGTGGTTGTAGCATTAGCGTTAACATCATAAATTACTCCTCATACCAGCAGATGGCAGTAGTCTGTGTTCATCGTTCACAAGAAAAACAGGAAGAGCTACTATCAGCTGGGAGGCTAGGAAGCTAGGAAGAGCTATAAATCACTGCACAGAGTTGGCTTCTCCTGAATCATGCTGATCAGTTGGTCTACACTTTATACATTCTAGTAGTCCCTACCTTCTTTTTTTTAATGCACACTTTTTATACATTATCCATATCTTAAGACAATACTTGTTTCCGGTGATCCAACTACAATACGTGGAAGTCCATCCTCTCCGCCGTCAATGTTCCCATCAATGGCCTGTCCAAAGAATCTAATCCCAGGTATCATTTTCTCTCCCGTGATTCTCTGGAATAATAAGATACTTGTCATTTAAAACAGTGTTTTGTTTACTCACCAACTTAAAGAGGTGTTTGCGAAATGGTACCGTATGTCAGAAAGTGTTGATTGTCACTGTAATGTATCCGTCTTTGCATGCCTGCCTTGTGTTTTCTAGTGTAGAGGAATTATTTTTCCTAATTTTATCAGATGTTCTCCGGCCTACCTGGCTGAAAATGTTTTGTATCCCTCTGTGTCGGTCTCCAAGGTAGATGTACACAGCCCCCCTGTTATCATCCTCAAGGGGGGCTCCAACAGCAACGTCTCGGAGTCCGTCTCCATTCAGGTCTGCAAGACTGGATATGGTGGAGCCAAATCTACCCGTGGATGGCGCCGTCACATTCAGTTCACTTCTCAGTTGTATCTATAGGGCATGAGGTGGATTTAGAGAATAAAAGTATGTATTTTCTCACAGTAATCCAAGCCTCTGTCACTGCCCACCTCATTGGTCAGTCTGTAGATGTATATCTGGCCTTCTTTCTTCTCCTGAGCCTGGTCAAACAGCGGAGCTCCCACCAGCAGGAAATCCATGTTATCGTCTGAGTTAACATCCAGTGAGCACAGCTCTGCACCGAAGTAGGAACCAATCTGAAAAAATGATTCTATTGAATGGTTTCTGCATACAGATTTCACTTTTACAGGCTACCATATATAATCTGTGACCCATTGTCACATTTCTGGATAAACTGCTGAACGGCAATGACTTGTTGTTACATGTTTTGGTCTACACACTTCACCACTGATATTTGTACCTGTTGCACCTTATCCAATTCTCTGTACAGTCTTGTCATTGTATGGTAGGAGAACCAAACTTTGTCTAAGTTCATGAAGAACCTTTCAAAATCGTCTTGTTTCTAGACAACTTTCAAAATATGCAATAAACCTACTAATCTGGCACAGTGATAAGAAATTTTCTCAAGACATTTACCAACCTGTTCACCATTTATTCTTTGGGAAAATATCCAGTTCCCTTCATTGTAAAGGAAAAGTACGACTTGTCCAGTGTGCTCAAAGCTTGGTGCACCCATAAAATATAGAAGATGACCGTTCTTCTTTCCAAAAGAAATCGAGTATCCTGCAACAGTGTCAGTCACAAATGAAATAATCAGCTAAATGTTAACAATCACAGTGTTGCTTAAAGGTTTTTGCACCGTTCAAAATTTTCTGGTTAAACCCAAAGAAAGAAGTTTACCTATATAGGAGTCAGTCTGCATGTCTGGATCTGCAGTTGGTGTTTTTTTGTTTTCTTGAAGCTTTTCAACAGAACTACGCCAGCTGTTTGATCTGACTGAACCCAGAACTAAAGAATTCTGTAAACAAAGAAGTCACAAAGAGGAATGGAGATGCCGTGGATGATTATGTTGGATCATCTGTCAGGTCTGAATTTATGTAGCCAAGATACTTTTGTCCAATGAGGCAGCTGATCATTATTGACATCATTGAACAGATATCCAAAAATTAGATAGATCAACTAAACGGAAAATATCTGAATGCAATGCCGAAATGCTAATGCTGTTAATTGTTAAGTGTTCAAAACTACAGTTCCTCTAATGTTCACTAGTGGGGGGCTCCAAAAGCAAGTCAGTTCCCATAGACTAATGTTCTATGTTCTTTACATGTTCAAATGTTCAACTTTACAGCAGTAATAAACATTCACAGCCTGGTACAAAAACAGTTTTGGTCTGTATTGTTAAGTGTCCCATTCACTACAGCTGTACAGGGGGTTATTTTTAATTTAACTCACTAAAATAAATCATATCAAAACTTGAAGTTGTTAGTTTTAATTAGCCAGGACAGGAGTTAGGTGGTTTCACACATGCAGCCACTAGTGTGAACCTCATAAGTATTCTTCAAGGATTGGTGATGTCACGGAGAGAAGATTTTGAAACAAATAAGACTTTAATTCTCTGTTCAGACCTTGCATTAACAGTCCGTCTTGGGCGAGTGGCAAGTCAAAGTACAGGTGTGAACACACTCAGGAGGCAGTGGGTACTCAGTGAGCTAAAACCGTTTGCTTGTCTTTGACAAGGAGAACATACTAGTCCAACAAGTGTGTGGCTCACCCCCTAACTGTATTTCAGTCTCTTACTGTACCTGTGACTGTACTTGTTCAGATGCTTAACTTTGCTACTGGATGTGTAAATGGTGACATTTGCCATTACTCACCTTGTAGAAGACTGCACTGAATCCACTTGGAGACATATCATTAGTCATCTGTTCTGCTGCAGCTGCTAAATATGACACATTGTACATTTAATGACTGCAGAGGCACATGAGGAAGATAAGGGGGTTGTTATAACATTAGTGTTGCACAAAGAGGACAAACACATCATTTGCCACCTTCAACATATATATGTGTGTATGTGTGTGTGTGTGTGTGTGTGTGTGTATATGTCTCTCTGTACTGATGCTACTGAGCTACCACGGGGAAATCTATCTTTTTTTGTAACACTATTGATCAAAACACAGATAACAAAAACGACATCACTTGCCATGGTGAAGATCCTTTTTTGAAAAATTTCTCATATTCCTGTGAGTCCGTCATAGTTCTCAATTTTTAAGGCGTTTTTGTCTTTAGGTTCTGAAGAGATGGCCTTAAATCTATCCAGCCTGGCGATTTAACCATGTCAAAAATACTGAAGATATTATAATTACAAAAGAATTTTACCTTGGAAACCAGGAGTAAAAGAGTTGGTTGGCTGAAGATGCGTGAGCTTGTAACAGACCGTGTTCAGGTAGGAGTTCTCATTGTGTTCTTGAACTGCGCTTGGACCACAAGCCTAAATCAGATCAGATCAGATCAGAACTTAACTTTTTTCAATATTTTTTTTTTTTTAAACAATCACAGCAAATTTGAAGGCTATCTATCTATCTATCTATCTATCTATCTATCTATCTATCTATCTATCTATCTATCTGCCGGTCGGTCGGTCGGTCATCTTATATTTTCTCTCTATTTATAGTCAAAGTGTTAAGCAGGCATGTAACTCCCCAGTGAAAGAAGTCACCAAGGTATGTCACATTTTATTGGAAAGGCATTGTTCACAATATGGCTATAATGTGTTTGTTATATGTAGTACCGTTACTGAGGCACGGGGCGCAGATTCTGTCATGCAAGTCACCATGTGGTGCATAGTTGATGGAGAACTGTGTGGATGTTTATGGATTTGATATAATATTGAGACAGAAGAAGAAATTCTGACATGCTGACTATGAAATTCAAAGTTTGGCTGCATGTTTACTCTGTCAGCTGAGGTCGCTGGTCACCTCCAGCAATGTGATGCTGTTTATCAGTGGAGAGAGTTGCTTCTAGTTTAAAATGACAAATGGAGCTAAGTGGATTGTGTGTACTGTTGTGCTCCATTTTTATTCTCCTCATAGTTATGGGGCTTTTATTTATTCACTAAAATATTCAAATTAGTAATAATGAAACACATTTTGAATATAATACACTTGGCTACAGTATGTATTCAGGTCAAGAATATAGATTTTAATGTTGCAAACCATTACTTTCTACTGTGTTTTTATGTATGACATCAAGCGACTAGTCGACGTCAACTCAACTTTTTAATCGACTTCAAAAAATTGGAAGTCGTTCAACCCCTGCTGGACACATTCACATGGTCACAGATATATTGTTCATTTTTAATAATTTGCCCAGAATCCTTTTCAGGCAAAGACTGTCTGAAGTCAGAAACGTGTAAACATCACCAGAGGATGAGTTCTGGGTTGCTTTAACAGTATGTTTTGGGTCATTATCCTTGTGTACTGTGATGAATTGTCCATTCAGCTTAGCTTCATTTGTTTGAATCTGACAGGATATCTCTATACACCCAGTGCCACTGGAAGCCATGCATTGTTATGCATCACACCACCTCCAATGTGTTTTAGGGGTGATGTTGTATTCTTCAGATCATGATCTAGTCCAATCCTTTTCCATATGTTTTCTTCTCATCACCCTGGTACATGTTGATCTGAGCTTCATGTGCCTAAAGAATGCTGTCCTAGAAGTGGTCTGACTTTTTGAGGTTTTTTATTTTAATGGTTGACAATGTCCTTTTTGGTCCTTCTATTCTTGATGTTTATGGATGTTTTACAGCTTGGGGTGAACCCTCTGTATTTGCTCTTGTAAAGTCTTCTCTTTATGATAGACTTGTGATGATGTGAAGGGATTTACAAAACTGTTGTCTTCTGTGGATATCCAGGCTCATGGATTTTTATCAGAATGTACCAAATTGTTTATTTGGCCACATCTTAATTTCCTGCTATCTCTCTGCTGGGATTTCTTTTGTTTTTGCAGCCCTAAGATAACCTGTTCCATTTGCATTGATATTCCAACTAAATAATTTGAATGACCTCCTCTATAACAGCAAATCGGAAGTCATTCAGATGGCTCAAGAATCACAACATAATTTTCTGGCGCACAACAAAAAATGGACTCAAGTCCCTGATATGAAACAGCTATTTGAATTAGTTCTCAAATATCACTTTTGATTCCTTAAGAAAAAGGGAGCTACATATTATTAAAGAGCTTCTGATTTAGAAGTGAAAACCCTCAAATTAAAGCTGAGAGTCTGCACTTTAAGCTTATATTCATTATAAAACAGTCATTTGAATGTATTAAAAAACTGCTAAACTAGCGTCAGTGACGATATAGTTTATCCTTATGTTGGATATGACACTGAGTCATAACTTGCGTTAAGAGTCAGTGAGATATATATTGAAATAGCCAATAAGTTGTATCAATTTCTATATTTAGCCAATGACATGTAGAAAAACTTCAGCTAAAACCGTTTGCTTGACTTTGACAAGGAGAACATACTAGTCCAACAAGTGTGTGGCTCACCCCTAAATGTATTTCAGTCATATTCTGTAAAACTGTTACTGTGTCTGCGAAGGTACTTGGTAAAATGTTTAACTTTTGCTACTGGATGTATAAATGGTGACATTTGCCATTACCCACCTTGTAGAAGACTGCACTGAATCCACTTGGGGACATTTCATCAGGCATCTGTGCTCCGGCTGAAATGACATAGTATATGTAATGACTGCAGAGGCACATGAGGTAGATAACGGTGTTGTTATGACACTAGTGTTGCACAAATAGAGGACAAAGACATCACCTGCTGTGTTCACCTTTGTTACTACAGTTTCTAGATTTTCTAGGAGTCCGTCATAGTTCTCAATTTTGAAGGCGTTTTTGTCTTTAGGTTCTGAAGCAATGGCCTTAAATGTATCCAGCTTGGCATCTCTGACCTGAAACCAGAGTGCAGCTTGACTTTATGACGTCATTACTCAAAACTGGAGTCTAACTGTACTATTTGTGCATAGCTCAGCCTTGACTGTATATTTAAAGCGACAGAATAATAAGACAACGCCGCTTACCCCAATGACCATCCGAATGATGCCTTTTTCATCATATTTTTTAATGATGTTGTTTCTGTCAAGGTCACTGGGATCTCCATCTGTGATTAGCACCAGAACTTTAGTTGAATCAGGAGATGCACCTGCCTCTGGGTTCTCAAAGATGTGGGACCTGTGATAAATATAAAAGTAACACTTGTTAAGATCAACACATCATCCATAAACAAGAATAAGTTAATGTTTATAACATATTCAGTTTTGAGTAAGTCATTTAAATAAACTTACAGCACATATGTGAGGGCTCTGTGTGTGTTGGTGAGATCCTTCATATGGGGTTCTTTCATAAGTTTATCAATGGCAGTTCCGGCTTCATAGTCATTGAAATCAAAAACTTTGTTGTATTGTGAGGAGAACTGAACTGCTGCAAACTGAAAAAAGAAACAATATACACATTATTCATATTATGTATATCATACTTTGGGAAATAAAGTGTAGAAGTGCAGTGACCTTGATAGATGTGTTCTTAAGGCTGTCCATTATCTCCACTATGAAATCTTTATTTTTGTTGAACTCTGCTTCAGACATGCTTCTTGAGCCATCAAATAGAAAGACAAGGTCCACTGTCTTGTTTGTGCTTTCTGAAACAATGTTATCCAAATATTTAACCTGGTCAAAATATTAGGAGGTCCTATGTTAGGCTCTCTAAATATCTGTTACCTTGGACAGCAGAGGAGTTGATTTGCTGATGATGGTCTCTCTTCTTGTAACATACGTTTTTCGGACAGGAATTCTCGTGACATCCATAGACTGCACTTGGCCTGCAGACCTTGACCAGATTGGAGGACAATGAAATGAAATTTTGTTTTGGTATTGTGTTCATTCATTAAATGTAATTCAATTATATTTATATAAAACTGTTAAAGTAGTTCTATTACAGGTGAGTTAGCTGTTATAAGGACTGAATATAAGAGGTATCATAGGCAGGTTGGATAATTATGCATTCATGAAGGAGCTGATAGCTCTGAGTCATGATGATTGATGAGACCAGGACCACAGATGAGTTGTACAGAGCTTTGCATGTCAGAAACACACAACTCCAGGGATGGGATACTCACTAAAAGATGGAAGAAGAGGGAACGAGAGGGAAAGGGAGATGAAGAGATGGACAAACAGCCAATAACATGCTATACAGTAGTAGCACACAATGCATGAGTAGTAAGAGAGAAGAAATTAGATAAAGAAAATTAGAGGATAGGTGCTTCATGCATCATCCCCCAGCAGCCTAGGCCTATAGCAGCATAATTAAGTGATGGTTCAGGGTCACCTGAGCCATCCCTAACTACGAGCTTTATCAAAAAATAAATATAGCTGGGTGTCATCTGCATAGCAACGGAAATGTGTTTGTTTTTCTTAATAATATTGCCTAAGGGAAGCATGTATAATGTGAAGAGCATTGATCCTAACACCATCCTAATTAGAATTTAGTTGTAGAGAAAAATAAAATAATTTGTGGTTTTTACTTACTATTAGTTCAGAGTGCGTAGAGTTTTCCACTATTGAAAGTCCAAAGTTCTTGACGGGCATTGTCGTGTCTGTGAGAGAAATGTCTGTGACAGTAGCATCTGATTAGAACTGTTTATAAAACAAAAAAGATACCACCATTTCCTTGAGAAATATCTAAATGTCTGAACTTGTTTAACCTGGCGTGTCACCAGACTGGTAACACGCCACTTGGTTTTCATTACTCTTCTGTCCATCACCACATAAACTAACTTTGGTCTGGCTTCCAGACTAGGACTTCCTCGCACAGGCAGATATTTGGACTTGGACATGAGGTAAGGATTGCCAATATATAGTCAAAGATTTGCAAATATGGGTCTGACAGTGGAACACCACTAAATGTAATACAGGTAGGCTGGGATTAAGGATTAATCAGGGATGTGCAGATTAATGTTTTGGAGGCTTGAACCTCATTCATCTGATGCTGAGCTGCTAAACTTGAATTATTGATCTTCATACCGACGGGAATTTAATCAGTAAAATGTGATTCCTGTAACTGACGTGTAGCAATCAGCTAGAGATAAGAACTGCAAAAATGCTGTGTACTTGTGGTGGTTGCACAATAGTTTTTGGTGATGTTTTTTTTGCAACTTCCCCACTGTCTGCAACTTCTTGCGTTTAATGCTCCCAGTTAGTTCATCAATTTCACAAACATGTTCATGTACCTGGAACAATGATACAAACGTGGGTTTGGTCCAGATCAGAGTTGCACATTTCTTTAGATCCATCTAGCTGCGAGGGTGCAGTGGGAAGTATTCTGTGGATAAGATCAACAACCATAAAAATAGTGAATTTCTGTGCCTTTCATAATTGTGGGCGTAACAGAATTTATATCTGGGGCAGATGTATGATAATTATTGTATTTATACAATAGTTTTAGGGCCTGTGTGATATAAAAGGGCAAATATACGGTAGTTTACCATTTGACTGAATAAAGCAGTTGTTTTATTCAAATGGCCAAGCATCTGTGTTTATTCCTTAGGTTATTGCAGTTCTTTGTAGATAGGTTTGTATTTGATAGCACTGTCTTAGCATGTGAATTTTCAAGTTGTTTAGTACATACAATAGATTGGGTCAAAATACAATAATTTTAAAGCTACAGTACGATATTTCCCATCTGGCCAACACTGATCTGGGGCACTGTTCAGACCTGGTGTCAACATGCGTCCTAGGTGATCCTTGAAGTGCAAGAGTGAACACACCCAAGGCGCATTATGGCTGCATTTGATATGCAATCACAGTAACAAAACAAAATGTTATTTAAATTTTGTTATGTTATTTATATATGTGCCTCTCGTTATGTTCTCATAATGACAATAAAGACTCTTGATTCTTGATTCTTGATTATGGCTGTCTTTGAGATCCAGTTGCTCAGACCTCATTTGAAGGTGGATTATTTTGCATTTGTGAGGTCTGATCATATTGACACCCTATTCACACTGATCAAAATCAACAGTTTAATGACATGAGTCATCACTTATACTCACCCTTTGCCCTCTTCAGACATGAATCGTAGCACTTTATTTTGAATGAAATATTCTTCCGTTGTGATGATGTGCTGAGTTGTGGCATTGATGTTGAAAGCCAAAGATACAGAGGTGGCTACGGTTTGAGAAAAGAAAGTATCACAAGTTTTTGCCAATAAAGAATCAGAATTTATAAACCATGCTATTTACTAATACTGCTGTGCCCTCTTGACATCAGGGTGAAAGGAAGTTAGGAAACATCTGAATGACAGTTAAAGGAGGACTCAGACCCATCTGTAATTATAAAATCCTGTCTTCTGCCTTGATTTTTTATCTCCCCTGTAAATCCACAGATCTTCCTTCATTTCTTTTTGCATAGGGATTTGAACTCTGCACTGACACAGATTAACAGTTTTCTCCTGCCTCCCTCACATTAGATTAAACACACCTCGACTTCCATCTGAATATTTTAAATACATGAGTGAGATTTTAAACAATCTTCTTCTGCCATTCTTAGAAAGAACGTCAGTCAGGATACCTCTTTAATTTAAATTATTCCTTCAAACATTTTCCCCAGACACATGAAGCATCCCTTTTCATCTTGAAGATATATTTAGTTTTATATCTTACCAACAGCCACCATATAGATGAGCCACACTACATAATTCTTCAGATGCATCCTTTCCACTGGTCAGTTCCGGACTAAGTGCCATAAGGAAAAGATTACAGGCAAAAGAGGGAAAAAGTGGGAGTGTCGTATAATTTATAAGAAGAGGGCATTGACCGTAAGTCCTAACTTTGCATTCCTAGAGCTATATCAGGGGCGGCACAGTGGCGAGGTGGTTAGCACTGATGCACAAATCCATGGGCCGACTGAGCCTTTCTGTGTGGAGTTTGCATGTTCTCCCTGTGTCTGCGTGGGTTCTCTCCGGGTACTACAGCTTCCTCCCACTGTCCAAAGACATGCTCATTAGGTTAATTGGTGATTCTAAATTGGCCATAGGTGTGAATGTGAGTGTGATTAGCCCTACTTTCACCCGGTGACAGCTGGGATAGGCTCCAGCAGACCCCCCGCGGCAGGATTAAGCGGGTACAGAAGATGAATGAATGAATGACACTACCACACCAGGTCAGTCAGACCACATGTCCCTGCTCCTAATATCAGCATACACTCCCCTCAGGAAAAATGCTCTGTCACTACAGCCCAGAGGATCATCGGCTGCCCCATCCCCTCTTTACAGAAACTATACAACTCCCGCTGCCTGAGGAAGGCCCAGGCGATACTTCTCAGGACAAACTTTTACAACAAATGCTGAGAAGGAAACCTTGTTGCTTGAGGCAGAAGAACCCAAGAACTCATCCTGATCCTGTGCCAAGCTCAGAACACCAAAATGAGATGTTTTTGTCAAATACCAGAGATGAAGCAAACAAATGCCGGGAAAAAAAAGTTCAATAGCCTGTCAGCCCTCTGAGAGCACACTGGCCTGATTTCAAAGGTCTATCCTGATCAGAGTAAACAATGTAGAGATATATCCAACAAAGGTTAAAAAAAGGCAACTGGACTTGTAGAGTTTTTTGAGAAGACGTTTCACCACTCATCCGAGTAGCTTCTTCAGTTCTTGGGGACTGGTGGGAAGTTTGAGGTTTAAATAGGAACACCTCCTGAAAACTTGCTTGTTATGTTAACAACCAGAAACTGGTGCAGCTAATTTCGATTAATGATTGGGTTCTTACCTGTTGTTGAGGGGGGACTGTTTTTGTCCCCCTCCTCTTCCCTATGAATGGTGCTCTAACGACTCTTGTCCGTCAGAGGCTCCAGTGTCAAGTTGTGAATGAGGTTGAAACTTCTTGGGGACAGAAGTTAAAACTGTATTGTAAATAGATGGCAGATTAAATCTCATAATAACAAGCAAATTTTCAGGAGGAGTTCCTATTTAAACCTCAAACTTCCCACCAGTCCCCTAGAACTGAAGAAGCTACTCGGATGAGTAGTGAAATGTCTTCTCAAAAAACTCTACAAGTCCAGTTGCCTTTTTTGAACCTTTGTTGGATATAACATGACCTGGATGACTGAGAATCTTCACAGACACAATGTAGAGATTTGTCAGTGCCCCTGAAAACTGTTCAAAGACCTTCTCATGAGTTGTTATACTCTGTTGATGCAGGAAAGTCTGCGTCCTCCAAAAACACAGAAGATATGAAACAAAGCATGCACCTGCCTACAGATTTGACTTTGAGTCTGTAAACTGTAGGAACCAGACACGTGCTCCCAAACAACCTACTCAACTGAACTCATGTTTCCCTAGTCAGACGTTTAAATAACAGTCTTCAATAAAGAACTGGTTGAACAATTAGTAGTTACGTGCATTCTTTGGCTGCTGTTGAGGCATTAACTTTACTTTAGAAGACTAACAATAATCAGCAGATGCAAAATTATGCAGATGTGTTTTAATGTTTGGGTTACACTCCTCAGGCTCGATGTTCCCACAAAGTTTCCACTGAGAGAGCAGCTGCACAATCATCCTGAGTACCAGCCCTTCTTTGCAGACCCGTCAAATCTCGTCCGTGGCAACAGGCCTGACTCTCAGCAGTCCAGGTATGACTGAAGTTCAGCTGAGAAACTGTGGCGATCACAGCTTTCCACTCAAACCAATGACACCGTCAATGCAGCATCACACCCAAATGAGACTGATGCACACCATAGAAGAAACCTGTATGTTATACGTTTTAGTGTTTGCAAACCACACTGATCCATTAAACCAGAGTGTAATGGTTGGCTGATTTTCTCTCGCCTTATTATCAGTCATGGTATCCATGCGATGCAGGACACACATATTTGAAGTGTTAAGAAACGTGTATTTTCCGTTTTAAGATTACGTCCCAAAATACTGGTCTGGTGAAGATAGAGGCGGAGGAGCCGCAGAAATAAACTTGAGGCATAAATTATCTTCCCAGTTTTCTTTTCATGGGTGTTTGCTGTATGTTGTTTAAATGAATGAGAAAGCAGAGCTCACAGAATACAGAAGTAACAACTCAAGAATGTGAGTTTAAATCAGAAAATGCTTTAGTAAAGATTTGCAGTGATACACTTTGATTGATTACAAATGAATACATTTTAACACAGACATGTGTTAAATACAGCACAGACATACAGTGTCACACATACATTGATCAGACATAACATTATGACCACCTTTATAATACGGTGTAGGTCTCCCTTGTGCCTCCAAAACAGTTGGGACTCATCAGAGAATTGACATGGGCCTTCTGAGGGTGTCCTGTGGTGTCTGGCAACAGAATGCTGTTAGAGTTAGGGTTCAGGGAACGGCCCTCTGTGGATCAGGCTTGTTCCAGTGTATCCCACAGATACTTGATCAGTTTGAGATCTAGTGAATTTGGAGGCCAGGTCAACACCTTGTGCTTTTTTTTTTAGTTGTTCTTGTTTTTGTGTGTGTGACTGTGTCAGGCTGCATCCTGCTGGGTGCCACTGCTATGGGGTAAGGGTTCCTGATCTGGTCTAGGTGGGTGCTACATGTTGTTGAAGAAAAAACAATCCAAGTCTCGTTCCAAGTTTGCTGAAGTGGTGCAAGTTTATTGGAGTTCCAGGTCATGGTGAGCCTACCGACACAGAGTGGGTCCAAGACCGGAGACTGATCTACCGGAACAGATATACCCTGTCCCCAGATGTGGTTGCAGACAGTTCCTGAATAGATCGTATAGTGGATGTATATTGGTCAGTCGAGGGCAACTTTACACAGGAGGGTGAACTCAGCAGGGGGGCAGGGGTGGCTCCCAGACATGGTCAGGACAAAAGGACAAAGGAGTGACACCCAGGTAGTATGATCAAGGCTCCGATCAGCAGGGGAGAGGAGACAGGGAGGGTAGACAAAGGAGTATGATCAGGAAACTCTGATCGGCAGGGGAGCAGAGACAGGAGAGATCAACATATGGCTGGAATTGCCCCAGACGTGTCAAAGCCACTGTCCCTTCAAAGATAATTTAAGTTTTCTAAGTATCATTTATATGAATGCCAGGTCCAAATGTTTCCCAGCAGAACATTGTACTGTCACAAGATGGTCAATGGTATTTACTTCTCCTTTCAGTGGTTTTAATGTTGTGGCTGACCAGTGTATATTTACAATGATTACAATGACCAGTTTATATAATTGTGAGTGACAGAGGAGGTGGTTGTAGCATTAGCGTTAACATCATAAATTACTCCTCATACCAGCAGATGGCAGTGGTCTGTGTTCATCGTTCACAAGAAAAACAGGAAGAGCTACTATCAGCTGGGAGGCTAGGAAGCTAGGAAGAGCTATAAATCACTGCACAGAGTTGGCTTCTCCTGAATCATGCTGATCAGTTGGTCTACACTTTATACATTCTAGTAGTCCCTACCTTCTTTTTTTTAATGCACACTTTTTATACATTATCCATATCTTAAGACAATACTTGTTTCCGGTGAGCCAACTACAATACGTGGAAGTCCATCCTCTTCGGCGTCAATGTTCCCATCAATGGCCTGTCCAAAGAATCTAATCCCAGGTATCATTTTCTCTCCCGTGATTCTCTGGAATAATAAGATACTTGTCATTTAAACCAGTGTTTTATTTACTCACCAACTTAAAGAGGTGGTGGCGAAATGGTACCGTATGTCAGAAAGTGTTGATTGTCACTGTAATGTATCTGTCTTTGCATGCCTGCCTTGTGTTTTCTAGTCTAGAGGAATTATTTTTCCTAATTTTATCAGATCTTCTCCGGCCTACCTGGCTGAAAATGTTTTGTATCCCTCTGTGTCGGTCTCCAAGGTAGATGTACACAGCCCCCCTGTTATCATCCTCAAGGGGGGCTCCAACAGCAACGTCTCGGAGTCCGTCTCCATTCAGGTCTGCAAGACTGGATATGGTGGAGCCAAATCTACCCATGGATGGCGCCGCCACATTCAGTTCACTTCTCAGTTGTATCTGTAGGACACAAGGGGAGGGATATATGGATTTAGAGAATAAAAATATGTATTTTCTCACAGTAATCCAAGCCTCTGTCACTGCCCACCTCATTGGTCAGCCTGTAGATGTATATCTGGCCTTCTTTCTTCTCCTGAGCCTGGTCAAACAGCGGAGCTCCCACCAGCAGAAAATCCATGTTATTGTCTGAGTTAACATCCAATGAGCACAGCTCTGCACCGAAGTAGGAACCAATCTGAAAAAATGATTGTATTGTGTGGTTTCTGAATGGTTTCTGCATACAAATTTAACTTTTACAGGCTACCACATACACTCCTGATCAAAATTTTAAGACCAGTTGAAAAATTGCAAGAATTTACATTTTGCACTGTTGGATCTTAAGAAGGTTCTTAGTGCTTCAAAATGCAAAAAGAAGAAATGGGAGTGAGACAAGAAAGATATTTGAGTAAGCAATTTATTGCAAACAACCATTAAACTGAAATAGTCTGTTCATCAGCTGATCAAAAGTTTAAGACCACAGCCTTTAAAAGCCCAAATCTTCGCAAAAATGTGGATTCAGTGTCATTTTCTGTCAGGTACCCACACTGTCATGACCTCCCGATGGCAAAGGCAAAAAAGCTTTCTCTCTTTGAACGCGGTCAGATTGTTGAGCTGCATCAGCAAGGCCTCTCACAGCGTGCCATTGCTGCTGAGGTTGGATGCAGTAAGACAGTCATTTTAAACTTCTTAAAAGACCCTGAGAGTATGGGGGAAAAAAAAGTCAAGTGGTAGACCCAAAAAAATTTCACCGGCCCTGAGCCGGAGGATCCAATTGGCTGTCCATCAAGACACGGGACGATCCTCGGCCCAAATTAAGCTTGTCACTGGTGCCAACTGCAGTCCCATAACCATTAGACGGCATCTGCGAGAGAAGGGTTTTAAGAACAAAAAACGTCTTCAAAGCCCTCGTCTCCTTCAACGGCACAAAATTGCCTGTTTGGAGTTTGCACGAGAGTACCAAACATGGGACATTGAAAGGTGGAAGAAAGTTTTATTCTCTGATGAGAAACAATTTAACCTTGACGGTCCTGATGGCTTCCAACGTTACTGGCATGACAAGGAGACCCCACCTGAGATGTTTTCTACACGGGGGGGCTTTTTCCTTCAATGGAACAATGGAGCTTCAGGTTGTGCAGAGGCGTCAAACGGCAGCTGGCTATGTGGAGATGTTGCAGGGGGCATCCCTCATGACTGAAGGCCATCGTCTGTGTGGTAATGACTGGGTTTTTCAACAGGACAACGCTGCAGTTCACAATGCCCGCCTGACTTCTTCCAGAGAAATAACATCACTCTTTTTTACCATGCGTGTTCCCCTGATCTAAATCCAACTGAGAACATTTGGGGTTGGATGGCAAAGGAAGTTTACAAAAATGGACACCAGTTCCAGACAGTGGATGCCCCTCCGTGAAGCCATCTTCACCACTTGGCGCAACATTCCCACTAGCCTCCTGGAAACACTAGCATCAAGCATGCCGAAAAGAATTTTGAGGTGATTAACACGAATGGTGGAGCTACTCATTACTGAGTCCTTTTTTGAAAATTTTATTTCTGTTTTAGGGGTTTTGGGGTTTTTTTGAGATGTGGTCTTAAACTTTTGATCAGATGATGAACAGCCTATTTCAGTTTCAGGTTGTTTGCAATAAATTGCTTACTCATTTTTTTTTTCTTGTCTCACTCCCATTTCTTCTTTTTGCATTTTGAAGCACTACTTAGAACCTTCTTAAGATCCAACAGTGCAAAATGTAAATCCTTGCAATTTTTCAACAGGTCTTAAAATTTTGATCAGGAGTGTATAATCTGTGACCCATTGTCACATTTTTGGATAAACTGCTGAACAGCGATGACTTGCATGTTTTGGTCTACACACTTCACCACTGATATTTGTACCTGCTACACATTATCCAGTTCTCTGCACAGTCTTGTCATCGTATGGTAGGAGATCCAAACTTTGTCTAAGTTCATGAAGAACTTTTCAAAATCGTGTTGTTTCTGGACAACTTTCAAAATATGCAATAAACCTACTAATCTGGCACAGTGATAAGACATTTTCTCAAGACATTTACCAACCTGTTCACCATTTATTCTTTGGGAAAATATCCAGTTCCCTTCATTGTAAGTGAAAAGTACGACCTGTCCAGTGTGCTCAAAGCTTGGTGCACCCATAAAATATAGAAGATGACCGTTCTTCTTTCCAAAAGAAATCGAGTATCCTGCAACAGTGTCAGTCACAAATGAAATATTCAGCTAAATGTTAACAATTACAGTGTCGCTTAAAAGTTTTTGCACCGTTCAAAATTTTCTGGTTAAACCCAAAAAAGGAAGTTTACCTATATAGGAGTCAGTCTGCATGTCTGGATCTTCAGTTGGTGTTTTTTTGTTTTCTTGAAGCTTTTCAACAGAACTACGCCAGCTGTTTGATCTGACTGAACCCAGAACTAAAGAATTCTGTAAACAAAGAAGTAACAAAGAGGAATGGAGATGCCGTGGATGATTATGTTGGATCATCTGTCAGGTCTGAATTTATGTAGCCAAGATACTCTTGTCCAATGAGGCAGCTGATCATTATTGAAATCATTGAACAGATATCCAAAAATTAGACAGATCAACTAAACAGAAAATATCTGAATGCAATGCTAAAATGCTAATGTTAATTGTTAAGTGTTCAAAACTACAGTTCCTCTAATGTTCACTAGTGGGGGGCTCCAACAACAAGTCAGTTCCCATAGACTAATGTTCTATGTTCTTTACATGTTCAAATGTTCAACTTTACAGCAGTAATAAACATTCACAGCCTGGTACAAAAACAGTTTTGGTCTGTATTGTTAAGAGTCCCATTCACTACAGCTGTACAGGGGGTTATTTTTAATTTAACTCACTAAAATAAATCATATCAAAACTTGAAGTTGTGTATAGTTTTAATTAGCCAGGACAGAAGTTAGGTGGTTTCACACATGCAGCCACTAGTGTGAACCTCATAAGTATTCTTCAAGGATTGGTGATGTCACGGAGAGAAGATTTTGAAACAAATAAGAAATTAATTCTCTGTTCAGACCTTGCATTAACAGTCTGTCTTGGGCAAGTGGCAAGTCAAAGTACATGTGTGAACACACTCAGGAGGCAGTGGGTACTCAATGAGCTGAAACCGTTTGCTTGTCTTTGACAAGGAGAACATACTAGTCCAACAAGTGTGTGGCTCAACCCCTAAATGTATTTCAGTCATATTTTGTAAAACTCTTACTGTGCCTGCGATGGCACTTGGTCAGATGCTTAACTTTGCTACTGGATGTGTAAATGGTGACCATTACTCACCTTGTAGAAGACTGCACTGAATCCACTCTGAGACATTGCATTTGTCATCGGTTTTGTTGCAGCTGCTTAATATGAGACATTGTACATTTAATGACTGCAGAGGCACATGAGGTAGATAACGGTTTTGTTACAACATTAGTGTTGCACAAGGAGAGGACAAACACATCACCTGTCGACTTCAACATATATATATATATATATATATATATACACTATATTACCAAAAGTATTCGCTCACCTGCCTTTACTCATTCTATGAACTGAAGTGCCATCCCATTCCTAACTCATAGAATTCAATATGATGTCGGTCCACCTTTTGCAGCTATTACAGCTTCAACTCTTCTGGGAAGACTGTCCACAAGGTTGAGGAGAGTGTTTATAGGAATTTTTGACCATTCTTCCAAAAGCGCATTGGTGAGGTCACACACTGATGTTGGTCGAGAAGGCCTGGCTCTCAGTCTCCGCTCTAATTCATCCCAAAGGTGTTCTATCGGGTTCAGGTCAGGACTCTGTGCAGGCCAGTCAAGTTCATCCACACCAGACTCTGTCATCCACGTCTTTATGGACCTTGCTTTGTGCACTGGTGCACAGTCATGTTGGAAGAGGAAGGGGCCCGCTCCAAACTGTTCCCACAAGGTTGGGAGCATGGAATTGTCCAAAATGTTTTGGTATCCTGAAGCATTCAATGTTCCTTTCACTGGAACTAAGGGGCCAAGCCCAGCTCCTGAAAAACAACCCCATACCATAATTCCTCCTCCACCAAATTTCACAGTTGGCACAATGCAATCTGAAATGTACCGTTCTCCTGGCAACCTCCAAACCCAGACTCGTCCATCAGATTGCCAGATGGAAAAGCGTGATTCATCACTCCAGAGAACGCGTCTCCACTGCTCTAGAGGCCAGTGGCGGCGTGCTTTACACCATTGCATCCGACGCCTTGCATTGCACTTGGTGATGTGTGGCTTGGCTGCAGCTGCTCGGCCATGGAAACCCATTCCATGAAGCTCTCTGCGTACTGTACTTGGGCTAATCTGAAGGTCACATGAAGTTTGTAGCTCTGTAGCAACTGACTGTGCAGAAAGTCGGCGACCTCTTTGCACTATGCGCTTCAGCATCCGCTGACCCCTCTCCGTCACTTTACGTGGCCTACCACTTCGTGGCTGAGTTGCTGTTTTTCCCAAACGCTTCCATTTTGTTATAATAGAGCTGACAGTTGACTGTGGAATATTTAGGAGCGAGGAAATTTCACGACTGGATTTGTTGCACAAGTGGCATCCTATGATAGTTCCACGCTGGAATTCACTGAGCTCCTGAGAGCGGCCCATTCTTTCACAAATGTCTTGTTTCACAGTCTGCATGCCTGAGTGCTTGAATTTATACACCTGGGGCCAGGCCAAGTGATTAGAACACCTGATTCTGATCATTTGAATGGGTGAGCGAATACTTTTGGTAATATAGTGTATGTCTCTCTGTACTGATGCTACTGAGCTACCACGGGGAAATCTATCTTTTTTTGTAACACTATTGATCAAAACACAGATAACAAAAACAACATCACCTTCCATGGTGAAGATCCTTTTCTGAAAATTTTCCAGTATTCCTGTGAGTCCGTCATAGTTCTCAATTTTGAAGGCGTTTTTGTCTTTAGGTTCTGAAGCGATGTCCTTAAATTTATCCAGCTTGGCGTCTTTGATCTGAAACCAGAGTGCAACTTGAATTTATGAAGTCATTACTCAAAACTGGAGTCTAACTGCGCTATTTGTGCATAGCTCAGCCTTGACCGTAGATTTAAAAACGCCACTTACCCCAATGACCAAGCGAATGATGCTTTTTTCATCATATTTTTTAATGATGTTGTTTCTGTCAGGGTCACTGGGATCTCCATCTGTGATTAGCACCAGAACTTTAGTTGAATCAGGAGATGCACCTGCCTCTGGGTTCTCAAAGATGTCGTACCTGTGGTGAATATAAAAGTAACACTTGTTAAGATCAACACATCATCCATAAACAAGAATAAGCTAACGTTTATAACATATTCAGTTTTCAGTAAGTCATTTAAACAAACTTACAGCACATATGTGAGGGCTCTGTGTGTGTTGGTGAGATCCTTCATATGGGGTTCTTTCATTAGTTTATCAACGGCAGTTCCAGCTTCAAAGTCATTGAAATCAAAAACTTTGTTGTAATGTGAGGAGAACTGAACTGCTGCAAACTGAAAAAAAAGAAACAATATCCACATTATTCATATTACGTATATCACACTTTGGGAAATAAAGTGTAGAAGTGTGACCTTGACAGACGTGTTCTTAAGGCTGTCCATTATCTCCACTATGAAGTCTTTATTTTTGTTGAACTCTGCTTCAGTCATGCTTCTTGAGCCATCAAATAGAAAGACCAGCTCCACATTTGTCGTGGTGTATTCTGAATTGATCCAAATTTAGAAAGAAGATTTAACCATGTCAAAAATATTGTAGATATTATAATTACAAAAGCATTTTACCTTGGAGACCAGGAGTAAAAGAGTTGACTGGCTGAAGATGTGTGATCTTGAAACAGACCGTGTTCAGGTAGGAGTCCTGATTGTGTTCTTGCACAGCACTTGGACCACAAGCCTAGATCAGATCAGATCAGAACAAACTTTTTATCATTCAATTTTTTTTTAAACAATCACAGCAAATTTGAAGGCCATCTATCTATCTATCTATCTATCTATCTATCTATCTATCTATCTATCTATTTTCTCACATTTTATTGGAAAGGCATTGTTCCATACAATTTGGCTATAATGTGTTTGTTATATGTAGTACCGTTTCTGCGGCACAGGGCTCAGATTCTTTCAGGCAAGTCACCATGTGGTGCATAGTTGATGGGGAACTGTGTGGATGTTTATGGATTTGATATAATATTGAGACATAAGAAGACATTCTGACATGCTGACTGTGAAATCCAAAGTTTGGCTGCATGTTTACTCTGTCAGCTGAGGTCGCTGGTCAGCTCCAGCAATGCGTTTATCAGTGGAGAGAGTTGCTTCTCTAGTTTCAAATGACAAATGGAGCTAAGTGGATTGTGTGTACTGTTGTGCTCCATTTTGACTCTCCTCATAGTTATGGGGCTTTTATTTATTCACTAAAATATTCAAATTAGTAATAACAAAACACATTTTGAATATAATATACTTGGCTACAATAAGTATTCAGGTCCTGTCATGGACTCATCACCTGAACACCATCGTGAAGAAGGCCAGACAGCGTCTCTACCTCCTCAGACGCCTTAGAGACTTTAAGCTCCCTCTCAAGGTGCTCAGGAACATTTACACCTGCACCATCGAGAGTATCTTGTGTGGGAGCATCACCACCTGGATGGGAAACTGTACCAGGCAGGACTTCCCGGCCCTCAAAAGGGTGGTCCGTTAGCGGAGCGGACCATCAGAACCCCCCTCCCCAACCTGCAGGAGATTTATACCAAACGTTGCAGGTTAAGGGCCAAGAAGATCCTGAAACAGCCCAGTCACCCCGGACACACTCTCTTCTCCATACTGCCATCAGGTCGGCGTTTCCGATGACGGAGGATACAGACTGAGAGGCTGAAGAAGAGTTTCTACCCACATGCCATCGGCCTGCTCAACTCTGAGCCTTAACCGGACTTAAATACCACTGCACCACTGCACTTTACTCACATAGCTGCTCAATACTGTAAATGTGTGTATATATACAAACTACCCCCCACCTCTAAGTTTACACTTGAGTTTTACCTTCTATATTTTATTCTATATTACAGTCTATACTTTATTCAATTTTTCTCGGTGTACATTTACACTTATATTGTTTACCTTGTGTGTTAAGAAATTTGCAATTACTACTGTTTTACTGTAGTACTTATTTTTTTACTACTGGCTGCAGGTACAAGAATACATTTCACTGTGCACTGTACTATGTGTAACTGTGCATGTGACAAATAAAAAACCTATCTATCTATCTATCTAATCTATCTAATCTATCTATCTATCTATCTAAGAATATAGATTTTAATGTTGCAAAGTATTACTTTCTACTGTGTTTTTATGGACGACATCAAGCAACCAGTCGACGTCAACTCGACTTTCCCCACATATTAATTGACTTGTAAAATTGGAAGTCATTCAACCCCTGCTGGAGCAGAGGATGAGTTCTGGGTTCCTTTAACAGTATGTTTTGGGTCATTATCCTTGTGTACTGTGATGAATTGTCCATTCAGCTTAGCTTCATTTGTTTGAATCTGACAGGATATCTCTATACACCCAGTGCCACTGGAAGCCATGCATTGATATGCATCACACCACCTCCAGTGTGTTTTAGGGGTGACGTTGTATTCTTCAGATCATGATCCAGTCCAGTCCTTTTCCATATGTTTTCTTCTCATCACCCTGGTACATGTTGATCTGAGCTTCATGTGCCTAGAGAATGCTGTCCCAGAAGTGGTCTGACTTTTTGAGGTTTTATTTTTAATGGTTGACAATGTCTGTTTTGGTCCCTCTATTCTTGATGTTTATGGATGTTTTGCAGCTTGGGGTGAACACTCTGTATTTGCTCTTGTAAAGTCTTCTCTTTATGATAGACTTGTGATGATGTGAAAGGTTTTCCAAAACATCTTCTGTGGACATCCAGGCTAATGGATTTTTATCAGAATGTACCAAATTGTTTATTTGGCCACCTCTTAATTTCCTGCTATCTGCTGGGATTTGTTTTGTTTTTGCAGCCCTAAGATATCCTGTTCCATTTGCATTGATATTCCAACTAAATAATTTGAATGACCTCCTCTATAACAGCAAATCAGAAAAGTAAATCCGATGACTCATGAATCACAACATCTGGCACACAACAAAAATGGACTCAAGTCCCAGATATGTGGTCTGCTTTGGGATGTCCTGGCTGCTAGACCGGAGCAGTAGAACGTAGTGGCCTCCTGCCCCAAGAGAAAATATTGCTTTCTGCAATTGACCATCAATGATTGGCTGCAAAATTGCTGATTGGAGAACATTTATAAACTGATTAATTGATGAAAGGAATGAAACAGCTTTTGAATAAATTTGAACCAGTCCTCAAATATAGCATTTGATTCCTTAAGAAAAAGGGAGCTATATCTAATTAAAGAGCTTCTGATTTAGAAGTGAAAACCCTCAAATTAAAGCTGAGAGTCTGCACTTTAAGCTTATATTCATTATAAAACAGTCATTTAAATTTATTGGAAAACTGCAAAACTAGTGTCAGTTACGATATAGTTGATGCTTATGATGGATATGACGTTGAATCATAACTTGCGTTAAGAGTTAGTGAGATATATATTGAAATAGCCAATAAGTTGTATCAATTTCTATATTTAGCCATCAACACGTAGAAAAACTAAAGCTAAAACCGTTTGCTTGTCTTTGACAAGGAGAACATACTAGTCCAACAAGTGTGTGGCTCACTCCCTAACTCTATTTCGGTCATATTTTGTAAAACTGTTACTGTGCCTGCGATGGTACTTGGTCAGATGCTTAACTTTTGCTACTGGATGTATAAATGGTGACATTTGCCATTACCCACCTTGTAGAAGACTGCACTGAATCCACTTGGAGACATTTCATTAGTCATCTGTTCTGCTCGATCTGCTAATTATCAGACATTGTACATTTAATGACTGCAGAGGCACATGAGGTAGATAACAGTGTTGTTATAACATTAGTGTTGCACAAAGAGAGGTCAAACACATCACCTGTCGACTTCAACATACATATATATGTATATACATATACACACACACACACACACACACACACACACACATATATATGTCTCTCTGTACTGATGCTACAGAGCTACCATGGGGAAATCTATCTTTTTTGTAACACTGATCAAAACACAGATAACAAAAACAACATCACCTTCCATGGTGAAGATAATTTTCTGAAAATGTTCCAGTATTCCTATGAGTCCGTCATAGTTCTCAATTTTGAAGGCGTTTCTGTCTTTAGGTTCTGAAGCGATGGCCTTTAATTTATCCAGATTGGTGTCTTTGACCTGAAACCAGAGTGCAACTTCAATTTATGAAGTCATTACTCAACACTGGAATCTAACTGCACTATTTGTGCATAGCTCAGCCTTGACTGTAGATTTAAAGCAACAGAATAGTAAGACAACGCCGCTTACCCCAATGACCAAGCGAATGATGCTTTTTTCATCATATTTTTTAATGATGTTGTTTCTGTCAGGGTCACTGGGATCTCCATCTGTGATTAGCACCAGAACTTTAGTTGAATCAGGAGATGCACCTGCCTCTGGGTTCTCAAAGATGTCGTACCTGTGATAAATATAATAGTAACACTTGTTAAGATCAACACATCATCCATAAACAAGAATAAGCTAACGTTTGTAATTTATTCAGTTTTCAGTAAGTCATTTAAACAAACTTACAGCACATATGTGAGGGCTCTGTGTGTCATGGTGAGATCCTTCATATGGGGTTCTTTCATTAGTTTATCAATGGCAGTTCCAGCTTCATAGTCATTGAAATCAAAAACTTTGTTGTAATGTGAGGAGAACTGAACTGCTGCTAACTGAAAAAAGAAACAATATACACATTATTCATATTACGTATATCATACTTTGGGAAATAAAGTGTAGAAATGCAGTGACCTTGACAGACGTGTTCTTAAAGCTGTCCATTATCTCCACTATGAAGTCTTTATTTTTGTTGAACTCTGCTGCAGTCATGCTTCTTGAGCCATCAAATAGAAAGACCAGCTCCACATTTTTCTTGGTGTATTCTGAATTGATCTAAGAAAGAAGATTTAACCATGTCAAAAATATTGAAGATATTATAATTACAAAAGAATTTCACCTTGGAGACCAGGAGTAAAAGAGTTGACTGGCTGGAGATGCGTGATCTTGTAACAGACATGTAGAAAAACTTATTTATTAGTGATGCAGTGCTACGCAATGCAAACTATTGACCCTCATAGCAAAGCTATGGGAGTCAAGGAGTCAATAGTTTGCAGTGCGAAGCACTGCAAACTATTGTTCTTCACTACGTTTTTTCTTATTATTATTAAACTTTTTCCTACGCATTTTCGAAACCTTTCAACTCAAATACCGTTCGTCGCACACAGACACAAAATACATCAAAACGTGCGTCTCGATCGGACTCGGTGTGCTTCTATACAGTTTTTCGCGACGTAGTCGAAAAAACCGCGATAAATTTCCCATTGAAATGAATGGAGAAGCCCGAAAAAAGCGGCAACATTCCAAAATTTACAGCTTGGCTTTGTCGAGTGATTACTCGGCCATGCTTTGTAGTAGAAACTTGCTTGGAAGTTTGTACGAGGCACGGGAAGTGTAGCTTTCTCTTCCTGAAAACGGCGTATCGATACCTTTTACGGTTTGGTCAGGGTCGCAGTTTACGTTTTGGGGAAATTTGGGGAAAAAAATTAAAATGGGCTCCCTCTGACCGACACTCTAACTTCACAGTTTCGGTGATATTCTGAAAAAAAAGGTTCAATCTCACGTGGTGGCCACAGTTTTTGAGGTACAGAGATAAAAATACATAAAAACGTAGGGATTTTTGTTGGCTTTAAGATGGTGTTGGTTTAATTTGTGTGGGACGTACGGTTTGGACTGGAGGCTCCTCTGAGCGAGGAGTGCGGCGACAGCTTTTCGAATTTTTCCCCATGTGTGTGTATGTGGAAATCGAGAGGGATTTCTCGACGATTTTCGTGTCGCATACTTTCTTTCCAAAACGACTACGGCCACAATTTTGGCAGTACGCGCGTGGCAACAACACTAAATTGTAGAAAACCCTTGGCTGACGCTCACGATGTGTTTGTTTTCTCGATAGCACTTGTAGTTTTTGAGATACAAGCATTTGTTCGGAGGGCAAATCCTTGTCTGCACTTTCCCTCTGACTCAGGCAGAGGTGAGAGGGAGAAGGAGAAGGAGCAGCAGTTGACCCTGGTAGCCATGACAACCAGACCCGAGGCGGGAAAACAGTTCTCAGTGGATAACAGTATCTGCCAAAACATTAAAACCCCTCAAACCATTACTGCAGTACTGTAGGGGGCCAGAACCTGACATTATGACCCCCCCACTTCCAACCCCCCCACCCCCCTCCCACTATAGCATTACAGACACAGACTGCCAAAACATTATGACCCCTCAACCCATTACAGGACTATAGTAGGGTGGCAGAATCTGACACTATGACCCCCCCCCACTCCATTTAACCATTACAGTAAGAGACTGCCAAAACATTATGACCACTTAACCCATTACAGGACTATAGTTGGGAGCCAGAATCCGACACTATGACCCCCCCCCCCCCCCCCCCCCCCACTCCATTTAACCATTACAGTAAGAGACTGCCAAAACATTATGACCACTTAACCCATTACAGGCAGTACTGTAGGGGGCCAGAACCTGACACTATGACCCCCCCACTCCAACCCCCCCACCTCCCCTCCCACTATAGCATTACAGACACAGACTGACAAAACATTAGGGACTCTCAGACTGTTACAATGGGGAGACAGAACACTCCATGACCCCCCCCCCCCCCCCCCTCCTCTCTCTCCCTCCTTCCCTCTCTCTCTCCCTCCCTCCTCTGTTGGTGCTATCACTTTATTAGGTAAGTGAATTTCTAGAATTATTTATATGTTAAGTGTTTGTGCCCAACATAGCTGAACTGTTAATAGAAGTTAACTACTCGCCGCCCAATGTTTTAGCCTTAGGCTAGCCTTCCAACATAGCTCATGTATGTTAGCGAGCTAGCGGAGCTAGCAGCTAGCTAACCGCCGCGGACTAAACCGCGGAGTTAGCCTCGAGCTAACCGCGAGCTAGCCTCGAGCTAACCGCAAGCTAACCGGGATTTAACCGCGAGCTAACCGGGACTTAACCGCGAGCTAACAGGGATTTAACCGCGGACCCGCGGGAGTTAGCCGCGAGCTAACGCGGAGGCTAGTGGGGTTAGCCACTAAAACTGTGTCAAACTGAAAAATATATTATTCCACCACATAAAGTAGGAAACATTTATGGCTTGTAACAACATTAATGACAGTATATATATATAATTGGAGTAATTTAATATAATATGATGTTTTTAATTAAATAAATAATGAGCTGTTGAACACTCATAAGAGTTATATTAAGTATGTTACATAACATTATTTGACATGTCTATTTGTCTGTGTATAGTTTTCCTCCAGCTGATCCAGACAGACTGCAGTGACGTCCAACATGAGACAAAGAGCTGGACTCACAGGACAATTTGAAGGTCTTCACTTCATCGCTGATTCCTTGTTACAGCCTGGATGTGTTAAGTTTAATATTGATGTTTTTCTAACTGTAAGACTGTGCCGTAAACTGTTAAACTATTGCTCAGGTAGGAGTAATGAGTTTTATTGTTAAAATTATTATGATTAACGATCAATTGTTACGATTTGCTCGTTCTTTGTCTGGGGATCCTAGTGAGGACAGCCCTCTTAAAGGTGGGGGTGTGACGATCCCTCCCACTCTCTTCCTTATTTGATGCTGGCTTTCAGGTGGAGCTGGGAGGGGTCTGCTGCCTGTACCTGCCCTTCAGTTTGTAGAAGGCGAAGCATAAAGGACGACCCTTCTCAGTGTCTCTCTCTCTCAGCCAGGCCTACTGCATCCTCCTCATCCTGTTTGGTTTGTTGTACCCTGCATGACATCAAACTCACACCCATCCAGT
This sequence comes from Chelon labrosus, assembly GCF_963514085.1. Taxonomy (NCBI): domain Eukaryota; kingdom Metazoa; phylum Chordata; class Actinopteri; order Mugiliformes; family Mugilidae; genus Chelon; species Chelon labrosus. The sequence continues at coordinate 12,488,868 of NC_140338.1, forward strand.
CAGTAGGAACCAGGCCTTAAATGACTATTTGAATGCTATGATGCTAAGATGCTACAATGCTATGATGCTAAGATGCTTTAATGATGCTACCATGCTATGATGCTTTAATGATGCTACATTGCTATGATGCATTGTAGTATCTTAGCATCATAGCATCTTAGTATAATTGCATTGTAGCATCTTAGCATCGTAGCAACATAGTATCTTAGCTTTGTAGCATCTTAGTATCATAGCATCTTAGTATCTTAGCATCATAGCATTGTAGTAGCATCTTGGCATAGTAGCATCATCATAGCATCGTAGCATCGTACTATCACAGCAATATAGCATGGTATCGCAGACTGCTGCGGCCACTGCATCACTCTCGCGATTTCCCGCAGGGGAATTGTCTAGTTAACCATATTTATTGTCAGTTGTCACTTGAAACTAGAGAAAAAACTTCAGCTAAAACTGTTTGCTTGTCTTTGACAAGGAGAACATACTAGTCCAACAAGTGTGCGGCTCAATCCCTAACTCTATTTCAGACATATTTTGTAAAACTGTTACTGTGCCTGCGATGGTACTTGGTCAGATGCTTAACTTTTGCTACTGGATGTATAAATGGTGACATTTGCCATTACTCACCTTGTTAAAGACTGCACTGAATCCACTCGGAGACATTTCATTAGTCATCTGTTCTGCTCGATCTGCTAATTATCAGACATTGTACATTTAATGACTGCAGAGGCACATGAGGTAGATAACGGTGTTGTTATAACATTAGTGTTGCACAAAGAGAGGACGAAGACATCACCTATTGCCTTCAACATTGTCTCTACATTTTCCAATATTCCTGTGAGTCCATCATAGTTCTCAATTTTGAAGGCGTTTCTGTCTTTAGGATCTGAAGCGATGGCCTTAAATCTATCCACCCTGGCGTCTTTGACCTGAAACCAGAGTGCAACTTGAATTTATGAAGTCATTACTCAACACTGGAATCTAACTGCACTATTTGTGCATAGCTCAGCCTTGACTGTAGATTTAAAGCAACAGAATAGTAAGACAACGCTGCTTACCCCAATGACCAAGCGAATGATGCTTTTTTCATCATATTTTTTAATGATGTTGTTTCTGTCAAGGTCACTGGGATCTCCATCTGTGATTAGCACCAGAACTTTAGTTGAATCAGGAGATGCACCTGCCTCTGGGTTCTCAAAGATGTCGTACCTGTGGTGAATATAAAAATAACACTTGTTAAGATCAACACATCATCCATAAACAAGAATAAGTTAACGTTTGTAATTTATTCAGTTTTCAATAAGTCATTTAAACAAACTTACAGCACATATGTGAGGGCTCTGTGTGTCATGGTGAGATCCTTCATATGGGGTTCTTTCATTAGTTTATCAATGGCAGTTCCAGCTTCATAGTCATTGAAATCAAAAACTTTTTTGTATTGTGAGGAGAACTGAACTGCTGCAAACTGAAAAAAGAAACAATATACACATTATTCATATTATGTATATCATACTTTGGGAAATAAAGTGTAGAAGTGCAGTTACCTTAATAGATGTGTTCTTAAGGCTGTCCATTATCTCCACTATGAAGTCTTTATTTTTGTTGAACTCTGCTTCAGTCATGCTTCTTGAGCCATCAAATAGAAAGACAAGGTCCACTGTCTTGTTTGTGCTTTCTGAAACAATGTTATCCAAATATTTAACCTGGTCAAAATATTAGTAGGTCCTATGTTAGGCTCTCTAAATATCTGTTACCTTGGACAGCAGAGGAGTTGATTTGCTGATGATGGTCTCTCTTCTTGTAACACACGTTTTTCGGACAGGAATTCTCGTGACATTCATAGACTGCACTTGGCCTGCAGACCTTGGCCAGATTGGAGGACAATGAAATGAATTTTGTATTGGTATTGTTCATTCATTAAATGTAATTAAATGATATTTATATAAAACTGTTAAAGTAGTTCTATTACAGGTGAGTTAGCTGTTATAAGGACTGAATATAAGAGGTATCATAGGCAGGTTGGAGAATTATGCATTCATGAAGGAGTTGATAGCTCTGAGTCATGATGATTGATGAGACCAGGACCACAGATGAGTTGTACAGAGCTTTGCATGTCAGAAACACACAACTCCAAGGATGGGATACTCACCAAAAGATGGAAGAAGAGGGAACGAGAGGGAAAGGGAGATGAAGAGATGGACAAACAGCCAATAACATGCTATACAGTAGTAGCACACAATGCATGAGTAGTAAGAGAGAAGAAATTAGATAAAGAAAATTAGAGGATAGGTGCTTCATGCATCATCCCCCAGCAGCCAAGGCCTATAGCATCATAATTAAGTGATGGTTCAGGGTCACCTGAGCCATCCCTAATTATGAGTTTTTTTTTAAAAAAAGGAAAGTTTTAATCCTTTAAAGTAGAGAGGGTGTCTGCCTTCCAAACACAAACTGGGAGCTGGTTCTGTAGGAGATGAGCCTGATAGCTGAAGGCTCTGCCTCCCATTCTACTTTTTGAAACTCTAGGAACCACACGTTAGCCAGCACTTTGAGATCTTAGTGCTTTACTGGGATGGTGAATGAAGAGAAGCTAAAACTGGAATAATATGTATGATCTTTTTGCCAATTACTGTCAGTGCTCTTGCTCCAGCATTTTGAAACATTTGGAGGCTTTTTAAAGAGCTATTTAGACAGCCAGAGTAATGAATTACAGTAATCCAGCCTGGAAGACACAAAAGCATGAACTAGTTTTTCAGCATCTCTCTGATAAAGGGTGTTCCTAATTTCATGACATTACGCAGGTGGAAGAAGGCAGTCCTGGTCACTTGCTTTATGTGCCAATTGAAGGACATATCCTCTTCAAACATAACACCAAGGTTTCTCAGTCCTGGAAAGCCATCCAGAGAAACTATACGATTAGATAGTGAATCTCTGAGTTGTTTAGGGCCAAATACAATGACTTCTGTTTTGTCTAGAAGTAGAAAGTTACTGGTCATCCAAGTGTTTATGTGATTAAGGCATGCTTGGAGTTTAACCATCTGATTTGTTTCATCTCGATTCATGGTTAAATACAGCTGGGCGTCATCTGCATGGCAATGGAAATTTCTTTGTTTCTTAATAATATTGCCTAAGGGAAGCATGTATAATGTGAAGAGCATTGATCCTAACACAGGACTAATTAGAATTTAGTTGTAGAGAAAAATAAATCAATTTGTGGTTTTTACTTACTGTTAGTTCAGAGTGCGTGGAGTTTTCCACTATTGAAAGTCCAAAGTGCTTGACGGGCATTGTTGTGTCTGTGAGAGAAATGTCTGTGACAGTAGCATCTGATTAGAACTGTTTATAAAACAAAAAAGGTACCACAATTTCCTTGAGAAATATCTAAATGTCTGAACTTGTTTAGCCTGGCGTGTCACCAGACTGGTAACACGCCACTTGGTTTTCGTTATGAAGCATGTTTCAACCGACTTACTCTTCTGTCTATCACCACATAAATCAACTTTGGTCTGGCTTCCAGACTAGGACTTCCTTCCACAGGCAGATATTTGGACTTGGCTGGCCATGAGGTGTGGATTGCCAATATATAGTTTAAGATTTGCAAATGTGGGTCTGACACTGGAACACCACTAAATGTAATACAGGTAGGCTGGGATTAAGGATTAATCAGGGATGTGCAGATTAATGTTTTGGAGGCTTGAACCTCAATCATCTGACGCTGAACTGCTAAACTTGAATTATTGATCTTCATACCGACGGGAATTAAATCAGTAAAATGTGATTCCTGTAACTGATGTAGCAATCAGCTAGAGATAAGAACTGCAAAAAATGCTGTGTACTTGTGGTGGTTGCACAATAGTTTTTGCTGATGTTTCTTTTTTGGAACTTCCCCACTGTCTGCAACTTCTTGCTTTTAATGCTCCTAATTAGTTCATTAATTTCACAAACATGTTCATGTACCTGGAACAATGATGCAAACGTGGGTTTGGTCCAGATCAGAGTTGCACATTTCTTCAGATCCATCCAGCTGTGTAGGTGCAGTGGAACGTATTCTGTGGATAAGATCAACAACCATGAAAATAGTGATTATCTGTGCACTATTCATAATTGTGGGCGTAACAGAATTTATATCTGGGGCAGTATTGCCAGATGTATGATAATTATTGTATTTATATGATAGTTTCAGGGCCTGTCAAAGGGCAAATATATGGTAGTTTGCCATTTGACTGACAATGAATAAAGCAGTTGTTTCATTCAAATGGCCAAGCATCTGTGTTTATTCCTTAGGTTATTGCAGTTCTTTGCACATATCTTAGCATGTGAATTTTGAAGTTGTTTAGTACATACAATTGGGTCAAAATACAATAATTTTAAAGCTACAGTACGATATTTCCCATCTGGCCAACACTGATCTGGGGTCCTGTTCAGACCTGGTGTCAACATGCGTCCTAGGTGATCCTTCAGGTACAAGAGTTAACACACCTCAGCCTCATTATGGCTGCATTTGATATCCAATCACAATAACATAACAAAATTTTATTTCAATTTTATTTCAATTTTGTTATGTTATTTATATGTGTGGCTCTTAAGCCGGGAGTCTCGAATTTCGTTATGTTCTCATAATGACAATAAAGACTCTTGATTATTGATTCTTGATTCTGGCTGTATTTCAGATCCAGTTGCTCAGACCGCATTTGAAGGTGGATTATTTTGAATTTGTGAGGTCTGTTCATATTGACACCCAATTCACACTGATCAAAATCAACAGTTTAATGACATGAGTCATCACCCATACTCACCCTTTGCCCTCTTCAGACATGAATCGTAGCACTTCATTTTGAATGAAATATTCTTCCGTTGTGATGATGCGCTGAGTTGTGGCATTGATGTTGAAAGCCAAAGATACAGAGGTGGCTACGGTTTGAGAAAAAAAAAGTATCACATGTTAAATTAAATGAAAGTTTTTGCCAATAAAGGATCAGAATTTATAAACCATACTATTTACTAATACTGCTGTGCCCTCTTGACATCAGGGTGAACAGAAGTTAGGACACATCTGAATGACAGTTAAAGGAGGACTCAGACCCATCTGTAATTAGAAAATCCTGTCTTCTGCCTTGATTTTTTTTATCTCCCCTGTAAATCTACAGATCTTCCTTCATTTCTTTTTGCATAGGGATTTGAGCTTTGCACTGACACAGATTAAAAGTTTTCTCCTGCCTCCCTCACATTAGATTAAACACACCTCAACTCCTATCTGAATATTTTAAATACGGAAGTGAGATTTTTAGCCTTTAATCTTCTTCTGCCATTCTTAAACAGAACGTCAGTCATCATACCTCTTTAACTTAAATTATTCCTTCAAACACTTTCCCCAGACACATGAAGCATCCCTTTTCATCTTGAAGATATATTTTGTTTTATATCTTACCAACAGCCACGATATAGACGAGCCACACTACGCAATTCTTCAGATGCATCCTTTCCACCGGTCAGTTCCGGACTAAGTGGCCATAAGGAAAAGACTACAGGCAAAAGAGGGAAAAAGAGGGAGTGTCGTATAATTTATAAGAAGAGGGCATTGACCGTAAGTCCTAACTTTGCATTCCTAGATCTATATTGGGTTAATTCCAGTATACACAAGTTTTATTCAAACATCAATCTGGGTTTTAGGGCCAACACACTACCACACATAGGTCAGTCAGACCACATGTCCCTTCTCGTAATATCAGCATACACCCCCCTCAGGAAAAGTGCTCCATCACCACAGCCCAGAGGATCATCGGCTGCCCCATCCCCTCTTTACAGGAACTATACAACTCCCGCTGCCTGAGGAAGGCCCAGGCGATACTTCTCAGGACAAACTTTTACAACAAATGCTGAGAAGGAAACCTTGTTGCTTGAGGCAGAAGAACCCAAGAACTCATCCTGATCCTGTGCCAAGCTCAGAACACCAAAATGAGATGTTTTTGTCAAATACCAGAGATGAAGCAAACAAATGCCAGGGGAAAAAAAGTTCAATAGCCTGTCAGCCCTCTGAGCGCACAGTGGCCTGATTTCAAAGGTCTATCCTGATCAGAGTAAACAATGTAGAGATACCTCAGTGCCCCTGAAAACTGCTTAAAGAGCTTCTCATGAGTTGATGCAGGAAAGTCTGTGTCCTCCAAAAACACAGAATATATGAAACAAAGCAAGTACCTGCCTACAGATTTGACTCAGTCTGTAAACTGTAGGAACCAGACACGTGCTCCCAAGCAACCTACTCAACTGAACTCATGTTTCCCTAGTCAGACATTTAAATAACAGTCTTCAATAGAGCCCCGGTTAAACAATTAGTAGTTATGTGCGTTCTTTGGCTGCTGTTGAGGCATTAACTTTACTTTAGAAGACTAACAATAATCAGCAGATGCAAAATTATGCAGATGTGTTTTAATGTTTGGGTTACACTCCTCAGGCTCGATGTTCCCACAAAGTTTCCACTGAGAGAGCAGCTGCACAATCATCCTGAGTACCAGCCCTTCTTTGCAGACCCGTCAAATCTCCTCCATGGCAACAGGCCTGACTCTCAGCAGTCCAGGTATGACTGAAGTTCAGCTGAGAAACTGTGGCGATCAGGGCTTTCCACTCAAACCAATGACACTGTCAATGCAGCATCACACCCGAATGAGACTGATGCACACCACAGAAGAAACCTGTATGTTATACGTTTTAGTGTTTGCAAACCACACTGATCCATTAAACCAGCTGTAGTTCACTAGTGGAGTGTAATGGTTGGCTGATTCTGGCCTTATTATCAGTCAAGGTATCCATGCTATGCAGGACACACATATTTGAAGTTTAAAGAAACGTGTATTTTCCGTTTTAAGATTACCTCCCAAAATACTGGTCTGGTGAAGATAGAGGCGGAGGAGCCGCAGAAATAAACTTGAGGCATAAATTATCTTCCCAGTTTTCTTTTCATGGGTGTTTGCTGTATGTTGTTTAAATGAATGAGAAAGCAGAGCTCACAGAATACAGAAATAACAACTCAAGTATGTGAGTTTAAATCAGAAAATGCTTTAGTAAAGATTTGCAGTGATACACTTTGATTACAAATGAACACATTTTAACACAGACATCTGTTTAATACACCACAGACATACAGTATTTCACACATACATTGATCAGGCATAACATTATGACCACCTTTATAATACTGTGTAGGTCTCCCTTGTGCCTCCAAAACAGTTGGGACTCATCAGAGAATTGACTTGGGCCTTCTGAGGGTGTCCTGTGGTGTCTGGCAACAGAGTGCTGTTAGTGGGGTCCTATGGGTTGAGGGAAGGGCCCTCTATGGATCAGGCTTGTTCCAGTGCATCCCACAGATACTTGATCAGTTTGGGATCTAGTGAATTTGGAGGCCAGGTCAACACCTTGTGCCATTTTTTTTAGTTGTTCATGTTTTTGTGTGTGTGCCTGTGTCAGGCTGCATCCTGCTGGGTGCCATTGCTATGGGTTAAGGGTGCCTGGTCTGGTCTAGGTGGGTGCTACATGTCTAAGTAACATGAATGTCAGGTCCAAACGTTTCCCAGCGGAACATTGTATTGTCACAAGATGGTCAATGGTATTTATTTCTCCTTTCAGTGGTTTTAATGTTGTGGCTGACTGGTGTATAGGATTACAATGACCAGTTTATATAATTGTGAGTGACAGAGGAGGTGGTTGTAGCATTAGCGTTAACATCATAAATTACTCCTCATACCAGCAGATGGCAGTAGTCTGTGTTCATCGTTCACAAGAAAAACAGGAAGAGCTACTATCAGCTGGGAGGCTAGGAAGCTAGGAAGAGCTATAAATCACTGCACAGAGTTGGCTTCTCCTGAATCAAGCTGATCAGTTGGTCTACACTTTATACATTCTAGTACTCCCTACCTTCTTTTTTTTAATGCACACTTTTTATACATTATCCATATCTTAAGACAATACTTGTTTCCGGTGATCCAACTACAATACGTGGAAGTCCATCCTCTCCGGCGTCAATGTTCCCATCAATGGCCTGTCCAAAGAATCTAATCCCAGGTATCATTTTCTCTCCCGTGATTCTCTGGAATAATAAGATACTTGTCATTTAAACCAGTGTTTTATTTACTCACCAACTTAAAGAGGTGTTGGCGAAATGGTAATGTATGTCAGAAAGTGTTGATTGTCACTGTAATGCATCTGTCTTTGCATGCCTGCCTTGTGTTTTCTAGTCTAGAGGAATTATTTTTCCTAATTTTATCAGATCTTCTCCGGCCTACCTGGCTGAAAATGCTTTGTATCCCTCTGTGTCGGTCTCCAAGGTAGATGTACACAGCCCCCCTGTTATCATCCTCAAGGGGGGCTCCAACAGCAACGTCTCGGAGTCCGTCTCCATTCAGGTCTGCAAGACTGGATATGGTGGAGCCAAATCTACCCATGGATGGCGCCGCCACATTCAGTTCACTTCTCAGTTGTATCTGTAGGGCATAAGGGGAGGAACAGATGGATTTAGAGAATAAAAGTATGTATTTTCTCACAGTATCCAAGCCTCTGTCACTGCCCACCTCATTGGTCAGCCTGTAGATGTATATCTGGCCTTCTTTCTTCTCCTGAGCCTGGTCAAACAGCGGAGCTCCCACCAGCAGGAAATCCATGTTATCGTCTGAGTTAACATCCAGTGAGCACAGCTCTGCACCGAAGAAGGAACCAATCTGAAAAAAATATTCTATTGAATGGTTTCTGCATACAGATTTCACTTTTACAGGCTACCATATATAACCTGTGACCTATTGTCACATTTTTGGATAACCTGCTGAACGGCAATGACTTATTGTTGCATGTTTTGGTCTACACACTTCATCACTGATATTTGCACCTTATCCAATTCTCTGCACTCGTCATCGTATGGTGGGAGAAGTTCATGAAGAACTTTTCAAAATCTTCTTGTTTCTAGACGGTTTTCAAAATACACAATAAACCTACTAATCTGGCACAGTGATAAGAAATTTTCTCAAGACATTTACCAACCTGTTCACCATTTATTCTTTGGGAAAATGTCCAGTTCCCCCCATTATAAGTGAAAAGTACCACCTGTCCTGTGCGCTCAAAGCTTGGTGCACCCATAAAATATAGAAGATGACCGTTCTTCCTTCCAAAAGAAATCGCGTATCCTGCAACAGTGTCAGTCACAAATGAAATATTCAGCTAAATGTTAACAATTACAGTGTTGCTTAAAAGTTTTTGCACCATTCAAAAAATTCTGGTTAAACCCAAAGAAGGAAGTTTACCTATATAGGAGTCAGTCTGCATGTCTGGATCTTCAGTTGGTGTTTTTTTGTTTTCTTGAAGCTTTTCAAGAGAACTACGCCAGCTGTTTGATCTGACTGAACCCAGAACTAAAGAATTCTGTAAACAAAGAAGTTACAAAGAGGAATGGAGATGCCGTGGATGATTATGTTGGATCATCTGTCAGGTCTGAATTTATGTAGCCAAGATACTTTTGTCCAATGAGGCAGCTGATCATTATTGAAATCATTGAACAGATATCCAAAAACCAGACAGATCAACTAAATGGAAAATATCTGAATGCAATGCCGAAATGCTAATGTTAATTGTTAAGTGTTCAAAACTACAGTTCCTCTAATGTTCCCTAGTGGGGGGCTCCAACAACAAGTCAGTTCCCATAGACTAATGTTCTATGTTCGTTACATGTTCAAACGTTCAACTTTACAGCAGTAATAAACATTCATAGCCTGGTACAAAAACTGTTTTGGTCTGTATTATTAAGTGTTCCGTTCACTACAGCTGTACAGGGGGTTATTTTTAATTTAACTCACTAAAATAAATCATATCAAAACTTGGAAGTTGTTAGTTTTAATTAGCCAGGACAGGAGTTAGGTGGTTTCACACATGCAGCCACTAGTGTGAACCTCAAAAGTATTCTTCAAGGATTGGTATGTCACGGAGAGTAGATTTTGAAACAAATAAGACTTTAATGCCCTGTTCAGACCTTGCATTAACAGTCCGTCTTGGGCAATCCGAACACAAGTGGCCAGTGAAAGTACATGTCTGAACACACTCAGGAGGCAGTGGGTTCTCAATGAGCTGAAACCGTTTGCTTGTCTTTGACAAGGAGAACATACTAGTCCAACAAGTGTGTGGCTCACCCCCTAAACGTATTTCAGTCATATTTTGTAAAACTGTTACTGTACCTGCGATGGTACTTCATCAGATGCTTAACTTTGCTACTGGATGTGTAAATGGTGACATTTGCCATTACTCACTTTGTAGAAGACTGCACTGAATCCACTCTGAGACATTGCATTAATCATCTGTTCTGCTGCAGCTGCTAAATATGAGACATTGTACATTTAATGACTGCAGAGGGCGATAAGGGGGTTGTTTATAACATTAGTGTTGCACAAAGAGAGGACAAACACATCACCTGTCGACTTCAACATTGGTATATTATATATATGTGTGTGTGTGTGTGTGTGTGTGTGTGTGTGTGTGTGTGTGTGTGTGTGTATATATATATATGTCTCTCTGTACTGATGCTACTGAGCTACCACAGGGAAATCTATCTTTTTTGTAACACTGTTGATCAAAACACACATAACAAAAACAACATCACCTTCCATGGTCCTTTTCTGAAAAATTTCCAGTATTCCTGTGAGTCCATCATAGTTCTCAATTTTGAAGGCGTTTTTGTCTTTAGGTTCTGAAGCAATGTCCTCAAATTTATCCGGCTTGGCGTTTTTGACCTGAAACCAGAGTGCAACTTGAATTTATGACGTCATTACTCAAACTTGGAGTCTAACTGCACTATTTGTGCACAGCTCAGCCTTGGCTGTAGATTTAAAGCGACAGAATAGTAAGACAACGCCGCTTACCCCAATGACCAAGCGAATGATGCTTTTTTCATCATATTTTTTAATGGTGTTGTTTCTGTCAAGGTCACTGGGATCTCCATCTGTGATTAGCACCAGAACTTTAGTTGAATCAGGAGATGCACCTGCCTCTGGGTTCTCAAAGATGTGGGACCTGTGATAAATATAAAAGTAACACTTGTTAAGATCAACACATCATCCATAAACAAGAATAAGTTAACGTTTGTAACATATTCAGTTTTCAGTAAGTAATTTAAATAAACTTACAGCACATATGTGAGGGCTTTGTATGTGTTGGTGAGATCCTTCATATGGGGTTCTTTCATAAGTTTATCAACGGCAGTTCCAGCTTCAAAGTCTTTGAAATCAAAAACTTTTTTGTATTGTGAGGAGAACTGAACTGCTGCAAACTGAAAAAAGAAACAATATACACATTATTCATATTACGTATATCATACTTCGGGAAATAAAGTGTAGAAGTGCAGTGACCTTAACAGACGTGTTCTTAAGGCTGTCCATTATCTCCACTATGAAGTCTTTATTTTTGTTGAACTCTACTTCAGTCATGCTTCTTGAGCCATCAAATAGAAAGACCAGCTCCACATTTTTCTTGGTATATTCTGAATTGATCCAAATTTAGAAAGAAGATTTAACCATGTCAAAAATATTGAAGATATTATGATTACAAAAGAATTTTACCTTGGAGACCAGGAGTAAAAGAGTTGACTGGCTGGAGATGTGTGATCTTGAAACAGACCGTGTTCAGGTAGGAGTCCTGATTGTGTTCTTGCACAGCACTTGGACCACAAGCCTAGATCAGATCAGATCAGATCAGAACATAACTTTTTATCATTCAATTTGTTGTTTTTTTAACAATCACAGCAAATCTGAAGGCCATCTATCTATCTATCTATCTATCTATTTTCTCACATTTTATTGGAAAGGCATTGTTCCATACAATTTGGCTATAATGTGTTTGTTATATGTAGTACCGTTTCTGCGGCACAGGGCTCAGATTCTTTCAGGCAAGTCACCATGTGGTGCATAGTTGATGGGGAACTGTGTGGATGTTTATGGATTTGATATAATATTGAGACATAAGAAGACATTCTGACATGCTGACTGTGAAATTCAAAGTTTGGCTGCATGTTTACTCTGTCAGCTGAGGTCGCTGGTCAGCTCCAGCAATGCGTTTATCAGTGGAGAGAGTTGCTTCTCTAGTTTCAAATGACAAATGGAGCTAAGTGGATTGTGTGTACTGCTGTGCTCCATTTTGACTCTCCTCATAGTTATGGGGCTTTTATTTATTCACTAAAATATTGAAATTAGTAATAACGAAACACATTTTGAATATAATACACTTGGCTACAATATGTATTCAGGTCCTGTCATGGACTCATCACCTGAACACCACCGTGAAGAAGGCCAGACAGCGTCTCTACCTCCTCAGACGCCTTAGAGACTTTCAGCTCCCTCTCAAGGTGCTTAGGAACATTTACACCTGCACCATCGAGAGTGTCTTGTGTGGAAGCATCACCACCTGGATGGGAAACTGTACCAGGCAGGACTTCCTGGCCCTCAAAAGGGTGGTCCGTTAGCGGAGCGGACCATCAGAACCCCCCTCCCCAACCTGCAGGACATTTATACCAAACATTGCAGGTTAAGGGCCAAGAAGATCCTGAAACAGCCCAGTCACCCCGGACACACTCTCTTCTCCCTACTGCCATCAGGTCGGCGTTTCCAATGACGGAGGACACAGACTGAGAGGCTGAAGAAGAGTTTCTACCCACATGCCATCCGCCTGCTCAACTCTGAGCCTTAACCGGACTTAAATACCACTGCACCACTGCACTTTACTCACATAGCTGCTCAATACTGTAAATGTGTGTATATATACAAACAACCCCCCACCTCTAAGTTTACACTTGAGTTTTACCGTCTATATTTTATTCTATATTACAGTCTATACTTCATTCAATTTTTCGCGGTGTACATTTACACTTATATTGTTTACCTTGTGTGTTAAGAAATTTGCAATTACTACTGTTTTACTGTCGTACTTAGTTTTTTACTACTGGCTGCAGGTACAAGAATACATTTCACTGTGCACTGTACTATGTGTAACTGTGCATGAGACAAATAAAAAACCTATCTATCTATCTATCTGTCTATCTAAGAATATAGATTTTAATGTTGCAAAGCATTACTTTCTACTGTGTTTTTATGGACGACATCAAGCAACTAGTCGACGTCAACTTGACTTTCACCACATATTAATTGACTTGTAAAATTGGAAGTCATTCAACCCCTGCTGGACACATTCACATGGTCACAGATATATTGTTAATTTTTAATAATTTGCACAGAATCCTTTTCAGGCAAAGACTGTCTGAAGTCAGAAACGTGTAAACATCACCAGAGGATGAGTTCTGGGTTCCTTTAACAGTATGTTTTGGGTCATTATCCTTGTGTACTGTGATGAATTGTCCATTCAGCTTGGCTTCATTTGTTTGAATCTGACAGGATATCTCTATACACCCAGTGCCACTGGAAGCCATGCATTGATATGCATCACACCACCTCCAATGTGTTTTAGGGGTGATGTTGTATTCTTCAGATCAGTCCAATCCTTTTCCATATGTTTTCTTCTCATCACCCTGGTACATGTTGATCTGAGCTTCATGTGCCTAGAGAATGCTGTCCCAGAAGTGGTGTGACTTTTAGAGGTTTTATTTTTAATGGTTGACAGTTTCTTTTTTGGTCCCTCTATTCTTGATGTTTATGGATGTTTTGCAGCTTGGGGTGAACCCTCTCTATTTGCTCTTGTAAAGCCTTCTCTTTATGATAGACTTGTAATGATGTGAAAGGTTTTCCAAAACTGTTGTCTTCTGTGGATATCCAGGCTAACGGATTTTTATCAGAATGTACCAAATTGTTTATTTAGCCACATCTTAATTTCCTGCTGTCTCTCTGCTGGGATTTGTTTTGTTTTTGCAACCCTTAGATATCCTGTTCCACTTGCATTGATATTCCAACTAAGTAATTTGAATGACCTCCTCTATAACAGCAAATCAGAAAAGTCAATCAGATGAATCACAACATAATTTTCTGGCGCACAACAAAAATGGACTCAAGTCCCAGATATGTGGTCTGCTTTGGGATGTTCTGGCTGCTAGACCGAAGCAGTAGAAAGAAGTGGCCTCCTGCCCCAAGAGAAAATATTGCTTTCTGCAATTGACCATCAATGATTGGCTGCAAAAATACTGATCACAGAACACTTATTAATTGATTAATTGATGGAAGGAATGACACAGCTTTTGAATAAATTTGAATCAGTCCTCAAATATAACATTTGATTCCTTAAGAAAAAGGGAGCTATATCTAATTAAAGAGCTTCTGATTTAGAAGTGAAAACCCTCAAAGCTGAGAGTCTGCACTTTAAGCTTATATTCATTATAAAACAGTCATTTAAATTTATTGGAAAACTGCTAAACTAGTGTCAGTTACGATATAGTTTATCCTTATGATGGATATGACGTTGAATCATAACTTGCGTTAAGAGTCAGTGAGATATATATTGAAATAGCCAATAAGTTTAGCCAACAACACGAAGAAAAACTTACTAAAACTGTTCGCTTGTCTTTGACAAGGAGAACATAGTAGTCCAACAAGTGTGTGGCTCACTCCCTAAATGTATTTCAGTCATATTTTGTAAAACTGTTACTGTACCTGCAATGGTACTTGGTCAGATGCTTAACTTTTGCTACTGGATGTATAAATGGTGACATTTGCCATTACTCACCTTGTAGAAGACTGCACTGAATCCACTCGGAGACATTTCATTAGTCATCTGTTCTGCTCGATCTGCTAATTATCAGACATTGTACATTTAATGACTGCAGAGGCACATGAGGTAGATAACGGTGTTGTTATAACATTAGTGTTGCACAAAGAGAGGTCAAACACATCACCTGTCGACTTCAACGTACATATATATATGTATATACATATATACACACACACACACACACACACACATATATATGTCTCTCTGTACTGATGCTACTGAGCTACCACGGGGAAATCTATCTTTTTTGTAACACTACTGATCAAAACACACATAACAAAAAAAAAACATCACCTTCCATGGTGAAGATAATTTTCTGAAAACGTTCCAGTATTCCTATGAGTCCGTCATAGTTCTCAATTTTGAAGGTGTTTCTGTCTATAGGTTCTGAAGCGATGGCCTTTAATTTATACAGACTGGCCTCTTGGACCTGAAACCAGAGTGCAACATGAATTTATGAAGTCATTACTCAAAACTGGAATCTAACTGCACTATTTGTGCATAGCTCAGCCTTGACTGTATATTTAAAGTGACAGAATAGTAAGACAACGCCACTTACCCCAATGACCAAGCGAATGATGCTTTTTTCATCATATTTTTTAATGGTGTTGTATCTGTCAAGGTCACTGGGATCTCCATCTGTGATTAGCACCAGAACTTTAGTTGAATCAGGAGATGCACCTGCCTCTGGGTTCTCAAAGATGTCGTACCTGTGGTGAATATAAAAGTAACACTTGTTAAGATCAACACATCATCCATAAACAAGAATAAGTTAACGTTTATAACATATTCAGTTTTCAGTAAGTCATTTAAACAAACTTACAGCACATATCTGAGGGCTCTGTGTGTGTTGGTGAGATCCTTCATATGGGGTTCTTTCATTAGTTTATCAATGGCAGTTCCAGCTTCATAGTCATTGAAGTCAAAAACTTTGTTGTATTGTGAGGAGAACTGAACTGCTGCAAACTGAAAAAAGAAACAATATACACATTATTCATATTACGTATATCATACTTTGGGAAATAAAGTGTAGAAGTGCAGTGACCTTGAAAGATGTGTTCTTAAGGCTGTCCATTATCTCCACTATGAAGTCTTTATTTTTGTTGAACTCTGCTGCAGTCATGCTTCTTGAGCCATCAATTAGAAAGACAAGGTCCACTGTCTTTTTTGTGCTTTCTGAAACAAATATTTAACCATGTCAAAAATATTGTAGATAATATGTTAGGCTCTCTAAATATCTGTTACCTTGTTCTGTCTTCTTGTAACACATGTTTTTCGGACAGGAATTGTCGTGACATCCATAGACTGCACTTGGCCTGCAAACCTTGACCAGATTGGAGGACAATGAAATTAAATTTTGTTTTGGAATTGATATCACTCATTAAATGCAATTCAATTATATTTATATAAAACTGTTAAAGCAGTTCTATCACAGGTGAGTTAGCTGTTGTAAGGACTGAATATAAGCGGTATCATTGGCAGGTTGGAGAATTATGCATTCATGAAGGAGTTGATAGCTCTGAGTCATGATGATTGATGAGACCAGGACCACAGATGAGTTGTACAGAGCTTTGCATGTCAGAAACACACAACTCCAGGGATGGGATACTCACCAAAAGATGGAAGAAGAGGGAACGAGAGGGAAAGGGAGATGAAGAGATGGACAAACAGCCAATAACATGCTATACAGTAGTAGTACACAATGCATGAGTAGTAAGAGAGAAGAAATTAGATAAAGAAAATTAGAGGATAGGTGCTTCATGCATCATCCCCCAGCAGCCTCGGCCTATAGCAGCATAATTAAGTGATGGTTCAGGGTCACCTGAGCCATCCCTAACTATGAGTTTTTTAAAAAAGGAAAGTCTTAACCCTTTAAAGTAGAGGGGTGTCTGCCTTCCAAACCCAAACTGGGAGCTGGTTCTGTAGGAGATGAGCCTGATAGCTGAAGGCTCTGCCTCCCATTCTACTTTTTGAAACTCTAGGAACCACACGTTAGCCAGCACTTTGAGATCTTAGTGCTTTACTGGGATGGTGAATGAAGAGAAGCTAAAACTGGAGTAATATGTATGATCTTTTTGCCAATTACTGTCAGTGCTCTTGCTCCAGCATTTTGAACCATTTGGAGGCTTTTTAAAGAGCTATTTAGACAGCCAGAGTAATGAATTACAGTAATCCAGCCTGGAAGACACAAAAGCATGAACTAGTTTTTCAGCAGCACTCTGAGACAGGATGTTCCTAATTTCATGACATTACGCAGGTGGAAGAAGGCAGCCCTGGTCACTTGCTTTATATGCCAATTAAAGGACATATCCTCGTCAAATATAACACCAAGTTTTCTCAGTACTGGAGGCCAAGGTAAAGCCATCCAGAGAAACTATATGATTAGATAGTGAATCTATGAGTTGTTTAGGGCCAAATACAATGACTTCTGTTTTGTCTAGAAGTAGAAAGTTACAGGTCATCCAATCCTTTATGTCATTAAGGCATGCTTGGAGTTTAACCATCTGATTTGTTTCATCTCGATTCATGGATAAATACAGCTGGGTGTCATCTGCATAGCAACGGAAATGTGTTTGTTTCTTAATAATATTGCCTGAGGGAAGCATGTATAATGTGAAGAGCATTGATCCTAACACAGGACTAATTAGAACTTAGTTGTAGAGAAAAATAAATCAATTTGAGGTTTTTACTTACTGTTAGTTCAGAGTGCGTGGAGTTTTCCACTATTGAAAGTCCAAAGTGCTTGACGGGCATTGTTGTGTCTGTGAGAGAAATGTCTGTGACAGTAGCATCTGATTAGAACTGTTTATAAAACAAAAAAGATATCACCATTTCCTTGAGAAATATCTAAATGTCTGGACTTGTTTAGCCTGGCGTGTCACCAGACTGGTAACACGCCACTTGGTTTTCGTTATGAAGCATGTTTCAACCAACTTACTCTTCTGTCTATCACCACATAAACCAACTTTGGTCTGGCTTCCAGACTAGGACTTCCTCGTACAGGCAGATATTTGGACTTGGCTGGCCATGAGATGTGGATTCCCAATATATAGTCTAAGATTTGCAAATATGGGTCTGACAGTGGAACACCACTAAACGTAATACAGGTAGGCTGAGATTAAGGATTAATCAGGGATGTGCAGATTAATGTTTTGGAGGCTTGAACCTCATTCATCTGACGCTGAACTGCTAAACTTGAATTATTGATCTTCATACCGACGGGAATTTAATCAGTAAAACGGGATTCCTGTAACTGACGTGTAGCAATCAGCTAGAGATAAGAACTGCAAAAATGCTGTGTACTTATGGTGGTTGCACAATAGTTTTTGCTGATGTTTCTTTTTTGGAACTTCCCCACTGTCTGCAACTTCTTGCTTTTAATGCTCCTAATTAGTTCATTAATTTCACAAACATGTTCATGTACCTGGAACAATGATGCAAACGTGGGTTTGGTCCAGATCGGAGTTGCACATTTCTTCAGATCCATCTAGCTGTGAGGGTACAGTGGGAAGTATTCTGTGGATAAGATCAACAACCATGAAAATAGTGATTTTCTGTGCACTATTCATAATTGTGTGCGTAACAGAATTCATATCTGGGGCAGTATTGCCAGATGTATGATAATTATTGTATTTATACGATAGTTTCAGGGCCTGTCAAAGGGCAAATATATGGTAGTTTGCCATTTGACTGACAATGAATAAAGCAGTTGTTTCATTCAAATGGCCAAGCATCTGTGTTTATTCCCTAGGTTATTGCAGTTCTTTGCACATAGGTTTGTATTTGATTGCACTTAGCACCGTTATCACTTAGTCTTAGCATGTGAATTTTGAAGTTGTTTAGTACATACGATTGGGTCAAAATACAATCATTTTAAAGCTACAGTACAATGTTTCCCATCTGGCCAACACTGAGCAACAGTTTAATGACATGAGTCATCACCCATACTCACCCTTTGCCCTCTTTAGACATGAATCGTAGCACTCCATTTTGAATGAAATATTCTTCCGTTGTGATGATGCGCTGAGTTGTGGCATTAATGTTGAAAGCCAAAGATACAGAGGTGGCTATGGTTTGAGAAAAGAAAGTATCACATGTTAAATTAAATGAAAGTTTTTGCCAATAAAGAATCAGAATTTATAAACCATACTATTTACTAATACTGCTGTGCCCTCTTGACATCAGGGTGAATAGAAGTTAGGACACATCTGAATGACAGTTAAAGGAGGACTCAGACCCATCTGTAATTATACAATCCTGTCTTCTGCCTTGATTTTTTTTTTATTCTCCCCTGTAAATCTACAGATCTTCCTTCATTTCTTTTTGCATAGGGATTTGAGCTTTGCACTGACACAGATTAAAAGTTTTCTCCTGCCTCCCTCACATTAGATTAAACACACCTCAACTCCTATCTGAATATTTTAAATACGGAAGTTAACCTTTAATCTTCTTCTGCCATTCTTAAACAGAACGTCAGTCAGGATACCTCTTTAACTTAAATTATTCCTTCAAACACTTTCCCCAGACACATGAAGCATCCCTTTTCATCTTGAAGATATATTTTGTTTTATATCTTACCAACAGCCACGATATAGACGAGCCACACTACGCAATTCTTCAGATGCATCCTTTCCACTGGTCAGTTCTGGACTAAGTGGCCATAAGGAAAAGACTACAGGCAAAAGAGGGAAAAAGTGGGAGTGTCGTATAATTTATAAGAAGAGGGCATTGACCGTAAGTCTTAACTTTGCATCCCTAGAGCTATATTGGGTTAATTCCAGTATACACAAGTTTTATTCAAACATCAATCTGGGTTTTAGGGCCAACACACTACCACACCTGGGTCAGTCAGACCACATGTCCCTTCTCGTAATATCAGCATACACCCCCCTCAGGAAAAGTGCTCCATCACCACAGCCCAGAGGATCATCGGCTGCCCCATCCCCTCTTTACAGGAACTATACAACTCCCGCTGCCTGAGGAAGGCCCAGGCCATACTTCTCAGGACAAACTTTTACAACAAATGCTGAGAAGGAAACCTTGTTGCTTGAGGCAGAAGAACCCAAGAACTCATCCTGATCCTGTGCCAAGCTCAGAACACCAAAATGAGATGTTTTTGTCAAATACCAGAGATGAAGCAAACAAATAGTTCAATAGCCTGTCAGCCCTCTGAGCGCACAGTGGCCTGATTTCAAAGGTCTATCCTGATCAGAGTAAACAATGTAGAGATACGTCAGTGCCCCTGAAAACTGCTTAAAGAGCTTCTCATGAGTTGATGCAGGAAAGTCTGTGTCCTCCAAAAACACAGAAGATATGAAACAAAGCATGTACCTGCCTACAGATTTGACTCAGTCTGTAAACTGTAGGAACCAGACACGTGATCCCAAGCAACCTACTCAACTGAACTCATGTTTCCCTCGTCAGACGTTTAAATAACAGTCTTCAATAAAGAACTGGTTGAATAATTAGTAGTTATGTGCATTCTTTGGCTGCTGTTGAGGCATTAACTTTACTTCAGAAGACTAACAATAATCAGCAGATGCAAAATTATGCAGAAGTTTTTTTAATGTTTTGGTTACGCTCCTCAGGTTCAAGGTTCCCACAAAGTTTCCACCGAGAGAGCAGCTGCACAATCATCCTGAGTACCAGCCCTTCTTTGCGACCCGTCAAAGCTCCTCCAAGGCAACAGGCCTGACTCTCAGCAGTCCAGGTATGACTGAAGTTCAGCTGAGAAACTGTGGCGCACACAACTTTCCACTCAAACCAGTGACACCGTCAATGCAGCATCACACCCGAATGAGACTGATGCACATCACAGAAGAAACCTGTATGTTATAAGTACGTTTTAGTGTTTGTAAACCACAATGATCCATTAAACCAGCTTATGTAGTTCACTGGTGGAGTGTAATGGTTGGCTGATTTTCTCTTGCCTTATTATCAGTTATGGTATCCATGTTATGCAGTGCACACATATTTGAAGTGTACTTTCTGTTTTAAAATTATGTTTCAAAATACTGGTCTGGTGAAGATAGAGGCGGAGGAGCCGCAGAAATAAACTCGAGGCATAAATTATCTCCCCAGTTTTCTTTTCATGGGTGTTTGCTGTATGTTTTATGTTTAAATGAATGAGAAAGCAGAGCTCACAGAATACAGAAATAACAACTCAAGTATGAGTTTAAATCAGCAAATGCTTTAGTAAAGATTTTCAGTGTTACACTTTGATTGATTACAAATGAACATATTTTAACACAGTCATACAGGCAAAACAGTTGTGACTCATCAGATAATGGATCAGTCTTGTTCCAGTGCATCCTACAGATACTTTATCAGTTTGGGATCTCGTGAATTTGGAGGCCATGTCAACACCTTGTGCTGTTCTTCATGTTTTTTTGAGTTGTTCCTAAACCGTTTTTGTGTGTGTGTCTGTGTCTGGCTGCATCCTGCTGGGGATGGCTGCTGCCATCAAGGAGTGTCATTGCTATGGGGTGGGGGTGCAGGTTAAAAAAACACCAACAGGGGTCCAACTAGGGAGCAGTAGTTTGGGACACACTGTGAAAACTATGGCCACAGACATTCACTGATGGCCCGACACCAGCAAATGGCCGACTGTCAGCTTGCTGTGTCACACCATTCAAACTTTTGAAAAATACACATCATGTAATTGTACTACAGAAACACATAGACACTTGTTCATATTACTATAGAGAAACAGCATCTTTATTTTTACTTCATTTTTGCACAGCCAAGCTTGACAGAATAACAATTCCACAATAACAAGAACATTTTTAAAGCGCGCTTGATGTAGGAGCATAAAATCCAAGTCCATCCATGCATGTGTTGTTTTTCCAACATCAGTTTTTAAAGGGAACCTGTAGAACACAGTTCAGGTCACTAAAAAATCTTGTGCAGTCAGACAGAAAACAAACATGTGAGTGTTGCTGCTGAATCTAAATTACTGCTGCCAGACAACTCATACTGAACATAAACTGCACAGTGATTGCTTCACTTTATGTCTTGGTAGTGTGCATAGCGCTGAGAAAAAAAACAATTAAGATGAAAATATATATAGTATAGACCACAGCCTCCTGCTGTAGTCACTGTACGTACCTCAACAACAGCCTCTCTTTTGCAGTCCACATTCAGGACAGCACTCGCACTATCACCGTCGACCTGGAAGAAGTTTAGTCGGATGCTGATAGGTGACAGTGTGTCATCCACACATTTCTGCAAGATAAAAGGAGCTTTAAATGTTGTTGAATAACTTTAAAAAAGCACACAACTTTACATTTTAGCAGTTTGCGATTGTAGCTACAGAACTGTAGCTCTGTGAGTGTGTCCCCTTGTTTTTTTGTCTTGTGCATTTGGGTGAGGATGCATGCGCATACTGGTGAGACGAACTGTACTATATATTAAGATCAAAGATCCGTCACCACTTCCTCCCACTTTGTAAAAGTGACGCTAAACTACCTTGGAAGTGGGCACTGCCAGTTTTGATTGTGATCACTTGCCACCAGTGTTTGCACAGTAGTGACCAGGGGGATGGAGACTCCTTTTTTAAGCTTCAACAATGGGCAAAGAGTTGGAGCAATAAGTACCTAACAGTTTTTTTGGGGAGGGTTGACTCTATTTTGGAGCCGGGCCAAGTCGACATTAGAGGAACTGCAGTTTATGGCACTTCACCATTGCCTTCATTTTTTGTTCCAGACGTTGGCGTTTGGTAGAGCCCAAAAGTAGCGTAAGTGCTACAATCTTCACTAGCATGGACCTTTGTGGACCCTCACTTAACGCTTACTGTTAAGATTAAATAAGAGAAGATCAGATAAGTTCTCCTCTTAGCTTGGTACCAAGTTTTGGGCAAGAAGAGTGACTTTGATAATACGACTACTCCCCGAGACTCACTACTTTAAAGATTGTAGTTGCAAACACTAGTCCAAGATGGTAGTGCCCCCTTTCAAGTTATTTTGGTTTCACTTTTTCCAAACTGTGACATCGTCGATGTTTATGTCCACTGTCAACAAGATGCACAGGCAAATTTTACCTCAAGAAACTTGTCAGGCCTCTGTATGACAGTGCTTACAATTGATGGAAAGACCTAAGGAAATTTATCCTGTGAGTGAATAGATGTACAGCTAGAAAGACAGGTGATATCAACACTTTTAATGAGTATATCCATACTGGCATGTAGATGAGGTGGCTGAAACAGGTGTCTTTAACCCCCAACTCGTAGGTGGTTGTAAGATTCCTGGCTTTCCTATCGGACTGACTGAAGAAACCTCGATGTACCGATCTCATTGGATCCACATCGAGAGTGCACGAGATGTTCAGTCTCAAATTCATTGTCCCTGCAAGAAGCATCCATATAGCTCAAATCAGCCAGAAACTGATCTGCTGAACAGCACCAGCAGCTGTTAAGAAATTGTGTTGTATGAGGTCCCTACCTTCTTTACTCTTTGTTGCCTCAACCATTTGAAAGCAGGCTGTTAAGGAACCCAAAGGTACATTTACATCTGTGTCGCCCGGGCAGTCAAGTTTCTCTGTTTGTATCTCCGCGGGGCAAAAAGACAGGTGTGCGCAGACATTAACGACGGGCTTGGACCTGAAAGACATTGACTAAATTGAAGTAGTTTGACTTGGGATATTTAGTTTGTTTTTAATGCATGCTTTTCATACATTATCCATGCCTTAAGAGAATAGTTGTTTCCGGTGATCCAACTGCAATACGTGGAAGTCCATCCTCTCCGGCGTCAATGTTCCCATCAATGGCCTGTCCAAAGAATCTAATCCCAGGTATCATTTTCTCTCCCGTGATTCTCTGGAATAACAAGATACTTGTCAATTAAAATAGTGTTTTATTCACTCACCAACTTAAAGAGGTGGTGATGAAATGGTACCGTATGTCAGAAAGTGCTGATTATCACTATAATCTATCTGTCTTTGCATGCCTGCCTTGTGTTTTCTAGTCTAGAGGAATTATTTTTCCTAATTTTATCAGATCTTTTCTGGCCGACCTGGCTGAAAATGCTTCGTATCCCTCTCCGTTGGTCTCCAAGGTAGATGTACACAGCCCCCCTGTTATCATCCTCAAGGGGGGCTCCAACAGCAACGTCTCGGAGTCCGTCTCCATTCAGGTCTGCAAGACTGGATATGGTGGAGCCAAATCTACCCATGGATGGCGCCGTCACATTCAGTTCACTTTTCAGTTGCATCTATATAGGCATAAGGGGAGGGATAGATGGATTTAGAGAATAAAAGTATGTATTTTCTCACAGTAATCCAAGCCACTGTCACTGCCCACCTCATTGGTCAGCCTGTAGATGTATATCCGGCCTTCTTTCTTCTCCTGTGGCTGGTAAAACAGCGGAGCTCCCACCAGCAGAAAATCCATGTTATTGTCTGAGTTAACATCCAATGAGCACAGCTCTGCACCGAAGTAGGAACCAATCTGAAAAAATTATTTGTATTGTATGGTTTCTGAATGGTTTCTGCATACAAATTTCACTTTTACAGGCTACCATATATAACTTGTGACCCATTGTCATTTTTTTGGATAATCTGCTAAACGGCAATGACTTGTTGCATGTTTTGGTCTACACACTTCACCACTGATATTTGTACCTGTTGCATCTTGTCCAATTCTCTGGACAGTCTCGTCATCATGTGGTTTGAAAACCAAACTTTGTCTAAGTTCAGAACTTTTCAAAATCGTCTTGTTTCTAGACAACTTTCAAAATACGCAATAAACCTACTAATCTGACACAGTGATAAGAAACTTTCTTAAGACATTTACCAACCTGTTCACCCTTTATTCTTTGGGAGAATATCCAGTTCCCTCCATTGTAAATGAAAAGTACGACCTGTCCAGTGCGCTCAAAGCTTGGTGCACCCATAAAATATAGAAGTTGACCGTTCTTCTTTCCAAAAGAAATAGAGTATCCTGCAACAGTGTCAGTCACAAAGGAAATATTCAGCTTAATGTTAACAATTACAGTGTTGCTTAAAAGTTTTTGCACAGTTCGGATTTTTCTGGTTAAACCCAAAGAAAGAAGTTTACCTATATAGGAGTCAGTCTGCATGTCTGGATCTTCAGTTGGTGTTTTTTTGTTTTCTTGAAGCTTTTCAACAGAACTACGCCAGCTGTTTGATCTGACTGAACCCAGAACTAAAGAATTCTGTAAACAAAGAAGTCACAAACAGGAATGGAGACGCCGTGGATGATTATGTTGGATCATCTGTCAGGTCTGAATTTATGTAGCCAAGATACTTTTGTCCAATGAGGCAGCTGATCATTATTGAAATCATTGAACAGATATC
The DNA here is from genome assembly GCF_963514085.1 of Chelon labrosus. NCBI lineage: Eukaryota > Metazoa > Chordata > Actinopteri > Mugiliformes > Mugilidae > Chelon > Chelon labrosus. The sequence goes on from NC_140338.1 coordinate 12,513,906, forward strand.
CAAAAATTAGATAGATCAACTAAACGGAATGTTCACTAGTGGGGGGCTCCAACAGCAAGTCAGTTCCCATAGACTAATGTTCTATGTTGTCTCCATGTTCAAATGTTCAACTTTACAGCAGTAATAAACATTTACAGCCTGGTACAAAAACTGTTTTGGTCTGTATTAAGTGTTTCGTTCACTACAGCTGTACAGGGGGTTATTTTTAATTTAACTCACTAAAATAAATCATGTCGAAACTTGAAGTTGTGTATAGTTTTAATTAGCCAGGACAGGTGTTAGGTGGTTTCACACATGCAGCCAGTAGTGTGAACCTCAAAAGTATTCTTCAAGGATTGGTGATGTCACAGAGAGAAGATTTTGAAACAAATAAGACTTTTATGCCCTGTTCAGACCTTGCATTAAGAGTCTGTCTTGCGCAAGCCGAACACAAGTGGCCAGTTAAAGTACAGGTGCGAACACACTCAGGAGGCAGTGGGTTCTCAAACAGCTAAAACTGTTTCCTTGTCTTTGACAAGGAGAACATACTAGTCCAACAAGTGTGTAGCTCACCGCCTAACTGTATTTCAGTCATATTTTGTAAAACTGTTACTGTACCTGCGACTGTACTTGGTCAGATGCTTAATTTTTGCTACTGGATGTGTAAATGGTGACATTTGTCATTACTCACCTTGTAGAAGACTGCACTGAATCCACTCTGAGACATTGCATTAGTCATCTGTTCTGCTCGATCTGCTAATTATCAGACATTGCACATGTAATGACTGCAGAGGCACGAGGTAGATTAACACTAGTGTTGCGCAAAGAGAGGACAAAGACATCACCTGCCACCTTCAACATTGTAACTACATTTTCCAGTTTTCCTGTGAGTCCATCATAGTTCTTAATTTTGAAGGTATGTTGATCCTTTGGTTCTGAAGCCAGCATCCTCATTTTATCCAGTCTGGCGTCTTGGACCTGAAACCAGAGTGCAAAATGAAATGATGAAGTACCTTCCAATTCTGACACCTGCAAGATAAACGACACAGTTCACAGATTCACAAATAATCATATATTATTGTTTTATCTATTGGGGAAATAAGACACAATACTGAGACATCACTGCTTACTCCAATGACCAAGCGAATGATGTTTTTTTCATCATATTTTTTAATAGTGCCGTTCCTGTCAGGGTCCGTGGGATCTCCATCTGTGATTAGCACCAGAACTTTGGTTGAATAAGGAAATGCACCTGCATCTGGGTTCTCAAAGATGTGGGACCTGAATATAAAGTACCATGTCGTGTGTACCACTTGTAATGATCAGAATAAACAAAGCTTCATCTAAAACACATGAACAGGTCAACATTTATCACTTAAACATGTTGTACTGTACCAGTTGTTTGTAATGTAACTGAACTTACAGCACATATGTGAGGGCTCTGTGTGTGTTGGAGAGAGCCTTCATATGACGTTCTTTCATAAGTTTATCAAGCGCAGTTCCAGCTTCAAAATCTTTGAAATCAAAAACTTTCTTGTAATGTGTGGAGAACTGAACTGCAGCAAACTGAAAAAAGCAAACAATATACACATTACTCATATTACATATATCATACTGTATGTACTTTGAGAAATAAAATGTAGAAGTGCAGTGACCTTGATAGAAGTGTTCTTAAGGCTGTCCATTATGTCCACTATTAGATCTTTATTTTTGTTGAACTCTGCTTCTGTCATGCTTTTGGATCCATCAAATAGAAAGACCAGCTCCACATTTGTCTTGGTGTATTCTGAATTGATCGAAATTTAGAAAGAATATTTATCCATGTCGAAAATGTTGTAGATAATATGATTAGAAAAGAATTTTACCTTGAAAACCAGTAGTAAAAGAGTTGCTTGGCTGAAGAGGCGTGAGACAGGCCGTGTTCAAGTTCTCATTGTATTCTTGGATAGCACTTGGACCACAATTCTAGATCACATCATGAGAACTTACGCACATTAGCATGAACAGCTTTTATCATTTAATGATTTTTTTAAAAAAAATAAAAAAATAAAAAAATAAAACAATCACGACAAATCTGAGTTCCATCAGTTGTTTCGACAGGTTACATAAACTGCCATATCTATCTATCCATCCATCCATCAATCAGGTATCAAATCTCATTGGACACCAGGGCCCGTATTCCTAAAGATTCTTAGCGCTAAGAGTTGCTCCTAGTGGCCAAATTCTAAGAAAATTCTTAGAATCATGACGTTTCCCTCTCAAAGTTAGGAGTAGCTCCTAGTAAAGATAAAAGCTATTCCTAAAGAATCTTAGCTCTTAAGAGTGCTCCTAAGGTGAGATCTGCTAAGAGCAGGGAGGAGGACTTTTAGGAGGCTTAGGAATTTCTTAAGCAGAGGAGAAAATGGCTGAAAGAAGAGACAGGAGAGATATTCTCCAAACACTGAATGACAATCAAGCTTGTTACAATCGCAATACAGTGGTCCCTCGTTTATCGCGGGAGTTACGTTCTAAAAATAACCCGCAATAGGCGAAATCCGCGAAGTAGTCAGCTTTATTTTTTACAATGATTATAAATGTTTTAAGGTTGCAAAACCCCTCAATACACTTTTCTCAATAACTTGCAAACATACCGCACTTCAGTCACACTGCCAGCGATCAAAGATACTGTATATGTAAATCTGCAACAATTCTGTAGACACCGTACGGAGGAGATTGATTGACAATGGTCTACAGTCCCTTAGCCAATCAGGACGCAGAAGACGATACGCAGCCTCTCCCTTAGCCAATCAGGACGCAGAAAACAATGCGCTGTAAAAAAAAAAAAAAAAGCATGCACAATTGCACTAAAAAAATCCGCAAGGCTGCGAAAGGTGAACCGCGTTATAGCGAGAGACTACTGTATCACCGGAAATAAAGTCATCACAACACTGAGGTATTTAGCAACAGGAAAAATGCAAAAATGCAACAATGCAGCAGTGATGACTTGGAGCCAAATCTACGTCTTAAACACTTTTCTTCTCATTGACCAGTTGATCCAGAAGCAAACACTGTTCCTCTTCAGTTGGGTTTCCTACTTCATTTCTTCTCCACTGCTGTTCGGTTTTTGGAAGATTTGAACACCAACCAACACTGCTTCTTCTAGGCCGGTTAGCAATCACAGAAATTGATGAAAGCTGAGCCATTTTACTCTTGTTAATACCAAATAGGTGAAGTGCAAAATGTTACCAGTGTGGTAAATGAATGAAAGCAAATAAATAAAACTATCAGCATGTGAATACTGTGGTAGTGGCCTGAGTTTAATCATACATTTTATAGGATACTTTTTAAAGTATAGCGTACTATTTATTTATTTTTATGTAAAGTATTATTTATAATTATACAGTCTTCATAGAGATTAGATTCTGTTATTAAGTCTATTAATCTGAGGTCCATTCTAGGCCAATTATCACCAAAAGTGTATTTTTATCTAGCTTTTAGGATCAACCAATCACACCTCTTGAAATGATGACTCATACCTAGCAACGGGGTCAACCACACCTCCTCACTAAGATAAGAGTTTCTGTCCATTCCTTGCTAAGAGTTCTCTAAGAATTTTCTGGAATCACTCCTAAGCTAAGACTCCTAGCTAGGAATTTTTAGGCTAAGATAGGAGCTCTCTTAGAGGATTCTTAGAATCTTTAGGAATACGGGCCCAGGGGTTGTACTGCGAGTCGACTTTACCGCTGCTCCATGACGCGTCAAGCAGGAAGTCGACTCGTCGCCGATCACGTGACAAAAACAACATGGACCAACACGGAGAAGACAGGTGAGGAGGCCCGTGGCGCATTGCAGCAAACTACCAGCGGTTTATCAAGTGTGTGGAAATACTTAACAAAAGATGATGCCCATTCTACCGTGACATGCAGAATATAAGTCAGTCCAGAATACAACTTACGTATTACTGATATGCGCACTCATCTCAAAAGGCTAACGATAGCAGAGGAACGGTCCAAATCCTCTCAGTTAACGACTTCATCAAACACACTGCGGTAACAGAGAGAAGGAGGCTGCAAATTTGCTGGTGAATTTCATTGTCAAAGTTATTAGACCTTTAGCTTACATACACGCAAAAGTAGATATATAATATCCCAGCTACACACGTGGACGTGTTGGGACCCTTCTCTTAAAGAAAGCAACCCACAATGGTAACTGGAATAAGTTGAAACTGAAAAATTTACTTAAAATTAGTAAAATCAGAACCATTTAAAAAAAACAAACTAATAAAACTGGCCTGGACAAAAATGGTACCCCTAGAAAAGATTGATAATAATTTGACCATAGGGACATGCCATCACAGGTGTCTTAAAACTTGTAATCAGTCAGTCTGGTTATTTAAAGGGTAAAAGGTAGTTGTGCTGTTTGGTACTATGGTGTGTACCACACTGAACATGAGAATAACATATTATTCAGAAGTTCAAGGTCCACATGACTGTAGCCAACCTCCCTGGATGTGGCCGCAAGAGGAAAATTGCTGACAAATGGAATAGAAGTATAATACGCATGGTAACCAAAGAGCCCAGAACAACTTCTAAAGAGATCAGAAGTGAACTCCAAAGTAAAGGTACATCATTGTCACATCACACCGTCCATTGGTGTTTGAGCCCAAGTGGACTTAATGGAAGACTACCAAGGAGAACTCCACTGTTGAAAGCAAATCATAAAACAGTGAGACTGGACTTTGCCAAAATGCATATTGCCAAGCCACAGAGCTTTTGGGAGAATGTCCTTTGGAAAGATGAGACAAAACTGGAGCTTTTTGGGCAAGTCACATCAGCTCTATGTTCACAAATGCAAAAATGAAACATACAAAGAAAAGAACACTGCACCTACTGTAAAACATGAAGGAGGCTCAGTTTTGTTCTGGGGCTGCTTTGTCCCAGGGGTTTTGAATCTGTGCAGGGTACAACGCAACCTCATGCCTATCAAAGCATTCTGGAGGGAAACGTGCTGCCCAGTGTCAGAAGGCTTGGTCTCAGTCACAGGTCATGGGTCCTCCAACTGGATAATGACCCAAAACACACAGCTAAAAATACCCAAGAATGTCTTAGAATAAAACATGGGACTATTCTGAAGTGGCCTTCCATGAGCCCTGATATAAATCCTATTCAGTATTTGTGGAAGGAGCTGAAACATACAGTCTGGAGAAGACGCCCTTCAAACCTAAGCTAGCTGAAGTGGACCAAAATACCTGTGGACAGGTGCAGAACTCTCGGTGGGAGTTACAGAAATCGCTTGATTGCAGTGATTGCCTCAAAATGTTGTGCAACAAAATATTAAGTCAAGGGTACCATCATTTTTGTCCAGGCCAGTTTCATTAGTTTGATTTTTTTTAAATGATTTTGTTCAACCAAAATTCAAATGCAATGTCTGATATTCATTACTTAATTATTAGTATTTTTTTATTCATTACAACTTTTGTCAGTTTCAGGTTATTTTAGTAACCTTTTTTTGTTTAACAGAAGGGTACCAACAATTTTGTCCAAGTGTGTATATTATCCTATCTTACAACACCTGTGAAGTACTATTAAATGCTACTGACGGTGCCAATTTATACAGGCTATGCATATCCGCTACACAGTAATGATAAGTTCACGTGTTTATGTTCAGTTCTGTTGTGTTCTATTAGTTGACATTGTTCCTGTGGTTCTTGAGCTTGTTTTTTGTCGTTGATGTCAGTTTATGCACCACACAAGAGACGGAGGTTACAGTAGAGCTGACAGTTTGTCGAGCAAGAGCCACAGATTGTCTGACAGAAGTGTCAGACTGATGGTGTTTATGGTGTTGCTGTGGGCTACGGCTGACAGTAGCCTGTGTTCAAGTTTCAATAAACTTGCAGAAAAGCCCCCATAGCTTCTTTTGTGTGAGACACTACAATACGTATTTAGGTCAAGAATATAGATTTCAATGTTGCAAAGCTTTACTTTGTCAAATATCACTTTTGGTTCTTGGAGAAAAAGGGGGCTACATATTTTTACAGAGCTTCTTATTTAGAAGTGAAAACTCTCAAATTAAAGCTGAGAGTCTGTACTTCAAGCTTATATCCATTGTAAAACGGTCACTTGAATGTATTGGATAACTGCTAAACTAGCGTCAGTGACGACATAGTTTATCCTTATGATGGATATAACACTAAATCATAACTTGCGTTAAGTGTCACTGTGATATAAATAGAAATTGCCTGCAACTTGTATCAATTTCTGTATTTAGCCAACAACACGTTCAGTTCAATAATGTCAACCATATTTATTGTCAGTTGTCACTTGTAACTAGAGAAAAAACTTAAGCTAAAACCGTTTGCTTGTCTTTGACAGGGAGAACATAGTAGTCCAACAAGTGTGTGGCTCACCCCCTAAATGTACACTATATTACCAAAAGTATTCGCTCACCCATTCAAATGATCAGAATCAGGTGTTCTAATCACTTGGCCTGGCCCCAGGTGTATAAATTCAAGCACTCAGGCATGCAGACTGTGAAACAAGACATTTGTGAAAGAATGGGCCGCTCTCAGGAGCTCAGTGAATTCCAGCGTGGAACTGTCATAGGATGCCACTTGTGCAACAAATCCAGTCGTGAAATTTCCTCGCTCCTAAATATTCCACAGTCAACTGTCAGCTCTATTATAACAAAATGGAAGCGTTTGGGAAAAACAGCAACTCAGCCACGAAGTGGTAGGCCACGTAAAGTGACGGAGAGGGGTCAGCGGATGCTGAAGCGCATAGTGCAAAGAGGTCGCCGACTTTCTGCACAGTCAATTGCTACAGAGCTACAAACTTCATGTGACCTTCAGATTAGCCCAAGTACAGTACGCAGAGAGCTTCATGGAATGGGTTTCCATGGCCGAGCAGCTGCAGCCAAGCCACACATCACCAAGTGCAATGCAAGGCGTCGGATGCAATGGTGTAAAGCACGCCGCCACTGGCCTCTAGAGCAGTGGAGACGCGTTCTCTGGAGTGATGAATCACGCTTTACCATCTGGCAATCTGATGGACGAGTCTGGGTTTGGAGGTTGCCAGGAGAACGGTACATTTCAGATTGCATTGTGCCAACTGTGAAATTTGGTGGAGGAGGAATTATGGTATGGGGTTGTTTTTCAGGAGCTGGGCTTGGCCCCTTAGTTCCAGTGAAAGGAACATTGAATGCTTCAGGATACCAAAACATTTTGGACAATTCCATGCTCCCAACCTTGTGGGAACAGTTTGGAGCGGGCCCCTTCCTCTTCCAACATGACTGTGCACCAGTGCACAAAGCAAGGTCCATAAAGACGTGGATGACAGAGTCTGGTGTGGATGAACTTGACTGGCCTGCACAGAGTCCTGACCTGAACCCGATAGAACACCTTTGGGATGAATTAGAGCGGAGACTGAGAGCCAGGCCTTCTCGACCAACATCAGTGTGTGACCTCACCAATGCGCTTTTGGAAGAATGGTCAAAAATTCCTATAAACACTCTCCTCAACCTTGTGGACAGTCTTCCCAGAAGAGTTGAAGCTGTAATAGCTGCAAAAGGTGGACCGACATCATATTGAATTCTATGAGTTAGGAATGGGATGGCACTTCAGTTCATAGAATGAGTAAAGGCAGGTGAGCGAATACTTTTGGTAATATAGTGTATTTCAGTCATGTTTTGTAAAACTGTTACTGTACCTGCGATGGTACTTGGTCAGATGCTTAACTTTTGCTACTGGATGTGTAAATGGTGACATTTGCCATTACTCACCTTGTTGAAGACTGCCCTGAATCCTCTCTGAAGCATTTCATTAGTCATCTGTTCTGCTCGAGCTGCCAAATATCAGACATTGCACATTTAATGACTGCAGAGGCACATGAGGAAGATAAGGGGGTTGTTATAACATTAGTGTTGCACAAAGAGAGGACAAAGACATCACCTGCCACCTTCAATGTCGTCACTACATTTTCCAGTTTTCCTGTGAGTCCAACATAGTTCTCAATTTTGAAGGTATTTTGATCCTTTGGTTCTGAGGCCAGCATCCTCATTTTATCCAGTCTGGCGTCTTGGACCTGAAACCACAGTGCAACATGAAATGATGAAGTACTTTCCAATTCTGATATCTGGAAGATAAACGACACAGTTCTTTACAATGTAGGACTAAAAACTGGAATCAGGACTTGTTGTAGTATTTGAAATGTGCTTTCTACTCTTGTCTGAGTCGTACCGTCTGCATTTCAGTGGAGACTCACAAACAATCACATGCGATTGTTTTATCTGTTGAAGAAATAAGACACAATACTGAGACATCACTGCTTACCCCAATGACCAAGCAAGTTATGTTTTCTTCATGATATTTTTTAATAGTGCCATTCCTGTCAGGGTCAGTGGGATCTCCATCTGTGATTAGCACCAGAACCTTTGTTGCATTAGGAGTTGCACCTGCATCTGGGTTGTCAAAGATGTGCGACCTGTGGTGAATGTAAATGTACCACTTGTAATGATCAGAATCTACACACACGAATAGGTTGACATTTATCACTTAAACATGTTGTACTGTACCAGTTGTTTGTAATGCAACTGAACTTACAGCACATGTGTGAGGGCTCTGTGTGTGTTGGAGAGAGCCTTCATATGACGTTCTTTCATAAGTTTATCAAGCGCAGTTCCAGCTTCAAAGTCTTTGAAATCAAAAACTTTCTTGTAATGTGTGGAGAACTGAACTGCTGCAAACTGAAAAAGCAAACAATATACACATTATTCATATTTCGTATATCATACTGTATGTATTTTGGGAAATAAAATGTAGAAGTGCAGTGACCTTGAAAGATGTGTTCTTAAGGCTGTCCATTATGTCCACTATTAAATCTTTATTTTTGTTGAACTCTGCTTCAGTCATGCTTTTGGATCCATCAAATAGAAAGACCAGCTCCACATTTTTCTTGGTGTATTCTGAATTGATCCAAATTTTGAAAGAATAAGTAACCATGTCAAAAATATTCTAGATAATATGATTACAAATTAATTTTACCTTGGAAACCAGTAGTAAAAGAGTTGGTTGGCTGAAGATGCGTGATGTTGTGACAGGCCGTGTTCAGATAGGAGTTCTCATTGTATTCTTGGGCAGCACTTGGGCCACAAGCCTACATTAGATCAGATCAGATCAGAACATAACATTTTATCATTTAATGATTTTTTTTTATTTTTTTTAAAGCGTGACAGCAAATTTGAAGGCCATCAATTGTTTCGACGGTTTGCATAAACTGCCATTTACCACAACATTAACTAATGCATTACCATCAGGAAATACTCTTGCCATGAAGTGGTGGATGCAGTATACCATGCATGATCTATCTATCCATCTATCTATCTAACTGTATCTTATATTTTCTCTCTATTTATAGTCAAAGTGTTTTTTAATGTAATTTCACCCACATATAGCAGGTGCGGTACATAGTGCATAAAAGTGTATTGTAATTTTGCTCTGTTTACTGTAATTTGGCTGTTAAGCAGGCATGTAACTCCCCAGTGAAACAAGTCACCAAGGTATGTCACATTTTATTGGAAAGGCATTGTTCCATACAATATGGATATAATGTGTTTGTTATATGTAGTACCACTACAGAGGCACAGGGCTCAGATTCTGTTTGGAATGCAAACTGCGATTAAATGTGTTAATTTGTTTAACGCGTTAACTTTTTTGTAATTAATTAATTGTAATTACCGCTTTTAAGTCCCACCCCTAGTTCATTTATGAAAGGAATGAAACAGTTTTTGAATAAATTTGAGTCAGTTCTCAAATATCACTTTTGATTCCTTAAGAAAAACTTTAAGCTTATATTCATTATAAAACAGTCACTTGAATTTACTGGAAAACAGCTAAACTAGTGTCAGTGATGATATAGTTTATCCTTTTGATGGATATGACCCTAAACCATAACTTGCGTTAAGAGTTAGTGTGATATATATTGAAATTGCCTGTAACTTGTATCATTTTCTGTAAAGTTCAATAATGTCAACCATATTTATTGTCAATTGTCACTATGAACTGGAGAAAATCTTCCGCTAAAACTGTTTGCTTGTATTTGACAAGAAGAACATACTAGTCCAACAAGAGTGTGGCTCACCCTAAATGTATTTCAGTCATACTATGTAAAACTGTTACAGTACCTGCGATGGTAGTTGGTCAGATGATTAACTTTTGCAACTGGATGTGTAAATTGTGACATTTGTCATTACTCACCTTGTTAAAGACTGCACTGAATCCACTTGGAGACATTTCATTAGTCATCTGTTCTGCTCCAGCTGCCAAATATGAGACATTGTACATTTAATGACTGCAGAGGCACATGAGGAAGATATGGGGGTTGTTTATAACATTAGTATTGCACAAAGAGAGGACAAAAACATCACCTGCCACCTTCAACATTGTAACTACATTTTCCAGTTTTCCTGTGAGTCCAACATAGTTCTCAATTTTGAAGGTATTTTGATCCTTTGGTTCTGAAGCCAGCATCCTCATTTTATCCAGTCTGGCGTCTTGGACCTGAAACCAGAGTGCAACATGAAATGATGAAGTATTTTCCAATTCTGACATCTGCAAGATAAACGACACACTTCACAGATTCACAAATAATCACATATGATTGTTTTATCTGTTGGAGAAATAAAACACCATACTGAGACACCACTGCTTACCCCAATGACCAAGCAAGTTATATTTTCTTCATGATATTTTTTAATAGTGCCGTTCCTGTCAGGGTCCGTGGGATCTCCATCTGTGATTAGCACCAGAACTTTAGTTGCATTAGGAGTTGCACCTGCATCTGGGTTCTCAAAGATGTGGGACCTGTGGTGAATGTAAAAGTACCACTTGTAATGATCAGAATAAAAAAAGTTTCATCTAAACACATGAATAGGTCAACATTTATCACTTAAACATGTTGTACTGTACCAGTTGTTTGTAATGTAACTGAACTTACAGCACATATGTGAGGGCTTTGTGTGCGTTGGAGAGAGCCTTCATATGACGTCCTTTCATTAGTTTATCAACGGCAGTTCCAGCTTCAAAATCTTTGAAATCAAAAACTTTCTTGTAATGTGTGGAGAACTGAACTGCTGCAAACTGAAAAAAGCAAACAATATACACATTATTCATATTTCGTATATCATACTGTATGTACTTTTGGAAATAAAGTGTAGAAATGCAGTGACCTTGATAGATGTGTTCTTAAGGCTGTCCATTATATCCACTATTAGATCTTTATTTTTGTCGAACTCTGCTTCAGTCATGCTTTTGGATCCATCAAATAGAAAGACCAACTCCACATTTTTTTTGGTGTATTCTGAATTGATCCAAATTTAGAAAGAATATTTAACCATATCAAAAATATTGAAGATATTATAATTACAAAAGAATTTTACCTTGGAGACCAGGAGTAAAAGTTTTGCTTGGCTGAAGATGCGTGATCTTGTAACAGACCGTGTTCAGGTAGGAGTTCTCATTGTGTTCTTGGACAGCACTTGGACCACAAGCCTAGATCAGATCAGATCAATCAGCAATCACAATCAATCAACAATCACAGCAAATTTGAGTGTCCTCAATTTTTTTTCGAGAGGTTACATGAACTGCCATTTACCTAATGCATTAACTAATGCATTTCCATCAGGTAATAATCTTGCCTTGAATTGGTGGATGCAGTATGTCATGCATGATCTATCTATCTAGGCATCTATATGTATGTATATACAGCTTATATTTTCTCTTTATTTATAGTCAAAGTGGTTTTTATTGTCATTTCAACCACATATGGCAGGTGCAGTACATAGTGTATAAAAGTGTATTGTAATTTTGCTCTGTTTATTGTAACTTGGCTGTTAAGCAGGCATGTAACTCCCCAGTGAAACAAGTCACCAAGGTAAGTCACATTTTATTGGAAAGGCATTGTTCCATACAATATGGCTATAATGTGTTTGTTATATGTAGTACCACATCAGAGGCACAGGGCTCAGATTCTGTCAGGCAAGTCACCATGTGGTGCATAGTTGATGGGAAACTGTGTGGATGTTTATGGATTTGATATAATATTGAGACATAACAAGACATTCTAACATGCTGACTGTGAAATTCAAAGTTTGGCCGCAAGTTTTCTCTGTCAGTGCGATGCTTTTTATCAGTGGAGAGAGTTGCTTCCCTAGTTTCAAATGACAAATAGAGCTAAGTGGATTGTGTGTACTGCTGTGCTCCATTTTGACTCTCCTCATAGTTATGGCGCTTTTATTCATTCACTAAAATATTCATATTAGCCACACATTTTGAATATAATACACTTGGCTACAATATGTATTTGGATCAAGAATATAGATTTTAATGTTGCAAACCATTACTTTCTACTGTGTTTTTATGTATGACGTCAGCGACTAGTCGACGTCAACTCAACTTTCACCACATATTAGTCGACTTCAAAAAATTGGAAGTCGTTCAACCCCAGCTGTACACATTCACATGGTGACATATATATTGTTCATTTTTAATAATTTGTTCAGAATCCTTTTCAGGCAAAGACTGTCTGAAGTCAGAAACGTGTAAACATCACCAGAGGATGAGTTCTGGGTTGCTTTCACAGTATTTTTTGGGTCATTATCCATGTGTACTGTGATGAATTGTCCATTCAGCTTGGCTTCATTTGTTTGAATCTGAGAGGATATCTCTATACACCCAGTGCCACTGGAAGCCATGCATTCTTATGCATCACACCACCTCCAATGTTTTTTAGGGGTGATGTTGTATTCTTCGGATCACAAGCCAGTCCAATCCTTTTCCATATGTTTTCTTCTCATCACCCTGGTACATGTTGATCTGAGCTTCCTGTGCCTAAAGAATGCTGTCCTAGAAGTGGTCTGACTTTTTGAGATTTTATTTTTAATGTTTGACAGTGTCTTTTTTTTTCTGTTCTTGATGTTTATGGATGTTTTGCACCTTGGGATTAACCTTCTGTATTTGCTCTTATAAAGTCTTGTCTTTATGGTAGACTTGTGATGTTGTTAAATGTTTTCCAAAACTGGATTTTTATCAGATTTATCTCATTTATCTCTCTGCTGGAATTTATTTTGTTTTTGCAGCCCTAAGATAGCCTGTTCCATTTGCATTGACATTCCAACTAAATAATCAGTTTATGTATTTATCCGACAACACGTAGAAAAACTTCAGCTAAAACTGTTTGCTTGTCTTTGACAAGGAGAACATACTAGTCCAACGAGTGTGTAGCTCACTCCCCAAGTTTATTTCAGTCATATATTGTAAAACTGTCATTGTACCTGCGATGGTACTTGGTCAGATGCCTAACTTTTGCTACTGGATGTACAAATGGTGACATTTGCCATTACTCACCTTGTAGAAGACTGCACTGAATCCACTTGGGGACATTTCGTCAGGCATCTGTTCTGCTCCAGCTGAAATGACATTGTACATGTAATGACTGCAGAGGCACATGATGTAGATAACAGTGTTGTTATGACACTAGTGTTGCACAAAGAGAGGACAAAGACATCACCTGCGTTCACCTTTGTTACTACAGTTTCTAGATTTTCCAGGAGTCCATCATAGTTCTCAATTTTGAAGGCATTTTGATCTTTTGGTTCTGAAGCCATGTCCCTAAATTTATCTAGTTTGGCGTCTTTGACCTGAAACCAGAGTGCAACATGAAAGGATCTGCAATATAAACGACACAGTTCAGTACAATGTAGGACTAAAAACTGGAATCAGGACTAGTTGTAGTATTTGAAATGTGCTTTCTACTCTTGTCTGATTCATGCATGAGAGTGGCGACTTGCAATCGTGATTGTTTTATATGTTGAGGAGATAAGACACAATACAGAGACATCACTGCTTACCCCAATGACAATGCGAATTATGTTTTTTTCATCATATTTTTTAATGATGTTGTTCTTGTCAAGGTCATTGGGATCTCCATCTGTGATTAGCACCAGAACTTTAGTTGCATTAGGAGTTGCACCTACATCTGGGTTGTCAAAGATGTGGGACCTGTGGTGAATATAAAAGTAACGCTTGTAATGATGAGAATAAACAAAGCTTCATCTAAACACATGAATATGTCAACATTTATCACTTAAACATGTTCTACTGTACCAGTTGTTTGTAATGTAACTGAACTTACAGCACATATGTGAGGGCTTTGTGTGTGCTGGTGAGATCCCTCATATGGGGTTCTTTCATAAGTTTATCAACGGCAGTTCCAGCTTCAAAGTCTTTGAAATCAAAAACTTTGTTGTAACGTGTGGAGAACTGAACTGCTGCAAACTGAAAAAAAAATAAAAAAACAATATACACATTATTCATATTAGGTATATCATAGTTTGGGAAATAAAGTGTAGAAGTGCTATGACCTTAATAGATAAGTTCTTAAGGCTGCCCATTATCTCCACTATGAAGTCCTTATTTTTGTTGAACTCTGCTTCAGTCATGCTTCTTGAGCCATCAAATAGAAAGACAAGGTCCACTGTCTTGTTTGTGCTTTCTGAAACAATGTTCTACAAATATTTAACCAGGTGAAAATATTAGGAGGTCATATGTTAGGCTCTCTAAATATCTGTTACCTTGGACAGCAGAGGAGTTGATTTGCTGATGATGGTCTCTCTTCTTGTAACACATGTTTTTCGGACAGGAATTCTCGTGACATCCATAGACTGCACTTGGCCTGCAAACCTTGACCAGATTGGAGGACAATGAAATTAATTTTTGATTTTGAATTGTTTTCATTCATTCACTGCAATTCAATTATATTTATATAAAACTGTTAAAGTAGTTCTGTTTCTGGTGAGTTAGCTGTTATAAGGACTGAATATAAGAGGTATCATAGGCAGGTTGGAGAATTATGCATTCGTTTAGGAGTGGATAGCTGTGAGTCATGATGATTGATGAGACCAGGACCACAGATGAGTTGGGGGGGGGGGGGGGGGGGGGGGGGGGGAAGGGAGATGAAGAGATGGACAAACAGCCAATAACATGCTATACAGTAGTACCACACAATGCATGAGTAGTAAGAGAGACGAAATTAGATAAAGAAAATTAGAGGATAGGTGCTTCATGCATCATCCCCCAGCAGCCGAGGCCTATAGCAGCATAACTAAGTGATAGTTTGGGGTCACCTGAGCTATGAGCTTTATCAAAAAGGAAAGTCTTAAGCCTTTAAAGTAGAAAGGGTGTCTCCCAAACCCGAAATGGGAAACTGAAGGTTCTGCCTCCCATTCTACATTTTGAAACTCTAGAAACCACATGTTAGCCAGCACTTTGAGATCGAAGTGCTCTATTGGGATGGTACTTTGAGGAGATGTAATGGAGCTTGGCCTTTAAGGGCCAAATTCTCTTCTGGAATATACAGGGAGCTGATGAAGAGAAGCTAAAACTAGTTTTTATTACAGACACATTGTATGTGTGGAAATCCTCTTACTTTCACTATTAAACATAGCCCTGAGTTCTATACTGTTGTTTTTCTTCAATTTGATTTCACCAAATGTTTAAGTGATTGCCGATCATGATCAATCAGGATTTTTTTCCGACCACATTTCTTCCTCAAATACAATGGTTCCCCACTATCCTTCCATCTCCTTAGATGTTTTCTCTGCTTGATGCATGCCAATGATTTGACCCTTCTCAAACAGACTAACATCTTTTCCACAACTACAGGATATGTCTTTAGACATGGTTGTTTAAAAAATAAGAATCTACTCATTGCATCAGCTGGGGTTAAATAACTTGTTGCCAGCTGAAGATAATCACCCATGCAGTAATTACCCAATAGGAGGCTCACACATATTTGCTTAGTTAAATCCAAGAGGCAACTTTTTTTTTGGCCAGGCAGTGTATGACCTTCTTGCTAATTACTGTCAGTGCTCTTGCTTCAGCATTTTGAACCAATTGGATGCTTTTTAAAGAGCTATTTGGACAGCCAGGCAGTAATGAATTACAGTAATCCAGCCTGGAAGACACAAAATCATGAACTAGTTTTTCAGCATCACCCTGAGACAGGATGTTCCTAATGTCATGACATTACGCAGGTGGAAGAAGGCAGCCCTGGTCACTTGCTTTATGTGCCAATTAAAGGACATATCCTCATCAAATAAAACCAAGGTTTCTCAGTACTGGAAAGCCATCCAGAGAAACTATATGATTAGATAGTGAATCTCTGAGTTGTTTAGGGCCAAATACAATGACTTCTGTTTTGTCTAGAAGTAGAAAGTTACAGGTCATCCAAGCCTTTACGTCATTAAGGCATGCTTGGAGTTTAACCAGCTGATTTGTTTCATCTCAATTCATGGATAAATATAGCTGAGTGTCATCTGCATAGCAACGGAAATGTGTTTGTTTCTTAATAATATTGCTAAAGGGAAGCATGTATAATGTGAGGAGTATTGATCCTAACTAAATTAGAATTTAGTTGTAGAGAAAGCACATTTTTAAAATAAATTAATTTGTGGTTTTTACTTACTATTAGTTCAGAGTGCGTGGAGTTTTCCACTATTGAAAGTCCAAAGTGCTCGACGGGCATTGTTGTGTCTGTGAGAGAAATGTCTGTGACAGTAGCATCTGATTAGAACTGTTTATAAAACAAAAACGATATCACCATTTCTTCGAGAAATATCTAAATGTCTGAACTTGTTTAGCCTGGCGTGTCATCAGACAGGTAACACGCCACTTGGAGTTCATTATGAAGCATGTTTCAACCGATACAGAGAAAAAAGATATCTCTGCATCAATTAGCAACCTCTGCAATCAGAGCCAGTTTGTTGTAACCAAATTAAACTCCACAGTGCTCAGATGACGTGTATGATGCTGTTACTCTTCTGTCCATCACCACATGAAGCCTTCTCAGATGATTTGAAGCAATTCCAGACCATCCGTAGTAGTGATGCTTTACGCTAAGTTTGGTCTGCCTTCCAGACTAGGACTTCCTCACACAGGCAGATATTTGGACTTGGCAGGTCATGAGGTGTGGTTGCCAATATAGTCAAGAATTTGCAAATAGTGCAACACCACTAAACGTAATACAGGTAGACTGGGATTAAGGATTAATCAGGGATGTGCAGATTAATGTTTTGGAGGCTTGAACCTTATTCATGCTGAGCTGCTGTTACCTTCAAAAACTGAGCAAGACCATATTTTATCAGAATCAATTGATCACATAACTAAAGGCCCTTTTTCAAGACTATTACATTCATAAACTTGAATTATTTATCTACATACCCATGGGAATTTATTCAGTAAAACGTAATTCCCGAAACTGACGTCTAGCAATCACCTAGAGAGAAGACATCTCACTTTTTTCTTGGAACTGCAAAAATGCTGTGTACTTGTGGTGGTTGCACAATAGTTTTTGCTGATATTTCTTTATTTGCAACTTCCCCATTATCTGCAACTTCTTGCTTTTAATGCTCCCAGTTAGTTCATTAATTTCACAAACATGTTCATGTACCTGGAACAATGATGCAAATATGGGTTTGGTCCAGATCAGAGTTGCACATTTCTTCAGATCCATCTAGCTGCGACGGTGCAGTGGGAAGTATTCTGTGGATAAGATCAACAACCATGAAAATAGTGATATTCTGTGCCCTATTTATAATTGTGCACGTAACAGAATTTATATCTGGGGCAGTGTTGCCAGATGTATGATAATTATTGTATTTATACAATAGTTTCAGGGCCTGTATGATATAAAAGGGCAATTATATGGTAGTTTACCATTTGACTGACAATGAATAAAGCCGTTGTTTCATTCAAATGGCCAAGCATCTGTGTTTATTCCTTAGCTTATTGTAGTTCTTTGCTCAGACCTCATTTGAAGGTGAATTATTTTTCATTTGTGAGGTCTGGTCATATTGACACCCATTTCACACTGATCAATATGAGTCATCACTCATACTTACCCTCCGCCCTCTTCAGATATGAATCGTAGCACTTTATTTTGAATGAAATATTCTTCCGTCGTGATGGTATGCTGAGTTGTGGCATCGATGTTGAAAGCCAAAGATACAGAGGTGGCTACGGTTTGAGAAAACAAAGTATCACATGTTGAATTACATGTTAAAGTTTTTGCCAATAAAGGATCAGAATTTATAAACCATACTTTTTACTAATACTGCTGTGCCCTCTTGACATCAGGGTGAATAGAAGTTAGGACACATCTGAATGACAGTTAAAGGAGGACTCAGACCCATCTGTAATTATAAAATCCTGTCTTCTGCCTTGGTTTTTATCTGCCTTGTAAATCCACAGATCTTCCAGTCAGGATACCTCTTTAACTTAAATTATTCCTTCAAACACTTTCCCCAGACACATGAAGCATCCCTTTTCACCTTGAAGATATATAATGTTTTATATCTTACCAACAGCCACCATATAGACGAGCCACACTACGTAATTCTTCAGATGCATCCTTTCCACTGATCAGTTCCGGACTTAGTGGCCATAAGGAGAAGATTACAGGCAAAAGAGGGGTCAGAAAAAGTGGGAGTGTCGTATAATTCATAAGAAGAGGATACTGACCGTAAGTCCTAACTTTGCATTCCTGGATCTATATTGGGTTAATTGCAGCAGTTTTTACCCTTTACACAGCACTCATTGAAATACTTGGAAATTCTAAAAATCCACCCTAGAGTGTTATTGTGGGGCATGGAAGACCTTTTTACTTTCATGAAAAGTTTTGTGAAGTATTTCATTTTCATGTCAAAAATCAAGTCCAATTAAGTTACCGTATATGGTTCATTGCCCTTAAGTGGTAAACAAATGTAAACATCTGTTTAGATCATTAGAACATAAGTACTGATTCAGACACTTGTGAACATGGACAACATCAGACCACTGTGGCCTTGCAGGTCATATTTGACCTGAGAATGTTGCCTTGATCTTTGCTGAGTGTCTGGGTGAAATGCTTCTCATCTTCACTGAGAGGCATGGGAACGCAATTCAAAATGTGTGTGGAAGTTATACCAAATATGGTTCTTCACTCACTTCCCATAAAGTGTATTAAGCCTATAAAGGGTATTAAGGGTTGAATTTAATCAGCTCTGGTCAGCAACTTGAGTTGCTGCATCAACTTGGAAAACAGTCAAAAATCTGATCATAAGGTTTCAACTGTTCCTAACCTGACATCTCATTATCAAAGCTGAATCAAGACTTCCACATCCACTATTTTCAACAGTTTCTGTTCTGTTTACTTCCAACGCAAAAAAACAAAACTTTTTTTTTTTTTTTTTTTTTATTCAGTGAACTCAAAAAACAGAAACCAATGTGACTCTAAATTTTCTGAAATGAAAGTCAAACAGCAAAGAGTTTAATCAGAAGTCTTTAATCATACAAATGTGCATTTGGTGACATTTGGGTTCCTTAGCAAGAAAAAAAGAACAAAGAAGACACCACGTCACAAGATATTTATCTCCTGCAAATGGGTTAAGGTCAGGTTAGGATGCAAAGGAGGATCAACGTTTTTTTGATCTCTGATGAACATCCCGGAAAAGAAAGGAGGGGTGAAGAAGAAGTACATAGATGTTATACTTATGACCTCAACTAAACTTAATACAACGGTTTAAGGCCGAACTTCTGGACAATAAAGATTCAAATTGCACAAAGGTTCAACCCAGTTGCATTTAAGGCTCGTCAGTGTAAATGAAAATGAGTATTTTTTTTTTTTTTTTTTTACTTCACTTTTCTGTTAAAAATAAAGACAGCATATGTATAGTTATTGTTTATAGGGACATATACAATGTATGGGCAAGCAAAATATATCAAAATGAATACACAATGCAGCAGAAACCTTTTTACCACATGAGAATCATACTATATATATATGTACATACAAACAATGACAGTGCAGAATAATACAAAAATAGAAAAAACTGAACAATTCCTTTATGTTTATAACAGTGTAACAGATGTGCTTATATTCTTAAAAATACATATTTAACTTGTTCAGTTCATTGTTAAACTTTTCATCATTCTTCTACTTACATTTCTGCAATATGGACTAAAATCCTTCCAAGAGATCAACTATCGATAAACAATTCATCCAGTTCACTGTACACATCATTCACTCAATCAATATACTAAAAAAGTTTAACATTTTAATAACCTCTCATATATCATCCAAGTAGAAAATGACCTGCTCGCTCAATAAATACCTGTGTAGAAGCCAGCATAGCCTGTGCATATCTCAACGCTCTCCATTAATCATGTTACATTATATCAGTGTAAACAACATTGGGTTATGACCACCAGTAATCACATGACAGAAGTGCCATACTGACTGATTTAATACTGAGATTTTGTGAAACTAAAGGCAGAACTGAAACAGTAGCTGCATTTACAGTGACACTATAGTATTCTACTAATAATCAGAATAAAATAGTAGCAATAGTAATTTAGCTCCTAATAACCATGTAAATTCTTGATCTGATGGTTTCTCTCTGGTTGGATTAAATCTATCCTTTCTGAGCATGTTTGTGCCTCATGGTGTAAACATCAGCTGATGAGTTTCCAGGAGGGACAGAAACATGGCAGGAGAAAAACAACGAGTTGTTTGAAAAGATGTACGAAATCCATGTGGACAGCAACGTTGGAAATGTGGAAACATCCTGTTGATCTTTTTCTACTGAATCAATTCAGTGTTGTCAAAAAAAAAAAAAAAAACTTCCAGCAACTTTGTCCACTTTGTCAATATAGCTCGATAGTGACTGATATTTTGGGCCACGTGAACTCATACATTTCATCACATAATTTTGTTAAACGTAATAGTAAAGTTGGAAAAATATTTTCTTGAAACTCAAGATCATGCATTTTTTTAGGCTATAGATTTGGAGTCGCTGGTAGATAGTTTACCTTTGGACAGAGTCAGGCTGGAAGTTTCTTTCTTTATGCTAAGCTAAGCTAACCGTCTCCAGCTTCACATCCAGGGAACAGACAAGAGTGGTTTCATCTTTTCATTTAACTCACCAAGGAGCTGATATTCCTTTACACCATTTCTTTAGTGACACTAATAATGACCCTCTGTGCACCCTGCGTGCTTTATAAGTTGAGCATGTATCAGGGCGCATTGACAGTGGCTAATTCATTGCAACCAGGTCCTCTATTGTATCCGCTGACTGTGAGCTGCCATTTTACTCTTAAAGATTGTCTTACGCTTCAGCAAGACAATCTTTTTCGTCTGGATCTTTTTCAGATTTGATGTCAGTCTCTGATGTGCTGACCATAGCCTGAAGAGCAGCTTTCTGCTCTCCCTCTTCCTCTTCCTCGTCCTCTTCTTGTCCCTCTTCTTGTCCCTCTTGACAGTCCCCGTATTTTTTCCTCTTAAAGCAACCCAGCTAGTGACAGACACAAGAAGAAGAATTAGACCCAACGCCAATACCGCTGTCTCAATGGTCATTGTTTAATTATTGACCTCTAGCATTGAATGTATTCTGAACTACCCCGCCCACAATGTCTTTGTGTTGGAAAGCTGATCTGGAATCTCTCTGTTGGGAACTGACTATGCTCTGGCAAAGATCTAGCAGGCCTATCAGATGGTTTGGGCGGGCTTCATGTGGTGATGAACACAAGAGTAAGAATAACGTAGTCTTACACGTCATGCTCTTACAATAAAATAGCTCTGACTGGATGTTGGATTATCCTTCTTTTTTGTACTGGTTGAAACACACCCCATAATGAAATCCAGGTGATGCCAGGCTCACACTCTGTTAAGAACTGTATCTGGTAACACCAGGCTACTCTGAATGTGGACATAAAAGGAAGTCTTCTTCAATCTGGAAATCAACTCTCACCTTAAACATGATGAGTGTTGCTATGATCAGAAACAAGAATCCCAATCCGACCCCAGTTGCGCAGATCAGAAAGTTATCTGGGGGAAATATTAACTCAATCCGAACCTCGGTCTGTTGAAAGCAGAAAAGAGAGAGGTTCTCAAAGTCGTACATAAGTCTTGTGAATGAGGATGTTTCTAATAATTTTGACTGAATGTACCTTTCTCTTTGCTGGACCCGAATTGTGAGACTTCTCCTGTGTAAGATAAGCATGATAAATGAGAGAAACCGATAAAAGCTATTCTTTTAAATTGTGTTCATTACTTTTGAAAGACGTCAACATACCTCGTGTTTATTAGAAGCAAGCACGTATCGGTCCGTGTCATACTTAACCTCTATAAAACTTTTAAACTTAACCTCTGCATTGTCTCCAGTATATCTTTTAAGAAACGGGATATTCTGTAAAATAAGACAATTGAAGTTAAATATAATTTCAGCGTGCTGTGTATTCTATCAGTGTGTCCACATTTTGCTGCTTCATACCGCTGCTTGCTCTTTCAGGTTCTTAAATTGTACATCTCCCAACAGTTTGAACTCGGTGTGTTTCTCCAGGTTGAAACTTTCGCACACTATGGCCGTGCAAGTTGTGTTTGGCGAGCATGGCTGTAACACAACAACCGTTCATTTTATTGGGGGATTTGTAATTTCACAGCTAGAATGTTTTGATGCTTAAAGTATTGTACATACATAGGATTTCAGTTCAGTCCTGCACGTTGTTTGGTTCTTAAAAAAAGAAAAGGAAAAAAAAGCAAGGTTAGCATTGGGGTTTTATCACTTAATACACGGCAGTATTATCAGTAAGAAGGTGTTCACGTTTGATTACCTCCTGCGCCAAGACTTTGTAGTTGTATATTTCAAAGTCATGATCCAGTTTAGGTGTGAAGGACAGGGTCACGTTGACAGGAAAATGCTTAAAACCAATATTATTAATCTGTAAAGAGTGAGAAAACATAGGTCCATTTAACATTTTTGAAAAATAAAACACATACAACTATTATTTTATATGTTAGGTTTTGCTTGCTAGCAGGCTAGTGAGCTATGCTGAGTTTCTCAGAGTGCGTCAAACTAACCAATTTTAAACAACACATACTTTAGCTGAAATCACTGCAGAAAAAATAAAAGACATCTGAGTAGATGGTGCGTAGGAGGCGGAAGGAGGGAGAATTTCCTGCACTTGTTTGGCCACTGAGATGTAGACGAGGAAATGTGTCTCATATCAGTCACAGTAGTTGTGGTCTGTGTTGCCACAGTGTGTAGTTACAGTTCCGGGAAGGTACACATCAGGCTACAGTGCAGGGTACAATGCTAAGCCGTGCAACTGATGTGCAACCATAAATCAGGCTTTAGACGCCAGGCATTGTGAAAACCTAGATTCCCCGTCAAGGAAAAAAAATCTAGCCCTAATTTCAAAATCTTTTTATGTAGAGTGAAAAAAGCAGTCAGTGGTGTCAGTATTTGGCCGTTTCTGTTTGACGATCGGTTGATCACCTTGAACACCTTAATGGAAAAATATTACAGAATTATTAAGTGTCTGACCTGGTAGGTAGTAACGATTTTTTGAGGTGCAGCGTCCTCTGCTGTGAAGTTCAGATAGTTTACAGAGTCACTCCTGAAAATAAAACAAGATGATCACAAGATGCAGGAGACTGGATTAATTAAATCAAACGGAACAGAATAAATTCGAAATATAATTTATAGTGCCACTTACTCGGTTATTGCCATTTTGATTTCATATTGTACAGGGATAGTTTTGGTCATGGACATGTTCTTGCTGGAGACCGCGTTATCACTAATGAGTAAAAAAATAAAAACATAATAAAATAAAATATCTGTTCTGAATATGAAATCATGAGAAAATGTCTCATGTATTTGATTTTTTTTTTTTTTTTTAAGTGCTTTCACCTATTTCCAACAATCTTCATTGAGGCTGTGTCATCCCACTCGTGATTATTTAAGACGCGGAAATAGGTATCAAATGTTGCCTTCATGGAAAAAAGGAAGAAACAGTGATGTTAGACTCAAAGCGAAAGTCTCAGAGAGCTGTGAAACGGCGAGTGTTATGACTCACGTAGCTTCTGCTGCGAAACACAGGAAGGCTGATGCTACATATGGTTTTGTTGAACACTCCCTCCAGGTCGTCGCAGCTGTGGAGCGTTGATCTGGTGGACTGTATGAGATCAGAAGATGGTTTTGAGGGCAGTGCTGTGACCGTTGTGACAGTTAAATCTGTCAGTGTTTTGAAATGCTTTGTTACTGTGAGGTGTTATGAATACTCTCATCCTGCACATCCTGTGTGGCTTTCAACGAAGACCGGGTTTCAACTAAATTCTGATCTGTTTCCTTCGTGTGTGGCACAGAAACCAAAGGAAGTTTTCACATATGCACTCATTTGCCTGTTTATTAGGTACACTAGTGAATACATTCTAATGTAACAATTCTGCACTAAATTCCCCTTCATGGCTTCAGTTAAATGTGTTAAAGGTGATAAATCAACTGGATGATCATTTTGGAGGATGTAGTTTGTGGTGCAGAGTAAAATTGTGTCGGTACAACACGACACAATTCAGTAGAACCACAAACCGCAGCCTCCAAAATGAAAGCACAGCTGAATCAACAGCTCTCCCAGTTGTTTTAGACAAATGTTAAACACCATAGCCGTCAAGAAGATTAAGAGCAGGATTGTATGTTTTCACGGTTGTACCTAATGAACTGGCAAGTAGATGTAGAAGAGCTGATAACAGAGCATTTCTGAGCACTCTTTCTAAACTACATTCAAAACTAATATAAATATTAGTAGGAATTAATCGTAAACTAGCTCAGTGGTGTGACAACATGCTGCAGCTTAATGTCTAAGTCACCTTGTTAGGCAGCATCCTAGAGAATGAGAGTCCTGGAGGATAGTGCATAGTAAGGCTGGTGTTGTATGAGTCGTCGCCGTGGTTGGTGAGGTTAATAGACACTTTGAAGTCGTTAGTGTCCTTCACCAGCAATGTTGGAGACCTAAGAGACAAAGTACTTCTTACATTTGGTCACAGGTCACTAATCTGACATTTGCTGCGCAGCGTTGGTCATATACACGTACCCGAAGTTGAAATCCACCGTAAGTTCGGCAATACAAGTGTCATTTTTTCTGCAATGCTTTGCGAAGGGAACCTGTAAAAAAAAAAAAAAAGGACAGAAAATGAAATTTTGTACGGATATTTCAGCAAAACCGATTAAACCTGATGTCAATAGTAGGGTCTCAAACGCTGACAAACTTGTTAATGTAATGACATCTGCTAGACATCTGCATAGTCATTGGCTGTGTTTACAGTCCATGAACTCTAGTATTCTACTTATACCACTAATAACTAAGAATGAAAATGTCTCATGTAATCACCTCAATCAGAAGAGACTCTGATAATCTGTTCAATAGAAATATCTGATCTCCTAATAACCATGTCTGCTGGTTTCTCTCAGTTCTGTTTGCTCCGCGTGGGCTAAACATCAGGTGAAGCGTTTCCAGGAAGGACAGAAACATGGAGGTAGCAAAACAACGAGTTGTTCAAACAAGTGTTTGAAAAGATGAACAAAGCCGGAATCCACGTGGACGGCAACGTTGCAGACATCTTGGTCATCTTCTACTGAATTAACTCAGTGTTAAAGAGTATTGGGGGAAAAAAAGAGCTTCTTTGTCTTCTATTATACAGTTTCTCCATTGATTTGATGCTCCACAGCAGCAAAACCACTTTGTTGATGAAGTTTTTATAGTGGTTGATGCGTCCATGTGAACAGTTAAGTTAGATTCTCTGATCTCTGATGATTCAGTCAGGTTGAAGAAATGTAAATGTAGGCACGTGTTAATTTGTTTTGTTTTTTAGCATTTAGCGCTAGCATGACTTTAGATTCAAGTATGGACAATTTAGCCTGACACTTAAAACCAGTGCAGTCTCATTCGGCAGCGATGGATTTTACCCTCTCTACCCTTCAGTCGTTGATGTAACTGCTGATTTGTAAGTTTCTGCAATTTATTAAATAAATAAACTGATTTTTTGTTCCACATATTGATGTAAAGTACATTTCAGATATGTATAGACAGTCTTCTCACTGTCGTAACCTTACATCAACGGAAGACTGCCTCGTGCTGTCCGCGTTCAAGGCGGTACTCGAGCTTTCACTCTCAGCTTGGCTGAAGTTCAATTTGACAGCGAGGGGTATTAATGTGTCTTTCACACATTTCTGCAGGACAAAAAAGAAAAAAGAAAATAAAAGATCTGCATATTGGTGAAGTACATTTCAAACAGTTTCTGAGCACCAAGCTAAAACACTATGTCCATAATAATAATAATGATAATGATAATAATAATGAAGAGTATATGTATGAATAGTATTAATTAATATCCATACAGGCATGAAGATGGAGTGGTTGAAGCAGGTTTTTCCAGCAGTCAGCTCACAGGTAGACGTAAGATTCCTGGTTTTCCTATCAGTTTGGTTGAAGAAGCCTCGATATATTGGTCTCGTCGGATCCATGGCAAGAGTGTACGAGATTTTCACCCCGGAGTTCGCTGCCACCGCAAAGGCACACATCATATTTAAAATAAAAAAAAAAAAACGACAAACACTGACAAAACTTTGTTATTGAACATCACGTTACCGGATGAGCTCCCTACCCTTGCTCTTTGTTGCCTCCTCCTTATTAAAGCAGACTGTTACGGTAACCATATGTAAATTTACATCTGTTTTGGCCGGGCACTCAAATTTCTCTGTGTTTATCTCCGCAGGGTGATAAGACAGACTGGAAATGACATCAAAGACGGGCTTGGAGCTGAAAGACATTG
The DNA here is from genome assembly GCF_963514085.1 of Chelon labrosus. Classification (NCBI taxonomy): domain Eukaryota; kingdom Metazoa; phylum Chordata; class Actinopteri; order Mugiliformes; family Mugilidae; genus Chelon; species Chelon labrosus. Next base: position 12,540,557 of record NC_140338.1, read on the forward strand.
TTTATAGTCAGTTGTTAGACTTTTCTGCTTAGAAGGACGGCTCAACAAGACGCTCATGACAATGTGATTTCCTTTTTTTTTTCTTTTTTTTTCTTATGGCTTTGAGGACTGAGGGTTTAGAAACATATGCATACAGGACACAGTCACATAAATGATGTATCCATACCGCAACACAGCCACAAAGCCCTGTGATCCAACAACAATATCTGGGAGTCCGTCCTCCCCGAGGTCGAAGTCGCCGTTGATGGACTGTCCAAAGAATCTAATCTCACGATCTATTTTCGTCCCCGTGATTCTCTGGAAGGAGAGATGTGACAAATGAAGCTGACACTTCAAGGTGATCATTAGAGAGATGGCGGAGACAAATGCTGCACATTTACACATATTGTTCTTCGCCAAGAACATTTGATAGAAAGACCTTACTAATACTAAGCAAGGCCTCTCTTTGCCCTCAAAAGATGTAAACGTTGGAAAACATTCTCTGCTGCATATGTGGCCAATCTCCCATCTCCCAAAAGTGGAGAGATCGGATGACTGGGCAGGCTACTGAACTCACAAGCATGTTCAAGAAACCAGTTTGACGTTTGCTTTGCGACATGGAGCACTATTCTCCTGGAAGTCGCCATTAGAGGATGGTAATCTGTGGTCATGAAGGGGTGGTCATGAGCAGTGATCTCTTCCTCTCCGGTGAATGTGGGCTGTCGCTCTATTTCCTCATCTCTTCTATTTTCCCACGCTGTCATAATCAATCCGTCTTTCCATGGTCATCTTAGAAGCTTTCATCAGCCTTCAACAGTTTCATCAGCCTTCACCAACACCGGCGTCTAGACCATGTCTACCTGTATCGTCTACTATGATACAGTCACTCTCGTCTAACCGATTTTGAAAGTTCATGTTCATGTTTCTTCAACAAATGTTCATTCTTCACCTACTTGATCCTCAAATCACAGCTTCTTGGTATTAAGGGGCTTGAGTGCCCAAGAAAAGATTCATTTCAGAAGCAGCAACATGTTTTCTCCATGGATTCATACCATCTGCATCTCCAGAAATGGAGATTCATCAGACCAGGCTACGATTTTCCTCCCATTTTCAACTGTCTAGTTTTGGCGAGGCTGTGTCTACTGCAGTCTCAGATTTCTGTTCTTGGCTGATAGGATTTGAGGTTGGATGAGCTCTGAGTCTGAACAGCTTGTCTGCCCAGTGGTGTTAATATAATGTTTGCCACAGGACTGACTTGAGTCTATTATTACATGAAGAAGCTGTTGCTCCACACAATGCTTGTTGTTGGTATTTCTATAGGCATACAGGGTAAAGATAAAGGTTTGTGAAAGTAAATATTAAAATCACTAACAAATGCTAGACTAGATCCAACCACATTGATCACTTTCATCAGTGCCTCCCCCAGTGCCCACACCACATTGTCCATTTAAAAAAATTAAAGAAATCTGAAATAATCTCCGTCCTACCTGACTGAAAATGCTACGTATGCCTTTGTGTCGGTCACCAAGGTAGATGTACACAGCGCCCCTGTTATCATCCTCAAGGGGGGCTCCGACAGCAACGTCGCGGAGTCCGTCCCCATTCAGGTCTGCAAGACTGGATATGGTGGAGCCAAATCTACCCATGGATGGTGCCGTCACATTCAGTGCCATTTTCAGTTGTGGCTACAGCAAATATGGATGTAAATTTGCTAATTAGAATAAGAAACACATTTAATTTCTGACAGTAATCCAAGCCTTAGTCACCGCCCACCTCATCAGTCAGTTTGTAGATGTAAATCCGGCCTTCTTTCTTCTCGTGAGGCTGGTAAAACAGCGGAGCTCCCACCAGCAGGAAATCAGTATCATTGTCTGAGTTAATATCCAGTGTGCACAGCTCTGCACCGAAGTAGGAACCAATCTGAAAAGTTGAGAAGTTAAAATCATTATACAGTCCTTGAAATGTTTTACAAAACTTAACTTAAGTATTGCACTTCACACAGTTCTTCTACGTTGTTGTTGCAGTTTTTCAAACAATGGCAATACAAGCAAGTAATCTGGTTTCCTCTCTCTAACCACTGAAGAAATGTTCCCCTTGTGTATAAAGTCAGTATAGTGCATCAGATTTTATCATGTGCGTTCATCAAACATAATGCAGCAAAAAGAAGCTGGTCTCAACTAGTGCATTTTTCTGCTCTTTAGAGTCTGTACAATAAATCTGATATAAATCAAATAAACTGAAGCTTTTTCAGTTACACATTTACCAACCTGGTCATTCTTAATTCTTTGGAAAACAGTCCAATTATTTCCATTGTGACTGAAAAGCACGACCTGTCCATTATGCTCAGACCTCGGTGCACCCGTAAAATATAGAGGCTTGCCACTCTTCTGTCCAATGGAAACAGAGTATCCTGCAACAGTGTCAGTCACAAATGAAATAACCGACTAAATATCCAATTACAACACATATACAGACTATTTCATTTTTTTATTTTTTTTATTTAAGAAATTAAAAGAAATATTTTAATTTGCCTTAGAGAGAAATGAGTTTACCCATGTAGGAGTCCATTTCCATTTCATTGTCTTGAATTTGCGTTTCCTTTTTTTCTTTAAACTCTTGGAGAGAACCTTTCCAGGTGTTTGTTCCGACTGAACCCAACACTAAAGTGTCCTGTAGACAGAAAAGTCAGAAAATGTCAATAGCTATGTTGGTAGATTCAAAGCTACTCCTCCCAAGAAAGCAATGCATACGAAATCTGTTAATTTAATTAAAAAAAAATTTAAAAAAATCAACTAAACAGAAATGAGTTGTCCCTGTTAAGCATAAGTGTATCATGGTTGCAGCCAATCAGCTGTTGCTTACTGTGAGATTTCTGCCTTCAGCCTGGTCTAAGATAAACTGACTGACTCGGCCAAGAAAATTCAGCCATTTCTAGCTGCAAAGTTCTTTGGTTTCTTTAGTCGTGGGTTGTCTCTCAGTGACTTTGTATACATTATGTAGACTGAGCCAGTTTTTTTTTGTTTTTTTTTGCTCCATCACAACCACTGTTTTTTTGTTTGTTGTTTTGAGCGGCAGCTGGGCCTTTTAGTTTTTGATACTTGACAGCCGTTGATAAGGGAACACATGCGCCTACTTCCTGGAGATCATTGTTGACTTGCTGTTATTGACATGAAAGAGAGATTTCTTCATCATGTCATTTCTGCTCATCCTTGAGTTTTGTTTTTTTACAGAATAATTTTTACTTTCTTGCTTAATGTAAATGTCAAGCCGTGCCATATCATTTCATCTTAGATGTCCTAAAGGGATTCTTAATGTCAGGAATGTTTTCCTTTCTTGGTCCTTCATCAGTGCCGAGTGTGGAGTAAAATCTTTGGTCTTCTTTGGTCTTTAAGTAGTTCATGCTCTTTGAGGTGTGTTTCATTCTCCACTATGAATCTTTCTCCACAAACATGAAAACCAGCATGAAACAAACATGACTGTAGATGACTATTGGTGACTATTGATGACTGTGGTTGACTATTAATGACTACAGCCGACTATTGATGGCTGTTGATGACTATGGGTGACTACAGCTGACTACTGATGACTATTGATGACTTTGAATGACTACAGCCGACTTTGAATGACTACAGATGACTATGATTGACTATTGATAACTATTAATGACTCTGGATCACTATGGATGACTAAGAATGTCAGACAACAACCTAGGGAAGGACAAGGTTAGAGACAGGGCCATATATACAGACAAGGGCTTATAGGGCAACGGACAGAGCACAGGTTAGAGCAATCACACAGGAGGGGAAAGGATAAAGACAGGAAGTCCAACTAACTATTTCAATATAAAACAGGAAACAAGAAAAAACAAAGAGAACGTCCAAAACATAAACACCATGACACTAGAGTCTGTAACTACCAGATTCTTTGATCTTGCTCTCTTTACCCGGTGAATGGTACTTTTAATGGCCCATTAATTCCCACAGACTTCACACCCTAGTTATGTGAGTTTCAGGTGGGCACCATCCACAGATATTCCTAATAAAACCAAACCAGTCTAAAGAAGAAGCCACTATCTATCTTCGTTACTTTCACCTGCCCCGCTGCAGACTTACCCCTTTTCCCTGCCAGTTAGCAAGCATGGTGTAAAAGATGGCTCACCTTGTAGGACGCAGCACTGAATCCACTCTGAGACATTTCATTGGTCATGTTTCCCGCTTGAGCCACTTTGGAGCCTATTTATGAGAGTGATAAATGTTACAACTGCAGTGTCGCATCATGAAGATTGAATTTTCACTTCCTGACGTCTGTGGTAGAGCCAAGGACTTTGAACAAACTCAGGTCCACCACCCTCTACAGAGCACCATTATCAGTCACAGAAGCACATTCAGTAACAGACTGCTGTCTCTATTATACTCCATAGACAGGTTTTATATATCTTGTATATTTTCATACACATTCTTCATGTATTTACCTCTATATATATTTGTATATAACTCTTTATATATATCATGTCCTCTTATATATTATATCTATTATATATTTACATTTATACATCCTATTTGCCTTATGTTTGTTACATTTCCCTGTATAATACACTGCCTGGCCAGAAAAAAAACTCACCACCCAAACAAAAAGGTCACACACTCTAATATTTCGTTGGTAGTAGTTTTGATTATAGCACACATTTGCTGTGGCATTGTTTCAGTAAGCTTCTGAACTGTCGCAAGATTTATTTCCATCCAGTGTTGCATCATTTTTCACCAAGATCTTGTATTGATGATGGGAGAGTCTGACCACTGCGCAAAGCCTTCTCCAGCACATCCCAAAGATTCTCAATGGGGTTAAGGTCTGGCCTCTTTGGTGGCCTATCCATGTGTGAAAATGATGTCTCATGCTCTCTGAACCACTCTTTCACAGTTTGATCCCAATGAATCCTGGCATTGTCATCTTGGAATATGCCCGTGCCATCAGGGAAGAAAAAATCCATTGATGGAGTAACCTGGTCATTCAGTATATTCAGGTAGTCAGCTGACCTCATTCTTTGGACACATAATGTTGCTGAACCTAGACCTGACCACCTGCAGCAACCCCAGATCATAGCACTGCCCCCACAGGCTTGTACAGTAGACACTAGGCATGATGGGTGCATCACTTCATCTGCCTCTCTTCTTGCCCTGATGTAATGGTTCCCCACTATCCTTCTAGTTTTTAATAATGCGTTGGGCAGTTCTTAACACCATTGATTTGACTCTTCTCAAACAGACTAACATCTTTTCTACCACCACGGGACGTGTGTTTCAACATGGTGGTTTAAGAAATGAGAAGCTACTCATTGCATCAGCTGGGGTTAAATAACTTGTTGCCAACTGAAAGATAATCACCCATGCAGTAATTATCCAATAGAAGGCTCATACCTATTTTCTTAGTTAAATCCAGGTGGCGGCTTTTTTTGGGCCAGGCAGTCTGTATATGTCTCTCTGTATTGATGCTACTGGATACAGAAATTTCCACAGGGGAAACCTTTTTTTGTAACATTATTGATAAAACACAGATAACAAAAACAACATCACCTTCCATGGTGAAGATCCTTTTCTGAAAATTTTCCAGTATTCCTGTGAGTCCGTCATAGTTCTCAATTTTGAAGGTGTTGTTCACTTTAGGTTCTGAAGCGATGGCCTTAAATTTATCCAGATTGACGTCTTTGACCTGAAACCAGAGTGCAACTTGAATTTATGACGTCATTACTCAAAACTGGAGTCTAACTGTACTATTTGTGCATAGCTCCGCCTTGACTGTAGATTTAAAAACGCCGCTTACCCCAATGACCAAGCGAATGATGCTTTTTTCTTCATATTTTGCAATGGTGTTGTTTCTGTCAAGGTCACTGGGATCTCCATCTGTGATTAGCACCAGAACTTTAGTTGAATCAGGAGTTGCACCTGCCTCTGGGTTCTCAAAGATGTGGGACCTGTGATAAATATAAAAGTAACACTTGTTAAGATCAACACGTCATACATTAACAAGAATAAGTTAACGTTTATAACATATTCAGCTTTCAGTAAGTAATTTAAATAAACTTACAGCACATATGTGAGGGCTTTGTGTGTGTTGGTGAGATCCTTCATGTGGCGTTCTTTCATAAGTTTATCAATGGCAGTTCCAGCTTCATAGTCATTGAAGTCAAAAACTTGGTTGTATTGTGAGGAGAACTGAACTGCTGCAAACTGATTATATACATATATATATTACTATATACATTATTCATATAATATTACATGCATGGAATTTAGAAAATAAAGTAGTGCAGTAACCTTGATTGACGTGTTCTTAAGGCTGTCCATTATCTCCACTATGAAATCTTTATTTTTGTTAAATTCTGCTTCAGTCATACTTCTTGATCCATCAAACAGAAAGACAAGGTCCACTGTCTGTTTTGTGCATTCTGAAAAACAAATGAATAAATATTATATATAGAGAGAGAGTGAGTTAACATTTTATTGTGGCAAAAAAAAAAAAAAAGAACATTGTGAATGGTTTTATTTAAAATGCATATTTCACCTTGAAAAGCAGGTGTGAAATTGGCGACTTGCTGGAGCTGATCTGTGAGTTTATAACACACACTGTGTATGTAGGAGTTCTCGTTGCACTCGTGGACAACACTCGGACTGCAGACCTAAATCGGGACATAATAGTGATAAAGTATTGATCTGTGTTGCTCAGAGCATTGGTGAAATATCCCAGAGAAAAGGAGATTTTCTTACAGTGAAGTGGGAGCCTTTGGAGTCTGCAGCTATCGACATGCCCAGTTGTGTGACCACTGTTGTGTTTGGCAGAGAACTCCCTGCAAAAGTAGCATTTGATTAGTGCCATCTTTTAAATTTAGTGATTCATTCTGTAATATTCTGTACATACCATTGGGATGGAAACAGTTGGTTGGTTCACCATTGTCATATCTGCATATTAATCCAGATCCATTTAGAGGTGCAGTGATGATTATCCTGCAAAGCATGATAATACAGGCTACCAATGGTTAGTCTAATAAGGTAGCCAGGCTGACGCAGGCAGAACATTTTTAACTCGAAGAAGACGCATTTGCAATTCTAAGAAAAGGTGCTAGATTAGTCACAGGATGCAAAATCATTTAAAGTGTTGAACCACAACCTGTCTCAGCTTGCCTTGGGAGCTTCTGCGGGCGTCAACCAGAACTATCTACTTCGTGAGCAACCAATCAACTGAGGCACAGCGTTGCAAATGCAGACTTACCCCTTTTCCCTGCCAGACAACACCGGAAGCGCTTTGTATCCAAAGAATTTTTTTTGTTCACCACGATAGACTCTGGGCTCCATCATGTCCACGTTAAAAGCCAAAGAGGTGACAGCTGGAAAAAAAAAATAAAAAATCAAACACAAGGACAGTTTTTCAAGCTGTAATAGCAACACCCGGACTCAGAACGTAGAGTGGGTTGTCCACAAGGTTAGCGTCTCGATTCCCTGTACACGGGCCGCGTGCCGAAGTGGTCCTGAGCAAGACACTGAACCCCCTCAGTAGTGCTTGGCCCTGCTGCATGAATATGTGTGCGTTTGTGTGAACAAATGAGTAGATGTGACACTGTGTCTGCAAAGCTCTTTGAGTAGGAACAAAAGCGACCACATAAGTTGACAAGTACAGTTAAGAACACGTTTGTGAGTGCAAGGAGATATAAATACAATTTAAATTTAGAAAACGCGCTTAGAATTAACTCTGAAATAGATCAGTAGCAGTAGTTTCTCACGACGGCTAAGAGTGCGACTTAGTCTGCTTTAACACTTGCTTCATGCTTCTTGTAGGATTAATATATCAATCAAGGACACCAGTACACTGTCCTTATGATGTTTGTCTACTATACAACTCCCCTAGAGAGTTTTGTTAAATATTGGCGTGTGGTATGCATGCAGAGTGGAGCAACACGATTAGGGGTGAGCAGTAAGCCGCAGAGGTAGTCTATATATGGTATATGTGTCACTGATGCAGCAGATAGTTCGCCTCGAAAAAGACAAAACCACCACACAAAAGCAGAGGAATGTAGTTCATGCAGTTTACCTGCACTTGAAGGACAAGGGGGACTCTTTTGAGCACAAAAACAAGATCCACATTTTAGCCAAAAGAGACTGCATGGTTTGAATAGGACGTAAAGGAAGCATCTATGCTAAATTGGAAACCCCCTCTCTGAAAAGCGGAGGCTGGGACGTAATCAATTAGTCACTTACATCACAGTTGACAAGGCCACAGTTTCAAGTGGTTCAAACCGAAGATGATCTAAATAACACTGGGACACAAAAATCAAAAGAAGTCCAGTGGCCTTTTGTTTTAACGTGTCCCCACAACTTTTATCACACTCTGTATTCGCTCACATTTTAAACAGCCAGTTGCCCTTTAAGATCGCATCAGGGCAAAAAAAAAATAACAAACAAACAAAAAAAAACAGTTTTGTCCTCAAAGCGTTCTGCTGTTTTTTGATCCCCTTGCTTTAGATGTGCAGATTTCACTGTTCAGCTGCAATGTGCGATGTGCAGATCTCACAAACGAGGACAGGATATGGAACATGTGAAAACAACATGTGCCTCAAAAAGGTAAAACCAAGACAACTCCAGTAATAGAAAAAACAAAAAAATTGTGAAATTAATTTTCCATTCATGACTTTAACCACACACAGCAACACATCCAAATGCAAAAAAACAAAAAACAAAAAAAAAGCAGCTACAGAATAAGGGCGTGACAGGTGCCGCTGTTTTATATTTGAACAGCAGACTGAGTCAGCTGTGCAGCACTTTTTGATATCTTTCAGCTCCTAGTTTTGGTTTAACATTGCACCACCTTACCGTTTTGATAAAAAAAAAAAAAGCTTTTTGAAACAGGCCGGTGAACTTAATGGAACACATCCACCATAACTTCAGGCAGTTCTTCGACATTAGTGTAGAGTTTACATTAATTTCTGTCTCAGCCCAGCTACATTTAGCTTTATTGTCCCGATTCAGTTACCTACTTCACAAAATCAGTTCATCTTTATTTTTGGTTTGCTTTAATGACTGTTTCGGTCTCCGGCTTTTTTCGTTCCTTGCAGATAATTCAAAAGGAGTTTGTGCAGCTCAAAGAAATAAAGTCTGAAACTGAGTTTCAGTGAAGACTAAAACCATATTCAAAGTAGTTGTGTCTAGTGTGAGTTTGTGACCGAGGGCGGCTGACTGTGAGCATTTCCTGTAGCTTTTTCTGAGGTTTAAAACTTAAAAATAAAATTTATATATATGTGTGTGTGTGTCTGTGTGTGTGCTAATACATAAATAAAGTCTACAAAGAGCTCAGCTTAAAATGCTTTTCATTACTAATTGCAGATGTATTAAGCCTCAAAATCTCCTTTTACACACAAACATAAATAATCCTCATGTGCATTTTCACAGACAAATCCTGCCTCATAACATGAAAGAGACGTGAAAAATTCACAGACATGGAAAAAGGAAAAAAAAAAAAAAGTTTTAGCTCTTACCGACAGCCACCACGAAGGTGAGCAAGTAGATGCGACGCAGCCCGTGCATCTTTCACATCGGGGTACAAGCTACTTGGTCGGCCTGACTCGTGTCTGTGCAATACACACTTCCTGAGAACTTCTTATAAGTGGGTGAAAGAGGGTGTTTCCGCAACAGGTGGTTGTGACACTTCTGTTCTCATAGCAGAGCTCTCAGCAACATTTCCATCTGCCCTTGCGCTTCCTCTTTTCTTTGTTTATTCCTTAATTCCTTATTTTTTAAGACGTTTTTGTTTAAAAAAAAAGGGAAACTCATGAAGAGAAAGAACAGTGGTTGTTAAAATACAGCCAATGGGACGTGTACAGTTCTCCCAGATCAACAGCCAGCCAAACTCTTTAGTTTTCTTGAGCCAGGAAGGGAGTGGCCTTCGCTCCTTAAATGACCTTTCACATTTAAGTCAGGATGATGACATCATTAAATTCAGAGTAAAACTACAAAGAAAAGATACAAAGAAAATGACTTAATGAACAGCCATGTACATATGTAAAGTATCAACTGCTTAAAATTAACACTAGCTCAACAGGTGTTAGTGCAGCAGGCTAGAAACAAGGTCAATTAGCAGGTTAGCATGGACGCTCAAAGTTTCGCAAAAGCCACAACACTACACTGCTACCTTTATAAAACCTTGTAAAAATGCACATAAAACTCACACACAACACAAAACTTGTCAAACATGTAAAGAAGGTGTCGCACTCAGAATCACTGCTTCCTGGCAGATTCGCTGATCCGACAATGCGCCCACTTTTCTTTTCTTGTTTACATACTTTACTTCCTACTTCCTGTAATTCGGGATATTTTCAAAATAAAAGCGCTGCGAATACATATAAACATGCAGACAGGCTAGAAACGTTTCAAACGTCACTTTGAATGTCTTTTAAACATATTAAACATATTCAGGGCAGAACACTCCCAGTCTGGCATTTATTGATGCCACTTAAGACTTAACTGTTCTGATTTGACCTCAGAGATAGGCCTTAAGAGTGTCTTTACTTCGTCTTGTGATGTTGTCCTGCCCTTGCGGACTTTCCCATCACTGCTTGGACTGGTAGATGTGACCAGACCCACTGGCCACTCATCGTGGGGTGACTGACTCTGTTTAAGCAGCACAATGTCTCCAACTTCCAGGTTTCGGCATGCCATGTGCCACTTACGCCTTGGCTGAAGGGTATGGAGGTATTCATTTCTCCATCGACTCCAGAGCTCATTAGCAAGTGCCTGCACCCATCTCCACTGACACCTGAAAAGGTCTTTTTCTTCAAGACTGCCAGCTGGAGGAGGCACATCTGGTTTTTGGGTCAAGAGCATAGCAGGGGTTAGCAGTATTGGTAAGAAGGGATCGGAGGAAACCGGGACTAAAGGTCTGGCATTGATTATGGCAGACACCTCTGCCATTAAAGTACAGAGCACATCATAAGTCAGATGAGTATGTTTGGTTCGCAGCAACATGGAATGAAGTATCCTCCAGGTCACGCCAATCATGCACTCCCATACCCCCCCCATGTGGGATGTATGCGGGGGGTTGAATTCCCATGTGCAACCTTTCTCATGTAGGTCATTTAAAGTGTTGGTTTTCTTTGGATCATCCAGTCTCATGCCCAGTTCAGAACTGGCTCCAATAAAGTTTGTACCTCGGGGGGCAGCTGTTAACATTCTATACAGTAATAGCACAGAATTGCATGACTAGTAGTAGATAGGAAATTAGAGGGCAAGAGCTCCGTGCCAGAGAGAAGAAAGTGGAGGATGCAAGAGAGGAGAGAGAAGAAAGAAGGAGCACATGTGTTTGGTGCATCGTCCCCAAGCAGCCTAGGCCTATAGCAGCATAAATAAGGGATGGTTCAGTCCAGCCCTAACTGTAAGCTTGATCAAAAAGGAAAGTCTTAAGCCTGACGTTAAAAATACAGAGGGTGTCTGCCTCCCGAACCCAAATTGGGAGCTGGTTCCACAGGAGAGGAGCCTGATAATCCACAGGCCTGCAGCTCTGATTGCACCATCAGTGAATTGTCGGTTGTTGGTGTTCAACTTTTGTGTGGTAATGATTCACCAGTAATGTTGTGACATGCCTTTGTTTTAGGAGAATGCTTGGATTTCTAACCTCTGAACTGAGACTGCATGTTTCAGACGTCCCCCCGTCCGTAAAAGGCCATCACACATGGAAGGATCAAGGTTCAGGATTGCACTTGCTTTACCTTCTTGTAGTGCAGTGTACTCTTCTGGATAAGCATCCCTTTGAACAGACTTGAGTACGACCAGCTTGGCTGCTGCCAGCTCCTCTGGAGTACAAAGTCTGCTGCATCGATGCCATCCTTTACATGTAGTTGGTGAGCCAGACCTGAACAAATGAGTTTGATGGGTCAGGAAGGAAACTGCCCTCAGCAATGTCTCCCAAGTGGAGAAGCGTTGGAAACGTCCTGTAGTAAGTTTACATTCATTTATACTGTTTCGGGATCCACCAACTTAAAGGTCTCCGGTGTTTCAGCCAGAAACGGATTGTGAAGGAACTCTGGCCCTATGAACCACATGCTGTTAGTAAGTTGCGATGCTGAAACAGATCTGGTGGCGAGATCAGCTGGATTTCGATCTGTAGACACATTATGCCACTGTTGAGGGAAAGTTGTCTTGCATATACGGTGAACACGATTGTGTACATACACAAAGAATCGCTTTGTTTCATTGTATATGTAACCAAGGACAACTTTACTGTCACGGTAAAACCTCACCGCGTCTGGTGTGTGGTCAAGCTCGTCGAGGATCAGTTCAGCCATCTCCACACAGTTCGAGGCGAAGGATAGTGGGTTCTGATTGAGGAGCCAGCTTCGCCTTTCCAAGCACAAAGCCAGCTCTGCACTGCCCATCTGTCATGACAACAGTGAGGTAAGCTACTGCCCCTAGCCTACCTCAGTGGTAGGGGAGCAATCCAGCTGTTCTTTTCATCTCTGTGTGAAGAGATGAGTAGAGGTGCCAGGCCCGCGCTCCCCGCCATAGCTCACTTTTTCTTTAACACTGATATGTTTCTGACTTGGCGTTAGATAGGATGGACGTCCATTCCGCAGGACGTTGGTCTTAAAGACAGCTACAGTGGGTTTGTGAGCACTATCGATATAAACTTCCCCCACTATCACCCACCGTAAATCCAAATCCTGAGAAAGGCATTGTGGGGCCTGTAGATTTGCTGTTTCACCTTGTGAGCACTTATGAGGTCTCTCCCTAGTAGGATCAGGATCTGCGCCTCAGGATCAGGCTCTTGGATGTAAGGGGCCACAAGTTCAGGAGATTTTCAAAATAAAAGCACTGTGAATACATATAAACATACAAACAGTCTATAAACATTTCAAAAGTCATTTTAATATTTTAATATGTCTAAAAGACACTTTTAGACATATTAAACATTCTCAGGGCAGAACAGGATGCCTAAGACATAGCTTCTCGCGTTTGTGGTTTTTCGGTCTAGTGAGTCAACGCGAAAAGAAAAACCTCGTTCTGCTGAGCAAAGGAAATATCAACAGTGATTCTTTTTAAGAAAACCTACATTTCCCACCATTTCTTGTTAGTAGCATAGTCTCCCTTCGTCTTAAAATTAGCTCATCAGTTCATCACTGTAGTGAAATGTTACAACATGTATGCAGTGTAATAAGGATTGACAGTCATGTCACACAGCAGGGTGTTGTTGGACGTTGAAATGAGGAACTTGCAAAACGCTTCTGAAGCTTTAAAATATTAAAAGTAAAACGCCTCCTGCACGTACAGCAATGGGTGCTGGAAGTTAAATGCAAAATGCAATTTATTTGCCTTAGTTTAAACTCTGCACAGACACTGAGGCAGAGGGCTAATTTACAGTGGGCATACAAATAAGAAACTTTCTAAACAAAAGAAGTGGTGGTAAAACTACTAAAAAGAGTTATGATTAGCAAAATAATAGAGGAAATGCGATTAAAGCAGCTAAAATAAGACAAAACTGATTAAAAGGACTTGTAAATTAATAAAAAGCCAGTGTCTCTAACACAAGAGGGATGGACAAAAAAAAAAATAGGCCTCTAGCAGATGAGATTTACGAACATCCAGGGTGGGGCCTGCAGTACTGAATGTCGCGTCAGCATTTTCTGCAGCATTTCTTTACACGCAGCATTTTTTTTTTTTTTTTTTTTTAAACCCAAAGCTGTGTTTAAAATAGACAGTTTGATTTTTACACTCGCCTTGTCTGAAATCTGTTAGTCTTCCTGTTAGACCAGCTCTTCACTCTTCGGGATACAGATATGATTTTGGTGTTGTATTTTTGGTCTCTGAAGCAAGATCAGCTGGATTTAACACGGGGCCAAACAAGAGGAATAGAGAACATTCAGGGTGGGGCCTTCAGTGCTGAATGTCTAAACAGCTGTCAGCACAGCAGTTGTGGGTTTGAGGCTTGCAGTTTGCAGTTTTGTGGCTGATGGACTGAAAAGGTTTGTTGATATGGACTAGCCTGACGTAGCCAGACTCATTTCTAATTCCTTTTGGATTTCATTATATTGCATGTTTTAACCAATACAGAGACGAAATACCTCTGCATCAACAGTTGGATAGTCCTCCAACCAATCAGAGCCATTTTGTTGTGAACAAATTCAACTCCACAGTTTCTAACGGAGAGACTCCAGACAAACTTTTCACTGCAAAAAAAAAAAAAAAAAAAATGTGTGGGTGGGGAAGTTGTCAGGGACGACATTCAGATGGAAGGTGAGACGGCGAAACTTTTAAATTGCAAGTGAGTCATCTGCTTAGGTTTTTAGAGGTTCACTGGGACAATGGGTTTAAAATCCGATTTTAAAGTCGGCCATCGCTCTGGTTTAGCCGTCACCTCTGTGAACCGGTTGCCACAGATCAACAAATTCAATACAAGGCTGCTGTGGCTAAATGGTTTGAGAAGCTGGCCTGGGACTTGGAGGGTCACTGGATTGAATCCCAAGCTTTTCCCCTTTGCATCCATGGCTGAAGTGTCAGTGAAGCGAGGCAGCCAACTCGTCTGACATCCGAAAAACACAGACCCCCACTTGGGCAACCTTCAAATCCAGACCCCAAACACTAATCTATTCAGAACCACTTACACCATTTAAACCAGTTTTTCCTTTATTGCACGTTAATATACTTGTGCATTTAATGTACGACATTGTTTTTTGAATGTTTTATATACACTGCTGTTCCTGTAAAGTGATCTTGACAGCTTTGAAAGGCGGCCACAAATAAAACATATTATTATTTATCATTATTACTTGCATTATTAAATAAAACAATACAAAGCCTTCCATGTGTAGCATAGGACAATAAAGTAAACCTTTTTAAATTCCCATAAATTGTTTACAGTGGACATAATGATTTTACCTCTCTTCTTGTTTGCTGTTTTTAATACCTGAATGATCATCCTGCTTCTCGCCTTCTGGCCTCAGTATAGTTGGTAGTGAACAGAAGTCAGATGTCAGGCTCTTTGGGGGACAGTACACTGAGATTTTAAGAACCTGAAAGTTGCTTTTGTATTTTTACTTCTCTGTGAAATGTGATTCTGGTGCAAATGGTCCGAAATACTCTTCCTTTCTTAGAAGAGGTGTTGTAAGCTGTGTGAAAGGCGATATATCACAGACTGTGATCTTCATGGCCGTCCGACTACCTACTAGAAACAGACCCTTCTATGTACTGAGACATACTGTACATATCAGTTTAATTGTCCTTTGTTTTACTTCTATTTTGTATGTCTGTGACATTTCAGTTAATCTTATTTTGATTCCCAGCCACAAAACGTTGCATTTTAGCCCCCATCTCACTGCAGAGAAAATGTTTAGCCCAGTTTCTGGTTTAGTTTCTATTCCCCTCTGACCCTTATCAGATGACTCTTGAAACTGAGTTAAAAAAGGATGTGAATTATTTCACAACCAGACTCGTTTCAGAAATAAAAGCTCTCCTCTATGAGCAATGTCTCACACAATCTTCGAACTCAACCTGACACTGTCTGTGCGTCGTATTCGTGGCGTGTGGGTGGGGCCTTTGAACCTTGAGAGAGAAGTCCACAACTGGGCAGCCTTGCGTTATGCAACCCAGAGAAATGATGTCCACCTGTGGGGAGAAATACGTAGCTAAGTTCTCTGGGGTGACTCCTCCGCTGGCTTCGATCAGAACATTTGGAAACTCCTCCTTCAGTGCGTTGGCTGCAACACGCAGCTCCTACAGGCGACAGACAGGAAGGAGGACAACGAAGTAATCTCGATGAAAAATAATGCAGTCGAAGTGTAGAAATCATCCAGCAACAAACTGCAACAGCTGACCACCACGACTACTACACAGGCACTACAAGTCAACTAAATTTTTGTGTGTTTTGTTGTTTTTACTTTAGTGTTTTGCTTTGTGTTCAGCTCTTTAGCATCCACCCAGGGTTGACTTTCACCCAAAAAAACTAAATCCAAAAGCACCCAGATGGGGGCGTGACACAGCAGCAGAATTGTGTCTGTGTTTCTTTAGCATCCTCTACCTGAGGCTGAAGGTTGTCCAGCATGACGATGTCTGCTCCTGCTCCGGCCGCCTCTCGGCCTTCCTCTGCAGAGTTGCACTCCACCTCAATCTTGCTGCTGAAGCCGCACACTGACCGGGCAGCTTTCACAGCCTGGACAACAAACAAGCAAACAAACAGGATTTTGACGCATTGGAACCTCGCACAAGAATGTTTTCTTATTTTTCTCTTATATTTGTTTGTACTCAAAGCAAAAAGATGAGAAACGTGGTCTTGGTGAAATGTGAGCAAGGGTCTAATTCTGTTGTAATCACAGAATCGTGTTTCAGCTTTATTACTACTTATAACATAGAAATAAATCTCACATAGTGTAGTCTGAGATTCCACTTGATCACGACCTTAACCAGCCACGGTCAACTAGCAAGATCTGAAGCATTGAGTTAATCCAGCTGCGACACTTGGTTCCAACTTAAACAAAGTTTTAACTGAATTATTATTTTTTTCTTTTGACGCTATGCAGTAATTTAAGACAGCATGGCTTGTCCACAGTGAAGTCTGTCGTCTGCACATGTGACAGTAAAGTAAATTGGATGGTGTTTCTTTTCTTATTTTCAGTTCCCCAGTTCTCCGTGGACACTGGAAACAAGATCAACTTTATATCTGCAAAACAACTTTCTTGGGGCATACACACCAATCAGCCGAAACATTATGAGGTGAACTAAATAACCCCGCTTATCGAGTTATCATGGCACCTGTCAGTGGGTGGGATATATTGGAACATTTTGTCCTTACAGCTGATGTTAGCAGCAGGAAAAAGTGTGAGGGACTGTGGAGTATGGGACGAAGGCAAGCCGGCCGAGGCAGTGTCATGCTTTGGACGATGTTCTGCTGGGAGACCTTGGGTCCTTCCATCCATGCGGATGTCACATTGCCACGCTCCACCTCTTTAAGCACTGTTGCAGACCATGTCCACCCTTTCATGGAAACCCTGATGCCAGTGCTTTCTTTCAGCAGGATAATGCTCCCTGCCAGAAAGCAAAAATGCTTCTGCTGCTAACATGTTGGTGCCAGATACCACGGCTTACGTTCAGAGCTCTAGTGGAGTCCAAGCCTTGACGGGTCAGGGCTTTTGGCAAGAAAAGGGGAACCTGCACAATATTGGGCAGGTGGTCACAATGTTATGGTTGATTGGTGTGTTTTTACAGGCATTTTCAGAGCCAATATTTTGACTATGAAAAGCACAGGTGCATTAACAATGGTTGAGTTTAAGTGTAAGCCATGTGAACGTGAACACATAAACACAACCTCCCCTGCGTGGGACTTTTACTAAATTAAGACGAGCCATTTTAACTTGATCTCCGGTGCAGCCGCCCACCTCCGTGATGCTTCCTGACGCCCACACGTGATTGTCCTTCAGCATCACCATCCCACTCAGGTCTTGCCTGTGTGTGGACACGCCGCCAACCAGCATGGAGTACTTCTCCACCAGACGAAAGCCGGGGGTGGTCTTGCGCGTGCCAGCCACTTGTCCGTGCCAGCCTCCTGCCTTTGCCATTGCCTGGAGTTGAGAACAGCGAGTGGCGATCCCTGAGGCCCGGGCCAGGCAGTTAAGAGCCGGCCTTTCCCCAAGGAGGAGGCAGCTTGCTGGGCCTCTCACTACAGCAGTCAGAGTGACAGCATCAGGACCTGTGGAGGTTAAAGGACAGGTGGACTGAGATCAGAGCTGTCAGAGTTATTGCAATGAATAAAGGAACACTATATTAGCTGTTGTAGGCATTTATACTGTACACTGAGGACGTATTTAAAGTTTTACACCAGGTCGTGTGAATAAAACAAACAAAATCTGCCTTTTATTGTTTTGTGGAGTTTGGTTCCTTTGAATCCTGTAACTCTGTGATGTTAAGTAGTACTGGTAATGTGTTTACATCGATCAGGCATAACATAATGACCATCTTCCTAGTATTGTGTAGGTTTCCCTTGTGCTTCAAACAGTTGTAACTCATCAGAGATCCATATGTGGCCCCTCTGTGAAAAAGGTTTGGACACTCTTGACCTATACCTGATGAAGGGGTTTAGACATTTATATAAACATTTCATCACAGCCCTGATGTCATGTGATAAACTTTTAAGAAAACTGACACAAAGGTCAGTCCATGCAAATTCAGTGCATTTCCTTTCATAAAATGTTGCGACGGTTCCAGTAGGTCACTGTCTTTGATGTGTCATGCTGAAATATCTTTCCGTCATCCTTTGTGCCCGTATGCGAAACGCACAGGAAAGGGTTTTCAGCACTTTCATTCACACAATCTACTGCAGGCGTACTGTCATGTACAGTCGTTGTTTCTGTTGTTTCTTATGCAGAAAGGTTCAGTGTCTAGAAAATCAAAGAGAAGTACGTATGGAAAACGAATGTGCTACAGACTTTGTCTTTGTTGAGCGCCATAAAACGGCAGTTTGTTGTTTTCACTCTTTGTGTAGATTAGACAGGGATCTGTTGTGCAGGGGTTAGCTCTGGTTCTGGTTCTGCTTCTAAAAACAGCACCTCTGGTTTCTCTGTGGAGTTTTCATGGTCACCATGTGATTTTTTTGCATGACTCCCTCCCGCCGTCCAAAGACAAGATACCAAAAGATGAGGATATAGGAGGATTCTAAACTTGCTGTCGTTGTGAATGGTGTGAATTGCTATCGGGGGTTTCTTTTCCTTCTCACACCTTTAGACAAGGAAGACTTATTAGTCATCATTGGTGGAATATTGGAGTATTGGAGTATTAATGTGTGTGACGAGTTCAGTGATCTTTATGTGGCGCTGCATCTTATTTGGAAAGAGAGAACGCCAACTCATCTGTGAGATATGTAAATGATGTTTTCTGAGGTATTTGGTTTTGCTTAATTTGGCTTGGCTTCGGCCTAGCTACTTTATTTTTGTGCCTTCCAACAATACACACACACTATCATGCACCCATTGACAAATATACTGACATTCTCACTCAAACCTCTTTTCGCTCTAAGGGATTGGTTGCTGACTTTATTATTTAAATAGATTTGTTAACTTTTACATTTAACCTAGATTGTGTAGGCCATGCAAAGCGTGTCAGCAAATTCAATTTATTAAAGGGTTACTGGCAGGTTCCCTTATCCAAGCGGGAGGGTGAAATATAACGCCAAATGGTTCTCTTACAAGGTTATGTCTTTTGGGTTGGGAATGCCCCAGCAACCTTTCAAAGGCCTATGACAACATCACTTTCAGGATTTGCTTTTTAATTTAATGTCTAAGTGGGTTTCTGAGTTATTAATATAATACTAATGACTTGTCCGTGTGTGCATGCTTTGCTGTCTATGCCCTACCTACCGATCTCAGCTCCTTCCTGGTGAATCCAGTCCACGGTGCATCCCACCTCGGTGAACACTGCCGTAAAGAAGGGGCTCCCTGCTAGGACGCTGTGTGGTGTTTTACACAACAAATTCGCCTTAACGTCCTGTGTTCCCACACACACTCCTGCCGGGTCAAAGTTTGGAGTGTCCTCCGCCAGCCACTCTCGTGCCAGCCGGGTCAGAGTATGGCCAGGGATTGAGTGTGCAGCTGGGTGTTTTGGTGGAGACATGCTGCCAACGTGTTCTAATGGAGGAGATTTTTAATTTGTTATTGCCGATTATGAAAGCAAATCATCTTAACGGGGCTTTCTTTTCATACAATAATTATTTCATTTACAAAGGTCTGGGTGAGTGGACACTTTTCATGTTCATTGAATGATTTAGGAGCTACAAACACAATAAAAAACTATAATTACCAGAGCAGATATTAAACTGTCACTATCAAGATACTCATTGGAAGAAAGGATTTTGGATGAAAGCTGGTCTTTCCTTCCCCACTGAAGAGCCCCACTAAAACATTTTGTATTGATCATTCCTTTTAGTCTAACCTCCACAGAAAAAAAAAACATGTCCATCAGGAAGGCAGTGCTGTTTCATTGGCTACAAGTTAACCATCTGTTATGCATGGATTTATTCTAATCACTATAACTGAAACTACTGAAATAAATGCTGTAAACTTACTTCTGTTAGTGGCTCTCCTTTTCCTTTGGTCTCAGACTGCAGAGTGGTCACACTGAGCACACAGAGCCACAGGAAAAATCTGAAGTGGAATTTGACCCTGTGTCTCATGTTGGAACGTTTACAATCCAAGAGTTACCACCATGAGGATTAACATTGATTGTTTTGACCATGCTTGTCTCACACTGACCACTTAGTCCAGTGTTCATATTTGCAGAATTCATTTAGATAAATTCAAATCAGTGAATCTGTGTGACCATTCTGGAGGTTCAGGACCATTGTCTTTGACTTTTTAAAGTCATCAGGAAGATCCAGAAAGTCAGATAGTTATTTGACCAACTTAAAAGTTAAACTGAATATCTGAACCATAATTTATCAAAGGCCTTCTACAGAACAGGTATTAAAATCCTTCCACACCTGGCATTAAAATGCTAGAAATAATTCAGACGTCAGATGACTAGTAGCAGTAAGTTAGCTGTTTGGCAACCACAGTTACCACTGTCTTGCTGCCTTTTCCTCCCTTCCTCTTTTTCTTTCAATTTTCTTTCCTTTTTCACTTTCAGAGAGAACTTCTTATTTTTGAACTATGTGCCAGTGTTTTAACTACTTTAAAGAGCCGTGCATGTGACGGGATTCAGTGTTCAGAGTTGTGTCAGGTTAGGGGCCCTTGGGGAGGTCGCCAACTCTAACTAAAAACATTGCCACATTGTCACTTCCGAAGCTGAAAGTCTGTCAGCCCTCGGGGAGAGGCCCTGACTGGCCTGGGGCTCTAAGCGGTTGCATGCCTTGCTTGTTGACAAGCTGCACCCCGTGTGTCCTCAGTACATAATGGGAGTGTTCACACTTGTCCTTCAAGCTGACTACTTGCTTTCGTCTCATGCTAATGCCAGATCTAAACAGGGCCAAAACAATCAGCAGCTTATTAAAAAAAAAAAGGTGATTTTTAACAATGACTCAGTCACATGTTAATCAGAGAGATGTTTCACAACCGGATGAATATTATAATAATAAATAATTTAATAAACACAAGATTAATCAATAAATCCTTAATAAAGTTATCAGAAAGTGTTACCAGTCGTGTTACCAGTCTCTATATACAATGGAGATTATTAGATCTACATGAATGTAACTAGGACGATGTGGAAGATGTATAACTTAAACATTAAGCTAAGAGAGAACAATAGCAGGAAGTACACAGTGATCATGGGTTATTTCTGTATTTCACTTCCGTACTGCGCAAGTCGTGGTGACGTCACACTGGCAGGCCCGTACGGCCCGTACACAGCCCTTGCGCGCTCCCAACGCTTTGCGTGCACGAGCCGAGGCTCCCTCCACATCCAGAGCAGAGCCCGAGAACCAGGAAGTGAAAGTATACACATGGAGGGTGTGTCTGTCCCTGCCACTGTATGTTTTATTTTTTAAAACACGGTCCTCCTCGGATAAATAAATGGGGGACTCGGCGAGGACCAAGCGGCGGGAGCAGCTAAAGCGCTGGGCCGGCTCCTGCACCGACAAGGCGTCGGACGTGCCCAGGCGGAGACGGCGGGGCGATGCCGGGGTCGGTGCAAGGGAGCCCGAGGCCGAACTCAACAACCCGCCGAAAGAAATCATCTCTGGGGACAGAGATGAGAGCAGTCCCACCTTCAGACGACGGTATGGAATCGTGTCCTGTCAAAGTGTTAAACGCCAACGGTCGGCTAACAGCCTGCTAGCATAGCTTAAACATCTTAAGCTATGCTAACGGAGGAATGTTGTGCGTGGGTTTGCACAGTGGGTGGACAAAATATTAGGAACAACATACAATAAAATGCAGGGTAGCTACTAAATTAAGTAACCCATCGTTAAGAAACGCTCCCATTGTGAATTTCTTTCTGTTTATGGTTGGTTGTTTCTGGGGTCAGAGTTAGCTTGCTAGCTAGCTAGCCAAGCGTCTCAGTTTGGTGAGGGTCTTCTTGTCCACTATTTTGTTCGCCCCTCATCTGACTCCTCTACTGTTTATAATATAGTTTGTAGCACTGCCATAATATACAATTATTGTAGTGGTTGTCTACAGTCATTATACTTAAATACAGGCAGTAAACATTTATTTTAATCATGAATAATGCGCCTCTGCTTATTGACGTTCAGTTTAATATGGCAGTCTATTACCTATCTGCCACATATTAGTGTATAAATGTTGATAATGAGTGGGTCCGCTCTGTTAGACCCTCTCCAACACATTAAAGGCGCAGTTGCGTTATAAACAAAAATGTATGGCTTCAAAAATGGCCGTAGTCGTGTTATTGTAAACAAACTCATTTTTCATAAAGGAGATACGACTCCAAATAGCAAGGGCAGGGTTGGGGGGAAAAAAGGGTCTTCATTTGATGACCTGATCTGATATCAATGCATAAAATGTTTTGATTGATTTAAAAACGTATATATGTGTGTGTATATATATATATATATATACCCTGGCAGGGAGCCCCTATTTCCTGTTGCAGACATCTCACTGCGCAACGAGATAAGTACATGTACAAGATGAAAACTAGAGGTGAAATATTGTGGGGGAAAAAACTCCAAATCCCCAAACCCTGGGGTTAACTGAAGTATCTCTAAATCAGTAGTGATTTGACTCGGGAGCTTCTAATTGGAATCGAATCGATTTGGGAAACCGGTAGCGATGCCCAGTCCGACTCCCTGTTCATTCAAAGTCTAAACTAACTTATTTCTCTCCTTAGAGCTCAAGCTCTCTCCATAAATAATTTAAAATACATCATACTCTGGTTGACATCTTTGGTCCATGATCCTTCTGCAAAAACTGCTCAGGGTGTATCCGCCGTTTGAACCAGACACTGATAGAGCAGTTTTTGTAAAGGAAAGCTTGAGGACTTGCCATCCCATCGGTTTTCCTCTCCATCTGTGTTGTAAGGTGTTTTTCTTTAAAACAGAGTAACACTTCCAGCAGCTGGCCAGTGAAATG
The DNA here is from genome assembly GCF_963514085.1 of Chelon labrosus. Lineage (NCBI taxonomy): Eukaryota > Metazoa > Chordata > Actinopteri > Mugiliformes > Mugilidae > Chelon > Chelon labrosus. The sequence continues at coordinate 12,563,574 of NC_140338.1, forward strand.
ATGTAGCTGTATCTTCTGTCTTTAGGAAAGGGGTGAGGTTTGACAGGGCTGCTGAGTTCCTGGCTGCCTGTGCCAGCGGGGACACCGAGGAGGCCCAGGTCCTGCTGGAGGAGGCCAAAGAAACCAAACTGAGGAATGGGGACGAAGTGGTTGAAATTATAAACTGTTCCAACGCAGACGGAATCACAGCCCTACACCAGGTGACTAATTTCCCCCCACCTGTGCTTTCATTGGGAGCGTTGGCCGATGAACTAGCATTTTAACTTTTTGTTCTTTTCTTCTACGCAGTCTTGTATAGACGGCAGCATGGAAATGGTGATCTTCCTTTTGGAGCACGGTGCCAGCGTGAACCAGGTTGACAGTGAGGAATGGACGCCGCTGCATGTTGCTGCCTCCTGCGGCTACCGTGACATTGCAGAGTGTGTAGTATATGCTTCAACAGTTTGCTTCACATCTGTGCGATAGAGTAGTCTTTGCCACTGTTGGGATGTCAGAATGCAGCGTGGGTGCCAGAGTATTTGTGCGTTCAACAATACTAACATTGTTGTTGTGTTTGGCAGGACAACAAGTCAGCTAAAGCATGAGTGGGCTGGGTTGGCACACACGCATGCAGCTCAAAAGATTTTTAAAATTGATGCACTTTATTTTACTATAGCCTCAGTAAATTACACTTTTTTTATTTATTTATTTTTTTTAAATCTCACTCTGTTGGATGAATGTGTCTGCATCCCAAATACTGACAGTGTGATACGATTAATAGTTCTCTTGTCCGTCTGGAGTTAAATGGATTTCCACGTTGTCCCTTTTTGTTTGTTAGATACCTTTTGCAGAAGGGTGCATCTCTTTCTGCTGTGAACTGTGACGGTGATGTTCCTCTGGACATTGCCCTGGATGAGGCCACTGAGTCCCTTCTTCAGGACTACACTCTGAGACAGGGTGAGTGATGTGCTTTGACCAAAACCGGTCTCATAATTTTGTTTTTGCGCAGTTGGGACCAAATTAAAAATGTTAATTTCTGTGCGTGGAGCTAAAGATTTTTATTCAACTAAACGCTTTGTGGTTATACAACTAAATGTTTTTTTTGTACGTGTGATAACTTTCATAGCTATTCGTAGCAAACGCCTGAGCTTTTGCCTCACGTCATTAACAAAAATAGAAGTAGCCCACGTTTGTAATGAACAGCCAACACTTACATATAACCAAACCTTACATGTATGACAGACCATGAAGAAACATAAAAGGCCACCTTTAAGAAACACCTTCAGACCTGGATACCATTATTAACCAAATAGACTGTGTGTTCCTCCTAGCGTGGACACAGATGAATAAAGGGACATACGTATTTGTCTAGGTGTGGACTTAGAGGCAGCTAAGCGGCTTGAGGAAGAACAGATCATGACAGACGCCCGGACCTGGCTGATTGAAGGCCCTCCTGACGATATCCGACACCCAAAAACTGGAGCTACTCCACTGCATGTGGCTGCAGCTAAAGGCTACCTGGAGGCCCTGAAGTAAGCATTTTTCACTTTAATGAAGGAGAGGATAGATTTGTCAGAAGACTTGGCTGCTTTGTCTGTGTTTACGTTCACCTCGTCTCATGCAGTCCCTCCTGATCTGTTGTTGTCCTTTTGCTGTTCCAGGATACTGTGTCAGTGTGGGTTGGACGTGTCGGCTGTTGACTTTGACGGCTGGACGCCTCTCCATGCTGCAGCGCACTGGGGTCAGGAGGAGGCCTGCCGCGTTCTGGCTGAACAGCTGTGCAACATGGAGGCTCGCAGTAATGCGGTGAGGCCCAGAAACACGTGGAGAAGTCCCCCTCTTGCATCATGTATCTTTCAGTTTTCTTTCAATGTGATGTTTTGTTTTGTCTTGTTGAACTTGGCAGGGTCAGACGCCATTTGATGTAGCCGATGAAAGCGTTGAAGAGCTCCTGCAGGAGTTGTCACAGAAACAAGCCAATGTAAGCGAATGACTGTCTTGCTGAGTGAACTTGGAAGCTCTTATTTTCTTAATCTTGTCTCTTCCTGTCTCTCAGTGGCGTAATGAGCGGTCCATATCGGATTGGCAAAACCAACAAGGCTCCAATGCTGCAAACACACAAAACAAGCGGCGGAGGTTAATATGCATAAGATTACATTCTTTTTTTAATCATTTCTTCCAACGATTGAAAGACAGATTGTCCATCATTGTCAACATCTGCCTGCGTTTCTCGCCTTTAGGACGTCGGTGTGTAGAATGAGCAGCAAAGACAAGATGACCGTGCAAGATCAGTCAAAAGAGAGGGGCGTTTCAGGAGGCCTAGAGCTGAGCGAGGAGAAAGAGAGCAGCCCTGGTAAACTACTTTATCTAAATGTTAATGTAAATGTGTCATTGTGCCGATTCCAAAAATATATATACATAAATAAGATGTTAAGATGATAAAATGTTGGTTCTCAATTCACAGAAAGCTCCACAGTGTCCAGTCCAGACACCGAGAGTGTGACCACATCGACAGTCAGTCCTGCTGACAAGGTAACAATCCAGGATGTCACAGAGTAGCTTTCTTTCTCGTTAGGTTGTTCAGTGTAGGAAACTGGATGAGACAGAATTTGCTAGAATCTTGCTCACTGATCCAGTGAAAGAGACGTGTTTGATAATCTGTGCTCTTCAATGACAAATTAAGATAAATGTTTTGAATCCGTGATCTCTAAGTGTAACGTGGCAGTGCAAATTTCTGAGATCGTTTGGCTTTTGTGCAGCTGTCATGTCATCTATCTCTATCCACCAAACAGTCATAGCATTATGACCACTGTATGACCATCATACCACAGCGCATCTTTTGAGGTCTAGAGGAGTACATGCTTTGATGAGTCAGGGCTGTTTTGGTGGCAAAGGGCAGGGCTACACAACATTAGGAAGGAGGTCATAATGTTGTGACTAGTGACATACGTTTATAGGTTGGTTTTGGTGGCAAGGGGGCCACACAAAACAGTGGTTTTGGTGGCAAGCGGGCCTCCACAACATTGGGCTTATGTGGCTTATTGGTTTTTACAGAGAAGGAGCTATGAAAGTCAGAGAACAATATTATTACTGTTAGGAAAGGAGAAAAAAATGTCAAAACCAACAGTAGTAATACATTATGCCAGTGGAGATTTACACGTATCTCAAATCTGTTCAGTCTAAGACTTTGTCTACGCACCCAACGTTTCAGCAAAGGTTTAGCACACACCCATGCATCTGTCTGCCTTTTTGTCTTCTCTCTTGTGTCGTCTAGACACCAGAGGAGAAACAGGAGGAGGAGGAGGAGCAGGACAAGGCAAACCGCACTGCCAGAGTCCAGCCCACTCCTCAGACAAGAGACTCTGCAGCCGAGAGCCCCAACACTCCCAACGCTGACAGGCGCAAGTAAGAAACACTAATCGGGGACACGTTATTTACTCTGTACTTGTGTAATTCTGTAAAAATGTTATGCTGTTTACATTTTGATTTTATACAGATGCGTAGTTTATTAAATGGTCATGCACATTCAATAATAGATAATTATTCTACAGGTTCCAGGCTCCGGTCAGAGATGAGGAATCGGAGTCTCAGAGGAAAGCTCGCTCTCGGCTGTTGCGCCAGTCTCGACGCTCCACACAGGTACTTCTTACCGGAGAGTACTGTGTTCATTTTTAGGGCAGTAGACGCAGTAAGCCTATGGAGGGCTGTGTAGCTAAAACATGTGGATGGTGACAAGTTTCTGCTTGTTGAGCAGGTGTTTTTGTGGTTTTTTTACAGCACGTTACACACATGCCGGTTCATTAGGTACACTAGTGAAAACTAATGCATTCTAGTACAACAGTCCTGCACTAAATCCCTCTTCATGAACGTTGCAGTGTTCGGTTTATGTTGAAACAGTGTCAGAAAGGTGATGATTCAGCAAGACAATCATTTTGTGGAGCTGTTAAACTGGGTTGAATTAAACACTTAAGTGTTTCTGTTATTCACTATAGCCCACTGATTAAAATGGTGCTGTCAGAATAACATAAACGTGTCAGTACAACAGAATAGAATTCAATAGTACTACAAACTGAAAACACAGTTTGGTTTAGTGCATTGACGTACCTAATGAACTGATAATGATATTTCACTTCCCACCACTGCAACCTCTCTACTTTACTGCGCAATCTATGTGTGTGAAGAAAACTGATCTTTAACCATCAGTTAAACCTAAATGCATTTCCTGTGCAAAAAAATGTAACTTCCCGTTTGCTCTTTACACATCTAAACTATTTAGTTTGCCATCATCCACATAATTTAACAAAATTGTTCTGTCTGTGGCTTCGAATTATTAAAACTTAGGAAATCATATTTAAGCACGGTACGGTTGCAACGTGTTTATACTGCAGCCTGTGAATCTGAAGCTACAGCAGGTCGATCAGTTAGTCTCCTAAAACCAAACACTTCTTACTTTTCTGATTGTCACTTCGTTGGTTTAACGCTATTTATAATATGTGTGCAAAATGAAACATCCGAATCCGCTGCGGTGTTCTGAGTGGTTCTGTTTTTGCACTCGCTGCTCGCAGGGTGTTACGCTGACAGACCTTAAAGAAGCAGAGAAGAGTGTGCCCAAACCTGCTGATCCACCGCCTCGCAACATCCAGCCTGTCAGCCCCATCGTCACCGTCACGCCAGCTGAAAGAGGTGAGTGAGGATCAAATGCTTTAAAATAACTTTTTGCGGCCCCACAATGAACGTTTATTCGTGCTTCCACACAAATGGATGAAAAACTTCATTTCCAACTGTAACAAAGCGTTATTTTTGGGAGTCCAGGAAGCCACCACAATTGGTGGCAGATGTAGACACGTCAATCTGGAAATAGTGTTGCCAATACTTAGTTTGTTCCCCAAAGAGTGCTGACAGTTTATTTTCCAACTCCAAAATAGCTGCAGTAACCGCTAAAGATGAGCGATACATTGAATTATTAAGAGATGCCTAAATCTATGGCTGTGTTTCTGTTTCATGTTTGAGTTTAGCCAGTACACAAATAGGCGGAGTAACAGCTGCCATGGTTACCGGTACTAGCTCCAAGACCACGGCTAATAAACAAGAAAATATACCTCCCATTTTTTTTCTAGCGTCACCTTGCGTTAGGTTTAAAAACAATAGCTCCAAATTGATTTTCATTTAAAATATATATCGATTCACAAGACTGGTTTTGCATCTTTAGTGTTGTGACACATTGCAGCAAGATTAGTCCACGTGTGAAGCAAGATCCACAACACGATACAACTCGGAGAGCACAGCGAGGCCCGAAAGCAGATGTGTGAAAACCGAGAAGAGCTGCATAAAAGCAAAGCCTTTTTGACAGCATTGTTGATGAACCAATTGATCCCAGTTTCGTTTTCGTCCAACTTTCACGATTAGTTTTGTTAAAATCTCTTTCAAAACTAAGCAAAATGTGTTCAAACATATGTCGGAAATGTCTCCGTATGAGTTGATATTGAATTGAATGGAGGACTTCTTCAAAGGTCCAGCATCAGTTGTGCTCTTGTTTCTCGCCACTGTGCGGCTGGACACTCACTTCTGTTTACTACTGTATAAAGTTAAAACAAAATGCATGAAGCAGGTTTTGGGTGGGGTGCTTTCCTGGATAGTTTTGCTAAAGGAAATGAGCTTTTCTCACATGCTATAAGGGTCACCGCCGCTCATGAGAAGCGCTCCCTCTGCTCAGGGCGGATAGATCGAGCAGCTACCACGTGCTCGCACTCGGCGGCTTGTGCAGATAATCTGGTTAAGTTATCGTATTTGTGACACCCGTTCCTACACTCCACCCTTGTTTGTGTGTTGCAGCCTCCCCCCCCCTCTGATCTAGCTCACTGACATTGTGTGGTAAACTAGCCTGTCTGTGGTCTTAGCTTTAACCTGCAGCCTCTCGGAACGGGTTATTTGAAACATTCTCACAAATGCAAGCAACAATACAAATACGGAAGTATTTGCTCTTTTTTTTATTCGCCACAGAAGCCCGGGTTATTCTTAGCAAGGGTTTTGACTGGGTTTAAAAAGAAATGTGACTCTCTTGTTCAAGTCGATCCTCATTTAAAAGACATGATATCAGTTTTCAAATCTTTTAACTACACACCATTTCCTGCATCCTCTGTGAGGCTGGTTTTGCACGACTAGTCTTACAACATTGTCAATAATGGACCTGAAAATATCTTTTATAACTACGCAAAGATAGTTTCAGAATTGAAGCGTCTCCCAATTCGCAATCTTGTGCATCTGTTCTGGAAACCGGTAGCGATACCCAGCCCTGCTCACAACACCTCAAGGGCGTTTTCCTTGTTTTTCAGATACAGACCCCGTGAAGCAGGTGGACTCGGACGGCGATAAGTGTCTGGGAACGAGGGACAGGAGGAAAGGGAGGAAGGAAAGACGCTCTACTGGCATCGTTCATTTCGGAGAAGTAAGAGACGTCTTAAACTCTGCCCACTTCCTATAAAATAATAAGAAAAATCATTTTTACTGTAGGGCAGCACAGTGGTGAGGTGGTTAGCACTGATGTCTCACAGCGAGAAGGTCCCGGGTTCGAATCCATGGGCTGACTGCTAGTTAGGTTCATTGGTGATTCTAAATTGGCCGTAGGTGTGAATGTGAGTGTGAATGGTTGTCTGTCTCTCTGTGTTAGCCCTTAGATAGACTGGCGACCTGACCTCTCGCCCAATGACAGCTGGGATAGGCTCCAGCAGACCCCCGCGACCCTTAACAGGAATAAGCGGGTACAGAAGATGAATGAATGAATGAATGAATGAATGAATTTTTACTGTATTGATTCCACATGAGGAAATTCTTTCTCTGCATTGGACCCTCCCATTTGTTCCATTCTGGGGGATGTGAACCGCGGTCTTCTCTAACCATTATTACTCCCACAATTTTCCCCCTGAACAGCTTTACCGCTAACTTCTAGTTTCAACATGAAATTCATTCTCTTAGTTTCTTGTTGTTTGTATGTTTGTTGAGTACTGGAAGTAAGGGAGAGGACATATGAACCAGTTCCTCTTTATTGTGATGTAACTGGATGAGGTGATAAACACACTTTCAAGTGTTTCTGTTTTTAAGAAAGGGGAACTCTTGCAGGAATATATGAATAATTGAGTTTACCCTCTTAAATCACACACGCGAGCGGCGCCACTAGCATGGCACAGCAGGACTCAGCTCTTATCGTGTTTCTACTGAAGGAGAAAATATGTCTGCTTACAGTTGGATAGTCCTCCCAACTAATACGAGCCATTCAGCTCCAATATAGTTGCTCATCTGTTCTGGACTTATCATCTGGATGAACTATCATCTGGGATACCTGACTGTGGACAGCCAGGTATCCCATAATGCATTTCACTGGCATCAAATATGTGGTATTTCAATTACAGAATGACTGTAGTGCGTTCTCCGGGGAGTCAGTACTTCAGAGTCAGACTTGTCAAGTCCAAACTAGTGACTATGCATGTATCCGTTAGTATCAGGGCCGGGTGTCGCTACTGATTTCTTGAACTGATAATGATTCACAAAGACCCGATTTAATTATTTAGAGATATCTTCCTAGGATCTTCCTGACACATGGACTGATCTTGTTTTATGGTCTTGTCAGATTGGTAAAAAAACTCCAACTTAGGGATGCTCACATAGGAGTGATAACTGCAGGTTGAACACTGAGTAAATAAACGTTGAGTATTATTTTAAGTATTATTTTAAACGAGTAGTTTTATGTCATGTATGAACGATTCACATTAGAGTTTCTTAATTGTCTGATTATTCTCCTTAAACACGCGTTTGTTTTTTTCCAGAACGATGAGGATGCTCATCTGGATGATACAAACAGTAACAGCTCTTCCTAGTAAGTCTGTCACAGTTATTGTGTCTGTTAACCTTTTAATTCAGATTGGACGTTGAAGTGCTGGTCTGTTTTGCGCAGAGCTCGTGGGCGTGACAAGAGAACATGTCCAGAATGGATCAGAATTATATTTGATTTAATGTGATGTGTGAAAATACATGCTTATGTTTGCCTGTTCCTCATTTTTCTGTTGTTGTCACTTTCAATTCCTGCTCTTTAATGACTGTGTGGCTCCAGGAACACATAAAAAACTTTTTACTACATGAGAATACTTTCACCTTTATATAGAGCAGACCTCATGTACTGTATCTGAACTCAGTGTCTAGTTGGAGGATTCTCCGTCAGGTTTTTAAATGTTTCTTGTGTGTGTGTGTGTGTGTCCTGCAGTGGGAGTCAGCTGGGAGACTCGTCTGCTGACTACAGAACGGTACGTGTCTCTCACCCTCTTCTAACACATACCTGAAGAACACTCCTGAGGGCTGAAAGTTGCAGACAAATCCAGGCAGGAATAATAACCAACAGGCTCTTAGACTTTATTAATCCACAAGGGAAAATTGCTTGGTCACAGTAGCTTAGTTGCACATAAAAAAAAAAAACACTCTTGAGAACCACAAGTTAAAAGAAAGATAAAATAAAAATTAAGTAGGAAAATAAGACTAAAATAAAAATAAAATAAGATAAAAAATAAATAAGTAAAATAAGATTAAAAAAAAAAATCTAAAAATAAAGTAAGATAAAAATAAACTAAAAATAAAGTAAGATAAAAATAAAGTAAGATAAAAATAAACTAAAAGTAAGATAAAAAATAAACTAAAAATAAAGTGATAAGATAAAAATAAGATTAAAATAAAATAAAGATTTGAATAAAATAAAGATATAAGTTAAAATCTAGTAAAATAAGATAAAATAAAAATAAGACTAAAATAAAATAAGGTATAAATAAATAAAATAAGATAAAAATAAAATAAAAATTAAATGAAAATAAATAAAATAAGATAAAAATAAAATATAAGTAAAAATCTAGTAAAATAAAATGAAATAGTGTAAGGAAAAAATGTACACAATTGGCATATGAACAAATGTACAAGAAATGGAGACAGAAGTAGATATATATTATATACATGGGAAGGATTAATAATGTGCATTAATGTGCATTAACATAAATAACTTGGAGTTATCTGTTACAGAAAGGTGAGTTGTACAGCTGGGAGAAATGACCAGAAATGGGCTGAAATACATGAAACGTTTATTTTCAGTCATTTCTTTACAGGGAGTTTGAAATCACGGTTGCGAGTTGTGAAAATATATATTGTACGTGGTACTAACATGCCTCCAGAGTAATCGCAGTATCCGTATTGAAGTGCCTAGGGTCACACTAGGAATGACAGAGGAGCACAGTTTGACAAATGAAGAGATGGTGTATTTTTGATGTCCAATATCCTGATAACATCATCTTATCATACGCAATCAAACCTGATGTATCCTGTGTTTGTTCACACCTTTATTTTAAACTTGACACTTTTGATCATTTGAACATTCAGGACACGTTTTAAAATCACGTATGAACCGACGCTTAGTAGTTCTAGGCAGCTCCTCTGTCCATAATCCTGTTAAAGGGTTTATTTGTGCACTTTTATCCTCAGCTGACATTTTGACCTGTGTGTCTCCCCCTAGCTGTACTTCAAGGTACTGCAGGACAACCTGTCCATGAAGGACAAGCTGCAGGAGATGGAGCTGCTGCTCAGCCAGAACAAAGTGGAGCTGGAGAGACTCCGACAGGTTCGGCAGGTTTGCTGATCTCTCTGACCTTTAACTGTGCTTGTTTGTGTCTGTGGTCTTGTTTTTGTTGAGTTGTGGGGGCCGAGGATACGAACACTGGATGGCACAGAGTTATTTTTTTTTTTTTTTATCAGTGTTAAAACTTAAGGTTACAAGCATGTTTCTTGAACTCCTCGAAAAACAAGATAGTTGTTCATATTTCTGTCACATTTCTAGTATTAAGTGCAGCTGTGTGGTTGTCCAGTCATCTGTGTAAACTGGTTGATAATTAATTCTGTTTCTCTGTGTGGCAGAGTCAGGAGAGCAGCACGGACAGACCGGCCCTGCTGGAGCTGGAGAGATTTGTAAGTCTGCTCTTTCACCGAGCTGTTATGAAACTTAATTTCCCCCGACTTAATTTTCTCGAGGTGTGACTCTGGCACCGACGATTCTCTGCATGTACTGCAAACTTGCAAGGCGTGAAAAAAAATATATACGGCGGTGCATTGTCTTTGTCACAGTTCATAAGAGCGTGTGAAATGTTTGGCCCTCTCCGCTTCAGTCAGCTTGATGGTCGCTGTTGTGTTTCACAGGAAAAATTGGCACTCCAGAGGAGAGCAGTGGAACTGGAGGACGAGCTCAAGGTACAGGAGTTGACTTTAACTGTAGCTGTGTTTACAGAGACTCTAGTATTTTACTGATGATCAGAGTAAAACTGCCTCATGTTACCACCTCAGTCAGAACAGACTCAGGTGATCAGAAGGAGTTTCCAGGAGGGACAGAAACATGGAGGTGGAAAAACAACCAGTTGTTCAAACGAGTGCAGAATCCAAGTGGACGGCAACGTTTAAAATATAGAGACATCTTGGTCTTCTTCTGCTGAATCAATTCAGTGTTGAAGATAGAGTTGGGGAAAATGTTGTTCTTCTTGTTTTTCTCCTTCTCTTACTCCTTGTTTTTCCTACTCCTCCTTCTTCAAGTCATCCTCCATGCTTCTCAATCTCCTTCTCCTCCTTGTTTTTCTTCTTCTCTTCCTTCTCTTACTCCTTGTTTTTCCTTCTTCTCCTTCCTCATGTCATCCTCCTCCTTATTTTTCTCCATCTTCTCCTTCTCCCTTGTTCTTTTCTTCCTTCTCTTACTCATTGTTTTTCTCCTTCTTGTTCTTCATGTCATCTTCCTCCTTGTTTTTCTCCATCTCCTCCTCCTCCTTCTTCTCCTCTTCCTTCTCTTACTCATTGTTTTTCCTACTTCTCCTTCCTCAAGTCATCATCCTCCATGCTTTTCTCACTCTTCTTCTCCTTGTTTTTCTTTTTCTCTTCCTTCTTGTGCTCATTATCCTTTCTCCTTCTCCTGCCTTGTGTCGTCCTCCTCCTTATTTTTCTCCATCTTCTCCTCCTTCTCCTTCCTCATGTCATCCTCCTCTTTATTTTTCTCCATCTTCTCCTTCTCCTTGTTCATCTCTTCCTTCTCTTACTCATTGTTTTTCTCCTTCTTGTTCTTCGTGTCATCTTCCTCCTTGTTTTCCTCCTTCTTCTCCTCTTCCTTCTCTTACTCATTGTTTTTCCTACTTCTCCTTCCTCAAGTCATCCTCCTCCATGCTTTTCTCACTCTTCTTCTCCCTGTTTTTCTTTTTCTCTTCCTTCTCATACTCATCTTTTCTCCTTCTCCTGCCTTGTGTCGTCCTCCTCCTTATTTTTCTCCATCTTCTCCTTCTCCTTGTTCTTCTCTTCCTTCTCCTACTCATTGTTTTTTCTCCTTCTCCTTCCTCGGTTCACCCTCCTCCTTGTTTATCTCCATCTTCTTCTCCTCCTTGGTTTCCTTCTTCATGCCATCATTCTTCTTCTCCTCCACCTTTATTTCATCATTCATCCTTCTTCTTCTTCTAATCTTCTTATCCTCCTTCTCCTCCCTTCTTCTCAGGTGGGGGGGGTTATGACATGATAAGGAGTTATCATGTCATAACCCCCCCCACCTGAGTTTCTTCACCTCCTCCACCTCCTCCTTGTTCTTCTTCATGTCATCCTTCTCCTCCCCCCCTCTCCGTTGATCTTCTCTTCCTCCTTCTCCTTCCTCATGTCATCAACCTAAACCTTGGGTTTCTCCACCTTTTCCTTCTCCTCCTCCTTGTTCTCCTTCATGTCA